>NC_135598.1:14363044-15563044 GCF_965152235.1 Eretmochelys imbricata
TGGTTATTATTTAACTCTGGGAAGGGGCGGGCGGGGGGGGGGGGGGGGGGGGGGGGGGCGTGTCATTGGGATCCTGCTGCCTGGAGCCAGCTGGGGCTGGGTTGCTGGAGCTGAGAATATCTGACTCCAAACACAAACCCCATTCAAGAGGGGTGTTGGGAGGGGAGCAGTCAGGGGGATGGGGGGCGAATTTCAATTTGCATTAAAGTCTCTTTGTCACGGAGTCCCCGGGCGATGCTCTGGAACTGCTCCCCATAAAGCCAGGCAGGACTCTGGGGAAGTCTCCTTTCTGGGAGCAGCCTGTCTGCCGGACACACAACCTGGTGGCTGAACTTTGTGACTTTGTCCTTACCCATAACTATTTCACATTTGGGGACAATGTATACCTTCAGATCAGCGGCACTGCTATGGGTACCCGCATGGCCCCACAGGATGCCAACATTTTTATGGCTGATTTAGAACAACGCTTCCTCAGCTCTCGTCCCCTAACGCCCCTACTCTACTTGCGCTACATTGATGACATCTTCATCATCTGGACCCATGGAAAAGAAGCCCTTGAGGAATTCCACCATGATTTCAACAATTTCCATCCCACCATCAACCTCAGCCTGGACCAGTCCACACAAGAGATCCACTTCCTGGACACTACAGTGCTAATAAACAATGGTCACATAAACACCACCCTATACCGGAAACCGACTGACCGCTATTCCTACCTGCATGCCTCCAGCTTTCACCCTGACCACACCACACGATCCATCGTCTACAGCCAAGCTCTGCGATACAACCGCATTTGCTCCAACCCCTCAGACAGAGACAAACACCTACAAGATCTCTGTCAAGCTTTCTTACAACTACAATACCCACCTGCGGAAGTAAAGAAACAGATTGATAGAGCCAGAAGAGTTCCCAGAAGTTACCTACTACAGGACAGGCCTAACAAAGAAAATAACAGAACGCCACTAGCCGTCACCTTCAGCCCCAACTAAAACCCCTCCAACGCATTATTAAGGATCTACAACCTATCCTAAAGGATGACCCAACACTCTCACAAATCTTGGGAGACAGGCCAGTCCTTGCCTACAGACAGCCCCGCAACCTGAAGCAAATACTCACCAGCAACCACATACCACACAACAGAACCACTAACCCAGGAACTTATCCTTGCAACAAAGCCCGTTGCCAACTGTGTCCACATATCTATTCAGGGGACACCATCATAGGGCCTAATCACATCAGCCACACTATCAGAGGCTCGTTCACCTGCACATCCACCAATGTGATATATGCCATCATGTGCCAGCAATGCCCCTCTGCCATGTACATTGGCCAAACTGGACAGTCTCTACGTAAAAGAATAAATGGACACAAATCAGATGTCAAGAATTATAACATTCATAAACCAGTCGGAGAACACTTCAATCTCTCTGGTCACGCAATCACAGACATGAAGGTCGCTATCTTAAAACAAAAAAACTTCAAATCCAGACTCCAGCGAGAAACTGCTGAATTGGAATTCATTTGCAAATTGGATACTATTAATTTAGGCTTAAATAGAGACTGGGAGTGGCTAAGTCATTATGCAAGGTAGCCTATTTCCTCTTGTTTTTTCCTACCCCCCCCCCCCCCCAGATGTTCTGGTTTAACTTGGATTTAAACTTGGAGAGTGGTCAGTTTGGATGAGCTATTACCAGCAGGAGAGTGAGTTTGTGTGTGTATGGGGGTGGGTTTTTGGAGGGGGGTGAGGGAGTGAGAGAACCTGGATTTGTGCAGGAAATGGCCTAACTTGATTATCATGCACATTGTGTAAAGAGTTGTCACTTTGGATGGGCTATCACCAGCAGGAGAGTGAATTTGTGGGGGGGGGTGGAGGGTGAGAAAACCTGGATTTGTGCTGGAAATGGCCTAACCTGATGATTACTTTAGATAAGCTATTACCAGCAGGACAGTGGGGTGGGAGGAGGTATTGTTTCATATTCTCTGTGTATATATAAAGTCTGCTGCAGTTTCCACGGTATGCATCCGATGAAGTGAGCTGTAGCTCACGAAAGCTCATGCTCAAATAAATTGGTTAGTCTCTAAGGTGCCACAAGTACTCCTTTTCTTTTTGCGAATACAGACTAACACGGCTGTTACTCTGAAACAGCTCACACAGCTTCCACCTTCCTGGGTCTGACCTCGGAGCATTCAGCATCCTCTGCCCCTCCGTGCGCTTCCCACAGCGAGTCCGCCCAGGCGGGGTCCTGGGGAAGCCAGAGGGTCCTGCACCCCAACTCCACAGTCAGACGGGACTCCCAGCCAGCCAGTAAAACAGAAGGTTTATTAGACGACAGGAACATGGTCTAACACAGAGCTTGTAGGTGCAGAGAACAGGACCCCTCAGCTGGGTCCATTTTGGGGGGGCAGTGAGCCAGACAACCCCGTCTGCCCTTCACTCCATGTCCCAGCCAGCCCCAATCTGAAACTCCCTCCAGCCCCTCCTCCCCTGGGCTTTGTCCCTTTCCCGGGCCAGGAGGTCACCAGATTCCTTTGTTCTCCAGCCCTTTAGCTCTCACCTTGCAGGGGGAAGGGCCCAGGCCATCAGTTGCCAGGAAACAGGATGTCCACCATTCTCTGTGTCCAGACCCCTGCACACACCTGCCCTCTAGGGCTCTGCAATGATCATACACCCTTACCCCACCCCCTAGAGACTTAAGAACTGCCTAGGGGAAACTGAGGCACCCCCACACTATTCAGAGGAACCATTAAGAACAGTCCCACTTCGTCACATCTCTCCCCCCTTCGAGATCGAACTGAGCGGGGTCACTTTAGCCGGTGACCTGGGGAAGTTCGAAGCCACCAACGTTCCCATGGATGCCCCAGCATCTCTCCCGTTCCTTGGTAGGAGTTACACCAGGCCCTTCCAGTTTCACGCCCTCCCTTAGGTCGGGGGTGGTCGATAGCACTCGCAGGCCGCATGTGGGAAGGTTTATGCAGTCCGTGCCCTTTGGCCACCCCCAAACCCCAGGGGGTCAAACTGGGATTGGGTCTTCTCCCCAACAAGCTGGCCAAACACAGCCACTTGGTTATAGGACTGTTTAACTTTCTTAACAGCTTTCACTTCATCTGAGACCTTCTCAAAGCTATCCACACTGGATCTTTCAACAGGAAAGTCAGTGGATCCATTCACCACAGAAAATTCCTGGCTGTAAGGAACTGAAACTTTCTTGATTAAATCACTTTCACACCCTTCAGTTGCAGTAAACTGCTTGGAAAGACTCCATGAGGATTCCTTTCCCTAGGGCTTCTCTATGCAACAATTCACCCTTCACAGAAATTCTGCTCTTACCCTCTTTACCTAGGGCTTGCTCTAGAGGAACACTTTCCTGAACAACGACAGACTCTTTCTGGGTCTCACTTACATCCAGAATTACCTCTGGCCCATCCAGCAGATTCCTACACCATCCCCTTTCAGGCAAACTGACAGACTTCCTAGTTAAAAGGCTAGAAGCATTCTCCTTCCCTTTGCCACACACCAGTTCAGGAATCTTTTCCTTCTTGCTACAGGTTTCCACACCCTCAGTAGGTAACACAGTCACATCACCTTCATGCTCTCCTTGTGCCCTGGCTAGGATCTCACCCTGATTAGACAGAGTTGCTCCACCCTTTCCCAACAACCCACTAACAACAGGCAAAATACAAGCACCAGAATTGTCTGGTCTCTGGGATTTTACATAGACACTAACTGGATGCGACCTAGTTACAGGGCCATTCTTCCGAGCAGACCCAAACTTAGGACCCTTCCCTTCCTGGGCTTTAGCTGAATCCAGAACCAGCTCTGGGACAACTGCACGACCCACAACCATCACAGGCTGAAAGGCCCCTTCTGTCTGCTTCACAGACCAAGAAGAGCCAGACACACTTTCTCGTTTCCCAGACACACAGCTTGGGATCTCATTCCCCTGGTCCCAGCACACAAGGCTGGTCACAGACAACTGCTTGGAGATCAGGATAGCTCTCTCCATAGGCAAGTCAATACCCCTGACAGACATGGGCACATTTCCTTCCCTGTCACAGTTCTCCACCCAGCTAACAGGTAAGGTCCAGGGACACTCATCTTCCACTCTCCTCGCCTTCCCACACTGCTGACTAGACACAGCCATCAGCTCACAAGGCTGCCTAGGTTCATCCAAAAAGAAAAGGAGTACTTGTGGCACCTTAGAGACTAACCAATTTATTTGAGCATGAGCTTTCGTGAGCTACAGCTCACTTCATCAGATACATACCGTGGAAACTGCAGCAGACTTTATATATACACAGAGAATATGAAACAATACCTCCTCCCACCCCACCATCCAGACTTTCATCCAGACTTTCCTTACCCAGCACCTTGCCACTCCTGACAGATCCCCTGCCCTGCCTGTGTCTCTCCCCACTCAGCTGGGGTCTCAGCTCCCACTGTGCTCAGCGCTGCCCTTGCTGTCCCAGTGGGGGTAGGCAGCGAGCTCTCTGCTTTCCTCACTGCATCAGAGCCAGCGTGAGCCCCCTCTCCGGTGTGCAAGGGGGCAGGGAGCCCCAGGGGTCTGGTTACAGGCAGGCAGGTAGCCTGAGCCCAGCAGCTCCTCCCTGCTGCCAGCCAGGTCATCTGCATTTTCACTGACCATTTCCCTCTCCGCCGATTGGTTCCCTGGATTCAAATTCAAACCCTTGGCAGTTACCGGAGCAGGGCCTGGATCCTGTCCCAGAGAGACACAGTCACCCCACAACAGGGTCTCGCAGCTGGTATCCTGGAGCACCCCAGCGGCCAGCCAGACCGACCCTCCTGGGTCTGCACAGGGATCTGCGCCATAGGCAGGGCGAGGGGCTTCGTCCCTGGGACCCTCACCCAGCTCACCCAGACCCTCAGCATCTGAGGCTGCACCACCCAGGGCCTGACAACAGTTCTCTCCGTCCCAGGATCTCGCCACCCCAGGAATGTCTCCCCATTGACCGTCACCTTCTGCTCCCACTGGAGGTCTGAGGGGCCTGGCCCCAGGAAACTCCACACAGACATATAGGTTGGGGTCAGGAGTGGGAGCCTGTCCACCTCCCCACCCATCTGGCTGATGGGGTCTATGGCCTTGGGACCCAGCAACGGAGCTAGACACCGGGGCTTTTCTGCAGGTCCCCCTGGTTCAAATCTCCAGCCTGCTCAAAGGCAGTGAGGTGGCATCCACATCCCCCCGTCCTTAACCAGGGGCAGCAATTTAGTCTCAAGGTTCCCTGTAGAACTGGCCCCCCGGGGTCTATCCCCACTCACCCCTGGGGGGTCCCCTAGGCCTCTCCGCTCCCCCACCGCCAGCTCATGCTGCTGCTGCTTCTGCAGCTCTTCCTCGGGCTCTCGCTGTCTCTCACAGTCCTCTTGCTCTCTCGGACTCAGCTCCAATCCCGTCCGTCTCCGATCCCCGGATGGGGAACCCGATTGTGAAGACCCTCGTCTGGTTGGGGACAGGAGTCTTGGGGATGCCTGGCTCCTACTCCAGCTGCTCCCAGATCCTGCTATAGCCCCATTTGGGGTCAGGAATCTGTTCCTTAGAGCCGTCATCCTCCTTCATCCTCCTCCAGCTGAACGATTAACTCCGCCTTGGTGAACTTCCCAATTTGTAACCCTCTCTTTCTGCACAGGGTTACAATGTGCTTCTTAAGGAGACAGTGACAGGCCATCACTCCGCTCTTCCCAAGTTGTTGTGGACTCACAGGCCTGTGTGCTCTCAGCTCCCCACGGTTTCCAGGGAGAACCCCTAGTGTGCTAGCCCTTCTCGAGGTCACCCCCTCTTTGCCAGGGTCGAGCTGCAGACTCCTCCGCCCCTTGGACTGCACGCTGCAATCCCCCGGTTACTGCAAACCCTGTTACTGCAAAAGTCCTTCTCGCTGGTCACACACTCCCAGGGGTTAACCGCCCCCCGAAACCGCTCCTCTCTGAGCCTTCAGCACGCCTGGTCCTCGTCAATCCCCCTTCGTTTTACTGCTCCCCGTCACTTACTGCAGGAAACGCCATCCATGGGGTGCAGTAAATCCCACCCCTACCACCAGGTGTCACGGAGTCCCCGGGCGATGCTCTGGAACTGCTCCCCATGAAGCGAGGCAGGACTCTGGGGAAGTCTCCTTTCTGGGAGCAGCCTATCTTTAGGACACACAGCTCACACAGCTTCCACCTTCCTGGGTCTGACCTCGGAGCATTCAGCATCCTCTGCCCCTCCGTGCGCTTCCCACAGTGAGTCCGCCCAGGTGGGGTCCTGGGGAAGCCAGAGGGTCCTGCCCCCAACTTCGCAGTCAGACAGGACTCTCAGCCAGCCAGTAAAACAGAAGTTTTGTTAGACGACAGGGACATGGTCTAACACAGAGCTTGCAGGTGCAGAGAACAGGACTCCTCAGCCGGGTCCATTTTGGGGGGCAGTGAGCCAGACAACCACGTCTGCACTTCACTCCATGTCCCAGCCAGCCCCAAACTGAAACCCCCTCCAGCCCCCCCTCCTCTGGGCTTTGTCCCTGTCCCGGGCCAGGAGGTCACCTGATTCCTTTGTTCTCCAACCCTTGAAGGGCCCAGGACATCAGTTGCCAGGAAACAGGGTGTCGGCCACTCTCTGTGTCCAGACCCCTGCACACACCTGCCCTCTAGGGCTCTGCAATGATCATGCACCCTTACGCCACCACCTAGATATTTAAGAACTGCATAGGGGAAACTGAGGCACCCCCACACTATTCAAAGGAAACATTAAGAACATTCCCACTTCGTCACACTCTTCATTTAATCAGAGCCTGATAAATCCCCGCCCAGAGTCTTGAGAGACAGAACCTGATTCTCCTGTTACAGCAGCATAGATTTGGAGAGACACCAGCATCGAACGGGAGTAAGGAGGACAGAGCCCAGCTCCTAATGCAGGAGTTTGTAAAACACATCTTGTATCCACCTCATGGGCTGTTCAGCATAGAGGGTAACAGTCTACTACTGCTGCCCAGATAAAGGAGCTGCCCCTTTAGCTCCAGCGGTGCTGAAGGACCCAGGTCCATACGGAGCGGGAGGCTGTTGCTAACCCAGGGATCCCAGCCTGGGCTGCCTGCTGTTTCCCAGCCCAGCACACAGGGACTTCCCAGATGAACAATGGTTCCCTCCCCATCAAAGCGCTAGACCTGAGACAGCACCCAGGGCTACCCCACAGCCTGGGTGCACCTGAACCTGCTGGCAGAGCCAGCCTCTCGCAGGCGTTAATGGGACCCAATTTCCTCCCACCGCCCCAGCTGCACATCAGGAGCGTCCTGGGCACAGGAAGGGCCCTGCAGGGCTGAGCTGGGCTCTGGGACCAAAGGGGCAGCGGTGTGGGGCTGCCAGGCTCCAAACCCCTTTCCCAGGATGCTGCATGAGCTAGGACTTGTCTCACTCTGGTGGGCAAGGCAGGGGGGTTGGTTCTTCAGGGACCGGAAGGAGCCTGGGATTTGCAGCTGCAGGTGTGTGTTTCTCACCAGCTCCATTTGTCCGGGTCAAGCCCGATCTGGCCTTCCCCACTCAGGCTGCGAAATGCCCCGAGGGGGCCAGATCCCCTGTGAGGCCCCGTGTGCTGCCCTCAGGCATCCCTCTCCCAGGAGAGCCCTGATTTACACACAGGGAAACTGAGGCAGGGAGGGGCTATGCCCTTCTCAAAGTCCACCAGCCAGTCAGTGGTAGAGCTGGGACTAGAACCCAGAAGTCCTGACTTCCCCACCCCCGTTCTTACCGCTGGATGCTGCTCCTCTCCCAGAGCTGGGAACAGAACCCAGGAGCCCTGACTCCAGGCTCCCTCTTGCTCTACCCACTAGTCCCGACTGCCTGAAGGAACGCTGATTCTATCCCTGCATCCCAGGCAGGATGGCTGTGAAGAGCCGGGCCCCGCCCTAGCGGGAGTAAAGTCCAGCCGGCTGTACTTTTCCCGGCACTTCAGGATGGGCACCTGCCAGGTCACGCGGGGAGACACGCAGGGCCAAGGCAGGGCGGCTCCCCCAACACATCGTCTGCGGCCATAAAGGGACCACGGGAGGGTCAGTAAAACCACGCAGCCTCCCGCCCTCAAGGCCTCCCTGGCACGGAGCAGCAGGCTGAGCCTGCCCCCACTGCTGCCCCACTGATGCCCCACACCCGCTCCACACGTCGGGGCCAGGGCCCTGCCCAAGGCTCTGCAGCAGCTTCACCCACTTCTGGCCACCAAGGGGCAGGCCGCGCAGGACCTGTCAGGATTGGGGTCCCCCCCCCAGGGAATCGGGGCCAAGTCACACGGAGCCGGCTGCCTTCACAGCGCCCACACGGCCTGAGCAGGGACTGTCAGCGGAGGAGCTCCCCCCCGCACAAAAGGACAGCCGGCAAGGAGGGAGAGGAGCACAGGATGGCTAAGGGGGGGCTGCTAATTTCAGAGCGTGGGGCCATCCCCTCCCCAGCCCCCATTCAGAAATCCTGCACAGAAGCCTAGTGGTTAGAGCAAGGCAGGGTGGAAGGCAGGACTCCTGGGTTCTGGGAGGGGAGCAGGGGCTAGCGGGGTGGGGGCACCTTGGCGGCCCGGACTCCTGGGTTTCATTCTCCAGGACTCCACTGTGTGCCACTGTAAAATCTGCTTCCCTTCTCGTGCCTTGGCTTCCCAGGCTGGGAGCGGGGTCAGTGGGTGGGGACAGGGGAGCCCCCTGGGAAAGTCCCAGCCAAAGGGGGTGGGGGTGGGGGGCGATTCCTGGGCCTGTCCAGGAGACGCGCCCATCCCTCTGGGAGCCCTGCGGGGTCGAGCTGCTTCGGGATCCCCGACAGCTGGGGCTAGTGGGGGAGGGGCGGGAGCTATTCCTAGCCTCCCCCCTGCCCCCCCGGCCCTGCACCTGCTGACACCACTGAGCTAACTCCTCCAGGGCGAGCCTGTGTGATCTGTCCTCGCCCGAGCACCGGGGTGCGCGGGCAGGAGCAGCGAACGGCCAGCGGTGGCAGGGGATGTAAAGCATTTCCTCCTGCAGCACGTCCGCCTGGCCCAGCTGCCGGTGCGTTTGCCAAGCCCACAACTGCCGCGTAATGAACGGCCCGCGACTTCCCCTGCGCCTTGTGACTGAGCCATGGGAACCGGGCCGGCTCTTCCCGGCAGAGCTGCCCTGACGTCAGCTCTCCTCACGGCTTCATCTTCCCTTCCAAGGGACCCTAGCACATCCCTGGCGGGTTGGCAACCCGGCTGCTCTCGGACGCACTGCTGTGGGCCTGCGAGCACCCTGGGACCGGGCACGCCCCCTGAGGAACCTGCAGAGGGGGCCCCTGAACCCCAGAATGCTGAGCACCCCCCATTTCAGCACAGCCAATGGCCGCAGCAGCTGCCCAGGCCCCTGAGAAGCTGGCCCGATACCCTGAACTTGGCTCCGGGTCCAGGGCCTGGCAGTGGATTCTGAAGGAGACACTGGGGTGGGGTTCTCGGGACGGCGATTTCTGCTGCCATCAAACCCTGACTTAGATCTTTGTCCGACCCGTCAGACCCCAGCCCACTCGGTAACACTTCCAGGCTACGCCGGGGTCTGCTGGCGGGACGGGTAAGGCACCAGAATAGCGGGACTGGGAAGCTGGCTGGGGCGGGGGCTCCTGGCTCCTGCCTGCTCCAGGCTGTGGTTTCTACCCTGGGTCAGGGCCTGAGCCAGCTGGGTCCCCGGGGCTCCTGAGGAAGAACTTCCCGATGCTGAGGGGCAGCGAGGGACGGGACAGGAGTATGACCCTGCCCAGGGCCTGGGTGGACTAGACGGGCTCTGGGGCACGTCCATCTCCATCATGACGGCGCTGAGACAACTGCCTTGGCGGGAGGAAGTGCCCTGGGCCTGGCAGCTGGGCAAACTGCCTCCCATGGTGGGCTCCTCTTGGCCTCGCTGCCTCCGGGGCGCCCACTCCCCCTGGCCCTCGCTGGGTCCACTGCCGTGGGGGCCCATTGCTCCAGCCAGTCCATGGTGTCATCGGGGCCCAGTGGCTGGTGGGGAAGTTGGCCAGGGGCTGGCGGGATGCTGCACACAAAGCACTGCATGCCCGCTGCAGAGCTAGGCAGGAGCCTCCTGCTTCCCCGGCACAGGGCCAAGGGGGGCCGCTGCATGATGCCCCCTTGAAGGGCACGGGCTGGGTGCAGGCTCAGACAGTGCCCACTTGGAGGGCAGGGCTAACGCTCTGGCCCAGGCCCCAGGGGATCCCAGTGCGGCACAGGGCTCAGGCCCCCAGGGGAAAGGAGACGCTGCAGGGACGGAGCATCACCCATCCGTCTACCAGCCCTCCCCCCATGCCTTTCTCTCTCCCAGGGGTGAGCCCAGAAGCCGCCTTCCCACCCAGGTTTCCCGTGGAGACAGACCTTGCGGTTCAGAGGCCGGCGGCTCCGGGGTCCGGCTGGCGGCACTGTCCTGGCTCCCAGGCCGGCCAGATCTGGAGGGGGAGCGGGTTCGTGAGTCAGCACGCTCACAGCTCCTTGGCCTGGCTCCTGCAGACAGATTAACGCAGCCTGAGAACGGGACCCTGCTCTGACGCACTGACAGCAGCTCCAATCGAGCCCCGAGCCCTCAGCCACCTCGGCACGGAGGGTGCAACCCATAGGGGCTCCCAGGGCGTCTGGGGCCAAGCAGGGCAGCTCTGCTGCTTCCATCCCTCCCCTCCAGAGAGCAGCCTGGGCCACGGAGATCTGCATGGGGCATGTCTAGACCCACCACAGGGGGTACTGCAGGATCACGGGGTGCTCCCTGCCCCAGCTGGCCCCAGGCACGATAGCCCGGCCTTGGGGATTGAACCTGGGTCTCTTGTACAGTCCTCTCTGTGCCACATTCACTTCCAGCCCTGCCCTCTCTCTCCTCCAGGTGACTGCCTAGCACCCCTGCGATCCAAGCCAAGCAGCCCTCACATGGGCATTGTCTTTGCCAGCCCCTGTGACTCCCCGGCTCAGAGCCAACCACGCCCAGAACAAACACACCACAGAGCGGCCTGGGCAGGAGGGTGAACGCTGGCTGAGTGCAGAGGCCTGTGGGGAGGGTCCCCTTTACTGGGATACCTGTTTGGTCAGAGGTTACAGCAGCTGGCAGGGGACTCCCGGGTTCTATCCATGGGTGTGAGGGGGGAGTGGTGTCTAATGGTTAGAGCAGGGGGGCTGGGAGTCAGGACTCCCGGGTTCTGTCCCTGGCTCTGGCAGGGGAGTGGGGACTGGTGGTTAGAGTAGGGGGGCTGGGAGCCCGGACTCCTGGGTTCTACTCCCAGCCAACACTGACTCACTGTATGACCTTGGCCAAATCCCATTCCCTCTACCTGCCGACTGTCAAATCAGGCGGTGGTGCTGCCCGACCGGCGGGGGCTGCAAGGCTCCCTGTAAAGCGGTGTGAGAGTCCCAGGCCGTACCAGGCTAGAGATGGGCCACCAGGGGCGGGGGGGCACAAGCCAGGAGCCCCAAACGATGGCACGTGTCCAGCAGGAGGCAAGATGGAGCAGGCAGACAGAGCCTGGGGGCATGTCTGACCCCAGCTCCTCCCAGCCACCCCTGCTGGTCTGGGAATGGCCGTGCTAGGAGGGGCCGTGACAGCTTGGGCCCCCTCGGAAGGCGCCGGCTGCTGTTTCAGACTGCGGCTGCTGGACTATTTATTCCCCGCAGCTGCTGCTGGAGCCTGAGGCTCGCCCTGGGAGCGGGCTGGGGGCAGCCAGCTTGCAGCCGCCCACATCTGATGGTGTCAGAAGGGGGCTGGGCAGGAGATCCGGGGACAGGCTGGGCTCGCTGGGAGTGGGGGAAGCAGAACGGAAGGGCGGCAGTGGGTACAGGTAGCCAGGAGCAGTGGCCATTGCCGAGAGGAGCCCGGACAGGAGCACAGCGTGCTGAGGAGACGGCAGGCCCCGGCTCGCCCGTTCCCCAAGCCAGACGCTGCCTCACTCCTGGGGACTGTACAGGTGGCTGGAGCCTGGGTGGGGCCGCAAGCGGCAGGTCCTGGCAGGCTGCAGCCGGCTCCACGCGCCAAGGAGAGGCACCAGCTCCCCAGGGCAGGGCTGATGGGGCCAGGACAGCTGCAGATTGGTGCCGCTCCTGGATGCAGGGGCCAGAAGAGCCCCCCAGATGCCAGGAAGGGGCTCACAGGGCACCCCAGGGACCCCTCTAGCTGGTGAAGGGGCAGCACCAGCAGGAGGGGTCCCTGGGGAGCCTCATCCGGCCCAGCTCAGCTGGGAGGGTGGGAGCAGAGATGCTCCCACTTGAGCCCCATGGGGGACACTGGGCCTGGGGCTGCTGTTTGAAGCCAGGCAGCCCCATTGCTCCTCCTTCCAGGGCATGGGAAACGGGCCATTACTAGACACCCATCCAGAGCCTTGGCACGGACACCAGTGCACACGGCTCACCGGGGGAATCTCAGGCCCAGGGCAAGCTACACACTCAGCTCCAGGCAGCGCCACCTGCCCCGTGGGGAGAAGCCGAGGTGATGGCTGGGCCACGTACAGAACGTCACTCAGGGCAGGCCCAGCCATCGCCTCCCATCTTCCCCCAGCACAGCTGGGAGGCACCAGGCCAAAGGGGATATTTGGAACCCGCCTGGCAATGTACTTCCTGCAGCGGCTTATGGGGCTGTAAAGTGGGTGAAGCCAAACCAGCCAGAGCCAGGGCATTTGCATGGGCAGGGATGAGTCAAGCCCGCAGTGGGCAGGGCGGCCCTGGTGTCTGCATCCCTGCTGCGTGCCTGGGCACCACCACCACAATAACGGCTAACGCTCACTAGCCACAGCAGGGCTGTGCCCGGGGGCAGAGAAGCCCAGACCCCAAGCTTTTCCCAGCAGTGGTTTCTCGCCACACTCCCCGAGTCGCCCACTGGACATCATGTCCCATCCCTCCTGCTCCTCTGACCCGCCTGAGCTGGGGGTCAGGCCCACACGCCCCCCGTGACTCACCTTTCACTGGCACTCTAAGCCAGATGCCTGCGCAGAGTGGCACATGGGTAGATATAACCCAACCCGCACCCTGTACACTGTGGTCTGGAGCACGGATGGATAAGCCAAGTGCTCAGCTGTCCAGGTTTCGCCCTGGGTCACTGCAAATTTGAGCAGAGACGCTGAGGCAAAGCCTCAGGGATCTCAATGCCCAGGCAGGATGAGAATGGGCACTTGTGGTACCAGGAAGCCGCGGGGCTTCAAAACCAAGTCTCAGACCCACCCCGGCCATACGCCGCTCCCTGCCTGACCGTGAGAGCGGGCCACACAAATCAACAGTGTCTCCTGCCAAAAACATTCAAACCCTTTTTTTTTATTAAAAATGCTTCAACTCAATTCTCTGGGTTTGAACCCCCCCAAAATCGAAACAAAACAAAGTTTCATCTCGCCGAGTGATTTTTGGTTTGGTTCCAATTTTAGATTCTAGGGGCAGGAGAAAAGCCCCTTCCTCACCAACTCTTCACCTTTTCCCAGTAAAAAAAAGTACGGGGGGGGGGGGAATATCTGAACATCAGGAACAGGAACAGAACAAAAATATTAATGAGACTAAGCGAAAACTTTCATTTTGTTTAATTTCTGATCCCCCCCCCCAAAAAAAAATTTTTGCACCATTTTTGCAAAACATTTTGATTGCAATAAAACTATTTTTCAACAGGGAAACCCAGACCTTGCCGCCCGCTCTTCTAGTGGCCTCAGAATAGCTGATTGGCAACTTCTGCCTTCCTGGTTCCTCTTTGTCCTCTGCTCAGGAGTCTGACTGTCCTGGGATGAGGGAGGCACGTAGGACACGGCTCGTGACACGCCGAGGACTGATCACAGCCTTGCACACCAAGATGCAATCGACAAGGGGACAAAGTTATCTCAGCCCAGCAGAGTGTGGGGGCATGTCGGGTTTTCATAGATTCACAGCATATAAGGCCAGGAGGGACCATTAGATCAGCTAGTCTGACCTGCACATCCCAGGCCTTCAAACTTCAGCCAGTTCCCCCTGCACTGAGCCCAGTGACTTGTGTCTGGCTAAAGCCCCCCTCTTCCAGAAAGTCGCCAGTCTGGGTCTGCAGACCCCAGGAGATGGGGAACCCACCAGTGCCCTGGAGAGCTTGTTCCAGTGGTTCCTCATCCGCCCTGCTCACAACATGAGCCTGAGGGGCCCAGGGTATTTGCCAGACCCTGGGCCCCTCTAACATGAGCCTTGTTTCTAATTTCTCTGACTTCACCTTCCCGCTGCTGGGCCCTATGCTGGATTCCAAAGCCCTTTGGATCTGGTATTTTCTGCCAGGAAGGTACTTACACCCTACACCAGGCCGGGTGTGTATGGCTGTGCAGGTCTCTCTGCCCCGCATTTCCTTCAGCCCTGGAACCCTTGTGACTCCTTTCTCCACCTTGTCAGGCCCTTGGGAACCCCAGCACTGGGCGCAGGATCGGGGATGCGCCTCACCCGTGCGGGACAGAGCGGCCACATCCGCTCACTCCTCCCCCGTCTGCACCACCCAGCATCGCACCAGCCCCTTGGGCCACCGCTTCTTCTGCTGAGCGTCTTGTCTGGAGGGCCCAGGGGCTTCCCTTCCCCCCACGCACTCCAGCTCTGCTCGGTCAATCGGGGGCCAGCCAAGACCCCCCATCAGCAGCCCCCAAAAGGCCGCAGATCTCAGCCCCCGCAACTCTGGGGCACGTTCCAGGATCGCTCCCGGGCTGCTGTTCCTGCGCGCTGGGCCAGCCAACGGGAGGTTTCAAGAACAATGGGACCCGGGCGCCTAACTCCCTTGGGCGCCTTTGGGGAGCCCAGCCGGGAACGCCGCGGCGCTGCTCCGGCGGAGCCCGGGCAAACCCGCATCCCCGGCACAGCTCGTGTCCCGGCGCCAGCGAAGCGTGAAACCCATTAAATCCCGCCGGCTAATCCGCGCCGGCCGGTCCCTGCAGGGAGCGGAACGTCCCCGAGCCGGCCGGGACCCCGCTCCTGCGGAGAGCCGCGGGACCCCCCGGGCGGACAATCGCAGGGCCAGCGAGGGGTCCCCTGGGCAGCCCAGACCCCGCTTCTCCGACCCGGGACCGGGGCAGCCGGGGAGACCGCGGGGGGCTGGCCGGGCTCGGCGAGCAGAACCGGGAGTCTTGGGGGAGCCCCCCGGGGGCTCAATGTCCCTCCCACCCCCCAGCCGCCACCGCTGCGGTTCGCGTCTCCACGGACGCAGCGCGCCCGGAGCCCAGCCCTGCCCGCAGCGGGGCTCGGGGGGGCTCTGCAGGGGGCTGCAGCGGGGCTCGCGGGGGGCTCTGCAGGGCGCTCTGCATGGGGCTGCAGCGGCGGGTTCGGCAGGGGGCTGCAGCGGGGCTCGCCGGGGGCTGGGCAGGGGGCTGCAGCGGGGGGGGGGCTCGGCAGGGGGCCGCAGCGGGGTTCGCCGGGGGCTGGGCAGGGGGCTGCAGCGGCGGGTTCGGCAGGGGGCTGCAGCGGGGCTCGCCGGGGGCTGGGCAGGGGGCTGCAGCGGGGCTCGCCGGGGGCTGGGCAGGGGGCTGCAGCGGGGGGGGGCTCGGCAGGGGGCCGCAGCGGGGGGCTTGGCAGGGGGCTGGGTCGGACTCACTCTGTCTCCTGCCGCGGACCGGCCGGCGGCTCCAAGCTGCATTTAACAAGGAAGCAAATGAAACTTACACATGCCTCCCCCCCCCTTGATCTGTTACCGAGCCGCTCCTACAGCAGGTGGGGGGGGGCCGCAGGGCCTGCTGGGAGTTGTAGTCCAGGGGTCCCCCAAAGTTGCCTCTCCAGGAGGCTCTTTGGCGAGGAAGCGGGACTCCATTTCCCAGGGCGCCTTGGCGCACAGCCCCAGCGCCTCCGAGGACGGGCCCGGAGTTTGCCGCCCAGCCTGGGAGCGACAAGGAAGAGCAGGGCTGGGAGCTGGCAGGGGTGATATGGGCGGTGCCATCCCTCCCCCGGCGGACCAAGACTTTGATCCCCCTTTGGACTGGAGAAAAACCTCCTAAACCTACCCTTGGTGCGGAGTGGCCCATTCCCCGCGCCGCCGGGGTGCTAAGTGGGCGTCAAAGCCCTGGCAGGGCCGGATCCAGTGTGGCCCTGCACGCTAGGCCGTTTTCCAGGGAGCCCCCCGTTTAGGCACCTAAGGGGCAGGTTTGCCCAGTGCTCGGCAGCGGGACACAGCCACATTCCCCTGAGAACCGGCCTCCTGCCCCCCTGAACTGGGCCCCCGCTGGGGGCGCTGAGCCCTTGGGAAAAAGGTCGGCCCCTGTGCCATCATTTCGACCAGCGCACAGAGAAGGCCAAACGCAGCCAGCCCGATCCACGAGCACGCGGCCCTCCCTTCGCACGCCGGCACCCGGAGCAAGCCGCTGGCCAGCGAGGCCCTGGGTGAGACGGAGATCTGACTCTCCAGGTGCCAGTCCATCCTCGGCAACGTTCCCCAGCGCATCCTGTCCCTGCGTGGGCATTATAGACCGCGGTGCATGGTGGTCCTCCAGCATCCTCACCGCTGTGCTGTGACCATGTGATCGCACCTTTGGAAGGGGAACCGTCATCAGATGCACCCAATGACCATGGTTACTGACAGTCCCCAGACGGATAAGGAATCCTGGAGCCCAAGATAGGCAGGGGAATGAGCTCGCCCATTGCTGGGAAGCAGCTGTCTCTGGGTAGGCTGCAGCAGGTGTGTAGCAGCTCCCAGGAACGCTGCGGGACAGCAAGCAGAACATAAGCGCAGCCAGACTGGGTCAGACCAAGGGTCCATCTAGCCCAGCGTCCTGTCTTCTGACAATGGCCAGTGTCAGGTGCCCCGGAGGGAATGAACAGAACAGGGAATCATCAAGTGATCCATCCCCTGTCGCCCATTCCCAGCTCCTGGCAAACAGAGGCTAGGGACACCATCCCTGCCCAGCCTGGCTAATCGCCATTGATGGACCTATCCTCCATGAATTTATCTAGTTCTTTCTGAACCCAGCTATAGTCTTGGCCTTCACAACATCCTCTGGCAAAGTGTTCCACGGGTTGACTGTGTGTTGTGTGTAGAAATACTTCCTTGTGTTTGTTTTAAACCTGCTGCCTGTTAATTTCATAGAGTGACCCCTAGTTCTTGTGTTATGAGAAGTAGTAAACAACACTTCCTTATGTACTTTCTCCACACCAGTCATGACTGTATAGACCTCAGTCATATCTCCCCTTAGCCGTCTCCTTTCCAAGCTGAAAGTCACAGTCTTGTTCATCTCTCCTCCTATAGAAAGTAAAACACTCAGCTAGACCCAATTTAAACAGCAAAGGGGAAGGAGGCGAAAGCCTCTCTCCTCCCCCAGACAGACACCTGACGGGTGGAGTCTCCAACACAGACCTAGAGGGAAGTGAGCTTCTGTCAGTCACACCTTGGCAGACCCCCAACGCCGGGCCAAGGCCTGACCCTGTGTAGCTGGGGAGAGAACCCAGCAGCAAGGGCCTGGCCACAGGGGCAGTGTGTGGGGTGGGGGCTGTTAATACAGAGGTCTCCGTTTATGTGCAAAACACGCTCAGCTCTCAGCCCAGCTCAGCCAGCGGGGCTCCAGCCCTGGGGATTCCTTGTATGAAATGTAACCAGCTGCCATCAGGCAGCTGTCCCTGGGAGGGGCTTGAGACAGGGCCCAAGTGCAAAGACATGACAAAGACACACAGCATGTCCTTGGCTCATGCCCTGATTAATTCCCTTCTAGCTGTTTTTATTATTGTTTCACCTACTCTGAACTGGGACTAGCTGGGAGCTCTCGGATACATGGATTGGGAGACCTGGCTGCTTCCTTCTGGTGTAGCATCCTGTCCCGTCGCTGAATCCCAGCTATGGCCTCGCTTGGTCAGGGAAAACCCTCCCCAGGGATCCACATGCCCCGAAAACCCTCCCAGTGCTGAGAGGAGAGAGGGGATGAGAGCAGCTGTCAGCTGGGATTGGCCTAGAGCTGATGCATGAAGAGCAGATGCGGAGAGGTGTTTGCAGGTGATAGGAGCTGTGGCGGAGAAGGGTCTCGCACCAGGAGGGTGGGGTGAGGTGAAAGGACCGAGACCAGCTGGGCAGGCAGAGGGAGCAGGGAAAGGAGTAAAGACAGGGTCCGGGAGGTAGTTTGGGGAATGGGGGCTGAAGACAATACTGAGCTGGATCCTGAAAGGAACAGGGAGCCAGGTGTGGGATCCTGTCCATCCGTCCGTCCCTCGCTAGGCTGGCTTCTCTCTGCTGTCTGCACAGGCTGAGACCGCAGCCACCCAGTGAAGGGAGAATATCACACAGGGGGTGACAGGCAGCAGTGCCCACGCAGGAGATGGTGGTGGGGCAGGTGAGTCCCTGGGGCGGGGAGGGCGGGAGCTCATTGTTGAGGGAAGGGATAGAGGAGGAGAGGGAGCTGAGCAGGTTCTTTTGGCCCAAGACCCTCTTCTCCCTTCAAGCCCCTCAGTGAACAGATGCTGAAATGGAATCACGTGGTGAAGACTGGGGGGGGAGGGGGGGTCATAAAAGCATCCAAAGATCCAGCCAGCAGAGCAGCACCTGGGATCCCTCCACTCTCCGCAAACCACCCCAGGCACCATGTGCCTGTCTCCAGCAGGGCTCACGCCCCAGCTAGGCTGACACCAACTGCCCCCGCTCCGAGCGCTTACAGACACTTGGTGCCCAGGGACGGGCAGGCTCCCCCAGGGCGAACGCCCGGGTCACTCGCTAGCACAGACTCCCTGTTGCCTGGAGGAGAGCCAGATTCAGTCAGGTGATGCTAAGGGGGCGCAGCACGTTCTGGCTCCAGCCACGCATGCTCTTGTTACCGACAAGCCTCAGTAATGCACGGGGGGCCCGGCTCCTTATCCCCCGTGCAAGCCCAGCAGCGGGGACAGAGCAGCAATCAGGCAGCATGTGGGAGGCTCCGGGTTTCACTGCCCTGCATTGGTCCTCGCTGGGAAGGTCCCAGCGTGGCCTGGAGCTGCGGCAAACGGGGCTGCGAGCCACAAGGTGCCTCCTCCTGACCTGTGCGGGAGGAGGCTGATCCAGGTAAGGCCAGGGGTGGGGCTGGTGCCCTTGGGGAATCGCGCCTGGTGCTGCTTATGCCACAAACACTCTCCAGGGCTGTGACCGCGGCACCAGCCGCCTCCAGCTCCCTGGCCGTCTTGGGTTCTGATCTGGCCCCAGCCCCATAGGGGCCAAGCACCTTACACTGTTTATAGAGTTTATGCTCATGGCCCCCCCAGGAGGTAGGGCAGGGCTGTTATCCCCACTCTACAGCTGGGAAACTGAGGCTAAGGGAATCACCCATAGTCACACCGGGCATCAGTAGCACAGAGGGGAACTGAACCCCAGGCCCTAAAGTCCTGTAACACCAGGGCCCACCCCAGAGGCAGCGGTAGCCTACTGGGGGCCCTAAGCAGGAATATTTTGTGTCCCCTCCCCCCCCCAACACACACACACATAATAAAAGGTGAATGGGGGCCCCCTTGAGCATCCCGGGGCCCTGAGCAATTGTTAGGCTGCTTATGCCCAGTGCCGGCTCTGGACCACCTGGCCTCCGCAGGCACGGAACAGGCTGGCACCTGCCAGGCCAGCAGGGCAGAATCCACCCCAGGCTGGTTCGTGCCAGCTGCATGCAACGCATTTGCACGGCGGAGCCTGGGCTGCATAAACCTCCACGAGGTGGCAGTAAAAGGCCAGAGATGGTCAAAGCCAAGGAGGGAAGCAGAGCTGATAAATCCACTAGAGTTTCCAGGGGGCAGGTAGGGGGGAGCAGGCACCCCAGGCTCCTGGCCAAGGCTCTATAGTGAGCCCCTGTGGCCAGTGCAGGAACAGCCCTGGCAACTCCCTCCCCAAGCCTCTGCCTTGTGAAAATTCAGTGCAAATTCCAGCAGCTCCTGGCTAGCACTGCCTGGCATAGCATGTCTGGCCAATGGCATCTCCCCGCTGTACTCGCAGCCTCGGAGGAGGGCAGGGTTGTGCCAGCCCCACGCCAGGCATCAACGTGCCCCAGCATGATCTGCCAAGGGAGGGTGAGCGTGTTGGCACCGGCCAAGAGGAGGAGCCCCAGCAAGAGAACCTGAGTCTCCCTTAGTCCTCAGCCCAGCCAGGTCCCTCCTGCCCGGCCACTTCCCCTGCCCTCTCACCCTGGGGGGAACCACTGCCAGCTGGGCCTTGCTCCTGCCTACAGCAACCCCCAGTGGGTGGAACCTCCAATGTGCCCGGCTCCTGGCCCCTCAGCCAGCCCAGTGGAGACAGGGGCTGCGCAGCATTGACTGTCTGCAACTGTAACAAACCCAGGGTCAGTGGTGAGAGCAGGGCTGGGAGTTTTGGGGTCTCCTTGCAGGTGGGAGGGGAGAGCAGGGGGTGCACACGCCCAGGGCCTGGCCAGCCGCCCCCTGGAAGCTCTTGGCTCAGGGATCTCCTAGCTCCCCCCCGTTCCCACTCATGCTCCAGGCAGCCTACTGGTGTCTGGCACTTTGCTGGTCCTGGGAAGTAATGAGACAGGAAACGAGGCCTCGTCCCTGTGGCACAGCCAGGCTGGGGTCTCCTCCAGGGCCTGCAGGGCTTGTTCAGCAGCAGGATTTCAATCCCTCCACCCTGCCCCGCATCCAACAGAGCCACACTCAGCCCCGGCTGCCAGGCCGGGCTACCTGCCTGGCCCCACTCAGTCTGAGCGGGCAGATGCTCATTCCACCCAGCCCCATGGCCGCCCATGGGGCGGTCAGAGCAGGGGAAGCAGTGGTGGGCCTGCTCCCACACCCAGCCAGCATCTGGGCCAGGCAGAGCTGCCATGCTCAGCACCAGGCCAGGCCACAGGATATGGGATTTGTAGGATGCTGGTTCCTTCCCCCTTCCACCCCCACTTTGGGGTCTCAACCCTATGCCTCACGGGGAGCCTCCTAGTAACCACTGCCCCAAAGTATCGATTCCCAGAGCAGCAGGTGGGATAGAGTGGCCAGGGTGGGGCAGCCCCTGCCCGTCCTGCCAGTTAGAACCAAGGGGCATTACGGAGTCTCCTTGAAGCAGCTTCCCTTTGTGATTAACAGCAGCAGACAAGGCCCCTGGGTGCTGAGAGCCAGGAGGGGCACAACTAAGGCACAAGCAGGGACACCTGGGCCCTGCTGAGTGCTGGGATGGCCTCAGGCCCACACCCAGCTGGGGAGGGGCAGCCAACAGCTTAAGAGACAGGTCTGGTGTCAGGCAGTGGTCATGGGACCCAAGCATCCTGCGTGCCAGGCTTCTGCTTACCCCCAGGCCACATACACTCCCCGAGATGCGTGGGGAACCCAGTCCAGCAGCCCCTCGGCTACACGCGAGCTCCCCCCCTTGTGCAGTCTTGTCTCGTTCTCTCCCACCCCCTTCATTCCTGGCCAAGG
The DNA here is from genome assembly GCF_965152235.1 of Eretmochelys imbricata. NCBI lineage: Eukaryota > Metazoa > Chordata > Testudines > Cheloniidae > Eretmochelys > Eretmochelys imbricata. Next base: position 14,384,287 of record NC_135598.1, read on the forward strand.
CAAAATACTGAGTCCAGTCAGCAGAAAGTGCTGAGCTGGAGCAAGGGTTTGATGTCAGGAGAGAGACTGGAACAGCTGCTACTTCCTTCCCCGCTGCCTTTGATCACAGCTTGCAGCCATGGGGCTGAGCACTGGCGGCAGGTAGACCCCGCTGATTAGCGTCTCACTGGGGGCTGTGTGAAATGGGCTTTGCTACAGCACAGACAGGGCTAGGACCAGCATTGGGGGAGGGTTGGAGGGAAAGATAAGGGGGAGCCGTGAAAGAATGGGCCCCTCCTCAGCTGCCTATTCTCCCCAGGCCTGGGGCATGGGCCATGGAATCCTTGCCTGCATCTCACCGGACAGCACCGAGCAGACACTGGTGCCATGCACAACCTGGGGCCAGAGATTGTACTTCACACCTTTCTTCCATCCATCACCAACTAGCGTCCGAGACAGTGCCGAGCTGCTGGCCTCCCTACCCTCCATGGCAAGATCAGGTGAGCATGGAGGTCAGGGCCTGGCAAGACAGCAGGTCTTAGCGAATGGGAAGAGCTGGGGTGAAGCCGGGAGAGCATGTTGCTCATTGACCCTCCCTTGTTAGGGCCCAGGTAGGACTTACCCCAGGAGGCAGGCGGTGGGGCTCAGGCCATAGGAGAATAAACCCACGTATTTAGAGTACTCATGTTACACACCACTCAAGTTTACCAAACACAGAGGGCACGGCCGAGAGACCATGGCCAGCACGAGGAAGCAGGGGCCTTGCTATTGTGTCCCCCTGCGCCACGAACGCCCCCACATGGCAGTGCCCTCTTCCGTTTCCCCACCCCGACCCAGCCAGAACACACCGCAGCGCTGAGGGCAGATCTGCCCTGGCTTGGCTTACGCAAACCCTGCAAGGCAACACCGCAGGGAGGAGGGGAGAGACCCTGGCATCACCCCCCTTGCCTACAACAGTTCAGGCAGCAGGGGCAAGGCAGGGGCTGTAGGGGCCCCACCACAAGGGTGGGGTGGTGGGAAGTGCCCTGCATGAAAAGTGCACCTTGCCTGCCGAGTTCATCTGGCTCCTACGGCCTCTTCCAGGCTCCGACCTCCGTCTCCCCTTTTCCCATTGAAAAGGAAAGGCAGAGCTCCCAGGGGCCACTCAGCAGCACCAGCCCTCCTCTGCTGTGCTGCCCGAAGTTCTCCCACTCTTCCCTGGCACCAAAAGAGATGGGGAACTGCAGGAGTCATTTATGGAGACGAAGCCCCAGCTCAGCAATGAGTGGTTAGCAGGGGGACTCCGGGACTTGCTGGAAATCGTAGACTTCAAGCTGACCACGGCCCCTAGAATCCCTCCCGAAGGGGGATTGGGTAGGGATGCCATCTCCTACATCTGGGCACTTTGCTCTAAAGCCCCTAATCCCATCCCCACTGAGTGCCAACTCCCCGCACTGCGAACCAGCTAAAGACGTCAGCGCAGCACCTGCAAGCAGCCGCTCTGTTTGTGGTAACTGCGAATAGCTCGTTTCCGTCCTCCGGCACCCGGGCACACCTTCACCAGGCAGTCCCAGGCAGCAGCTGCCAGCTGGCGTCTTGGTGGGAACATTTCCTCTCGCTGCCTGTCCCACAGAACACGGCAGCTAGGTTAGACTGCAGTGAACCAGCTCTTTTAACCCAGGCTATTGCAGTTCCATCCTGCCTCAGTCCTATCAAACCAGGGAGCTGGCGCTGGCAACAAGCGTGTTTATTCCCCAGGGTTCATCACATGAGCCGCGAGAGGCAGTGGAGAGGAGACACCGGTGCCGGACTCCATCTTGGGATGTCAGTATTTTTCCACTGACTGGCATGGGAACCACACTTTGAAACAAAGGGTTCCTGCCATATGCAAAAGCTACATAAGGCAGGGGTGTGACATCATCATTGTTCTCACTGACTCTGCACCCAGGAATAATCCTGGAAACACCTGAGGAACAAAGACTGAACTGGGGGAAATGCTGGACCCAGGCTAAAGGGAACACCTAGGGATTCCAAGCTGTAAGCAAGTGCAGCTTGCCCCTTAAGAATCCGCAGCCTGCTTGTATCATCACTTACAGTGAGGATCTGCTATTCATATGCAATCTACTTAGTATATTAAGCTTAGTTTGTGTTTTTTATTTGCTAGGTAACCTGCTTTGATTTGTTTGCTATCGCTTATAATCACTTAAAAAAAACAATTATCTTTTGTAGTTAAACTTTATTTTGCTTTTATCTAAAACCAGTGTGTGGGACTCATAACTCAGGGGAAGAAAGCTGTTGCATATTCCTCTCCACATTGAAGGAGGGGGTGAATTTTATAAGCTTATGCTGTACAGTTCCCTGAGCAGCACAAGATGGCATAATTTTGCATTTATACTCTAGAGGGGGTGTGTGCCTTAGGAACTGGGAGGTGCCTTAGCTGAAGCCTTCCCATGCAGGGGTTGGTTAAAGAGCCTGCCTGCACCTACTGCAGCTGGGCGAGTCCCTACCTGTATGTATGCTAGTGAAAATGCAGGCTGAAACCTGGAGAGCTTGTCAATATCAGTAGTGTAGAAGGGAGCCCAGGCTGGTGGGTCAGGGCGCTCAGTGGTACCCCAGTTCCAGGTGGCCCCCATTACACCCATTTCCAAACAAATGCCAACGGCCCAGGAGCTGACGCAAGTAGAAGAACCAGCTCACTGCAACATGGGGTTAGGGTGTTTTATTCTTTGCTTTGGTCTATACAAAAAACTTACAGAAATAATAAAATCCTCAGTTCCTGAACCACATTCCAAGAACATCGATCCCTTTCCAACAGAAGCAGTAAGCCATCAGATCTAGAGTCGCTTTAAAAAATGTATGAAGAGAAGGGAAGAGGGGAAGGAAACACCACTCACCAGAAAGCAGACAGATTAAATTGTTCAATAGTAGATTGATACAAGGACAGTTCCTAGTGGTTAGAGTCACTCTATAGTAAGGACTGTTGCACTGAAATTCTGTTCACCCACGTCTGATCGGAAGGAATAAAGCCGTTGACATCCCTTGGGCTAGAACAAAGATCCCAGGAAAACACAGCACCCTTTGTTTTCTGCAAACTCACTGGATTTGCTATTTTTAAAGTTTGTAGAAAGCAAAAGGCTCATTTTAAAATGTTAGATTATTTTTGTTAAACACTAAACACAGAACAGGAAGTGGGAAGTTAAAAAGCATGAACTTAAAATCAGACAGCAAAAGCCATTTGCACCATATTAAAAAATAAAAGAAATATATATTTATAGAAAAGACGATTACTGTCATGCCAATGGAGTTGGATAATGACGCGGGAGTCGCGTGTTTTAAAGCTTCAGAAACAGTATCTTGGCTTGGCTGGAGGGTGTTTGAAGCAATCTCAGGAGGAAAGGGCCTTTTTCACAGACCCACAGCAAAAAAGAAATAAAAACAAAACAAAATCTAAAAATAAAGCCTCTGGTGGGAATGGAAAAGTTGGTCTCAGGCACTTCTGTCTCCCAAGTCCCTCTTGCAAGCGCTCATCTCTGGAGCCACCCTCTTCTGCCCGGACAACACACCTGTAGGAGGAAGGAAGGCGTCAGACAGCTGATAGGGGTGTAACAGGAAGAACAGCAGGTCTATCAGAGTGTGGGATCCTTCTCTGGGGCTAGGCTGGCCAAGGAGGAAGGCATGCTGAAGGGGCAGTCCTGGGCTGCCTGGGGAAATCTGGCTTAGCCCACTGACCTACTCCGCTCTGTCTCATGGTAGGGCAGGCAGCTATGCCATGGGTTGGCCATATTTGCAGGCAGCTGTACAATGGTTCCCTTGTAACAATGAACGAGAGGAAACTAACCCAGCTACCCACAGCCGTCTCATGGGGAAGGGGCTGGGAGGGCATGGAGACCTCCTGTGGGGGGTGCACAGGTCTCGGTACCGGGAGATTGCCTGGAGCTAGCACCAGGGGGCAGAAGGGGGTCATTTCCCCAGAGCCCCCAAGCAGCCAGGAGCAGTGGAAATGCTGGTCAGCGGGATGGCAGTGGTCATGCACCTCAGACCCTCAGCTCTTCAACCCTTCCCCTCCCTCGCCCGCACATGGTCCCTTCATCCCAACAGCCACTGGTGTGTGGACTGCAGCTCGGCCAAGCTCATCTACTGCCCTCTTGTTGGATCCCGTAGCTCTCACGGGTCCGGGGAATGTCCCATCCCTGGGAGTCTCACCCCAGGCTCTGCCCTGCGCTTTCTTCATTGCTTGGGGTCCACTGACCTATCAAACCCCCTGCCTGGCCCTAGTTCTTGGGCTCTTGCCTAGAGGTGGAAAGTTGCCTGGAGCCCTCAAACTGATGCCAGGAGCCCAGAGGTGGGGAAGGACACGCTGGCAGAGTAGATGTGCTCATGGAAGGCCCGGCAGTCCCAAAGCTGTGCACCAGAAGCCAAGCTATCCAGCCACAGCTCGGCACGGCCATCCTCCTCTGTCCTCAGACACGAGCAGGACAATCCCCACACTGCTGCCCAGGTCGAGACAGTCCCTCCTCCCAGTCCCAGCTGGGCTCCCTGCCAGGCAAGGCAGTGGTGGTCCTACCTTGTGCAGTGCCTGAGGAGCGGGTTAGGCGAGCATGTGTTCAGGGTAGTGACCTCGGACACCATCACTGTAGGTGTCCATGGGGTAGTCTCCGTCCATATCCATGTTTATGTCCAAGGGGTCATCACCCGGATACATACGATACCCAGCATCCATATCTAGCCACCAGGGGGAGAGGGCAGCCATTAGCCCACATGCCAGCCACAGAGCGGAGAATTAGCACCAGCTCTGTGCTCAGGTGGGGACACCCCAGCTCCCATCCAAGCATTACAACTGCCCTCCCGGCCACTGAGGCTGCATCAGAGCTGGGGTCCATCAAGCCCAAGGCCTGACAGGCAACAGCACCAAATACTGCAGGAGACCCCAACACGGCCAGATACGGAATAAGGGAAAGTTTCTTCCTGCCCCCCTTGGAGGCTGGCTCGTGTCCTGACGCAGGAGGAATAAAAGCCCCAGCTGGCCTTGGCCGGGGCGACACCAAAGCTCCTGGCCACACACTTCGCCTACAGGCAGCAGCGCACTCTCCTGCAACGGGACGTTCCAGAGGGGAGCGGACGCTGACAGGACTTGAACTGGAAGCAGGACGGCTCAGGAAACTCGAGTGAGGCTGGGGCTCCCAGGAGGGAGCAGAGAAATTAGTCTCCATGTACAGAGCATGGCAATGCCACGCTGCCAGTCACCTGGAGCCTGGCGTTTGTTCGTAGCCCAGTGTTTAGTTCTCCTGTGCCCGGACACTAAAACCCGGCCAGCCAGACGTACACGGGGCCCAAGCCATGCCATGCTGGGGAGCGGAGGCAGAAGGCTACAGCCACCTGATGGGCGCTTCCGGCCAAGTGGCCCAGCAGGGCCCCCAGCTCAGATGCACCGTTTGGTGCCCCGGCAGGCACTGGCAGCACACGCCGGCCCTGCCGAGCTTGGCGGTTTCTGCACTAAGCACGTGCCCAGCACTTACCCTCCGGGTACGGCTCATTGATCGGGATCATGCTCTGCGCCTAGGGAGGAGAGACACACAGGTAACACGAGGGCGCAGAGACACAAGGGCTGTTTGGGGCCAGCCTTTGCATGGTGCTTGGAACACGCACGTGGGGAGAATTAGCTTTTCCCGGCAGCAACGGCTTTTGAGAAGAGGGTAACAGGACCTTATGGTGCTGGGACAGCCATGGCAGCAGCTTCCCTGCAGTCTCTGGCCAGCTCCCTCCTGGGAGCTGGGACGCTGGAACGAAGGCTCCTGGAGCCTCTGGGGTGGTACCAGTGCCGAGCTGTTTTATTGGAGGAATCACAGCTCCTGGTGAGGAGCGGGGGGGCTCATGCTACCTGGGGATGCTGCATGAGCACCCCCATCTGCCCAGCTCACGGGCTGATTGCAGCCCCAGGAGGCCACTTGTGGCCAGGATTCTGTGCCAATGCAAGATGCCTGCAGCAATAGGAAACCCAGCTCCCATGGTGCCCCCTTTGCCCACTAGCCCCAGTGCAGGGAGACTCAAGGGTTGTGGACAGATCATGTTGGACCAGTTTCTAAATGGAGCTTAGATGTTCCAGCCCTGAGTCCCCCAGTACAAGCATTAAGCCCTCCGTTTACTAACCCCTCCCACCTAGGAACAGGCACCCCCGTGCCCTGCCCCTGCCCCCACCCTCCCCATTGCAGACGGTCACATGCTCAGGGCTAAGTGGAAGATGTGGCTCAAGTTCTTCCTGGCCCAAGTTCCACTAGAATCCCCTGGGCCCTCTGAGCCACGGAGGGACACGTGGAGCCGAGCGGCCTCCCAGACACCCTGGGTACAAGCCCCATTCGTGGGCAGGGCACTGGGAGAACAATCTCATGGAAGACGTTAGCGCCCAAATAGAGCACTCAGCTCGGGGGGAGGGGAGAGCTCCTGCATCGCTACCAAGGACCATGAGCTGGCCCTGAACAGTTCTAGAAGGAAAAGCCGTGCCCGACCCCACCCCCATACAGACAGGCACTTACTGCTTCCCAGGCAGCGGGGTCATGTTTGAAGAGGGAGTTGGTGAGCTCAACGGAGACGCGTTTCCTGTAGTCGGGGTTTTTGTCCTCAGAGATGCGGAACAGCACGGCTGCGGCGTAGGTGGCTGGACAGAGAGGGGGGAATGTTGGAAGAGGAAACCTCTAAATGCCAGCAGATGGCAGAGGGAGCCACGCTCTTCTCTGAGCAGATGGCTGAATGATTTCCACTTCAGCGGGCGGCTCTGCATTTAATTACGTTTCCTGTTGCCACAGGACTGCCACAGCAGCTCTGCCGGCATCGTCCCGAGAGCCTCCAAGCCCCAGGGGCCACAGCGCCGTTTCATGGAGCAGGGCCTGTGCACCGTCACCCTCCTGCTAAGTGCTTCCCGCCCCCCCCAGCCCTGGGGCTGGAGCCTAGTGTGAGAAGGAATGTCGAGGGAACGACGGCACTTCCTTTAAGTGCGTTCTGGTGTTGCAACCCTGTGCATGGCAGAGGGGGCCACAGAGCGGGTGCCGAGCGTAGGAGACAGTCGAACCCTGTCAGCTGGCTAGGGCGTCCTGGTGGGGGCATGCTACAGCCCCCAAGCTCCAGATGGCGGCAGCCCCGAGGCAGCAGAACAGGAGAAGCTGATGAGAACGGAACAGAACCAGGGCCTGCCCAACGCGCCGACTGAGCAGCTCAGCGCGAGCCCCGCTGGGAGTCCCAGCTCCAAGGGCCTGGCTCCAGCTGGCTCGGCTCACCTGTGCCTTCGTTCCTGGAATGCAGCAGCTCCATCAGCGGAGCAGAGGCCCCCTCGGCATCAATCGTGTCAGCAGCTTCCTTGTCCTGGGCCAGCTCACACAGCACTCCAGCTGCCACCCGCTGGATGTTCTCCACGGGGGAGTAGAGCAGCTGTCGGGGGAGGAAAAGCAGCGTGAGCCACTCCTGGCACCGCAAGCAAAGCCAAGCCAGGGCTGCTCAAGACCAGCTTCTCCGGCTGCCTTCACCCACCCCCCTAGGCAGCTACTGCACGTGCCAATCGGATGCACTGGGGCTCAGAGCCACCTGGACCGCCACAAGCCACCCTGGGCCTCCCGAAACCACCCCACCTCCCCTTCGCCTTGTGCTGCAACCCGAAGCCCAACCTGCACGAAGAGAGGAATCGTGTTGAGTCGGAAGATCTCCATGCGGTTCATTGGGTCCCGGGCCAGAATATGCAGGGCTCCTGTGCACCCCTCCACTATCTCCTCCATCTTCACTCCATCCTGCAAAGGGAGCAGTGATCAGCACCAAGGGACGACAGGTGTGAACGCACAGCACCGTACAACGGGTGTGGTACATGGGCGGAGGGAGGACAGAGCACAGTTCCTCGCCCTCCCACCTGCCTGGCTGCAATGGTTCATCACAGCTGACAAGAGTAGTTACATCCTCCAGGGATCACCCAGCAAGGGGCGCTCTGAACACCAAGTGGCATCCGCTTAGAGACCAGTGCTTGTATGGGATGGAGGGGAGGGCCTGGCCCTCATGCTTGCTGCACTGCGCGAAGCGCCTGGCCATGTCTTCCTGCGAGCTGACTGCATCACCTTCCATTCTGGTGCGTACATGGCTGCTGCTGCCGCCAGGCGCAGTCACGAGGGGGCAGGAGCAGCTGCTGGAGCGCTGCATGTCCAGGACTACGGCCCAGTTACAGCAGCCTTACCCACAGGCCCAGCACGTGGAGCTGCCAGGGCAATACCCAGTGGGTGTTCAGGGGCCGAGTGGAGGCTTCTCGTTCCAGAATAAGCCAACCGAGCAACGCCCTGTGCGCCAGGATCCCTGGGACACAGGGAAAGGCCCCACCGGGCAGGCGCTCCCCAGCTTGGCCATTGGCCCCTCCCGCATCTGTACTTACTGTGTACGGCTGCTGCGTGCCAGCTGCCACATGGCGCTGGGCATCTTGGTGAGCCTTCACCAGCAGCTGGACCAGGCGAGGGATCACGGCAGCCTCCTGCAGTGGGGCGTGGTTAGCCGGGCACAGGGCCAGGTTGCGGATCAGACCGATAGTGGCCTGGAAGAGAGGAGGATGAGGCCATCAGACCGGGCACTGGCTGAGGCAGCAGCTGTAGGTGCTCAGGACTCCTCCATTCAAGAAAGGGACTGGACATGCCAGGAGCAGAACTTTGCGTTTAACCTCCCGTGTCCCCGGCACGAGCCCAGCTGCAAAGCCAATATTGCGCCGGCTCTGTACGCACTCAGCAGGGGGTTCAGAACCAGCCGCCCCAGCTCCCTGCTCACTAGCGCCAGCCGCTACGTCTCAAACCAGTTCCCTCTCCTCCACAGGGAGCTCGGGGGGAGGTTAGCGTGGCTCGCTGGGCATCAGGCAGAGCTCAGCTGAGCCCCAGCGTTGCCCTTCCCCAACGGACGCTCCAGAGCCCCTCTTGCAGTTTTACCTTGACCAGCGGCCACTGGTTGGGCTGGTTGAGGAGCTTGACGATCGCTGGGATGCCGTAGTTGAGCCGCACCGAGTTCTGGGCCATCTCTGCCTCTGGGTGCCGGCTGGTGAGGTGCCGCAGGGCGCAGACAGCCGGCTCAGTGATGTCCTCCTTGTCACCTGCTCTCAGGATGGTGTGGATCAGGGCTTCCACCCCATTGGACTGCGTGACCAGGGTCTTGTTTTTGCTGTTGTTGCAGGTCAGGTTGGAGAGGGTGCCGGTGGCGCAGGTCAGCACGTTCACGTCGTCTGAGCTCAGCTGGTTGACCAGGATCTTGAGGACGCCATCCAGACCCTCCTACAGAACAGTGAGTAGGTGACAGTAGAAGCAAGACGTCACACCTGTCCTCTTCACACAGGCCATCAACTGCAGCATGGACAAGACAATGGACTAGGCCCAGCCTGTCCCCTCCTCGTTGGGCTCAGCTCTACAGCAGCCACAAGCTGCACCGTAAATAGCCCCAGGCCCTTTCCCAGAGCTCTGCTCCCTCCTGCCCCACTGCTTGATAAGGTGGAAGCAGAGCTGCTTGTCTGTTCACACAGCTGAGCCATCCCACATCACAGCAGGCTCCTCCATGCAGGGAGTCCTCTGCCCCCACCTCCAAAAACATAACTCTCTGCCTAAGGGGCCGCTTCAGACCACAGGGAGCTCTGCTCGGAGGGTGGTGTCGTCACGGGACGCCCTGCGTCACCGGATTCACCGCACACTACACTATAGCCGCACAGGAGCACTCATGCCAACTCGCAGCAGTGCCAGCTAGGAATGGCCCTGACCCATGCAGGCCAGTAGGCCTGAGAGTCACCAGCCCAGTGCTTTGGAGACATCAATCTCTGTGTGCCACGAGAACGCTTAACTAGCCTGGCGAGCCGGTTTCAGGTAGATGGCAGCTCTGGCATTAGGGAACCTTGGCAGACTGTGCCAGGCTGGAGTGGGAGAGGAGTTGTAACTTTAAAGAGCGGTAAGGTGAAGTTAGCAAGTGTTGTGTCAGAGCATGCTGACGGGAGGGGTTGACACTGCTGCCTACGCACAGGAAGCACTGGACAGATTCATTGGAGAGGACCACACGCGTGTCACTGCAGAAGGTCCTGCGAGCTCCAGGCCCCACCCCCAAGCGAGCTAAAGGAACATGATAATTAGGCATCAGGGATTCAGAACCCCAATTGCGCACCCATCGGGACACAGCCTTGAAGGTCACGTAACTGCTTAGTAAAGACAATGCAGAGCATTGTACAGATGAAGGGCAGATGGTGAAAGACTAGTGTTCCTCTGAACACCATTTGCACCAACCAAGCCCATTCACCCCCACCTCATGCCAGGGAGACTAGATTTGTAGAGGGCAGAGCACCCCTGGGACTGAGGAAGAGATCAGCTGGAACATCAAGCAGACAGCAACACCTTGGCAGGTGGAAATGTTTCCGGGAGGGCCCTCACAAAGGAGAATTATTGAGCTGCCAACTCTATCCCCCCCACTCTCTGCTCTCCCTCAAACCCTGGTTGGAGCATGCAGTAGGAAGCTGGGGAGTTTATCATCTGGTCACACTTGAGATCTGCCCATTTAACTCCTCAAAGAGTGAAGATTACAAGGTACCACCCAGATGCGCTCCTTCCCCTGGGAACCAGGCTCCCTCTGGGGCCCCCAAAACTGTGCTGTTTGAGTCGATGGCTTGGCGGACTCCAGCAGGCCCGAGAACATGCACAATTCAACAACCCTTCCTCATGCCAAAGGCCAACTATTGTTCCAACTCAAGCAGAGTGTCTCAGTGCAGTAAGAGTCTTGCTCGCTACAATATTTTCTTAGAACAAGAGTCCCAAGCCTCTAGACTCCTGTAACCATAGCTAGCTCTCTGCACTGTTTGGACAGCATGAGTGACAGATGCTCCGGACATGTGCAGCTTTACTTAGGAGTTTAGTATCTTCGCCAGGTTTCCCCTGCCGGAAACATGCAAGTGATACAATCCCCAGCTGTTCAGAGCAGTATGACAAGCCAGCACGCGCACTGTGGGTGATCATGGGGGTCACTAGTGGCAGGACTGAGGGATTTAAGAATAGCCAGAAGGACAGTGGGAGATGGGGGTGGGGTCTTGGGTCCTGGTTAGACAGAGGATGCAAAGGAGTTAAGTCAGTAGACAAAGCTGCATTCCCCTGTTTGCTATTTAGCAGAGCCTGAACACCAAATGTTTCATTTGTTAATCTCACTGGAGACGGAGTTACATGCCTTCCAGAAACGATCCCAAATACTTTCCACACTGCATCAGATCCTAATCCATGTGGAGGGTCAGGCCAAGCACCATGTGGGGAACACATCAGGAAGCAGTGGAAAGGCAGGAGGTGGGGGAAGAGGAACCCTGGATGTCAAAGCAAGCAGCTTGGCGAAACTTCAGGGGCGTCTGACTCTTCTGCTCCTTTCCTTGTCCGGACTCCACCCCACCCTCCCCAGCCACGCTCCCACGGTCCTTCCACAAATACCATCAGCCTGACGAACAATGGCTTCCTCGCTGACTGTCAGAACAATCTGGCACCAGCCCTGGGAAGTCAGAAGCAAGCCCCAGCACCGGTTCTGCAGCAGGGGAACACGGGAGACGCCTTTCCAAGGGTGCTGACACAGAACGGCTTACGCCTTCGCCAGACTCCTAGCCCCACCCCTGTGGGTGCGGTGCATGGGCTGGCAGCACACAGAAGCATGTACTTACAGGGGGCGCCTTCTCCCCACTGGGTCCTGGAGATGGAGTGTAAGTCAGACACAGGCAGGGAGAGCACAGACTGCCATCCTGGTGTGAAGAGGCCCCAGGCGCCCTTGGGAGACCCTGAGCACTAGGAAGCCAGCATTTGACAGGGTAACTGGCCCAGTGGACGGGAGAAGCAGTAGATGGGATGTACCTTGATTTTAGCAAGGTTTTTGACAGTCCCACATAAGAGTCCCATAAGCCAGCTAAGGAACTGGGGTCTAGATAAAATTACTATAAAGGTTAGTGCTCAGCTGGCTGAAAGACTGTTCTCAGCGAGTAGCTATCAATGGTTCACTGTCAAACCGGCAGACGTATCTAGTGGGGTGTTGCGGGGTTCAGTCCTAGATCCGGTACCATTCACTAGGTTCATTAAATGACTTAGAGAATGGAGTGGAGAGTGTGATTGTAGGATTTGCAGAGGACGCCCAGCTAGGAGTCGCCGCAAGCACTTTGGGGGACAGGATTAGAATTCAAAACAAATGGACAAATTAGAGAATTAGACTGACATCAACAAGATGAAATTCCAATAAAGACAAGTGGAAAATACTTCAGCTGGCAAGGAAACAAACCAAATGCACAGCTACAAACTGAGGAATGGCCATCTAGGCAGAATTACTGCTGAAAAGGATCTGGGGGCTCTAGGGGGTCACACACCGAATCTGAGACAATGTGATGCAGCTGTGAAAAAGGCTGACCTCATTCTGGGACATATGAACGACACGGGAGGTGAGTGTCTCACTCTATTCGACGCTGGTGAGGGCCCAGCTGGAGTCCTGTATGCAGTTCTGGGCGCCGCGCTTTAGGAAAGCTGCGGACAAATTGGAGGGAGCCCAGGAGAAAACCATAAAAGTGACCAAAGGTTTAGAAAACCTGGGAGGTTTTCTGGGAGGAAAGGTTAAAAATCTGGGCGTGTGTAGTCTTGAGCAAAGGAGACTTGATAGTCTTCGAACATGTTAAGGGCTGTATAAAGAGGACAGGGATCAATTGTTCTCCATGGCCACTGGAGGTAGGACAAGTAATGGGCTCACTTGGCACCACCGGAGATTTAGGTTAGATAGTAGGAAGAACTCTCAGAGCAGAGAAGCTCTGGGACACAGTTCCATGGGAGAATGTGGAATCCCTGTCACTGGAGGTGTTCAAGAGCAAGTTGGACAAATCCCTGTCAGAGGAGGTTTAGGTTTACTTGGTCCTGCCCCACTGCAGGAGGCTGGACTTGGATCTCTCAAGGTCCCTTCCAGCCCCACATTTCTAGGATTTCCATTACTTCCTGCTGTCCCCATGGAAATTAAGCCATTGCAACAGGACTGTGAAGGGAGCTGCTCCTTGGAGTCAAAGCTGGGTAAGAACATTCCCTCTGGACTTTGGATGTTGGGCTCAGTGCAGAACAGGCTAAGATCAGGTATCCCCACAGAGCACCAGACAGGTGATTAATGCTCTACGGTCTATTCAGGAACAGGCCTTGGAAATGCTTATTTGAGGCTTCTACAATGGCTGGATTCCTGTGCACTCACCTGCTTGGTGGCTACATCAGAGAGGTTCCTCAAGGTCCACAGGCAGTTCTGTACGAGCCTTGGGCTGGAGCTGGTCAGATGTTTCCCCAGAGCTTGCATGCCACCTGAGGGAAGAAACACAAAGCCCAGCCCAGCTGTAATTAGCCCCAACATCCGAGCTGCCCAGCACCATCCAAGCATGTGAGAGGCTACACATGGGTTTGGGCTCTTCAGACAGCCCTTTGCAACACTAAGTCTGAGGCCACCATCTCTCCTTGTACTGTAGAGAGACAAAGGCAGCATCACAGCTGGCCAGCAGGGCTAGCAGCAATTCTGCCCCCTTGCTCTTCCCCAGAAGCACATATCTGCACAAACCTAAGCAAAAACAACTCGCATTTGTCCTCAAAAAGTTCCCACTAGCAAGTGTAAGAAGCTAGAGTATGAGTGCCCAACTCATGGCAAAGCTGGGATGGCAGCCCTGACACAAGGGCACTAATCAGAGATTAACCCATTCCTGTAGCTTCGCAACTGCTTTGGCCACTCCATAAAGCACCCCGCAACTCGAGTAAAGGTGCAAACAGGCCCACCTCCCGTCAGAGGTGTCTGTGCACCCAGAGGAACCAGTCGCTACGACCTCCTGGAAATGCCCCTCCTCCAGATGAGCTCTCTGGAAACAGGTGACAGGCCATGGGAGTAGAGACCCAGCCAACATGGAAAGGGAAGTGGCAAGACAGACTGTCACTCCGTGGCATTCGAGCAAGTGAGAAGTGTGGGTAGCATCCTGACAGGAGTAGAGGAGACTAACAGGGTGGCGTTAGAACACTAAAGTTCTAGAGAATTGTATGGAAGCCTAGAGGGACCAACCACACAGCGAGTGCTTGGGGACGCTGCCAGGATGGGAAGTCACACAGGGGACGAGGACGTGAGCAGTGTGGGACAGGTGCTGTTTAGGGAGACCTCTTGGAGGTGCTTTTTAACTTCACTGCAATGGAAGGGGATGGGAGAGCTGGGAACCTTAATAAGAGGAAGTGTTGGGATGTTACAATTAACACTGTCATCTGACAGGGTCTCTGATGAAGGCCTCATTAAGAGTAACAGCTCAGCACAGCTGGAAGCAAAGTGACATAACAAATGGCAATTAAATCCACATCCCATCTCACTGAATAGGAGCGTGGTTCGTTATCAGCCCCTCAAGGATGAGGCACCAGCTTATTTCCATTACAGAGCAGCTCAGGGACTTCTCGAACCATAACTGACACCGAAGTAGGAGCAGGATGCTGCTGGTTCCTGCTGGCCCAGAGGCTGAGACAGGGCCCAGCTCCACACCTCACGTTAGCCTATGTGCCTTGGAAGAGAGCAAGTATCCAGTGGTGCCTGGAAAGGGCCACAGCCTAGTTTGCTCCAGCTGTTGAGTCTGAACCAGCCCCCTCCATCTCAGGCCTACCCCCCGGCCTTCGCAGGGCTCACTCACCAGCCTCCACAATGGCAGGCTTGTTGCTGGGACACACAGACAAGACCTTGAGCACCCGGCTGGTGGTCCAGAGCAGTTTCTCGTAGGTGTAGCTGCGCATGATCTGCACCAGGGCTTGGGGTCCCCCATTGGCCAAAATAATCAGCTGCAAGAGAAAGCAGCATTAGCCCTCCAGAGGGGGGCCACGAGAGGTGTCCACAGAGATCATATGCCGCCGGAGAACTCCGATTAATCCCTAACACTTGCATTTAAGCCACCGAGTGGGGCGCTACTGCATTAGTTGGAATATCTGCTCCGCTCTCCTGACTCCACTGGACCCTAGCTACTGGGTTCAACTCCACATGAATGGAGAGAGAGAGAGAGACACCTGAGAACAGTCTGCAGACATGCTAAGGGCTGGTGTAAAGACAGCAGGGATCAATTGCTCATGTCCACTTAAGGTAGGAGAAGCAATAATGGGCTTAGTCTGCAGCAGGGAGATTTAGGTGAGATATTGGGAAGAAGTTTCTCACTCTCAGGGTAGCTAAGCTCTGGAACAGGCTTCCCAGAGAGGCTGTGGAATCCCCATCACTGGAGCCTTTTAAGAACAGGGTGGTCGAACACCTGCCAGGGACTGTCTAGGTTTGCGTGGTCCTGCCATAGTGCAGGGGGCTGGACCTGACTTTGAGGTCCCTTCCAGCCCCACATTTCTATGATTCTACAACCGGGGCACCAGGACAATCTGCAGGTCCATTTGTGCAACTTAAAACTGACTCAAACATTCAGGATTAAAGTCACAGGACAGGAGACTGGACGGCCCCCAGCACTAGGTGCACAGCAAATTCAGTGCAGCTTCCCCCCAAACTTCAAGAGCCCCCCCCAGAACAGCCACCCCGACCCTAAAAGGATTAAGACGTAGGCCTGGTCTAGACTCAGTAGGGTCAACATGGCTACAGCACTCAGCGCTATGAGAAATTCCACCCGAGTGCCGTAGTTCAGCCCTCCCAACTCCGTCCTGGTGTAGACATGACGATGCTGCCGTAGTGTAGACACGGCCTAACTACCAGCCAGAGGGTCTGCTACTCTTCAGTGTAAGAGTAACTTCTCTGGCGGCCGTAACAGGGGATCCAGTTTCCGCCGCACACGCAGCAGGCAGGATCTGCTGGCACCGACTGCTGCGTTTCGGTGCTATTCCGGGCAGCCAAGCCTTGGTCAGGAGTGTTTACACACAACTACGGTCACACAGGAGTAGGGAAGAGAGGGTCTTGCTTTAAGACTATAAATACATGTCTAGGCTGGAAGGAGTACAGAAAAGTCTGGCAGGAGAGCTGAACTTGCTACTGGGAGCAGGATGGACTGAGGAGTTTGGGCCAGAACCGCTCCTCTGCTGGAACTGAGCTATCATGGCATTTAGTGCTGCGGCACCAAGTATCCAGGCTAGTGGGCACTGCAAGGTGGGGTCTGTGCAGCAAGGGAGGGTTTGAACCTTCCACCCTCGCTCTCACCCCAGTAGTTTCGCTGGTTCTAATTAATGGACAAGCTGACAACGCAGACCAGGTTGTCCACCGACAGCAGCCTCCACTTCCCACCTACTCCCGGATGCTAGTAGCCACGGGACAAATGCTACCAACAAGGCAATGAAGGAGCCAGGGCTGGCAACAGGCTCACCTTGCTCTCCTGGTTCCCATAGGCTAGGAGCTGAAGGCAGTCAGTGGTGATGGCAAGGAATTTCGGGTTGTTCTTGTTCAGCAGGGGAACCATCTTCTGCAGGCCATCAGCCAGGCGCACCGCCATCTTGGCACCTTCCTGGTACAGCAGCAGGTTGTGCAGGGTGGTGATTGCGTAGAACAAGACCGACTCGACCGGGGAGCTAGGGATGAGAGCATGAAGGGGAATTAAGCCACAGCAGGAGGTGGCTGAAGATGTGTGGGCGCCTTCATGCTTGTTACAGGCAGGCCCCAGAGCGGTACCGGGCACTGCATGCTGGGATGTGTAGTTCTGGCAGACTGCACCTCCATATTAGGAATGGAAGGGCTGCTGCAGGCAGCGCCATTTTATGCCAGTTGGGTGTGGCCCCTGGCAGGTGGCCATTGAAGTGCTGTGCCTGGAAAAGTTCAGCCACCCCGGGATCAGCATGGAACAGAAGCGAGTACTGTACTGTCCCTAGCTCCGCTCCTCACTAGCCCAGCAGGCACTTCTCGAGCACAGCTTAAACCTCACTGGTGAACGCAACCCCCAGGGTGGCCCAAAACAGACATCTGTGGCATTCCCACAATGGTCGGGATGGGCAGATGGAGGGAGTCTCTGGATTTCGCGAAGTGCTATAAGCCAGGAGGCTCCATAGCCAGCTCGGCAGAGGAGATTCCAAGCTGCAGGCGAGAAAGCAAAGATTCATCTTTGACTAGGGAACGGGCTCGGCTAAGCCTGCAGCCTACTGACCAGGCCCTACGGCAGTTATCACACAACATGCTTTGCAATGCCAGCAGACTGGCCACACCAGAGCGCTGTCAATGCCTCTCGCCTGCCCTGGCTCCGCTCCCTCCCACTTCCAGCCACCCTATACAGCAAGCAGCTGTCCTACTGAACAGACTATGGGAGAGCCACTCCAGAGCCTGTTGGCTCAGCTCTGTACACCTGCATGTTGGTGCCTGGTACCTGAGCATCCGCACGAGAGCTGGGATGCCTCCCGATTTGAAGATGGCCAGCAGCCCCTCACGGTGGTGCGAGAGGTTGTGCAGGATGCTGGTGGTGCAGCGGGCCGTGTCCAAGTCACTGGTGTTCTGCATGGCACGCACCACGGCCGCCACAATCTGTGGGGACTGCATCAGGGCGCGGCGCGATGCCTCCTTCTTGGACAGCTGGTTCACTATCATGGCCGCTTTGCTGACCACAACCTAGGGAGAGAGAAGGCTGCAGATGGGAGAGGGGTCCCAGCCAACACTATGAACCGGGAAATTACTGAGCAGCGAGGGAGCTGAATCTCCCACTAAAGCAGCCAAAAGAAGTTTCCTCCCTTTCAGGCGGCTAGCACTGCACACGGGGCAGCTGGATCCTCTGTACCGTACTGAGAGGCTGGGCCAGAGTGGTGGGAAAGACTCTGCTCAGGGGGCTGAGAGCCCGCACAGCTAGTGCATTCGAATGCGGCTATTTAACAAAACGGCACCACAACGCGCAGCAGGAGGGCGGGCTGCAGCCAGGGCTCAGGTGCTCTGACACAGCAGAGGGTGGGACGAGAGAAGCAGCCAGGGGTGCAATGCGACAGGTTTTTCCACGAGATCTGTTCTAGGAGTTACTTTGGGGCAGGTCCCTGGCCTGTTAACACAGGAGGTCAGACTAGATGATCACAACGGTCCCGTCTGGCCTTGGAATCTACGCAGCACTAGGGTGCAGGCTGCCCTGCTTTGCCATCTGACCAAAGCTGGGGTAACGCCAGGAGCGCAAAGTTCACATGAGGTATTAAAAGGGCAGAAGAGGGAGGGGAGGAACTGTGAGTACAGATGTAAAGAAACACAGTTGCCCTGGGTCAGATTCCCCCTTGCTACAGCAGGGTTGATGGGCCATGTGACCACAGTGCTTGGGCAAAGGAGAAGGGCTTTGGTCAGCATTGGCTGGATCTCCTCTGAGGTCCCAGGCACGTTGCAGCGGCCTCCCCCGCCAGAGCTATGCTTCCAGGCAAGCACGCAGCTAGGAGGTTTGCAGCCTGAGTCCCAGAGCATGCCCCAGACAAGAGCGTGCATTGAGCAGAGTTTGCTCCCTTACCGGGTCCTCGTCATTCAGCAGCTTGGTGAGCTCTGGGATGGCCCGCGTGGCCAGCTCTGCATCGTCCTGGTAGTTGATCAAGTGCACGATGGCAGATTTCAGCATCTGCGACGGCTCGGCCAGCCTCTGTACGTTGGTCTGCTGGCCATCAATGTGAGTGGTCATAAGCAGGGACCGGTCCTCCATGGTCTCTGGGTACATGGCAGCCCGGACACGCTGGGCCCGTGTCATGGCCAGCTGAGACTCCATGTCTGCTGCTGCAGGGAGGAGAGGCGAAGGGAATGTTAAACTCCCAAGCTCGGCAGAGTTCGCTGCCAGGCCTCCAGATTTCAATTAGCTGAGCAGAAGTTTAACAAAATGACACCGGTAATGTCAGCATCCCAGCACGCCCCGCAAAGAGCTGGTGCTTCACATTGTAAAGAGATACAGCAGCACAGAGATAAGGGAACACTTAATTAGGCAGCATAATTTGGGAATTGTCACACAAGGCCTGTTAATTAAAAAAAATTAAGGGCATTTGCAAGTTGGGACCAGCTGGCTCAGGGGACTGGAATGGCATTTGGAGGCCTTTCCCCATGGGGTTTGTTGGGACAGATCCAGCTCAGGGACAGCTCTTACCACTAATTGCTATCCATAACTTCTGGGAACAGCTCGTGGCTTTGGTCCAGTTCCTGGCAGACAGAATATCCCCAAATCACACCATTGCCTAGAAGCAGCCTCAGGACCAGGGTAGGGCCTGAGCTACTCCACTGTAAGGCCTGGTCTACACCTAGAACTTAAGTCAACCTAGTGACTTCGCTCAGGGCTGTGAACAAGGATTCTTCCATCTAGCTACAGCCTTGGAGAGGTGGATTACCTGCCAAGATGGAAACCCCCTGCTGAGGATGCAAGAAATACCTAGGCTAAAGCGGCACAGCTGCACCTTTGCTGCTGTAGCGTGGAAATACCTTTCGCTTCCCCTCCTCTGCCAGCACTATACCTCTTCTGCAGGGAAGGGGATTTACCCTCTGGGGCCAGTAATCGGATCCCTTTACTCAGAGATAAATACAGGAAAGAGCCACCAGAACCGAGTCCAGCGTTAACAGGTAGGAGTTCAGTGACTCACTCTCTAGTTAGAGAGAAACGGAGCCAGGGTCTTCTAGTTAGCATCACAGAAGCAGTCTCTCCTCACCCCAGCCCAGTTATTGTAGCGACCAAGAGAGCTGTCATTCTGGCTGTGGCAGACTCCGCTGACAATGTGCGGGTGTTTGGGGTGCAGGGAAAAAGGGGAGGAGGAGAACACTTTTCTGGTTTTCTTCCCCTCTGTTTCAGACATGCCAGAGTTGCACCATCACCAGCTACTTTGTGCAAGCAACAAGCTGTAACACCTAGGAACAGTACTGCATACTGTCCCCAAGCAGCCAGGTAACTGAGAGGCAAACGTGGCTGATCACTAAGCTGGGATCAAACAGCTCCTATCTTGGAAACACAGCTTAAAGCGCCGTTGAGGCATGCGTGGAGACTGAGCTCAGAATCAGAGATGTGGTTATGCCACAAAACACCCTCTCTGTATGAGATCCTTCCTGCACTCAGACATGCTGCCAAACAGTTTACCTTCCCCTGCCGTGGTGTTTTAAGCTGCAGTGACAGCCCAGGCGTGGAGAAGACAAAGGATTTACGAAGATGCACCCAGAGCGGGGCAGATTAAGTATAGGACATGGGAGATTTTGAGAGGGAGGTGGAGAAAGGCTGGGATGGAGCACTACAATTTCTGCACAACCGCCATTCAAGTGTCTGGTTTGCTCATCACCAACTTTACATGCTGGCCATCTGTGTCCCCTACCTGCTGCTGAGCCCAGGCCCTGGCCCCCCGCCTCTCTGTAGGTGGTTGTCTTGATGGTATACTGCTTGGCGTAGAGGTCCTCATCATCCCCGATGCATTTGCTGCTGACCGACGGCACCTGGGTGTTCACCCCAGAGTGTATGCCCGAGTCGTAGGTGTAGGTCTGCTGCCACTCTGTCACCTTGATCGGCTGCTCCATCATGTTCATCACCTCCATTGCTGCTCTGCACGGAGAAGGGGAAGGAAGTTACAGCCTCCATCCAGCACATGGCCAAACTGAGCCAGATTCCGAATCCCAGCAGACAGCTTTCCTGCCCAGAATCCCCCTCTCCCCTCGCAGAGCCAGGCTAACGCACCATCTGTGGCTAAGTGCTGCTCACCATGACCCTCCCACACATGCAGAGATCACTATCTGCCGTTTTCTTATTACCGAGATGAAAGGATGAACCAAGATGACAAATCCCACAGCTCAGCACTTTGCCTCTCATGTTGGGACATGAAAGGAGGCTGTGACTGGTACAGGCAGCCTGACTAAAGCTCCAGCTCCCCATGGCCATTACTCGCTGCAGAAGGGGGTGGGTTATTCTCGGTTCCTGAAGGCGTGCGCCAGAACATCCCGTGCCGAGGGACAGATCCCCTGCTATTCCGGGAAGCACAGAGGAGCTTTTTAAAGAGCTGTTTCCGGATAGGCAAACTGGCAGAAAGCTGAAGCCAGCCACAAGGGTTTGGAGTTTAGAATAAAAACAGGCTTTTCAGAGAGGTTTCTGGAACAGCTTGAGTGTGCCTAAAAACAAGACAAGGCATACTAGCCTGTCCCAGCGAAACACCCTCTGACCGGGCACCGGACCCAGAGCTAAGACAAGCTGCTGTATCTGTGCCGAAGAAGAGACGTGCAGAAGAACAGGTAGTGCCGTCCCAGGGCAGGTACTTACCAGGATGCAATAAGCAGAGTATCGGCACCTCCAGGCAAGATCACTTACACCCCTAGTGATGGGATTTGAATGGAAACAGCTCTGCAGAGTCTCCTCCAGACTGCCATACAGGAGAGCCAGGCTGGATCACCACTCTCCTTCCTGGGGCTGACAGCAGCCGGCTCAGCCCCTGGGGGAGGAGACGCCAAGCGCTCCCGCCCAAGCAGCCACCGCCCCATGCTGATAGAAGGAGTGGCTCACAAGGGAGTGCCAGATTCCAGCCCATACCGCTCAGACATTAAGGTGGGGACAGCCACAAGGAACCTAAATCAGGGTAGGAATCCCTTGAGCCTCCCCATGGCTGTCAGCACTCTGGGGATTGATTCCAGCATTTCTGCCAGATGTGAAGGGGGAATCCAGCCTTTCAGACAGTGGAAATGCTCTTTGTTCAGGTATACTCCCTGCCCGCCCGCACCCCCCCTGCACAGCCTCAGAAGATTCCACACAGACTTGAGGTCAGGCTGCTCAGGATTCACTTCAGACTCAGCCCCACGACCCCCACAGATGAAGTGAGCTGTAGCTCACAAAAGCTTAGGCTCAAAT
This sequence comes from Eretmochelys imbricata, assembly GCF_965152235.1. Lineage (NCBI taxonomy): Eukaryota > Metazoa > Chordata > Testudines > Cheloniidae > Eretmochelys > Eretmochelys imbricata. The sequence goes on from NC_135598.1 coordinate 14,405,984, forward strand.
AAATTTGTTAGTCTCTAAGGTGCCACAAGCCCCCCATATCCAGGAGAGCAGACAGCTGCTGCAGAGGTATTTAGAGAGAGACAGAGCAAGCAAGCAAAGAGCCACTGGACATTGGCAGCATGAGGCTTGGATGCACAGTCTGTATGCTGGATTTGCAGCCTGTGCTACTAATGAGACTCCATTGCACTAGGGAGTTAATGTAGAAGAACAGCTGCAGCTGGGTGCAGATACACCCAGGATAGGAATGCCAGTTAATCATGGTAGCTCTTTGGGTAGGGGGTTCCTCCAGACCCTGGCAGACAGGAAGGATGCATTCCTGAGAGAACCTGGCGAAACAATGGAAACACCAGGAGCCAGGGGCAAGACTGATCTCTTTAGTCACCTGAACGGCTGCTTTCAGAAAAGACTTGGCAGCTCAGAGGCTTGGGAAGAGGATATGGAGCTTTCACCTCTAGGTCACTGGTTTGAATCTGGCACGTGCTGCTAGCAGCTAAGTTAGACTACCAGCTGCTTGGCCTACACCCAGTGAGTTGGTGGGTCTCCGTCCAGCTCGGAGGGGGAACGCTTGTTTGCTCCATGAAGCCAGTGGCTATCTTAGCACAGCCCAGTCATTCAGCGATTGACCTAAGATGGAACCTGCTTCCTCTCAGAGACAGTCCCATGAGGTTAATAAAGCCAAGACTGGTGCTGTGGGCCAACCAAGCCTACAGCCGACACATACACAGAGGCCACGCATGCTCAGTCAGCTCAGTAAGGAAGTGCGCTTCCTTGCAAGCCATGTTTACCCTACTTTAACCAAGCTTCTCTTTATTTAAAGCTCCAGCTGGCATTTGATTCTGCTCCACCCAGCTGTGCATTGAGCAGAACGCCAAGAGGTACCAACAGCTACTTATCTTGGAGCTGACCGCCCAGACTTATATTCACACCAGCAGAGCGGCTGCCCTGTGCCCCTCTCAGACTGGGGAGAAAGTGACCCTCTAATCCCAACAGGCACCTAAGGTCCACAGAAAACAGGAGGGGGCCCCGATTCCAAGCAACATCCAGACCTCGAGGAAGGAGTTCTGGAATCTCTGGAATCCAGCTGCGTTGCTATTGCCGAGGACTTGGCAGCATGTGGAGGGAGGCGGGGTACTGCAGGTGGTAAAGCAGGTTTCTCAGCCTCCCCACCCCAGCACAGCCATGTCCGGATGCTAACAGGGCCTATTCCAGAGTCACTTGCCTCCTTCCCATTGGCACAAGCGAAACTCCCTAATGGAGCCATCCCTGTGGTCCTCAGGACCGGGGCTGGGGCGGGTGTTTCTGCCCAGAGAGCTCCAAACTGATAAGCAGTAAGCCACAGACCCCAGCCCTGTCTGCATATGGAGGGAGGACGCTATCCTGCTCACCTGGAAAGCACCGAACGCTTCTGGGGCAATACCACAAGGAACTGAGTAATGCTTGGCCTCCTCCCTGCCCAGCCCTGCCAGCCTCACCCCACTGAGTAGCTCTCTAAGACCCACCTTGCCAGCGGGCGGCAGTAGCAGGCAGCATAGGATCGCAAGCAGGAGTGCCAGGCTTAAGAATTCGGGCAAGAGAGCTGAGCAGACAGCAAAGAGCTTGCTGCTTACTGTCTGGACTGCATGTTTGCTTGCACCAGAGTTTGGCTTCTCCAAAGCAAGTGGAGTACATTATAGCCAGGGCTGATTTGGGGTGGGAGGGATCAATTGTACTGGGGCCCCAAAACCTCTGCAACTGGGGTGAAATGGGAGGAGGGCTCCACCAAACCGGACATACCCGGTACACAAATTTCTCTCGACAGGCCTGATTATAGCCCCAGCCTTTGTACTGAGAGCAGGGCTTCGTTTTGCAGAGCTATTCCCCAGACCCACCCCAGAGGGTGTACGGGTGACAAAGCTCAAGGGGCTGGAGCACAGCTGGCTGGTAGAAAGGGCAGCTCTAACCCTGCCTGCTTCCAGCTTGTGTCAGACAAGCTCTGTGCCTCACTTTCCCCATATCTGCACAGTTCCACTAAAGCACTCAATGCTTCTACAGGGGGCTGCTTATCCCCAGCATCAGCATGTGTTTATGCACTCAGGGGATTATTTGAGAAAAGCAGCCCATGCCACAGATGGCTCCAAACATGGCCCTGCCCTGGGGACAGCTTGGGTAAACATAGCAGAAGCTTTCCAGGAAAGAGCCTGGTGTGGTTTGCACTAGGAGACAATGGAGGTCATTCCCTGCTGCTATGCATTTCCCCAGTCCCACCTGTATGGAGGCATCCAGGGTGGGGGTTCTAACACTAGCAGATGGAAGGGCATCCATCCCCCACTTGCCATCTACCCCCTCAAAGGAACCTTTCTGCTCTCTGGGGAGAGGGGAGGTTGCTCAGAACAACACTCAGATCAGGAGTGACCCAGGCTGACCCACGGAGCCAGGAGAGCTGCCTTTTATGGCCATGCCAGGCTCCACTCGGACTTCATTCCCATTCAAGGTTTGCAGGGACCTTAGAGAGCAGAAGAGCCATAGTCCACCCTCCACATTGCCTGTGACCCAGACCCGGAGTCACAACAAGTCAGGAAGGGAGGGATGAGTCACAGTTTCAGACTTGATAAGAGCAGGGAGGACTGGTAGAGGCAGCCACATGCATTTCCAAAGGAGAGGTTTAATTACCACCTTCCACCAATACTCTGAGTCATGCGTGGAAGGAGCTGGACCAGGAGAGCTCTAGGCGGACTGCTCCCCTCCACCCAGGAACAGACCCAAGCCAAGCTATTTCATGGGACAGCCCAGCCCGCAAAAGCTACAATGTAGCCTTAACCCATTTCAGTGCCTGAGCTGGCAGAAGTTAGTCCAACCCTGACCCCCATTTCCCTCGGCCGGCTGACTTAGTGGCACGTCTTACGTCTGAGTCAGGGCATTGGGAAGATTTTATATTTTATAGGGCAGAGGGGGATTGCACCTTGCTGCGTCGGGATGAGGTCTGCTCAGGATTCGTAACCGAGAAGGTTGCTTTTTCTGCAAGGGCTTGGTGAACACATGTCTGAGCACCACCCACAGTTACCAGGCAGCCCTGTGCTGTAATGAACAGCAAGAGCCATGTTCAAGAGAGAGCAAATCAGACCCAGGGCCTGGCAATGCATTCAGACAAGCCAACACAGGGAAAGAATTCAAAGAGGAGCCCAAAGGTTGCCCAGCAGAGTTAGAACAGGGGTCAGGAAATCTGGGTTCTAGTCCCAGCTCTGCCTCTGATTGAATTTGGACAAGTCACTGCACTTATGCACCTCAGTTTCCCCACCTATAAAATAGGTGAACCACACTAAAAATTAAATCTCACCAGTTTAGTGCTATGAAAGTCTACTAGATCCCTGAAATCCACACAAAGCTAGCATACAGACACGCCCACTCATCATTTTCTACCTAGTCCCCCGTGACTATCCTATGAACATTTTAAGGGCAGTGTTCTACTCTTTGTCTGTCTGTAATTTTAAGCTATAAAGTTGTAATTGTATTTACTGGTTAGGTTACAACTTTAATGGCTTGTGCATAATGCATGCTTATGCGGTAGTAAAAAAGGCAAAGAGAACCACTAATGGAAGCTGCTCAAGCTATTTACTCCCCATCACGTGTCAACAGGGTATGCTGGACAGGGTGGAGATCGGGGTTGAACTAATGCAAAGCACTGGGGTCAAGTAGAATATAGGACGTGGTCTCCACACCACACAGGAGCATTCAGTTGTCAGTGAGCTGTTAACGAAGGTAAGCACGGATCAACATTTCCAGAAAAAGGCCAGAGTCGATCGCAGACTCAGTGCTAAAAAGAGACTGGTCTTACATTCAGCAATTCAGCCCACATCTCTTGTTATCCTGGTAGGTCTGAGATACTTCTGTCCCTCTTCTCGCATCTGTAAACGAAGTGAACCTAAATTGCTGGGTACGCAAATACAAAGGGTCAGTCTGAAAACTGGGCCAATATTTGTGAAGAACAATTCTCTTTGCAGCGTCAAGTGGGCGGGATGCAAGTTGCAGGCTGACAGCCATCTGTCAAGGGGACAACAAGCAAAGCAGTGGCAGCCAGGAGACCCTCAGAACAAGTCACTGAGCAGTATCCAGAGACAAATGACATTGTCCGAAAGTCACTACTTGTTATGGAAGGGCACCTGCAGAGCTCATCTCAGGGTGAGGCTTGCTACCAATTCCATGTCAACGCATGCACGCCCCTCTATGGTCGGCAAGGTGACTGGAACAGGGAGTCATTCGAGACAGCCCCAAATACACAGCCCTGGTTGCTCCCCCAGGTGAGTACTTTCCCTGCCACGGGGAGGCTGGCCTTTAAGCCACAATAAAAGCAAGGGAGTTAACAAGTCCTGGAGTGAGTATCGACCCACTTCTGTTTCACAGCTTGGTCAGTTCCCAAAAAGAATACTGCTAGATCCCAGGGCACCAGACAGCAGGAGTAGCTTTCTTTATAGCTGAGCAGATGGAAGTTTTGTAATTTGGACAGAGAACTGGGGGTATCTAAATATAAGAACCTGGGTGGGAAAGGGGATAGGAAACACTTAGCACTTCTCAAATCTTCTCTCATGCCTCAGTGAGGTAGGTCTGAGTAATAGGGAAAGTAGCAGGGAGGTGAGGTGAATCACACAGTGCCGCAGAGAGTCTGAGCCACAATGAGGAACAGAATTTACATGTGTAACCTGCATGTTATCCCAAAGCAGAGACCACCTACAGAGGGAGGAGATGGCCCCATATGCTTATGACTAAGACCCCAGAAAGTAAATGTTCCTAAACTGGCTGGGTACACACACACACACAAAGGACGGTGGGTCAGAGAGAACAGTGGAGTCAAGGGGAGAGATTTTTCATAGCAGTTTAGGAGATTTAAACACCTTTCAGTAGGATTGATTGAAGTGGTGTCTCAATCCCTTTGCCTACTTTGAAAATCTCAACCAAGGACCTTACAGACAAGATGAGGAAGCAAAATGTAAGTGGATGGTACTTGAGACATGGAACTGGAAGCCGAAGAGGTCCAAGAAGGGCTGACTGGAGCCTAGGGAAGGACTATGAATGGGTGCAATCACTGCCAGTTACAGAGTGGTAGCCATATTAGTCTGTATCAGTCCGCATCTGCAAAAGAGAAATGGAGGACTTGTGGCAACTTAGAGACTAAAATTTATTTGAGCATAAGCTTTCGTGGACTAAACCCCACTTCATCAGATGCCCCAATGAATGTTAACTCTGCATTGAAATTCAGGTTTTGCTAAAGAGGGGCAATTTTCTGTTTAAAGAAAAATGAGTTCCCCCCCCAAGGCCAGGTGTAACCCTGAGGGGAACCAGACCATCTGCCTCCCTCCAGTAACGCACAGCATGAGCAGGGCTGCTGGAGGATGTCCAATCAGAGGCCAGCAGAAGAAGCAGGTTTTGTGAGTGCACGAACTATGAGGAAGGGCTGGTTACAGAAAGACTGAGCATATACTGGACAGTAACTGCTGCTCTGAGAGATGAAGGAGTTTGACAGCCACTTATTTTCCAAGCATGCCTGGGTTCGGCTGGAACACTGACTGCTCACACAGCTCTGCATAATGCATGAGCTGCCGTAGTTTTTCCAGTGTAGGTGGCAATCATTTAAGCTTACAAATCAAAAGCTAGGCCGGGGTGTTTTACAAGCTTAAATGAGCTGTGCCGGATAAGTTTTGGCTGCGAACAGGAAAACAATTTTCAAGGCACTGCACATGACTATCTGCTCTAAGAGACTTGTACAAATAGTGGGCAAGCCAATGCCCTTGTGACACAGCATCTCTAGTCCCACAACACAGCTAGCCGCTCAGAAGTGCAGGCAAATTATGTCGGCTAAGGCACCAATCTCTTTGAGAGTAGCCCGACGAGGGTTTCCCAGATTAAGACTTCGGGCACCAGCTTTCTTCCATTCCTTCACAGCACTCACCATGAGGCTTCAGAATACGCCAGACCCAGTCTTGCAACTGCCCAGCTCCATTACAGGACAGAGTTAAAGGCAAGCAGCTGGAGTGCAGCACTGCCCAAACACAGAGCAGCTTCGTGAAAGGTGGGAAGAGTTGCAGGGGCAGTTCTATTCTATGATTCTACTGGTTTGCATGCCACTGGAACAGAGGGGCCAGAGATCATGACAGGGCCGTTAGCCAGGAGAGCCCTGCTAGGCGATAACAGATGAAGGGCAAGGGAGACAGCTGGGAAAACTGTACACTACAAGATGTTATTGTTTATAGCATGGCCTTTCTGGAATTCCTTGCAAGTGTATTCAGTTAGGAATTAGTATTATTCTGACTGAGCACGCATCTCCCTTGGGGAACAGGAGAAAAGACTTTCCCGCTCCTACTCACCTTTCTGGGGATGGGGATGAGGAAGGAAGCAGGTTTTATTCAGTTCAGAGCTGCACTGGAAATATGAAAGGGGATTTTAGCCTTTTTATTGTAGGAGCGAGAACAATGAAGTACCTTAATGCAACAAAGAGCCTTGCAAGTGGAGATCGTGTTTGTACTTTGACCTAGTTTTCTCCAGAGTTTCATCCATGCTACAAAATAAAAAAAGCCACAATTCAACTCACCTGGCAGCCTCTGGTCAGAGGCACGGAGCGAGCTAGTAATAAGCCTGATCTTTCACACCTTGAGAAGTGTCTCTGTAGGGTTAGGAAGTAGCACAGCTCAAACAAGGACTGAGCCTGCAGCAAGTGCACCTCTAGGCGACTGAGCTAGAGGAAAGAGAATGTCGCTGTTTGACTAAGGGCTCGGAAAATGTCAGCTGCTCCAGGAACTATCTATTCTGTGTGTTTCTGCTGTGCTCCCCACGGTGTCAGTGCATTGTGGGACCTAAGAGCCCCAGAGGAGAATCCAGCTCTGTCCCCTTGTCGGATCAGGGGGTTTAGCACAGGAAAGCTAGTGAAATTCATTCTGAAGGCAGCAAGATACATGGTTATTCTGGCCTCCCAGTTGCAGGCAACATGCCAAGTGGGTAGTCAACAGTGCCCACCACTACAGAGATACCTAACCGCTGCTGCAGCAGAGGTGGTCCCTCGTGTGGCTTGGGCCAGTAATTTGGAGGGACTGGAAGAAAGGATGCCTGAGTCTTCACCCTGTTGAGAGCAGAGACACAAGCAGAGCGAAGGTATGCTCTGCGCAGTTGCAATCAGAGCAGAGAACAAGGTAACAATGCATCCAGGCAGTCTTCTGTAGAGCAAATGACATGCAAAACCTTTGCTCAGCCTTGAAAATCTCTTTTGGTGCCAGGCTGCGCTGCATCACGCCAGCCATACCAGCTACTTGGCCTCCTACTCCAACGCAGCAAATACAGAGTTTCTCTCCATGCCTTCCGAGTCAAAGAGAATCCTTTCCCCAGGATATTAGCTCTGAAGAGGTTTCGTGGGAGAGAATTAGCCCTCACGAAAACAATGCCCTTGGTCATCACTAGACGAAAGCTGACCTACAGCATGCAGGCATATAAACAGAGATTAGGTTAACTGGTCTGTACATAACAGGAGTACTTGTGGCAACTTTGAGACTAACAAATTTATCTGAGCATAAGCTTTCGTGAGCTGAATGCATCCGATGAAGAGGGCTGTAGCCCACGAAAGCTTATGCTCAAATAAATTTGTTAGTCTCTAAGGTGCCACAAATCCTCCTGTTCTTTTTGCGAATACAGACCAACACGGCTGCTACTCTGAAGCCTGTACATAAAAGGGTTTCCAATACCACAAACACCCCACTCGGATTTGGAAAGAGCAAGAGAATTTGCGGAGGGCAGGCAGCAAGTGGAGCTGAAGCGAGATGTGACCAGAGGACCCATGCAGTGACCAGTGGTGCTAACACTCAGCCTGGTATTCACCTTAAAGCCATGGGAACAGATTCAATAATTTTATTAAGATGATGTTGAAGTAAAAAGAAAACGGTACAGAGTTTAAAGCATAAAAGTTTCTGGTTATCAGGGAATAAGGTACAGATTATCAAGGGGTGCGAAATTCGGTTTAGGAACGGGTGACATAAGGAATACATAATCTGCACTCTCCCCAATTGGGGGTAAAAGTTTAACGGATCCAAGCACAGACACTGAGATATGGGGATATGTTGTTCATATAATGGCTATGTTCAGGTGTGAAGTATAATGAGTGGATACGATGATGAGGATGGATTTACCCTCATTGGGTGGGATTTAATGTTCAGTGAGTTTATGGTTCCAGTTCATATGGTCTAATGGAAAAAGTCTCTCCGTCCCTTTTTACAGTCTCCTCCACTCTTGAAGTGCTTAGCCCTGTTGCTGTGGAGGACAGTTTAAAAATGTGGCCCTGAAGGCATCATAACCAGAAGGCAAATTTTAACAAGATTGAAGTCTCACGATTTTGGGGGTCAGACTCGTGAGTTTTGAACTCTGCGTTGGCAGCATTGCAGGGGCCTTCAGGGAAAGTGGAGCACAGACAGACCACCACACAAGGAACAGGGTCCTCCTTCCCTGTAACAAGCAGAAACCAAGTCTGCCACCAAAAACTTCTGCATTCAGAGACAGGGTCATTATATCAGGACTCATCTGTCTAAAAAAAACCCATGATCCAGGTATCTGCTAGGCTGCTCCCTATGCTTGTGGGGTGGTGTAGCATGAAAAGCCAACAGGAAATGCTTATTATGAGGGGCGGGGGGGAGTTTTCCCATTCTATTAGTAGCTACAGCAGCGGACACCAGATCTCTCCCAGGAGACCATGTGAAGGTCAAGCCCTGCTCCTTTAATGGAGTCCAGGAGAGTAATATGCAGCACACTCCCATCCATCACTTTGGAAGTGCTCTGCTGGCAGGAGCTCTAGACATGGACTTGCCACTCAACTCTAATGCAGCTTCGCACCCTTTGTTGTGTCAGCACAGGAGCTGGAGATATCCAGACAGGAGGAGCCACACCTGCGCTTAGCTACCACCTCCTAGACAATGACCCTGTGCAGCTGTCTTGACGGGTGCAAACAGCACCCACTGAACGCAGTACAGATGGGGACCAGATCACACTGTGGCAGCTCTGTACATTGACCGGGTCACTGGGGTTTACTGCATGAATACGTTGGTTTAGTTTAATAGCAGGCAGTGGTAAAAAACAGGAAGCAGAACAATGGCTCAAGATAGCCGCCCATCTACCAACACTTATGGGACATCACAAGAGATATTCCCTTTGATGGTCTACTCTGACCATCTGCTGAGCTCCCCCCTCACCCCACTAGTCTGTCCAGGGAAGGGCCCAAGCCTGGGAACACAGGAGAACAAAAACCCAGCTAGATTTAAAAGGACACACCCTCAACCAGGGAAAGGAAGTTACGGGGAAAGGGACCAATATCTGTCCTAGACCCCAAAGCTATAGGCACCTGGGACAGAGAAGCTTCCTTCGGGTCTCCACTAGAGGATGGCAATGCCTCTGGGAAGAGTCCTGCATATAGACAGTTTAAGACCTTTTTTCCCCTCCCTACCTCCTTACTCCTACTGTTACAGATTTAACACTTGGGTTTAAGAAGGCTGCTAGTCACTATCTACCACTGGTCCCAGACTCCAGAAGGGCAGAATCATGGGTGCCATACCCAGTCAGAGCTGCTGGTTAAGCTTGATTGATACAGAAGGATGCTGCAGCTCAACACCCGGTCTCAGAATGGAAGAATTGCACGATTCCATACCAGAAGTCATGGCACGAGGCGTGCAGTCAGAGGGGACAGAGGTGCAGCGAGCGCTATACTTGTGACCTTGGAACCAAGGAAGATGCTGGGAGACTATCCAAGAAGCTGAGATGATCTATTGGACGGTTCCACATCCTCAAAGGGGACAGCAGCAGCCACACTGCCCCAAGCATGCTTCTTTCTAGAAATCTGTCAAAAGTTAAGAAAAATCCAGATGCCAATGCAGAGGGTGGAATAGAAGTGGACTGAGTGTCACCTAGCTTGATCACCAGAAAGATTCAACAGTCACACAAGATACTACCCTACTGAACTGATTCAGTGTAATTACTGCAGAGAAGCTGGGGCTAACCTGTGCCTTTTCAACTGTAAGTGTTTGGCTTGCAGTTACAAGGGCTATTGCTATGCTGATAGGACAAACAGTGCTCCCCATTCCAACCAAACCATCAGCATGTGCTGTTTCCCCAACAGCAAGCACCTGATGGGGAGAGTACACTTTGGTATCCAAAGTGCAGCAGCTCACTGAGGCACAAGGCTGCTCCCTCAGAGGCATGGGAAAATACCACTCTGCAGATTCAGGAATTCAGGCAAAGTCACTGCTCAATATATGACCAACTGAACTCTATGAAGCAGCCAAATATTAGTACAGGCAGTGGGAAACTCTCTAAAAGCTGGTGGAACCACTGACTATTAAACTGGTGTGACCGTTTCTAGCCCTGAAAGTTTTTATGGAACATGCCACCGCCAACGCTTTTGGGAGTAAGCAACTCTAGTGAACTGGGTTTCACTTCCACAGACAGGTATTTACTGACAGCTGAAAACCATGGAGATTCCAGACTGGCCAATTCCATGCGCATGTCGGGAGGACATGAAACTAGATGTGCAAAGTTTATTTAAGGGCACAAGAGTGTCAAAACAGAACCAAGTATCAGGTCAGGCTAGATGGTTTAGCCATCCGCTCCCCAAGAGCAATGACTTTTTAAAAAAGGTTTAATTCTTTCCTGCTACAATCCTGGAGTCAAGGAGTTAAGAATCCTGACAAGGAGCAGAGGAAGCTACAGCTGGAAAGAGAGAGACTAGAAGCCTCATATCTCCAAAGTTATTTGATCTACATCCAGACAGCTTCATCTTTGCACAGATAACGTCTGACAAGGAAGTCTCCAATAAATATGCATCTATTTGCAGCTCGAATGCCTGCATCTGGTCCTTTCCTTTTGCTCCCTGAGATAAACTTGCCTTTCTTTGTGCTGAGCAGGCAGCAGAATCTTTATTAGAGTTCCAACTTTAAACTGATTTACTGTTGAGTGACCCCAAAAAAAGCAGCAGGGAAGCCGTAAATATTGTTGCATAAAAAACAACCTATCCCCAGAGATGCTCAGCTCCTGGTCATGACACTTCCAGTTGTCAGGCTCAAATCACTCAGCCAGCTTCTCATGGGGGGGGGGGTGGTGGTGGTGCAGGACTGAAGGGTAGGAGTTATGCATATCAAGGCACAACAAGAGGACACTGTGCCCCCATACTGGAGTGCGTGACCACATTCTACCCCCCACCCCTTTCAAATCACAGGCCAATGTTGAAAGCCAGAACTGCCAGCTCCAGTTAAAAGGATGTGAGTCTAAGAACACAGGGCTTACCAGAGCACTATCTAACCACTAAAATAGGTTAAATGAAGCTCAGGGATATTACATTAACCCCTTGGACAACACAGAGAATCCTGCTAAGCATCTGCTCCACTTGGAGGCTGAAGAGCCATGGTGTTTGAGGGTTACCCTGCCATAACCAGACAGTCTAGTTACACTTTAGAAATCTTACTTTGTGCTTAGAATTTTTAGTAGATTTCAAACTAAAAGTGTTGACATTGAGCATCCTAAAGCACTACCCTTCAGAGGCAGGCCAGTAACTTTAAACACACCTTTGGGTAAGATGGTGTTAAGAGGGGGGAGCCCCCCCAGTTTCCCCACACTTGGGAGTTTTTAGGATTTCATTTGACATTCTACATAGAGAACAAACCCAAAGCCAGCTGCCCTCCCCTACAGAAGGAGCAAGGGAGGGAACAGGCAAAGGAGCAGCCCCTCCATTTTCCGGGAGAGAACAAAAGGTCAGAAGGGCTGTTGCTCTCCCCATTCAGGAATCGCATTGTTCACAGTGAGGCACAAGTGGGATGAGCCTGAGCGAATGCAATTAGATACTCAGGCCTTTAAAAGAGGCATTTAAGGCAGCTTGACAAACACATGTAGCAAGAGGCACAGATTTTAAGGCAGGTGATCTCAAATCCTCCCACCAGCAAATTAGTTAACACTTGAGGTACAGAAAGTAGGGAAGAGAGAAAGATGCTATAGACAAGTGCTGGTCTCTAGAGCCCTCAGGAACAGTGCCACACCTAGGGTAAGGAGAAGAGTTTCCCTTTTAACTCCATGTTCACACAGTCAGTCATAGCCCAAATCCCAACCTGCAGAGGGCTTTACATGTCTAATTCACACACTTCCTGGAGGTGATCTGTAGGCCCCAGAGGTCAGATGAGTCTATCACACCTGATTATCTCCTCCCCTCACACAACAGGGGAAGTATTAGACAGAAAGCAATTTCTTCTTAGTGCTGAGCCCATATCTCAGCCTGTCTGACCTTACACACACACCCCCCCACTGAATCCACTCACATTTCGGGGCACCACCCACTCTGCCCATCACAATGCCAAGGATTGACTCGGGGCAGTCCTGAATCCATGAGCCCCTCCAGCATTTCCGACTTCATGTGGCCTGGCCTGCCATCCCCTTCCTCAGCCCACAGCAGTGGAAGAGGTCTCCAGCAGGTCTTTGCATTCACACCTTACTAACCACAACAGGGGATTAAAAACAGGACATGTTTTGTCCTGCAATGAACCCTAACTTTGCAGCAAATAATCAGGGATACAATTTGGCCTTGAAGGTGTCCCAAAAGCACGTAAAGCAACCCCGACTGGAGCACCAGTCAAATCCTCTGTGTGAGGTATAGAAGCCAGGAAACCTTTGGGATCTCATGACAGCATCTGTGGCCCTGGAACGCCACTTAACACAATGTCTCCACACCTCCCTCCAAGGGGTAAGTGTCTAAGGGCTGTATATAAGTGCCTAAAGATGCAGACAGGTACCTAGTGGGGTTTTCAAAAGTGCCTAGGTGCCCAACTCCCATGGGTGTTATCCCACGACATGCCCAACTCCATGAGCTCTGGTGGAATTTTCAGAAGTGCCCAGGGACCTAAGTACTTTTAAAACTGTGGCCCTAAAGCACTGCTTAAGTTCTAAGGTGATCTACAAGGTCTGAATGGAGCCCATATTGCTTTGTAAGGGGGTCAAGAAGCATGTCCAGGCCCTGTCCACACCTTCCTATGCCACTCTCTAAGGCAGAGATTGGGTTAACTGCAGGAGCAGGTCAAAACTGCTTTTCCTCCTAAAAAAATTTACAATAATTTATAATTTATAAAATAATTTATAAAAGTTTACAATAACTGCAATAATTTACAGCTAATGAAGCTCAGATGGAAGGCACAGCAAATGCAGTGCTCTATAAAAGACTAGTTGCTGAGGTTATGAAAGGGGTCCCTTCCCAGAAGGAGAAACAAGGATGGGGGAGGGAGAGAGAGAGAGAGCACAGCTTTTCAAGATTCCACCAGCATCAATGAAAAATAAAAGCATTAAATATATAAAGAGTCAGACCTTCGGTAGCTTAAATCATTTCAATGGAGGCTTGACAGGGAAGGAAAGTTGAGGAATTCAAAGGGAGCGGAGGGACCTTTAATGAGCAGGAGACTCGTGTGTTACTGGAGCAGTGATCTTTTAAAAGAAAGCTGAAATAGCAGAACACGATTCACTCCCTCCCTCCCCATCCCCCACTCTGCTAGCTCTGTCCTTATCATCTATGCAAACAAAGGAAATGAATTCCTCTGTTCTCCTGGCATGTTCATACTGTACTGGAACCGTTCCCCCAGCTTCCCATGTCAGGTAGATGAACAACGATCAACAGGCTCTTGGATAACGTCATTCCGAGTTGCCCAGAAAGATGGGAAGGGGCCTCTGGAGACGGGCCAGCTGACTGGAGGAGGTTATTACAAAATAGTAATTTTTAAATGCCATCACTGGGAGGCAAAGGTCATTTCCAAGACTGTTGATACAAGGCTACTACAAAGCATCCTCTCTCATGCACACAGTGGTGTGTGCATTTCTCATGCATTCCTTCACACAAATCTCAGCTCAAACCAAGAGGCACCCTCCAAACCGTGTGTTTCTCTGCAATTACCTGTTTTGTTTGGTTGCAGCTCTCCATCAGTAGAGCTCACAAGAACAGATGCAAGAGATGAATGCATTCTCCAAACCCTGGAAGTGCCTTGGCTTTACCCAAGTTAATAGTTATTGACAACCCCACACACTCAAGTCAAGTTCAGGCTGTAATATTTCAGCACCTCCTATCATACGATGACAAGGTGTTATGTATTAATAGCTTCCACTACTCTCCCCTTCTAAGAATATGCACAGTGCTGGTCATTACAATTATCTTCCCCCAGCAAGTGGAGTACACGATCCTCCTGCAAGCTGTTTGAGACACACCCGCCTCCTTTAGGTCTCTTGCTGAAGTCTGGTTATTATAGGTACACAGCAAATGGTGAGCTGAAATGGCCATTTGTTGGGCCACCACCGTGCTAGCTGTTTGCATGTTTTCCTTACCTGCTGCAAGTTGTTCTGCTTTCTGCCACACGGAAGCAAAAGCCCCACATAAGGGAAGGCCAGGGAGCCAGCATCTGCCAGACAGCATGCAGCTCAGGGCATTATCTCACCACCATATGTACTCGTGGGTATGCTTAACACAAGCAGCCGATCGGCCTGTTCTATTGTGTCTCATGCTGATATTTTCCATTGGATTAAGCCTTGGAAGCAGTGAGTAACTCAGCCATGAAGAGACATTTCAGAGATGCCAAAGCCAGAAGGACCATTAAATGATCCAAGACTGAGGGGCTCGTTTTTCAGAGGACATTATATTTCCCCCAGTTACTGAGCACAATAATGCATTCATTTGTGTTTGGCTAAAGCCTCTTCTAGAAAGGCATCCAGGCTGGATTTGAAGACATCAAGAGATTAAGAACCCACCACTGCCCTTGGCAGTTTGTTCCAATGGTTAATCACCTGCACTGAAAAATCTGTGCCCAATTTCTAACTGACTTCAACTTCCAGCCATCAGTTCTTGTTCTACCTTTCTTTGCTAGGTTAGAGACCCCATTACTACTTGGTGTTTTCTTCCCATGAAGATACTTCTATTACTCTAAATCACCTTCTTTTTGATCAGCTAAACAGATTGAGCTCTTTAAGTCTCACTGGAAGGCATGTTCTCTAGACCTCAAATCATTTTTGTGGCTCTTTTCAGCAGCCTCTCCATCAGCATCCTATAAAACGTGAACAGAACTGGACGCAATATTCCAGCAGCAGTCTCACCAATGCCATAGGCAGAGGTAAAAGTCACCTTCCTGTCCCTACGTGCTACTCCCCTGGTTTATCCTAAAATGGAGAGTCAGGGAGACATGCAGTAATAGGGTGCGATGCCCTGACATGTGCAGTGCTGTAACCATGGAACACCCTCACATGGGCCATCCTTGAGTGGCTGAGAAACTCCACTTTACATGCCCTCTCCCTGCTCCACCCAATCTGGGGGGAGGGTGGAGTGTTATGCATGTTCTTTCCTGCCACTACTGCTTGGAAGGCAGGGACTCCTGGCAACACTGGGTGGGGTGGGGCGGGACATGGTTGGTATACACACACACTCGGCAGCACCTCCCATGCAGCAGGGAAAGCGCTCCTGCAATCACAGCTGACTGGGACACCAGTCAAACCTGGCCTCTTGGCCTGCATGCAACGTGGGCTAAGTACTGCTGTAGCAGGGGACAATGGGCAATCATGATTAATGCCAACTCCTATGTTGCACTTATGCAAGTCAGCTACATTCACCCTCAATACTTTATCAGGGCAATCTTTAGACCAGCGCTGTCCAATACGTTTGCCACTAGCCACATGTGGCGAATAGGCTATTGAATTGTGGCTAATGCATGTGGCTTTTTTATAATGTGGCTAATAAGAAAAATTCAAAACCTCAAGTGTGGCTAGCAGTGTGGCTAGCATTGAATTTCTATTGGACACTGCTGCTTTAGACCAATCAGCAGGCCTTTCGCCCCAGTCAGCTGGTTAGACCCCAGTCAGCTAACCTGATTCCACTCTACCACGTGCGCATAAAGAAATGCCAATTCTTTTCCCAATGGGAAGGTCCAAGGAATCTTTAGCAATTTTACAGAGCGCCAAGGTGACTGACACTAGAAGCATGCACATATTCTTTGAGAACACCACGCACAGCACCCTCCCACACCCTTCTGTCAGCCACTTCCGAAGGTATGTTTGGCTGAAAGAGGTCACTGCAGAAGTTTCCATTTTTGAATCATAACTATTCCATCGCCCTTGCAGGCCAAATCTGTTGCACCACGTGGGCTCTCATAAGCCTGCTAATATATTTTTGCTGTTCGACATGTAAAAAAAGGGAAGCCACTCCCTTTCCCTCTATTTTCCTCCCATCCCACACTCTCTCTTCCCAGGTTAAGAACCTGAAGCCACCCCATTACTGCATCTTCACTTTGACAGCAGCATCACCCTCCCCAAGGTTAAGAGTCAACAGGGACCAGTCTCATTGGTTGTAATAGCACATGCATGCCCCATTATTAATAGCAAAATCCAAAGGCTCTGATAATTACTACATCAGAATAACTAGAGGCAAAATTACATTAAACGTGTATGCTTCTGTGTTAAGCCCTTTCCCCGCCCCTTGACCTGCTTTCCCATTAACAAGATGTTTGGGAAAGACATCAGCTTTGTTGATATAAACCGGGGAGAATCCCTGGACGCAAACCAGCTCTTCCAAGCCAGTCAGCTGTGCTTGGGGACTTCCCAACATCCCCGAAAACAAATATGGGGCCCAACCGTCAGCATGTAAGTGGAGAGGCTAGTTAGGCACAGAGGAGCAGCCAGCCAAAACCCTGGGAGCAGACGTGACATCCCCCGGAGGAAATGCACCACATCTTCAAAACACCGTGGTGTGATGTTCGAGGCGGTCCCCTCTTCAGCTGTCTACCAAAGAGGCTTACAACACTCTGCCCCAGTTACACGGAGTTCTGGTGATGCACACCGCAGCTTCTGTTGCACAAGAACAGATGAAACGCATTTGTGCGTCCACACCTACTATGCAGCTACAAGTGCTGTACCAGGGCATTCTGGGAAAGCGTGGCCAGCCAACAGTGCCTCAGTACATGTGGAATGCCCAACAGGACACAGAGTTGCCCCATGGGCTGCTGGCATCATACCCTGTCCTGCCACAGAGAGCTGGCAAGAGTATCACACAAAGCAGTTACAGAAGCACAAGGGAGGGAGGGGCTGTCCAGCTACACTGCGGTGGAAAGAAGCATGTCAGACCAGCTGCAGAAAGACAACCATGTGCCAGCTTAGGCCACCAACTCCTAGTCTCGAGGTGGGCAGGGACACAGCTGGATTTAGACCCATCCATGCTCAATTACAAGCCCAGCTGAAATTAGTCGTGGAGACAAGATCCAAGTATCAGATATGCTGCCTCCACTAGAACCCCCATCCAAACATGTTCTAGGTACATCGAAGTCTGGAGACCTGCAGAACTGTCCCATGGCAACACCAAAAGATGCTAAGTTCAGAATCCCTTTGTGCTAGGTGTTGCACAGACACAGAACAGAGACCCTGCCCCAAGGAACTTCCAATCGAAACAGAAATAGACAGAGGAAAGATCTACCCCATTGCACAGTCAGGGGACAGAGACAGACATTAAGCAATTTGCCCGTGCACACCACAGGGAGGGTTTGGCAGAGGCATGAATTAAACCAGAGCTCTCGAGTCCCAGTCCATACTCTTAACCACAAGCGTATCCTTCTTCTCCACGGAGCAGCATAGAAAGGCTAGGGTTAGATATTTAATAGCAAAAGGCAAGGGTTGAAACTAAACAGAAAAGGTTAGGGGGTTAGTGGTATACAGAAATATAACATGGCTAGGATTCATTCAAAAACATAGCAAAGGGGCAAGTTTTAGGCAGGGGTTTAAAACAAAGGCAATTAAAAATAAAGATGCCACTAACAAAGCGTGTTCCTGTCAACCCCTCAGTCACCTAGCTTTCAAGTGCTCCCCATCTCCTCCAAGATGTGGCAGACTAAGCTCTTTGGGGCAGGGGTCGCCTCTTCCTCCATTTGCACAGAGCACCATAAGGCTCATCCCTCATCATATCCCTCAGTCCCGAAGGCAGCCTTCGGGGATTACCCCTAGATACACAATAGACCTGGCATTTCCCATGGCCTCTTCGAAACCACACTCAGCGCTGCTCCTTGTGTAGGATTGGGATGAGCCATCTGTGCTCCTCGATAGGAAAGGCATTTGATTTTAAAGTTTAATAGCAACCCTTTCTGCGTAAGAGGATGTTCTCTCGTTGGCAGGAGAAGCTGGGTCTTCTCCTGGGGACACAGCTTCTGGTGCAGGAAATCACCGTTGGCGCTACAGCACGGGGCTCAGCTTCCTTCTCACCAGTCACATTTCCTGGAGAAATCAGCAGTAGCTGAACTCAGCTGTCCTCGGTGAGTTTTATCAGAAGGAAACAAGCAATAGCACTTGGCTCAGTGCTTGACACCATGCTGGCAGACACTCTCTAAAAACCTGGATGGGCACCTTGGAGAGTGTATTTCTCTCAGTCATTAAGGTCACGAGAATGCATCTTAGTATGTCTCAGTGGGCATTAATAGAGGTGCAGTTGCCCTACACTGTGACAAAACAGTCTCCCTCCGTGGTCCAGCAAGGACACCCAGCCATCGCTTCTCTCAGGCAGAGACCGTCATCTCTCTCACTGCTGGTCAGAGATTTGTCCTGGCTGTACAGTTCCCCACCAACACTGTGATATCCCCAGCAAACCAAACTGTCTAACCAGTACAGCATTTACACTTTGTTTACTATTCTCAAGCTCCGAAAAACGTAATCACCCGCAGCTGTAAGTTACCACACAGCTCTTTCTAAGCAAGCACATTTATTCTTAAGGTGAAAACGTTAGAGAAAGCAATTCAAACCCAATAAAAGAATCTACAGGCATGCTAATAAATGTACCACAGATCACCCCACAACTCTGCAGGGGCTCTGGTAGAAGTCAGTCCTACAAACCCCACCAAAGGGTTCTACTGTGGTTACAAGCTCATAATGGCTTTAGCTCAGAACAGGCACCCCCATGCATGTACTGGGCTTTCCTCTACACAGCCTGAGCCTTTGAGCTTCAGATGCCAAAAACAGGTAATCAGTAGACCCGGGTCCCTTCAGAGAATTGCCACAACTGTCCCACTTTCATTTAAGGAAACCAACATCAAACCTCAGGAACAGAAACTCTACATGCTCAGATTCTCTCACTAATGCCCGTTTGTTCTTGTTGGAAATATCAGTGGGACAGATGAGAGAACTTGCCATTTGCCCATGAATAGGAGATTCTGGCATGCTTGCTTGAGCTGCCCGTGACTCCAAAACAATACAATTAATCACAGTAACTCCATCTGGAGAAGATAGATTTTATTACTTTTAAAAAGCTATGAACAAATAGCTCCCTAAGATCACAATAATTGCAGGCTTTAAATTTAGGCTTTGAGGCACTCGTGCTATTTCCAGCTTGGATAATGGCAAGAAAAATACAGAATTTCTGTAGTGCACTCCCCATTTTACAGCCAAGAAAGGCATTCAAGAGGGAGAAAACAAAAGGATTTGGGGTCTTAACTTCATTTCTATATTCAACCGCATTACATCTGCGGAGTTCAGATGTTTCATAAGAAATTATAACCAACACCAGTCAACGCCCAGCCTGTCCGAGCAAGTTAATGGTTTGCCACTAGTGCCCTGCCTGCGTGTCAGAGTGATTACTAGGCGGCTGTTTAAATTGGCCAAAGGTCTTTTTACCACCAGTTAAGCAAATGCACTTCATGCCGTGATATGCCCTAGTAAGTCAATGCCACAAAGCAACAGAGTCCAAAGGCAGCATGGCTCCACATTCCCGATATAGCAGCCGCAGACAGATGTGACACCCACAGAAAGCTATACAGCTTTCCCCTTCCACCCCCCATCTCCCCTCTGCCAGCTAGGCACTTTCCACAAAAGAAGGGCAGGGGAACGCTTCTTATACAAGTTTGCTAGCAAAATGATCCAATTGACACATGCGGATCCTAATTAGGAAATTTAGTTTTTTCCAAAACCGAATGAGCCTTCAAAGAATTCACAACAGCCACACTCATCCGTTAACAAGTCTCATTTGTCTTCAGTGCACTGGAAAAAAACTTGAGCAGAGTTCACCCTTTCCAATTTCATTGAGTAGCTGGAGAAAGAATTATCTTTCCGGAGCTGGAAATGGTCTCCCACCCCCGCCACTGCTTGCTGCCAAACACCAGCAATATTTTTCATCCAGAGATCTCAAGGCACTTTACAAGGGGAAGGCAAAGTTGGGAAACTGAGGCAGGGTTGAAGCAACTTGCCCTTGGTCACAGTAGAACCAGGGTTCTAGTTTCAGTTCCTAGACCAGTATCCCCCCCTCTCCCTCCCAGGGCCATGCTGCCTCAACATCTCAGGCCCAGTTTGTATTTATTTTTACAGCTTTTCATGGGTAATGGCTTTGGTCAGCCAGGTGTGGAATATTCAAAAAACATTTAGCAACCCAGATCACTTTCACCTGGCTGTCCATCCTGCCTCAGGAGTGGGCAGAAACCAAAGTCTCTCACTCAACATCCTGAAGAGAACCTTGAGACACATTTGGTTTAAGTACTGAGAAGCCAAAACTCTCAGTGCACTGGGGCTAATGATGCAAACACATCTGTAGACAACAACATCTGTATTAAGAGTTTCAGATTGAATGCCATGCCCCCTGCCCTTTCTGTAGAAATGATTTCAGAACAAAGTGACTGAAGCATTATGAAATGCCTAAAGGCCTGACAGAATCTGCAGAAAAACTAATCAGGGATGGCAGATTTAGAAAGATATTTCAAACCTCCATCTAATTAGAAACATCTTTGTGTCTGACGACTGTTTCCCCAGCCCAGCCGTTTATGAAATATACATTATTCCTACACAAGAGAAGTGGGAGGTCTGTTTGTCAACGAGATTTCAGACAAGAGCACAGCAATATTCCTAGGCTGCGTATTAAACTTCAAAGCTAGAACTGCACTTGTCACTTATGTGCTTGTTTCAAAAGAGGTCTGAGTGCTGAAAAGGAAATTCCTGCTCTGCAGACACAGGAGTGTTTTATTCTGTAAACACCTGTAGTATCAGTAGGTTTCAGTGGGGAGCACTAGACCATCCTAGGACAAAATCACGGATTCCATTTCAACCAAGGCTATTTATGCAGTACCACTGATGCTTTACAGATTGGTCATAGGTGATCCCTGCCCTAGAGATCCTCAGGTACTAAGGTGACGGGCATGAGGCAAAAACCTAGACAGTGGAGAATACTTGCAACAGAAGATCAGTTCTCTGGTCTTTTTGAAACTGCTCTGAAGGACAGAAGATACATTAGGAGCACTTTCCAAGGAGAGAGGCCGATAACCCACATCACCCAGCTAATGCTGTTCCCTCACTAAATGGGTCCTAATGCCCTCGTCTACTAAGAAGCATTTACTACTTATGCTTTCCATCCACAGATCCCAAAGCACTTTGGGAAGGCAGGTCCATGTCTCCCCAAAGCCACACAACAAGCACATAAGACAGTGAAGAGAAGTCCAACAACTACTGTGTCATGTATGACTGCTGACTACCTGCACCCTTCACTACCATAGCTTATTTCTTACTGCAAAGCACTTTCAGATACTCAGAGAATGAGAAGGATCATACAAAACCTAATTCTATTCCAGCTACCAGCTTACATGCCTAACCTGAAACATTTCCCCAGCACTTTCAGATTCCAAAATTAATGTGACATTCAACTGAAGTTTGACAAGCTAATTAGACCAGGCAAGCTCTTGCCTGAAAACATTTACATCTTTAGATGAGATCAGTAAAACAGTCAGAACCAGGACTTGCAGCTACCTGCAATGTGCTTTTTGGTTAGACGCTACACCAGGGTCAGGAAGGAGCAATCACTACAGCAAAGCGGGGCAGACTTTTTTAAATTTGTCAGTGAAGAAAGCACCTCCCTTTGCAAGAGCACAAACATTAGTTTCTATAGAATACCTGTCAGCCATTACTGTCAAGAACTGGTAAGGAAACCCAATCTAGCCAAGCCAGATCTTTGCTATTTGCCAGGGAAGCTTCCCCAATAGGACTTACCATGACCAGCTAACGTGTTAAACTAGGACCTGGCCTTGTCCATACTGGGATTTTCACACGTGTTTGATGACATTAGGTAACATGTTAAAACACTCCTCTTTTCCTAGTGTGGACATTGCTTAAAGGAGCGACAAGCAACTCATTCCCTCTTCACCGACCCTGCCACACTTGTTTTATTCCACATCCCAAAGGTTCCAAGTTCCTGAAATATTTTGCGTTTTGTTTTGGTGACTGCTACTGTGCAACTACACCCCCTTTTAAAGCTGCTTCAGTCAGGTTTTGAGATTCCTTGGCCAGTTTTTCTACATGCAGATACAATACTCCTGCTACCCCATATAATCATCATCTCCAACTGCTCCTCTGAACCACCTGCTGTGTGCTGTCACACTGGATGTGGGAAAAAGAAAAGGAGGACTTGTGGCACCTTAGAGACTAACCAATTTATTTGAGCATAAGCTTTCATGAGCTACAGCTCACTTCATCGGATGCATGCAGTGGAAAATACAGTGGGGAGATTTATATACACAGACAACATGAAATAATGGGTGTTACCATACACTGTAACAAGAGTGATCAGGTAAGATGACAGCTAGGAACTTGGTGAAGAGCTACTGGCCCCATGAAACTACAGAAGGGTTGCCAGTGTTCTGAAAGAGCCACAAATCTTCTCAGACATGAAGGTGAGAGTCAAAGGTCTCTAATCAGACCCACAATGGGTGCACCTGCACTAACAGTGAAAAGCAGAACGATCTTGTGGATCAGGCACTAGACTGGGAGTCAGAAGGCAAGTTTTGCAAAAAGAAAAGGAGTACTTGTGGCACCTTAGAGACTAACAAATTTATTTGAGCACAAGCTTTCGTCAGCTACAGTGGCCCACCTTGATTATCACTATAAATGATTCCCCCCCCCCCCAGTAATAGCTCACCTTACCTGATCACTCGTTACAGTGTGTATGGTAACACCCATTGGTTCATGTTCTCCGGGTACATAAATCTCCCCACTGTATTTTCCACTGCATGCATCTGATAGAGAGCTGTAGCTCACGAAAGCTTATGCTCAAATAAATTTGTTAGTCTCTAAGATGCCACAGTACTCCTTTTCTTCTTTTTGTGGATGCAGACTAACAAGGCTGCTACTCTGAAACCTGTCATAAGACAAGTTCTATTTCCAGTCCTGCCACCTCTTGGGCATCTCGCACCACTCTGCTTTTGGGCTTGTCTGGGGGAGAAAGTTGTATCAGATTAATTTAAAGGGTGGGAGTTAAGTTGATTGTTACACCACCACTAACCCCTGCATAGACATGCTTGATTTAAGAGCGACTTCTTTTGGTTTGGCTGACCTCAATTAAGAATTGGTTGAAGAGAAACAAACAAACTGTTGCAAACAACTGTGTGGACACTTAAATCTGTGCAACTTTTTTTTTTTTTTTTTAAATGTAGGAAAGACATCAGTTTCCCTATCTACCACAGGGGGATGAAAGTACTTGCCTTCCTTTGTGGAGTGCTTTAAGAGCTCTGATAAAAGTGCTATGGAAGACCAAGTGTCTTCTGAAACTGATCCAGAGCTAAAGTGTAAAAAGCCAAATCCTACACAGCACAAGAAGAACAGAGGCTTAGAGATAAACTTTAGAAGCAACAGGACCAAACTCAAAGTTGGAAAAGCCTCACAACCATTAAAACCTTACTGATCCCAGCTCCTGAACCTGATCATGGATTTGTGGGGGGAAGCCTGCTAAAGCAATTAGTTCTGTACTGGTCATTATCAAGGATAAATATTGCCTGGGACTAGAGGGGAAGTTGTTCAAGGTCTGCAACTATAAGGAAGGAGAATCAGCTTCAGAGGTGGTAGAAGCAACTGACCTTCCCAACTGGAAGCTAAGCACTGGGGAAGCTGTAACATGAGAGACAGCTGTAACCTCTCAACTGTGTGAAGTGACCATGGATTCAAGTGGTGTTCAACTTACTCCAAGCGTTCCCCAAAAAGATGCTTTTGTGCATCTGGAAATGCAGTTCTGCACCAGCAGGATTGGTCACAATGCTATAAATGGAGTTTCCGCTCCCCTCAGTTCTGAAGGAAGTGGCCTTTTTCCTCAGCTGTGCAGAATTGCTCATTGCTGGGGAGACTCCTCTGAGACAGACATGGTGTTGCTTTAGTGGGCTTATGACATAGGTGACTTTGGAGAGATGTCATCATGTTTAATACGTCTGTTTTTAAATCCTTTACAGTTTTACACCACTACCCTGCTGGGGGTGGGGCGGGGGGGTGGAGATGGGGTTAGAGAGCTCTTCAGAACTACGACTGCAACACTTAAAACTCTCCCCACTTCACCACTGGCATGGTCCAGGCCTGTGAGGACTCTGGGGGCTTCCACTACCCTGTTCTCATGAGCAGGCAGAAGTAGTCTGTTCTTCCTGACACCATTATCCATGGCACCAACCCCCACACCCAGCAAGCTGCCAAGTTAAGTTTTCACTAGCCACATAGCCCTCCTTCTGGAGGGCTGCTGGTTGAAAGCATGGAGAGGTTAAGCACTAGTCTTGTCAATCCTGACTGCGTGTTTAGGGTATCTCTACGCAGCCCGTGGAAGCAAGCCATCCAGCCTGGGTCAGACTTAGGAAGGGGGTGGGCTTCAGAGCCTGAGCTGCAATTTCAAAGCGCTGTCTACACAGCTATTCTTGGAGCACTAGCACGAGACCCACTAGCCTAAGTCCCTCACATCCGGTTCCCGTCCCTGTCCTCCCTCCTCCTCCCCCCCCCCCCCCCCCAGGCTGGGAGGCTCACTGCAAGGGCTGTGTAGAGACACTCTCAGGGCTAGTTTATTTTGATAGCCCTGTTTGAAAGAAACTGACTTGGGGAGGATACACCCATGACTCATGGGTTGCTGAGACAATAGAAGATAAAAATCCATTGTTCTAAAGTGGCTGCAGTGCAGTGGCTGTTTTGCATGGACTCTCTGGCAAGCCTGAGAGAGGGAGGTTACTGGGACCCACTCTCCTACATGCCATAATTCAAGTTGCATTTTTTAACTAGTTTTCCCCAAAATGGCCCAAGCAATTTGTTCGCATTAACCCAGCCACCTAAAAAAACGTAAGACAAATGTGAAGTTGCAAAGCACAAAAAAAGCCATTTCAAACCACAAGCTTTTGCATTCCTATAGCTTAATGGCCAAACCCACTTAAACCAAATTTGCAGTAAAATGAATATTTCCATGACATTTTATGGAACCCTTCCAAGCTGATGAATAGTTACAGATTTAGGATGTACAAAGACAGTTTAATTGGGTATTCTGTACTTTTATTGCCTATTCAATAAACATTAACAAAGGACATGAAAATGGACATTTAAACCTCTCCAAATCCATTATCAGAGAATGAACATATCTATTGGAGTGTTTTGCCTCTATTACAAACAGCAGGGACCTTGGTCAAGTGACAGGGACCTCCATGTCATGCCAACCCCATTTAGGAACACAGCTGGAAAGCAGAGGCTCCATCCAATCACCGAAAAGGAGATTGTTGCTTTTAAATCCCCCTGGAAATTCTCACTTCTCTTAACACCCATGGGAACAGAGAGCTAGAGATTCTCCAATCCCAAACTGACAGGTGAGTGAAAGTGCACAGATGGCTACTTGGTGTTGGCACTTCTTCACTCCAGTATTTCATCAACACTCAGAGGCGGAGAAAAAGTCTGGACAAAGATGCTGCTGGAGACAGACTTCTTTTTTTGGTTCATTACAGCAGAGTCAGACTATAACAAGGCCATTTACGTCCTCAGAGTTACCGTCTCCAATGGTAAAAGAACCAAACAGCATCATTGCAGGGTTCTGAACTTTACCTCTAAGCTGGGATACGGGGCTTTCATTAACAGGTGGAAGGACCATGTGGAAGGACAGGTGAAAGATGACCCAGTGGCTTCACCACTCTAGGTGAACAAGTAGCACAAATACCAGAGAAGCAGGGTGCCAGCTGCTCCAGGGCACAGTGGTGGGTTTGCTGGATCTACACAACCTGCTCTTAACACTTCAGTGCAGGAATTAGCTACAAGTAGAAGCACTATGGAGTCTTCATAGCTCAAGCAAAGGTTTCGTTTCAAGAAGAGCTTGTGTCATGCACATGGACAAAACTACTTCAGCTTTAGCATCAATGCCTCTAGAAGAAGGGAAGGATTTCAGAGAAAGATGGTGCAGAGAAACATTGAATAGCTTCATTCAACTGCATGTGGAAGGGATCTACTGTTGGCAGGGGATGGATCTAGGTGCAGAGATCCATCCATTCCAGTAGTTGATAGGAGAGAACCTTTGTTTTGTGGTTAGAAAGGCAGGAGAAATGAGGGACAGATTTGACTTGCTGCAGGTCCAAGTATTTGAATAGGAAAGGGTCACGCATTTCCCGGAGGGCCTGCTACTTCTTGGGGCACACCAGAGGAACTCAAGAGCTCATGGGCGTCTGTAGCTACACTACAGGGTGTTGGGGGAACTCGAGTTTGCAAGCAAGTGCTTGCTAGTGGGAGTTTCAAGGGGATTCCAGTACAGAAGAACACATGTGAGTAGCATCATGCCTTTAACATCTCCTTCCAGCTTCTCCTTAGTCTCTCTGCCCTTCTTTAACCTCCCTGGCCCAGTCCTGCTCTTCCAGCCCCAGTACTGATGCGCCTGGGGATAAGATACACTGACTTGATGGAGCTCTTACAGTGCTCCAGAAAAGGCAGCTGAGCATCAGTACCCCATTTTGCAGATGGGGTAACAGACACAAGGGAAGAAGTGACTCACCCAAGGTCACATGGAGGGTCCATATTGGAACTGAGAATAGAATCCAGGAGTCACTACCCTACCCGCTGGAGCTCACTCATTCTCTGCAAGAACATGTCTACTTTAATCAGGCACGCAAGCAGGTGCAGCGTGGGCAAGACACAGATAACCTGCTACTTCACATCTAAAACTGACATTCTTTGCTTTTTAACTGAGACTGGCAGAGCCAGAGTTGTTAATGCTTGACTTGAAAGTCACCCTGAATGCACTAACACCTGACCCACAGGCTCAGAGTACTCACGGACGTCACCCCCAACATATTTTTAGAGACCCATGGAGCTAAAACACAAGTGGGCACTTTGTTTCCCTTCAGGCAGAGATCAGCATGACTCATTTCAAAAGGTTCCCAAGACACAGCCCCAGCAATTGAACACACTTAAGTGCCTCCTCTCCTCTTTCAAAACGCTCACAATCCTGCCATCCACCTCAGTGAAGGAATATGCTGTTCTGCCTGCTGGGAATACACCCCAGGTGAACACTGCCCTCACTGAGAATTCAGAACATGGACACTGAGATCCTGGAAATAAATAGCACATTCTCAGCACTGCCAGTCTCCATACTGACAGGTTTCAGAGTAGCAGCCGTGTTAGTTTGTATTCACAAAAAGAAAAGGAGTACTAGTGGCACCTTAGAGACTAATCAATTTATTTGAGCATAAGCTTTCAAAAGCTACAGCTCACTTCATCCGATGCCACTAGTACTCCTTTTCTTTTTTCTCCAAACTGAGAAATTTATTGGCCTAGAAGAAAAGAGCAACTTTAAATACTCCGTAGAATGCTGGGACACCGGCCGATTTCAGAACATTTGGTATTATTGTGAAAAGATGTTTTTATTTCTTTTGCTCTTCCCAAACTTAATTTCTACCCAAGAAAACCACAAGCACAAGAAGTTTCATCTTTCACATGCATCTTGTATTTTCTGCAGTTTGGTTCTAAGCAGGCTTTGCTACAACATTCACTGAGAATAGAGGGTTTAAATCAATGGTACAGCATCACACCAACTTCAAGATTCCCACCACCCACCACTTTTTCCATGCCAGATGCTAGGTCAGTTTTCCGCACTGGGGTGGATATCAGCCCCGAACAGAAAGTGCAAAGACACAATGCTTTGTGTTCAGTTACTTCACAACAACAGAATAGTCTGAGGCCAGGTCTACATGCAAAAGTTAAGTCCACTCAGCTACGTCACTCAGGTGTGAAAAATTCACATCCCGGAGAAATGCAGGTAAGCCAGCCTAACCCCTCATGTAGACAGTTCCTCCAACAACCTAGCCCGCCTCTCTGGGAGGTGGATTAAATAATTTTATTAAGATGCTGTTGAAGTAAACGGTACAGAGTTTAAGTATAGAAGTTTCTGGTTATCAGGGAATAAGGTACAGATTATAACATGGATGGGAGAACCCCCCCTGTTGCTGTAGTGAGTCCTCACACTGAGGAACTATAGCAGCACAAATGTAGCATTTCAAGAGGAAACAAGCCCTCAGACTTTTACAATGCACAATCAGGTCTATATTCTGTTGTTATGGACAGCACCAAGCACCGCTGCCTGACTCCCCTTCATGCAGCTCTCCCTGTATTTACCATATAATTAAATATGCACCCTCCCCACTGAGAGCAAAGTACATCAGGGCATTTACAAATACATGTTCACACTGATTTTATGGCAGCAATTTTCTACTGAGATTCTCTTTTCAGGGTCCTTATACAAGAGTTTTTCCCCCCCAGGCAACTCCCAGCAACACTTTGGCATTGTCCCTTCATCTTTGCTGCAAACCTAATTAATTAAGCTAATCATTTAGTAATGCAATTAGAACACCCTCTCCACTACCAGTGCCAGGGTTCCCCCAAAGCCCGGCAGCATGGCAGACTGAACATGCTTGTAATTTTACCCCATGGATTCCTTCCTTTTGCAGACTCATGTCCTCCATTTTTACCTTCCACTCACACATGAGGTTTGAGTTTATTCCTTCACTCCTCACCATCACACTCAAAGTCCTGCCTACTTTCATACTCAATACTAACTCCCTCTCACTTAAGGACAGTTCTGGTAATAAGATGAGAACACACAAGATTTGGGGCTCTAAAGTTACTTTACTCCAACGTGCTGCAAAGTATAATGAACTGGCTCAAGCTCTTATAAATAGGGCCCTACCAAATTCACATCCGTGAAAAACGTGTCACAGACCATGAAATCTGGTCTCCACTGTGAAACCTGGCTCTTGTGGGGGGGTGAGGGGTGTCACTGTATTTCTACCCTTAATTCTGTGCTGCTGCTGGCAGAAGCACTGCCTACAGAACTGGGCTCCCAGCCAGAAGCGGCTACTGTCCGGCCACCCAGCTCTGAAGGCAGCACAGAAGTAAGGGTGAAAATATTGCAAACCTTCCCCCCTCCCCCCCCCAATAATAGCCTTGTGACCTCCTTTTGGGTTGGGACCCCCAGTTTGAGAAATGCTACCTTAAGGGCTTTACAGGTTTATATTTTTTTTTAATACATAGCCATGCTTTGTGACAACACCATGAAACATAAGATTTAAATCTCTGAAACCATGGATTTTAAAAATGACTGTGAAATTTACCAAAATGGACAGTGAATTTGATAGGGACCTATTTATAAAGGTCCCAAACTCAGCTTTGAAGGATGTGACAGACTGTGCAATCACCGTACCGCCGAGATCAAGCATGCATGCGCTCTGAAAACCAACAAGGGACACTGAGGGTATGTGCACACCAAGAAGACTAGACCAGCACAGCGACACAGTGTAGACACAGCCTTCTTGAAGGAGTTTTGCTGTCAGTGGAGGGCCACCTCCTCCCGGAACTACTTCCATCAACATTGCTGTATAGTATCTACACTAGGGTGTGGTTTTTTCAGGCCCCAACCTGCATAGATATACCAACAGAGTTTTCAAGTGTAGGCCAAGCCTACCTAGCCAACTGCATGGCAAACAATTTTAACTTGCAATCTAAGTGTCAACTTGCTTGCAAATCAAGCCTCTACCACTACAAGCCATGTGACTACAAGGGACTCCAATCAGTCAATTTCATTAAAGAGAGTCAACACTGTTCACTTGTACAGGATCTTCCTTCCAAAGACCTCAAAACACTGGGAGCCAAATGCCCAAACCCTGCCTGCACCAGTTTTTGTGTTTTGCGAGAAAAAACGCATCAGTCACACACTCACTGCATGTGAATCAAGAAAGCATGTTTGATCATTTTATAACAAATACATGAACAGTATACAGCAACCTCAGAAAGCGAATGTGTCAAACGCTGATAAGCGGCCACACTGCAACTTCACCCTGAAAGCTGGTTGTACTAGATCCACTGCACTGTCAATTACATAGAGAGGGACAATTTTAAGTGCATGTTGCTCAGGCCTCAAAGAAATTGTCATCTTATGTTAGCATATGGAGAGCTGAGTCTGAACGCTGTCTCCTCTTTCCTCCCATAACAACCAGGAGAGCAGGTTTCAGAGTAACAGCCGTGTTAGTCTGTATTCGCAAAAAGAAAAGGAGTCCTTGTGGCACCTTAGAGACTAACCAATATATTTAATCAGGAGAGCAGTGATCCCACTCTCACTGAAGGCCAGCCAAGGAGACAGTTTTCAAACTTGCTGCCAAGGAATCAACAGCCACAGCAAGACTCGAGCAAACAAACAGGAAACCCCCATTTTGAGCTTTAAACAACAACAACAAAAAAAGTATAATTTCAAGGACCAGCTGAAGGGGATTTGCAGAACATCTTGCTCAGTGATTTTTGTAATTTGGCATTCAAGAGGAAATCAAGCTGCACTGCCTGTTACCAAGATTTCCCGAATTATAAAACAGCTCATTAAGCCTGAAAACCCAAGACAACTCCAGTTTACACCACTTGCCTTTAAGAAGCAGCAGGCGTCCCTTCGGTTTAATGCACAGTATAGATTTCTGGAGCCGCTGCACAGTGCAAAACAGATACAAGGCGTCTCACGCTCCAGATCCCATCAGGATCCAGTTTCTCCGTGCAAAGCAACTTCTCCCTGGACGTTTAGCAGGAACCCGGCAAACCTGACGCTCCAGCCAAGGCCACTGCAGAGGGTGGTCGGAGCGCGCTTCGGATTCTCGGCATTAAATACACACGGCGCCTGCATGGCCTTCAGCGACGCCCCGGCTTGATCAGGAGCGACCGGAGGGCGCGTTAAACGCCGGCGAGAGCGGTCACGCTGGGAACGCGTCTCCTGGGCGAGGGACGAGCCCCCAGCGCCAGCCGGCGAACGGACCGCGGGCCCGCGGCCACAGACACGGGCCCGCCCCGGCCCCGGCCGGGCCCAGCGCCGCCCCCCCCACCCCCCGACTTGCACCAACTTTGCTCGTGCGCCGCTTGGCTCGTGCCAGACCCCAGACAAACCGGCACAACCCCCCCCCCAGCTGAACCTCCCCCCGCCCCGCCCGGAGCCCCGGGCACGGAGCCCCCACGCTGAACCCCCCCGCCCCGCCCGGAGCCCCGGGCACGGAGCCCCCCCTCCCCACGCTGAACCCCCCCGCCCCGCCCGGAGCCCCGGGCACGGAGCCCCCCCTCCCCACGCTGAACTCCCCCGCCCCGCACGGGGGCCCGGGCACGGAGATCCCCCCCCCGCCCCGGGCCCTGCCCGCGAGGCTCGGAGCCGGGACCGCTGCGCCCCCCCGCCGACGTTGACCCGGGAGAGGCGCCGCCCTGAGCCCTCGCCACGGTGGGGTGGGGTGGGGCGGGAGGGGGCGGTTCCCCCTCAGACTCTCCCCCCCCCAGACCCCCAATGCCGCTCCCGGGCACGCGGAGCCCCTCAGCCCGCCCGCCGCCCCCCAGGCGCGAGCCCTCACCTGCGCGCGCTGCCCCGCTCCGCCCGCTCCCGCCCGGCACTGGCGGCCGCCCGGCTCGCACCCAGCGAACAAAAGGCGGGTGGGGCAGAGCCCGCAGCCCAGCCCCGCCCCCGCGGTCCCCATGGACACAGGCACCGCCCACTCGCCGCCGCCCATTCATTGGCCCGCTCGCCCTTCCCTCATGCCGGCAGGGGCGGGGGCTCCGCCGCCCCCTGGCTCGCTGGACCGCCTCCCCATTGGCCGCCTGCCGAGCGGAGGGCGGCCGGGCACGCGGGGCCGGAAGCGGATTGGCGCTTGGATTGGGAGCTGGGAGGCGATTGGACGTCGGGGATGGCGGTCACGGGGCGGAAGGCCGGGGGGGGGCTGTCCCTCAGGCAAGTGGGGAGGTGCCCACCTGGATGAGGTCATGCAGGTGAGGGAGGGGCTCGAGGCTAGGAGGGAGGAGCCTGCGAAAGGGGAGGGGCGGGGGCAGGGGGAGTCTGGCCGGGGTTGGGGGCAGGGGGAGGGGGTGGCCGGGGTGCGGGGCAGCAGGAAGCCGGGGTGGGGGGAAGGGGGAGTCTGGCAGGGGCGAGGGGAAAGCTGGGGGGGGCAGGGGGAGTCTGGCAGGAGGAGGGGGAAGCGGGGGGGGGCAGGGGGAAGCCGGGGGCGGGGGAGTCTGGCAGGGGCGGAGGAAAGGGGAGTCTGGGGTGGGGCAGGGGGAAGCTGGTAGGGGCGGGGGGAAGTCGGGGGCAGGGGGAGGGGGAAGCCAGGGTTGGGGACAGGGGGAATCTGGCAGGGGTGGAGGGAAGGGGGAAGCCAAGGTCGGGGGAGTCTGGCAGGGGCAGCAGGAAGCCGGGGTGGGGGGCA
The DNA here is from genome assembly GCF_965152235.1 of Eretmochelys imbricata. Classification (NCBI taxonomy): domain Eukaryota; kingdom Metazoa; phylum Chordata; order Testudines; family Cheloniidae; genus Eretmochelys; species Eretmochelys imbricata. Next base: position 14,438,464 of record NC_135598.1, read on the forward strand.
GGGGGAGTCTGGGGTGGGGCAGGGGGAAGCCAGGGGCGGGGGTAAGGGGGAAGCCAGGGGCGGGGGGAGCCAGGGTTGGGGGCAGGGGGAGTCTGGCAGGGGGAGGGGGAAGGCGGGGGCAGGGGGAATCTGGCAGGGGTGGAGGGATGGGGGAAGCCAAGGTCTGGGGAGTCTGGTAGGGGCAGCAGGAAGCCGGGGTGGGGGCAGGGGGAGTCTGGCAGGGGCAGGGGGAAGCCGGCTGGGGGACAGGGGGAGTCGGGGCTAGAAGCTGGGACCTGTTCAGTCCCCTAAGAACTCTTTGCAGTGCACCTTCAGGCAGCTCCCCAGAGTGGTCCCATCCCCCTCTAGGTAGCCCCCACAGACAGCAACCCTATTGTCCCCATCATCCCCCCCCAACACATACAGAAACCCCATTTCCCCTCTCCCAGCGAGAGGGCTGCCACCATAACACCCCACTTCTCCTTTCAGGGGGAGGCATGGACCTGTTAATAACCACGTGGGTCACATCCCTCCGAGCACGGGGGAATGCGTGTGACAGGCTGTGCCTAAGCTAGGACTTGGAGATGGAGCTCACAGTGGACAGCAGCCATGGCTCCCTCATGGGTTGCTGCGCATGGTTTAGCTGTTTGAGCGCAACGGGCCCCGCCATGTTCAATAACCTCATGCGCAACCACCTCCCTTGGCAGGATCCAGTTCAAAACTGCCTTCGTTATTCTGCAACACCGCGGTGCACTAGCTCCAGCCAAGCTTGACGACTTTCTTGGCTCCCTTCTCTTCATGTAGCACTGGTTTCCCTTCTGGCCCCAAGCTTCCAACACAATCCCCTAATCCGTATGCAAGAGCCTTCTCCTCTGCCTCTCCTCCTGCCTGCACCAGGCTCCTTGTGTCACTCCATTTCTCTCCTGACTTCCTGTGAAAACATTTGTTTCTCCCTTGCATTCCCTGCAGCACAGCACAAGCCCAGACAGGAACAACTGTGCAACCAATTTGACAGAGGAGAAATTGAAACGGAGTCACTTTTCTACTCCAGGGTCCTGGGGTCGGGAAGAACGATATTTCCTCCAATGATCAGAAATGATAAAAGACTTCCCATTAAAAAGCAATGAGGAGAACCTGTGCCCGGCCTGCAGGGAAAGGAGCAAGTTGATAGGAATAGCATCTCACAGTTTCAGAGTAACAGCCGTGTTAGTCTGTCTTTGCAAAAAGAAAAGGAGTACTTGTGGCACCTTAGAGACTAACCAATTTATTTGAGCATGAGCTTTCGTGAGCTACAGCTCACTTCATCGGATGAAGTGAGCTGTAGCTCACGAAAGCTCATGCTCAAATAAATTGGTTAGTCTCTAAGGTGCCACAAGTACTCCTTTTCTTATCTCACAGTTTAACACCCTGCCACCACCAGCGATGCTGACAAATGGACAGAAGATAAACCCCAGCAGCTTCCAGACGCTTGCTACAGTGACCAGGGACCCAGACCTGAGGCTTCTACCTCAATCACTCTTCGATAACCCTTTGTCTGGCTTGAAACACTGATAAAGTATCTTGCATTTGAAATATCTTGGGACTTGGATTCTTTACCTCTTTTAAGTGTTTGCAGAGATACCATGTGTCTGAAAGCCTCTATAGCCGTGGATCCCAAACTTTAACAGCCAGCGAACCCCTTTCACTAAATTGTGAAATCACATGAACCCCCTCCTAAAAATGAATATTTCCAGGGATTTAAGTTTAAATTTCCTCCACACTCCACAGGGCTCCTGCTGGCCCCCGTTGACTGCCCCAACTGCCCGGCCCTGCTCTCCCTGGGGCTCAGGCTCCCAGCCCCACGTGGAGCACTGGGGTTCAGGCTGCTGGCTCCCCTGCTCACAAATATACACACATTATATATAACTAGCCCTATATATGGCTAATGGGACCATCACGCCACTCTGAAGAACGCATGGTCATGGCTAAACAACTGCATTCCACAGGGTGTTGTACACAGATGGGTGCAAGACAATGCATTCAAACCCTAATACAACTAAGAGCTTGTTCCTGGAAGCCAGGAGCGTCACAGCCAAGTTGCAGGTGGTCTGATGTGAGGCTGCCATCCATAGGGAGCTTAACAGCTCACTGAGCCAGAAGGCAAAGCAAACACCTCTGCTCCCATCTCTTTCCATCCCCATTCAATTAGGCATTTTCCTTTGATTTGTTGCACCCTCTTTGGTTGAAACAAGGAGTACTTGTGGCACCTTAGAGACTAACAATTTGTAAGTCTCTAAGGTGACACAAGTATTCCTCGTCACACACACACACTTTGGACCAGATGTCAGTGGGGTTCCTCCAGCTTCGCAGTGCAGTCACTGAAATCACCCTTCTCTGTATCACCCTCAGTGTCTATTTCTCTCATTACACCTTGCCTGGATGGAGCTCACTGATCTACCTGATGCAATCTTCCTTCTCTCATCACCCCGCCCTGTGCCCCCCTGTAGCTCACGAAAGCTTATGCTCAAATAAATTGGTTAGTCTCTAAGGTGCCACAAGTACTCCCCTCCTTCCTCCTCATCCATCCACTATCACCTTGGGGGGATGCCTGGGTTCGGTATTAACCTTGTCCTCTGCCTGTGGAAATTGTTGTTAACCCCACTCACCCTGCTGCTGATCAAGTCCAATGACAGGCTACTGTCCCTGCACAGGCAGCCTGGTGTGATTACTGCTCCAGAGAAACTAGAAGCCAAGTTTAACCGGGACAAATGGGGCTTTGCCAGTCTGCACTCAGGGTTTTTACTGAGCCATCTGTGCACAAGACCAGGTTCTTCTGGGGAAAAACAGGGGCAGAAAAGACCAGGATTAATCAAATTAAGCCGAGCACTAAAACCAAAACCCAAGAGGCCTTTTCTGCATATCAGAAAGGTGTCTGGGAGGGTTGAGGGAGGAATAAATAAAGGGGGCCCACTTCCTTTCATCACCCATAAAGAATTCACCAGCCAGGGCCCTGATTGCAGGAATATCCCTGCTGCACCCATGGACTTGAAAGGCTGGCTTTGGGGTTTTCCTGCCCCTGCTTCGGAAAGAGGGCGTGGGAGTTGGAAACTAACAGGTGAACAACACATCCAAGCAGATCCTTCACCACGCCCTGCCCTCCAGCACAGCTGCCTGCCTCCCGTCTCCCTCCATTAGATCCGGAAGAATCCTGGGACATGTCAGTTATGTGGGAACTGCTGTTCCTCGCCGTGTTATTTACACCGTCACCCTCTCATTCCAGCCTGTCAGCGCTGTCGATTCTCACCCACCCACCCCTCCTTGCTGCCCTGGCACCAGATTAACGAACTGGCAAACGTAACAGGTGCTGTACAGCTCCTGGTGTGTGTTTTCTGGTTTGTATCTCCTGCCCGGGGATTAGAGCACGGCCTGGCCTCCTGTGTTCAGCACGACTTGAACAACACAATTATCTGCCACTACACTTTGTAGCCAGTCCCTCGGTAGCCCCTTTCCAGCCATCAGGAGAAAGGTTATTATTAAAACTCCATTTCCTGACAGTGCTTCCAGGCTTGGTTCGTACCCCCATTAAAAACTATCAATGCACCGCGCTTTCCGAAAGCCATCTGTGTGACACAAGCCCGGCTGCACTTCCCTTCAGCTCCCTTGGCAGACTTCAATTGAAGCTGCTAATGCACAGTGGCTATGGTTCGCAGCGGTCCTACATCTAAGGCCTGTCAAAATAACGATCAGCTCAGAGAGTCCCTCTCCCCGCAGGGCAAGGCAAGGAGACAGGACGCGGGGCCAAGGCAATTCCTCATCACCCTGGACTGTCCCGCATCCCAAGGACAATCCCCTCAGCACCATAGAGAGAGAGCAGCCTGTGGGGATCCAGCACCGGGGGGGAAAGCAGGAATCGGCTTTATTCGTGGCAGCACTAAGTGGGCACAGAGCAGAACGGGCGCAGCCAACGCGCGCTTTGCACAAGGTGGCTGGGAGCTCTGCACGGCAGGGATGGTGTCCCAGCTCCATGTTTGTACAGTGCCTGGCGCAGCAGGGTCGGGTCCCTCGCGGGGGCTGTTGGGTGCTAGAGCAATACAAACACCAACAGGGTATCTTGCCCACAGCACCTCTGTGTCCCCTCATTGGATTAATACAGACAAGGGACCAAACCTAGCCCTGCTGTAAAAGGGGGGCTGCAAAGTATCAAGGCCACCGAGATGCGTCTCTCCCTGAGAGCAAAGTCACCCTTGTCCTTCCCCTCTGCCTGCTAATGACCCTCAGGCACTGCAGATTCCCCCTGGGAGCTCCCCAGGGCAAGGGCTGGGTCATTTCTGGCTTGTGGGAGGCTCCTGGCACGATTCTGATTTGGGGGATTGTTTTGGGCAAACCCAAAAAGTGGAATTATGGCTGAAAATGGACCAGTGATTGGCCAGAAGAGGGCTGGGAGCCGGGACTCCTGGCGGAACACTGACCGGGGTCCAGCACTGCTGGCTGGTCATTAGGCAGGGGCGTCACTATTAAGTTACAGCAAACCCCCTCCTGCCCCCATGCCAGGGGCTGAGCACACTGTCCCCCGCAACCCCAACTCAGCTCTCACACTGAGACCCTTTGCCTCCGCAGTGGCAGAGAAGTCATCCTTCAGGGCAATTCTCAGCGAGAGAGACCCCCCCCAGCCAGTATCGCTCCATCTGCTCTAACCACCAGCTCCAGGCCCTGGCTGCATGCCAGCAACCTCTCTGTGTAAAGTGAGCGGGGGGGCGACACAGGGGACTAGGATCCCTCAGTTTCCTGGGAAGGAGCAGGGCTGCATTGACACAGCCAGCTCTGGGGCCCTTCCCTGGCAGCCTCTGTCTCTGCTGGCGTCCTCTGTGCAGGCCCAATGCCTCCGCTGTGCCGTCTCCCACGAGGAGCTGGGGCTCCTACCCGTGTGGCAGGGAGTTGGGACAACGCCCGTGTGAGTTTCCAGCAGGAACCTAGCAGCCCAAGTTGGGGAGGGAGGGGGAGCACCTTATTTCACTTAATTACAGACATGGCTCTGCAAACGCCCAGCTAAAAAGGGCCATGGGAGGCCAGAAGCCCACAATAGCGCCAAGTACCTGAGCAGAAGCGAGCACCAGGCCCCTGAGGATCAGGCCCAGTTCTGGCCCCGCTTCGCTCCACTGCTGCTCTCGGAGATTCCACGACGGGTCATTTGAAACCAAGATCTGTTCCTGTGCTGAACTGCGCAGTCCTCCCTCGTGCGTGAGCCGGGGCACATCGAGGACGGGATGCTCACGAGAGTTGGCTGGTGCTCTCCAGTTTGTTATTGTAGGGTTGCCTGGGAGCTCTGGGCTGCACACGCTAGTTTGCTATTCTAGGGTTGCCCGGGGAGCTCTTCTATTATTAGCGGCAGGTCCCTGCAAGGTGCAGAGCAGAGGAGCATTCACACCAGCCAGGCCAGGCTGAAAGCTTCCTGCCATGTAAATGTCCCTGACTGCTCACTCCACACCGCTGGTCACTCCACACCACCTCACAACCAGGTAGCAACAGCTGAGATTCACCTGAGCTGGTGTCCAGGTTGCAGAGGCCTGGAAAAGCATCCAGCCTGGCTGGAGGAGTGGGGGGTGTGTGTAAATATTACCGCCCAGGGGATCTGCAGACACTGGGATCGTGGTCCAGTGGCAATCCTACAACAACAAACGGTGGGAGGCAGGGTGTGGGCACTGGCTGGGCTAGGAGTCAGGAGGGCTGGGCTCAATTCCTGGCTCAGCCAGACTCACTGGGTGAGTCATTTCTTTTATGACAGGCCTCAGTTTCCTGTCTGTAAAATGGGGGTGACACATCCCTGCCTCCCGGGGTGCTGGGAGTGTGATGAAAGCCTGGTAAGTGCCTAGACAGAGCAAGGGGCAGGGCCAGCCACCTCTCCCGCAGCAGGAGCTCTGCCCACAGCTACCTCAACACTCCCCACCACAGGAGCAGAGGAACCTCCAGGAATGGGGACTGCCCCTGCCCAGGGTGCAGCCACAGCGAGGGACCCACAGATTTCCCCCGCCCGTTGCAGGAATAAGCCACCCTGGGGCACTGCACCAGGAGGGGGCTGAGAACGGTCAGTCACTCCCGGTCCTTTGCTCTTCGCTTTTCTCTCCACGTACAAGGCCGGCAGATTTCATTGCCTATTTCTTGCTGGTTACGCTCCTGGCTTCCCAGGAACAACAGCCTGGCACTGACCCCAGCCATGCCGAGGGGGGAGCATATGCCCAGCCCCCTGAAAGTCGACAGCTGGAGTCCAGCGCCCCCCCTGCAAGCTTTCACCTCATGTCAACTGTGCAGCCTTGGCCAGCTGCTGGATCCAGGCCTAAACGCTCCTTCCACTTACGCCGCTGTAAATCAGGAGTAACCCACTGCTGGCAATGCCATGGCACTGGGGTAAAGCTAGAGTAAGGGCAATGCAAATCTGGCCCAAGGGGTAGCATAATTGTTGGCTTCAGAGCATCGCTCCTGATTTACGCTGGGGTGGGAAGAGAGCCAGATTGCCTGTTTTAAGGCCTCTTGCCACACCCAGGCAGATGCTGGGTGGGTGTGGATCAAGCTGATCCATGGAGTCCAAGACTGGCCACATCCTTGCAGAAGGGTGGGTTCCACGGGGCGTGTGGTTTCACTCTCCGGCGCAGCCCCTGTGCCAGACAACCCCCCAAATCCCCCCTCCCACAGGCTCCACAATGAGACGGAGAGTGAGGAGTGCGAAAGCAGGGCGCCAGCTCCATGCGTCCAGATCCAAGAACGTCGCACATCGTCCCCAACTCCTGCCTTTGCTGGAGTACAGAGTAAATCATTGTAAATATTTCAGCAGTGCATTAGGTGCAGTCAATTTCAGTTAAGTGTGCGGCCAATTCATCTATAATTCACTGGCTCAGCCCTGCAGTCAGAGCCAGGGCTTGGTTCCTTGGAGTGTTATTGTTTATTAATAAAGTGGATTGGAAAGGCAAAGGGAAGAAGCGGCTGCACTAACCTGGTAGGTCTCATCCCCTGCAACGGGCTTCTCCCCTGGGCTTCAGAGCCTGCCGGGCGGGGCTGGCCTGGAAAGTGTGGCACTGAAGGTCAGCTGGCTGCTTCCTCTGGCCACCCAGCCTCCCGGGAGAAACCCTGGCACGTCCTCTCCCTGACACACGTTATGGGATTAAATATCGTTAGTGACCTTAATGGTCAGGAGAGCCCAGGGCTGGTGGCATCTGAGCCAGGCCAAACAGGCACAAGGGAAGCTGGTTACTGCAGGGGTTAGGGCAGGGGATCCAGAACTCCTGGGGTCTGGTCCTCGCTGCGCCGGTCCAGCTTGCTGCCGGAGCTTGGGACAGCCACCAGACTCCTTGCTTCGGGGGCGGTACTGACCTTGCTCCAGAATGGGGGAGGGGAGGCGTTTCTGATTAAATTGAACAAATTATATAGAAAGGGAAAGTATTAATTACAGCTCTGCCAGGGCCCCTCAATCCGACCCTGCAGCCCCTGCTAGCCCAGCCCTGGGCTCCCCCCAGCTCTGCCAGGGTCCCTCAATCCTGCCCTGCAGCCCCTGCTAACCCAGCCCTGGGCCCCCTCCCAGCTCTGCTGATGCAGCCAGCTGCCCCCAGCTATGGGAGGCAGGAAGGCACTTTGCATGCAGCTAGGAGGCTGGAAATACCGCAGCTCCGAGTTTGCACAGAGCCACCTGGCCCTGAGCCTGAGGGCACCTTGCGTGTGGTGCTCTGGGATGAGCATAGCTCGCTGGATCACTTGTGTTGCATGCGGAGGGGCTGTGGGGGGACACAGGGACGGAGGAGGGAGGGCCTGTCCCACCCTAAGCTGCAGGAGCTAAAGCCTTCCAGTTCCCAAGTTCTCTCCCTCAAACTGCCCATAAATCGACTGAGCACCAATTCAAGCTCCAATCGCAGTCGAGTTGCAGCCCAAGCAGATTGAACAGAACATCTGCCTCCTGCATTATTTACACTGTCTGCACTGATTGGCTTCCCGCTGGCACAGCAGGGCTGGGGCCGGGCCACAGGGCCCCCACTCCTGGCTGGCGGGCGGTGGAGGGGGAAGACAACCCCTCCCGCCCTGCAGCAGCCCGGCACCGTCCCAGGAGTCCGAGCACCAGCCAGTGGCACCGAGGCAGGGTCACGCGGGGCCGTCTCTCTAGCCTGGATCAAAGGGCAGAGTGGGGAGCTGGCACCGCGGCTGCCCAGGCTGCGCCCGCTCTGGCAGGAGCAGGACTCCAGGGCTCGCTATGCAGCTCTGAGCCCCAGAGCCAAGTTCCCACCATGCACGCGGCACCGGCTGGACTGGGCATGGCACAATGCTGCTTCACACACACTTCAGCCAGCAGCGCTGCCCCCTCCCTGCCATCCTACCCCTCCCGGCTCCTTGATCCCTCCGCAACCACCGCCCCACCCGACCGCCAATCCCCTCTCCTTCCCTCCTGCCCCTTGCAGACATTCCAGGCTCCAGCCCAGGAAGAGACTCTCGGTCCCTTTCCCTGCATAGGCTGTGGCAAGGAGCCAGGGTCCCCAAGGCTCCAGATGGCTTCAATACACAAGGAGCTCTCTGTGCAGGGCCGGGGAGTGCTCGACGCCGCGCCGGGACCGGGCTAGCGGGAGACACGCAGGGCGGCACTGCTGAGCCCTCTGGAACTCGAGAGGAACCGCAAGCCAGACACCCTGCCCCAGGCCTGGCGGAGCTGCGGGGGCTCCATCTGTCCGGGCATGGGGTGCAGGAGCGTCACAGACCCGGCTGGGGCCTGCAACGCAAGCCGCGCATAGGAAGCATCGGGGAGGTTTGGCCTCACAACTCATGGGGCTCGCAGAAACCTGAGCTTTGGTGGTGGCTGTCTCGGAGCCAGGGGCAGGAGCTAAAGGCCCCGCTTATCTCAGCCCGCCCCTTCGTCTGGGGGAGGACACCTCACTTTTTACTTCATCCCCCTGAAGCACACCAGCACAGGCAACCAGACCAAGACTCCTGGGTCCCATTCCCATCTGTGCCCTGCATGACCAAATCCCATCCCGCCTTGTGCCTCAGTTTACCCCTGTACAATGGCAATCTGGACCCTCTGTGCAGGGGGCTTGAGGGGTTACTGCATTAGTGTCCCTGCCGCACCCTGAGATCCCAGCGTGAAAGGGTCTGAGGGGAGGGGGTTATTAGCACCCCTCATTGCAAAGAGGCCAGAGCTGGGACTGCAGCCTGGCCAGAGGCCCGAGCAAGTGCGTGAGGAGGGGGGAGACGAGTCCTGTTTCTCTGAGGCCCTGCAGGCAGAAGGGCTGGAGTGTGGGGGGTTAGTCTCCTGGGTAAATCAAAGCCAGTGTGGATGGCACCAGAGCAGGGACCAACATCCAGCAACTGCTGGCAGAGCAGCAGGGCCCTGGGCAGGTAGATGACTACCCCAGCCGGCTCGGGTGAGGCATCAGGACAGAGCCCTGCATGGCCAGCACCTGTTTAGGGCTAGAACCCTCCACCCAGTCCCCTGAGGGCCAGAGTCAGGCCCCCAGCTCAGCAGGGACCACTCACTCCTCATGGGAAAGTGAGGTGCTGAGGCTGGATAAAATTCACTGCATGTGTGTATCACACTCAGGAAGCCAGACAAATGGCATCAAATGGAGCAGGTCAGCTGGGCCGAGGCAGGGGAGGCTGGCCCAGCCCGGCCCAGCCAGGGGGCAGGTCCCAGTGGGATCAGATGAGCGCAAATCCCATCAGCCTCCCCACAGACCCACCTGGTGAAGCCATTGCAAGGTCCCTGCTCAGCTCTTGGTGCAGGCATCTGGGGCTGGCCCCCTGCAGTTCGGGGCAGAGGCCAGAGCTCTGAATGGCTCCTTCCATGGGTCAGGTTTACACCAGGGAGCACCCCCAGCTCTCCCTGTTTCCGCTGGCCCTGGGGTCAGGCTGCAGCGGCACCGACCAGACAAGCAGGACTGGGGCGGAGGCGGGGCCCTTGGCAAACACAGGTGTAGATCATTGCACAGGTGGTAGGCGCTGCACTGATCACGGCTCAGCCTCGCCTCGCCCTGGCCGAACTGACGGGAGCCAGGCTGGGCTCAGCTGCGGGGGCTCTTGTAGCCCAGACCCTGTGGCAGCCTGAGAGCCAAACAGCTCAGCCCAGAGCACAAGGACAAAGGGACACGGCCCCTCGTGCTGCCAGACCCCAGCTCTGCCCTTCCCGGGGCGAGGACACAGCTCCTGTGGGAGGGCGGGCGGCTCTGGGCACAGCCTGCCCCAGCCGCGCAGGGGGCTCCAGGGACTGTTACTCGAGAGGAAAATGCAACAGGTGGTGGGAGCTGGTGTCTGGCAGCAACTCCCACCTGCTGCCCCACAAGCCCCTCCAGGGAGTGGCGGAGCCGGGGCCCGCAGCCCGCTGGGGGGCTGCAGGTTGGAACTAAGGGGCCATAGCAGAGCTGTGGGGGGGGGACCCAGGGTGGGCCAGCAGGGGGTTGCACATCAGGACTGAGGGGTGCTGGCAGAGCTGTGGGTCGGGACTGAGGGGCGTCAGCAGAGCTGGGGGGGGAGAGCCCAGGGCTGGGCTGGTGGGGGCGCTAGTGCTCAGCGTGCAGGCCGGGGTGAGGAGTCACGCTCAGCCTTTCCCATTATCCTGGTATTTGATCCACAGGGTGATGCAGCAGCTCCCGTAGGGCCCCCCCATGCACACACACAAAGGGGGAGTTTGCCAGCAGCTGCTGGAGGGTGACGCTGGCCCAGGGCTGGGTGTGGGAGCCCCCCCCAGCTAAGCCACTTGCCTTTCCCGAGTGATGGGAGCAGGGTCCAGGTGCTGCATCTGAGGCTCGGTGAGAAACTGGTGTGATTGGCAGGGGGTGAGGGGCGACGCTGCCCTGCCCTCTGCCCCCCGGAAGAGCTGCTGGACCCGGCCTGGAAAGGGGCCGAGGCTTCTAGGCAAGGCCACGCGGGCGTGGGCCAGACTCCAGCGCTGATGGGATGGCTCCATGTGAGCGGGTGCCAAGGCCCCTCCAGAGCGAAGCGAGAGTCTGGAGCGTGGGCTGCAGAGCCAGGCTCGCAGGGGGGGGTTGAACCAGCCCTCGCGGGGGGGGCTGTAGCATTGATGCTGTCATGCGTTCGCTCTGCTCTTCCCCTCCCTGCGCTCTCAGGGCTCCCCCCAGTCAGAACCCCAGCAGGGGCATCTGCAGAGCTAGTTTTACTGCCGCAGCCCAAGCCTGTCGGTCGACCCAGGGGCCTTTTTGCAGCCTGGACGTACCCCTAGGGGCCCCCGGGCTGCCGCCCGCCCCAGAGATCTCCAAGGGGCTGGGGCACAGCTCGGAACTACCCGCTGCTGGAAACGGGCTGGTCCAAGAAGTGGCTCCGTTGCGGCCGGGGGAGAGTCCGAGCGACATTTCTCGTCCGTGCTGCTTGCAGCGGGTGGGGTTAAACCAGAGCAACCAGCCAAGCCAAGCAGGCCTTCGGTGTGGCCTGACTTTAAAGAGCCCAGGCTAGAGCAAGAGCCTGCAAGCCAGGGCTCCATCCCAGGGTCTGCCCCACCTACCCTGAGCCAGGTCCCATTCTGTGGGAGCTGAGTGCCTCACAATTCACCCTCCCACGCCCTGCAAAGCAGGGCAGTGCTGCTGGACCCCCTGCACCCTTGGGAACTGGGAGGTGACATACCCAGGGTCATACACGGAGTCTGTTCAGAGCAGGGACTGGAGCCAGGTCTCCTGATTCCCAGCCGAGTCCCCAAACCACTGGGCCACCCATCCACCCTCTTCCTGGTATCACTTCGCTTCTCCAGGCCTGTCCTTCCACAGCCGGTAACGCTCCCTAAAGCAGCCATGCATGGTTACCCATTGCTCCGGGATCCTCAGGCACACGGGGCTGGAGATGGACCAAGGGCTGCAGTTTCCTGGATAAAGTTTAAACTCAGAAGCCCAAGGTTATTTCCTGCCAGGTGCCAGGCAGCAGCAGCCTGCAAGGTTCACTTTAGGGCTAGTGAGGGTCACGCCTGCCACAGGGCAAGGCGGGGTCCCAGCTGCCAGGTTCAGCCCGCCCGTGGAGTTTGGGTTGGCCATGGTGCTCATGTGCCCTGCGCCTGCTTCTGCCCAGGGATGAGGACCAGAAAGAGCCACTGGGCACCTCAAAGGACAGCGCAGGAGAATACTCACGAACCCACTGCCTCATCCCAGGGCTTTTGTGCCCTGCAGAAATCCAGGTGACAGGAGGGAAACCAGCCCTCATCTGCCTTCGAAAGCAGCCTGCAATGAAAAGCTTGCAACTTGCCCGGCAGCATGCTCCTACGCCGCATCTGCACGCTCTCTCTGAGCGTCCCCACTGCCCGCACATCTGGATGTTCTGCCTCTCCTGCTTTATCTGCTTTCTCTCCACGTCCCCGGTCCCAGCGCAGGGCCCAGCCTACAGATGGAACAAGGAGCTCACTGGAGTGCCAGGGCCCTTGATGTGTTCATCAGCCTGAGGAATAACCCAGATAAAAGCCCACCGGGCCCCCAAGCCTCCAGATTCGGCTGAGCTGAGCAGCAGGATTCACTGGCTCAATTAGAATGCATTTCCCGTCTGGAAGCGAGGGACAGATCTTCAAATGCCCCTGCAAGAACAGGATTTCATGGCCCCACGGGAGCCAAAGCCCAGTGTGAATCCTTTCAATAAGAGGAAGAAAGGAGCCAGAGAGGAGCGCTCCCCGCTTTCATCTCCCAGACGCCGGCTAGGCCTTCAGAATCCAAAGCCTGCCTCGTGCTGCAATTAACCAGCACAGAGCTCTGCTCCTTTGTGTCGTCTGACCCCTTGGCCACGGGTCGCTGCCCGGTGGAGGTGTCGTTAACGCCATCCGTGCAGAGCGGCTGAAAATGTGCAAACAAGCCACGTCCGAAACGGGCTGCAGCCCGCGGGGTGGGTTTTCTGGACATGGGGCTGTGACAAGGGCCAGTGCAGAGGACAGGCTACCCACCTAATTCATAGTCCTTGGCTGGTCAAGGTCAGGAGAGACAGCAGCCGCCTTCAGCTTTGTCTCAGCCGAATTAACCCATTAGATGCCACACAATCCCGGTGCCAACAGGTTAACATGAACCACACTGGGGTCTAGCCTCAGCTCTGCAACTTTCAGAGGAGCAGCCGTGTCAGTCTGTATCCGCAAAAAGAAAAGGAGGACTCGTGGCACCTTAGAGACTAACCCATTTATTTGAGCATGAGCTTTCGTGAGCTACAGCAGCCGATGAAGTGGTCTGTAGTGCACGAAAGCTCATGCTCAAATAAATTTGTTAGTCTCTATGGTGCCACAAGTCCTCCTTTTCTCTTAGTTCTGCAACTGAGACACAACAGGGAGCTGGGCAAGTCACCACGCGGCTCCATCCCTCAGTTTCCCTATCTGGGAAGTGGGTTGATGTTCAAAGATGAAGGTGCGAGCCCTTTTGGGAGCTTGACTCCCTACCCACACCTGAGTGAGCAGGGATGCCAAGAAACCAGAGGAGGGATGCACGTCCCCCTCGGGGCTTTGTGGATCAGTCCGGTTCCCAGTGGACAATTCTGTCCCCGGTCAGCAGAGAGGCCAAGCACCACATGGGCCATGGCGACCGACCTGCCCCTGTGCTCCCAGACGGGGTTGCTGCAGCACAAGGCCAAGGCACCCTGGAGCAGGGAAACCTGCCCTGTTGCTGGAAGGTAAACTGAGGCCTTGGCATGCCAGGGCTGCCACGCCAGCACCCACAGGCTGTCCACACAACATGAACCTCCAGATTACCTTCAGGAAACCTGCAATAGCCCAGCCCCCTCTCCAAAGCCAGCCATTGCCCCCATTCCCAGGAAACCGCTGGGTTTTCCTAGAGGACGTTGCAGCACGGAGCGGAGCGCCCTCCCAGCAGTTCATAGCTGAGGGATGCGACCGTGGGCTCTTCCCTCCCCGTGGGTCACCCTCACTCCTTGCACCCCCTCTCAGAGCCTGGAAGCTCCTCGGGGCAGGGCCCATTTATCTGGTTGGGTCCGAGCAGCATCTGGCCCACTGGGGCCTCCTGGGACAAGCAGGAAGCTGGGTCTCCATGGCGCGGGGAGAACCTCAAAGGTTTCTCTTCCCAAGGGTTTGGGGGAACCTCTCTCCTGGGGTCACATTGCCTGGGAGCTGCCCCCCACGCAAGGAAGGTTTGCATTTGAAGAGCCCCCAGCAAAGGTCAAAACAAAACTGGGCCAAAACTGGTTAAAAGAACCCTTAACTTTCTCCAGGCTCCACCCCCAGCATCCCCAGGCTCCACCCCCTAAACCCCAGGGCCTCCCCCCAGGCTCTGTCTTACTCAACCCCAGTGCCCCAGGAAAGCACTGGCCCGATGCAGCCAGATGAAAGTTTGGGGGTTGTAATAAAAACCCAGGGAAGGTCCAGGCTAGCGGGAACCCACCCCCTCATTCTCCCCATTTCACCCGAGTTCAGTCACTTACAAAACAAAGAGTCCCCCGCAGGGTGAGCTGGGGCAGGTGAGCTCCCACCCCCACCCCAAGGCAGATCCGTTCCTCGCCCCCCCACTTCTGCTGGGGCTTTGTGTTTTACATCCCCCTGCAGCTCCAGGATTGGCCCAGGCTGGGCTGAGGAGCTGGGAGAAGCCAAGGGGAATGCGGCGCTCATCCCAGCAGGGCACGGCGGGCGGGCCCTGGCACCCCCCCAGGGTACACGCTATGATTCAGCCTCTCGGTTTCGCTCCTCGGAGCCAGCGTCCAGGAGGAGCGAAAACGCCAGCTCAGCAGGGAGGAGCAAGCGCGTGGCTGGCCCCCGGAGCCAGCGCTGGGAACCGGCGTCCCACTGCCCGCCCCGGGAGTGCTGCGCCCGGCACAGGCACCAGCTTGCCTCCATGTGACGCACCGCCCTGGCCCCGAGCCGCTGACACCGCGGCAGAGGGAGCTTCCCCTTCCCCCAAGCCCCGTATGGGGCACGGACGGTCCCACCACTGCAGCAGCTCCCGGTGCCCTAATGCAGGGTGCTGCGGGTAACGATGAGGGCCACCCCTGACCACGTCTCCTGGTCCTGCCTCAACCCCAGCCCTACCTCTGACCCAGCTCCCCTGGCCCAGGCAGTGATGTGGGGGCCACCCTTCTGCTCCCCAAGTCCTGGGGATAGGCACGGCCCTGCCCCCACCCCTAGCATAGACAGAGCAGCCTCGAGGCCGCTGGGGAGCAGAGAATAGCCAGTGTGTTCCAGCCCCGTCCCCCAATCTGCCCCATGGGCCCAGGAGAGCAGAAAGTATTTGGAGCACAGTGTGTTCCACCTCCTGGATGGGCGGAGGGGGGCTGGTCACTACTATCCGCCCCCCCGGCCACAGGGCCAAGGGAGGCAGCTCGACACTGGGACTCACGGGGGCGTGTGGTCGGCAGAGATCGCGTCCAGGAAGGCTAACGGGCCCCTGCAGGTTTGAATCCCCAGTATCAGGCTACAGCAAGGGACATAGGAGCCTTGGAGCACAGGGACTGGTCTGCTTGCTCCTCTAAGGAATGGGAAGGGTGCTCGGGGATGCAGAGTGCCCGGCGGGGTGGGGTGGGGATCAGCGCTTTCCCAGGGACTGCAAAGTTACCACAGGCCTCATTTCCCCTTGGCCGGTTGAAAACCAAGCACCCAAACCAAAGGCCAATGCTGGCCCTGCTCCCCAGGCTGGGCCCCGGCTGCCAGCACCAGCCACGCTCAGCCTGACCGGGGCACATCTTACAGGCCATTGCTGAGCCCCTGAGGTGGGGAGGGGCTCGCAAAGTGGGTGGTGCAGGGAACAGGACACACAGGTTACAGCCTCCCGCCCAGCCACAGATGAGTCAGATGTTGGTGAGTCTGGGAGGGCCCACCTCCCCTCCCCCACCCTGTGGCGCTCACCCCACAAGAGGGTGGCAAAGAGCAGTCAGAGTGAGCAGCCGGGCCTGCCCATGCCCAGCCTGCGCCAGAGGAGCCCACAGGCCATGGGCCTCCTGCAGAGAGAGGAAGAGGTTGGAGACCCAGCAATTCCACAAGTGGCAAATCAGGTGGGTGCCCAACCTGCAACCCCGGGCACCTGGCAATCAGAGGGGCCCACAGCTGCCCCGGGACCAGCCTCCAGCTGGCTCTCATGCAGCACCTGGGAACCGGAGCCCAAATGGAGAGGCCACTGGTGGAAGCTCGGGCTTCCCTGTCTGGACCAGAGGTGCTGGAACTGGGGGAGCTACTGCATGAAGTGGATTCCATTATATCCAGGGTTTAGTTTGGTGCAGTAGCTCTCAGCACCCCCACTGTACACATTGTTCCAGGGCCCCTGGTCTGGACACATCTGACAGCCAGCAAAGCTGCTGCCTGGCACCTGTGCTGGGCCAGGGGGCCCGACAGCCCCCGGGAGGGTCGCAGCCAGCAGGGCCTGCAGGGGGAAGGGAAGGATCCTCAGGGAATTCGGCTCAGACAAAGGGACTGGCTTCTGCGCCAGCCAAAGAGAGCTGGTGCGAAGGGGGAAAGCTCCCCTCAGCCCCGAGCACCCCATCCCTGCCCTGGGGGACCCCTCCAGGAGCCAGAGCACAGCAATTATTGAGGCATCAGGCTGTGGACAGTCCATGCGCATAGTGTCTCCCAATGCTCTGCAGGGAGCGGCTGTGCTGCCGGCTCCTCCCAGACGGGACCCCAGCATCTCCCCAGGCCCGGTTCCCCAGCATGGGGCAGCCCCAGGGCATCTCTGCCTGGCTGCAAAGCACCTGACCTACTGGCTCCCTTTGCCCCTCTCCTGATGCTTTGGGCCCAGGCCCTCAGGCTGCATCCCCCAGATCCCACCAGGAGCCAGAGCCACACCAGGTATTAGAGACACAAGAGGCCCCAAGCTCCCTGCCTGGTTCCCTACAGCCCCCCCTTCCCTGGAGAGCAGCCCAGCGATGCACGTACCAGCCACAGCACCCTTCTCCACCCGGTCTCCTCATGGCTCCCAGCGCCACCTACTGGGGAGCGCTGGGAACCTGCGAGCCAGCGGGGTAAGGGATCATTTATCGATGGGGAGCTGAGTCCCCCCGGCTCCCCAGCCAGGTGCCTGCTCTGCCCCTGGGCAGCTGCCAGGCTCTGGCATTCTCCAGTGGGGTGAGGTTCAGCCTCGGGGCCCCCCGGCTTGTGTTCGCTCTCCTGCCCCAAGCAGCCCTGCTGGGCCCAGGCTGGGTGACGGGGCGGGAAGTAGGGGCACCTTGGGGCCATGCTGCCAGGTGCGTGCTGGGCACCGCGACAGCTCAGAGGTGAGACGCTGGGGGGGCGGGAGGGGGTGCCCCCTTCACTGTTAAGGCCAAGGGGACCATTACACCCATTGGGCCTGACCTGCACCACACAGACCGGAGAATCCCACCAGTGACTCCTGCACTGAGTTCAGGGACCGGGGGCGGAGCTGTCGCACCACCCTTACAACCGCCCCCCCTTCCCCTGCGTGATGGAGAACCTGCCATATCCCCTGGAGAACCAGCACCTGCCCCTCTAGGCCCAGCTGCCTTGGACCGGGGGAGGTAGTTACAACCCATGATCCATTTGCCTCTCAGCCTGCCCACCCCTTCAGTCTCCCACTGCGAGGGGGTTTCCCAGACCCCGGGTCCATCTCCCAGTTCTTCTCAGCCCCCGCCTGCAGCCTGGCCCCAGAACCGGACCCGGTATCAGCTGAGGGCTCGCCAGCCAGCCCGCCCGGAGAGGGAATCACAGCCCAGCACCTGGCAGGCGTGCAGGGGGCCCCAGGGAAAGGACCCATCCGGATTTTATTAAAGTTTAGCACAAATATAAAAAGGAACGGTCCCAGCAGGAACCATTAAGTTAACGGAGAGTAACCTCACCGAGGGCTGGCCTCGCGGGAGACCCCGAAGCACGCAGAGCGGCTGAGCGCCCCAGGCAGCCCCAGGGCCACTGGCTGCAGCTGATGTGGAGCCCCAGCACACCTGTGACTGGCCCAGAGGGGCCATTTCCCACCCACCCCACCCTGCCCCAAGGAGCCTCGTTCTCCAGCCAGGGGACCAGGCCCTGGGGTTTGAGCATTGGCCTGCTAAACGCAGGGTTGTGAGTTCAATCCTTGAGGGAGCCATTTGGGATCTGGGGCAAAAATTGGGGATTGGTCCTGCTTTGAGCAGGGGGTTGGACTAGATGACCTCCTGAGGTCCCTTCCAACCCTGATATTCTATGATTCTAAGTGTTAGCGGGGGGTGGGGGGGTGTTATTCAAGTACCGTGAAGTGAGGCCTCATGGGAAGAGCAGGCGAGGCTTGGGATTGGTTCAGAGGTGCCGGAGCTCGGCCAATGGGATCCAGGAGTCCATGGATTATTTAAGGTGGTTTAGGCACGAAAGGCAAAGGCAGAAGGTCCGGGCCCTTTGGGACCCCCGGGCAAGCCCGTGTTTATACATGGCAGAGCCTGGGGGAGCCCCGAGTCCTGCTCTCGGGGCAGTCCTCGCCCCACTGCTCCCATAGGGTTATTTGGGGCCATCAGCCCCCCGGCCCCTTTGGCCTAGACCCAGGTGAGATGATGGGGCAGAAGGGCTGTCGGGGCAGAGACCCAGCTGAAGATGTCACTCAGCCCCCACGAATGGTGCTCATCGGATCCTCTCTGCAAACAAAGAAAAGCTGCCATGAGGGGCGGGCCCGGCTGCGTGTCGGGGCACCGGGCTAGGAGGGTCTGGTCCCTGTTTCTGTGCCGGCCACGTCTCAGGAACTGCCCTGGGTGGGCCAGGAGTGCCAAGCACCTCCTCCGATGGGACTGCCTGGGGCCCCCCAGCCGGTGCCAAGCACGTGCACCGGGCTGTGGTTGGAGAACCTGGGGCCTTGGCGGAGAGGAGACTGGACAGTGGAGACTGAAGTGCTGCCCAATCCCTTCTGGAGGGAGCAATGTGAGGAGGAGGGAGGCACGGAGAGGGGACCATGCGGATGTGGGACAAGCCTCAGAGACAGCTCATGGCTCACCCAGCCTGGATCTAGTGCCCTGCAGACCTGGCATACTTCTGCAGCTGGCAAACACTGCCTGATCCATCGTCTCCTGCTTGGTCAGGAGCTTAGGGGCAAAGCTGCTGCTTCCCCCAGGTTCATGGAGCTGGGGGAGGGCAAGGGGATGATAAATTCCCAGCTGTGCAGTGTGGCACCTGCCCCCTGCCCCAGGGTCTTGCAGCTCCAGGCCTGGGGTGGGAGGGAGGCTGACAGCCTTAGACAGCAGAGGCTGCCCAGAGCCATGCAGACGACAGACCTGGCTGGGATCCCACTGGGACAGGGAAGCACCAGACAGGACAGAGGCAGCCAGGAAGGAAAGGGGGAGGGAGGAGAGAGCCCAGCTCTGCACAGGCCCCTGAGCAAGGCTCGTTAGCATAACGAAGGCCCTTGGGGGAAGCAGCAGCCCTGCAGAGGGGGGTTGGCCAGTCCACAGACTTTGCTCTCCTTGCCTCGAGCAGGGTCCTTTGTGCTCCGGCCGGAGGGTGTTGGTCCGAGATAGCAACAGGACACCCCATGGGGAGATGGGGGCACTCAGCACCTCTCAGGATCAGGCCCATAGTGCTGGTGAGAGAGGCTGGAGCATGGGCAAGGGCAGAGCAAGCTCCCCCCATGCCCTTCTCCTTCTGCCCCTGGCTGGGGGGGGATGGCATCTCCACAGCCGTCAGCCCTGGGGCCCCCCCTGAAGGGGGCAGCCGGGGGGGGGGCTCTAGTGAGGAGGTAGAGCCAGGCTGCGCTGTCACCCCAGGAGCTGCCTGGGTGGCTGCTCCTCTCAGCTCCCTGGGCCCAGCCAGGGCAGTGGGGCTCCCGCTGCACCCGTGGGGCAAGGGGAGACTGTGGCCACCTCCCCGAAGCATGACAGGCCCTGGGAGGCAGCGGGAGCCTGCAGTCAGTAACCTTGGTCTGCTTTGTCCCCTTTGGACTTGGGCTCCTGCCACCACTCAGCGAAAAATCCCTCCTCGTAGTCGCCCTGGCCTTCAAACTCGCTGTCCGAGGGCAGGTCCTGCCTGTCCGGCTCCACGCCCGCAGCCAGCTCCATCTGCAGCACAGGGAGGGCGAGGCTGTCACCGCAGGCCCAGACGCCTGGGTCCACCCAGGGCAGGCCTGTCCCCTCGAGCCCACTCCCTGGGCCGTTGCTCGACAGAGCTGGAGAAGGCACAGTGGGAAGGGGACAGTCCCCAATAGGATCCGGCATGGGATTGCCCCCGGACTCCACTCTCCAGGGCGTCCCCGCAGGAACCCGCCCCACTCCAGGAGCCAGTGCCGAATCCTCCCCCCGATTCTCCAGGGCTTCGGGCAGTCTAGTTTCAATGGCCACACCTCGCTGCTCCCTTTGGGAGACCTTTCCAAAGCCACCTGCTCAGCCAATGCCTTAGACCTGTCTGCCTCAGTGAGGTGCACAGGGCTCATTTCCCCCGGAGCCAAAATGCAGCCAGCTCTGGGGTGGGGCCCAGCAGCGCTGGAGGCCGCTATCCAGCAGCCGTTACTGAATCAGCACGGCCCAGGGCTCCCATCCAAACAGCGACGTGGCCCAGCCCTGCTCAGGTCCCAGCCCAAAGGGTTCCAGCAGCAGGGAGCTGAATGGGGAACCCCTCCCACCCCAGCCCTCACCCCCATCTTCAGCAGCTGCCCCAGCCCCAGCTCACCTCATCGTCAGCCTGCAGATATTGCTTGGCAAAGTCCAGTAACTTCTTCTGCACGGCCGTCTGGTTGTGATACTGCAGTGCCTCCTTGGAGGGGACAAGGGGACACACATCAGACTCACTGCCGCCCCCACGGCCAGGCCTGCCGCATGGGGCAGAGTGGTTCCCAGGCAGAGCCAGCCCCGGCCAGTGTGGAAAGGGTTAAAGGTTAGCTCCTGCGCTCAGCCCAGCCAGCAAGGGGCAGCTGGGCCAGTTCATCCAGGGGTCCCTGCGCTAGGGTGGGAGGGGAAACCCCCTGCAGGACCCCGAATCGGCCACCAGAGCAGTTCCAGGCTCCCCATCTCCATCTTCCAGGCTTCACCCTCCCTGGCTCCCCCAGACCCTGAGGGGGGGGTACGGCCTCTCCCAGAGCCTGAGCCCTGCCCGGTCCCAGCAGCCACTGATGGGCTCCATGAATCAGCCCTTCCCGCACGCCCCCCAGGACCCCTTACCGGGCGGGGACTGAAGTCTTCATCCTCCAGATGCCAGCGCTCGCGGTAGAAGCGATAATAGACCAGGTTCTGCTGCATCACCTCGTCCGCCGGGTCGTAGAGCATGTAGCTGGAGACGCTCTGCACCGCGTTCTTCACATCGTTCACTGCACCAGAGCCGGGCGCGGGGGGTGAGGGGGGGCATGCGGCACAGAGACACCCCATTGTAAAGCAGCCAGGCAGAGGAGATGCAGGGCAGATACAGACACCCCATACTGTGTGAGACCCAGGGACGGGGGGAGGTGAGAACTCCCAATGCAGAGGAAGCCACCCCCTTTGCAGAAGGACAAGGACCCCCCACCAACACTAGGCCTCCCTGATCCTAACCCCTCACAGCACAAGGGGCCATGGGGCAAGGCCCCCCACTCCAGACAGACGAGGGGCACCCCTCACACAGCACTGAGGGATTGTGGGGCAGGGCGACCCCCCAGTAGGAGAGAGGATCTGAAGTGCTCAGGTGCTGGCTGCAGATGGAGGGAGCGAAAACAGGCAAAGGGGCATTGGTGGGCGGCTCATCCCCTGCTGCTCTGGGGTCTAAGCCCCTGCCCCGCGACTGCCCACCCAGTCTGCCTCCCTCCTCCCCGCAGGGACCAGCGAACCAGTATGTGGCCCCAGTGACTCACGCTTGTAATATGCGAACTGCAAGTAATGGTACATGGTGGCCACGAACTTCTCCACAAAGTACCCGCCCACGTTGGGCGTCAGGTCGGCCTCGCAATCCACCTTGCACTGCAGCACATCCACGAAGTGATCTGGGAAGAAACGCCTGTCACACCGGCCCGGCACCTCAGGCCCTGGACGCCCTTGCCCACAGCCACCGGCACCAGGGAGACAAGCCCCCCAGCGGCCGACGGGGGGACAATCTGCTGCACGGGGAAGTTTCTCCCTGACCCATCACTTATGGGGCGGCTTGTGCCACAGTGCAAGAGGGTCATCTCTCTGCCACACCTCTGGGGTTTCTAGGACCAGCTGGTTTGAACCACCCCCACCGATGCTGCTCTTGCTGTCCCCTCCAGCCAGGAACACGGCCTGTGTCCCTGCCCTTTACATAAGAGCGGCCAGAATGGGTCAGACCAAAGGTCCATCCAGCCCAGTGTCCTGTCTGCTGACAGTGGCCAATGCCAGGTGCCCCAGAGGGAGTGAACAGAACAGGGAATCATCAAGTGATCCATCCCGTCGCCCATTCCCAGCTCCTGGCAAACAGAGTCTAGGGACACCGTCCCTGCCCAGCCTGGCTAATAGCCATTGTATGGACCGATCCTTCGGGGGTGGTGGGGATGGGAACATCCCTCCCTGAACCCAGCAAAAGCTCCGGCTCCACGGCCCCGGAGACAGACTCCTCTGTGCATCCCCGGAGCACATGCAAGCCAGGGAGCAGCAGGCTGAGCTCCCTGCGCCCCCCGTAAGGGCCCCATCGTCAGCCCCACCCTAGGGGGACCCCACGTGCAACACAGGCATCCAGCTACAAACAGACTGAGCCCCCCCAACTCACACCAAGCTAGGCCCCAGACAGCCCCTGTGGAGAGTCACCTGCCCCCGGGACCCACACGCGTGTGTAAACAGGAAACAGGCGGCCAGCTGGCTCGGGGAACACAGAGGCTTCCAGGTCACTGCTTGTGAGTCACCAGAAGGGAATACATGTAGATGACGTATCTTGAACAACCACAGTTGCTGTAGAGCAAGTTACCATTCTTTTCTCTTTGCCCTGGGCAGCCCTAATTTGCCATGTGGCCCCAAAACAGGGAGCTACAAACGGTTCCGTGGTCCCCTCTTTTCATTCCGTCCAAGTGCAATTCAGGTAGAGTGAAGAACCTAGGTCCAAGTGTCTAGCTTACCTACTACAGCTACCCATTGCCCAAAAGTGCACCATAAATTCTGTCCTGATCCACTTACTGGCATAGTGATTTTCAGGCCTTTTTGACCATGCATGTGGAACACTTGGTCACGTCTTGGCCACTTCTCCCCAGCGCCCAGCAGCAGAGCCTGCCCTGTGGCTCCACGAGGCTGGGAGAGGTGCCCCCACCCGCCGCAGCCCCAGGGACGGGCCCCCCACCTGCAATAGCCGGGTAGAAGTCCTTGAACTCCCGCAGCTCGTAGGCACCCTCGCAGCCGGCCAGGCAGCTCTCATAGGCGTTGTAATATTCCCCCAGCGCGCGCTCCATGTCTGCAATGCTGCTCCGGAAATCCCCGCTGTTATAGAGCTTCACCGAGCGCACGAACGCCGCCTGCAGGGATCGGAACCGCCCCGCGTCATGGGTGGGCCCCGCAAGGCCCTCACTGCGCGCTGGAAAGGGGGCAGATCCAGCCTCTCGGCCATTTCCTCCTGGTCAGACTGGGGCTGCCTAGAATTCAGCCCTGTGCAGAAGGCCCCGCCCCAGGCCCGAGTATCATAGAAGATTACGGTTGAAAGAGACCTCAGGAGGTCACCTAGTCCAACCCCCTGCTCAAAGCAGGACCAATCCCCAACTAAATCACCCCAGCCAGGGCTTTGTCAAGCCAGGCCTTAAAAACCTCTAAGGAAGAAGATTCCACCACATCCTTAGGTAACGCATTCCAGTGCTTCACCACCCTCCTAGTGAAATAGGGTTTCCTAATATCCAACCTAGATCTCCCCCACTGCTACTTGAGACCATTACTCCTCCTTCTGTCATCTGCCACCACTGAGAACAGCCTAGCTCCATCCTCTTTGGACCCCCCCTTCAGGTAGTTGAAGGCTGCTATCAAATCCCCCCTCATTCTTCTCTTCTGCAGACTAAATAACTTCACCATCTGGAGTATTGTGTCCAGTTTTGGGCCACCCACTACAGAAAGGATTTCTGTATCTGAGACGCTACACACCTACACAAGGGCTGGATCTGGCTCCCTGCATTAGCCTGGGAGCGGGCTGTCACAACCCGTTTTCATGGGGTGTTCCAGCCTACTTCCCCACCCCGCTCCGGATACGTGGATTTCTGCAATGCTGACCAAGGAGCAGATAGGGCAGAGGCCAGGAAACCGGGTGTAGCCTCAGGCAGTGAACGCCTCCCTCCCCGTAGTCCTGCCACATATGGGAGCTCTTGGCAAGATCTGGAGCAGAATGAGCTGCAGCCTAGGGCCCAGCTTGCCTCTGTCAGCCCCTCAGGCTGAGCCAGGGCAAAGCCCCAGGAGCAGCCAGCGCGGGACAGCCCAGCACGGCCCCTCCTGCTGCTCTGAAAGCAACAGCTTCACAGTAACCCCAACCCTCAAGCCACACCCTCTTCGGCAAGGGCTTCCTCCCCAGATCATCCTTGATACACCACAAACCTGACCTGCAGCCCCCCATTGCAGCCATGGCCCCCCTCCCCTGCTCTGTCAATGTCCTCATTCCTGGCCCACAGCTCTGCTGATGCCTCTCAATCCCGACCCGCAGCCCCCTTATCCCAGCCCTGCCTCCCCACCAGCGTGAGCCTGGCTCCCTGGGGACGCACTCACTTCGTAGGGCTGGGCCTCCAAGTCCACGAGGTACTCGTCCACGTCCACCATGGTTCTGTAATAGTTCATGTATTTCAGCGTCATCTCATGCTTGGGATTCTTCTGCAGGAAGGTGTGAGCGGCAGACACGGCTTTCTCCACCTTATTGGTCTGAAAGAGGGGGAGAGTCACACGACACCACAGGCCAGGATCCAGGGTCTCTCCCAGCCACCCCAGTGAGCTCAGTCCCGGGGTTCACGGCAGCTCCATGTGGGGCTCAGCGTCTCCGCTTTGGCCAGCCATCGGCCCAGAAAATCCACAGGGCTCTTACTGCCTATACCAAAGCTGTCCGGATTTAGTCGTCCCAGTCTAGCTAGCACAGCACGATCCCCCAGCATGGACACAGGCATTCGGGTAGCAGGGCTCCTTCCCCTTCCCACAGGGGGCTAAGCTATCCCAGTATAAAACCATTAGACCAGTCCAACAGCGTCCACCACTCAGGCCTGTCTGCTTCACCTACCCCGGTGCAGCGAAGGAGATACAATTTGGGAGGGCGGACATGCCCCAAGAGCCACTCGGCCAAGGGGCAAACTGCCAGGGGACTAGTGGAATTGCTGGAGAGATTTGTAAGCAGGGTCTGGCACCCGTCTACTGGTCCCTGCTTTCTAGGCCCCACAGAAACCTCTGCTCCTACAGAGGTTCTGAAAACATATCCCCGTGTAACATACTCAAAGGGACTGACACAGAGCCAGGATCTCCACCCACCTCTCCTCAATCCCAGGCCAGTGTATTAGCCCCTAGACCATCCTTCCCCTCCTTGGCTATCCCTCCCCTCCTGGTGTTTCTTTCCCATCCTGAGATCATACCAGACTGAATGCGGGAAGGCAGCTCTCCGGCGCACTGGGCTGGAATACACTGGGTTCTTTATTCGCCCCCGAGCAGCTGGGACATGCTCAACCTTCTCGTGCAGAAGGCAGCGCGGCATGCTACTAATATTCCAGCTGCTAACCCAGCCGAGCTGCAAGTGATCTCATGGGATCGCCAGGCCAAGGCAGCTGGCATAGCTAGCGATGCAAAAGGAGCCCAGTGCGGGTCCAGGGACCTTTCCCGGTGGGAATCAGACAATGCAGTGCTCGGCAGCGGCTAGGATCAGGAGCAGCAGCCCCAGGGCAAATCCCTGCCGGCAGCAGCCGATGGGCAGAACCAGATGATAAAAAAGCCAATGAGCCCACGTGACACATCGTGGGCCCCCCCCCGTGGCACCAATGCAGGCAAATCTTCCCCTCACACACCCACACCTCTGCAGCTCAATAGGAGCTGGGGCTGCTCAGCCCCTTGGCCAATCAGGCCACGTCTGGTTGGGTCCCTAAATACAGAGTTTGGAGTCTAACTTTCCCCTCTCGGGTTTGTAATTTTCAGCCAGGGTTCCCAGGTGATTCTGCGGCCCAGGCAGCCCCAGATTAGGGGCATTTCTCAGATCAGTGACGTCTGATTGCACCTCAGATTGTTCCTGCTCATCGGTCTACAGGCCCCTGGCACTGGGCTCTTATATGGCATTTCTCCTGTCTCCGATCAGCTGCACGGACTGCCCCAGTGTTACTGCGCCTCAGATTCTGTGGTTCTGGACCGACAGTCCCTCAGCCGGAGCTATGGCTGACAAGGCCGAGGGGGACACGGGGTGTGTTGGCAGGAAGAACAGACTATCCCACTTTACTCCTGAGCAGGACCCTCACATCTTTGGCCTGGAGAAAATTAGCCAGTAAATCCAAGTGTGCACAAGCACTCAAGCAAACTCCTGCCTGCCTCCCGTCTGTGAAACACAGACTCCTCCCAGGGCCCCTCCCAGCACAGTGCATGGAAAGAGCAGCTTGGATTCAAACTGCGGCACTTTAAACTATCCTCTTGAAGGATCCATTTGCACTCCAGGTGTCACTCTGGCAATGGCTATGTCACCCACAGCTGGGCTCACGCGATGGAATTCAATGCGTAAGAACTGCAGGATCAGACCCTAATTAATCCTCACAACCCCTCCCTGCTACACACACCCCCCCCTTATTATCCCTGCTTTACAGAAGGGGAAACTGAGGCACAGAGCAAGGCGACATGACTTGCCCGAGAAGTAGGTGTCAAAGCCAGGATTAGAACTGAGGGATCCTGATTCCCAAGGCCTTTGCTCAGGCCACTGGACTCGCAGCCTTCCCTGGCTTTGCTGGCAAATCGAACAGAAAGAGGAGCTAGAATTGCAGGGTGGGAAGGTGGGTGAGTGACTGATAGATCCGTATGCACAGAGGTCTTCTATTCAGGGGTAAAACTGCAAAGAAAGAAACTAAGTTTCCTTTTGTCTCCTGCCCTGTTTGCCCCCAGGGGAAAACCCTTTCATCATCCTGTTAAATTAACCCTTCCTGAGCAGGTACAAAAGTGGGAGCCCCGGGGAAAACCCTTTGTTTCTCCCTTTTCCCTTGTGCTCTTCAAAAGGCATTAACATTTCTGCCATGTGGACACTGCGGCACACTGAGTCCTGCCCAGGGCCTGGGCATGCACCAGCACTAGGGCTTCTAGGGATTTCCCAAAAGGACCCCCGCCCCCCAAGGTAAGCCGACTCCCCTTTCCAGCCAGGCAGTCAGATGGGAGCACCAACTGCATTGTGAAGTGACCATGACCTTTCCCTTAAGCAACAATGCATCCGATGAAGTGAGCTGTAGCTCATGAAAGCTTATGCTCAAATAAATGTGTTAGTCTCTAAGGTGCCACAAGTCCTCCTTTTCTTTTTAAGGGGAAAACAGATTCTGCCCCAGAAAACAGAAGTTTTGGAACTTTTGCTTTCCAGGAACTGCGGGGCTGGAGCAGAGGGGGCAGGGAAGAGCTGACAGGGCCTATGGGACAGTGAAACCATAGGGAGCAGCAGCCAGCGATGGGTCCAAAAGACTGATCTAGCCCTCTCCCCGCCCCCACCCCGGCCAAGGATCCCTGCAGAGTCCATTGCCCAGGTCTGTGCTCAGCAGACACCCAGGCTTCTGCGGCTCTGGATACAGGGGACGTGGCATTTGCATTCCTCCTGCAAATCCAAGTCAGGGGGCTTCCTGGCTCTAGCTGTGGAGAGGGCTAGCCAAGGGGGTGGGGAGAAAGGGGAGGAGAAAAGAAAAGACCAGAAGCAACTGGCGAAGGTTTTAACATTCCATCCTGGCGCACACAAGCTACATGCTGGTCCCAGCTGCTGACAGGCAGCCTGCAGCTCCAGCTAAATGTGAAAAGGAAATAAGGACCCACCACATAAGAAACATGGCTGCTGGCCAGTCCCCTCGCAGCAGTGGGATTGGTGCCCCGTTCAACCCACTGGGCAAAGCACTCGGAAACACGCAAATGCCGCATTCCTGCTCCGGCTGGGAAGGGAACACACCAAGAGGGCCCGTCTGCACCAGAAATCCAGACTGGGGACCGGCTCACATTTACACAAGCCCACAGAGGCTAAGCAGGGGAGGGCACCCACGCACAGCCAAGAGCTCGTTCTCTGCCGGGCACCTGGCTCCCGTGGGACCCACAGATTCCAAGGGCAGAAGGGGCCGTGGCGATCGTCGGCTGACCCCCGCGCCCTGCCCGGATTTATTCTCTGTTAAATGCTCACAACGTGCTCTGGGCGGACCACGTCGCAGGGTACGGACGCTGCCCCCTGCCCTGAGGAGCCAAAGAGCCCCGTCCTGCAAACGGTGTCGCTTCCCTCGCAGGAGCGGGGCCAGAGGCCCCAGGAGGCCAGGCCTGCGGGCCAGCCTGCGGGCCTGGGCCAGCCTGCGGGCCTGGGCCCGCGCCGGGGAGACACGGAGCCGGCGGGAGGCCCTAGGAAGGGGTGACAAACAACTTGGTGAGATGGGGACGCTAGAGACGGGCCGAGAGACAGAGCAGGAGCCGGGCGCGGGCAGGCTCCCAGGCACCGGGGCACATCCCTTGCCCCCCTGCCGGACAAGGGAGCCCAGGCCTGCCCCCCGGGCTCCAGCCGTGCGGAGGCGCAGGGCCCGGCGGGGAGGGAGCGAGCCAGCGGCTGCAGGGCCGGATGCTCCGCGCGCAGCCTGCGCCCCCGGCTCACCTTGAAGAGCGCGTAGTGCAGGTAGAGGTAGGGCGCGCGGCGCTGGAAGTCGCGCAGCGTCTCGGCCGGCGGGTAGCGGAGCTGGAAGACCGGCAGGCCGCGCTTGCACCCCCGCAGGCAGGCGGCCCGCTGCAGGACGCGGCCGAAGACCTCCAGCTCCCAGCCCCACTCCTCCTGCGCGGCCGCGGGCGCCGCGCCGCCCGCCGCGCCCCCCGCGCACTCCCGCTGGCAGTGCGCCTCGCTGTCGCGCAGCAGGCGGTGCAGGCGCAGGCTGGCCTCCAGGGCGCGGGCGCTCTCCGCCCAGCGCTCCCCCTCGTACTGCTCCAGCGCCTCGGCGTAGGCGCTCCGCAGGGGCTGGAGGTCGGAGGGCGGGAAGCCGCGGAAGCTGTACTCCTCGTACTGCGCGCCGGCCGGAGCGGGGCCCTGCGCCGCCGCCGCCGCCAGCAGCAAGAGCAGCAGCCGCCGGCCTCCCCGCGCCATGCCCGCCCGGCGCCGCGCTGCACACGCAGGGGAAGGAGCTGCCCAGCCCGGGGGACCATCCGGCATCTGGTCTGGGGAAAGGCGGGGAGTGGAGGGGGCCGGGCCAGGCGGATCCGCGGGGTCTTAGTGCTGCTGCCGCTGGCGGCTGGGCCTTGCACCCGTGTGTGCCTTGCACGAGTTTATGCTTTGGAGGAGTTTGCTCCTTGCACCGCTTCTGTGCCTTGCACGAGTTTATGCTTTGGAGGAGTTTGCTCCTTGCGCCGCTTCTGTGCCTTGCACGAGTTTATGCTTTGGAGGAGTTTGCTCCTTGCGCCGCTTCTGTGCCTTGCACGAGTTTATGCTTTGGAGGAGTTTGCTCCTTGCACCGCTTCTGTGCCTTGCACAAGTTTATGCTTTGGAGGAGTTTGCTCCTTGCACCGCTTCTGTGCCTTGCACAAGTTTATGCTTTGGAGGAGTTTGCTCCTTGCACCGCTTCTGTGCCTTGCACAAGTTTGCTCCTTGCGCCGCGTTTGTGCTTTGCACGAGTTTACGCTTTGGAGGAGTTTGCTCCTTGCACCGTGTTTGTGCCTTGCACGAGTTTACGCTTTGGAGGAGTTTGCTCCTTGCACCGCTTCTGTGCCTTGCACAAGTTTGCTCCTTGCGCCGCGTTTGTGCTTTGCACGAGTTTATGCTTTGTAAGCGTTTGCTCCTTGCACTGTCTTTGTGCCTTGCGCCGCGTTTGTGCCTTGCACGCGTTTGCTCCTTGCGCCGCGTTTGTGCCTTGCAAGGGCTGGGTGAACCCCTGGCCCCGCTGCCGGCAATGGGATTGTGGCCACTGATTTCTGTGGCACCAGGGTCTCGCCCACACCCGTTTATCCCTGGCACACTGTGCCCTGGCCATTGAGTGCAGAGCTGGTGGTAGCCCATTGGGGCCCTAAGCAGGAATATTCCCTCCCCCCCGACACACCCTAATAATTAATAGGGGCCCCCCTTGAGCCACTGGGGCCCCAAGCAATTGCTTAGTCTGCTTATGCCTAGCACCGGCTCTGACTGAGCATGTCGCCGTAGAGGGGACATTTGCAGGGGAAGGAGTTGGGGAGAGGTTTGCCCCCACAAGGCAGCCCCAGCGCCGGCTGAGGCACCGCTGCCCAAATCCACACGGCGTCCCTCCCAGCCGGTCATGCCAAAGGAACAGGCGAGTGGCCCCGGGAAGGACCCCACTGACTTGTGGGGCCAGACAGTAACTGGGATCCTGTTCCGTTACTCCCCTTATTACGCTGCCATGCAAGAGACGATGTTGTGCTCGCCCGGAGGACCCAGCCACGCACAGGGACATATTATCTGCTCCATCCTCAAGCTCCCTGTGCAGCCCCCAGTCACAGTCAGAGTGTTCCATGCAGGTGAGTTTTAGCTTGACAAGTGCTGCGCTGGGCTTAAGAAGCATTTGTGTCAGGGGCTCATGGGACTGGCCACAACTGCACAATCCGGGCGTGACTACTTATGGGAGCTGTGCACCACTCAGCTCCTGTCTGGAGGACGTGAGTGGGGGCTAGGCCCTGTGCTGTCTGATGTCTCTGCCCAGGGTGCGGCATGTCACCCCCAGAGTGCCCTCCTGCACCTGGAAGCAGAGACCTGCAGGGCTGTCAGATGCGAAGAGGAGCAAGCATTATTATTTATCCAATGCCAGCTGTGTGCTGGGGGCTTTGCAGACAGTTCGGAAGCCCAGGTCTCTGTCCCAAAGACCTTCCAGTCTGTACGCTGGGCAGGGCCAAGGCCTGAACACAGAGAGGTGGAGTGATGGGCTGATTAACACCTGATCAGCTGCAGTAGGAGACACATACTGCTGGGAAAATAACCAGTGCTTATCTTTCCACACCACTGCAGAGAGAGGAAGTTCCCCACATCTAGGAGGGCCAGCGACTGGTCACGGGGACAGAAACCTCTTTCTGCCGTAGGTGGGATGGTTGGCAGCAGCCCTTGTGCCTAAACGTGTAAAGCCAAGAATCCATCAGCCTTGCAGACAACGAGGGGACTTACTGACTCCAGGGGCCAGCAACAAGCTTCTGGCTGGATCCTTGTTCCCATCTGTTGATGGCCAGTGGGTCCCATCTCAGTTCCTAGAGGGGCCACATCTCTGCTCCTCAGAACCACGGGCACTAACGGGCTCCTTTGCTGGCAAGCTCCTCAGAGGGGACACAGACTTGGCCGTGACACAGCTCACCCTTCTCCCCGGGATAGGGAGTTGCACCAGACTGGCACCGGGGCAGGGTTTGCCCTGATACCCAGAGACACTCAGGTTCCAGAGCTGTCCAAGCTGGCACCTCTCCCCAGGGCTGAAATCCTTTCAAATAAACCCCACTTCCCAGAAGCAGTGTGTGCAGGTTGCAGGAGCTGAGCGGAGGGGCAAGGGCCAGGGGAGCTGCCATTTCTTCCCTGGTGCTTCCCCCTTCCACCAATAAAGCTGCGTCTCTTGGCAACTCCTTTGCCCTGCAGCTTTTAGGCTGCCTCTTTCCGACTTCACGTGACATCTGCTCTGCATCCAGGATGTGCAGAGCGCACTTAACCATGGCGACCGCTGTTCGCAGGAGAGCTTGGGGAGGGCGGAGATGCTTGCAATGGTCTGATGTGCATTTGGTACATAGGACACCAGTCATTCCTAATTCATTGTCGTTTGCACTTCACACCTTGCCTCGGCAGGTTTTAAAGTGTTAGAGGTTGCTATGAATAATTATTCACCTGTATTTATTACTCCTGGCTGATAACTACCAATCATAGACTCGGCGGACTGGAAGGGACCTCGAGAGAGCCGGGGGCGGGGGGCAGCCGAGGCGCAGCGGCGCTAGGACCCAGGGGGAGTCGGGATGCTGGTGGGGTAGGACCTCTCCCTGTACAAACTTGCAAGACAATAGTTTGCTTCAGCGTTTTCCTTCCCGCAAAGAATTGCAACCAAAAAAAAAAAAAAAATCTCCCCGCGTCCCCCCGCGTCCCCGGAGCCCGCCCGCGTCGCGGGGGAAATTCCGGGCTGAATTCGGAGCCGCCGCCGCGAATCACCGCGGCCAGCTACGTGGCCTCAAGCCCCTTTTACACGTTGACAAAATTCCTGGCGAGGGGCCGGGCGGGGAAGCGAGAAAGCGACGCTCCAGCCTCCCGAGCAGCCCAGCCCCTTCCCTCGCCGCCCGGACTCCGAGCACCATGGCCTTGGGCAGCCTCCTCCTCCTGAGCCTGCTGGGGGCCCCGGGGCTGGGGGACCCGGGCCCCCTGGAAGACGTGGTGATCGACAGATACTACATCCCGAAGATGTGCTTGCGGGAAGTCCAGATGGGGGATTTCATCCGCTACCACTACAACGGGACCTTCAAAGACGGCAAAAAGTTTGACTCCAGGTACAGAATTGTTCTGTATAAAATTGCACCAGGCGTTCCTGCCCCCTGGCTACTTTAGTGTCATGGGGGGGGGGTCCTGCTGCAGCCCCCCACCCCTCTTCATTTGTGCACTTTCCTTTGCCCCCGCTGCACGGGGAAGCTGCTGTTTCAGAGGGTGGGTTACATTTCTCTCCTGCTCGCTGGCATGTGGCGTTTATCTGGCTGGCTTTGGCAGGCCACGAATCGATGCCTGTGGCCATGCCAGGGTCCCCGCGCACTTCTGCGTGCCCGGCACAGGAGCTTGGGTCGCCACAAGGGCGCAGGGCAGTTCCCGAAGGGAAGAAAAACCGGTCCCCGGGTTTGAGGCCCAGGGCTGTGACGGGCCAGGGGCCGCGGCCGCCCTGGGGGGCTGCAGGACGTGCAGCGGGGCGCAGCGGGGCCCAGCTCGTTGGTTGTAGACGTGTCCTTCTGGTGGTTCCATGTTCGCCGACAAAACCATCCCCGAGCACCTGCCCCGATCTGGGGAGGGGAGAAGAAGCGAGAACATGCTGATGCCAGTCAGGGGTTGCAGAGCTGGTGTCACTCCCGTGGAATTTCTCCTGATTGAAACCCGTGGGAGCAAGAGGCAAAGCAGGCCCCTTGCGCAGGCCTGCGGAGAACCAAGACAGACTCCTCTACGCTCAGGATCAGGCCCAGCAGAGTGCAGCAACGGTTGCTTTCCCGGCAGGTTTTCAGAAGTGCCAGCGAAACACTCCAGAGAATCTGCTCTGGTTTTAAATATTTAAAACCTTGCTACTTCTCCCTGAATGCCCGAACAGGAAGCATAAAAAGTGTGGTAAATCAGCCACCCAGCAGTCACCGCCAGGCGTGAGCCTTACAGATGAATGGGGCCCCGGGGAAACCTTTCCGACTAAAATAATTTTTTGTCTTGATGGCTGCAGCGTGGTTCCGCAAGAAAAGTTTCGCTGGCCATTAAATGAAGCAAAGGATCTCCGTCTCGGAGCACTTGTAACAAGCCCGAACTGCCCCTGAAAGAGTGGGTTTTAAGATTTAAAAATCAGAGTAATTTGCAGGTTACAAATGAGGCTTGGGTGTTGGGTCATTAACTACTCTTCAGAGTGTTGGGAATGGGGCATATCTGTTACCTGGAAGCACCCGAGAGTCAGCCAGCCAGTGCTTATCTGGGTGAGATGCTTGTTTGCATTCGGTCCCAGCTTAAACATCACAAATGACATTTGCAAACAAAGGGCCTGATCCTGCGTCCCCAAGCCTCCGAGTGTGTGAGGAATGCAGGATCAGACCCGGGATCAGGAACATCAGCTCTACTCCAGTCAAAGGGGATTGTTCCCCACCGCTGGGGCTGCATCTGCTTCAGAGATTGAGTTGCAAAAGAAATCTGGCCAGTAGCATACGTGGGACGTTATACTCGTTTATATGCTCCACCATGAAACGCAACACACGTGTGCCCTCTGCCCCCCATTATTCCAAGAACAAAGGACAGAATCCATCCTCTGCAGAACATTATGGGCATCCCCCTAGCCTGTCATTTCATGGGCGGGTTGCTTTAACCACAGAGAGACATGGGGATTGGCTGAGCAATGGGACTCAGGAGACCTGGATCCTATTCCTGACTTTGCTGCCAACTCCCTGGGTGAGTCACAGGGGCCAGCGTTTCCAGAAGTGGCCTCTAATTTGGGGTGTCCAAGCTGAGCCGCCTCGGGCTCCCGCAGCTCTGTGGCTGGAAGGTGAGTGGCGAGTTGGGCTCCCAGCCACAGAAGCCCCCAAAAATTAGATTAGACTTCTGAAAATGTTGGGCCATAATGGCTTTGGGGCATGGGGCCAATGGTGCGTAATAATCAGTTATTAATTAGTGCTCGAGTCCGAGTTCTTGAGCCCTGAAGGGGCCGTTACGATCTTCCAGGCAGACCTGCACAATGCAGGCCAGAGCCCCTCACTCCGTAACTTGAGTACCAAGCCCTTCCCTTCTGCGTGCGTGAGAGCGTGTGGTTTAGAAAGACATCCGGCCTGGACTGAACTACTCCCGTGACGGAGACTCCACCGCCTCTGCGGGTGAGTCGGCCCAGTGGTGATGTGTCTTGGTCCAGCCGTGGGTGGAGTTGGAAACTCAGGCTGTTAGTCACCGAAAAATGACCAGACTGGTCTTGTGGCAGGCCCCACAGGCAGGGCTGGGTGGGAACTTTGCAACCCTATTGTTTGGGGCCAGCTATGGGATTAGGGGGACTGGTGGGGCAGGCTGGTGTGGCCAAGGATCCTCGCTGCTTTGCAGTATCCCGAACAGCCCAGGCCCTCAGAAGAGGGGGACTTAACGTGTCTGCCTCCGTTCCGCCCCAGCTATGACAGAGGTGCCACGGTGGCGGGCGTGGTGGGAGTCGGCCGGCTGATCACCGGCATGGACCGAGGCCTGCAGGGCATGTGCGTCAACGAGCGGCGCCACCTGATTGTCCCTCCCCATCTGGGCTACGGCAGCATCGGCGTCGGTAAGGGGGGGTCGAATGCGAGGGCCCCGCCCGGCCGTCCTACTGCGGCTCAGGGCGTTTCCGGTGCAGCGAGGTCAGGCCCAACGACCCCTGTCTCTTGTCAGCCCATGTCGCGGCCGGGTTCTGCCTCCTGCCTCGCGCGCTAAGCTCTTCTCACTGGGGATAACGCGGGAGGCAGAAAGGCCCCCGAGGGTGGATCCACTCCCATCTGCGCGCGTAAGTGAAGTTCCCGGTGAAGTCCATGAGCTTCGCAGGGCTCAGCACCTCTGTGGGCTGATGTCCACTGGATGTGTGCAGGGGAGTCCAGGGACCCCCAGGGCAGGATCTGGCCCTTTGTAGGGGGGGGCCTGTGGGTGGATTTCGAGGAGCTGAAGTGAACAGTCCCGGCCTCGTGCCATGAGGCTGCTCCCCTCGCTCTGATGCTCCCCGGGGCTGAGCCAGTCTCATTTGTTGTCCGTCGCAGCTGGCATGATCCCCCCCGACGCCACCTTGTATTTTGACGTCATCCTGCTGGACATCTGGAACAAGGAGGACAAGCTGCAGATCACCACCCTGCACAAGCCAGAGCGCTGCAATCGCACCGTGGAGAACTCGGACTTCGTCCGGTACCACTACAACGGCACGCTGCTGGACGGCACCCACTTCGACTCCAGGTACAGGGAGCCGAGCTGGAGGGGCAGCACCCCGGGGGCTAGTGACAAAGGCCAGCTTGCCTGCGTTGGGGACCCCTCCACCTCCCTGCACGGAGCAGGAAGCAGCGGGGCCAGCTTCGCACGCGCCCTGGGCCCCCCCCCGACCCATCTCACCTGACTCAGAGGGGCCGGGCTGGGGGAGGCGTGAGTTCACTTTCCGTGACACCCTGTGCGGGAGGGGGAGCCCGCTCGTGCCAGGACCCCTGCGCTGAGCACGTTGGGTCGGGGACGCTGCCAGTGCCCCGGAGTCGTTCTTCCCCTCGTCTCTTTTCCGTTCTCTCCCTGGTGCCAGCTACAGCAAGGACAGCACGTACGACACCTACGTGGGCACCGGCTGGCTGATCAAAGGCATGGACGAGGGCCTGCTGGGGATGTGCGCTGGGGAGAAGAGGAGGATCATCATCCCTCCCTTCCTGGCCTACGGGGAGAAGGGCTACGGTGAGTCAGGGCATCCGCAGGGACAGATCTCGCCAGGCAGTATTGGTGACCAGAGAGGAGGGTCTGAGCCAGCCGGGGCAGAGGGGAGCGAAGGGACCCTGCTCGGCAGTGGGTCTCTCCGAGGCAGCTCTGGGTTCTGAGTACGTACGTCAGGGCCACGATCGGGTGCCT
This sequence comes from Eretmochelys imbricata, assembly GCF_965152235.1. Taxonomy (NCBI): domain Eukaryota; kingdom Metazoa; phylum Chordata; order Testudines; family Cheloniidae; genus Eretmochelys; species Eretmochelys imbricata. Next base: position 14,474,576 of record NC_135598.1, read on the forward strand.
GGCGGAAGCTCCGCCTTGTGCCGTTAAACGCGGAGCTGCCGCGTGCCGATAACGACAGCTCGCAGCCTGCTGCGAACTGCATGGAGCTAGAGCGGGGTGTGCTGGGGTCGGCCGCTCCGGAGGCCCCTCCTCTGCAAAAGAGGAGGGGGTGACTGGCCCCGTGGCCACCCCAGCCATGAGGAGGCTGCAGTTCCACCCCACAGAGATCCCTCGCTCCGGCTGCTCTGGGCACGGCCTAGGGGCTGGCTCTGCTTGGGCGCGACCCTCCTTCCCTCCTCCCTACCCAGGCACGGTGATCCCGCCCCAGGCCTCCCTGGTGTTCGATGTGCTGCTGGTGGATCTGCACAACCCCAAAGATGGCATCTCCCTGGAGCACCTGGAGGTGCCGGCCGCCTGCAAGCGCAAGGCCGTGACCGGCGACTTCGTCCGCTATCACTACAACGGGACCCTGATGGACGGGACGCTCTTTGACTCCAGGTACTGGCCACCGGCAGGGCCTATGGAGGAGCGCGTTCCTTCCCGTTTGTGCCTGGGGCTTCGAATCCCCGCTTCGTTCTCTGGTGCCACGCAGCAGAGCTCCTCCCCACACAGCCCCCCCATGGGGGTGCAGGGCGGTGAGGGCTGTGAGATGTGGGTTGGGATGGAGGGGCCTGGGCAGGGCTGGGGTGTGGAAGATGTGGGCTGGGGTGCAAGGACCTGGGCAGGGCTGTGAGATGCGGTTTGGGCGGGAGGGGCCTGGGCAGGGCTGGGCGGGAGGGACGCTGGCCCAGGTGGTGGGGCCGAGGTGGTGGGGCAGGGCTGTGGGGTGGAGGATGTGGGCCAGGGTGGAGGATGTGGGCAGCACTCTAGGGACGTGGGCAGGGCTGTGGGGTGGAGGATGTGGGCCGGGCTCTAGGGACGTGAGCAGGGCTGTGGGGTGGGGAATGGGGCCGGGGGGCAGGGCTGTGGGGTGGGGGACGTGGGCAGGGCTCTAGGGATGTGGGCAGGGCTGTGGGGTGGAGGATGCGGGCCGGGGTGGAGGACGTGGGCAGGACTGTGGGGTGGGGGGTGGGGGATGCGGGCAGGGCTCTAGGGACGTGGGCAGGGCTCTGGGGTGGGCCAGGGTGGAGGACATGGGCAGGGCTGTGGGATGGGTGATGTGGGCTGGGGTGGGGGATGGGGGCAGGGCTCTAGGGACGTGGGCAGGGCTCTGGGATGGAGGCCGGGGTGGAGGATGCGGGCAGGGCTGTGGGGTGGGGGATGGGGGCAGGGCTGTGGGGTGGGGGATGGGGGCAGGGCTGTGGGGGATGGGGGCCAGAGTGGAGGATGTGGGCAGGGCTGTGGGGTGGGGGATGTGGGCCGGGGTGGGGGATGTGGGCCGGGGTGGGGGACGTGGGCAGGGCTCTGGGGTGGGGAATGCGGGCCGGGGTGGAGGATGGGGCAGGGCTGTGGGGTGGAGGATGTGAGCAGGGCTGTGGGGTGGGGGATAGGGGCAGGGGGATGCAGACTGAGCTTACGCTGCCATGCTCCCCTCATTCGGTGCTCACCTGCGACCTGGTGCTGCGTTTGCTGCAGTTACTCCCGCAACCACACCTACGACACCTACATCGGGAAGGGCTACGTCATCCCCGGCATGGACCAGGGCCTGCAGGGCGTCTGCTTCGGAGAAAAGAGACGGATCATTGTCCCACCGCACCTGGGCTATGGGGAGAACGGAGCCGGTAGGGGGGGTCCCCGCGGGGTGGCCCAGCCCTGGGGTTGCAGGGCAGGGAGCGGGGGGACGGACGTGCTCAGCAATGCCGTATTGCTCCCCGCTGGCTCCGTTACACAATCCCTCGGTTCCTGCATCGTTTCAATCGTCCTTGTGCCCATGACGGGGGGAGCAGGCCGGGATCGCCCACCGGACGGGAGCCAGCCCTGCCTGGAGCTGACTGGCGAGAGCTGCCCCAGGAGAGGAATTCAGGTGGGGGGGGGCTGCCTCCCGCAGGAGAAGGGCATGGACCCCCCGCACCCGTGGTGGGGTTGTCAGGTGGGGGCGTTGGCTTAGGGGAAGGGCCCGGCTTAGGGGATGTCTCTTGGGTGTGGGGGAGGGGCAGGGACACATTCAATTAGCACCCAGGGGTCTGGCCTGTAGAACAATCCTGCCCCGGCCCCTGGGGAGGCAAGTTTTTTCCCCGACTCTGCCCTCTCTGGCTCTCCGCAGCCCCTCACCCCCACCGGGCCCTTTGTCCTTCTCCTCCAGGGAACAAGATCCCCGGCTCAGCCGTGCTGATCTTCGACATCCACATCATCGACTTCCATAACCCCCTGGACTCGGTGGAGATCGAGACCCTCTCCCGGCCTGAGGGCTGCAATGTCACCACCCAGGATCACGACTTCATCCGCTACCACTACAACTGCTCATTGCTGGATGGCACCAAGCTCTTCTCCTCGTGAGTGTGTCCCCGCCCGCCCCCGCTGTCTGGGACTCCGGGGCAGCCTGGATCCCCCCGCAATCCCCGCTCAATCCCAGCCGTCCGGCTGCTGCTCGTGGGTTGGTTCTAACAGCTGTGGGGCTGGGGCACGGAGCCGGTGAGCTCTGCCAAGCTAAGCAGGATGGAGGTGGCTGAACTCGGGGAGATTGTGCTGCTGGTCGCACCATCGTCCCTTTGGCTCCGGGGTAAGATCCTGGGCACTAGCCATTCCTCTGACCCTCAGGCAGAATTCCCCTTCCACAGCTGATTGGTACGGCGGGCTAAGGCAGGATCCTGAGGGGAGCAGGCTGTGTGTGCAGCCCCGGTTCTGGAAGTCCTCTCACTCACCCGTCCAATGTCTGCATTGCCTCCTGCAGCCACGACTACAACCACCCGCAGGAGGCGACGCTCGGGACCAGCAAGATGATCGATGGCCTGAACACCGGCCTCCTGGACATGTGCATAGGGGAGAAACGCGTGATCATCATCCCCCCGCACCTGGGGCACGGAGAAAACGGAGGTGAGTGGGGAGGGGAACTGCCTGGCAGGTCGGTTTGTGGCTGCCACTCGCTCTTCAGCCTTAGCCACCTGGCAGTGGCCCAGGGTGCTACGCGGTCTCCTTTGGCCTTTAGCTCCCCAGCTGGCCCCGCCTGGGCAAGGTGCCCCAGCAGCGATGCTCAGAGGCTCATTCTTGCATGTTGCACCATGGTGCAAAGGCACTCTAGTGCACCCGAGCACACGAGGGATCGGTGACATGCACCCCTTGCCTTTCAGCCCGGGGCGTGCCAGGCAGTGCTGTGCTCCGGTTCGAGGTGGAGCTGCTCTCCAGGGAGGAAGGAGTCCCTGAGGGCTACCTGTTTATCTGGCACGGGGACCCACCCGCAAACCTGTATGAGGACATGGACCTGAACAAGGATGGCGAGATCCCCCGTGAAGAGGTGCAGCCGAAGCTCCGGGCACGTGCGGGGAGGAATTGGGATCAGGGAACACAGCCCCAGCAGCAGTCTCGGATCCCTTGGGCTTTTCAAAGGCGAAGGGAGGGGCCAGTTAGGCTGCCCAGTTGGCATCCGGTGCGTGTGCCGAGTCCCCAGAGCTGCTGCAAATCTGTGACTAAGGCACACACGTGGGCGGATGGTCGTTAAGGTGGCAATACCAGGGTTTCTGCCCTAGGCGAGCCCAGCCCGCCTGCCGGCTAACCCCAAAGGCACAGCCAGGAAGGGGCCAGGTGCGGACTCTGAGCAACCCCCTGCTGGGACACGCCCGGGGTCCAGCCAGGCAGCAACATCCCTCTGGCCCGCAGCCACCTGTGCCACAAGGCATGCTGGGAACCAGCCACAGGCCAGGCCAGTTAGCACAGCAGCTTGAATTGGGCCTGGCTGTAGGCTGAGGAGAGGCGGGGGGGGCCGTGTGCCCACCCTGCCCAGGAAGCTTTGAGAGCATCGCAGAACAGGAAACCTGGAGGGGAGCCTCTTGCAGCCTGGCGCTGGGGTGCTCCCTGCCCTCGTTATCATGCGGCATGCTAGCCCTGTCTGGCCATTGCCCTCCACCCCGGAGCTGGCTGCATGCTGTCCTGCCCCACTGCACAGAGTCCCTAGGATCCCTCACGGGCCCAGGCTGTGGACTCAGCCACGTAACCTGTTCTCACCTCTCCCTGCTGCAGTTCTCCACTTTCATCAAGGCCCAGCTCACCGAGGGGAAGGGGCGGCTCATGCCCAGCTCCGACCCGGAGATGGTCATCGCCGACATGTTTCAGAACCAGGACCGGAACCAGGACGGGAAAATCACCGCGGAGGAGCTGAAGCTGAAATCAGATGAAGATCAGGAAAGAATCCACGAGGAGCTCTAAGGAGCTCCTGCCTTCAAGAGACAACGTTTCTTCTTGTCCTTTCCAACCTTGGAGTGGGCTGCTCCCCCCACCACCACAGGGACCGTGGCCTAGAGAAGCCAGCTCAGGAAACTTTAGTGCCAACCCCTTTGCAAAGCAAGGTTGTTTGGTTTTGTTTTTTTTTTCTATTTAACTGTGTTTTATTGGAAGTGTTTCTAACAAGCCAGCAGGGGAAAAACTCCACATAACAAACCCAGGCCAGAAGGTCCCAAGTTCTTGCCCTTAAAGGCAGGGCCTAGATAGAAACTAGACCCAATCGTGAGCTATTTCCTCGGACTTCCACCCACACCCCAGGCCTGAAGGCTCTAGGGGATACATGGGGGTAATTGACACCCCTTCCCAAACTACCCTGGAATTGTATCCAGTGCTTTGAGAGCAGAACCCAGAGACTTTTCTTCTCTGGGCTTTGAGTGTTTTCATCCCTGGCTTTGCACTCTGCCTTTGTCCCCTGCAGAGACAGGCCCACCCAGCCTGCCTGTTCCCAGTGCAGGATGCTTCTCCAACACGTTGCCAGCCTCTGATGGGGTGGGGGCTCCTGCTGTGGACACAGATTAGCTCCCTAGCCCAGAAGCAGAACTGGATGAATCCCACCTGTGCCCATCCCACCATCTGCTCTCTCCAGTGATAGGGGGTTTGGGTGCGGGGCTGGGATTCCTGGAAGTTGGTGGTATCCACACTGTCTAGCTGAGAGCCCTGCCTGTAACCTCCATGTCAGAGCCAGGAGCTCCTGTTCGGTCCAGTTGTGAACTAGACTCCATTGCACGCCGTCTTCTCCCCCCGCCCCCCCTTGTCAGACCCGGCCTTTGGACTTCACTCGCCTTGGCTCCTTGAGCATTTCAGCAGCGCTGCTCTTGTGCGGATCGGAGCTGTAGCAGCCAGCGCGTACCCAGAGTGCAGAACATGAGGCAGCAAGGGCGTCCTGCTGTAGCTGGAGCAAGGGCCATGAATTCAAAGCAGTCACTTCACGTTGGCATCTGCTGGAGCTTTTCCTGTAAGGAACCCAGTCGCTGTTCCCGAGGGATTTAAAAAAGAAAAATTAATGCCATTTCCTAGCCCTGGTCCAGGCTCTTGCAACAGCTTGAATTGTACCAGAAAGGAAAGCCAAGACCCAGTTCTTCAAAGTGATGAGTGGTTTTAGGCCCAGCGATATTTCGGGGCTTGAACTTGAGATACCTTAATGGGGCCTGATTTTACACAGTTTGGCCCCCAAAACCACCGGTCAGTTTGGAAAATCCAGGGCCCAAACTCTCCCAGCTGGGCTAACACAAGTGGGCTGATTTTCAGTTTCTGAGCACCCTGATTCTGCTGACGAGAGCTTGGCATGCTCAGTACCCCTGGAAATCAGCCCACTTTTACTGAGATGCTTAAATATAATTCAGGAGCCTGAATTTAGTCTCCCACGTTGGCAAATTTGGGCCAGTGTCTCCCCCTGGTTTTAAAGGTTTGTGTCCTAAGATCAGTGGACAACAGCGTCTGCGCCAACTGCTGGGCACAGGTAAAAGATCCGAAGTGCAAGGACAAGATGATGTAAAGGTTCAAACAACCCCGCAATAGCAATTTCTGCCTTGCACCCAATAAACTGATTTCAAGTGGTTTCCAACAACTCTGCTTCCCAGCACGTTATTTTGGGCTGAAACATTGCTTGCGCTTGTCTGCATGCAGAGAGGTCCCCATCCGCGGGTCTGTGTTTGCTGTCCCAGTGGGGGGAGCTGTGGAGGGTCTGGCTGGATAAGCCTCCCATCCAAGCTTCTCGCATCTGCCACGCTGGGTTGGAAAAGGCTTCGTCTCCTTTGGGGCTCCCACCTGTCCGCAGACACCCCCAGATTCAGAGGAAGGGCTAAAAACATTTTAAAGATATTTAGCTGCGGCTGTTCTAACCTCGAAGCCCTTGGGAAGACTGGCTGGCCCCAGGCTGCCTAGCAGGGAGAGGTGCTGGTCACTGGGTGGGTCAGGCAGCTGCCCCCAACTAGCTGCCCACTGCAGGTTCTCTTGCACCCTGCTCTGAAGCAGCCAGGACTGGCCACTGTTGGGAACAGGATGCTGGGTTAGCCATCTCTGCAGGGACGCAGGTCTTTGCGTTTCCCCTTGGAATCTCTCAGATACAGAAGCAGCGCAAGCTTCGAGGTTAGAGCAGCGAGTCAGGGGATGCGATTTCCTTTGCTAGTTGTGACACTTCACCTTCCCGTGCCTCGGTTTCCCCATTTGGAACATGAGGATAACTAGCTTACCCACCTTTGCAAGTTCCGAAGGCCTCGGTGGGCACCCCAGACAGTGCTGTACTGCAAGCTCACACATCTGGTTACAAACCACTCACACGCAGGCTTTATCTAAAGGATTTATTTCAACAAATGGAATAAAACCCACCCCCCTCACAAGTGACACTTACAGCCGACCATGACACTGTGAGCGAGCCAGATGGCTGCCTGTGAACCTGGACCGGACCAGCTCCTACAAGGCAAATGGCAAGTGCCTTCGCTTACCGAACAATGCTGGGGCCCGGGCTGCTAATGCCAGGCTGGGTCACAGCGAGACAGCCACGTGGACGGCACTTCTCCAGGAAGGGACTAGTAACAATTTGCACAGCAGGAACCGAGGTCCCTTCCACCCACAGAGGAGACTGCAGGGTGGGGGGTGGGAGCTGCCTGTAATGTAACGCGAGCCTCTGGCTCTCCCCAACAGGACCAGCGTGAAAGGAGATGGAGTTTTACAGGGCAGGACAGGGAGCTCTGAAAGAGCCATCTGCACTCCCTGATGGTTAGCAGCGGGCAGGCCAAGCCCAATCGATAAGCAGCTGCTGTCCCCCATCCAGCTGCCGTGTACAGGAGTCTGTGTCCCCCTAGGATGAGTCAAATGCTGCCGAGGCAGAGCCCAGATTGCCATAGGCGGCAGCTTGCATCCCCAGACCGGAGGGCTGAACTTGGCAAGAGGGACATGGGGTTCCTGCTCCTTTGGAAACGCCAATCCCTAAAGAACGCTTTCTGCGCAGTAAAGCCAGGCCTTCCACGGGCCTGCTCAGCATCAGCCCTCTTCCAGGCCAGTGTGACTGTCACGCCCGGAAGGGGGTCCCAGCAGACAGGGTCCCGGGGGGGGCTACACTACTTTTCTTTCCCTTATTTTGCGTTTGAGTGATAGAGATTTTACGTTGCTGACAGAAGCACTGCACTGAGACCCCAGAACCGGCCCAAAGGGTTAGTTACACAATAGTCAAGCTTCAAAAAGCCTGCCCTCCCTCCCAGCCGCCTTTAAACTCCCCACCCCAAGGACACACTGGCCACTGTGTCCCCCAACACTCTGGTCCACACACGACAACCTTGCTGCCTGACTGATCGGCTATAACAACTACACTCCACAGCACAGCGCAAATGGCCAGCAAAGCCTCGTTGCTCCACCGAGAGTCGGTTGCCGGTGGGATTCACTGCACACCACAACACAGCAGCCAAGCAAACCCCCCCCCACCATGGGATGGCCAAACTCAGCCCTTGTGTTAATCACACAAGCGGCCCTTGGACAGGAATCCTCATGAGACTCCCACCCCTTTAAGCATCACTGCAACTGCACAATCATCTCACAAACCCAAAGTGTTAATGTTCCAAGCGACAAGCCCAGGCAGCCCAAACGTCCCCCAACACATATTTCCCACCTGTGCCCACCATGCTCTCTGAGCAGCTCCAGGCTCAACCTGTAACAGGTCGGTGCACAGACAGGGGCAGGGCTTATGCCCTCTAAAATCACCCACTCTCTGGTCCCCTCTCCAGCCACCAGAGAGCAGTGATGCCCAGTAGGTTGCAGGCAGGGGGAGCAGAGAACTGACCCGAAGAGCAGGCCAGGGGATCTGCAGGGTTTCCACAGTGAATTACAGACACCCAGCAGAAGGCAGGCTGTAACTGCTGTGCAGTTGAACCATGAAACCGGAGTCCGACCTGAACGCTTTGGGATGGATCTACAACAAACAGGTGCCTGCTTCCCTACCGAGGGGATTAGTGTGGCAGAGGAATCTTTAATTCTGCGCGCAGCCAGCCAGGCCGTCAGCCAAACGACGACCTTGCCTTAGTGGCTTTGAGCTTCCGTGGGACAGGACACGAGCCAGGAGCAGCAGCGGACGGTTGGGGGCTGGGGTTTGAGCAGAGACATGGTGGAGGTAGTTGGGGCAAGTGGAGAGTTTCTCCAGCTCACCCCTCAATCCCAGGACTGACGAACAAAAGGGTATTCATAAAAGCCCAGGAGGGAGCCAGGGGGAAGCTCTCGAGGGCATCGAGATGGATTCAAATCGCCCTGACTCCACCATGGGAAGCATGGTCCCAAGACACCATCCTGAGAGGCCGGAGTCAGAACCCTGGGCTCTCAGTTCAGGTCTCCGAGGATGTAACAAAGGATCCCGTTGACCACGTCCAGAGTCTCGTCCTTCTCCAGAACGACGTCGTAGGCGTCCCTGTACTTTCCTCGTTGCTCGTCCACCTGCAGAGCCACCGTGGGGCAAGGGGACAGGACAGGACGGCAACATTAACAGTGGAGAAGAAGCGCGGCTGGTTGCCAAGCTCAGAACTCCAGGAGCCCCATGAAAGCAGCGCTGGGGATTCAGGGCTGGTGAAAGGTACTTGATCAACAGCCCTAGAGACGGCATCTCCAGAGCATGGGACACGGCATGGCAAGCTCTCCTCTCTGCACCCTGGCACAGGAGCCAGCCCGGCCACAGAGGAATGACCACTCCAGCTCAGCTGAGGGGCGAACAAGGGGGCCAGCTGTGATGTGGACACCTTCCCACTGGTGGAACTGAGACCCACCAAACTCATTTCATACAGCATGCCAGATAGCAGACTTCTCTTGCAGCATGTAGGCTCCTCCCACCTGCACCCCCCCGCCAACCTCCTGCAAACGCTTGGGCCTTGCAATCGCTCAGGAGGGCAGAGAGCCTCCCACGGCCTCTGCCCTCACGCTTACCTTGTCATTCAGGAATCCGATCGTGAGGATGTTCTCCACGTTGGCAACCCCGTCTGCCATGCTCAGGTCTCCCATGGAGTCCCCCAGCAGGATGATGTTGGTCCTGCTGCTCAGCTGCTGGAAGTGGTCCGTCTTCTCCAAGACCGAGCCGTTCTTGTTGTAGGTGTGGATCAGCGGCTCTTTAAACTGTCTCAGGACTCCCTGTGCAGCAAAGGACGAGCGGACAGACAGACAGGATGATTTCTGGGGTGTCTCGGGGCTGAAGGAACAAAGCTTCAGTGTGGTTTGCACCTTTCTTAGAGATGCTCTTAGCGGAGCCAGCTGGGAAACCTGCTGTCCCTCACTGCCCAAGGGCCCTGCTTCAGAGCAATCTGCCCCTTCAGTGGAGGATGGCACACAGGACCAGAGCCCTTCAGCCCACTCAAGAACCAGCCAGAGGTGGCATCTCCCTCCCCTCCAAAGGGCTCCCAGAGCAAGGGACCAAGGGTCTAACTCTCAGCCACTCAGGCCCCATAAAGGGGCCTTTAACTGGGTGACTCTGCCTTGTGCAGACAGCCTTCCCCGGGCAGTGCAGAACTGCTGCAAAAGCTCTGCAGTGGCTGCAGTGTCAGGGCGGATCAGGGACATACCAGAGGCCAGGCTGGAGAGCACCGCACTGTGGCTATTCTCTGCTTCCCTGGCTCCATAGGTCAGAGCAGCCCCAAGGCCCCTGCATGGCCTCACACTCCAGGGAGCGCCTAGGTGGCTAAAATCTCCCTAAACCTCTACCACCCGCCCCATGCCCACCCTACGGGAGCCACTGAGAATCAGGCCCAACTTAGTGGGCTGTTTCCGGGGGTTTCATTGGTTTTAAAGATAATTATAGTAAGTTAACGCCCATCCTCCCGCAGTGCTACCCCCCTCCCCCAAAAAAACACAGTATCACGGGCCTAGCGCCAAACCAGAGCGTGAAAGTGATTCAAAACCACGCTCTCCTGCCAAGTGCAACATATAAAGGAGAAGAGCCAAGCAGATCCTGTATATTGCAGAACTTTCCCCCAGCCTTGTGAATTTAGGCTATGAGCTCTCTGCAGGGGGGCTCTCTCTGACTGTCTTCACAGAGTGGGGCCCCTGTCTGGTGTGCTACCGTAATACAGCTAATCTAGGCTTCGCTTTCAAAGCAATTTCAGCACTAATAACTGGAAAGGTTGCTATGGTAACAAGGGATGACATTTCCAATGGACAGAGGGGTTTTAACCGAACGGCGCCCTCTCTAGATGTCCCCCGACCCGCACTCGGGGCTAACGGGACCCAACCATGGGGCACGTAGCGCAGCGTACTTTGTCATCGAAGTCCATGTAGTTGGACATCACATTGACGTTTGGGTGGAACACCTTGGCCTGCCGGAGGACCTCCTCCAGGATGTCACCCACGCCGGCCGAGAAGATGAACAGGGGGATGTTGTGTTGGTGGAGCTGGTCAAAGAAGGTGTTGACTCCGTCCCTGGGGAAGGGGCGGGGAATGCAGGTTAGACAGAGTCACAATAGCACCCTTCATCCCAGAGCAAAGGGCGTCACACTACCACGGTGCTGTGAGTGCTTTCATCCCCACTGGAGACTGGAAACTCACTGGGCCAAGGCACCAGGGTGTTCCTTTACTTATGGCTCCGGGGCCAAGGTGCATACGCTACACACTTCATTGATCATTTCTGCACTGTGGGTGAAATTCAAGCCTGCGCCAAAGGACACAGCGATGTCTACAGGGACTTAGCAGTGGATGGGCCTGGTGTGGGGTGAATTTTACCCTCTATGGTACACAGGTACCTCCCTGAAGCCTGTCCCAAAGTGCACTGGGCTCTGCATAAAACCTGGGATTCATTCTCTGCAAATGACGTCTTCCTTGGTCGCCCCAACAGCCTAGGCAGGGGTTGCATCCCCGAGCACTATAGGCTGGATTTCAGTCACTGGTTCTTCATAGATTCCAAGGCCAGGTCATGTGATGATCCAGTCTGACGTGTGTAACACAGGCCAGAGAACTTCCCCCAAATCATTCCTAGAGCAGAGCTTTTAGAAACTCCTCCGATCTCGATTTTCAAATGGTCAGTGCTGGAGACTCCCCCATGACCTTGGGCAAATTATTCCAATGGAATTACTCTCACTGTTAACAATTTACACTTTATTTCCAGTCCAAATTTGTCTAGCTTCAAAATCCAGCCCCCGAATCGTGTCAGACCTGCCTCTGCTAGACTGCAGAGCCCATTGTTAAGCTGATGGCACTCTGCTCTATAAATGCTGACTAATAATTCAGCAGCTGTGGAAACTGAGGCACAGAAAGAGGCCATGGCTTGACCGAGGTCATAGAGAAAGGCAGCGTTAGAGCTGGTGTCAGAGCCCAAGAGTTCCTGACCTCAGGTCCCTGGACTATGCAGCCTTCTACTGCCAGAAGTATTGATACCGTCCCCCTCCCAATCCCCCCCCCCAATCCCCCTCCCCCCATGGAATCCATGACCATACAGCTCACCTGGTCTAGAAAAAGGAATTTAATCCTTAGGCAACAAAGCTCCCAGGAAAGATGATGCCTGTTAAACCTATTGCACAAATGTACACCCAGCTAGTGCTCTTAGTGGACAGGGGGGTAACGCTCATCCCACGCTATTTCTCCCACACGCAAATTACCTACAAGAAATATGGTCCTTGGCTTCCCCATAGGCTGTAAGAGAGTGACTTCCAGTGAACAAAGCTCTGGATGTAACACTGGCCAGGCAGCTGGTGGGCTGACACCCCTGCTCATCACACTGATCAGACCCTGTGTTGTCTCTGTTGCAGCCACCTGTGGGCTCTTTGGTTGTGGGTTCTTTGGCACAGGAAACATCTGATTGCTCTTTGTGCGTGTACAGCACCTAGAACAACAGCGTCCTGATCCCCACTTGGACTCCAGGTGCTACCACAACACGGCAATCACAACAGACTGGGTGCAGTACAAGACAAGCAAAAGGTTTTTCCCCATGTAATGCAGTTCCCCACTGAGATCAGAGACAGAAGCTCCAGCTTTCTTTGCACCAGAATAAATATCACTAATCTAACACAAATACCACCCTGCTGGGCAGACTCTCAGCTGCTCCTGTGGGCTGAACATACGTGGTGTCCGTGCCACACAGAAAGCTGCTAGGGTTTCGTAACTTTGACTTTTCCAGGCAGTCCATGGAGAAAGAAAAATCTTATCTGTAACAGCTTGGCAGCGTTTGCTCACAAAACCCAGACTCTTAGTCACTGGTGATCCTGCCAGGTAATGTTAAGTTGGCTCTGCCAACTCACTGACGCAAGTGGCTTGCTACTCCACCTAGATTTACAGGAGGTGGGAGTGGACCTCACAGGGGGGCTGAGCAGTTCTTGAGGAGGAACCCTAGGAGCAGCCAAGTATGCGGAAAAGGCTTAGGTTGGAGTTTGTGTTGTTGCATTTTGAGATTCATTTGTGAAGGGGACACGTTCTGACCTGCTGCCCCTTATGTGCCCTGTCTGGAAAGGGCGAGAAAGCAACTAGGAGGCGGATTAGAGTTCTCGGAAGTCAGTTCAGTGACTCCCTTTTTCTCTCTCTGACAAACGCAGGGGTCTGAATGGAACGAGCAGGTACCAGAGACAAGAAAGCGACAGAGCCCTTACAGGGTGTGCTCGCACAGGGACAGGAGAGAGAGGACACAAGCTGCAGAGACCATCCCAAGACCTGTACCTGAGCATCACCTCTGATTCTTCGACTATCTTGGCTATGTCCCTTTTCAAAATCTTCTGTTGCAACAGGAGGCCGTGGGCTCTGGTCCACCTGGAAACACATATCAAAGTGAGCTTCATTTCTGACGGACTGTGAGCTTCTAGGATCTGACCTAGGGGAAATTACCAGAGTCGTGACCAAGACACGGTCCATCAGACTAATTGTTGTTTACAGAGAGTTTCAACCTTCTCTCTGCTTCCCATGTAAGGCTCGTTAAGGGTAAGAGGCTGCCTGAGGAAGGCCGATAGCACTTACTTAATCAATGCATTTTTATTGTTTCCACCACCAGGGTATCTGGGCACCCAACACAAATGTCCGACTTGCTCTGTTGTTTCTCCAGCACTCTTCGATGTTACTGTTGATCTATTACCCGGGACTGACTATCAGAGCTGGAAAACAACCCAGCCCCAAATACCAGGCCCTTTGGGATCCCTTTCGTGGACGGTGTGAGAGCGGGACAGCGAAACTACAGCTGTGCCAGATGCACCATCGCTCAGGTGGAGAACAATGAAACCCACAAGTAAGAAAGGAAAAGGAAGGAACTGGTGTTTCCTTCTGAGGCACGAAAGCCATGGGCTCACTTCTGACAGCTGCCTTTTCAAAGCATATCCCGCTCTCAAAGGGGACCTACTCTCTCTCTTTTCTAAGGGACTCTGCATCCTTTTCTTAACAGGAATGTTACTTTCAGAGCTGCAAGTCTGCACAGAAATCTTCTGGATCCAACGAATCCACTGAGATCTCAAAGGATCATGAAGTCAGAACACAATGCCGCGGCAACTGCCACATGCTAAGGCAGTTTGCATCAGAGTTAACGAGACCACAGACAAAACCCTGCTCCTCCCTCTCCATGTGCTCCTTGCTTTTGCTTTTTGTCCACCACACTGCCATTCTGTAAGTGGATCCACCAGGCTTGATCCTGGCCATATTACCAGAAAGGATCCTTCATGCACTTGGAGAAATGGGAAGATGGACTATCAAAAAATTGTACTTCCACTGCACAGTGAGTTCTGCTATGCAAGGGGATCTGGGGACTGAATTCCCCTCTCTCTTCTTGTTCACCCACTTATTTTCTAGCTCACGAAATTAGCTCCTCATACACAGTCACTCACCATTCCACCATGAGGGGACGTTTTTCTTCCATGGTCCGGTTGGGGTCAATTTCAATTGGATAGTAATAGTGCAGCAGATCTTTTAACTAGAACATTTGATGGGTTTAAATAGAAAATGCCACGAACAGTTAAGGGCATCGAAAGAGAGATTTTAATAACAAGCAGGCAGAGTATTTGCAGAATTCACAAATGCATCACAGCTTAAAAATAAAACCCTAAATTGTTCATGAAACAACTGAGTATCATGGCAATTTCATGGGGTCCCAAGGGAAATATTTAATACTGCTCTAGAAATCAAGCTGAGAGTGTCAGCAAGGTTAAATTGTTCTGGACAGAGATTAATGTCCTTTGCTCACTATTTATCACTGTTCTCTTTGACATGAAATGCCCATGCTTGGGTGTGGCGACAGGTTTGTAAAGATTCCCTTGAACTCCGACAAGTGCTCCCATATCTGAAATGCTGCTTGGAAATTTGTTCTACTCTCTTCCCTGGCAGGCGGTCACATCTGTCCCAGTGCTGTGCTCTAACCCCATCTCCACTGTCCCCAGGGAGCCTACCCCTAGCAGGAGAAGCAGCATGTGGACTGTACATAGAGCCAAAAGAGATGGAGTCTGACAGCACTAAACGTACCTTTTTTCTGCCTTCTTCGCTAATGACTTGGCTGTTATCTAGGATATCTGGAAAGACAGAAACAGTCACTTGCCCAACCCCGGGAAAACACACGAGGGCCCTTTCCAAATCCCACAGAAAGACCAGAGTCAACACTTGCAAAAATGACAAGTGATTTTGCGTGCCACAATTTTTGGATGCCAACTTGAGACGTTTGACAGGAGCCTCACTTTCAGCCCTGGTCTGTACTGGCGGGGGGAATCGATCTAAGTTACGCAACTTCATCTCCGCGAATAACTTACTGCGGTGAGTCGACTCCACGCCTCGCAGCGCTCGCTGGCGAGAGCGCTCGGGGGTCGATTTATCGTGTCTAGACTAGATGCGATAAATCGATCCCCGCTGGATCGATCGCTGCCCGCTGCGGTAGTGAAGACATACCCTCAGAGAGTGGGTGCTCAGCATTTCCTGAAAATCAGGACCCGTTAGGGCATCTCTCCGAAGGAGGAATAGATCAGAGTGCACTAGGGGACGTTTCGTGCTCAGCAGACTAGTGCAGGGTAGATTTACACCCCAGGTTTCAGTGTTTGTGTAGACCAGCCTCGAGACGGGGCATTGAGGGAAGAAAGGGGCTTGGGAGGGGGCTCTGAGCACAGTGGGTGGGAGGAAGGATGCAGAGTAAAGAGCCAAGGGAGGTGCAGTAGGGGAAGAGAGCAGACGTGCAGGCTGGGGCACAGTCACGCCTAGCCCCGAAGGCGAGGAAAAGAGCCGGCACTTAATGGGGAAGGAGAGGAGGACGCAGAGAAAGGGGTCTGGGGGGATAGGGTGGAGCAATGAGATAGGGGGGTGATTGGCACAGCAGCATTTTGGATGGGGTGGGGAAAGAGGAGCAGCAATCAGTATGAGCGGCCGCCAAGCCCCGGAGCAGTTACAGCAGCAGAAGGGACTCTATCAAGAGCGAGGGTTGGGGAGGAAAATGCCAGGGCTTAGCAACAGCCCGTGGGTGTGGGTCCGGGGGCGGGTGAGACAGAGGTTACAAGACTGGGCGATGGAGACGGGAGCGAGGAACATAAGCTACAAACGGATGGACACAGTGTTTGTTCGACTCACTGTGCGAAGTGGGGCATCGTCTCCCGTTAAATCCAAACCTGCTGAGGGTCATGTCGAAGTCCGAAACGACCTGAAGGACACAAGGAGGGGGAGAGAAGGACAGTATCTGAAACCGCCCCAGCATGCTGTGCTTTGAGAGGTGCACGGGCAGGGGCGTGGGCAGCAACGGCCTGTGTTTCTCACCCGGGCACTGTCAGGATAACGGCCGTATTGTGAGGCACTCACATACTACGGAAATGGAGGCTAGACAAGTGCCTTGAATAGCTGATGGGGTCCACACAAACATGGGGCGTTATTATCCCCCTCCCCACTGCCATGGCAATGCTGAAATATCCCGCAGCAACAGGCTCCTGCCTGCACAGCTCAGAACACAAAGCGAAACCTGCAGTTTGTCTGGTCCCTCTTTCCTGAGCGCCGAGATTACGCGCCTCACGTGCTCGGGGCTCTTCATGTGGACCGTCGCCTTCTCCAGTTCAGGGACCTGCGGAGACAGATTGATTCCGAGGAAGGGGTCGGCGCTAAGAGACACGCCCCAGCTGCAGGCCCCAGCACGGTCAGTATTCGCTGGCCTGGTTTCCACGCAGCTCACCCGACTCCCTCTCAGCCCACAGTGCCTTAGGGAGCATTTCTCTCCTCCGGGGACCGATGCAGGAGGAAGAAAATCAACTCTGTAGAGATGATGCTACAGGGTCCCGATGAGTTATTCCACTGCAAACTGGCTCCACCGATAAGACAAAGAGCAATTTCTCTACCTCTGGTTTCGGAAAAAACTGTTGGATTTACCAGCCACGAACTATTTAGGTCCTGATCCTGCAAGTCCTGAAGGTGCAGGCTTGGGGCCTTCCCTAGCTGTACCAGGGCAAACAGCGCCCCGGCGGACGCCCCCATAGCGAGGTTATTGTGGCGTTAGGGTGGGTGGTGGCGGTTGTGGCCCCACACGCTCTCTGCCTTCTCCCCCCCAGTGCTCTACCTCCCCTACTGCCCCTCCCCCAGTGCTCCCCTGTGCCCCGCTCCCCCCCGCACCATGCTCCCCTCCTCGTCCCAACCCAAGCCCCATACTCCCCCCATTCCCCATCCTCCCCCCACCCCTGGCTCCGACTCCCCCCGTGCTCCCCCCACCCCCGGCTCCGACCCCCCCAGCGCTCCCCCCATCCCCCTCCGTGCTCCGACCCCCCCGTGCTCCCCCCACCCCTGGCTCCGACCCCCCCCGCGCTCCCCCCACCCCCGGCTCCGACCCCCCCAGCGCTCCCCCCATCCCCGGCTCCGACCCCCTCAGCGCTCCCCCCATCTCCTGCCATGCTCCCCCCACACCCAGCTCCGACCCCCCCATGCTCCCCCTACACCCAGCTCCGACCCCCCCAGCACTCCTCCCACCCCGCCGTGCTCCCCCCACACGCAGCTCCAACCCCCCGTGCTCCCCCCATCCCCCCCGTGCTCCCCCTACACCCGGCTCCGACTCCCCCCACCCCCCCGTGCTCCCCCCACACCCAGCGCTCCCCCCATCCCCTGTCATACTCCCCCCACACCCAGCTCCGACCCCCCCATGCTCCCCCTAAACCCGGCTCTGACCCCCCCAGCACTCCTCCCACCCCCCGTGCTCCCCCTACACCCAGCTCCGACCCCCCCAGCACTCCTCCCACCCCCCCCGTGCTCCCCCCACACCCGGCTCCGACTCCCCCAGCGCTCCCCCCGTGCTCCCCCCACGCTCCCCCCACACCCGGTCCGACTCCCCCAGCGCTCCCCCCATTCCCTGCCATACTCCCCCCACACCCAGCTCCGACCCCCCTAGCACTCCTCCCACCCCACCCCGTGCTCTCCCTACGCCTGGCTCCGACCCCCCCAGCGCTCCCCCCATCCCCTGCCGTGCTCCCCCCACACCCAGCTCCGACCCCCCCATGCTCCCCCTACACCCGGCTCCGACCCCCCCAGCGCTGCCCCTACAGCCGGCTCCGCTCCCCCCGTGCTCCCCCTATGTCCCCCCCGCCAAGGGAGCGCCCCCCCGGCCCCTCTCACCATCTCGGCCCCGCTCCGGCTCCCCTCGCCGAGGAAACAGAAACAGAAACGCCGGAGCCGCGGCCTGGACGCGCGGGGGAGGAGCCGGACTGCGAGCGGGGGGGCGGCCGGGGCTGGATCCGGATTAGGGGCTGGGCTGGTCGTGTAAACTGCGGGGCTGGGGTTAGGGTTCTGGGGGAGTGAATTAGGTTAGTCTTGGGGAGCTGGGCTGGGATTAGGGGCTGGGTGTGGGGCTAGAGGTGCTAGGCTGAGATGGGGGGCTGGGGGAGTCTGTGAGGTTAAATTGGGGTCCTGGGCTGGGTGTGGGGCTGGGATGTTGGTCTGAGATTGGGGTGCTGGGGCTGGGGGCCTGTTAGGCTAGGGGGCAGGATTGGGGGGCTGGGAGTCAGGATGCAAATGCTGCTGCATTAAGGGCAGGGGCTCATGGGGGGCAGGGTTAGGGGGCTGAGCTGGATGTGCTCCGTCAATACAGGACGTCCCAGGTTTGGCTCTCAGTGACCCTGGCCCCTGGGGACAGCAGGACATCCCCGTTCAGGCCCTGAAGCCAGCTGGGCTGGCATCACCCCCTGTATCTTCCAGTGCAGGGCGGGCCGGGGCTGGCTGCAGAAAGTTGATATTGTGCAACCTAGGGCCCAAGCCTGCCAGGAGCTGCCGAGCCCCCACCACCAATCACTGGAGTCAGCCGCATGTTGCAGGTGCTCACTACCACACCTGGTCAGGCTCTCACCTGTACCAAGGTTCACTGCTAGCAGGCGCTCCCACTTCCCCATTGCCCACAAACAGCACAGAGGTCGTACATCATTCCCAGAACAAACACAGGCCGTAACTGCTGCAACTCAGGGCTGGTCACAGACCCGGTAGAGGCCGCTGTAGTTAAGTTATTAAAAACAGTCAAAAGGCAGGAAATTGAACATTAAGACAACTAGCTCTTATCTCACAACACCAAAAGTAAAACCGGGGCATGCTGAAAACGGGCTCTGAGCTTCCTGCAACGCAACCCTAAATAACATAATTTCATTAAATTGGAGGGGGGGAAAAAAGCCACCTGCATTTTTAGTTGCTTCCATTCACAAATCTCAACGGACTTTACAAACAGTAACGAATCCTTACAAATCCTCAGTAATGTGCTTTTTTCATTGCCCATTACTGATGGGTATGTTGAGTCTCAGAGAGGAGAAGTGACTTGCCCAAGGTCAGACAGTGAGTCAGTGGCAAAGCCAGGAACTGACTCCTAATTCCTGTTCTGGCCTCCTGCAGGACTCTACTGCCCCTCCAGATAGCAGGCCGCGTATGCAATCCAGCAGGTGAGGCACCAGGCTGAATCAGGTGAGCTTGACTCCTGGCTCTGCCACTGACTTGTGTAGCGTTAAGCAAGCCACTTAAGCTCTCTGTGCTGTAGCTTCCCAATCTGTAAAATGGGCATAAGAGAGCCGTTGCTCGGTATCTGTGGAACATCAGACGTATTTGGAATTCGAGCTCCAGTGCAGCCGTGCTGCCAGGCAACCAGAGGAGGCGGGAGGGGGCCCCTTTGCCAAGGCAGAGATGCAAATATAAGTCGCCAGACAAGTTATCATTCCAGCCAGCCCCACTGGTCTAGGGCAACTGTCCCAGCTGCTGACAAGTACAGGAAAGGTTCTAGAACCCAGCCCTGTCAGCGATCTCATTATCGGGCGGGTTCTGGAACTTCGGGGCTAAATACGCATTTGAAAGAACATGTAGGAGGGGAAAGGAGAAAGCCCAGTAGCGCCTCGGAGAGGAGCTTCTTCTGCTGTCTCCAGGCTTACGGACATGGATGACACCTCGGCTTCAGCGGGGTACTCCCACCCCCACATGGAGAGAAAGATGAGTGCCATGGCTTGCACAGTCTTCAACGAGCTTCGACTGGAAGGGAAACTCTGTGATGTAGTCATCAAAGTCAATGGTTTGGAGTTCAATGCCCACAAGAACATCTTATGTAGCTGCAGTTCCTACTTTAGGTCAGTGCTTGACTCAAGCCAAGCAAGGGAACGGGCGCAAAGACTGCTTGCTGGTCTATTGTAATTGTTTTAAGATGGAGTTGGGGTGGACGGAAGCCTTGGAACTGGCATCCATTGTTTAGCCAGAGTCCCGATAACGGCCTAGAAACCGGTATCAGGCCACCATCTAATATTTAACCATAGCCCTGGAAACTGGTGTCCAGTATTTATCCACAGAGCAGGAACAGCATGGGAAGGGACATTCTGGGATTCCCTGCATTCCCCTGCAAAGATGCCTGGCTTCCTCCCACGTAAGCCAGACGAGATTTCAGTTGCCCTCCGTTCCAACAAGGCAGCCAGTCATTCTGTGGCTACTTATCCCCAAGGCCCCAACTCATTTCACACAGGCCAACAAACCGATCAGAGTTTGGTCGCTGTCCTGTAGTCTGGTTTAAAACCCAAGGTGAAAAGGTCCAGCCTGCCATGGCTCATCCCCGGAGTCATCTACCCACCTGGCTTGGGAGCTGGTGAGGAAGGGATAGATGCGTAAAACAGCGGATTTTATATAGGCTGTTTGGTTAAAGTGCTGCTTCATTTTCCAGGGCTTTGTTTACCAGTGGCTGGAACAACACGGAGAAGAGAGTGTACAATATCCCTGGCATCTCCCCTGACATGATGAAGCTAATTATTGAATACGCCTATACAAGGACAGTCCCAGTCACTGCTGACAACGTGGAGCGGCTACTGGCTGCAGCAGACCAGTTCAACATCATGGGCATTGTCAGGGGGTGCTGCGAATTCTTAAAGTCTCAGCTGTGCTTGGAAAACTGCATTGGCATTTGCAAGTTCACGGAGTACTACCACTGCCCGGACCTGCGGCAGACGGCCTACATGTTCATCCTGCATAACTTCGAGGAAATGGTAAAGGTGTCTACGGAGTTTCTCGAGCTCTCGGTCAATGAGTTTAAAGACATCATTGAAAAGGACGAACTCAACGTGAAACAAGAAGATGCAGTGTTCGAGGCCATTCTCAAATGGATTTCCCATGACCCCCAGGACAGGAAACAGTACATTTCAGTCTTGCTGCCTAAGGTCAGTTTTCTGCTGGTTTTCTCTTTTCTTACTCACGCCGGCTAAACAGTGGTGGGTGGCACTGAAAGGGACTAGAGTAACAGCTCCTTAAACTGGAGTTCGTTCCTTTTAATGCACGGGAAATGTATAACAGACGGGGCTGTGCAAAGATTTTCCCACACTCAAACCAGCCCATAGACCCTAATCCTGTAATCAGATCCCTGTGAGGGAGCCTGGAGAGTCCACAGAGTTTCGCACAAGCATGAGGGCTGACCAGGATAGCAGCAAATCACTGCCAAGGAGCCAGAAGCTGTGGAGGGGGAAAGCTGGACTGTGGTACCAAGAATCTTTCTTTAAACCAAGGAAATTAAATCCCCCAAAACTTAGTTAACACAGTGTTAAGATTGCCCAGTTGTGCCTTGTGCCTTTCCAAAATGCCGAGTGGCTAATTTAAACCTGAGACCCAGGAAAAACCAAGATAAAATGGACGAATCCCCCCACCCCGCAATGCAATCTTAATTCTGCCCTCTCGCCAGTGCCCAGACACACCAATCACACACACCAGCCCTCTTATCCTCATGGATAGATCACATGAGCATCGTGGGATAAAATCCAACACGAGTTCCTTGCTAAGGCAAAACTAGGGTTTAGGACAAGTGTTGCAAACAGGAGCTACTTACACCCTGCACTCAGACACTGAGCCTGCTCCACACAAACCACCCCAGACCTGCAAAATTGTAATCGCTCCTTCGCCCTGGTCCCAAGGATTACTTCCCTTTACCACTCCTGACGTCTCTGAGACCACTGTTCTGAGGGACATCCCACTGTGACAACCCCTATGGCAAGGCGGCATCCTTGTGTGTGTCTGCTGAAAATTCAGCACTGAAATGAGTGCAATCCCCCAAGGTGCCCATGTCCCTCTTGTCATATCAGTCACAGCTGTATCAAGGCGCTCCAAGGAATCCCAGCACCATTTAACACAGCGACGCCCAACACAATGACACAACGGGAGCGTATGCGGATCAGTTCTGGAATTCAAATCAGTGGAACACAACACAAACAATGGCATGCTCTTAGTCCTTCCACAGATCTAATTATAAATTAATAGATGTAGAAGTCCAGAAGGGACTATTAGATCATCTAGTCTGACCTCCAGTATCACACAGGACAGAGAATTTCATCTAGTTACTACTGTATTGCACCAAATACCTGTGTTTTGAATAAGGCATATCTTACTGAAGGGTATCTGGTCTTACCAAAGACTTCAAGAGATAAAGAATCCACCACTTCCACGGGTAGTTTGTTAACCTTTGCACTGCCCTTTCTGACCCATTCCAAGTGGCTATGAACCTCTCCGGGGGGCAGAGAGTTAAGGCTGCATTGTGGGGGTGGCGTCTGCCATAACTTAGTATTTCTTGGTTTTTAGAAATTTAAAGTGAGCCGCTCTCCACATTCTGGAAGGGTACAAGGCACCACTGGGCAAACCAGACTCTGCCAGAAGGAAGTTTGGAGGCATTTAATTAGATATGCAATACAATACAGCAGCTAGTGAGGCCAATGCAGTTTTAGGTTTCCTATACAGAAACATTATGTCATAGTTAAGAAGTAGCTCCTCCCCCCATGTGAATCTGATGTATCCATACCACAACAATACATTCAGTTCTGCCTCTTTATAGAAGGGCACAGATGAGAAACTGGAAGTGTATCACATTATAAGTAGAATGATTAGGGACCCAGAGGGACTGACTGATGAGGAAATATTAAAAGAATTAAGTCTGTATAACTTAGCTAAGCAATGGCTGAGGGGAGGGGGTAGAGAAGGTATAAACACCTACAAACCTGGGGCGAACGTGCCAAGGGAGGAATTATTTGGTGGGGTACCAGGGGGCTCAAAGATATCTTTGGCTAAGGAATAGTCTCCCACAGGAAAGGAGGGACAGCCCTATGGCCTGAGAGATTTAAAACTAGACTTGGACAAACCCATGGAAAATACAGCCTAGGGAGGAGTCCTGCATGAGATGCCATGGAATGGGCTAGATGTCCTGCTAGGTTCTCTCCCTCTCTGATTCTACGAATAGCCAGCAGGTAGTAACAGCCTTTGGTCAGTGCCAAAACCAGGCCTGATTTGAAGCAGTGACCCGTGAGGGCCTGGAAAGTACGGTATTCCCTTTAGCAAGCCTCTCAGCTTGCCAGTCTTCCTTTCAGACCCCCTGCTCCAACATGGTTGAAATCAAACTATTTCTCGCTGGCCAGTCCTGTAGTACGTAAAAACCATCCAGAGATGGCTCTCATAACCACCCACACTGCATCTTGAGTCCCACCTCCCCTTTACCTTTCTAGGTTCGACTAGCGTTGATGCATGCGGAGTACTTTATGAACAACGTTAAAATGCACGATTTTGTAAAGGACAGTGAGGAATGCAAGCCTGTCATCATAAATGCACTGAAAGCCATGTATGATCTCAACATGAACGGCCCCTCAAGTTCCGATTTCACCAACCCGCTCACGAGGCCTCGCCTGCCCTATGCAATTTTGTTCGCTATTGGTGGATGGAGCGGGGGTAGCCCAACCAATGCCATTGAAACGTACGACGCCCGAGCAGACAGATGGGTGAATGTCACCTGTCAGCAGGAAAGCCCCCGTGCTTACCATGGCGCTGCCTATTTAAAAGGTTACGTCTATATCATTGGCGGATTCGACAGCGTGGACTATTTTAATAGTGTCAAACGGTTTGACCCGCTTAAGAAAACATGGCACCAGGTGGCTCCCATGCACTCGAGACGCTGCTACGTAAGCATCACTGTTCTTAACACCTTCATCTACGCCATGGGAGGGTTCGACGGCTACGTGCGTCTCAACACAGCAGAACGGTACGAGCCAGAGACAAACCAGTGGACGCTGATTGCACCCATGCACGAACAGAGAAGTGACGCGAGTGCCACCACGCTGTATGGAAAGGTAAAAAGGACTTGAGATTATGGAATGCAGCTGCTGCCATAGCCCTCCCCTCTGGGGAGCAAGAGAGCAGGACTGGTACCCAACTGGAGTCTGTAGCATGGTAGTGTTAAACGGTGCATGTTGTAATAGTCACCTCTAGGATCACAGGGATTTACTGGAATGCGGAAAGAACCAACACCAGCACGCACGTCCTGCTAACCCCCCCAGATCAAATACAACATCTTAACAGCAAGGCCTGGCCTGCACCTAAAACTGAGGTTGACCCAGAAACGTCGCCCAGGGGTGTGGAAAATGCACGCTTCCGAGAGACGTAGATAAGCCGATCTAAGCTGCGGCATAGAGATGGCTGGAGCCCTGGAAGAATCCTTCCATCAATGTAGCTGCCACCTCTCAAGGGGGTGGACGACCGGCTGTGATGGAAAAAACCCTTCTGTTGCTGCAGCACACGCCTGCAGTGCTGTGTGTGTGTTGCTGTAGTGTAGGCGAGCCCTAAGTTACAGCACCAGATACTGATGCAGGTGCGGTCTGCTCTGATAAGTACAATAGCCTTGACATTCATTAGTCTTTGCATTAGGGTTGGGGGCCTCAGCTGAGGGCCCCATTGTGCTAAGCACCCACAGTTAACAGTCTCAATGGATAAGGCAAAGGGAGGAAGGGGAAGCAAGAGGCATGTAGAGGGGAAGAAGTGGCTTGCCCAGTCAGCCTGCAGGTCAGTGGCAGAACTGGGACTAGAACCCAGGTCCCCTGACTCCTAGTCCAGAGCAAAATTCTGCTTTTGAGCTACAACTGTTGATTTCAGGAGTTGTACAGACATGGTCCGGAGACAGAAGTTGGCCAGCGCTTGTTATTCTTTTTTCATAAGCTTCTAAAATTACAATCTTTGGAAAAATACAAATGTAAGCATTAAAAGGAAACAGGAGCAAAGGTACCTTTTGTAACCGCTCCCCTTCTCTGAACGTAGCTGATGAAATCAGTGTCCCAGGACTGATGTGAGCACTCCCACGGATGCCGAGGTGTGGTTAGGATGCCCCAAGCTAGTAGATGGGAGAGAGACTTACTCCACAACGTGTGCTAATATTGATTTGATTAATATTTTTTCCTGTTATAGAGCTATGTATGCAAAAATCTGTCAGAGCAAGAACCTCTCACACAATTGTAGTACAATTTTAGATGCAAAAATACTTTGTAAGTTTTTGGAATTTGTGCTAGAGACATGCATGTGGCAAGATGATTTTTAAAAAATTAACCTGTAGAAGTTAAATGTTTTCAGGGTTTAAAAAAAAAGTGGAAACAATGCATCTCAGGATCCTGGAGGCCAGAGTAATACTGAGACAGCGTAACACAGAGCAGGGGGCACTAGGAATCAGGAATGCTGGGTTGTAATTCAACTCTTCCATTCATTCAGTGTCACATCACCGGTCTGTTTTTCCCAGTTATGGCAGGCCCTTGAGTGGGAGAGGAGGCCTATGAAGTATATTTGTGATGTGTTCTGAAAATCTGCCTGAAAGGAGCTGTAGCAGTGGAAAGTGTAACAGACACACTCACTGGACTGGTGATCAATTTACCAATCTGTCACTCTCCACTTCCCAACTTACCCTTTAGACTCTGGTACGACAGACCTCAGGCTGTCCAAGAACAGGCAGTTAGCTAGCATGGTGAAGGTAACATAATGGTAACATAAGAATGTGCAGAAGATTAGAATAGGGGACTGCAATCTCTTACCCCGGCTGTTGAGCTAGAGGATTCCTAGTGCTTCTATAGAACTCCCATCTCAAGAAACAGAAGTCCAAACTCAGTTCCTCAGGTGGTCAATCACTGCACTTTTTGCATTAACCCTGGCCCAGGAAAAGAGGCTAGTCCTAAACAGGATAGGATCATTTCATTTCCCCCCCACAAATAGAAATATTGTAATCTTTTTAAAACAGGTCTATATATGTGGTGGGTTCAATGGAAATGAATGCCTATTCACAGCTGAAGCATATGATGCTAAGACAAACCAGTGGACGCTAATCGCACCGATGAGAAGCAGAAGAAGCGGAATAGGAGTAATAGCTTATGGAGATCACGTCTATGCGGTAAGGTGACAGCTGTCAGCTTTCATTATGGCAGATGTACGTGTGGCATTCGCTCTAGTTAAAGTGCTTGAGCAGTGCTCATAAATTTCACGCACCCTCTGTCTACAGGTCAGATTTCAAGAGTCAAGGTCGAGCAAAAAAGAATGAACTGCTTATTGAGAAGGGGCAGAATAAAATGCATTTTTCCTCCATTTAAAACATAAAACAAGAACGGCCAGACTGGGTCAGACCAAAGGTCCATCTAGCCCAGTGTCCGGTCTGCCGACAGTGGCCAATGCCAAGTGCCCCAGAGGGAATGGACAGAACAGGGAATCATCAAGTGATCCATCCCCTGTCGCCCATTCCCAGCTTCTGGCAAACAGAGGCTAGGGACACCATCCCTGCCCAGCCTGGCTAATCGCCATTGATGGACCGATCCTCCATGAGCTTATCTAGTTCTTTTTTGAACCCTGTTATGGTCTTGGCCTTCACAACATCCTCTGGCAAGGAGTTCCAGAGACTGACTGTGTGTTGTTTGAAAAAATACTTCCTTTTTTTTTGTTTTAAACCTGCTGCCTATTCATTTCATTTGGTGACCCCTAGTTCTTGTGTTACGAGGAGTAAATAACACTCTTATTTACTTTCTCCACACCAGTCATGATTTTATAGACCTTGATCATATCTCCCCTTAGCCGTCTCTTTTCCAAGCTGAAAGTCCCAGTCTTATTAATCTCTCCCCATATGGCAGCCATTCCATACCTCCAAAAGAAGTTTTGAAATAACAGCTATAGCTTTGAAATAAAGCTTGGCAGAGAATTAGCCCTGATGGTGAAACATCTTTCACAGTCCTACTGAAGACATTTCACAGGTCCAATACCTTGAGAAATGCTGTTCTTGGATGTGCCCTACTCAGTCTTTATTTTTAACTAGTGGCACGGGCAATAGGCTACCAGTGTTCACAGGACCATCCCTCAGAGGGTGCGGGGCCCGGGACAACCCCCACTCCCCAGGCCCTGCCCCCACTCCACCCCTTCCCCCAAGCCACTGCCCCACCTCTTTCCGGCTTCTGCCCCCTACCCCGAGCAATGCTGGGCGCTGGCAGGGCGGGGCAGGCTGGGGCCGGGGCCCTTGCTGCTACCAGTGCCAGGCCTCCTGCTAGTCCCCAGTCCGTCCTGGACCCTGTGTCCCAAAGCACGGGGCCCCCCAAAGCGCGGGGCGGTTGCCGCAGTCCATCCTATGCATGGGACAGCTCTGACTGTACATACATAGCATATAGGGGAAAGTTCTCACCCATGGTGCAGCTGTTAGGGTGGGAATTGAGTGAGGCAGATGCAGTGAACAACATACAGTAGAAACTCAGAGTTACAACACCAGAGTTATAAACTGACCAGTCAACCACACACCTCATTTGGAACCAGAAGTGCACAATCAGGCAGCATAGAGATGAAAAAACAAAACACCAAATACAGTACAGTGCTGTGTTAAACGTAAACGACTAAAAATAATAAAGGGAAAGCAGCATTTTTCTTCTATATGGTAAAGTTTCAAAGCTGTGTTAAGTCAATGTTCAGTTGTAAACTTTTGAAAGATTCCCCCATGTTAAGAGTTAAGAACAACCTCCATTCCTGAGGTGTCGTAACTCTGAGCTTCCTCTTGTTTCAGTGAATGAAGTGTGCACTCAGCTAGTCACTTTTTCATGGAATTGGATTTTCTGATTCTCCTTAGGCATTTAGTTCCAGATTAGTACTTTTGCGCTAAATTATACTCATCCCTTTCTGTACATGCAGTAAGATCAATTTCCTCAAATACAATATAAAAGTGTTCCTATAACCTTAGTTGCAGGTGTAGAATGTTATAATAATCTGGACCACAGAGGTTATGAAGATATTTTCTTCAATGTATATGAAATTTTTACAACATACCCCAGATGAACGTAGAGGAAATGAAAGTTTAGAATATGAACAACTCCTAAATTCATAGATAACTACTCTATTCGGCTGTCTCATTCCACAAAATTTCATCTAAAATAGGTTGTGAAAGTAAGTCATGTTTATAGCTCAACTATTTAACCTCCAGTAACATCTAAGGACTTAATGCCAGCTGAGGAGAAAGCTTGGTACTGACAGTTATTGAAATAAATACTGTACCCAAGAGAACTTATATGAAATCAGAAAGATAACAGAATATTTTAAACAGGTAGGCATGAATTGTGACAAGAGGCTACACACATCCAAGGTTGTAGAAAATTGAGTTGTACTGTGTTTGAGAAATAGTTTGGAATACTGTTATATGCAAAAGGGGCAGAGTTAAAGTTTCACTTGGAACCTTGTTATTTCCCCACTTTGAATGCTTAACCTCACAACCTTACAATTCTCTTCATGTAGTTTTTAAATGAATTTTGGATTATTTCTGCTTAACTCATATACATTGTGTGCCTTTGCCTCCTTCAGATGTAAGAATGTAAAATTTGACTATTCCAACGAACATTTTTGAAGGTTAGATTTTACCACAACTAGAAAGAACAAGTCGCCTGCAGTAAGTGAACATTCAGAATTAAGGGTCTGATTTTCAGAAGTGCTCAATACTCACACTTCTAGTCAATGAAGCTGAATATGCACAGAATTTGGCCTACTGAATATACATGAGTCCTAAACCCACGTAACAATTCAGCCACCTAATGTAGGCCCTTCCTCAGCTAGTAAACTCCATATTTCTTTGATGTCTACAGGTAGGAGGCTTTGATGGCGCCAACCGTCTTCGGAGTGCAGAAGCCTACAATCCAGTTGCCAACACCTGGCGTACAATCCCCACCATGTTTAATCCGCGTAGTAATTTTGGCATTGAAGTGGTGGATGACCTTCTGTTTGTGGTGGGTGGCTTTAATGGTTTCACGACCACATTCAATGTTGAATGCTACGATGAAAAGACTGATGAGTGGTACGATGCCCATGACATGAGCATATACCGTAGTGCTTTGAGCTGCTGTGTGGTGCCAGGACTAGCCAATGTCGGGGAGTACGCGGCCAGACGAGACAACTTTACAGGGTTATCACAGCGAGATGAAGTCAAATACTCCTCTTCGACAAGTACCCTACCTGTATGAATAGCTCCACTTAGCTAATAAAGTCTTCTAAGCAAGAACTGTATGTATTCACTTTTTACAATAAAAGCAATTGGATACAAACTCACAGGAATAGTCAGTCCTAGAAATTGTTTCATTCAATGGAGCCAGACATCTATAATTTACAAACATGGGTTAAAGTGCTGAATAGTGCATATCTAGCAAAAAAGCATATAGAAGACCACAATCATAGAGAAATAAAAATTTTTTATTACAACAAAGCATTAGTACAACGTTTAGTTTCAAGAATTTAAATATTACAATATTCTTTGTTTCAAACAAACTCTACTTTACCTTACAGGAAGCAATGTAATTCTTCCCGGTATGGAGGGTACTGCTTGTCCAAGCAATTGCAGAAGCCTGCACTAAAACTGACAGAAGAGAACAGCTGCCTTATATGTCATGGGATCCAGAGTGATGTGGATCCATGAGGAATATCTATGACTATTAATGTTCTTCAAACATCTAGTTATTTCTACATTTAACATTCATGTCATTTATAGGATTATATCCTCAAGAGTGCTTCCACTTAAACTGGTTATATTAAAGATGATTATATTCTATTTGAGAAGTGGCTGAAAATAAAGCTAAGCCATACAAATACACTTATATTAACTGGGTCCTTTACAAACAAGTCTAACACTACAGTATACTATTGTAATTTCAGGTCAAAAGGCTCTTAAACTTTGTTAATCTCCACAATGCAGTCTGCCTCTAGTAAACATAACTATACATTGACCCAATAGTCCTGTTATTTTACTGTTTACTGTAATGGAAAAATAATTTGGGGATAACATCAATAAGCAGTAGCAGAGAATACTTAGTGCATTTTAAAAGACAGCATATATTCTAGATATTTGGAGTGGTGTCTTTCTAACTTTGTGCAAGAAGTATTAAAAATACATACAAAACATTTACTTACTAATAGACCATTCAGGTTGTTATAAAATACTATGTACACATATGGCACCTAAAAATGATTACATTGCCAGTCTAGCTGGTCAGAGGTTTACGCTACTTTGCTAATATTTTGAACAGAAAGATAGGACACAGAACATGCATTTTATGGCATGTGTTTAGTACAGCAAAGAAGGTACGATTGTCTTAGACGGTAGAATAGTCAGAATATTCCACCTGATTTTTTTCTTAATGAAAGACACAGATAGGAGTCCGTTTAGTTATGCTTATTGGATATAGGAGTAAGATTCTTGTTAGTTTAACTACCCTGCTGTAACTATAGCTGAAGAGTGCCCAGACTTTTACCAAAGGGGTGTTTTACAGGTACCACACGCTACGCTAACCAAGGGCCACAAGGAACTTGTTAAATGGCTGACAGTTAGTGGCCTGAGCCAGATCCACAGCCAACATACATTTACAGTTTTTCCATCTTACAACAACTACTTTGTGTACAGAAGGCAGGTAGCCTTTTGTTTAAAAACGAGTGTGCAGATGCCATTGAGGCACATAAATTCGATACAAAAACCCTACTTAAAAATGAAGAGGTCCCTTGGGACTGTCATAAAAAGAGACTACAGTAAAACTGACTATGCGCCATCGTGCCCATCACTCATCATGCAAACTGAACACACCAGAAGTGAGATAAAAGTGCATCACATGGTAAATCACGGCTGGCATTCACAAGTTAGACCACCCGGGCATGAAGTTATTTTTACATCTTCATTTAAGAATCTTAAGATCTCATAAGATGTACAAAAGCCAAAAGTTTTTTTCATGGTAAAGGCAGTTATTAATTTTTGTTATAACCAAACAAAATCCTGAGAGGTTTGCTTGTGCATCCGCTGGCCTAGGTTGATCTGTGGTAATCTGCAACCCAAAGATTTTGCTTAGATTGCAATTAAAATATGATAATCATGATATTTTACAAGCTCTATCAGCGCTGTTGATAAACTACATTCATCAGCACCTTGCCAAATGAGTTCATGCAGGTCTTTCAGAGCCAATAACTTCTGGATGTCGGCCTTGAACTTGAATAAGCTAACTGATTTCCCCTCTTAAACAGGTGAGGCCTGCCTTGCAAATTTCGCCCTGCCCACCTGCTCTTGCAGCGTAATTCAAAAGCCAAGTAAAATCCAACATGATGGCATTAGCATGTGATTAGACTGTATCTGAGCTGTTACATTTTCATGGTAATTTTTACAAGCCTGGATTAGTCTGAATATTACAGCAAGGCAAGTTAATGATACAGAAAATGTCAAGTGAATTTCAAGAGGAAATATTAAGGGTCATATGCAAGTCAGAAAAACCTGTACACATCATGCAGTTGAAAGACTTACCTAGTATTTCAGACATGATCTAGACTGCCTGCTGAATTGGAAAATGAGAAGTGTCAGTTCAGAAAGTTAAACTTTAAAAAAAAAAAAAAAAAAGAATAAAATGTTTAGAAGAGCTTTCCAAAATTAGCTGGCCCCAATTTAAGACACTATACCATAAAATGAACAAGAGAAAGTAAGCAGCTTTTTCAGCAATGTTTGACTGTGTAGATGTTTGGGATACACTCGTTACTACTCCTTTCCTTTCCCTAAGATCCTGAGTTAGGCCTACAATGGAAATAATCCAAACAGTTAAATAAAAGGAAGGCTAGGGAAGAAGAGGGGGTAGAAAGGATAATGGCATTCACAAGAACTAATTGAGAAAGTTTCACGATGAGAATAAGGTGAGAGGGCTTAGTAAAGAGGGTTACTTCTGGGCAAAGATACTTCTATGGGACAATGTGTTGGATATTTCCCTTAAAGAATATTGTATTAAGTAATCGAGAACCAACATGGCCCTATTCATAACACAATCTCAGATGTCAAAAAAATTAAATGGCTTAATTTCACCCCAATCATCTATAAATGCTGCAAACAGAATAAATGGAGAATTAAAACATTTGAAGACTGTAAACGCTTAAGATCACTAAAAGCTTCTCATTGGCAATTAAAGATTTCAAGAACTGATTGTTCCACTTCATCAGAAACACAAAGTACTAATTTGGTAGGGAACAGTGTGGCATTGCTACTCTAAGTTTATAGAGAAAATATATCAAAGGCAAAAAAGTACTGATTGTCAAAGGCAGACTGGATACAGGTCCACTTTTCAAACTTTTACTGGAATTAAATGTGTGCCATGTCCGGAAAATACCTTCAAATAGCTCAGTCTTTAATACCCCAAGATGAAATAATTTTGCTTTTAGTAATCCCTAATGTCCCCAGATATTTTAGAAGTGGATAGTTACTTTTTTACTGTTAACATTTTTACTGTTTTCACTCATTTAATCAGGTTGATTGTTTGCCTAAGTTTCTAATCAAGCTGATAAAGAAGAGACCCAGAAACATGAAGCATTTCGAGATAGTGAAATCATCCCAGGTGCTGTCTCAAACCCCATTTTAGTAAGTCTCTGATGTTTTACCAATCATTTGTTGTAAGTAAACTCTGGCATTTCTACAATATACAGAAACAAAATATTTAACACACATCAACATCCTGAAGTAATTTTAGGAAAAAAGATTGTGTTTTTATTTTTATATAATAGGTATTCCTACCAATTGCATGTGCCCTCAGTTTTGGAGAACTAAGTGCACGGATGCCAATTGTATGTGAATTTCAGCTATTCAAAAGAAGAGAAGCTCAAGGAATATCAACATGTAAGCGCAAATAAAATTGGTGCTTTAAGAATACATCTAAATGTAATGGTTAAAAAAATGTGCAAAACTGGATTTTTTTTTTTTTTTTTTTACATTGAAGGAACTGTTGACAGACTAAATCCATATAATGCCTTGAAAATGAGGGTTGGACAAGAGAATTAACAGATACTGCATTAAATTTTCTTAAAGTGTCAGGCATTTCATCACATCCCCTTAATAGGGATTTAGTTTTCCTGGGCTACAGTATGCTCTTCTCCATGATACATGAGAGAGGGGGATTTTAGGTGTTGGTTAACTATTTCTCATCCTCAGTATTTAAGTACAGATGTTACTTTTATGCATCAAACCAGCCACCAGTTCAGTTATCCAAATCTTAATATATGATGGCCATGTACTGAGCCTTACAAAATAGATAGCACTGTATTCCTTAAACCAAGTTTATTAGAGGAATGGTCTTCCATGAATTAGCACTCAATCTGTGAGCGGGGCATTCTTCGCAAGCTTAAAGAATGCCGATGTATTTCCTGCATCTGCCGTATTCTATCCTTTTGCCACATCAAATTTTGTGGCATAGGATATCTTTGTGTACCATGCAAGCATCTGAATGGGATTCTCACATGGCAGGCTGTTGCTCTACAGCGAGGCTGCGGCATGGGAGGGAGAAGCATCCATCGCTTTCTCTCAGCACAGTAACGATAGGCCTCTTTTCTGTATTGCTTATCTATATCATCACTGTTCTTCCACCCACCAATGATGAAAACATCATCTTTATAATAGCAAATGGCCGCCCCTTCAATGCTAAGAACTTCTGGAGGTAAACTTTCAAGAATCTCCTCTGGTATTCTGCCAGAGATCTTTCTCTTAGCCTCTTCATTATCTATGGGGTAACTCTTGGGGCAGCATGATGCTGTCTGGTAAAAGTTTGTGTTGGCAACAGACATCTGAAAAGAGCAGTAGTTATCAATGAGTGGCAGAGACTCGATGTCTTGCCAGTGCCTTGTCTCTGTGTCATATCTAGTAATGACTGCCCTTAAACCATCTTCACTATCGTCAACTGGGGTTCGAGCAGCAATGTAAACAAATCTATCTTCTACGGTGACTGCTTTGACATCACGAAGGATCTTTGGGGCTGACTCCAGGTTGTGCCATTTGTCTTGCTCGGGATTGTAAATGGTTACATCTTTAAAGCCAGGACTGAAATTACCATGTCCACCAATACTGTACAAGTTTCCCTTGACTTCAGTGAGGCCAAAAGAATGCTTTCTGGTTATTAGATGAGAGACTTGCTCCCAGACATTTCTGTTGGGGTTGTACTTTTCCACAGTCTTGGCAAAGCCAGGTTCCATGGAGCCAGCCACATAAACATATGATTCTGTAACAGCAACAGCATGTCCGTCAAGGTGATTATGTATGTGCGGTAAGTTTACCCACCTGTCTTCATCAATGAAATACCCTACACACTCACTTAAATAATCCCCTCCCTCTGACACACCACCGATCACCATGATGACATCCATGTTTTGCCCATAGCGAGGCAGCAATGATATAGGATAGGCAGAATGTTGTAAATTACCAGATTGCAAGTTCTCAGCCCTCAGGGCATG
This sequence comes from Eretmochelys imbricata, assembly GCF_965152235.1. NCBI lineage: Eukaryota > Metazoa > Chordata > Testudines > Cheloniidae > Eretmochelys > Eretmochelys imbricata. Next base: position 14,508,821 of record NC_135598.1, read on the forward strand.
GCTTTCCACAGCTTCAGACACTAATTTAAGACAGGCTTCATTACTGGATACTAGCCTTTCAGATTTGACATGCCGGGTAAGGTAAGTGGGTTTCATCTGAGACAGTCTGAGCAGTTTAAAGAGTTCTTCAAAGTACCTCTCTCTTTCATCAGCATTTCTCTGAACCCACTTCAAGACCGTCTCAAAAAGAACTTCTTCAGAGTCCACTGTGATTTCCAAGTCTGAAAGCCAGTCTCTGAGGAGGTGAAAGGGTAATGTATAGAACTCTTCATCCTGGATAACTTTGCAGAAGTTCCTTCTTATCATGTCTGCAGCTTTCAGGGCAAGTTGGTTCAAGGAATACATATGAGCTAAGCTATGAACAGCCACACAGTTGGAGAGATTCAGTTTTTTCTTCAGAAACTCTCCACAGAATTCCTTTAACCGCATCAATAAAAACCTGAAGAGCAAACAAAGATGAGTTAAGACATTAACTGAGGGAAGTGAGGTTAAGTCCAGTCATATAACTTTAACAAAAAAGCGTTTATACTGCACAACAGCTGAGTCTCTGATGTACTTTAGGAAGTCAACGTTACATAATTGTTCTTTTACCACCTCCCTTTAGCCATCTTGTAGCCTACAGACACATGCAAGGGCTGCAAGCCAAACTGGAATTCTGGCTCTGCTCACTAGGTATATTAACTACTGGTGGAATGGGGGCATCTACTAGATCAGTGCATTTAAGTTCAGATGCCGCCAACCAGTCCATTGTAGCCTCTAGCAAATTATCCCTAAGGGAGATGAATTTAGTGTGTCCGATCTCCATGGTGCAGCTCAGGGAAGCTCTCTGGAGGTTAGGAATGCTGTGCATGACATGTGCCCACTCCCAGCAGGGAAGCTTTAATCCCTTCACCTTCAGAGAATTCAGGAGGTGTAAAATTTAGCTAGAAAAGGTGGGGCTAATTACGAGGATACAGAGACGAGAAGATGGGACAACATGATCCTGCTCCTATAGGAAGGACACAAGACTCAGGAGAACATACCACTGCTCCACCCCCACTGCTGACCATCCCTCCACAACTCCCCTGCCAGCTCCAGCTTTCCTTCCAGGCCCCCGCCCCGGTCCAACATAACCACTTTATGAGTAGCTGCCATCCCTCCAAGCTCCCTCTCTCTTACCCACTACCTCTGCACTTCACTTACTAGCCACCTCCATCACCTTCTCTCCCTTGCCCTTTCACCTGTGTGCCTGCACTACATCAGCTTTTACCTTTCTCCACTGTGCCTCCCTACCCCCTCACCTGTCTCTCCATCCCCAGCCACCACTCCAGCTACAAACAAATCAGGCCGCTACCTAGAGGGGCAGATTTAGCCTGGCCACCCCACGCTGCACTGGATCAAAACACCACTCACTGACACTTGGCCCAGCCGCTCCTCCATCTGACAGAGAAACACCTTCGGCCTATTGGAGGAGGAAACACACTGGAATCTTGCAAGGGAGAGGGGAGGCGCAGATGTCTTGGGCAGCCTCTGGCCAACCCCTTCTCTCTGTTCACCTGTTGGCCACCTCAGCCCCTGGCCTGCTGCCACAACTGTCTGCCATCTCCTTCCCTGCCCCCTCCCCACCAGCCCACCCACCCCCCCACATTCCCCCCACTCCTGCCCTGTCTGGCCATCTCCTCTCCCCCCACCCCCTTCAGCCTGCCCTGCCCCAGCCCACCCCCCGCCCCGTCCTGCCCTGTCCCCACCCCCTCAGCTGTCGGCCATCTCCTCCCCCCCCAACCAACCCCATCCTCCCACTCCTGCCCTGTCCCTGCCCAGCCCCCTCACCTGTCGGCCATTTCCTTCCCCCCACAAACACCTGCCCTGTCCCCATCCTCTCACCTGTCGGCCACCTCCTCCCTCCCCCCCGCCCCCGCCATGCCCCCGCCCCCTCACCTGTCGGCCACCTCCCCCCTCCCCCTCACCTGTCGGCCACCTCCTCCCTCCCCCCCGCCCCCGCCATGCCCCCGCCCCCTCACCTGTCGGCCACCTCCCCCCTCCCCCTCACCTGTCGGCCATCTCCAGCACCTCGTGCACGTTGCCCGGGCTGACGCGGATGCTGCCCGTGTACATGAAGCCGACCACCGCCTCCACCGTGTCCGGCTCGGGGCCCCCCTCCGAGCTCCACTTCCGCAGCTCCACGCGGCCGGAGCGCGACTCGGCGAAGCCGCCCGACAGCAGCGGGGTGAAGTAGTCGGTGGCGGCGGCCAGCACGGAGCGGTGGGCGCGGACCTCGCGGAGCGGCCCCCCGCCGCCGCCGAAGGCCAGGGTGATGTCGCAGTAGAGGTCGAGGCGGCGCTGCTCGTTCTGCCGCCAGGCCAGCTCGCCGCAGTGCGCCGGGCACGCGAACTCCTCCGCCTCCGCCTCCGCCTCCCCGCCGGCCGCCTCGCCGCCGCCGCCGCCCGCCGGGCCCGCCTCGCCCGCGCCTTCCCCCGCCGCCCCGGGCTGCGGCTGAGGCGAGGCCGCGGCCGCCGCCATCTTGCGCGTGATACCCAACGGCGCCCAGGGAGACCGGCGCGCGCGCCGCCGGAAGGACGTGGGAACTAAGGGAGGGTGGGAGGAGCACGTCACTGAACGTGCGCGCCCCCCCCGAGAGGCGGCGCGCGCCTCCCTCACGCAGGCGGTCGGCGGCACGCTGGCGGGGGGGGAGGGGAGGAGCTCGACGCGGGAAAGAGGCGGGCTCGGATCCGGCTCCGCCCCCTCTCAGCCTTCTCCTCAGGGAGGTCTGGAAGCAGGGAAGCGAGTCCGCGGGTTCGAATCCCGCTGGGGGCACGGGGCGTGCGCGCGCGTGTCCTCTTGCCTCAGTGTAAAAGGGCGTTAACTAGGGTGGAGGTGGGTGGCTTTGCCTCGCCTCACAGGCGCGTTCAGGCCGCTTGGTGTGAGGCTAACAAGGAGTAGCCAGCCTGCCCCCTGGGCTCCTTGGGGGAGGGGTGCCAGGTGCTGCGCACTCTTGGGCTCCTGTCACAGCAGAGGCCCCTCTCCCCCTTTCTGAGCCCGCCGGGCATCTCGTGGAGCCCGCCGGGCATCTCGTGGAGCCCACATGTCCACGTGGGTGCTGGAGCACCTGAGGGAAAGTCGGGACCCTCCCCGCCAGAGCAAGAGAGGCAGGTAGGACAGCGCCCTGGGCCCCGGCTGGGGCCGGAGGGCAGGGTCAAGGGGGCAGGTTGGTGGGGGCTGAGGTGAGCAGAAATCCTAGGGCTGGCTGGGATAGCCTTGTCATCGCTTCTCTTGCAGCTGGAACCTCTCCCACCTGCAACACGCAGGCTGCAGGCAAGCAGTGAGGGGGTGGTTTATTAGAATCCATTGGGTCAGCTCTGAAGTCATATTACACAAAAAGGTACAGCCCGCCCAAGTGTGAGTGGATAGGTCTCCCTCGCTGAGAGCCTCTATCTTAAACCGGATTCCCCAGCAATGGGGAATCCAGTTGTGTAGACAGCACAGGCTGTATCTGTGCCAAATGCTACCTACCTACAGTACACACCTGGCAAAGCTCAAGTACACATTTACCCATAATCTCACACAGCCCATCAAGCCCCAGGGAAGTTTTGAACCATGTTCTCCTCCTTTCAGTCTCTCTCTCCCCCCCTTGGGGAATTTTGCAGCATAGGGTCTTGACTAGGATGGCATGAAGCATTCACTAATTTTCCTGTCTTTGGGATCTACTTTATAATGCAGGTGAGTTGAGAGTTTACTTTTGTCACCATCAGCTACAGCTCGACTTAATCCTAATGTCCAAAGTCATTTAGAGTATTAATGCAGTATGATAAAGCACCCCAAATTTCATGCAGTGTTACTGGAGCGTTTATACATATTAAAGTCCCTTAATTAAGCAAATTGCAGAAAGGTATGTTGACCTTCCTCCCCCCCCGCCATCACATTTTAACTCATGCTGTAAGACCTTGCCCATTTCTGCCTAGTTTATCCAGGTACTTATATTAGCAGTTTTTTTGTCGTGTGTATGATTTTGGCCATTTGCTACACATTAAGGCCCAAACTTTCAGAAGTGGCTACTGATTTGGGGTGCCCAGCTGGAGATGCTGAAGGCCTGATCTTCAAAAAGGAAAACCTGAAGACAGACAAATTCTAGATCTGCACAATTCAGGTTACTCAGTGTTTTAAAGTATTCTGTTTCACTGCATAAGGTAAGATTCAGTACAAACAAATCTCAAGGTGCCAGCACTGAGAAAATACAAAACCCAACTAAAAATTATTAACGTATTGTTTATTTAAGTTAGGTTACAATAATACAGAGACAAGTAGGATGCTGAAGTTATTATAGTGACTATAATTAATGGCCCACTGAATATGCATCTTGCATATGTAGATAATGTAGGGGGCCAGCATTTCCTGTAAGTAATATGGTGGCTGTGTAAATACAGGTAGTTTCACAGTTTTACCAAGAGTATGTGTTACAACTTTACATTTTAAATTACTACACCAGAGTTTGAATGGCATTGGCTATATCAGCAATGGTCCCACTACACAAGGTATTATTGTCTATGGAGACAAACACAGAGCAAACAAAACTGAAAAACAACCTACAAGAGAACCCCAACTCCTAGCTGATGGGGAACAATATTGTTCAGGTTTTGGTTCCTCCTTCTGTCAGGAAGGTTACAGCTTATTTTCAAGCTAATATGTCTAGTTCAAGTCAAAAGCAGCTGTGTCCATGAGCAAAACACACACCCCTCCCCCGCAAAACCTTAAAATCTTGTCAGAACACACAAAATAAAACAAGTAGAAAAATTAAAAGAGGCAGGGGAGAAGAGACAAAGTTCAGCTGCTTCCAAGCATGAAATACAGCAGATAGCATATGGAATATCACACTTTTGGTTTTATTTGCTTCAGTTTCTATGCTTATAGAACAGCTGCTTTGCACAGTAGTTCTTGATTTCTATAAACCTATGGCCTTTTCATTTAAGTCCCACGTGTAACTGTTTTCCATGCAGGCAACTTGCTTCTCTGTTTTGAAGCAATGCTACTGGCTATCACATAGTCATGTGCTCTGGTAGAACATAGGAGATGTCATCCCACGGGTGACGGTACAGACCTTGTTTCAGCCTCTTCTGATCCAGGTAGTGTCCTGGAATGAAACTGATTTTTACATGCAGCAATCAAAGTTTCCATTCCTCCTAGACTGACCTTGCCTTGAAACTTGTTAGGTCCCTTTCTGGCCCCACAAGTGATCATCTTCTACCCTGAAGCATGAGATCCAGTTACTCCTATTTTAGGGTATGACTACAAGCTCCAGGGGGATGGGTGAGAATCCTAACTATTGTTCAGAAGTTACCCATCCAGTAGCTTAAAAAAACCCAGCACTGAGAGGATCCCAGCAGATTGTCCTGGGGTGGGAGTGTGGCTGATGCACCACATGCAGTCAGGACTGGGGTGAAAAATGAAGGGGTTTGTATGAGCTGTCTTTTGGTGGTGATGATGGGGAACATCACAATAGGGCTTTTGGGTGCATGTGAAAAACTTACCAATGAACCCCATACTTCTGCCAAGCACAAAGATGCCATTGAGGGCTCCGATGTCAATATATTCATCGGCTTCTTCCCTGCAATAAAAACCAAAATTCTTGGGAACAGGGTACTTGGTACAATGGCTCTCAGAGCAGCTCTAAACCACCCCCAATGCAAATTCAAGGCCCAGTTCTCCTGGAAATCTTCCCCGCGCAGAGAGGCCAGGCTACAGCAGGGTGCCTTGCCTTGCAAATGTCAGATAAAATCCTGGCCCCATTGGATGGCAGTGGGAAAACTCACATCACATCAATGGCATCAGGATTTTACCCTTTCTCCCCAACTTCATACAGCAGCTAGAGAAGATACGTCAATATTTACCGGGTGAAGGAGCCACAGTTCCTGAGAACATCAACAAAGGCGACTCCAATAAAGCCATCCACATTCAGGATAAGATTTGGTTTCTGAAGAAAGTGAAAAATGTTAACTGTTAGTAACTCGCACTTATCTGGCAACTTTCATCACAAACGGCCTTACTTAGTATGCTTTAGAGGCTGCATGCAATAAGGGGCACCCAAACTTTGTAACACAGAGGTCTAGTCTGACAATTTGCCTGACAGCCACAGTCAATTTGAATGATGGGGACTTCCCCCTCTTCATCTGGATGCGGCTCTACCCAGTTCAAGGTAGACTTCTGCTAGGACCCAGCATCTCTACAGACTACGTCTCCTTATTAAAATGAGGAGCGCAGTCACAGGCTGCTCTGTAGAATGCTGTGGGCTATCGTTGGCTGGCAAGGTCTCCTGGTGTATAAGGCTCACTTCATCCACAGCATATCCTGTAGATGTGCCTGGCTCTGAGCTGGTGCTGTGTGTCTCTGGCTTTTATGAGCACCAATGCATTACTCCCTCTCCAGTTAAAAAACCTGGAACGAAACTCCAACAATGACCCCGAAAGATTTTTTTTTCTTCAAGGTAGTAGAGAACAAAAATGCAGTGGGGGTGTTTTACCTTGGAAGTTGTAATTTTTTCTACTTCAAGTGCATAGTCCAGCAGTGGGGTAGCAGGAAAATGCTGCTTCACGTAGTCCTTGAGAATTTGAACTCTCATGTCTGGGTTATTTATCTGCAAGTTTAAGAACACATTATTTGCAGTAACAGCCAGACATGCATGTAAGAGTGCACATCTTACTGTACCTATCAACTCAAATGCGCCCTTTGTTTGCAGCCAAGATAATTAAATTTTGTCCTTATAGCTTTTTTTTTTTAAATGTACTTAATTTAGAAATTAAATCTATTTATTTTTAAGTTTGTAAGACCTGTGAATGGAGAAGACCAAATACTGAACTGTAAGAGATGAAAAATGTTAAGGGCTGTCAAAGTAACTACTTAATGCTGAACTGCTCTCTCTACTGCTGACATATCACCCGAGTATCCAAATACCGCCTAACAGAAGTGTGTCCGTGATTTATTTTAAGGATTAGTCCAGAAACCACTTCTAAAAGTTGCCATCCTTCCTCTACTTGCTTTTTCTTCTATTCATTTTCCTCTCCCAGAGGAGAAAGCCCCATGCTATTAAAACAAGGTAAGTTACTTACTGATTTGACCCTGTGTCCAATGCCCATGATCAGTTTCCCTTCTTTCTTCATCTTGTTGACGAACTCCATAGGGATAATACCACTGTCAAAGGCCTTACTGAACATCTTTGCTGCAGCATCCAATGCACCACCAAATCGGTCTCCCTGTGCCCAACATACACAAGTTGAACTCCAGCAAAGATTTCTACGGTTGCATGTTACAATAGGTGCATGAACCAGAGCCCTTCTCCCATAGCACCCCCCATACCTACAACAGGGATATTGTGAAAGCAGGATTAGACTATGTAGGAGTCCACGATAAAGAGCCAGTTGGGATTCATTGGCCAACTGTAAACAACTAGAGGAGACCTACCTCTAGGTACAAAAAGGCAAATAAAATTAAAAGGCCCATTTAATTCTTGTTCACTTCTGAGGCTATGTCTACACAATCCCACGACACTCTGGCAATAGATGCACCCAGGGTCAATTTAGTGAGTCTAGTGAAGACCTGCTAAATGGATGGCAGACTGCTCTCTGCTTGAGTGTCTCCTGGTGACCCAGCGCAGCGTAGACACTGCAGAAAGTTGACCTAAGGTACATCGACTCCAGCTACGTTATTCACACAGCTGGACTTGCCTAACTTAGGTTGACTTACCACAGTAGTGTAGACATAGCCTGAGACGCCCAATAAAAAGGGGCCAGTGAGTGCTAATAGTGATGGTATTTTTTTGTGATGCAGACAAAAACATACAAAATAAACCTAGACCCAAAACACATTTCACATAAAGGAACATCAAACAGCTGTCACCTTTTGGTCACTACCCTTCTGATTTAAACTAGTGACCTAGAGATGAAGGGATCCAATTCACACAAATATTTTCCAGTGGTTTTTAACATGATCCAGTTTCATTAATGTATTTCCCCAGCTACTGCTCGTTAGTATTGGATTTAACATAAAGCCAATGGTTTTAATAAATGACAGAGTAATTAGGGGAGGACAACTGATGAAAGAGTAAGCGGGGCTCTCAGGATTGTCTATGGCACAGAAGTCATGCCAAGTTCTGACTTGCTGCCAGGTCACTATTGCTACGGAGTGGAAGTAAAAATCAGATTGTATAGTAAGGAGAAAGACAATGTATCAGATGTGAAATGCTTACAATAGTGAGCAGGCCTGAGGTGAGACTAGAGACCAGATCTTTCCCAGCTCTTGCACAGACAATGGTGTTGTGGGCTCCTGATACGGCAGGACCGTGATCGGCGGTTACCATCAAACACATCTCAATGAAGTGACAGGCATATTTTGGTAACCTGGGGGATGGGAAAGAGAGAGATGGGTGACATTACTTAATAGGAAGAAATCAACCTGGTCAGACCATGCATCTCTATTTCATACTAGATAATAAGGCTCTCTCCCATCCACACACTAAAACAAGGGGAGATGCAGGATCATACCTAATGTTGGGTCTCGGAGCCCAGAAAGTCTCCCTGAATTATCTGAGCCTGCTAGAAAAAAAGCTGGTTTTATAGCTCTGCTTAGTGCACTCAATGCTTTGTACAGTGGTATATTTCCCAGATAGTCTAATGGCTACAGTGTTCTGGCCATTTGATCAGTGATTTAAACCCAAGGGGCGTGAATGAAATAGGGACTATGCAATTTCTTTTCCCCCTATGGACAGCTGTTTCATTATAGAATTGGCTCTCTGGGCTAAAGCCAAGATTTGAACCTAGGTCTCCACAGCTGAAAACCAAGTGCATTTAACACCTCTGTGTCAGAGTCCAAACTTACAGGCTGATGGATGCCACCTTGGACATCCACTCATACTCACGAGCATTCACTAAGTGTTAGCGGGGGTTGTCTTGCGTGTGTTGGAACGAAAAAGGAATTGTGTAAAACTATTTTACCATGACTATCTGTTAGTGGATGGTGTTTGAGGGAATTACTGCATGTGACATCTCCTGCACTGCACAGCAGGGACATGATTTTTAGAGGAAGTTGCAATAAATGTGCCATCAAAGACACATGAACAAATTCAGGTGTCTCTGGGCACTTGCCCATTTTTGTGGGCCCACCTATTGTCCCCACCTTTGAAAATCTGGCCCCAAACTTGCATTTTTTTCATCTTAACTGCACATTTCCAGTTCACATCCAGATTCCTGGCAACACCAAATCCCCTTAAACCTGGGATCATTCAGCAGGCACATTGAGTTGGCTGACCTGGTGGCCTAGTGGTTTCACTCAACATTGTTATGTGGGAAATTAAGTTCTCATCCCGTTCTTAGTTCCTTGGCCACCTGGACCAGCCAGGGAGGAGAGTATTGTGCGGGAAGTGTGTTCCCCCACAGCTGGGGGTCAGGCAAGGAGGGGGAGTATCTTTGCCATTCAGAAAGTTCCCTGCACATTGGTAACACATTTTATAGGCTCTGCAGATAGCCCTGTCCAGTCTCTTTGTGCTGAAGGATGGTGGCCATAAAACAGGGCCGAGAGAGAGGGGTAACAGAACTAACACAAAGGGATTTCCTCAGTGCTCCACCATGTTTGTGGAATTCCCCCTCCTCAAAGTCAGAGAAGTGTATCATATTCTCAGAGGGGAGCAGATATTGGGAGCGTATTTCCTGTACAATTCGTATTTCCTTATGACCACGGAGAGACTGAGTTACATCTGTGCCTAATCCCTATTACACAAGCTAAGTTTGAAGCCAGAAGGAGTCAAGAGCATCCAAAAAGCAGCCTCACCTCCTCTGAAACCAGAGCAGGCCCAGGACCCCGCCAATTCCCATTTCCTCTTTGAAGACCTCGGTGATAGGCATCCCAGCATAAATCAGCTCCTGGCCCCTCTCATCACAGATACTGGTCATGAAAGAAGCTGGCTTCCGGATCAGACCCAGCTCCTGAAGGATGGAACAGAAAGATGAGACTGATCCAATCCAGCTTAGAAATAAGGGACACCCTTCACCCTGGCTCTCCCTCCCCCAACAAACCAAACTGTTCTGCAAATAATGACAGTGATTGCTCTTTATCCAGTACCTGAATCAAGCCAAGAGGAAATCTCTTTTCTCTAGTCCAATACAAGGTAGCTTAACAGTGCCTTGCCTACATTTTTTGGCGTCATCTGCTACCTGGTATAGAAGCTACACCTCCCAATACCCCGCTCTACAGGTAATATTATGGAGCCCATGCTTTAAGATCTCTGCATTATCCCAGCATCAAGACATTGCTCCATCACACTGCATTTTCTTGGTATAACGTTGCCCTGCTAAAGTCATGAGAATCCCAGGCCCAGCATACATGCTGTTGGGAGTGAAACATCTGTAACCAGCTTGTCAGGTGACAAAGCCATTGGTGGCAAAATGTGGAATGACTACCTTGGCACCATGCAGTACTTATTGTTGAAGAGTCTGGGAGCCCTAATGGATAATTCCAGCAATGTAGGTCAGAGAAGCTTTTGGTGCCTCTGCTTCACCTGGGAATCACTGAAGTAGTACATGGACAGCATCAGATGGCATGACACATACCTTCCACTGTCTTCCCTCAGACGATAGTTTTATCATCTGAAATCTCAGCAAACATCCCAGCTGGCTCTCAAGAAACTGGATGGCAAGATACACAACCTACCCTTGCCCAAGAATAGTCCATTGGTACAGTGGGGGGAGGCACTTCCTGGGCCGGTTCAATCACTCCTTTGGAAACGAGATCTTCATACACAGACCTAGGCAGAGGGGGAACAAGAGACAGACATCAGATCATTTTTAGTTCTCTAAGGGGGCTCAAGAGAAGCAGTTCTGGTCCAAAATTCAGATATATATTAAAGACCTAGTATGAATAGAAGTGTTTTCACAAAGCAAGGTTATCGCATCTCCCCTGCCAGTTTAGAGGTGTCAAATATAAAGGGAAGGGTAACCACCTTTCTGTATACAGTGCTATAAAATCCCTCCTGGCCAGAGGCAGCATCCTGTTACCTGTAAAGGGTTAAGAAGCTCAGCTAACCTGGCTGGCACCTGACCCAAAAGGACCAATAAGGGTCCAAGATACTTTCAAATCTTGGGGGGGGGGGGGTGGTGTTGTGCTCTTTGTTTACGTGGTTGTTCTCTCTTGGGACAGAGAGGCCAGACAGAAATCCATCTTCTCCAACCCATCCTAATCCAAGTCTCCAATATTGCAAACAGTAGAGGTAAGCCAGGCAAGGCGGATTAGTTTATCTTTTGTTTTATGTGAATTTTCCCTGTGTTGAGGGAGGTTTATTCCTGTTTTCTATAACTTTAAGGTTTTGCCCAGAGGGGGATCCTCTGTGTTTTGAATCTGAATACCCTGTAAAGTATTTTCCATCCTGTTTTTTTTTTTTTTTTTTAAATAAAAGCCTTCTTTTAAGAACCTGACTGATTTTTCCATTGTTCCAAGATCCAGGGGTTTGGGTCTTTGATGATTTTGTAACAAATTGGTTAGGATACTATTCTCCAGCCTCTCCAGGAAGGGGGTGTGTAGGGGTTGGGGGGATATTTTGGGGGAAGACGTCTCCAAGAGGGCTCTTTCCCTGTTCTTTGTTTAAAACGCTTAGTGGTGGCAGCATACTGTTCAAAGACAAGGCAAAGTTTGTACCTTGGGGAAGTTTTTAACCTAAGCTGGTAAGAATAAGCTTAGGGGGTCTTTCATGAAGGTCTCCACATCTGTACCTCTAGAGTTCAGAGTGGGGAAAGAACCCTGACAAGAGGTAGTACCCCTGTGGTTTCCTATCCTCTGCAAACACCACTATGTTCAGGATGCCCTGTTCATATCACTTACTGAATTACATCTCCGAGCTCATCAAAACTCTGGGGAACAAATACGCCAGCTTCTTTCAGGGCCTGGTTCTTTGCAACAGCAGTTTCAGAAGCCTGGTTGGCACAAGCCCCCGCATGGCCGAACTGCACCTATTAAATGATGAGAGAAAGCACCAAGAGATCCAGTCATCTAATTGCTCATAAAGAGTCAGAAAATAGAGCCAGGTATTGGATTAATAACCAGTGGACTAAAAGGAACTCCACAAGCTTTAGGAAGGAAACCAACTTGACTGGAGAAGAAGAAGTGGTAATGCACATGGTCATTATCAACTTTCTATTCAGCTTCATTACTTCAAACACTAGCACAGAGACCCTAACCCTCACTTGTTAATGCTCCAAAGCACAAAGCATTATCTAATCTGGAAGCTATATTATTACAGTGTGGCTAATTACATTCTTTTCCTCTGCATCCCTGCCCCCAGCATTTTTACACGGAAGCTGTATCTTCCTCATTCCCCTTCCCTAAACTGAAGTACACCATTATGTGCCATTAAACAGCTGCCACATTCCAACTCAGGACATTCATGGCAATCCCTGTGTGCGCAGAATCCTTTGGGATCTGTCTGGATGAAATGTACTGCAGAAATATAGGATGCTACTATCGTTTAGGGATTTGTTAACTTCCACTTCCATGCATGCAGACTGCTAATGACGACAGACGTCTGGAAAGGTTTGGGTGCAATGCAAGGAAGTGACCCCCCCTTCCCAAGTGTGCATATTTTACACGCACAGTCTATGCACATACCTCTGAAGAGAACATTGTGGCACAAGTACCAATGCACCAGCAGACAACAGGCTTAGTGATGCGGCCCTCTTTAACACCCCTGCTGATCTTGTACTCTTCTGTGCCTCCAATCTGCAAAGAGAAACAAAGAGTAGCTTGACTGGGTTCAAGCTTATGTACTTCTGTAGAAGTCAGTTTTTAAAAGCAGGGCAATATTTCTAAGTGAAATCCCCTTTTTTGCCACATCTCATACACAGAGCCACATGCTTGTAAAATAAAAATCAAGCCTCCCTTAAACTCCAGAAATAGCTTTTTTTTTTTTTTTTTTTTAAAAAAGGAAAGGACTCTGAGGGCCTATTCTGGGCTCGATGTTCCTACTGTGAAGTAGTATTTCAAAAAAGGAACATGAGAAGATTCACTCTTTCAACAGGAAGAGACATCTGCTACTAAGATGAACAGCGCATCTGCAATCATTATTGGACGTTCCTATAGCTGATTCAGCTCTCTCTCACCCAAGGCTGTAAGAACTTGTATTACAAAGAAACAGTTTCCAGAGAACATTTGGCCAGAGGAGCAGATGGGTTTAACTCACCTCCCCCAGCACCACAATCATTTTCACTCCCGGTGTGTCCTGATAGCGTAATACATGGTCCATGAAAGTTGATCCAGGATATCTGGGTGGAGTAGAGGGGAAGTGAAAGGAAGTTGAGCTTTTATTTATTTTAAAATTTCATACAAAATGTTTCTGAGAAGAGGAAGGTTAATTAAAAACATGGAAAAAAACAAAACAAAAAAACACCAACTTTTAAAAGACCCAGGATGTTTTTGAGTCAGGCACTGGAAGAAACAAAGACATGTTCCCACCTGTCCCCGCCAATAGCCACACCTTCATAGACCCCATCTGTGGTTCTGGAGATTATGTTGTTGAGCTCATTGGACATTCCTCCAGAGCGGGAAACATAGGCCACACTGCCAGGCCGGTAGAGTTTTGATGCCAGGATATTATCCAACATACCCCCCGTGTTGCCTATTTTAAAGCATCCAGGTTTGATCCCACCAACCTACAGGAAGAGGGAAGAAAGAGTCAGGCCCTTCATAAACACACATGGAAGCTGAGCAGCATAGAGACATGTCTGCAGAGCAGGCTGCTTCTGCTAGGAAGGCAGCAATAGAATTGCTTGCTTCATAACGACCTTCAAACTGGTAACGACTCTGTGCTTTATAGTATATTACAAACAAGAATTTGAAATAGATTCTAATGTATATTTTTCCCCCGTAAGGAAAACCGATCTGAAAACAAGTATGAAGGAACGTGGGCAGGAAGCGCCATAGCGGATTTCTTACAGTCGCAGGCCCAATTATAGTAACCCCTTTCTTGTCAGCAGTCTTGATTAGTTTGCGTGTCAGTGCCTCTGGAATGCCTTCGGCAATGATGGCAATGGTGCGGATCTGCAGCACAAGATAGAGAAAACACACTCACTCAGTAACTTCCAGCAGTCAACAGCTTGACAAATTCTAGGGAAGGCAGCAGACAGAATTATTTAAGGTAAGAACGCTCTATAACACAACACTGGCCACAGCAAGATCAAGCGTTTCTCAGAGCGCACAGCTGAGCTGTCTAGTTGTTAGTGCTGGGTGCTATCTTGTGAAAGGGCCCAGTTTTGAGTCCCGGGAACAGCCTGGGATGATAATGCTGTGAAGACGACACCAGTAGCATTGTTCAAGAGCTATCCCCGCCATTCTTCAATTAAAGAGTAGTGCTGTTATATCCTAAAGGAAGAGTCCAGTCCAATCTAGTCGTCCTCACCAGGCAGATGGGAACTGACTCCCTATTCCACATGCCTCGAAAATCCATTAAAGACATAGCTCTGTAATACAGCACTAGTCAAAAAGTTGTCCTACGCCCTTGGTACCCCTTCTACAGCTCACAGGCCACTTGTAGACTCAGCTGAGTTCTTCATGGACCTCAAAACACTCTGCTAACACTGTGGTTCTAAAATAGTGTCTCACTGGTATTATTAGCCTGAGCATCCTCTACTGCTTGGACCTCCGCTGATTCCCCACTCACCTGTGGAAAGTTCATGGTCTCGATAGTACTGTCATAAGCAGACCGTAGAGATGCAAAGTTGATCAGCACATCTACTTCTGGGTGCTTCCTCATGGCATCAGACATGTTTTTGAAAACAGGGATCAGGATTTCCTTGTGGCCCCAATAGAATTTCTGCTTGTGATCGCCACTATGAACACCAAAATGAGACAGACCTGATCATTCACACTGCTGCAAAGAGACATGGCTACACAGTGCTGCAGGCACAGGAATGTGTCAGCAAAACACAGTTCCCAGACACGGTCAGGTTGGCTTTTCAGATCTCAGGAGAGAGGTAAAGGTAGTAAGAGCCAATAGCAGGCAGGTGTGCAGTGTATAAAACAGAGAAGCATATGGAGGAAGCTGGATTGACGGGACAGAGAGGGTAAAGGAAAGCAGGATCACCTAGCAAGGATGATAAGCTCCACAGTGAAGTTAGCAAACAGGATCTCAATTCTGCCAGAAGCTGGATAGACAAAGCAAGGTAAAGAAACAATAAAGAAAGACACATTTAGAAATGATGTGTTAATGGCTATTTGACAAATACAAGTCAGAAGGAATGGGGAATTGGAAGAGAGCACATGGCACTGGCATCCTCATGCTGACAAACACGGTGGCAGAGTGAGGGTTGGCTAAATTTCCATTCCATGAAAGGGGGATTTTACCACCCAGACACAACAAGGAGATGCACCCCAGTAAAAGCTTCATTCAGAGAGGTCATTCTCTGCAATCAAGACAAATTGTACAGCTGGAATCAGATTGCTAAACCAAGTGGTACGGATCACGCTGGGAGTTAAAGATCCTGAGCGTCTTGGCCAAATTCCACCTCTGGCCATTACATTTTCCCAACCTAAATTCCCCCTGCAGACTCAGTTAGGTACAGGATACATCTTCATTTCTGGTCTTAAACTTTGCTGCAACATTGCTGCTTCCTCATAACAGCTGCCAAGTTTCAAGTGGCTGCATTTCAGCAGAAAGCGACGCTATGCCTGCATTTAGAGTGTGTAAAGTGCTTCTCACCCAGAAGGGATTCCAGAGATATAATCCTCATGATCGAAGTCTAAAACTGACACTGTGGAGTGTCTGATTGACAAAGGGTGGAGGAGGAATTCACTGAAGGACAGTGATATGTACTCCTCATATCAGATTCGTAGAAACAAACAAACAAAACAGCAGCAAACAACCCTTAAGGGAGCTTTCTCAGACAAACAGATCAACAGCCACTCTCATTCTCTTCCTTGCCACCCACCCTGCTCAGTGAAGAGTTTGTCACACCTCCCTCCCTCCCTCCTGGAGAAAGCCCCTCCTAGGTGCAATTCAGTCGGAGGACTCAGCAGCTTAGGCAGCATGTCGGCACCATGCACCAGAAAAGCCACATCCTACAGGGAGCCACGCAGATGTAGCACAGTTGAAAAAGATTAAACAAGGTCTGCAGGATTAATTATCATGATTACATCCAAAAGTCCCAATGAGGATTGGGACCCCATTGTGCTAGGTAGCTTACAAATATAGCTGGGAAACACTCTGGTCCAGAGTTTAAGCTATACAAGATGCAGAACGAACAAAGCAATGTCTGGTACTTCCGGTTTGACTGGTGAAGCATCTGAAGGATCCCAGGAAATTTTAAACAAATCCCGGATGCTGGATTCAACACTAAGGTCAATGGATTAAAAAAGAAAATTATAAATAAGGCACTAAGTGTTCATGATGTCAGGCTAAAGGAACTGCATGTTCCTGCCCCAAAGAAAGCTTAAAGGAGATTAAGAGCCACACTCAAAGACAGGACCCTAGGCTAGATGGACCAGTAGTCTTATATGGTGTGGTAGTTCCTACATTCCAGTGTAGCGTGGCCATTGTACATTTGGGAATTCTTTGAAAGAGAGAGATGGAACCTGGTGAACATGAACTGTGGGGTTGTTCCAAGCCATTTCACAGACATGGCCTATAGTAAGGAGTGGCAAGGGGGGGAGTAGTTGGGAAAACCACTTAGGTGGCAGGTTGGAGCGTAGGAGAATGTATTATCATAGATATAGGGTGGGATGGAGGTGGGCAGAGACTTGAGAAATAAAAGGGAGCTTGAAGGGGAGAAAGCCAGCGGACAGATCAGAGAAGGGAGATAAGGGAAGTCAGGAAAACTACATGGTGGATACAGGACACTTACGTGAATGGATAAACCATGGCAGTGACCGAAGGCTCATCCCTGGAGCAGATATAATCAAAGTCCAGCATGCCCTGCACCGCTCGTGTCTGCATCCCCCAAACAATAGCCTTGGTGTGACAGCTGAACAGGGTCGTGGCTTTACCTGTCCGAAGAAAAACCAACCCCCACACATAAATCTGTGCCCAAAAGCTGTAATGCAGCACTTTATACACACAGCTGCTGAGAAGTTTCCACATTCAGCGACTTCCCCCATGCCGAACCCACGGGCTGCATTGCAGGAAGTAGCAGACACATCATCCAAGAGAAAGATGAAACTGCAGCTGAAGCAGCCTTTCCAAGAGTTTTCAATAGAATAGCCACACTTCAGCTTCAAACGGGGAGAGGAGGAAGAGGTAAAACTGCTTCCTTCTCCCATGCTCCCAAATATACCAGCCATTCCCCCCCAAACTGGATTTATAGATTTATTCTATGGAGCTGAAGAGAGCTCAAATGCATCGTTCTGAAGCCCATATTTTGCATGTGGCCTGTGACCTAAGAGGGCCACAGGGGCTGGACTTCCCATCGATCGAGTTTTCAAAGTGGGAGAGCAGGAAATGGGGAGGAAAAAGCAGGAAACAAGGAACAAAGCAAAGGAGATTCACAAAACTCAGCCTAGGTTTTCAGTTCTGTTTGGAGATCAGAATCCAAGAGGTGACTGACTGTCCCAGGAATGTAAAGGTGACAGAACCTGGCTTCTGGGACCAAACTCATTGAAAAGGCAGCTCTGTAGCGAGTGAGGATGGACTCTTTGCTAGAAGTGACATTTTGGGTTCCTCACCAAACTCCAAACTAAAAGTCTGAAGATTCTTCCTCAGCAGCAACGCCTGACAGCCTGGAACTGAAAACCCAGCTAGGTTCTTTCTGGCTTTGTAGAATCCTTAATGCTATTTACCTGCATTATAAGATACCACCCTGCTCCTTTTGTAAAATTCACAATTTTCCCCATCCCCATGAGCATACAGACTGCTAATTCAGACTGGTTGCTCTTAGCTCACATCTCAAAACAATTCTAGTCCGAAAACAAAAAAATCTTTGGCATTTGTGTCTTTATATTTCTCCAGGATACTCCAGGAGGTGTCATTACCACCCTTTATGAAACAGGGACAGAAGCCCAGAGAGCTAATGTGACTTAGTTGAGGCCACAAAGCAGGTCAGCAGCAGAGCCAGAATTAGAACTCTGGAGTCTTTGCTGTCACTGCCATGAGACAGTGGAGCTAGGCCCCCGCGCCTTGCTGCTATGCCATATTATGGCAATCGTTTCTAACTTCAGTTAGGCCCTGACCCAGCAGTCCATCCTCATTCAGCAAAGGGCTTAGAAACATGCTTAAGTCCCATGACTTCAGTAAGAACTAAGCCCATGCTTAAATGTGAAGCCACCACAACTTGGGGTTGATCCAAAAGACTGTCCTCTGCACTTTGCATGAATCACAAACACAGACAGATGGTATCTGCATTACTATGCACCCATTTAAGCATACAAATAAAATGTGTTTTTAAAAAAAAAAACACACGTACCTGATTCTCAGTAAAATAAACATCAAAATCTTCCTAATAATATCTGGGTTTTTAAGAGAATCAAACCTTTCGCAGTGTGCCCGCGTTAAACCAGGCAACTGCTCATTCATTCACATCTTCCCCCTAATAAGCTCTCTTCTTTTGGCCTGAAATTTGTCCCCGCCCCCCATAAGACAACCGCCCCTGGAACAAATGAGCATCAGATCTGCGTTTCAAAAACAGCTGAAAAGTTAGAGTGGTGCTGTGCTACAGAGGCTGCATGGGAGCGGGGAGGGGAAGAGGTGCAGGGCCAGGCAACACTGCAAACTTTTGGAGAGAGAAAATGGAGGGGAAGGAAAAAAAAAGTCAGCTGTCAGCAAGGCGAGACACATTCAGCTAGTCACACGTGTCCTACCTTGCACAGGTCTTGAAGCTGGGGCTGAATCTGTTAAAGAGAGAATCACCAATGCAACAATATGACAACTGATGGAACAGAGAACTCTGGCTGTTGTCAGCCCTGACAGCCCATCAGGGTGCCTGGTGAGTTGGTTAGATTGTGCCCTCCCTGCCCCGCACAGAGCTTTTTCATTAAAAGCAAACGCTGAAAAGCAAGAGGGCACACTAGATGGAGTGTTTTAAAAATAGAGGAAAATAAGCATATTAACAAAAAATTGCTAGGTTGCCCCAATGCGATAAGACATGATACCAGCAGCTCCAAAGAACTGAAGTCAAAACATCTGCCTTCCAGATAACTGGAGATCAAACTTGTAATTTCACCACCCAAGAATCTTTGCTCAGCCCAATGTGGATATATTTCAGGCTCAAGCAGCGCAGCCCTCAGCATTATAAGACACGTTACAGTCTCCACAATCCATTTAATTTTCAACCTCTTTGCTACGACTGCCCATAGAATTTCCAGCTAGTACTAACTATGATAGCAGTCCTGGCTCTTGTGATCTGGCCTACTAGGAACAGCACTTAGTCTCACCAAAATCATTCACTTTTCTGTACATACATAACAAGGTCAGCATCTCCTTCAAATTTGAGGAAGAAAACCAAGAATCTGACCGTCTTTCACAAACCAGCTCCCTATCCCCAACTCTGCTATTAGCTTCCAGTCATAAGCCAAGCCCTTCTCTGCAGAAGTTTCTAACAAGTATGTCCAAAACTATAGTGTCAAGCCAGAGAGAGTTCCCAGATGTCTGAATTAAGAAACCTTGAAAAACATAATGAAAACCCATGATGTTATCAGATTCATGAACTAGGCCATGACCTCTATTGCACTAGCAAGGTTTTCAACAAACATGCAAATTGCATTAGTCCAGGAAGATCCATATGCAAGGAATGTCTTTCTAGGTACTTATGTGGCCTTCAACTGCCTACTATCTGAGCACATCCAAAAAGAAAAAAAAACACAAAAAACCAAAACAAAAAACCCAACCCCTACCAACCTGGAGAATATTCTACTTCTTGGCTACACCTACGTAACATGAGCTGAAAAAGCTGGAATTCTCAAGTTTAGCTATTTCCCCGGGAGGACACATCCTGAGTCAAAGACAACTCTGACTCATCTTTTATAATCTAGGGGGACTCGAAATGAGAACTATTTAAAAAACAGCTACATCCAAGCTACAGCAAGATTCTTGCTCATTATCCACAAATACGGGTAGCAAAGACTGTCCTCCCCTATGCCAGGCTGGAACATGGTAGAGGGCAAGAGTAGGCACTGGGACTCACTCCTGGAACAACTGGCAGCCAGAGAAGGAAGGGTGAGAAAGCAGTGCTGTTCACGATCCATCAGAACCCCAGGCTTACCAGGGGGCGTCGTGGGCTTTGCTTTCTTGGCTGGAACAATCCCATCAGGTTTGCACTCAGAAAACGAGGCAGTTCTGCTTGGTGCTGGTGTCTGAAAGAGAACCCAGGAGCAGGGTCAGCAAGAGAGGACACAGCAGAATGGGGTTTCCTGATGCACTACTTCTTGAGAGCTAGCAACGGACTTTGGCAGTGTGTATCCTCCACAAAAAATAAAAGAAAATTAATTTTGGAATCAAATGTTTCAGATGCCACCCCCACCTCTGGAGGGTAGTAAGGGGCTGCGTTTCTAAGGGATGCATTCACCCCAGCTGCAAGATGACCCACTGGAGACTGTATTTGGTGCTGAAAATCACATTCCTGCATTTGAGACATCACCAGTTTGTTATTAGGAGGATTCACTGCAAGATTGGCTAGATGGGTGGAAACAGGCACAAACCTTGTTTAAATTGTGCCTTTTCTTACACCTAATGCAGAGTAATGCCAGGACTCCACAGGCTGTAAAACCCCCACACATCTGGGAGTCTGGATTAGACAGGTTCCCAAGAGGTAATGCCACATTTTTAAGTAGTTTTTTATTGGATTGTATTCGAGGCTTGTGGGGAAAAAAATGGGTCAAGGAAGTCACACCAGCTGTGAAATGGGGCCAGTTTGTATTTGGTAGGAGCCCCATTGAAAGCCCCGTGAAGTCATTGGGAGTCTTTCCATTGACTTGAAGTGGGCTTTGGATCATACCCTATGTTACAGCAGGCAAAAAGGTTCATATTGCAAAAAATGTCACTTTTCACATAAAAAACTGTAATTCTTTTAATACTGGATTTAAACCATAAAATAAATTAAAGTCAGAGCATGGATCTACAGTGAGACAACCTATTCTAGTTTACTGAGCATTGCAGAGTATTTTAACTATGTATTAAGCTTCCCTGGCAATGTTCTCAGGGCTGAAAGACAAAAAGCACCCCAATCCGAGAGAAGAAATTGTAACCGACACATTTCCTCTATTAAGAGAGCCAACTCCCTGTGCTTAAAGGAATGTGATACGGGTTAGCTGAATATGAATTTAAATCAGGATTGCTGCTGCCAGGAGTTCCCTGGGAAGAGATTTACTTTTGGTGTTGGACAGATCATGCTGTACAGATTAAAATAAGTTGTAGCCAAAAGCGTTTCAAGCACAGCATGGATATGGCCTAGGACAGCAAAAGCAAGGGGACAGCCAGCCCTGAAAGTCTTATTGCATTAAACCTGACTAATCCACAGAGGAAAGTCCCCTGCAAGAAGCTTCCATTGGACTCTGGGGGATTAGAGCCCTGCTGTCATTCTTCTTCTCACTATTTTCTAAAAAAGGTTTACAGCGATTCCTTTAAACTGAGAAGAACAAAGAAGATCCCCGTGGCTGGAAAACTCACAGAAGAGCTACCGCTGGCATTGAGGAGGAAGTTGGCAGTGTGGGCTGCTGCAGGAGGCTGATTAGGTATAGGTCGCTGGCCGAGCGCCATGCCTACAATGGCTGTCATGTGGGTCTCTGTCCCAAAGACATGGATCGGGATCCCGGTGGTTTTTCCTGCACACAAGTACACACAAAACCTAATCAGGCTTGGGAAAAAAAGACCCAACTGATTCTCCAATGAGGCCAAGTGTCAAGGTTTGAAAAAAGAAAAACAGAAACAAGAAAATGACAACAAAGTAAATGAAGCTTAAGTGGTTGGTTGAGTTTCCTTACCCACTTCACCCATGACGCGCAACCCTTCCTGGTAGTTAGGGCCTCCTCTCCGCACAAAGATCCTCACCCCATGCTCTTTCAAAGGGCCCTGGTAATCCTTAATGGCTCTCACAATACCCTAAAACAGAACATATGGGTGTCTGTTAGTGGAGAGAGAGGTCCTCTCTCTCCCACCTTCCACATCCCTCTTGGAATTCAGAACACCTTCTCCTGCTTTATACTCCAAGTCTTTGAAAACCACAGTTACCGTTGTATTGGATCAGAGTCCATGAGACACTCTCCATAACTGGCCAGAAGGGGGCACTCTTGAACATCTTCCCAAGTGGCTTGTTTCTGCAGTGCCTGTCAATCCTGTCTATACTGGGGCATGAGAGACTGGGGTTTGCATAGGTTTCAGAGTAGCAGCCGTGTTAGTGAGCTATAGCTCACGAAAGCTTATGCTCAAATAAATTTGTTAGTCTCTAAGGTGCCACAAGTACTCCTTTTCTTTTTGAATAGGGTCTAACGTGCTATGGTGCAGAGCATTAATCCTGAACTCCTGCCGGCCCAGGGAGTGAGAGACTAGGCATCACACCTGGGTCCTCTGTGCAGCCTTTCCTTCACTCTGCCGAGTGAATTAAGTACTCTTGGAAATAGTACTGCATAAGCAATGCAAGAATCACATCATGCAGCCTCCCTCCCCAACACATATTCCAACCCCGGTACAGATAGACAGTGCCTGTGGAGCAGAGGGAAATTACTCAGTCCTTAGTCTCTCTGCTGAGACTGCCAAAAAGGAGACCAGTTGGGAGTATGGATGTGTGTTGATGATACCCAACAGGATACACATTTCCTCGTGTTTCAGAATCATATGGTACCTTAAAGGTGGCTGCCACGTTGGTGAAGTTAGCAATGCTGCCTCCAATTATCAGGATTTTGCCTTAGGGAAAAAGAGGAGAACAACAAACAGCTGCTAGAACACTGGCAGGACACTTAAGTGTTAAGCTGCTTAGGAGGTGGCAGAGACAGCCAAAGGGTCTCTCAGTTCTGGCTGCTAACCACAGCCCTGTACAGAATGGCTAGCCAGAGTATGGGAGATGTTTGTTAAGAAATGGGATTGTGCCTGCAATAGCGAAGCAAAAAGTTTTCTGATAAGAGCCAGATGGTCCAAACTTGTATCATTTACCATTCCAAAGATACTGGCTTTTGTCATCTCTAACTTTCATGGGAGGAGACCCATTAGGTGCCAATCATCCATCCTAACAGGCCACAATAAGACATTGTCTAATGTTTTGAACATCCCATGTGATGGAGCTTCTACTGCTTGCTTTGGGAGGCTATGCCACAGCTCAGTAAGCTGTTCAGACATCCAAACATGATAGCAGCTCAAATCTGTTCAGTGTTTTTGCTGCTACAACTGGATAGCTGAGCTCCTTCGACTGCTCATGGAAGAGTTCCTGTAACAGATCTGACTGCAATCTCTAGAGTCAGAATCTCAGATGTCCTTTCTTACCCTCTGGGTGCTTCTCCCGAGTCATGAGGGAGAGAATGGTCTTAGCATAGTCGTAGGTCTGCTGCTCACTAGGGGCTCCAGAGTATTCCCCATAGTTTGCCAGTTCATTTACACCCCCCAGATCACAAATGGTGTCACTGTAAGAAAGACACAAAAGATCACTTGGAAATGCTAAATATTCTTCAAAAGCACTTCAAAAGCCCTAATAAAACTTCACAAACACTCAGGTGGAGGAAGCAGGGGTAGAGGTGGTTGTCAGAAGGAGTTAGAGTGGCCAGACTATATCCTGAAAACAAAGAGGCTTTCCACATGACGCTTACTATGATTAATCCCAAATACATTTCCCAGAGGTGAGGGGAAGCCCTTTGAGATGTGAGGCTGTGGGACAGAAGACAAAACAAAATAAACCAATGACCACCACGAGGAAGTCACGGCTTTAAACATAACATTTAACTAGCTTCTTCCCTTCCAAAACACAGAGGAAATGTACTTCACAACCAGGCAGAGATCAGAAAAGCCCTAGCAGAGTCTGGGAGGTGCTGGAGGCTCCTCAGCAACATCTAGGAGCATGCTAGAGATTGCCTCAGCCAAGACTGCATTCCTCAAGCTGGAGATGGGAAGAGAGGTTTTGAAGAAGGCCATGGGGAGGTGGCCAGGGGGCAGTCCTTTAAGTTGGGTTTGGATTCCTCTCCTGAGAGCACTGCTTAAAGCATGCTTCATAGGTTTACCTACCTCCCCGAATTAAGTTGTATTTGGTATGTAACAAGGACACAAACATATTGCACCCTGAAAGGGGATGCCTCATGGCAGCTGGTCCTGGCTCTAAACAGGACCCAAATACAGCTGGTTAGGAGTTTTTCCAACAAAACTTTTTTCACTGGAAAATGTTAATTCCACAAAAAGTTCAGGTTTCGATGAAATGCATCAGTTTCAATTAAGTTTTTATCAGGAAGATTTCTCAGGTCCAGGATAGAATTTCTGATCAAAATGAGAAGAGAAGAGAAGAGAGAAAAGAGAAGAGAAAGACCTGCCGCAGAATAGCCAATAGCACGGCGTTAGGCACTCACTTGTGATTTGGGAGACCCAGCTTTAATTCCCTCATCTCACTCAGGTAGACTGGACACTTAAGCATGGATCTCCCATATCCCAAATGAGTGCCCTAACCACAGGGCTACTGGCTACTCTGCGGTCTCTCTCAAACCTTTTTGTGAAAAAATGCGACAGGCCTTGGTTGTAAAAACCTCAAAATTTTTCATAAAACCGATTTCTTGTTTTCTAGCCACCCCTACTCCCAAGCACACACGGCTTGGGAGTTGCTTGCACTGGGAAAACCCCTTTTTTCCAAAAGCTCCATCAATTATTTTCCAATGGCAGCTCTCTAGGGTTAGAGTCCTCTGTCCCCTATAGAAACATGTGCTTGGTACCTATAGACCACAGATGCGCCTCCTCCAGCCACCATCGTCCAGATCCTCCCCTTGGGATTGAGAAGAGTCAGTTTCAAGCTGGCTCCGCTCTTTGCGTCCAGATCAGCGATATAGGCTTCCTGCAGACAGACAAACGTTTTGGAAGTCCCCCTCTTTTTTGGTAGAGGACAGCACTCCTTGTGGAGCAGGCTGGGTTAGGGAGACTGGGCCTGATTTCCAGAGGTGCTGAGCCCCTGCAGCTCCCCTTAACTTAAACTGAAATTGTGCGTGCTCAGAACTTCAGAAAGTCAGGCCCACCACATATGTCCTAGTGTCTTTTAATTCTTGTTGTTGGACACCAGGCTACAGTTAGTCACCTACTTTGGCAACACCCATCTATTTGTATTTCTATCCAGAAACCTAGAAATCAGAAGTGGAAGAAAGCTACTCAGTTTCATCTAACCCTGTCCCCTTAGAAGCAGGGCAAGGCTGTTCTCTACCATATGATCTCCTGGGCTTTGTCCAGTCCAGTTTTAAAATGTCTCGTTACTGGACACATTCCTCCTGACCATGTAGGAGTTAAGACCACCCATCTGTAGGTAAAGAGCCTTTGTGAGTGTCATGTAGAGCCAGTTATAACTTGACTGGGCTGCACCGCGGTTTAAATTTCTGTCTGTATTTGTTCTGTCACTTCAAGATGGGAATTTTACTTTGCTGCCCATGTTCAATTTTGAAAGCTCCCAGGTTCCATGTCCCCACATGCCTCAATTGGGGAAACGTTTCTCCAAACAGTCCTTTACACCGAACTCCACTGTTTCAAAATCTCTCCGCTGACCTTCAGTGATGTAAAGTAGGGGAAGGATGGTACCAAAGCACCCTTAGTTATAAACTTTCTAACTAAGCTGCAGCCAGAGATCTAATCATGGAGAAGAGCCATCATTTGGCTTGCTATTGTGTTCTTTTACCAGGCATGCTAAGCACTGTAATTAGAGTTCATTAACATTCTCAATGAGCATAGAGACGTAATAACCTTCAGAGTGACTTGCAGGGGGACGATTCAGACAGCCTGAAATTAAACAAATCCATTAAAGAGCAAATTGAGTTAAGTGTTGGCTCCCAGCAAGTTACATGGCAGGGGAAATAACTAAATGGATTTCTTGGCCATATTACAAAAAACCTTTCCCAATTTAAGCATCATTAGGATTATTAAAGTGAATGGTCTGCACAACAGACAAGTCTTCCAGAAGTGCCAGCCCAAACATCTGAAAGAAGTTTTTGCATAATAATTAGTGTGTGCGCACCACACTCAACGATCTCGGGTGCTGCTGGTAGCTCTCTATATGGAGTAGGATTTTTAGAAGTGCCTAAGTAATTTCGAAGCACAAGTTCTGTTGACTTCAATGAAATTTGTATTCCTAAGGTACTTGAAAAATCCTACCCAATTTTTTCTTGTTCTTGATTTCGCAGGCCAGCAACTGGTTTCAGAGGTAATATTTTATTTCAAAGTCTGATAGACGAAAATTCTCTTCTTGGATCAACACATCAAACTTCAGCCCAGAGAGATTTTGCACAAGTTATAACTCCTGAGTGTGTGTGTGTGAGGATTATAAACAGAAATGCTGAGTGACCATTGACTCTAGAAGCACCATCAGCATGATATGGCACAGCAAACAGCTATGGTTAGCTAACATGGCAGGGGCTTTCCTTCCAACACAGACAACACTTGCACAGTATTAAAATACACAAAAACCCCACCACACACAGTAGCATACCTGCCATTTAATTCAATGCAGTTAAATTTGATCCTCCAGTTAGTAAGGAAGGTAAAAATTCTAAATGAGAGAGAAGAGAAGAGCAGCCCAAGGAAGATCCATGTAATGATGAAAAATGGCTATAGCTAAGAGTCCTATTACTGGGCATTATGTGAACAACAAAGTAAGTACTACCATGAGCTATGGGCCACATCTAGTATTTACCAGGTCATCTTTGTCAGAAACCATGAACTATGGTGACAAGGCTGTATAAGAAAGGGAAGCCCCATCTGTGTCATGCACACTTTGACCTATGTATATGGAGAATGGTTTCTCGTTAACTGTGCAATGGTGGATTCTTTACTTGCCTCTGGATAAGCCTCTCTGCCAAAGGGTGGGGGGAACTCCACATCCCCCCATTTCACTTTGCAGACGTAGTCAGCAGTAGCGTCAATCTTTGCAGCCAAATCCAGAACATAGACGCCATCTTTAGTCACGACTGTATTAAGAGATACACCAGAGTTAGTCTTTTGCATGGATTAACAATATGGATTCCCCAATAACTGGATATTTTGTGATGCTTTCTATATTAGGAGTGGTGGCCTCTTTGATTTTTTCTTTATATTATTGACTATAGAGGTGACCTTCACCAAAAGAGAGCCATCTCAAAGTCCACCCCCCTTTTTTTTGGCAGGGGGAGGGGAAGGGTCTAATTCTACTATCCATGGCAAATGGACACCACAAAATTCTGAGTGTCTGTTTGATACACAGACCACCTTGCCCTGATGGGTACAAGTTACCCATCAGGAACACACATTAGTACACCAAAATCTACAGAGAATTTTAAAAACCTGTATGAAAACTGCAGTCTGCTTGCACAGAATTTAACATGCAGGGATCTTTCCACTGCTTTCTTTAAAGCCATTCAGAGTATTCTATAGCCAAACCAGGCCAATTACATCACTAGAGACATCTTCTGAAAATGATCCGATTCCCTCCTGTGTAGGGCCCCGAGTTTACCTAAGATTCACCCAACAAAACTTTGTTTGCCTCAGCCAATTATACTGCTTGAAACTAACACATGCAGTATACAGTCTGTATCTCAGATGTATATAATTAACTACTCATGGAAAGCCTGTGCATTTTTTTGTATCACTTTTGCTTAGGTATTACTTTGACCTGTATAGAACGTGGAAGGATGAACAAAATATCACTATTAAAACAAAGCAACCCTGCAGTGATTCTTCTACCCTCTCCCCAAGACATCAGAGTTACCTAGTGGATTTATCTCCAGGTACGTGAAATACAAGTCTTCGTAAAGGTTGAAAAGGCCAGATATGAAGCTAGCCAGGACACTGCACAAAAATTAAAATACATAA
The DNA here is from genome assembly GCF_965152235.1 of Eretmochelys imbricata. NCBI lineage: Eukaryota > Metazoa > Chordata > Testudines > Cheloniidae > Eretmochelys > Eretmochelys imbricata. Next base: position 14,536,752 of record NC_135598.1, read on the forward strand.
ATTAATTAGAGCAGGTAGACAGATAACAGATATAGAAGAGCCTGTCCCAGTTCCTTTATCATCTTTGTCTGTGGAGATCCTACCTTCTATCAATTTCTTTCATTCACATTCATTTTCAAGGGAAGATGTCTGGGTAATGACTCAGAGGTCAGGACCCGGATGACTCAACTTAATTAAACCCCCACTAGAAAAAAAAAACTGCAGAGAAAATGTTATCGTCTCAAGACTTATCTGATGTTTCCATCTGGTTTAATCTCATTAGGAGGCAGAAATCTGACAGATGTGCATCTTTTGTCAGAACTCAACTTCAAGGCCCATTAGCCAGAGAAAGGAAAGACTGGAGTGAACAAGAGTAGATCTAAGAGCCTGATGAGGTGCATCTCAAAAGAAGGCCTTCAGCAATTGTGTTTCCAAATAATGAAATATGAGATTAGTTATCTGCATCATCTTTAACTAGAAGCTTAACAGTTAGCTTTGAAATCTGCAGATCAATCTGAAATAAGCTTTTAATATCGAGAGGCTATAAAATCTCAAGTAGCTCACCTAGGACAAGGAATCATACCTTTCCATAATCAGCCACCAACTACTGGATTCAAGTAGTTTTACAAGCCCTGCAAGACATAGCAATCAGACTCCAGGAATTGTCCTGCCCTTACATAAAGAATCATGGGGGGAAAAGGGCTGTCCTTGGGCTGAATGTAAAATATGCCTTTTGCAGCTCAATAGGAAACAGACAACCCCAAGGAATTTAGATTGTTTGGGATGTGTTGCACATTCCTGCCCATACTCATAAGCCATAGAGGAACATTCATGGAGAAAAATGAGGATCAACTCCACTGAAACGTGAGAGCTTTTGGGAAGGAGAGTTGACATACAGAACACTGGGACTGGGGGCATATAGGATGTAGAATTATATTCCTGCTTACTCTTTCTTCTCCTCCAGTGCGTGCACCAGGAGATGTTTTTTCACATCGGATGCACTGAGCTTTTCATCCACCCTCACCAAGAGCTTCTGAGCTTTGGCATCAACATCTCCCACGTCCACACCCCCTTGATGGTGGAAGAGCACGTAGTCCCCCTCGCGGGCAGCATAGATGCACACGTAGAACTCTTCTTCCTGTGGCACAGATCAGGGGGATGAACATTTGCTAGTAAGTCACACCCAGCAACGGCACTGCTTAGCTAAATTTCCAGGGGTGCCCAAGTTAACTCATTGAAAAACCCAACCCAGGAGTAGTTGGCGTCCATCAGAGACGTTCTTAATGCATCCCAGGGAATTCTATAGACTATTACGTGGCTGCGCTTGGAGGGGCAGCCTGGGGAGACTTCAGGTCCCAACACATGATGCTCCAGTTTGATCACAACAGCTTCCACTGGGCATATCATATCCTAGGACCTGTAGTTTCCTTGGTCAGATGCAATCTGCTCCCATTTTAAACAGCTTAAGTACGGGCTTCAGAAGCCTGTTAAGGTGCCAGCACAATGCTCATTTGGGGAAAATGAGGGAACCTCAGTTTCAGATATTGAAAGTAGCATATAACCAACACCACAGACCAAGGCAGGGGAAGATTATGTGGTAGCTACATCTCCCTAAATACCACGTAAATTGTCTCACTTTAGCACTCTTTCTTCTTCCTGCTTGACAGCCACCAGATTGGAGGAACAATTTATTGCCTGTTCCCATGTGATCTTTACTGCGGCAGGATCGCCTCCTAGTGGGGAGGAAAAGCAACCGACCAGTGCAGCTGTAAATCACTGTCTCTGTGCAAAGATTCTAAAGCTCTTTATTTCTCAGCGAAAACATGGTCAGCCTCATCACCTTTCTGACATCCACCCAAGTGCTTGCTTTCTCCATCCCTAAGAGCAGTCAGTCAGTCTGGGCCAAACAAGATTTTGGAGCACTTTTGTGTTTTAATTGCAATACCAACCTGCTTGTGAGGGACGAAGGGCTCGATCAGGAAGTTCTTAAGGATACCTGTAGCTTTAGCAATCTGTTGATAGGAGAGAGACACACCATTAAAGCTTCACGCAGTAGCCACAGCTAAGACATGGCAGACACACACTCCAGGATGTCTAACACTGCTCTGACTCAAATCAATTCCCAACAATCTCTATTGGTTGGAATATGTATTCCTGAAACCAGTATCTCCACACTCCAGCATGGCAGCGCACACTACTGCTGCTATGAAGACCACTGAGCTAGTCTGTGGCATTTCAACACTCACATGAAGCTTCAGGAAGCCTTCTCAGAGCTCAGTGTCTCCCACCTCCCCATGGTCTCTTCTCTCCAGAAAGCTGGCAATCTATGACATTGTACTGACATTACTATGAAGTCAGTCTTCCCCCCCCTTTCCAATGGCCACTGCTGGTCTTACTCAAACTGCGATGTAATAAGTTTGCCACTTCACATCCCGGAAGTACAATACTTCCAAAAGGCAACACTTAGTTCAGTACTAAGTGCTACATGAGATGCATGTACTGTTGTCCCTCCCTTAACTTTCTGTAACTAACACACACCCCACAGTGTTATTACCAGCATGGGGCAGGAGGACCCAAATTTTCTCATTGGACATTGTTAATGGCTGATTTTCTGAAGGGTTATCGTCAGATGAATAGCCAGTTTTTGTCCTCTTTGCCTTGGGCTGACAGCTTACATCAGCTAGGGCGCACAAAAGCACCAGAACAGCTTTATCCTCAGATGAATGGCAAAAACGACAGGGCATCAACATAGGCTGCAATCTATTTGCCCAGCCACAGGCAGCAGCTCACAGGCTGGGTTCCGACAAGGCAGGATGCAGTCAACACCCAGGAGATCAACACCCGCATCAGCCCTGAAAAGCAGGCTTGGGAGGAACCATTTCCCAAACACAAGCTGTAGAGGGACAGAGACCTGTCCCCTAGGCTCACACTGTGGGTTATAAATATTAGTGATCACCTGGTTTCAAATGCCATCTTAAGTCATCACGTAAAATGAGCTTGGTGGTTCTTTAATAGTAGACAGTTGTCCAGATCCCCAAACCAGTGCGCAATTTGAAGTGATCAGCCCCTGCTCACAAGACCCAAGACTGGGATGTCAGTGGGCTGCAGGTCAGGAGTGAGGATCATCAGCAGAGTTATGTAAGGCAGCCTGCAAAACCCAAGGTTAAAACTCCAGACGCTCCCCGGGTTATGCAAGTCCCGACTTACGCAAACCTGCACTTATGGAAAAAGTTCTGTAAGCTAGAAATAGGAAGGGATTTTTTGGGGCGTAATGGTTGGGTATACGTTTCCGACTTATGCAAAATTCAAGTTACGCAAGGCGTTTTGGAATGGAACGATTGCATAAGTCGGGGAGTGTCTGTAGTCTAATCTGCCTCAGTCTAACTAGTGCTATCGTCCCCCACTTTCACAAGCCCTGAACATTAATTTGGAGGGCATGGGGGCAGAAATGTATATGAAGATAGAATAATCAGGTCTCCAAAAGGTCTGTTTTATGGATAACAAAATGCCTTGTCTGATTTAATCTTTTTTTAAATGGGTTTTTACCCTGAATGATTTTTTTATGCCGTTAAAGGCTCAACACATTTAGGAAAAGCGGGGGAAGAGAGATAAATACTGGGTCAGGAGCCCATGCCCCCATGCTGAGCCCACTCATTCAGACATGGCCCTTGCATTATCCTCAGCAGATATGTCAACACCCCTTGTTTCTCAAGGGGCAGCCCTACCCGGATGTAGCTGCCTGCCCCATTTCACAACGTGCTTCAGGAGTGGCTTTGCAACCCCTGCTGTGCATCTCAGTGATGGAGCCAGCTGTATATCAGTCATAGTAACGACAAGGCCTTGGTTACCTCCAGGCAGCAAGACTCCAACTCCTGAGATGCAGAGGCTGAGGTAACAGATGTCTTTATCATCGTCAGAGTGTTCCCAGGAGAAAAGTTACAAGACAGCATCCAATTAAAATGAGGACTGACATAAGACTCCAGCGTCAGCCAACACACAGTGACTAATACGCTGGCTGGCAACAACGAAGGGGCGATGTGAGGACTTTGCTTTTAGGTCAGTCTTGTTATAGCTACTTTGGGCACCAGTAAAATGGAACAGCCACCCCAACGAGAGGCAGTGCTGACTCCTAAGTGGGGACAGATATTTAGAATGACACGAGAATTCAGGGGGAATTCACCACTTTTTTTCTACTGACAGTGTCTCCAATAGGCTTAGTCATTGGATACTAATAATGGGTAGTAAGTCGACTGAACGGTGCCATCAGTGGGCTACCAAATGGTGCTTAATTCCCAACAGTAGATACACATAGGTCAGATTCTCCTCTCACTTGGTTTTCCATCAGCATCACTTCAATGATTATTCCTGCCTTACACTGGTATATGCGAGAGGGATAACCTGGCACATAGAAAGTAACATACAAAGCCCGCTAAAGATCAGGTTTATAGCACGAAAGGGTCAGAGCAATACAAGTAACTTTTCATCTCTTCACTGCTACATCTGCCATTAGAACCTCGGTCAATACGCTCCGTACCTACCGTAGTTTCTTGTCCCAGACGGGGTTTGAGCCAAGCCTTCACCTGATCCAGGTCAAGATTAACTCCAACTAATCCGAGCTTCCCACGCCGTTTTATTAGCTGATCTGGCTTCACCACCAGACGCTAGAATATCAGACACGAGGGATCGAAGGAGAGAGAAAAATCAGAAGCTTTGAGTTAAGCAGACAGAGTCTCTGCAGATTATTAAACTGAGTTTTAAATTAAGTAAATTCTCTGCAGCAAAGTGTCCTAGGGGAGAGTTTGTTTAACCTATTGGCTGGCACCCAATGTACTATGGTTGTTAGGCAAAATGCACCCTTAGTGCTGCCCTGGATACTAGGTGGGAGATTCCACCAAATTCAAAAAGAAAGGAAAAAAACCATGGTGATCTTTGCTGGACAGATACTGTAAGCCCACAGACATTTCAAAAGTTCAGTAAACAACCCTAACAAAAGGATGTGTGCTGTCCACAGTTTTTAGGATTCCTGAAAATCTCTTAGAGATACTGCTGATATTTTCCAGCAGCTGACTCATCCAGTTAAGTGTTGAGCATTTAATTAGTTACTGTGCAGGTGCTATCAATCAGTAAGAAAATGGACAGTGTAGAACATCCATGTCCTGCTAACCAGTGGCTTAAAATAATTAATAGCTGGAAAGGAGCCAGGTTAGCCAAACAGAAAAAAGGAACTCTGAAGAGATGCTCACTGCTCTATGCAGAAGATGCATGGCTAGGAAGCAGGACAAAAAGACTTCACAAACAAAAGAAAAAACAAACAAACTTACCTTACATTTTTTGCTCAGATACAAAAAACCCAAACACATCTATTTACCGAAACCCAAAACTAGTCAGAGTGAAGGCCAGTCATTCTAATGCTGTGATCATCCTCAACCCACTATATAGTACTTGGGTAAGGAAAGAGTGTCGGAACAGAGCATGTTATTGGGAATGAAGACTGAAATGTCTAGAGCGTAGTAGCTACATGACTACCTCACACTCAAGTTTTTTTTTGCTAACGTGGGCCGATCTCTTGATTTGTCTGCTGACATTTCTTTGTTTAACAGGAGTCACTCAAGCCCTCAAATCAGCAATACAGTCGGGTTCCTTTGACACCAATACAGCATTACTGAAGCCACATTTATCTATTCTCAGTGCTCCACTGCCATGTTGGGTTACTTTCTTCCACATTTCCTGGCATGGACCCTACCGGCTACCGACACTTCATGATAGCACAGCCAAAGGGCAGAGTTCTACAATGCAGGCCGCCAATGCCATCAGCTTTAGAGAACCGGCATGCAATGATCCAACTTACAGCCATCTTAGCAGTAGCCATGCTAGAGTACAAGTTAGATGTGAGAGCTGGGAACAAGACGACCAGATGCATGGGTTCTAGTCCCAGCTATCAGACTTACGGTGTGACTTTGAAGGCAGGTCATCTAACCTCCCACTCTATAATTACCCACCTCATAGGAAGTATGTTGTATAGCCTAGCGATTGTAAAATGCTCAGATGCCCTCCAATGAATGGCATTGCAGAAGGGCAAGTCATTGTGCTTACCTCAGTTAGGAGCCAGGGGTGATCCTGAATCAGCCGATCCCAGTCGGTGTCTGATGTCACTCTGGCATACTTGAAGCGGTTCTGAATGGCTGAGGATGTGCAGATATATTTGTACAGGAACTCCTTCCCCGTCTGCTCAGATATGGCTTTGGCTGACATGGCTACCTAGTAACTGAATTTAAAGAGCGAGAGACACAAGGTGAGTGATGTACTATCTTTTACTTCCTCTAGACCTGAGGAAGAGCTCTGTGAAACACGAAAACTTGTCCCTCCCACCAACCGCCATTCGTCCAACAGAAGATACTACCTCACCCACCTTGTCTCTTGTATCCTAGGACCAACACAGCTACAAAAATTTTTATATAGACAGAGACACTGACTCAGATTTGCAGATATTTCATCCCTCGGGTTCAATGAGAACACAAGGTTAGGTTAAGCAGAGACATTTATTAATCCGAGTGCCTATCCAAGCCTCCAGGCTCCATCTTGTCATTATGAAAAACCTACAAAATTCCATCGATCAAATAAATAGTCCCCATTGATCAAAAACCTCACCCTATTCAACGACTCTTAACACCCTATCCATTTTCCACCCCCTGTGGGGGAGAGGGGGGCCTTGCAGCAAGACGAGAAACCCACCCAACTCTGCACCGGAGGAGCCTTCACAGCAGAGGACATGTCAGGTCTGTGCCTCCCCACCCCCTACAGGCAGTGCAGCCTGCCCACAACTACATACGTCCGCTCTCTCTCTCTCTCAACACAGGGCCAATAGGGCAGAAACCCCTCCTCCAGCCTACTACTTTCTTCCAAAGTATGTTAGGTTTCCAGCATTTCCTCCTGATAGGACCCCTATTAAAGTTATGATTCTTAATGTTTTAGGAATCACTAATCAAATGCTTATATCTGAACAGAAAAACCCCCTCCATTATGGTTTTTCCCCCCGTGTTTACAATACCACCTCACTTTATTGTTCTAGAACAAGTGGCCTGAGAGCAGTCTCTCAGCATCTAGTTTCCTATGGGGGGGAGGAAATTCTATGTGCAGAATTCTGGAAGGGGACGAAGTGAGGTGCTGGAAGTTCTTAAATTCCTTTCCCCTTCCAAAGGATGGGCTCTAGAACCAGCTGGGAATTCACTCCTTTAAAGACACCAGCACACAAGGCTCTATATTCTTGGAGTTGCAACTTTGTTTTGGATGCAACATAGAAGTGCCAAAAAGTGTTATAAATGGCACAGAAGTAAATGCTGCTTATAAAAATTCTTTTTTACTGAACCCATTTCCACATGACAGGCATCAGATCAAAAGCTGCTTGTGACCTGCAGAGGTTAACAAACTGCTCCATTTTTAGTAAGCGGTTAGATCGCTGACGAACTGGCATAGCCAACAACTCATGGATTTCTGGGCATGACAACAGTACTCTTCAGGCTACTTGCCTTAGCAGGACTTCCCTTTGCCAAGCCAGGGATGGCAGTAAGTGGAGGCGTTCACACAAGCAAAGCTCTTTCGTTCCAGTTTCTTTTTTGGGAAGAAAGAATCACTTATGTCTCCTCTCCCAATTATTGTGAACCAAGAACTACTCTGAAAAAGATCAGCAGTGAGGAGTGGAAGAGCATAAGAAAAACAAACCCCCCAAAACAAACCTTGTAACAGTCTGGCCATGGAAGTGTACAAATATGACTTGGCAAAGACAACTGGCAATCCCATCACAGGACAGGGGCCAGATAGCACATACAAATCCATGAAAGGAAGCAGTTTAAACAGATACAAGAAATACAACAGAATCTATTGTGTGCTTCTAATATCTTGTGCTTAGCAAGAACCTGTGCCAAGGTGGGCAGTTTCTCATCTTTGACTTAGCTAGGCCCATGACTGGGAATCATCAGTGATCATTATAAACAGAGTTTGGGGGTAGAGTTTTAAATTTAAAGGAAGGAATATGCTCGATGGAGAAAAGGATGAGTCATGCAGCATTCTCCATACAAAACTGGGATCTAACCAGGAGACCCAGGTATGCATTCGAAGTGCTCATGGAGGTGGATAGCTGTACTGCTGCATTGGCTGAATGCACGAGCGCAGCTCAATGCTCAAGACCAGACTACTTTCTGACTAGGCTATAGCACAATGCAAAATGAGTTTGCGGACTGACTGATCAGCTAGATTAAAGTTAGCTCTATTTGTTTATTCTGAGACTTTCCTAAACAATGTTATCGTTTCTCAGGGTGGAATTACAGCCCTCTCTCAGGGATGCATACATCTGGCAGGTACTAGATTGCATGTAGACACCAAGACCGAACATACAGTCATCTCATGATAGCTGTAGCAGCAAGCTAGAGTTTCAATCAGATGTCCATCATTACGATGGACTTAAGCAACAGCATGCAGCGGCACTTCCTCTACAATCAGGTGACAGCAGGATACAAAAAAAAAAAACCCAAACCAAACCACCAAGCCAACCCCCATCATAACATTATCTCAATGCTACTAAGAGCAGGTGGGGGCAGGTAACAGGTAAGTGGATATGCTGCATGCCAATGGATTAGCTTCAAGCTAACATTTTATGACCTGGAAGGCCTGCTCCATAGCTCCAGTGGATTGTCTCCAGATCTGGCTATAAACAGAGTTATGCAGGTACCCACTTGATGTTGCTGGAGCTACTCAGCTATACTGCCGAGAGGGCTGCAGCACCAGGCTCCTTTAGTGCAGTGGTTTTCAACCTTTTTTCATTTGTGGACTCCTAAAATATCTCAACGGGAGGTGCGGACCCATTTGGAAATCTTAGTCTTCAGACCATAGGTTGAAAACCACTGCTTTAGAGGAACAAGAGGCTTGATTGAACAGTGGTGAAATATCAAAGGCATGATATAAGAGTCTCAAGGAGAAGGACTATATAGAATATCGGCAGGTATGTCTGGGTACACTGAAAAGAAGCCAGCAAAGTGCTTGTATCCAGAGCTTCAAGTGTGGGGATTATGGCTAGAAGATGACCTTCATCCTCTTTGCTCACTATAGAGTTCAATCTGCCGAGTCTACTGTCAAGAAGTAGTTTTCTGCCCTTCTTAGCCCTGCAGACGCCACTGAGCTTTGAAAAAGCAAGCTGGATTCTACTGTGCACCAACATGAGCTGCAGAGTTGTTTTGATTGCTGAATCTTGATTAGCAGGGAAGCTAAAAGAGGCAGAAAGAACAGTTGCACCATTGGGAATCAGCTGGATTTTGCAGCACCAACAATTAGAAGGATCCTCTGTTGATTTGCAAACTGAGCTAATTAGCTCTGCAATTAGCAAAAAGGAGATGGAATGTCATCCTTACACAATCACTTTCCTGACTATAAAGTCACTGACACAGATTGCTTTGAACAGGTATATCCAGGAAAGCAAGTGAATTCCTTCCCAGGATGATTTACTGCCTAGTCAACCCCCTGTCAACCTTTCATTTTAGACAGTGAAGACCAGGCGTGATTGTGTTTTGGGTTAGTAGCTGGCACAGGTAAGTGCAAGCTTCCCTGCCCACCCAGACACAGCTCCGCCAATCACCTTCACAACAGCCAGCATGCTATATTTGGCAATTTGTATAGCAGCACTCACAAAGCTTTCCATTAGCTTTTTGCTTTTAAGTGATACTCTTTCTGGGATCTTGGAGAGCTCCTGAGCCATGTGTGATCTTTTATTTTGTCTAATAGAAAGCTACAATATGGCTCCCACACCCCATGGAAATCCATCAGTTGCCTGTTTTAAAGTACGCCAAAGGGCAGCCTCAAAGAAAACCAATGTCACATTTCACTGCATTAAGATACAAAGTATGGCAAATCCATTTCTTACATATTTTAAAGAGCTAATTACAAATCTTACATTTTGGGTTCTTTCAGGATGAAATACTGAAGTTCTCATAACAGCACAGCTCTGCAAAGCACTACAGTACACAAAAATTAAATAATGAAAGGCCCTATACACACACGTAAAATATACAGGTGACTCAGAGTCAGTACTCCAAGGTTCCCTTCCTACCTCTGTGAGGGCAGTATTATCTAGTGGTTAGAACAGGAGACTGGGAATCAGGATTCCTGGCTCCCATTCATAGAATATCAGGGTTGGAAGGGACCTCAGGAGGTCATCTAGTCCAACCCCCTGCTCAAAGCAGGACCAATCCCCCACTAAATCATCCCAGCCAGGGCTTTGTCAAGTCTGACCTTAAAAATATCTAAGGAAGGAGATTCCACCACCTTCCTAGGTAACCCATTCCAGTGCTTCACCACCCTCCTAGCAAAAGAGTTTTTCCTAATATCCAACCTAAACCTCCCCCACTGCAACTTGAGACCATTACTCCTTGTTTTATCATCTGGTACCACTGAGAACAGTCTAGATCCATCCTCTTTGGACCCCCCTTCAGGTAGTTGAAAGCAACTATCAAATCCTCCCTCACTCCTCTCCTCTACAGACTAAACATCCCTAGTTCCCTCAGCCTCTCCTCATAAATCATGTGCTCCAGTTCCCTAATCATTTTTGTTGCCCTCCGCTGGACTCTTTCCAATTTTTCCACATCCTTCTTGAAGTGTGGGGCCCAAAACTGGACATAATACTCCAGATGAGACCTCACCAGTGTCGAATAGAGGGGAACGATCACGTCCCTCGATCTGCTGGCAGTGCTTATACTTATACAGCCCAAAATGCCGTTAGCTTTCTTGGCAACAAGGGCACACTGTTGACTCATAGCCAATGTTCCCTCTAATTTTTGACAGGCCGTGTGTGCAAAAAATTTCTTCTGTACAAATAGTTATGCTTCTGTGCGTGCGGTGTTTCACCGTTTGCGCACGCACATGCATACAGCTTAGCGGGAACAGTGCTCATAGCCAGCTTCTTGTCCACTGTAACCCCTAGCTCCTTTTCTGCAGAACTGCTGCCTAGCCACTCGGTCCCTAGTCTGTAGCAGTGCATGGGATTCTTCCATCCTAAGTGCAGGCAGGACTCTGCACTTGTCCTTGTTGAACCTCAGATTTCTTTTGGCCCAATCCTTTAATTTGTCTAAGGTCCCTCTGTATCCTATCTACCTCTCCTCCCAGTTTAGTGTCATTCTGGCATTGATTCACTGTGTGACCTTGGGACTCTTCATGACCAGAGGCTTCCTGTGTCCGTTTTGTCCTCCCCCTGCCCAAAATCTGTAAAATGGGGGAATACTAACCTAATCCACTGGGCAGTTGTTAAACCTGGAGTATACAAACTGCTTTGAGAGCCTCTGATAGAAAGGCAAGAGTGCTGTTACCGTGGGTTATGACACTGCAAGCCCACAAAAAGCTCAAAGGCTTTACAAAATTTGTATTCTCTATTAATTTAGCTGCTCTCACTGCTTGTTCCTCACCTGACCTCATTGTCCTGAGTTTGTGACATCACAGCTGCTGTGGCAAGAACAGTGAGGCCAAAGGGATATGACACTGGCAGCAGCTAAAATGTTAAAAGCAACAAAGACCCTGCTTTCATTCAAGGGTTGCTCAGTAATAAAATTGGTGGGGGGAGAAGCAGTAGGACTATCATAGTTAAGCTCTTCAGCAGCATTGACCCTGCTAGTCCCATGACCATGGGGATAGAGAAAACTGAAAATATGCTACTATCTGCAGAACTGTTCTGCGCAACAGTCAGCAGAAAAATTTCCACAACACATCAGCAGATGCCTGCTCTATGCACAGAGTGCAGGTCTGCCAATCGGTCACTAAGACACTCAGAGCAGGCCCGGCTAATTGTTTGTACCTGTTGTTCTTTAGCAAACATTTGAGCAATAGCACCAACGCGAAGTGAAGTGCATGTAACATTTACTGCAAAAAGACCTTGTTGTTTTCCAACAGTTAAGTAGGTCAGGTCCCAAACTTCATAGGCTCATTTCAAGCACGGAGGGCCTCACAGCTATACTTACTGCCAGTGGGAGCAGTGGGCGCTCAGCTCCTCTGGGCCAATAAATAAATAAAAGTCTCCCATACACACACAAGCCCCAGGGTCACCCCCACCTCCTGTCCATTTGCTTGCTGAGACCCTGTTGTTTTTGCTTTCCTGGTCAAATCAGATTACAGTCTTCTTGCAGCATTAGGCTGCAATCCTGCAAGCTACATGCACATAGGCAGACCCCTACACCAGCTGCTATAGGGTCAGGACCTTGGCAACATTCCTCAACTCAAGGGAGGCGTGGGATAAAGTTGGTGAACCCGTTAGATTGCTAATCCACAACACTCTTTGGCTAGCTAAGGAGCCATGGCACACAGGCTTACTGCTAGGATCCAGTTATTTCATTATTATCATCCCATCCTCACTGAAAGGAGAATGGTGGAAGCACAGTTGAATGGGAGACAAGACAACAGAGCAAAGGACAATTAGTTGGCATTTCAGAGCGGTTGGTCCAGACTTAACTTCAGAATATGCCACAGACATTTATTTGAATCAGCTGCGTGATACTTTGCTCTTTTGTATGCGCAAACAGAGCTCTGCTGAATGAAAGCCATGTACCCTGCCTTTTCTGATGGGTGAATCACTGTAGTAAGAATTACATTTAACATAATTTACTTTTTAATGAGACATTGATTTCTCATGGAACTAGCCTTCACACATGCCTTGAATAGATCTTGCTGTGTTTACAGAGGCTTTGCAAAAGAACAATCTCTGCAACAAAAGTGATTTTGAGGGTGTGCTTTGAACGCAGTAGCATGATCTACAAGGGTGTAAAACTCAACAGCTTTTCAAGGAGCACCATTAACATTATATACCAACATCAGAAGGGCAAAAAAAAGATTAAATGACTATTAAACTGGAGAGGTCTGAGGAGTTTTCATGCTTTTTGAAGGGTGCATGCTTCCTAGTGAACGCCAGTGACTTGATGCTCTGTTCCTCTACATATGTTGGTCACATGAAGAAAGTGACAGGAAGGACAAGAGCACACCTCGGGGGAGATTCAAGCTACTCCCTGATGGATGAAGAGGTCAGAACATGACCACAAATCAGCCAAAGAAAAATAAAAACAGCCCCTACTCCCAACCTCCACACTGGGCCTCAGAATAGCCTCCATATTCCAGAACACATCCTCATTCCCCAACTTACTGAGGGGGGAAAAAAAGGGGTTTTGCAGACTATTTGGATCAGATTCTGGCCCAAGATTCTAGCTCTGTTTTCACACCCTGCAGTAGATGCATTTTTGTGGGAAGACCATCTGTATGATTCCACACCAGGGGTTGAACAATCTTGGAGCATGGAATGTTCTACTACAAAAACAGAAGATTTTTAATTCACTGTATTTTAGGTCATAAGGGCACAATACTGTGGTTAAAATTATAACCACAGAACTGGACTAAGTGGTCCAGAAAGCACCAACCCCCTGTCAAGAAAAGGACAAAATTATTAGAAGTCAGCCCAGTCAAACAGAAAATCCTTAAACCCAACCCTGGACCCAGCTACGGAGGTATTTGGATAGGGAATCTCTTTCTTAGACAGAGGGTCCTGAACGAAGAGGACTCTGCCCAGCCCAATCTAGCTAGAAACCACTAGATAGAGAACAAGGAAAATCCAATTGACTACAAAAGGCCTACATTTTTAGGAGGGTGAGAGTCAAGAAGATGAACAACTAGAGGGTTGCACACTTTGTTGCTTCTGCAGGCCAATCTCACTGCACATACCAGGGGCCTCTTGAATTCCTCCATTCCCCAAAAGCTCCCTGTGAGCCATCTTGCCATCCCCCTCTATGTCAGGGATTCACTGTAATCCCCCACCCCTCATGCCAGGGGCTCAGGGTGTCTCCTTTCCCTCGCCCCATAGGGGCGGTATCTCTGTGCTCCCCATTCCCCTCTCTGCCACATACTGGGAGTTCTATGAGTTTCCATCCCCCTCCTCCCAAGCCAGGGACGCTGTGTACCCCCGGTAATGACACCCCCCCCCCCACGTGAAGGGTTCTGTGTCCACACCTAATCTTCCCCCTTCAATTAAAGAGGTTCAAGCTGCTGGCTCCGCTAACCAGATGCCAGGGGCTCCATGTGTCCCCCAGGTCTCTCCCTTTTCAGTCTTCTGATTTTCACCAAAATCAACAGGATTCTTCTGCCCATCAGTGCCTAGAACATTCCCTGAAATGGTGGAATTGATCAGATGCCATGTTCAAAAGTCACTGTGTTACATCCAGACAGACCGACAAACAAGCAGAGAGGAATGCCACGGAGCTAAGTGTAAGGCCCCACAAACTCAGCCCATAAATAATATAACATTTACTTTCTACCAAAAAGCCTAGTAGCTTTAAAAGAGGACTGGATATGTAAATGGAAAATGAGAACCTACGGTTAAGTTCGGAAGGCCATATACTTCCAGCCAATCTGTAAGAGGATATCAGCCCTCGTACTTCATGGTTTAAACCAACAGATTTAGGAAGAAACTTCCCCTCTGGACAGGTTATTCCATAAATTGTCTATTGCAGGGCTTTGCACCTACCTCTGAAACTGCTTGTACTTGCTTCTTCCACAGACTGGGCTAGACAAATCCCTGGCCATTCCCAATTCCTATCCCTTCCTGCTGTAAGGAGAAATTATATATACACGGGAGTGGACACACATTACTTGGCAAGAGGGTAAGCTACTCTCACTACTTTGCTGGGCCAGTTGCTAAACACAATTCAACATGGTTCTTCCAAAAGGCTTTCAATTAAACTGCGAGGGTCTATCCACTCTGGGGTTGGTTTCCTGTACAAAGATGCCAGTTACTGTGTTAAGAAAATCGTGAGTTTTCAAAACGTTACTAGTTCATAAATAGATACCATCTTTACAGACATCCCAATGCTCATTAGGAACTCCAGAGAGGGTACAGGAAACTGACAGACTAAGTCACGTTCTCTGGGGCTCAGAAATATTTACTTCTCTCTGCCAAAACAGATGTCACCTGTCAAAGCTGCTAGAAGGATTTGTTCTCAGGAAAGTCATTCAAGCACATTAACAAGGGAGAAGAAAAAAAATATTCATACTTACGATGACAAGCTAGATAGGTCTGAGTGGCTGAACGCTGACTCTGCTGTAACTTGACAGATGCATACAACCTGATCTGGTGAGGACCAGCGGAAGGCAAAATACCACATAGTGCACAGGATAGGGGAAGTCAGATGGGGCATTTTAGGCAAAGGAATCAGGGCAAAACCCCCTCCTCAACTTCTGAAAAGAGTTCCCTGGGATCTGCAGTGTCCACTAAGAGCAAGTGAGACACTGGATTTTAAGGAGTGCTCCAAAAGAAAACTACACACCTGAAACAGAATAGAACTCAGGTTTGTCTAACTGGGAAAGAAAAGAGGACCCAGGAGTTTAGGGATTTCAGAGCAGGGCCACTAAGCCATTCCCTCTAGTAAAAATTGTCAAAATTTGTTTAGGAAGGAAAATCTGTTGGGAATACTTAAAATAAAATTTGCCACTATGTGACATCAGCCACCATTTCTGGGAAAATTGTTAAATTGGTGTTGGTAACAAAAGGAGCTTATAACTGGTCAGTACAGAGCTACAAAATCTTAAGTGTCTCTTCAGGAGCAGTTACCAAGATGACATTTGCGTTAAGTGTCCCATCTAATGCTCAGTTCAGATCTATGAAGCAGCAATTTTTGAAGCTTAGGGGAAGGGGGAGAAAAAAAAAAATCACGTATTCTTCTTAGAACAATTTCCCTGCTCACCTCCTGAGAAAAGCCTTTCCTAGGAGTAAGGGCACCCAAGCACGGTATCTGTTAGATCCTGGATAGAGGTCCTGTTTACCTAGCGCTACCAGCAGAGAGGAACTTTTAAACTCCCTCTCTAACGCAACAGATGGCAGATTGGTTTCTGCTGATTTAATTATAAAACAAACAATGATCTTCCCCTTCCAAGCTGAGCTCATGTCAGCAATGCCGGGCCTTCCTCGTCATTCATTCAGCTGGCCCCTTGCTTTTCAGAAGTGAAAAGTCAAACCAACTGCCACGGAGTTGCTTTGCCAGAACTGCTGGGAACCATGTTTATGAATCTTGTTTGTAAAACCAGTAATAGATATTTAGCATCAACTAACAAAATCTGAACTCTGGATAGGCGCAGCCAAAAATCTTAGCTGTTGTGGCCAAATCTGCCCCTCTTTTTCGTGACAGAAAATGTCTGAACTACTACCCTGGTTTCCCAAGGCAGCATGGAGCTCACTTGCTTGGGTATCAAATATCCAGTCACACTTGACAGAGCAAAGTGTTTATTCATCTTAGTAGCTCACCGGAGCTTCCTTCAAGGTGACATACCAGTGCTGCTTCAAAACACTCTAGAAATACAAGACACTGAGGTCAAAGCTTTCCATGGGAGCTATCAGCACACAGTAGCTGTGGATATGGACACAGACACATGATAATTTCAGGCTTTATCTCAGTTGCTTCAGTTTTACAGGCTCTTTTGAAGATGGGTAAGAGGTCATATCTTGCTATTAATCTTCCTTCCTCAATTTTGAGTGCCTGGTCCTAGTAACAGGAACACCTGTATTCTCACTAGGGGAGGGGGAAGTGCAGCTATGGGAATGAGAGAGATTAAAGACACTGTGCCAAGTTCCGCTCATATTGGACCCCGTTCCAATCACAGGTCCAGTTCCCACTCGAGTTCATGGTATTCTGCTCTCAGGTCTTGTCTACATTACCCGCCGGATCGACGGGCAGCGATCAATCCAGCAGGGGTCGATTTATCACATCTAGTCTAAAAGCAATAAATCAACCACCGAGCACTTACGCGTTGACTCCGGTACTCCACTGGAGCAAGAAGCTGAGTTGATGGGGGAGCGTCAGTCGTCGATTTACCACAGCTATTCATGCAGCTGAAGTTGCTTAACTTAGATCAATTCCCCCCACCCCTCCTCAGTGCAGACCAGGCCTGTTACATGGAAGCAAACCAGGGGCTTACTTATGTCTTGTCCACACTTGGTTCAGAACCATGCTAGCTAACTGCACTCACACACTTGAACACTTCTGATGCTAGTAGACGAGATTCTCATCAATAGTTTTTTTGAGAATTACATCACCATGCTATAGACCAGACCCCTTTCCAGGTCATTCATTAACACCAAGACCAACAAATAACAATCCCAGCCCACAGTGGCAAGGCAAGCCACATCAGCTCCCTTCTGGTAGCAACATACCTAGTTCTGATCATAGCATAGGCAGGGTCTTATCAAAGGGCAAGGAAGGAGGACAGTTCAGAAAGTGAAGATGGAGAGTTTACACTCCTGGTGTTTGTTTTCCCCTCTCCAATTCTAGAGATGTCATTTAGGGTCTCTGGAAAGTGTTAAGAGGCTGACATTGTTTAAGAAAGGATCAAGGGAGACAACACACAGTAAACACAAACATCCATTTAATCCTTGGATGTCAGATTATTTCTGTATGAAATCCTAAATCCCAGCACCATTCAGCTACAACAGGATCAAAAACCAAGAGGTCCTTATTGCCATGTAGGAGACTAGAGTTTGAATCCCTGGCTCTTGAGGCACTAGGTCCCCCATCTTGTTCCCCACAGGAACAGAGAAACATACCACCAATACAGAGAACTGAACACTGACTAAAGGGAGAGACAGGAGTGATCTAATGCCCTGAGCAGAGGGCTGGCAGTTCTGAACCCAGCTCTAACTTCTTTTCCCTCTGTACCTTTGGGCAAGTCCCTTAACACCTTTCTCCATCTGTAAAATGGGCAGTGATCGTACAGCCCTGCCTCTTGGGATGGGTGTAAGAGAACTGCTTGGACAGCACTCTGAACTGTTAGTATCCAAATTCTACCCTCACTGTTTGTGTAGAACTCCCCAGTAGTGTCATTGGGAGTCCCCTGCTTGGAAGGAGGCTGAAACACGCCCCTGTATCAAGGGTTTATTTTGTGTTAGAATAAAGAATTACTATGGCCAAAAGGAACCAGTCATACCATCAGTTCGGGGGGGGGGAAGAAGAGAAGAGTGGGCTTGGTACAGCGCTCTGCACATTGTGGGCACTACTGGGATATAAATACATTTAAAGGATGTGGCTGATAGGATATTAGGAAGTTAAACAGAAGAGCTAGGCATAATATATTCAACATACAGATAGGATTTCAGCTTGGACCTTTAAATGCTTGGATGCAGCTGAAAAATGCAGTTCTGGGCAGAGAAATGAGAAGTTTAAAGCAAAAGAATTTTGAAGAGCAGCAAAAGAGGAAGAGGTGTCTGAAACAAGCAGGCAAGAGAGACCTTGGGAAGTGGTTGTTTAGAAAACCTATGAAGCCTTTGGTTCTATTCACAGCTGGGATGAGGTGAGACAGGCTTCTCAGTCATTTCACCAGAGAACACAGCAGCCAGTAAGAAGGGATAAGACCCCCAAAGGGTCTCTGGATCCAGACTTGAGGAACTGCCACAGCACAAGCACTAGAACAGACCAGACCTAGACAGACTATTTGAACAGACAAAGAAATCAAATCTTTGTGATCCAACAAAGAAAACAAGAGCCATTTATCCAGGCTTATTATAATTCATGTTTGTGCTAAGCTCATTTGAAATAAGGTGGTATGTTTATTATGTCTTTTCAGCCAAGATCTCAGAACCCTCCAGAGAGGTGAAGTGTCTTGCCAAAGTCACAGAGCTGAAATCAGAACTTAGGAGTTCCCGATTCCCAGCTCCATGTTCAGACCACGCTACTCCCCATCTTCAACCGTTGGCCTCAGTGTTACAGAAACCCTGGGTACACTAGCAACACAAAGAAGTCTTCCTTCCAGGGCTTTTTATAGTTCATCTGTAATATGTAGCAGACCAGAAGAGCTATTGGGACCAGGGTAAAGAGTAAATACCTCCAGTATATCACCACCACCTCCGGCTTCCTCCCCCTCAAAAATAAGAGATCCCAGGAAAGGAGAATGAGACCTGCAACTTATGGGGCTCAAATATCTCACATAGCAATGACAACAATGCCTAGAGGTCAATAAATCTGACACCAAGATATGTAAACCCCTATTACAAGTTTGTTAATTCATTCTCATCAAGATCTGAATCACAACACCAGAGACTACACAAATAAAGTGATTTTAAATTAATTAGTGCTACGACTTTACACAAAGTACACAAGACCCAGGTGATTGTTATCTAGCAACTGCCTTAGTTATGCCAAATCTGCAAGACGGAAGGTGAAAGAATGAATGCTAAGAAGCAATTGACAGATAAGACAGAAACCAGAGGACGTGAATATTTTTAAGGTTCTACATAGCATCTCAGAGCCTGGATAATCAGACAAGAACTAAACTCTCTTGAAATTCTTCTGCATTTCAAGGAGGAGGAGGAGGATCTAAGCTCAAAGACTCATTTTGCAAAAATACCAGTCTTGGGCACAGCTCTTAGCTTTCTGAAGCCATCAATGCAGCTACAATGTCTTGCAGGGGCGGTTACTGAAAACTAATCTGGGTATTTTCCCTTTAGAATGGATTACTGCTTCACATGACAATTGGCCGAATAGGCATACCTTCAATTGCTGTCAGAGTCAGTACAATATAAAACTTGTTAAATGGGATAATTGAGAGAGGTATTTAAAAGGTCTGTTCTATGAGACAACAGGTGAGGCAGTGGCAGCATGATGTAATAATGATAAAGCAGACAGAGATGCGAACATGCCAGAGAAGGAAGGAAAAATTAATCTAGGGTATCTAGTAGTTTGATTTATTGGAATAATAAACATTGCTGACAATTTGCCAGGCTGGGTCTATGGCTCCTGGACTTTCATAATTCTTGTCACACCTGTAACTTTAAAAAAAGTAAAGTCAGATCAAAGGAGAATTATTTGCTTAGTTAATTTCTCATTCCTGACTTTGCCTCCATAAGGAAGTCCAGATTCTTCCAGGGATACTGCAGTTTCTATACAGCCAAAAACTTACAGTAGCAAGGTTTTGAAATTGTGTCGGCCACGGCAAGGGAGCCTTAGTGCCTCGTTCTCACCTGGTGCTGCCATTTACACACTCAGGCTGCACTGGTGAGCGGCTACCAGATCACACGGCTGGCGTTTCCCACGGACTTTGCACGGGTGTAAATAACCGCACAAGGTCCAGGGCGGTGGAAAATTAGCTCTGTGTCAGGCCAGGTCAGCAGCGCTAAGCCTCGGACACCAGAGCAGAGCCAGACACGCAGCAGCAGCAGGGTGTAAAATGAAGTGCGCGTCCCTGCCACAGGCACACCGCCCCGCACGGCCACCTGCAGAGCGCGGCCCAGCGCCCGCCAGCCCACGCCCGCCACCACCGACACGCCGCCCGTTCCGGCTCCGGCAGCGATCGGCCTCGCCTCCCCCGCCAGCCTCTTCCAGGCACGAGTCCCGACCTGCTGCTGCTGCTCCTCGCAGCGGCCCTGCGAGCCGGCCCGGCTCGGCCAGAAGCAGAGCCAGGAAGCGCCCGCCCCCCATTGCACCCCGCCGCACCCCTCCCCACTGCACCCCGCCCCCTCTCCCCACCACACCCCTCCCCATTGCACCCCGCCCCGCCGCCTCTCCCCATTGCACCCCGGCTCCTCTCCCCGCCGCACCCCTCCCCATTGCACCCCGCCCCCTCTCCCCACCGCACCCCTCCCCGCCGCCTCTCCCCATTGCACCCCGCCCCCTCTCCCCGCCGCACCCCTCCCCATTGCACAACACCGCCTCTCCCCATTGCACCCCGCCCCCTCTCCCCACCACCTCTCCCCATTGCACCCCGCCCCCTCTCCCCACCGCACCCCTCCCCATTGCACCCCGCCCCGCCGCCTCTCCCAATTGCATCCTCCCCATTGCACAACGCCGCCTCTCTCCATTGCACCCCGCCCCGCCGCCTCTCCCCACCACCTCTCCCCATTACACCCCGCCGCCTCTCCCCACCGCACCCCGGCGTTTTGCAAAGGGCCCTGGCACGGGAGGGGCGCCTCTGCCCCCAGACGAGCTGCAGACTCACCCCGCTGCGAGCGCGGCTCCGCTCCCGGCCTGTGCCCGCCCCGCCGGCCGCTGGCTCCTTTTGTTCGGCGCCCGCCCCGCGGCTCCTGGGGCCAGGGGGCGCCCCGCGCGCAGGGATTGGCCCGCGCGCTCCCCACGTGGCCCCGGGCGCCACCGCCCCGCCCCGCCCCGGGGGCTGGTGGGAGTTGTAGTTCTGGGCGGGGCGCGGAGCGGGCGAGCGCGCGCGGCGGGCCACGTGCGCCCCGCGCGGCGCTCCATTGGGTCGCCGGCCGTGGTTTGACCGGCACGCGCTCGGCCGGCTCGAGACTCGCCCCCCCGGGGGCCGCCCGCTCGGTCCGTCAGGAGGCCTTGGCTCGCGTCCTGCGCCGCGCACCCCCCGCTGCCGCGCCCCGTGCCCCCCCCCAGCCAATTCCCCCCCCGCCCCCCGGGGCGCCTCCCCCTTGTGGCCTGACACCGGGGCCAGGCCTGCCCGGCCCCGCCGCTCCCCCGTAAAGCGGCGCGGCTCGCAGGAGGAGACCCCGCGGGGGGCAGCGACAGCTGGGGCCGGCAGGCCTGGGACGCAGTGGGCTGCAGCTCACGAAAGCTTGTGCTCAAATAAATGGGCTGGTCTCTCAGGTGCCGCAAGTCCTCCCGCTCTTTCTGCGGACACAGACCAACGCGGCGGCTGCTCCGAGACCCGGGGGCCGAACCCCAGCCCTGGGCCTCCCGCGGCCGCCTCTTCCTCGCAAGAGCGGGGGGCCCCTAGTTCGCGCTGACGGGGGCCTTTCGCAGGGCGCCAGTCGGTGTGTCGGCTTCCCCTGGACACCCTGCCTGAGGCCCGGGGAGGCTAAGCCGCGAGCCCCACCCAGCCGCGGAGGCGGGGACGGCACCCAGCAGCCCCGGCCCCCCGTGCTCCGTCCGCGGGTGTCTCCTTCTGAGATCACAGGCCCCCAACAGCAGCCAGCAGACCGCCTCGGCTTGCCAGACGACGCGCCGACCAGTCTTTTCTGCCGATATTTCCAATCTGTGACTGAAAGCAAATATTTATGGCCTTACGTTATTGCCAGCTCTCTAGTACTTTGCTCGTCTATAGCATCACTTATCAGAGGCTACCTAGGGATCAGATCCTGCCCTGAGATCGACGCAGACACAGGGGTCTGCCTTCATGATCTTGCAGGATTGGGATGTCCGTGTGTTACAAACACTCATCCTCCTAACTCTCTTGAGGTCAAAGAGACTTAAACCCTCACTTATAGATGGAGGAACTGAGGTTCAGAGGGGTGAAGTGACTTGCCCAAGTTTGCACAGCGAGTCAGCGCTAAAGCCGTGAACATGCCGGGCCCCTTCTCTAAACATTAGAGGATGTTCCCTCTTTGAGATTACTACTATACCCACAGGTGACATGCTGCCAATAGAAATTACTTACCACTGACTGTCCCAAGTTCTCTCTTTCCTCTCAGGAGCCCAGGATTTGCAACCCTGAATCCAAAACCTTGGTCTATCTAGTCTGGTATTCACACCCCACTGTCCCTCCACCAATGGACAAGGTGGGGGGTCTCATGCCACAAAGCTTGTGAAACACTGTACATGAGCTCAGTTTACCCACTGGAGCGTGAGATGGGATTAGCACATGCAACTGCAAATATTGACCAGGAAATTCTCTAGCCCTTTTCAAAACCCAGCCCTAGGTTTTGACTTTTACTAACTGAAAAGGTGAAATGTTACAGACCCTTGATTAATTTGTTGGGATCAGAACCCCACCCAGGCTGGATTCACTGGTTCCAAGGATCATTTTCTGGATATGCCAGACATCTACCACACCCACTGTGAATCAGCTGGCTGGGAGAAATGTGCTAGACATTAAATTTAGCAGGACTTTATCCAGGGCCAAAATAAAGTCAAAACTAACATGTTCTGATAGTACAAGGGAGATGCAGATTCTCTCAGCCACCATTTCCCTTTGTCTGGAGGTATGAGAGAGAGTCAAGATCCCATCTCTGCACCTAGTCAACCTAGATTGACTAACCCTGCCTAGACACCAGATTCAGGGCCTGCCTCCTCAGTACCTTTGCCTTATTCAGGGGTGACCAGGCAGAAGAACCAGTTCTGTGTAAAGAAAAGGAGTACCTGTGGCACCTTAGAGACTAACCAATTTATTTGAGCATGAGCTTTTGTGAGCTACAGCTCACTTCATCGGTTGCATACTGTGGAAAGTTTAGAAGATCTTATTATATACACACAAAGCATGAAAAAATACCTCCTCCCACCCCACTCTCCTGCTGGTAATAGCTTATCTAAAGTGATCACTCTCCTTACAATGTGTATGATAATCAAGTTGGGCCATTTCCAGCACAAATCCAGGTTTTCTCACCCCCCCCCCCACACAAACTCACTCTCCTGCTGGTAATAGCTTATCTAAAGTGACCACTCTCCTTACAATGTGTATGATAATCAAGGTGGACCATTTCCAACACAAATCCAAGTTTTCTCCCCCCCTCCACACACAAACTCACTCTCCTGCTGGTAATAGCTTATCCAAAGTGACCGCTCTCCTTACATTGTGTATGATAATCAAGGTGGGCCATTTCCAGCACAAATCCAGGATTTAACAAGAACGTCGGGGGGGGGGGGGGTAGGAAAAAACAAGGGGAAATAGGCTACCTTGCATAATGACTAAGCCACTCCCAGTCTCTATTCAAGCCTAAGTTAATTGTATCCAATTTGCAAATGAATTCCAATTCAGCAGTTTCTCGCTGGAGTCTGGATTTGAAGTTTTTTTGTTGTAAAATAGCGACTTTCATGTCTGTAATCGCATGACCAGAGAGATTGAAGTGTTCTCCGACTGGTTTATGAATGTTATAATTCTTGACATCTGATTTGTGTCCATTTACTCTTTTACGTAGAGACTGTCCAGTTTGACCAATGTCCATGGCAGAGGGGCATTGCTGGCACATGATGGCATATATCACATTGGTAGATATGCAGGTGAACGAGCCTCTGATAGCGTGGCTGATGTGATTAGGCCCTGTGATGGTGTCCCCTGAATAGATATGTGGGCACAGTTGGCAAAGGGCTTTGTTGCAAGGATAGGTTCCTGGGTTAGTGGTTCCGTTGTGTGGTATGTGGTTGCTGGTGAGTATTTGCTTCAGGCTGGGGGGCTGTCTGTAGGCAAGGACTGGCCTGTCTCCCAAGATTTGTGAGAGTTCTGTGTGTCAGCAGTGACTGTGAAGTATTTACAAAATCACTTTCCGTAACTTGAAAAGGAGTACTTGTGGCACCTTAGAGACTAACCAATTTATCTGAACATGAGCTTTCGTGAGCTACAGCTCTCTTCATCGGATGCATTCGGTGAAGTGAGCTGTAGCTCACGAAATCTTATGCTCAAATAAATTGGTTAGTCTCTAAGGTGCCACAAGTACTCCTTTTCTTTTTGCGAATACAGACTAACACGGCTGCTACTCTGAAACCTTTCCGTAACTTGGCTGCAAGATGAGCCTGCTCCAGGCTTCCCTGCTGTTCTTCCAGGGCTATGCTTCCAGCAACGAGTTTTGAAACATCCAGTCATGTGAACAAAGTCATACAGAAGATGACTGATTCCACATTCTCAACAGGTCAGACCTGTTGACTCAGGATAAACTGGCGAAAGTGACCAAAGGTAAGCAGCATACTGTACCCAATGGCTAGAGTGGTTTCCAAGAGATTTATTGCCACAACAGGATTTCCTAGAACTTTCTGGACCTCATATTAATGTGGTCTGGGCTTTTCCTCTCCTCCCCTTCAAAGCAGCTCCACCCCTGCCAAAATCTCTGCTCTCTTCATTGCCTACCTACGCGCCTCTTAAGCTTCTTTCCTGCTCACTCCCCTTCCTTCCTTCATCCACTGCTGACTTTGTACCACTTTCCACGTGGCCCTTGAGCCTGAAACAGCTGCCCAAGAGAAGCACAACGAGCCCCTTTTTCCTTCAGCTCACATCTGAAAACCCAGCTGATCTGCAAGGCCTCCAAGTGATAAAATAATCCAAGTGTTGCACCCTGTCCATTCTCTGTGCTGGGATGGATTGTGATTCTAGTCACAAACGCATTGGGGCCAGGGTTCTGCTGTGCCGCTGTTTTAGCCACCTTTCGTCTCTTATTCTTAGCTCGTAAGCTTTCTGGGAAAGGGAATGACTCTCACAATGCATTTGGACAGTGTCTAGCACAGTGGGGCCCTGACCCCTAGTTGCAGCGCATACACACTGCCGCGAAACGAACAGTAAATAATAACAAGGGCTGTGCAAAGTGACGTGGCAATCGTCAGATTCTTACCTGGACTGTAAAACCAGGCAGGCACTTCCAAGGTAAGACGGGGCAATTGTTTCTGGCTCCTCCACAGCCTTCCTTTGGGATTCTGTTTGCACGTGGCATCACTAAGGGCCAACCCTGCTCCAGCTTGTATATCACATCACATACCCCTGAAGGTCACAGGGTCTGGCTGGGAAAGTCGTGCCACACAGCCCTCTTTGGCAGAGCAAGAGTGAAGGGCACTAAGGAAATCCCGAAGAGGGTCAGACCGACATTACGACCCCTCTTAGAAATAGGTGCACATGGGGGTCAGGCCCACATCCAAACAGCAGGGATCACAACACAGGGGAGGCACTAGGCCAAGTGCACAAGTTTATACATTTGGGGTCACAGATAACGGGCTGCAGTGTCCATCGCAGTCATTAGGAGAGGAGCCTGTGGATCTGCATGACTTCCAAGTTAGCGGTGTTTGTCTTACAGCATCCTGGCCACAGAGGGCAGACAGCTCTGGGGGTGATGTGCTCAGGCGGGTGGAGTACTCGGGGCTGGGAGAGGGACAAGGTGCAGGGCGAGGGGGATAGGGACAAGGCAGTGAGCAGAGGGGCTGGGAGTACTGGGGGCAAGGTACACAGGGTGGAGGCCTTGCTCGGAGGGGTGTGGGATGATAAGGAAAAAGAGGGAATGGAGTTCTTTGGGGGGAACGAGGTGTAGGGAGTGTGTGGGGGGCAGAGGATGGGGTTATGGGGGCTGGCAGAGAGGGGAGAGGGTTGGTAGAAGATAAGGCACAAGGAGAAATGGGATACCTATGAAGCAATAGGGTACAGGGAGGGAAGTGTTTGTGGGAGGACACATGAGGGCAGATTGGGATGGGTGGAGAGCTGTGGGGCTGGCCATGAATAAGGCACTGGGGGAATGGGGAGGGGCAGGGAAGCGGGGGATCTAGAGGGTTGGCAGTAAGAGGCTGGCAGGTTTAAGGCACCAGGGAATGGGAAGCTTGTGGGGCAATGGGGGGCAGGGAAGTGGGGACCAGAGGGCTAGCGGGGACAAGGCACCAGAGACTGGGGAGATGGGGGGCAGAGAAGTGGGAACCGGGGTGCTGGCAGATACGAGGCCCAGGGAATGGGGAGCTGGGGGGCAGGGAAGCGGGGGCTGGCAGGGAATGGGGAGATAGGGGGCAGGGAAGCAGAGACTGGGGGGCTGGCAGGGGCAGCAGAGGATGGGGGGCAGGGAAGTGGGGGCCGGAGGGCTGGCAGGGGCACCAGGGAATGAGGGGCAGGGAAGTGGGGACCGGGGGGCTGGCAGGGAAGGGGGAGATAGGGGGCAGGGAAGAGGGGGCCGGGGGGCTGGCAGGGAAGTGGGGGCTGGCAGGGAAGGGGAGACCGGGGGGCTGGCAGGGGCAGCAGGGAATGGGGGGCAGAGAAGTGGGGGCCAGAGGGCTGGCAGGGAAGCAGGGGGCTGGCAGGGAAGGGGAGGCCCGGGGGAGTTGGCAGGGAAGGGAAGCAGGGGCCCGGGGGGGCTGGCAGGGAATGGGGAGATGGGGGGCAGGGAAGCGGAGACCGGGGGCCTGGCAGGGGCAGCAGGGAATGGGGGGCAGGGAACTGGAGGCCAGAGGGCTGGCAGGGAAGGGGGAGATGGGGGGCTGGCAAGCGGGAGCCCGGGGGTACTGGCAGGGAAGGAGGGGTCCGGGGGAGGCTGGCAGGGCTGAGGCCCAGGGAAGGGGGAGCTGGGGGGCAGGGAAACAGGGTCCGGGGGGCTGGCAGGGAAGGGGGAGCTGGAGGCAGGGAAGCGGGGTCCAGGGGGGCAGGGAAGCGGGGTCCAGGGGGGGCCAGCAGGGAAGAGGGGTTCCAGGGGGGCCGGCAGGGCCAAGGCCCAGGGAAGGGGGGGCCTGGGGGGCCCAGCAGGGAAGGGGGAGCTGGAGGGCATGGAAGCGGGGTCCGGGGGCGCTGGCAGGGAAGGGGCAGCTGGGGGGGAGGGAAGGGGGGGCCCAGGGGGCCCAGCAGGGAAGGGGCAGCTGGGGGGCAGGGAAGGGGGGGTCCAGGGGCCCAGCAGGGAAGGGGGGACCCGGGGGGACCGGCAGGGCCGAGGCCCAGGGAAGGGGGAGCTGGGGGGCAGGGAAGGGGGGGCTCGGGGGGACCGGCAGGGAAGGGGGAGGTGGGGGGCAGGGAAGGGGGGGTCCGGGGGCCCGGGAGGGAAGGGGAGACCCGTGGGGCCCGGCAGGGCCGAGGCCCAGGGAAGGGGGAGCGGGGGAGGGGGGGCAGCAGAGCGCGGGGCGGGGCGCGAGGAGCCCCCTCCTCTCTCCGCGGGGGCGGGGCCCCGCGGGGGTGTGGCAGGCCCCGCCCCCCGGAAGTCCGGCGGCGGTTGCCAGGCAGCGGTTGCCGGGCGGCGGCGGGCGGCGCGGGCCGATGGAGGGCGCGGGGCTGAGCGGGACCTTCCCCAGCCTCATGGCCGAGGGGGCGCTGCTCAGCCGGCGCGGGGAGCACGGCAAGGCGCTGGCCAGCTTCACCAACGTGAGGGGCTGATTATGCACATCGCTCATGAATATTCATGAGCATTAACACCCCCCCCGGGTAGCTGAGGGTCGACAGTGGGGTGCTGATACAGGGCCAGGCGCGGGGCGCGGGGCTGGGGGACGGGATGTGGGACTGTGGCACACGCACGGCGGGGGTGTGGTGCCCAGGAGCGAGGGGACGTGGCACACGCGCGTGGCGGGGGTGTGGTGCCCAGGAGCGAGGGGACGTGGCACACGCGTGTGGCGGGGGGTGTGGTGTCCAGGAGCGAGGGGACGTGGCACACGCGCGTGGCGGGGGTGTGGTGCCCAGGAGCGAGGGGACGTGGCACACGCGTGTGGCGGGGGGTGTGGTGCCCAGGAGCGAGGGGACGTGGCACACGCACGGCGGGGGTGTGGTGCCCAGGAGCGAGGGGACGTGGCACACGCGCGTGGCGGGGGTGTGGTGCCCAGGAGTGAGGGGACGTGGCACGCGCGTGGCGGGGGGTGTGGTGCCCAGGAGCGAGGGGACGTGGCACACGCACGGCGGGGGTGTGGTGCCCAGGAGCGAGGGGACGTGGCACACGCGTGTAGTAGGGGTGTGGTGCCCAGGAGCGAGGGGACGTGGCACACGCGTGTGGCAGGGGGTGTGGTGCCCAGGAGCGAGGGGATGTGGCACACGCGTGTGGCGGGGGGTGTGGTGCCCAGGAGCGAGGGGACGTGGCACACGCGTGTGGCGGGGGGTGTGGTGCCCAGGAGCGAGGGGACATGGCACACGCGTGTGGCGGGGGGTGTGGTGCCCAGGAGCGAGGGGACGTGGCACGCGCGTGGCGGGGGTGTGGTGCCCAGGAGCGAGGGGACGTGGCACACGCACGGCGGGGGGTGTGGTGCCCAGGAGCGAGGGGACGTGGCACACGCGCGTGGCGGGGGGTGTGGTGCCCAGGAGCGAGGGGACGTGGCACACGCGCGTGGCGGGGGGTGTGGTGCCCAGGAGCGAGGGGACGTGGCACACGCGTGTGGCGGGGTTGTGGTGCCCAGGAGCGAGGGGACGTGGCACGCGCGTGGTGGGGGTGTGATGCCCAGGAGCGAGGGGACGTGGCACACGCACGGCAGGGGTGTGGTGCCCAGGAGCGAGGGGACGTGGCACACGCGCGTGGCGGGGGGTGTGGTGCCCAGGAGCGAGGGGACGTGGCACACGCACGGCGGGGGTGTGGTGCCCAGGAGCGAGGGGACGTGGCACACGCGCGTGGCGGGGGTGTGGTGCCCAGGAGCGAGGGGACGTGGCACACGCGCGTGGCGGGGGGTGTGGTGCCCAGGAGTGAGGGGACGTGGCACGCGCGTGGCGGGGGTGTGGTGCCCAGGAGCGAGGGGACGTGGCACACGCACATGGCGGGGGTGTGCCCAGGAGCGAGGGGACGTGGCACACGCGCGTGGCAGGGGTGTGGTGCCCAGGAGCGAGGGGACGTGGCACACGCGCATGGCGGGGGTGTGGTGCCCAGGAGCGAGGGGACGTGGCACACGCACGTGGCGGGGGGTGTGATGCCCAGGAGCAAGGGGACGTGGCACACGCACGTGGCGGGGGGTGTGGTGCACAGGAGCGAGGGGATGTGAGGACACGGCCTGGGGAGATGAGGGGATGCAGTGAGATGAGATAGCACATGTGGGGAGGAGACGTAGCAAGGGAGCAAAGGGCTATCATGCGTGGATCTGGGGACAGAGCACAAGAGAATGCGGAGAAGTAGTGACATCACAAGGGGAGGGCCGTGGTGTCATCCCAATGTCTGCATCGGTCAGTGACACGTGTCAGTGTTCCTCATCAGCCCTGAGCCGGGATCAGAACCTCAAACCACAACCTCAAACCACAACTTACTTCCCTCCATGATTTGAATGGCCAGGGCAGAGCGATTTAATGAGGGCAAAGTTATTTCTCCAGTTTTCTAAGGAGTGGGGACCAGAGGTTGGAGCAGGGGCCTGGGCGCTAGGAGTCCTGGGTTTTATTTCTGCCTCTTCTACTGATTCTCTCAAGTCACGTGCCTCAGTTACCACCAAAGGGGTGATACAGTTTACTCCTTGTGGGGGTTGTGAGTCTTTGTTCATGAATGCTTGGGAATCACATGGAGATCCTGGCTGGGAGGGCGTCACAGATGTGCAGCAGGTTCTATCAAATACAGGTGCCGGTGCGTGCTTCCTGTGCTGACAAGCCCAGCACCTCTGTGACTGAATGCTTCTCTCTGTTTGCATCCCAGGCTCTGCAGGTGAAAGCAGGGGATAAGCATGGCCTGGTCGCCCGTTCAGTGTGTTACCTGAAACTCGGGGACACAGAAAATTCCCTGAGAGATGCAGAAGCCTCTCTTCAAAATGACCAAACATTCTCCAAGGTAAATAGCATTAGGGGACAAGGGACTGGTGTGGACCTAGGACTGGCCTTCAGTGAGTGGGGCACCAAGGGTACATCTACACTGCAAAAAAAAAAAAAAAAAAAGCAGCAGCAGGGTGTCTTAGAGCCTGTGTCTATGGACTTGTGGTCAAAGGTCTTGAACTACTGTGCTAAAAATAGCAGTGTAGACATTCCTGCTCAGGTTGGAGCTCGAGCCCTGTGACCACCCCCTTTGACTGGGTTTCAGAGCTTGAGTGGGAACATTGTCTGTATTGCTCTTTTTAGCACCATACACGAGCCCAAGTCTGTAGACTCAGGCTCTGAGACTTGCTGCTGTGGCCTTTGTTTGTTTGTTTGTTGTTTTTGCAGTGCAGACATACCCCAAGAAGCCGGGGGGAGCAGTGGGTTGTTAAAGTCTCCTCTTCCCCACTCTTTGTTCCTGCTCCAGAATATGAGATCAGAGCTGCCGGTGAGTTGCTGAATCTGCCCTTGTGTTGCTTGTGCTCAGTGCAAGCCCTGTCTGTTCTGTCAGGACAGTGGGTTGTCTGGAGAGCTGTTCTTCTATCCAGTTGAAAATCCCACATTCTACAGGGAAACTCTAGTTTCAGTTGAGGTTTGCTGGACACACTCACACTTTATTCCAGCATCACATAAACAGCTGTAAATATTTACAGTCTGACAGCAACAGGGGCCTGGTCTGGAACCCCTCCCCTTATAGTGACCCCAAGGAAGTGAAGGAAACTCACCGGAGTCATGGTTGCAGGATCAGGCTTTATGCTTGGCAGAGATGAGATGGCCCGTAGCACTCTCCTCACTGCTCTGGGAGCTGTTCTATGTATTACATTCAGACTGTTTGTTTCCTTCATTACAGGGGCTTTACCAAAAGGCTGAGACCCTGTACACCATGGGCGACTTTGAATTTGCACTAGTGTATTATCACCGAGGCCACAAACTACGTCCAGAGCTACAGGAATTCAGGCTAGGAATTCAGAAAGCTCAGGAAGCGATTGACAACTCTGTCGGAAGTAAGATGTTACAGTTTATTGACAATGCAAGCGTATCCCAAAGCAGGCAATTCAGTAGCTGTGGTCCTATATTATATTAGTTCCTCACGTGCTCAGAGAACGAGAGGACATTGCACAGGAAGATCTGTCGGCCTCCTGAATCACATGCATAATTGCCATTTTCAGCTGAGGTCAGGGAATTCCCAATAGGGTCCAACCTGTGTTACTGGCCAAATGTATATTTTGTTACAGTATCTAATTACCCCCCAGTAATACAGATTCAGGTGTCGACCTGGACCCCCTGATCCGTGCAGTCATTACCCTATGCTTGATTATTGCAACTTACATGTACGAACAAAGCCCCAAACTCTGAAAATGTTCCAGCTCGTTCAAAACGCAGTAGCCCATCTGCTTAGCACCCTGCTGCTCTTCTCGCTACACTGGCTCCCCACTGACTACAGAATCCATTTCAAGGTCTCTGTCCTGATGTTCAGAGCCTTTCAGTGAAATTAATCTCAGCTTCCTGAAACCACATCTCCTGCTGTGACCCTGACCTCCCATGACAGCTGATCTGCTTGGGACAAGTGAAACTGTCAACCAGTAGGGAGAGGCAACACTTTCATAGGAGCTAGACCTAGACTAGAACTCAATCCAGCCAGAGGCAAAAGTGATCTAAGGCCTTCTAGTGTTCAGAGCTAGATATAAAACTCATTTCTTCCACTTAGCGTTCCCTTAATAATGTCTTCACAAGGATATGCAGTACACCCACTCATAGACAGACAGCATGCCTATTCACAGACATACATCACACCCCCACTTATGGACACACACACACCACAGCAACTTTCAGACAACACCTACCCACGCAGGACACACATAGACATAGAATGATGGCACCCGCCTCCCCGACATGCACAGAACACAGAGACTTGGACTGACAGTACACCTACCCACCCACAAAAGCAAACAGACATGCTAATCAACAATCAAGCTGTTTCTTCTCAAGACTGGGAAAGAAGCAAGAGACAACTGTTATTTTAGCTGTATTTTCATGTAACTGGGAGGCTTCTGGATACTACGGCAATGAAGACCATGAACAGCTAGCTAGATAGTCTGAGAAACTCCTCCCAGGCTGGTCTAGATAGTCTTGTCCTGACTCTCTCACCTGAGGAGATTCATTAGAACAGTGTCTGATTCTCCTTTCCCCCTTCTGGCTTGGCCAAAGCTGTGTGGTGCCTGCATGCAGTTAGACTGGCAGAGTTGAGAGCGGGGCATTTTGCTCTAAATATTGACAAATATGATTTAGAAATAACTCTCTGGGCTGGTGGAGGTCCTGGTATCCCACTCTGGTACTGCCCCATCTGCCTGTTTAACTGGCCGGTTGTCTCTTGTCTTATAGGTAGATTGTAAGTTCTTTAGGGCAGGGACTGTCTTTTTGCTGTATTTGTACAGTGCCTGGTGCAAAGGGGCCCTGGTCTGTGGTTGGGACCCCTTGGTGCTACCACAGGGGCCATAATAATAATTCTTATTAATAAGACACGCAGCTGAGCTGTTTCTCTGAGCTGCAATTCCTGCTCTTAGACGGAAGAGAGGGATACAGAACTTGCCACGTATTTCAAATGCCGCGATAAGTGCCCAGCTTTGTTTCTAACAGGGCATTACTGGCCTAGCACATTTACATCTGTGTTAAACTCTAGGGCCTGTGCGTTGCAGTTCTTGAATGCTCACAAGCATGTTTTCTCCGTTTGCAGGTCCTTCCTCAGTTAAATTGGAGAACAAAGGGGACCTCTGCTTTTTAAGCAGGCAGGCAGAGGTATGGTGTGAACGACATTTCTCTTGGGAAGCTCACTAGAGATACCACAATGCTAAATGCTTTCTGGTGAATTGGCACAACCAGGGGAAAAAATGGCTGAGACTTTCTGCAGCCGTATCAGTAGAACTAAAGTTCTGGGGTCAGCCCAGTGTGCCATGCGTGGCAGACAGTTCTGTCTTCTTGACATTTTGTGTAGCTCTATCGGAAGAGAGCACCAGCCAAGGAGAAACTGAACACCTGATCTGGCGCCTTTCCACCAGCAAAACTCCCACTGCTTTCAAACAGACTATCACACAGGAAAGAGGACATTAAGAGCATCTGTGTTTGTGTCTAGCTATGGGCCCAAATTCTGCTGGCCTTACTCACATGAGTACTTTCCATCAATTTCAGTAGGGACATCGGGGGCCATGCTCAATCTGTAGCACCTACTTTGGTTTGACTTGCTTTAAGGTTAAACTTTTCAAAAGTGGCCACGGATTTCGGGTGGCTCAATTTTTGGGTGCCCAGCTTGAGGCACGTGGCTCCTTGGGAGCGTTGAACAGTTTGACATCAGCGGGAGCAGTGAGTGCTCAACTCCGCAGAAAGTCAGGGTTCAAGGGCCTGACTTTCGCAAGGTCCTGCCGAGTCCTTTGACTCCAGTTGGAGCTGTGGCTGCTTAGCAGCTGTGGAAATCAGGACCAATGTGTCTAAAGTTGGGCATCCAGAAACAGAGGCCGCCATCATCAGTGGCCACTTGGGAATATGTGGCTGAATGTGCTTAGGAGAAGTACAGTAACTTTAACCTGTAGAGCCATCCCAGGATGTATTTATTATGGGTGTGTTTTGAACCTGGATTAGGATTTGGGATGGGAAGGCCTGCGGGGATCTTCCCCCCAACACCCTTTCTCGTACTGTGGAGGGCTGGATGCCCCACCCCCAGGAGCCTGCATGCACTGAGTCTAGCACTGGTCAGCTGGAGTCACTCAAGAGCAGTGCAAGACACTATCTCTCAGAAGGGGCAGAACTCCTGCTTTTATAAAGCTGCTGTCCTAGGGAGCAAGTGTGTGGGGGTGCTTGGGATCTGAATTTTGATCCCCACTAGATCAACAGGCTGGTCTTGTGCCTGTGTCATTCTCTCCTTCATGAATAAAAAGTTTGGGAAGTGGATCCGAAAGCTAGCCCTTTCTGCTTGTGTCAGTATCCCTCTCCTCTGCATCCTTCTGTTTTGTTCTGCGGCAGAGCAAAAAAGTGAAGCAGAAACTTCAGGTCAAAGCCCCCAAAAAGGATCAAAAGCAGCAGAGTAAAGTGGAGCCCATCAGGAATGAAAAGATTGAACGGCAACTTCTTGGAGAGCTTTATGTTGACAAGGCCTACCTGGAGAAACTACTCAAGGATGAAGGTCTTTCTCTATTGTATTTAACTAAATATAACACGTTATTCCTCTTGATTCAGTCAAATCCACGTTTTCCTTTCATTCTGTTATTCATATGACCACCAGGGGAAGGATCACCTCTTGAGTAGCACATGCTAGGGTTTGCAGTGGTCCCAAACCTACAAATTACGTGATCCAGATTTATACAAGTTACTCAAGTTTCCAGGACCAGTGTTTGTAACAATGTCTAAATACATTTTATCCTTTATACTTCCTTATTAGTTAAATAGCAGCATTCTGTAGCAAGCAGTTCAGTTATCCACTAACACCGGCCCAAAGCCCTCAATGCCAATCAAAATAAAAAGCAGAAATTATATTATTTTAAGTACAAATGTCATAGTTGATTAGATAAACTCGTGTTGAATTAAGTTGAAGGCACCAGTTTTGCATTGGACTGGTCAATGTCATGGTTTTGCTGCTAAGGATTAAGATGTGGGATTCGGAAAAGGATCAGATTTCTGAGTTGGGCAGAAAATGCATCCCTGTTTAATTAGTTTTCTTGAGAAATATTTCCCCAGGAACATAGGAGAGAGGCTTTAGTCCCCTGTTACCTGCTATTATGTTACCAGTCTTCATAACTTGCATGGGTCCATCTTATCTTCTGAGACTTTAAAAGTTCTCACAGTATTCCATGGGGACAATCCATGCAATCCAGGATGCCTACATTCCGTTAAGGTGCCGTCTACGCTACAAGTGGATCAGATAGTTTCTCATCTTGAGCTATGGCCGAGTGGGCCAGGTGTCCAGATCACCAAACTTCACCACCACTAGTGCTCACTGAGCCTCTCCTGGGTTGTTTCACCATTGAAGACAAGGATTGAAGGGGCCGTGGACACTGACTCTTACGGGTCATGCTTACATGCCAGGTTTAGGCATGACAGCAGTGGGTGGTGAGGTGGTGGGGGAAGCTTGCCCTGCCACCACCCATGCTGTGTCTGTTCTGGGGATTATTAAAGGACTTAGTCTCCAGGGCGCTCAGTCTAGGGCTAGCACTAAAAATGTCCCGTCCCCCCCCATCATGGCTTCACTCCTCAGATCCTTTAATACTGTCTCCTGGTTCTGCCTTTCACTGATTTCCAGACTTGATCAAAAGCAGCACAAAGTATGGGATGACAGTGGAGGACCTGATCCTGGGTGGCATTAACTACCTGGACACCCGCACCGAATTCTGGCAGCAGCAGAAGCCCATCTACGCCCGCGTGAGAGACCGCAAGCTCATGCAGCAGAGATGGCTCCCAGAGAGAAAGCGAAAGCCATCGGAAGTTGCCAGATACATCCTGAAGAGCATGGAAGAAATTGATATGTGTAGGTGTCCCACATGGAAGCAACAAGAGCGTTGTGACTGGTGTATATTATTCACAGTGGGCAGCTACAGACCAGATCAGCAGGAGCCCTGCATTTAGAGGGTTGTTATTTCCTAATGATAGCAGGTTTAAAAATGTATCATGCTTTTCCCTGCCTTTCCCAAGCAATACTTTAGTATAGAATTTAACACACTGGGGTATTTTCCAGCTCCTCCTATACTCAGGGTATCCCAGAGCACTGTACAGAGCAGTGCTTTGGACACTAGAACCCTGTAGGCAAATGCAGTGTGCTTAGCAAATGACCCACCCAGCCTGGGACACTGGCGAGGCCAGGGCATTGGTTCTTCTCTACCTTCTTTGAAAAGTAACAAGGACAGAAAGGGCTAGAAGGATGAAGAATTTGCAGGGAAGGGTCTGGAAGGGAGGAGAGAGGGTTCCAAGCCATTTCTATTCAGTGTTTGTCCTGTTCACTTTGTAACCCATAAGACCTCTGTCGTCATCACTGAGGCTCAGTTCCTTTTCCTTGCCACAGAATTGCCCGCAAATGTGGCAGATGACAGAGCTCCATAGCATAGTATGGTGGTTTAATTGCCACAGCATTGCACAAAGCTGGGACAGGTAACAGAGCCGCGTGATGGACTGACCTGTAAGAGATGCCATAGTGGTGTTGCGTCTAGCACTTACTCTCAGATGACACATTCAGCTTCCCCACTGCATGACTAGATTCTCCCAACCCATCTTCAGACTGTGGGTCTCATTCTCCATTGTCCTGCACTAGGGGTTTTCATTTGCACCTGTGCAAAGTGAGTGCAAAATGGTACCAAAGCAGACTTACATTGGTGGCAGTATTTTGCACAGGTATAAATGAGTCCCCAAAGACACAGTGGAGAATCAGGCCCTGTGTTTCCCCAGCTGTCCCTGTGCCCCACTTGGTGCTGAGCGTTCCTCTCTCTATGCTTCTAGTGTTGACCAGTAGCTGCCCTGAAGGAAGCTGTAAGAAAGCTGAGCATGTGCTAAAAACAATCGAAGGTTGGTCTGACGATGAAATTCCCAACAAGAACGAATTGATTGGAAACCTCTACAGCTGCATTGGGAACGCTCAGATAGAGATGGAGCAAATGGGGGCAGCACTGCAGAGTCACAAGATGGATCTGGAGATCGCAAGGGAAAAGTGAGTGCTCCAAAGCCCAATGTTAACTTGGGATGGGCGGGGAAAGGAGGCAACGTGTGGCGGTAGGAGTTCAGATGGGAAGGGCACATTGCCTAACTGAAGGGCAATTCTCAAATAATGCTTTGAATTTCTATAGCCCTGCTCTTCTGGAGACCTGATGGCACTAGACCCAGTCATTACGTGCCCTCACGGTATCCACTGATGTATCATCATCACCATGGTACAAACAGGGAGGCTGAGGGAGAACAATGCGTGTGTCCTGCCCAAGGACACAGACCAAATCCATGTCAGAGCCAGGGCTTGCACCCGGAACTCTTGATTCCCAGCCCTCCACCCTGCCCCCGGCAATGCTTCTGCCTAAGAAAACGTTATAATCAGATTTCTTGATAGGTTTTCTGGCTGGGGAAATCATTTTCATTTGAGTCATTACGTCAGTACCCAGGAGGTACAGCCATCCGCTCCTGCAGAAAACGTTCTGCAGGATCTCTCAGGCGGAAGAGAATGGAGCAGAATGGGCTTTATATTGTCCTCTCCGAATGGAGTTTTGCAGAGCACTTCACAAAGCAAGGAGGTCCCTGTTGGACCCATTTGGGTTTTTGCTGCCAGTGCAGTGATTAGGCAGGGAGGAAGTGTCCTCTAGTGGTTAAAGTGCAGGACAGGAGTGAGAAGATCTGGGTTCTGCTGTTCACTCATTGTGTGACCTGGGGCAATGCATGTAGGGTATGTCTACGCAGCAACTAGACACCTGCAGCTGGCCCCAGCTGGGAAGTCTACACAGCAAGGAGACAGTCCCACAGCCTGAGCCCGAGTCAGCTAGGGATAGTAAAACTGGTTCATATCAGAGGAGGGGCGTGAGGGTTTGGTCATTAACATTTGTAAAGAACACTTGGTGCGCTACAGGGTGCATTCTTATAAAGTGAGTAGCCATTAGCTTTGACCAATAGCTCACACAGAGCACTGGACAGCAGAGCCTGGTTACTGAGAGCGAGCAAATGCAGACTAGGACCCTGGGATTCTCCTTTTCAATGATTTAAAAAAGCTGCTTTGTTTCTTTAACTTCCACCACAGACATGGCATCTATCTCAGCACAATATCCCATTGCAATTTTAAATGGGCCCTATGTCACACCCTATCAACTTGAAATCTACTTAATTGAACAGAAAAATGAGTTAAAAGTACTTTTAAGTACTACGTGTGCCCGTTACTCACCCCTACAAATGGTACACTTTCCAAATACAAAATGCTTTTCTCGCCCATGTTGCTATGTGAAAATCCACACAACTGACTGACTACACAGAGGGAACTGTGGAAGTGACTGCACACACAAAGTGTCTTATCAAATGCACAAAAAACCAATGCAAACAAACAAAAATGGATAAAGCAGACCCATTCCCCCCACTTATCTCTTCCAGCTACAGTAATCTTAGGTGGTACTTAGAACAGTAGTTGGTAAAAAGTATTTCAAACTGACAGTGTTCCTTTAGTGCTGTCTGACATTGTTATGTGAGCTCACTGAACCGGTGAATCTCAAAGAGAATATAGAGGGAGCCTAAGAAAATGCAGGATTATTCAGGGGCAAGACTCTTTGAAGACCTCGTTCTTTCGCTTCAATGCAGTGATCTGCCAGATGCCGTCTCCAGAGCTCTTGACAACATTGGCAGGGTTTATGCCAGAATTGGCAAATTCCAGCAAGCTATTGACACGTACGTAACATTCATAACATAACAGGTAAGAAAGTAGATTTACAATTAAACGGGTGTTGCTTGGTCCATTTATTTAATTATGCTGTCAATGAGGGGTACTGCTAATGCCAGCTGTGATGTGGACACTCGCCACGAGGAGCTGCACTGGACAGGCCACTGGACAGCCATCAGATAGTAACAATTTCCAGTTGCAAGGATTGATCTTGCCTTGATTCAAACCGGCAGCCCTGAGAGTAAATGACTTTGTAACCCAATCCCCAGAGTCTTCCAGACTTTCTGACTTGCTCTCTTTCCAAACATCTAAGAGGCCTCAGCATAATAAGACTTTGGGTAATGGAAGCATCTGCAACCCTTTTAAGGGTTTAAAAAGCCAAGAGCCAACATTACACTGAACCTAGGGCAGTAGAAGTAACTTTCTTTTCCTGTGTAAAGATGGGAGGAGAAGATCCCACTGGCAAAAACCAGCCTGGAGAAGACGTGGTTATTCCATGAAATTGGCCGATGTTACCTAGAGCTCGATGAAGCAACAGAGGCCCAGGATTATGGAGAAAAATCTCTCCATTCAGCGGAGGAGGAGGGTGATGTTGAGTGGCAACTCAACGCTAGTGTGCTGGTTGCACAAGCACAAGGTAAAGACATTGTTGAAAAATTTGCTTTAAAGATGGCAGACATTAAGTCTACTCCACAGCTTCATTAAACCTGTCTGTGCCTTACAAACAACCCCACAAAGTCTCATTTGAGCAAAAGTCTTTTCAAGGCTCATTGGGCTAACATAATAGTTTCCTCTTGTTCTTAGTTTTGCATTAAAATGGATTCTTGTTTGTCTGTTACAGTGAAACTTCAAGACTTCCAATCTGCAGTTATGAACTTTGAAAAAGCTCTTGAGAAGGCAAAACTCATTCATAACGATGCAGCTCAGCAGGCCATCATCATCGTAAGTGATTTACTGTAATCAAGAGAGGAGTTTTGGGGCAATGTTCAGAAGTTACCGACCACTGTTGTTCTCAACTTCTGGTCCGTGGGGCCAGGGACCCAGGGCAAGAAGAGAATGCCAGCTGGCAGCTGGGGGATTAGGGAATGAAATGTCTCACACGAGGAACAAGGCAGCCTCTGTCAAGCTGCTCCCCAAAATAAAAAACATATGAAACCTCTTGAGTTAGAAAACTCGGTCCCAATGTGAGCTAATGCTGGAAATATACGGGTAAAATCTTGGACCTATTGGAGTCAGTGGCAGAACTTCTATTGACTTCAGTGTAGCCAGGAGTCAAATTCTGTCTTTCATTGCATCCAGGTGCATGCCAGCAAGCTCATGGCCAGCAACTGGAATGTGAGGTTGAATATGGCCCCCTTGTTCTGGCCTCTCTGAAATATCATGGAGAGGCTACTCTGCATGACCTCCATGACAGGAACAATATGGGTATTGGCTATGAATTGGGGGGGCATGATTTGCATGTTATCAGCACATATGCTTGCTGCCCTAGCAATGGTCTGCATG
This sequence comes from Eretmochelys imbricata, assembly GCF_965152235.1. Taxonomy (NCBI): domain Eukaryota; kingdom Metazoa; phylum Chordata; order Testudines; family Cheloniidae; genus Eretmochelys; species Eretmochelys imbricata. The sequence continues at coordinate 14,576,740 of NC_135598.1, forward strand.
CATAGGTAGTCCTCCAGGTGATTCATAATCTCATTGGAATAGATCACAAAAAGGGCTGATCTCACCCAGTATTTCAAAACACAGAACAGTGCTTCTTCAGCATGAATGTGTGCCTGTTTGGGGATCCGTTAAGTGTGTTTCCGAGCACAGGGGAACCACCTCTATTGTTTAGTTAAAAATGGGAAAAACAGTGCTAGCTTTGTGGGATGGGGATGTAAGGAGGAAGGGATAATCCCTGCTGAAGTGTGCTAAGGAGTATATTAGCGAGAGTAGTGCAATCACAATGGGGGGAGGAATGGAGCAAAGAGGCTCTTCACTGCAGGTAGCTTTAAAGGCACCAAAAGAGCAAGGAATGATGGGAGAGGGGACAGCAGAGGGGATTGGTCCTGCTTTGAGCAGGGGGTTGGACTAGATGACCTCCTGAGGTCCCTTCCAACCCTGATATTCTATGATAATGGGACAAACTTTTGAATAGGCCTGTCATGTGACTGCATGCCTAGATTTGTCACTAATTATTCTTGTCAACTTCAGGCCTTAGATGATGCAAACAAAGACTTCATTGAAGAGTTGAAAGCAGAACAAAGGACAGAGAGAATCGAATCTTTAAGAGGTACTAATTCACCTGGGAATCGGTGTGTAAAACAATGTAGAAAGTTTTGCATATCCCCTTCTCTTCTACATCATCACAGGACACTTGGAGGAGTAGCTAACTCTATAATCCTCTAAGTGCTCACAAACTGATTGATGAATAATTTGTTCCAATATATTTCCAGGTATCAAAGTTAGGCTGGCTAGTCTATAATTCCCCAGGTCCTCTTTTTTCTCCTTTTAAAGATAGGTTCTATGTTTGCCCTGCTCCAGTCCTCCAGGTCCTCACATCCTCCAGGAGTTCTGAAAGATAATTGCTAATGGTTCCAAAATTGCTTCAGCTATTTACTTAAGTACCTTAGGGTAAATTTCATCAGATCCTGGCGACTTGAATCGATCTCTATATTGTCTAACTTGTTCTTTCCCTATTTTGGCTTGTGTGCCTTCCCCCTTGTTGATAACATGTATTGTGTTAGGTATCTTCTCACAATTTACCTTGTTAGTGAATCAAAATAGGCATTGAACACCTTAGCCTTCTTGGTGTCATCCGTTGTTAGCTCTCCTTCCCCACTAAATAGTAGACCTACCCTTTTCTGTGTCTTTCTTTTGCTCCTAATGTATTTATAGAACCTCTTCTTACTGCCTTTTATGTCCCTTGCTGCGTGTACTTCATTTTGTGCCTTAAACTGTTGATATTGTGTCTACATGCTTGTGCTGTTCTGCTTGTTCTCACTCTTGCCTATTTGTCCATGGTTCCACTTTGGTAGTATTCCTTTGTGATTTTCAGGTCATTAACGAGCTCCTGATGGAGCCATATTAGCCTCTTACTATTATTCCTATCAGGATAGTTTGCTGTGGTGCCTTTAACATTGTCTCCTTGGGAAACTCTCAGCTCTCCTGAACTCCTTTTCCTCTTAGATTTTCTTCCCATGGATCTTACCTTCCAGTTCTCTGATTGTGTTCAAGTCTGCCTTCTTGAAGTCCCTTGTCCTTGTTCTGCTGCTGTCTCTCCTTCCTTTCCTTAGCTCTATCATTTCATGATCGCTTCACCCAAATGGCCTTCCACCTTCTGATTTGCAGCCAATTCCTCCCTATTAGAATCATGTCTAAAAGGGCCATGTCCCAGGTTACTGCCTCCACCTTCTGAAACAAGAAATTGTCCCCAAGACATTCCAGGGGCTTACTGTACATTTTGTGTTTTGCCGAATTTCTTTTCCAACAGAAATCTGAGTAGTTAAAGTCTGCCATTACTAGCAGCTCTTGAGTTCTGGATATTTCTGTTGTTTGTTCTGGAAATGCCTCATCCCCCACTTCCTCCAGATTCGGCGCTCTATATAGCAGCCCCCTATGGTGGTGTCACCACTGCTTTTCCCCACTTTTATCTTCATCCAGAGACTTTCAGTTGGTCTGCCTCTCCCCTCCTTCTGAACCTCAGAACAGATGTATACGTTCTTGATGTACAATGCAACACCTCCTTCCTTGTTCCCTGGCTTGCCCTTCCTGAACAAACTGTACCCCTCTATCCAAATATTCCAGTCTTGAGATTCATCCCTCCACATCTCTGTGATGCCAGTTGAGTCATATTTTAGCTTATGGCTCATGCTCCCTGTTTTCTGTTTCTTCCCCATAGTCCTTGCATTTGTGTATAGACATATGAAACCATAAATTGGCTATGAACGGTGGCTTTGCTTTTTATCACTGAGGTTCCGATCCCCAGCTGGTGTAAATCAGCATCTCTCCAACTTCTATGGAGCGATGCTCATTTACACCAACTGAGGATCTGGCCCCGATTCTTTAACACACGTTAGTGCTATTTATAAACAAAACATTTTCCAAAACACAAAGTGACTCCTATAAAGAAGTTAATTTCTCCAGTGCCCCAACACCACAGTGATGGGCCTGGCAAGAACCTAAATAGACAGCTACAAAATGTGATTGTACCTAATGCTGCGTGGATATGAGACATGCAGGAAAGAGAAAGAGGGAAAAGCTCAGCTGGCTTTTGGAATCCACCTGAAATAAACTGTATCCAATTTCCCATCACCACCTGAATAACTCCATTCGCTTGGGAGCCGCCGCAGGGGGACAAGAGTCAGTGCCAGGGCGGCAGCAGCCTGCAGTGCAGTGACCCACAATTTTCAATCCCAACTTGATTACTGCAGCCATTGCATCTTCTTTCCTCCATACACATGTAACTGCTGTCGACACTGGGGGGGTTACACCAGCACAATGGGGGCAGAACAGAGTTTAAAAATAGCCCTGAGCTGTGGGATGCTTACAGTTACCTGTGTGATGCTGCAGCCACTGACTGAGGCTGTACAAGTTGATGTAATGGGGAAGAATTCAGCAGAGGACGCAGAGAGTTCCATGGCTAGGTATTTAAGTGCCGTATCAACTTTGAGCTGTAGGTGGCAGCATTTCCTGAGTTTCCCTGTAACTGCTTGCAGAAGGCAAGCAGTCCACTCGAGCACCAGACATGCCAAACCTGGGGGAAAAACACAGAAATGGGGCTCGTTTTTGGCTTAATTGGCTTGTGAGTTGCTTGTTGGCTAGTTTTTTGGCTTGTAGCTTGTTGCTTCTTTTTTTTGATTGGCTCCCGGCAAGCAGGGGCAAGGGGGGAAGAGAGTCAGGAGTACACAGCGGGCCCACCCCAGTCCCAGACTGCACGCCGAGGGGATCTAGTCACATAGAGTGTTGGGGTTCTTAGGGATTGGCTTGTTTTGGCCTTATTTTGAAATGGGATTAGCCTGATTTTTGGCTTAGTGTGAAAGTCGGGGTGCTTATTTACCGCGTGAAAGTTGGCAACTGTGTCAAGCATCCAGTCTTAAAATGATAATAAATAGGTCATTTTGTAAGGCAAGTCTGCAGTGGGGTCCTTGGTGAGTGCTCCAGCTATGGCAGGGCGGGGGGGAGCATGGAAGAAAGCAGAGGGCATGATCCACTCATTGGTGCAACCAGGAGTATCACCATGCAGTGATGTGAAACTGGTCTAAGGCTGGCAGTGGGGAGGGCCTTCCAAGGTCTCACAGAGTACAGGATCACCACAGACCCCTTGTGGGAGAAGCAGCTATGTAACACCATGGCAGAGAGTTTACTCAAATGGATCCTCAAGTGAACATATTTGAAATGTTATTTTAGACTGTGTCTGTTACATATAATACCCTGAAAGTTTGGCTCCCATATTTATACACTGAAATATATCTGCAATACACAAACTGGGTGGTTAATTCAGGTGTAATAGATCCTCAATTAATATACAACAGGAGGCCCTGCTCCCGCAGTTGGATCTGGGAGGGCAGTCCTCCGCACCGATACATAGCCCCAGAGTCTGAGGTTGTTATTTAATAAAATAAAAATATAAAAGGGATACAATGTTTTTATATATATATATACACTGGATATTGTATGTGTGACTATTATACAGCTATATGGATCTGAATCCATAAGAATAAATGTTTCAGTATATGCCACTTATTTAAGTATTATGAGAAGAGTGCCAATTTAATATTTAAATCTTAGCTTCATTCTTAGAGTGCTGTTTGGTCTGACAGCCAGCTTTCCCCCATAAACCCTGCAGGGTATGCACTGTTCAGAGTTAGGCATGCAGATCTTGGGCCGGGGTAAATCTCGCTATGTGTGTAACTGATGACTAGTTTGATATACATCCTCCTGTTACACACTTCTGGGTTGAATGTACCACCCCTGAACTGGCAAAGACCAATGCCCCTTGAACCCAACCACACCCCTTTTCCCAGCAACATTCTCCCCCACTGGCCCTGGGTGACTAAACAGAGTTCACCTCTTTTTGTGCAAACATGAATTCCAAACAGATGCAACTTGCCAGCTCTGACCTACAACTTAAGCCCTTACTCCAGGGATGAATTTAACCTGTTGAGACCAAAAAAAAAAGGGAGGGGGGAGGAAAGACTGTATCAATGGGGTGGAAGAGCTCAGCAGCCCTGGTGCTCCTCTCCTCATTAAGTGCCCTCCACACCTGGAAGGTGCAGCTCCATTCTCTGCTCAGTGCTTGGTGGGAGGAACTCTGCTGTTCTGTTAAAGAAACCTCCACTGAATTCTTTTCCAGATTACGATTACGATGATGAATACCAGGAAGGAGAGGAGGCAGAGGACCAAAAAGAAAGAGAAGAAAACAAACAAAAGGAGATAGAAAAGGAAGAGAATGAGAGAAATGGAAGAAGAGGAGGAGGAGGAGAAGAAAAAGAGGAGACGGAGGGAGAGAAAGGGGAAGATTATGCAGAGCCTCATCAGGATTTGCCTGAATAAAGAGGCAGCATTTCCCCAGGAAACCACTCGTTAGGGTTAAAGTTCATGAGGGGTTGCTGGGTTTGCAAACTAGTGCATTTTAGTTAGTGTGAAATGGCCCCTATTTTCCCTGGACATGGAGTCAGCTCCGTCAGAATTGGGGCTGCTCTTGCTCTTTGCCCTCCCTTTTAAATACTTTTTTCCCCATGTTCCCAAGCCCTCCATTCAAGGCTGTTTGGGCTGTTACTGTGGGAGGAGTTCTGTTACTTCCCTCCCCCTCCCAGCCTTTCTGCCTAGAGTTCAGAGCCAGGTCTGTGCTTAGAAGCTTTTCTGCTGTGCCCACAGCTTTCTCTGGTAAAAAACTCAGCAATTTTGCCAATGTAGCTTATTCCAGCCCCTCTGAGCAAACTAAGCTATACCAGCAAAAGCGCCTGCTTGCTGGTATAACTGGGTCTTGCTGGTACAGCCGTGGCGATCAGGGAACCCATTTCATTACACCGCGGGCAGAGGGAGCTAAGCCGCCAAAAGTTGGTGGGGTAGAGCTGGCCCAGGACTCTGACAGAGAGTCAGACATTACTGAGGGCCCAATACTGCACCTGCTATGCAAGGGCAAAAGTCCCATCCACTCCCGGGGGCGTGCTGCATGCACTAGCATGGCAGCATTGGGCTCTTGCAAGTATATTTGACCCACCGGGACAGTTGCACTCATGGCAAAGTTGGGTAACATGACTGTAGGACACAGCGTTTTACCTCACGTGCCACTGACTCACTGGCGCGGATCCTCCAGACCGCATCCCGCGCTGACTGATTCCCGCAGGCTGTGAGCAAGTGCTGGGTGGAGCGTGGCCTAAGTCAACTGTGGCTTTGAGTCACGGTGAAACCTTCATGCCGCCAAGGGAATGTTATTTTTAGTATATGTGACTCGTAAATAAATGATGCCAACCGTGATGGCCACAGCTTGCCTCCTTGAGGGCGTGAACTACAGTGACTAACAACTAGTGCCTTCTCTGCAGGGCGGGAGGGAGCTGCCCCGGCTGTGCCTCCTCTGGGGGAGCTGGGAGCATTGCGATTGCAGAGCCAGGCATGGGTCTGCGCCTTTCAGGGCAGTCTGGCGGTGTGCCATCGGACGAGCCTGGCGCTGCAGGCAGACCTCTCCATTGTTCGCCATAGGCTCATGTTTATAAAGTGTTCGCTGTTCAGGGTGCCAAAAAAAATCCACCCCCTGTAACAGATGGCTGCCTGACTTTGCCGGGAGCCTGAAACAGCTCCGGACCCTGCCCCGTTCAGCTGTGCTTAGAAGCGTTGCCCAGCCAGCTCTACTGCTGCTACTTTAAAGGGCACCCCTGTTAACCAGCTCACTGCGCAAGGCAGATCAGGCGCGGCAAGCCCGGCCCGGTGCTCCAGCAGTTCCAAAGTGGGGAGGGGGCTGCGCAGGCCTAGCGGGTGTGCGTGAAGGAGCAGGCGTGTCTGTGCACACGGCAGGTGTGTGAGTGTGAGCACTCACACCACCAGGCCGGGTTGGCGGGGGCAGGCTGCTGGTGTCACCGCTGCTCAGAGCTCAGCTTGCAAGCCTGCGGGGGGGGCCCTGTGGCTGGCTTTGGGGGCGTGCAATGCCCGGCTTGGCCGCTAGGGGCTGCTGGCCGTCAGGCCGGCGCGTGCGCATTGGGCGCCTCCCGCCCACCGCGGCGGGGCTATGAAAATCGCGGCGGGCGGGCCCCTGACAGAGCCGCGTCCCCTCCGCTCGGCAGCCGCAGCCGCTGGAGGCGCCGCCCTCGCCATGGTGAGCGGCTCGGGCGGCGCGGCGGGGCCCGTGGGGGGAGTAAGGGGGCCGTGGGGGGCTGGAAGAGGAGTAAGGGGGGGGCTGTAGGGGGTCGGTGTCTCAGGGGAGTAAGGGGGGGCTGTGGGGGGGCTACAGAGGAGGTAAGGGGGGGGCTGTAGGGGGAGTAAGGGGGGGCTGTGGGGGACTATGGGGGTTGTGGGGCAGTAGGGGGTCGGTGTCTGAAGGGGTCGTGGGGGCTATAGGGGAGTAAGGGGGGGCTGTGGGGGGTCGTGGGGGGCTCTAGGGGGAGTAAGGGGGGGCTGTAGGGGGTCGGTGTCTGAGGGGAGTAAGGGGGGCTGTGGGGGGTCGTGGGGGGCTATAGAGGAGGTAAGGGGGGGCTGTAGGGGACTATGGGGGTTGTGGGGCAGTAGGGGGTCGGTGTCTGAAGGGGTCGTGGGGGCTATAGGGGAGTAAGGGGGGGCTGTGGGGGGTCGGTGTCTGAGGGGAGTAAGGGGGGCTGTGGGGGGTCGTGGGGGGCTATAGAGGAGGTAAGGGGGGGCTGTAGGGGACTATGGGGGTTGTGGGGCAGTAGGGGGGTCGGTGTCTGAAGGGGTCGTGGGGGCTATAGGGGAGTAAGGGGGGGCTGTGGGGGGTCGGTGTCTGAGGGGAGTAAGGGGGGCTGTGGGGGGTCGTGGGGGGCTATAGAGGAGGTAAGGGGGGGCTGTAGGGGACTATGGGGGTTGTGGGGCAGTAGGGGGTCGGTGTCTGAAGGGGTCGTGGGGGCTATAGGGGAGTAAGGGGGGGCTGTGGGGGGTCGTGGGGGGCTCTAGGGGGAGTAAGGGGGGGCTGTAGGGGGTCGGTGTCTGAGGGGAGTAAAGGGGGGCTGTGGGGGGTCGTGGGGGGCTATACAGGAGGTAAGGGGGGGCTGTAGGGGACTATGGGGCAGTAGGGGGTCGGTGTCTGAAGGGGTCGTGGGGGCTATAGGGGAGTAAGGGGGACTGTGGGGGGTCGCGGGGGGGCTCTAGGGGGAGTAAGGGGGGCTGTGGGGGGCTACAGAGGAGGTAAGGGGGGCTGTAGGGGGAGTAAGGGGGTTGTGGGGGACTATGGGGGTTGTGGGGCAGTAGGGGGGTCGGTGTCTGAAGGGGTCGTGGGGGCTATAGCGGAGTAAGGGGGACTGTGGGGGGTCATGGGGGCTATAGGGGGTAAGGGGCGCTGTATAGGGAGATATGGGGACTGGAGGGAGTAGGTGTCTGTGGGGGCTGTGAGGGGCTATAGGGGAGGTAAGGGGCACCATGGGGGGGTAGGTGCCTGGAGAGGTGGGGGGACTGTAGGGGGTAGGTGACTGAGAGGGGCAAGGGGGGTTGGGGGCTTTTGTGGGGGGCTATAGGATCAGGTCAGGGGGCCATATGCTGTGGGGATACAGGGATCACAGTGGGGGTGTGCGTGTGTGAAGTGTTTTGCTGGTGAATGGGACCCCCCTGCTGAGGGGGGCTGAGCAGAGCACCCCCCACAGTGCCTCTCCCAGCCCCGGGGGCTTCTTGCCTGGGCTGGCACGTTATGGACCTTCTGCAAGGCTGGTGTAGCGTTTTGGGGTAGCAATGGGGTGAACCCCCCCCACGACCCTCCTAGCTGGGGGGCAGCCACTTCCTAGGAGCAGACAGGGGGGTTTCAGCCAGTCCCCCATAGGGCGCTAGTTTCTGGACTGTCCCCTCTATTGCATACAGTGGGGTGGGGGTGTGTTTTGACCAGGTAGAAAGCGTGAAGAATCAGGACAGGGTCGTAGGGCAATAGGCACCTGTGTAAGACAAAGCCCCGCTGTCAGAATTGTTCCTATAAAAATCAGGACATCTGGACACCCTGGCTTTGGTGACCCCAGGCAGGGCTCGCAGGCTGTGGAAATTCAGGGGGATCCATGCAAGGTCCAGCCTGAATGCTTGCTATGCCTGCAGGAGAGCTTTTAAAACTTAAGAGTTAGAGCCAGCCCCCAAGGCGAGGACAGCACCACATCGTATGTCTGTAAATACAGGAAGAAAATAAAACCCACCCAGACATCTGAATTTCTCATGCAACCATCCGCCTGTATGAGAGATGCAGAGTCCCTGGGAGGTTTCGTTTCCTTTTGTCTTTATCAACAGCGTCTACAAATTCTGAGCTGTGTAGCGACTGTCTGAGCCAGGTTAATGCAGCCCCCGCTCCGAGCAGCTCGCTATCTTTGTAAAGTGCCAAACTGCATGCTAAACAGTCACGTTAAGATCGTCACAGCCTTCATCTTGGAGGCAGAGAGAGCCTGCTGGCGCTCCCCTGACAACGTAAGGTCTCTTTTATTTGGGGCCCTGTGAACCTTCTATGTGTTGAGTGAGTGAGGGGTTAAATGTTGCTGAAATGCATTGCACAATGGCTGGCTGGTAGTGATGCAGGGAGGAAAAAGTTTTAAAGAGACTGTGAAAGAGGATCTGCTCCATAATTTGCAATCAAAACTGTGCTGTAGCTGTGCGTAACTGGTGGCAGAATTTCCAAACTCATGTCTTCAGGTGCTTGGGGAGGGGACTGGGTAGTGCTGTGAGAGGGATGGGGTGGCTGGGGGGGGGAAATAGGACGGACAATCTGCAACAGATATTGGCCATGATCCTGCAGTTAAACTCCCCCAGGGCTCGGCTAGCATGTAAAGGTCTGCTCAGACAGAGCCACTTGTAGGATGAGTGCGACATTTGACAGTGCCAGTCTAGCTTAGAACCTTCTCCCCCGAAAAAAAAATTTCCTGCTGTTTTATCAAGATGTGCTCTGTACTAAAAGTGCATGTTCCCATTAGTCAGGATGAGAGGACTTGTATTCTCACTTAAATACAAACTCTGTGGGTGTAGGCAAGGAAAGAGGTGGCAGCCTATTACACGTTAAATGAACTTTTTGGAAACGTTCACATTTCCTGTTCAACAAACAAGCAAAATATAGATATTACTACACAGGGTCAGAATGATGTAGCTTTGAAAGGGTGCTGACTGACATTTTAAGTAGCTGATACTTGGTATAGCATACTACAGTGAAAAGAGAAAAACTCGGATCTTCAGAAGTATTTTAAGAAGACTGTGAAAGGACTGGCTCACTAAACGACCAAGAGAGGGGATGTTTCTCCCTTAGAGCCATTGTAAACCACTACAATCCCCCTTGCAGTGAGTGGCAGAAATTAAAGAAACGCATCCTAGGAACTCCATCAAGCATGTTGCTGGTCTGGCTAATTTGAACTGTTGTGTCTCCCTTTGTTTGTGCTATAGGCAACGTCTGTCTGTCGCAAGTGTGGAGTGTTTGAAACGTTAGTTGGGGTTAGGAGTGCTGGGGAAAATAAACCTGAGCAAGTTTCCTGCACAGGCCATCTCTCCAATGAGACTATAAACGGAAGTTCAAATCTCACTTCCTGGAACCACCCCTCTTTGAACAGACAGGCAGCTTTCTGCCACCTGCAGAAATGGGTATTGTGATTAAGAATAAGAAGAGAGCCTAAACTCTCTAACATAGCTCCAAACCCACTTCACAGATTGCATTGGAATTTAGTCTTTGTATAGTTCCCAAGATGTATTGTATGCATTACCGATGGAAAAAAGTCACAGTCTCTATCGCAAACTACTTAAAAACAACAGCAGAGGGTGGAATGCCAAGTGAGGTGATGTGAGTGGCAAGGTTTAACCGACGTCTTAATGCCACTCATTTTTCTAAATCCTTTGTTGGGCCACCAGTGCTTAGAGGTTCTCCTCCTGACCGCAGTGCCTGTGCCCTCTAGAAAAAACCTCACTAGTCATGTCCGATAGAAAACTGCTAACTGCTTTATCCCCTCACCCCCACCCCGCCCTTCTTAGCAGGGAGTAAAACACTGTTGCAAATCTTACCAGTGCCACTTAAAATTCATCCTCTTTCCTGGAAAGGAGACCAAATACTTGTTTCCATACAAATAGGAGCTTTGTAGGGACAACTGGGGGGAAGGGGAGAAATGACAGAGCTGGTGTTGAATTGAATAGATTGTTTAATCAGAAACTGGCCAACTGCTCCTTTAAGACTTATTTGTGTGGTACCATTGTCTGTCCATTTTGTATGTGGCCTGGTTTCATTAAAGAGCTTATTATTTAAAGCTGGCTGATAAACAATGGGTGCTGAGGGGGTTTTCTATTATTGTTCTGTTCGCATTTTAAAAAGAATGCCTCCGTTACTGCTGGTCACCAACAGCTGGTTTCATCAAAATAGTTTGACTGCAAACCAGTCCCCATCCAAATACTAGATGCATGCCGCACTCAGATGCTCCCTTGTGGTTGTAGCTCTTACACAATCTGACTCTCACTTATTACCTGCATACTTGTTGAGGTTAAGTGGACCCTGTCAAGTCAAATCTGATCCAACAGTTAGATGTAGAAACAAGTTTTTACAGCTCCCATTCAGACTACTTCCATGTGGACAAAGAGCCTGAGAGATGAAATGAGACACTAAGTACCTCTGTAATGAGTAAAAAGTACCATGTGCTTACCAAGAGGGAATATTAGCTCTGCCAAGCTCCCAAGAGAATTCCGGGTGGATCGTACCATTCTTCCAAACAAGGCCCAAGGCCACTTTTTAATATAAATGAGCTACTTTCTCTGGTAAGCACTCTGCATAAAATGTGCCAATAGTACACAATGGTCAGTTACAGGACTACATTTTGAGTTCATCATCCTACTTTTTGTAGCTTCAGTTCAGTTTTAAAGGGATTTATATTTTAGTAAAAAGAATGAGGAGGACTTGTGGCATCTCAGAGATTAGCAAATTTATTTGGGCATAAGCTTTCAGGGACTAAAACCCACTTCATCAGATGCATGCAGTGGAAAATACAGTAGGAAGATAGACACACACACACACACACACACACACACACACGTACGTGAAAAAATGGGTGTTGCCATACCAATTCTAATCAATTAAGGTGAGCTATTATCAGCAAGAGGAAAAAAAAACTTTCCTAGTGATAATTAGGGTGGCCCATTTCAAACAGTTGACAAGAAGGTGTGAGTAACAGTAGGGGGAAAATTAGCATGGGGAAATTGTTTTAATACCATCCACAAACATGCTAGGCACTTCTTGGACATAAAAGAAGACACAGCTCTTGTCCCAAATTGCTTAAAAGTGATGAAAACCACATAAGAAGGGTGGAGAGAATGATACAAGCAAAATGTTAGTTTCCACAGAGATACCTCCACTGTCTTTACCCCATGACTACTGGTGAGCAGAATCAAGCACTTTCCCTCTGCCACAGACCAAATAAATACTTGAATAGTACAAGATGATCCAAGCTTTGAGTCAGCAGTGTCACTTCTCTAGCATTTTGTCTCCACCCTTGTTTCTACTAATTAGTTGTAGTGAAACCACCATTGGTAAACCAAGCTGTTGCTCCATACCAGGTTAACCAATCTCAGTGGCCAGAATATGCCCAAGGCGAAAATTAAGAGGCTATTTAATGTTTACAAAAATCTTTGTCCCTGCTAGTACTAATGAAAATATGTGTCTTTAAAATACCCTTTTCCTTCAAATTCCAGCTTCTACTTGGTCCTATAGGGATTCCACAGTATATTGTCAAAGAAACTTGTGTGATGTCATAATGCCAAGTTTGTGATAATACATCACTGCAGGACCAAGTCCCACCCCAAAATGTCCTACCATTTCACAAAGGCCAGTGTTTAATTCTGATGTACTTTGAATTACTCCTACATGGAAAGATCCTAATCTAATTTCTTTCCAGAGTAACCACATCCCATTGTGAATCCTGCTTGCAGTGCAAAAAACTCTGACAGGCAGAAACATGCAAACAGCTGCCTCTTACACTTTTCCAGAAGCGCCTGTTTCTGTAGAATCCAAGCGATTTCACTAGTTTTGGTTTCCCTTCAGCCCCACATAATGCCACTTGTGGGGCTTTAAATGTCTTTGCCACAAGTACAGCAACACAAAATTATTCTACCCTGCAGCAGTTAGTTGTCAATAAAGATCTTACCTCATTTCCAGGGGTGCCCTTCAGCACAGCATCCAAGAGGAAAGGGTCTTTTTGGCATGATGTGCAGCAGTAAGTACACACTCCTGCAGGCAGACTTCTCTCTAAGTGGTCTCTTACAACTGGAAAAATACCTGTAAAACGGGGGTTCTCAAACTGGGGGTCGTGAGGTTATTACATGGGGGGGCGGTCACGAGCTGTCAACCTCCACCCCAAAACCCTCTTTCACCTCCAGCATTTATAATAGTGTTAAATATATAAAAAAGTGTTTTTAATGTATAGGGCGGGGGTTGCACTCAGAGGCTTGCTCTGTGAAAGGGGTCACCAGTATAAAAGTCTGAGAAGGACTGCTGTAAAATATCAGACTTAAAAGCAAATCAAACTTTTTGTAGTCTCTGCATTTTAGTTTTTGTTCTTTAATTGAATCTTCCCAACATCAACAGCTGTCACAGTAGCATGAGCTTTCACTTCTCCTGTTCAGGCTATATTTAAGTTTCTGTGAGCAGTGTCTTTGAATAGAAGTTTAAATATGGTAACCTTACAGCTTTTTATTTTCATATGGACTGAATTGAGTTTGACCCATAAACTGGTGTCTGGTATGTTAGAATTCAAGGGGGGTAAACACTCTGTATAAGCATGGAGTTTGCAATGGTATAACCCTGCACAAGCCAGTTTGGAAACAGGTGTGAGCATCTAGCTAGTAAAAGGCATAATCCACAGAGAAATGAGCAGGCAGGGCTGGCCTACCCCTTTACATTTTAATTTTCTTCTAAATTCAGATTAAAAAGGTCACTTTGACCCATTAGGAGGGGAGCCAGCAGAAACATTTAAGGGCAAATTTGTGGTGTTCAGAGCACTGTAGGATGAGGTTTAATACTGATAATGGTGGCACAGACTTATGACAGAACAGTGTCATTTAAAACTATCAATGGACCATTTAACACATGTGAATAGCAAAAAAATTGCTTCTGTCTAGTAAGAACTCGAACAGTGATACATTGTTTAGTGTCAGAAAGATGGTATCTGTTTGGATTGTTACAGCAAAAAAATCATACAAATTAACTTCTTTAAACTTTCAGAACAGAGGCTTTACCCGGAAGAGCCATACATTCCTGCCTAAAATATTTAGAAAAATGTCTACTCAGTCATCGAAAGAGAGGCCTGAAAATCTGCAGTTTCCATTCTTTGACGACGATACTACCATTTCTACAGTCAAAGAATCTAAAACCCTTTTTATCATAAGAGGCCTGCCTGGCAGTGGGAAATCCACTCTTGCCCAGGCTATTCAAGACCAGTATAAGGATGCCTGCAAGATCGTTTCAGCAGATACGTATAAATTTATACCTGCAATAAGAAGCTCCATTCCTGAAGATTATTCAAAGTTGGATGAGGATTTAGTTGACTATTGCAAGCGAGACATCAGTGTTGTTGTTGTGGATGATACTCACCATGAACGGGAACGGCTAGACCAACTCTTTGATATTGCTGACAGATACCAGTATAAAGTCCTCTTTGTTGAGCCCAAAACACCTTGGAAGATGGATTGCTTGCAGCTTAAGGATAAGAATCAGTGGAAACTGTCTGTTGAAGATTTGAAGAAGATGAAACCAAGCTTGGAGAAGGATTTCCTACCTTTGTATTATGGATGGTTTTTGAGCAAAAAGAGTTCTGAGAACTTGAGGAAGACTGGGCAAGCCTTTTTAGATGAGCTTGGAAGTCTTAAAGTATTCAAAAAGGAGTCTAAGTACTGTACGTATATAAATGTTACCAAGCTTTTTATTCTACTAACCAGAGGGAAGGTTACCGCTTAGTAGACAACACAGGGAACAAACTTGCCCACTCAGCTTCCAAAGTAACACTTCCAGTTCAGTCTAAATTCTCCACAAGTTATATTTAAAGACACTGATTAGAACAACAAGGCGTTTTGTCCAAAAAGCAGAAGCAGCTTTAAATAATTTTTATGTAGGGAAGCACAACCTACTGCTTCTTTTAAATTTAAAAAGTTTTTGAAACATGATGTTTAGGGGATTTGCAATGGGATATAGAACCTTGAGCCTGCAGCCCACAGGGTTGAATCCAGCTTAGACTGGAAATAACCAAGCCATTCCCACCTGCTTTCTGTGATGCTCTATGTGAAGTAAGTTGGAGGAGAGAGGCCAAGGACCGAATAAAAATAGACTGAAACAGCATGTTGCCCCTAAAGTGATCCCTGCAATATCAAGGCCTAGGCAAACTAGCTAGCAGTGCAAGGAAGCTTGCATTGCTGGACTATACTAGGTGTGTGGATAAAGAACACTTCATTTTCTCCTGCTGTCTAGCGCACTCGGCTCCAAATAAAATTAAACCTTAAGTATACCTCTTAAATGAGTATTTGCAGGGGAAGATGAATATTAATTTGTCAGTAGTAATATTGCTTGTCTACACTTGCAGTTCTTCCTGCCGAAGATCCCAAAGTAAAATTGGACCTGACCAGCTACTTTGCGAAAAGGCCACCCGGCGTATTGCACTGTACTACAAAATTTACTGACTTTGGAAAGGCTATGGGAGCTGATGAATATGCACAACAAGAAGTTAGTGTCTTGGGTTTGTTGGTTTGTTTTTTTCCTTCTTTCAAAAACATGTGTTCAAGTTGTGTGTTATGCCAACCTTTTATCCTGGTAGATTTGATGTGGCCATGCAGCTTTCTAAAACCTTAGCACAGCTGCAGATGTCCCCCTCACAACAGCACTTGTGAAGCTGGCTCACTTGACAGCCTGGTTAGTAGAGAAATAGTAAGATTGTTACTCCTCAGGACCGAGAAATAACATTGACAGGGAAATGCACTGAGGAAGTTTTCATCTCCAGACTAACTGCTGTTTCTTGTGGGGTTTTTCCTGTAAGTACTAGAGTTCTTCTCTCCTGGCTTGGTTTTGAGTGATCATGAGTTAAGGTATTGTCACTTCCATCTTTTGTACCAGATCTGATCAGCCTGAGGTTCCAATTAAAATACATAAATTAAGATGACCAAAAGGGGGAGTGACCTGTAACCATGATGTTGTTTTCATACCATATTGAGTGTTGGAGAAGGCCAGTGAAATCCCTAAGATTGTTGAGGAGAGCGGCTGTTCATGGTACACTTCGTAGCATATACATGGAATGTGTGAGAATTCCTCAAAGGAGATCAGTGAAGAATCTAACTGAAAAGGCAAAGTAGAAGATCTGGATGCGTAAACCTTTGAAGGGGCTTGGCAGGGCAAGGTTAATGTCACATTTAGAGTCAGTCAAAGTCCTATTCTGGATTCAAATCGTTTGGTCCTCTCTCCCCTTAGGTTGTGAAGGCTTCCTATGGAAAAGCCTTTACCTTGACTATCTCTGCGCTGTTCCTCACGACAAAAACGGCGGGTGCTCGCGTGGAACTGAGTGAGCAAGAACTGCTGCTGTGGCCGGGAGACGTGGACAAGGTATTGCCTACAGACAACCTGCCCAAAGGCAGCCGGGCTCACGTTACCCTTGGATGTGCCAGTGGCATAGAACCGGTCCAGACTGGAATTGACTTGCTGGAGTTTGTCAAGCTGGAAAAGGCAGGGAACAAAGGTGATGAAATTGAGGAAGTTGGTGGAGGGAAACTGCAGTACTTTGGCAATGGCATGTGGATGCTCCTACTTTCTAAAAAGATCGAAGTGAAGGCTATTTTCTCAGGTTACTACGGCAAGGGAAAGCTCGTGCCTACTCAGGGCAGTAACAAGCGAGGCTCTGCCTTTAATCCCTGCACTATCATCTAAGTGCTCCAGCTGTGCAGTGTTTTTGGGGTTTTTTTTAAGACCATAACTTGGGTAACCTTTATAAAGTTGTAAAAAGAAAGTTCTACGTGTACTAAAGTAGCCCTTTTGCAAACTCTAGTATGAAGTGTCTCTCCTGGCACAATGTATTGGCCCTCAGGAAGGAAATTGGTGACCTGAGTGTAAAGGAAAACGAAGTGGCTAAAAACAACCATTTCTGATAATTATGTAGACCAAATAGGATCTTTTAAATAACTGAAGTGCTGAATGACTTTTTAAAATGATAGATATTTGTAGAGAGGTCTCACTCCTCATTTTGTTCCTCAGAGGATCATTCCTGATAGTTCACGTTTTGTAATTTCCCTATGAACCTCAATTGTTCGAAGATGTGACCATAATAACTGATTTAGACAGTGGTGGACCAAAGTTTTTAAGCTACTTTTCATTCTGTGAAGCCAAGTGAGTTGAAGCTGAAAGTTCAACCCAGCTTTAAGTTGGTACAGTCCCCCACAGGCTGATGGAACATCCTGCCCTTGGTAGCAGATGATTAAAACCACTAGGATTAGGTATGTACTATGGGGAGTACAAGAATCTTCATTCGGAAGGGTCAAACTATTGCATCCCCATGGCTAGCAGTGTGTGGCCTACCCTAACTTCATGTGCTACCAGAATGCTTTGAAGACTTCCTTGGGTGTGAGAGAAAGGAGAAGTGCACTGGTGGGTGGGAGAAGGATCTACTTCCAGTTTAAAATTGAAGCTCTATTAAATGGAACTACTCTGGGTAAGATCATGAAAAGAATTTAAATATCAGGAAAAACTTCCTAGAAGTGAGATCTGCTCGGTCTTCTAGTGAAAATGGCAGGCGCCACCATCACATGAGACATCTAAACGGAGACTGGACAAAGCTCTACTGTATGTATATTGTAGGGAACAATCCTGCCCTGGCAGGGGATGGAATAGATTAACGAATAGGTCTTTTCCATCTCTAACTCCTGATCCTATACACTAAAATCATGTCTGAAGTACTAAATTGTACTTCATGCAAAACAGGTTTTCCTGCTTTGGATTCAAAGTCTAATTCTTTTGAATGTTAAGATTAGCATGGAAGTACATGAAGCTAACATGTTACTTAGGAAGTAAATAATGGTGGCATTGTAATTTATGCCTAACTTAACCTGCTCAAATCTACATTTTTCCAGCTGGTTGTCTAATGTTCAAACATTTTAGTTATTACACTTTTTAATTATAGTTGAAACTTATTTCTGCTCATGTGAACATAGTGAGATGCTGCTTGCCTACTGATCAGATATTTGCTGTCATTGCCTTCCTGTAACATTTGGCTGAACTAATCAGGTCAGACCAAGCAGTTTAAACTCATGTTATGGCTCAATGTCCCATGAACTGTAAAGTGTATTAAAATAAATCCAGTATTAATGTGTGTTTACTGTCTGACATGCACATGCAAGGTTCACAGCAGTAAAGGATCTGTCGCCATGACACCACAACCTTAACTGTGTTCAGCAGCTGGGTGTGGGCAGGGTCACTTACGAAGCAAGCTTGCAAAACCCAAATTCATGTGGGGGGAGTTTCTTTGGGTTCCCTTCTCTGAACATCTAAAACAAAACTGAGGGAAGCTTTAGGGCTCACCTGGTGGAATATAAAATTCTGCAATTTGGTGAGTTTATTGGTGAAAGCAATAAACACTGCCCTCCTGCTCTCAAACTGAGAACACTGACAACAGTTCACTTTACTCCACTTCTGAGCGAGTCACACTGTTTCCCTTCACTTCAGCAGAGAAACTCAACCATAGCCTGACAAGAGCTCCAGTGTGCTCCATAGGGGAAGCCCAGAAAAAAAGGTGACTATTAAGTGTTCAGCTAGAGCAGGCCCAATTTATGTACATCTTTATAGCCATTTTGGGGAACATGCCTTTTCCTTAATGGCATCTACCCCCCAAGTCTTCTTCCCAGTTTGTATGCTGAAAACCCTTGACAGGAAGTTCTCACAACAGGGTGCCCAACTTTAAAACGTGGGGTAGCTGAAGAGCCTGGCTGTTTGCCTGGTCAAGAACAGTCACACGCTCATCATTTAAGTGTTTATTAGTTTGTACATCATATACAGTTTATAATAAACCAATTGCATATGGTTTTGCTTCAGTCTGATTGAGATTCTGCATATAAACACATCATATGAATTATGCCTAATGAAGTAAACAACAAATATTCACATTTTTTACCCTTCACATCCTAGAAAGGTAAAGGGCCCACAGAGGGACAGTGTTTATACCAGTATGAAGCCTGCCTTGAAGAGGGTTGGGCGTTTAGGAAAGCTATCTAGAATACAGATTGCTTCATGCAATAACCTTTCCTCTCAATGGAAAGGTTAAATCTTTACACTGAGGTAAACATACAGAATCTATTCCTTAAATTCAGTTAAATACTACAGCATGGGGGCTAATGTCCTCTCTGAGTGGCTTCACATCAGCGTATCCACTATTGTCTCTAGTTCTCTTTACAATAAAGACCAGTTTGGTTAAACACTGATCACTGGAAAGAAACCACAGCAAAGTGGCTCTCAATCCTCATTCTAGCTGGATGCCAAAGTGCTCTAGGCACTTACATTGGTTCATGAAGGTCTTAATTATGTTGCCCCCAAAGTCTTTGCAAATTCACTAATGCAATTATTTACAAAACAGTTAAAGCCTGTAGCTTCAATAAAAATCCATCCTTGGAGCAAAACTCCAAGTGTACTGATAAAGAGCACTACCCCTTACACAGCATAGTCAGCCCACAGAAAGAGGGGGCTCGAAGCAGCTTCATGTTCTTTAAAACTCATTTTTTGGAGTTCAGGTTGTGGCTATACCTGAACAGGATTTGAACCCAACACTAATATCACCTCTTGCAGGAGATGCTGCCAATAGACCTGTTATTCTTGGAAGTAAAGCCAGTGCTGAGAAAGGGGAAGAAGGAATATACCTGGGTTTGCCCGTCTAAATGTAGCCTGCCTTTAGACTGTAGACATTACACACACAAGCATCTCCAAACACCACATGGAGCGTCTCCTGCTTTCATTTTGAATGGACTTGGGCTTGACCACCTGAGACTAACCCAACTGCAGCTCAGACACTTTGTATTCTGGTCACAAGGAGGGACAGCACAAGAGCACTACGGGGAAAGTAAAACGCTTAACAGTTCTCTTATTTCAACAAATGGTTTTTAGAATAACTGAGGTTAGTTGGACTTTATACCAGTAGGTATGTTTGAGGTTGGGCTTTTAAAAAGCAGATACGTCTCTGTAGTTTGTCTCTTAAGGTCCATGATCTCAAGTGACCATGCCACTCACTTAACTCAGCTCTCAGTGTATTTTGTCATATCTGCTGACTTTAGAGGAATAACTCTTTATTCCTTTTCCTACCACAGTCACTGCCTGCAGCTGTGGGACAGAAAGGTTCTGTTTTGGCTCATGCCCACTCCAGAGGATTGTTAATTGGTTCCAATAGCAGAATGTGGAGTGGTGATTTAAAAGCCACTCAAGTTCCAGATTCCAGGCTAAGGGAAAGGCCGCTGCTTACTTGTAGAAATAAGCCAGGCTGCTCCGGAAGTAAGGGAGCGTTCCTATGCAGGGAACTGCAGGGAGGCATTTTTAGTCACTTTTCAGAATAAAAACAGATTAAGGCTCTTCCTGTTGTGCCACAAATACACTGTTAGTAATTTACCGTTGTCGAGACCGACTTCAAAAAATAAGACACCCGTGTTTCATTAAGAGTAGGACCTTTGAGTGTCAGTCTCCTCCCATGGAAAATAAAGTTTGTATTCCACAGGCGAGTCAGAAAAGGAAGAGTGCAGCTCTAAATAAGGTCTAATTAATCTATTTCCCCACTCTGCATGTTAGGGGAATTACTGCCCACATCAGCTTTGTCCTCCACCACAGACAGAAAGCTTGAACATACTGTCAGGATAAGAGACCTGCTACTTACAATGGCAAATTCCTACATCCTGTAGCTCTTAACAAGCCAGAGGGAAGACACGAGAACAGATGTAGCCATCAGACAAATGGCATCAAGGCTCCCTGTTGGCTACTTATGAAATACCATCGATAAAATCAGTCCTGCTCAGTAACTGTGAAGTGTGAATGCAATGTTTTAAACCACACACATATATATCTAGGCAGATATGGTCTGAAAGAAACAGTTCCACTTGTCCAAACTACTATGCTAACACAAGAGGGAGGCTGCAATTTTAACATACATATGCCACAATACTCATTTGCTACTGTCCTGAGATAGCAGTGTATCCATTAGTGTTATAATGCACTCTGCACAGTGAATGTATGTTCGCATTCACTTTTAGTCACACAACAGTGCTTTTTAGAAAAGCCTTGGCACTCACCATATTAATATTTAACTACATAAATCATGCAATCATGTACAGTTTATATATATATCTGCTGTGTATATGTCCCCTCTTTACCCCGAAAGAATGGTCTTTTTTAAAAGTGGGGAGCAGGGAAGTTGACCAACACTTAACTAACAAAGAATGTCGACAAAATGCAAGAAATGTCTCTCTACTCTGCTAATAGCATCTGAGACGCTTCCAAACTGCAGCTGTGAATAAAATGCCAGATGATACATTTGTGAATCCAGAACGTCCCACCAAAGTGATGTCATGTAAACTTGGATTTGCAAGAGAACCATAAGAACCAAAGCAAGTTTCAAAATTCAGACCAATTTTTATGCCCCAAAACATTTAACCGAAGGGAGCTGATAAGATTCTAGCACCTTATTCTGCTCTCACTTACGCCAGAGTCACAAGGTTAAGTCCATCAAGTTACACTGGTGTGAGGGGGAAGAAGAAAGGCTGTGGGGGTCTCATTCTTCTAAAACGTTTCTCAATGCTGGCTCAGTTTAAACACTGGTTTTTGAACTTCCTTTGCTGATACTGGGCTGCAATAACTGGAATTAAGCCCTTAAATCTTCCCTCCATGAAAGCAGATGGTCACATTTCTGACAGAAGTAGCAGCAGGACTTACTTTTGTTGGTGGCAGTGCCCTGCATTTCTATGCCATCTGTGAGAGACACACGCCTGGCATTGCCATCTGGCCATCCTGTAGCCAACTGAATTGAAGGATTCAGAGTAACAGCCTTGTTAGTCCGTATTCGCAAAAAGAAAAAAGGAGGACTTGTGGCACCTTAGAGACTAACCAATTTATTTGAGAATTGAAGGAGTGGCCTAGCCTTTGACTGGAGGGAAGATATTAAGGAAATGTGAATTGAACGTAAATTATTTTATGCTATAATTTAATTGTAAACCTTGTTTTCTGTAATACCACACACAAAATCTGTCAGCCAGTCCGATCTGCTAGATAAACAGTTGCGTCAGATTTCTCTAAGGAGTACACCCATCCTTAAATTTACTTTTATGCACAACCCATCTGTTCTCTTAGCCAGCTTTTCAACAACTGTCTCTACACTACAGCAATTGCAGTTTAACACAATCACCAGAGACTCTTCCTCTAAAACGGTTCTGCCCCTTTGGGCCAGGGCTGGTCAGCACTTATCTAGCAATTATCCAGTGACTTTCTACAGACACAAACGCCACATCTGTGGTAAAGGCCACTGAAAAGCCCATCAGCTATAAGGCTACTGTGAAAAGCTCCAAAACTACTCCACAGATGGTACTTGACTTGGATGGAGCATCCATTCAGTGGAGAGGATTCTAGTCACACGAGCTCTTTACTATCTGGAAAAAGGAATTGTTCTGCAAAGACGTACCCCCCTCACAGCCAATCTCAGGCTATGACCCCAAATCCACAGCAAAGGGCGGTATTACTGAGAGAAGTCAGGAAACGCTCTAAAAGCACCTCAGTTCTGAGGTCGGGGTAGCGTGACAACATGCAACTCCGGCTTCAGCACGTCAACAGATCACATACGCTGTCACAAAGAGGCAGTGAGGAAAGTTATGCACCATCAGTCCAGAGTTTCTGCCATAACTTAGAATCTCTTTGTTCCTGTAAAATACTTGGAATGCCAGTTAGAACTCACAGTTGTGTTACATTAAAAACAGACATCACTTTCTGTAAACGCCACCAACAGGTCCCTGCGCCCACAGTAACCAGTCTTCAGACATTTTTCACAAGTTGGAAACAGGCAGCCCGCATTATAGATTTGCACTATGGAAAGCGTCAAACATAAAGGGTGTTTTTAGACTGTAGAAACAAACCAATCCAAACCTAGCAAAACCATGTTTTAATCATATATGCTGCAATTAAATGATCAAGTGAATTAATTATAAAAGAGAAAAACTGAAAAGAAATTCACTCCAGACCATATTAAATATCCTCTTAAACAAAGATGGGGCATCTTGGAGTGGAAGCATTTAGAGCACGTATTTCTAGCTGCCCCATAGGGAGTTCTCTCATATCAGCTGCTCCCATAAATCTGAAGGAGTATTTCTCTCCAGTACGAAAACATTAAGATCGCTATTTGTCATTTACATTAATGCCCGGGTGTACATTCTCGTGTAGCCACGGCAAACAAAATTGCAGCTGGCAAACAGGACATAGTTGCTCGGGTGTTATAAAAACCCTGTTACGATTCAATTACTTACAAGAAAAAATGGGGCTCCAGAAACCCTGATGTGGCGCCATCCTGTACTCTGGAACCAACCAAAAGGAGCCATGAACACTTCACCCCACTGACAAGCTGGGTTTCCAGCAACAGGACCCTGGAGGAAGTCCGAACAGTCTGAAAACACGGGCCAGCATGGAGGGACCAAAAGATTCAAAACATTTTATTTTTTTTAATAAAGTTAACAGTAAAACAAAATTCACAAGCCTTCCCCGCCCCCTCTCTTCAGCGCTGGTTTCCTCTTCTCACACAAAGCACACAACAGAGAGGTCTCCAACTGAGAAAATGAAACTGCTCTAAGTACAATGAGACATGATGAAGGCAGGAGTCTAATTATGTCCGTATTCAAGGTTAAAACAAGCATTTCAGGTGTGTGTATGTGGTTTGTAGGTTTTTATTTTAGCCAAACTGGAAAAAGAAATTTCCTGGCCCAGAAGCTGAAAGAGAAAGTGAGAAATATTAGAGCTCGTGAGTCTCTCTCCAGAACGAAAAGGAGTACTTGTGGCACCTTAGAGACTAACCAATTTATTTGAGCATGAGCTTTCGTGAGCTACAGCTCACTTCATCGGATGCATACCGTGGAAACTGCAGCAGACTTTATATACACACAGAGATCATAAAACAATGGTGGGAGGAGGTATTGTTTTATGATCTCTGTGTGTATATAAAGTCTGCTGCAGTTTCCACGGTATGCATCCGATGAAGTGAGCTGTAGCTCACGAAAGCTCATGCTCAAATAAATTGGTTAGTCTCTAAGGTGCCACAAGTACTCCTTTTCTTTTTGCGAATACAGACTAACACGGCTGTTACTCTGAAATCTCTCCAGAACAATGCTCTTGAACATCTGTGGAGTGCTGGACACATAACGCAGCCCTTGGACAGACACACACAAGGGAGGGGCTCCGGGCAGTTTAACTCTGCCACACAAAGAGGGGAATGGAGTAACGCTGGCACATGGTCAGTGCTGATAAGTTAAAGGGGTCTGGAGAAAGGATTGCAAGGGCTAGAGTAATTTGCAAACAAGACTTTTCCCACGTCAGGGGTCCATGAGTTTCCCCCCTGGATTGTATTAATGCTGGTTAAGGTGCCGACCAGATGTTCGGCGCTGTACAAGCCATCCCTGTGCCAAGAGGCTTGCAATCTATGGTGAGCTGACCATGCACCAGGAGAAGGATGGTCAGTGTGGAGCATAACAGCCATTTGCAACATCCCCTGGCCAACTCAAAATGCAGCGACAATAGGCCGGGGCCTCCAGAAGGCTCCCGGGAGTCGTGTGTCTAATAGGAGGCAGTACAGACTAGCTATACAACGTGTCTGATCAGACACCCTCGTTTCCAGATTCAGTGACCCAGCAGGTGCGTGCCTGAGTGACAGCCAAGCAGATTTCTCAGCAACAGAACAGCGTTAGTGCCAAGTTTCCTCACACCCTGAGGGGGAAGCTTTTC
This sequence comes from Eretmochelys imbricata, assembly GCF_965152235.1. Taxonomy (NCBI): domain Eukaryota; kingdom Metazoa; phylum Chordata; order Testudines; family Cheloniidae; genus Eretmochelys; species Eretmochelys imbricata. The sequence continues at coordinate 14,601,176 of NC_135598.1, forward strand.
TCTGCATAGGCCCCAGAGGCAGCCATCGGCTGGGGCACTGCGCAGACCATGCCTTCTGTGCGGGCCCAGAGGCACGCAAGCAGTTAAATCAAACGAACCCTTTCGACCACCGACCTACGGCGGGGACGTTAATATGACCGTCACGTATATGAACAGCACACATGTTTCTCACGCTGGTGGAAAGACGTGTCACCTACCTTCAAAACTGAAGCCGCCTGGCCCACCAAAGAAAGCCTTGAAGATATTGTTAGCATCAAAATCTACGGAGGGAGAAGAGAGGTGCAAGTTAGAGACACTGCTTGTGTTATTTCACGTCTTTGTACAGTCTTCTTAAACAAAGGCTCCTAAAGTCCTTTACAAATGGATACACACATGGCTCGCTTTACCCCCCACGGAAATGCAGCAGCAGGGAGCAGCGCTGCAGGGCTTTAGGGCAGAGTGCAGACTGCCGGAGTCACCAGAGAGACAGGCAAATGGAGTTCGTGCTAGAGCTAGGTCTGGACACTACGGGCCAACAGGCTGATTGCTGGGATAAACATCATGCAACCAACAGGGACCACGAGTGCTCAGCACCCATGGAAGACAGTCTCTTCAGCAGAACAGTGCCCCCTAGCTACGGGCTGGGGCACTGGTTCAGTACTGACTGAGGGAAGCTGCTGAATCACCAACAGCTAGGGGCAGCCCTCAGGTGTTTCTTGGCCATCTCCCCCTCAAGCGTCGACACAGCAGGAGCATGCTCAGTTCACGGGTGCCATGGGACACAGCAACGTTAGCAGGCGTTTAACACAAGCAAGGTAAGGAACAGCCCCTCCAGCAGTGAAGGCAGACCTGGCATCCTTTTACCCTGACAAGTTCATCCTGGCTCGCATGTTTGTGGGAACACTAACCTGCCATGTTCATGCCATCCTCCTCCAGATCCTGCCCACTGTCGTAGCGAGCCTTCTTCTTGGGATCCGACAGAATGGTGAAGGCTTCTCCGACTTCTTTGAACTTCTTCTCCTCTTCTTTCTGTATTTCTGCGCTTGCCCCACTGTGCCGGTCTAAGGGGCGAAGACAGGTAGGAAAGAAGCTTTCAATTGCTGCCAAGCGTCGCTGATGAAGTAAGCTGTAGCTCACGAAAGCTTATGCTCAAATAAATTGGTTAGTATCTAAGGTGCCACAAGTCCTCCTTTTCTTTTTGCGAATATAGACTAACACGGCTGCTACTCTGAAACCTGGAAAACACTACACGTTCCAGCCAACCATCGACTTTTATGTACCACCATGGTCATCCTGCTGAAATTGTCATTAAAGACCTCAAACGATACAGCCCAGTGGGAGGTTCTGAAGACGGGGAAAATGTTTCCTCTGAAATTCTCTCTTCCGTTTACTTCTGCTCTCTGAAAAACCTAAAGCAGTGAGCTGCATGCTAAGAGCAGAAAACATTTCTCTACCTGGGTGATGCATGAGTGCCCGTTTCCTATACGCCTTCTTGATCTCATCTTCAGAGGCGTTTTTGTCCACCCCGAGGATTTTATAGTAGTCTTTCCTCTTGCTTTTTTTCAGTTCCACCTGTGCATTCTTTAGGAATTGCTTGTGTTCTAGAAAGAAGAGCAAGGCAGAAGGAAAGAGCCTTGTATCACATGCAGCCTTAGTAGCAACAGAAGGAAAGCATCCTTCTAGAATTAAAGAATTCGTTTTGTTTCACTGTCCCCAGCGAGACATCTCCATTAACGAAAAATGCACTCACATCATTATACTTAACCCCCAGGGGTTTGGGAAACAGAGACCTAGGTACTACCCAGCCAGCCATAGCCTCTCGAGACTCTGCATGTTAGATTTTGGCCAAGCCTCACTCACACGACAATCCCTTTGCATTACGCTAGGTGCGATACCCAAACTAAACCATTCATCACGCGTGGCTTCTGCTTGTAAGGCAACGCCCTGGGGTAGGGACAGAGCCAATTTTTTCGTCTTTGAGAACAGAGGAGACTCTTGTGCTCAGGCCTGGCACTTCGGAGATGGCTCCAACAGGAGGGGTCAGTGATGGCCGAATTTCCAGAGAAGTGTGAACTGCTCAGTCAATGGGGTGTGGGCACCTAACTCTGGTTCCTTGGAAAATTCCAGCCCAAGCCGACTCAATGTTAATGTCCTTTCAGCAGCAGCGCCCACTTCCCTGAGCCCCTGGTGGGTGCCTGGTGCACCAGGCAGTATCTTAAAACACCTCTGGCTGCTATGCAAGGGGAAATGTTAACACCCTCAGTGTGTCAATAAAACCTTGGCACCAAACATCTTCCTGCCCTGGATAGTACTGTAGCCCTGGTGCTGCAGAGATCAACGGAACTGGGGAGGCTTTCATGACACCGCTGCTAGTAACAGGCACATAAGTAGCCCATAATACAGGCAGCTCTAGATCCCTGTGGTATCCCAGCATCTCCCAAACATGTTAATTTATCCTCAGTTCCCCTTGGAGATGGAGACGTGTCATCCTCCTCATTTTCACTGATGGGGAAACCAAGGCATAAAGAGATCCAGTGACCTGCCCAACGGCACTTGGCATTTGTGGCAGAGCCAGGATTTGACACCACCCCCTTCTGGATGTCAGTCCAGGGCCAATCACTTGACCAAGCTTTACCCCGCTCTCCAACACTGGGAGAGAACAAACTCTCACAAGATTCCATTAAGCAGCTGTCCTGGAGCTTCTGGGGATTTTCCCAATATCCGTACAAAGCAAGGGGCAGCATTAAAGCAAGAGGGGGCAGATCCGTGTGTACAATGGCAATTCAGGTGTTTAGCAGCATTGCCGCCTTACAAGAAACAGGTCTGTCAAGGGGCAGGTCATGTGTATAGAAAGCGAGGGCTGATGCTTTTACCTTTTGTTTTCTCTGTCTGGTAAACTTTTTCATAATCCCTCACAGCATCTTCGTATTGTTCTGTGTCCATGTAACTATGCAAGGAAACAACGGTTACAATGGAATAGTTTACAGAGACTAACAAAAACCACAGCAGCAGGGGTTAAATTATGAGGCTTCTGGAGGGATAAAACTACCGAGGGAAAGATATGCCTAGGACCTGCAGAAGCAAAAATGAAGGGGCTCCGTAGGGAGAGCCCAAGGTGGGATGCAGCCACCTGCATTTCTCAGGGGTGACCCACAAAGGAAACCCTGGCAGACTAAGCCTGTGCTCCGGCCCCGAGCCCGACCCGCATCTGCCGTCTTGTTGTGCAGGATGAATCCTAGCAGGTCAAGAAGCCATCCCGCATAGAATCGCTTCACCCATTCACCAGGTGCAGGAACTGCCAGCAGCTGCTGGGAATTCCGGGAAACTGACGCAGAGTCAGACACTAGCTATGGTCTCAGGGCGGTTAAGAGTGATGAAACATTTCGGTTAATACCCTCCGTTATCAGAGGGCTCAGTGGTGGCTGGTTACTGCCTGAAGAACAGGCAGCACTGTCCCATCACCAGATATTACCGAGCCCCGGATGGGGGTGGGGCAGGGCAGCCAACTTGAAGAAAAAGATCAGGCATTTCAACTTAAAGAGTGATCCGACAGGGGGCCCCAGGGGCCCTTTCAGCACAGCAAGTGCCCAAGAAACTCTGCCACTGCCCAGGAGGAACACCAGGGGCCCAGGAGAAGGGGAATGCAGAATTTCTGATGAAGACTGTTGAAGAGACATTAAAACTGGTCTCCGTGCAGCAAGCCCTCAGCCCCTGCAGCTGAGCATGCACTGCACAGGGACAGCCAACCCTCCAAGCAGCGGCAACGTCACTAAAGCAAGGGTCCCAAGCGCTGGCGTTCACTGCCCAGGCTGTGCACGTGCCCTGGGTGCCAGTCACTGTGGGTTCAGAGACCCTCACCCAGAACAGGGTGGCATAGCCACTGTCCTTGAAGAGAGATATTGGCCCTTTACAGGGAGGCATGAAAGGCAGGTCTTGCGACAGGTCAGAGCCAGCCCCATTTCACAGCAGGCTCTGTAAGCCAGGTTAATGGAGTGAGATTTCAACCACTCTGGGACAGGACACTGCTTTAAGCTACTTGATTAAATCACCAGCTACAAGGGAGAACAAACAAAGGCTAAATGTGACTGGCAGCCCACGGCATCAGGTCCACGACGGTGCTGTCAGGCTTCCCGTAGCCACCAGGCACACACCTGGCTACAACAGGAGCCTGCGTTCACACACCGCTTCCCTACGACACTGCCTTTCATCCCCGTTCAACTGGTCTCAGCTCCGGCAGCCAAGCGGCACTGCAGACAGCTGGTCCCCAACCTGAACCTCCCTCTGGGTGCTCAAAGCCCCGGCCTGCTTACCATTGTGCTCTCCTCAGGTATGCTTTGATATATGTGTCATCCAGTTTTATTGCATTTGTGCAGTCATCTATTGCTTCTTCTAGTTTCCTAAGCTACAAAGCCAGACACACAGTTATTCATGAATCCCCTTGAGAGGGGATGGATTTCGACACGATTTATGTTGAAGCTGCAGAGATGGAGCTACAATCTCCATGCAAAACGAAAGCCACAAATACATGGCTCAACTGGAGACGCCTCTTTCCACCTGTCTGGCACATCCCCTTTTAGAACCTGCTTCTCTGCCTCACGGAAGGGCCTGGAGGTGAACTCCCTGCCAGGACTCTGCCTTGAAAGGAGACAAAACACACTGCTCCCCACCCCAGCCCAGAACTCGTGCTCCCTAGGAATACTGGAACTCTGACTGCACCTGGAGAAGCAGCAAATTCATTTTTATAAACCACTCACTGCTGCTTCTTAGAAGAAGCGTTTGGAAGGGGGTGGGGGTGCAGGGAGAGGGGACGAGACTTGGCCCCACGCTAATTCCTAGGTGGGATTACAAACTGGCAAAAATTAAGGAAATTAAAAGGGGGGGGAGGATGAGAAACCACGTTACCAGTTTTCAAGTGTGAGCAACACACAACTGGAGCCAGATCTGGCTCCCCACTCCCACAGCCCGATGGCCGGAACGGCCTTCTGGGCAGGCTCCCACGCCCACTGGTTTGAGCAGGCATCGGCGACTGCTCCGGCAGCGGAGGGTGGGATTTCACGCTGTGTGGGTCACATGATCAGCGAGGAATTGCTCGGGGTGGGGTTAGGTTTGGTAACTCCTGTGTTATAGTTTTCTTGGATGTCTGGCAAGGGAGCCAAGGCTTTGGACAGGTGTCCTTTCTTTTTAGATGGAATTAAGTACAGTAAGTGATCTGTGGGCACTGAAGTCTCCTCATTCTCAGGACGGGATTAAATAACTCAGCTGGAGAAGGGGATCTAAGGCCTAACAGTTCCCCTGGCTTGGGTTTCACGTCTTTAGGACAGTTGTGTCCCATGCTGTTTGGAACAGCACCTACCCACGCAAACATGAACCCTAGCTCCTTGCCTGCAGAACTAGCAGGGACTGGACAGCCCAGCAGGGATGGAGAAGCATCGCCAAACCAGCCTAAACAAAAGAGAAATTTGGCACCATGCCTCGTTCTGGAACGAATCATCCCTCGTCTGTATCCCATGGGTTTCTCCTCCACGGCAAGGCAGTTTATAACTGGGGAGTGCCTTGAGCTCCCAGGATGAACGCCCACCTTTAATGCTGCCTGGGTCTTACCTTTGAATTAACCGTCCCCCGGTTACAGTAGAGTTTGGCATTTGTTTTTATGTTATTTGGGTCTATCCCCAGTGCCTCTGTGTACAGTTCATATGCTAGTTTGTAATTGCCTTCTTTAAATGCTTTATTTCCATCTTCTTTCTTTGCTTTAAGTGCTTTGGCATTCTGAAAGAGAAAGTGCCCTGGGATGAGGACAGACACTCTATGACGACATCAAAGCCCAAGGCTCACTGATCCCAAGACACACTTTCTAACTTGCTTTCAAAACACAGCCCCAGACCATACAAGCTGCAGCTTTGTCACCACTCCAGCTCCTCTCTGCTAAGAAACAGCCAGTGTCAATCGCAGCCATTCCCCGTGGGACGAGGGGACCAGTTAAAGCTCAAGGTCAGAATGTAGCAGGGAAGGAAACAGTTGTATTATAAAAAAGGAAGGAACCCAACATTTTACATCTTACCCAGCTCTGTGTTGCCTGAAAAGGTGGGTGAAGAAGAACTAGACTGGAGAAGAGAGGACTGGGCAGGAACTTGAGAGGAAAAACACTTCAAATGCAAGTCAAGCTGCAGATCTTCACATTTTGACAGCTTGCGTTAGACTTCACTGGAAGTCAGAGGCTAGAAACTTAGTATCCAGGACTGCAGAGAGTGATCTCCGATTGCTCCAGAGAACAACAGGCAGGAGGGGCAGCCCACAGCGTGGCCTAACCCTGGAGAGGTCTATCAGTGGCTACCCCACAGGGAAGCAGCAGGTGGACTTCAGGATGGACCTGATGCGCTGGCTACAGCAGATATGTGGAGGGTTAAAGCGTCTGGGAGAGGGGAGGGGAAGAACAGCAGGAAATGGGGGAGGGTTCAGCTGAGCAGAACAGATTCATTATAAGCCATTGGCTCCCCAGTCGCAGTACTTACTCGGCAGGCGAGACATGCTTTCTCGTGATCAGGAGCCATCCTGAGTGCCTGGACGAAGAACTGCACAGCCTTCTCGATGCAGTCTTCATAGTACAGGCAAAGACCTCGGACGTAAAGGGCGTCTGCGTTTGTGGAGTCCATGCGTAAGATGTCGCTGGAATAGCCAGACATGCACATTCAGAATCCAGTCTAAGCACTTTCGAGATGTCATTTCCTTCTAACCATCAAGAACAGCCTCGCTTCACCAAGGCGTTAGCTATTTCACCAAGCCTGCAGCCAGGGTGCTGCACTGGGAAACGCAGGCAGGCCTGCGAGTGACACAGTGGGAAACCCAGCATGGTTTTTAAGCAGGTGGCCTTAGTAAGACTAAATGGCAGGGGTGGAATTTGAGCATCTGTCCTAACCACATCTTGCACTTCAAGAGGAACTTAAGTTATTACACGTGTGTTTCCATCACAAAACTCCCCTCTCAGGGCTAGGTTGAACAAATTCACACTGAGCTAGTGCTCTTGGGACACCCGGGGCTCGTTAGTACGTCAAGCGTTCCTACCTAGCTACAGACTGTGCTTCTGGATAGCGACCCAGCAGTGCCAAACATTCGGCCTTGAGGATTTTGAACCGATGACAGGCAGGAGCGAACTCCAAAGCGCGGTCCATGCAGAACACGACCTGGCGGAAGAAGAAAAGCAAGTGGGAACAAAGCAAACAGCCAAGAGCCAGAGCTGAGAGACGGTGCTATTTCTGCACCAGCTGGGATGGCAGACTGGTCTTCAAACTGAACCATGCAGACCCAGAAAACACACTTCAGTAGAAGCCTCCCCAATGTGTAGGGTCCTAAAGGCCCCTCATTTATGAAGATCTGCAGCTTGTCTTGTATTGCTCGCGAGCCCATCTCTGGGGTATCCAAGCACCACACACACAACGAAGGGTCACAAAGTGCCCCATGGACAGCAACAGACCAAACCCAGCCCTTTTAAACCCTCTGATGCTATGGCGAAAGAGGGTTTTCTAGGTGCCTGAGACAGACCATTATGCTCCCACGTTTCCTGACCTTCTCCTCTCTCCCCATTGGTAGGGAATGTGGGAAGTGGTGGAAACTCAATCGACAGAGACAGTTGGAACCGGACTGAACAAAGCACAAGATGCCAGTGCAGGGACCGAAGCTGCACTGGCCTGTGATGGGCTGGGTGACCTAATAGGTCTTTTCCAGCTCTGGTTTCTCTGGTGGAGACAGCTGCATGAGAACGGGAGCATTGTTCCCAAAGGTTCATCTGCTCCTGGGGCCGGGCTCTCAATCCCCCGTTTGTGACATCACAATTAGCTGCTGTGGGGAGCACCGATATGCTACAGATTGAGGAGCCTCCCGCCTTCTGGGTGGGGAAGGACCAGGAGCAGCTCTCCAGAAACAAAGGTTTTGTTTCATGACAACGTCCCTAGCGAAGTGAGATGGGAGAAGTGAGGGACGGAGACACAGGCAGAGTTATTCCTAGATACAAAATCCAGATTGTGAAGAGCAGCTGGCACAGTGGGACAATCGGATGAGGCAGAGCTGGGATTGACCATTACAGAATCCAGAGCCTGGGCTTCAGGCATCTCCTCCCACAGACACTTACGAATAGTGCTCTTAACCCTGATGTGATGAAGAGACGGTCTCCTGCCCTGAGCCAAACCCTGACCTCGCATACATCCACTGAAGGCAACTGCAGTTGGGTGCGAGTCGCACGTGGGTGTCGGAGGGCAAATGTGTCTTTCAGATTTCACGGCTACTCTCACTAAGGCAGGGCAGTACCAGCTGCACCCAGCCCATGAGAGGCTTAGAAACAGGAGTGGAGGACGCGGTGAATAGCTATGCATTCCCCCTTTATCCCTTTAACACTGGCAGGGAACCTGCTGCTTTGTGAACAGGGATCCTGGGGATGTCTTATAGGACCAGTGTTTGCTTTACAGCTGCTGAGAATGTAATCTGATGAGCAACGCCCCCAGCCAACACCCCAGTCCCACCCATACTCCGCCCAGCCTGCACGGCTAAGGCTATTCCCACCAGGCAAGTTAGCTGGGTCAGTGCTAGATCAGCGCAGCTCTGCCTTCCTCACAGGGCAGCCCACGTGTGCGCCAACAGCCCAGTGGAGTTATAGACTCCAAGGCATGATTTGGCTGTGGGGCGCCTTCTCCCGCACTCCAGGTAAGGGCCAGCAGTCCCTACCTAAGTTCCTTCTAAGCTGCGCAGCCTGCCTATTAACCCCCAGGCAGGGGCTCAGACTGCAGCAGGGAGAGATGCCTCTCCCCCAGCACGGACCTGCCACGCCAGGGGAGAGGCACCCCTCCCTGCTGGCCCCAACACGGACCTGTCCCAGACTTGCCACTGCTGGGGGAGAGGGCCTGGTCCAGGCCCACCGGAGCTGCTGGGGAGAGAAGCCCCGCCGGAGCTGCCGCAAGGGAGCGGCGCCTCTCCCCCGGCCCCAAGCTGCTGTGTTGAGAGGAGTCCTCTCTCCGCACTGCAGCCCCAGGACAGCCGGCAACCCCAAACCCCTCATCCATGAGCCTTCACCCCTAGCCGGAGCCCTCATCCTGCCCCACTCCAACCCTCTGCCCCAGCCCTGTGCCCTCTCCCCCATGAATTTTGTTATGTGCACCAACAGGAAGGCGATGTGTCACACATGTCAGCCATATTGGTGCACATAACAAAATTCCTTCTGCACATGGACATAAAAAATTAGAGGGACACTGTCCCTGACTCCTGCTGAGCCAGCCAGATCAGTGTTTTCTGGTCATATTGTGACAAAAAAGATCCATGTTGATTTTACCTTCCTGAAATCCCGTTTCTCAAAATCGATTTCAGCTATTCTCTCGTATTCCAGCACAGCGCTCGCATTCTTCAACTGCAAGAAAGGAGGGCACGGTCGGTTTCGCCTCGACGGGTCTGCACCTCCGCTGGGTGGCATTTAAACCAGCCAGCGCCCAGGACACCAGAGCAGCTCTGGGAGCAACAGTACTCTAGAGCTACCCTTGCTTTTCTAAAGCCAGTTTAATGCGGGCCCCTGGGACTGAACTGGCTTGATCGCCCTGGAGAACGAAGGCCTCTGCTTAACCACAGAGGACACTGCCCCCCAGCCACCGCCGCTCCTCACCACTCCCCCCGATTGCCCAGTCTAGCTCCCACACCTCCTCGGCCCTCGGCCCCTCAACCAAGGAGGAGAGCGCACACAGCAGCAGTTTTGCAGAGAGGGTATCAGTCTAATGAAAACTGGACTGAGAACCCCCAACTCATTTCACCTCTCCCCCCATCAGATGGCTTCCCCACAGTGACCCCATTTAGTCACTTCTAACCTGAGCTACACTTGTTTCTGCAGCCCAGAGGCGAAAGGCTCCATAGCACAATCCTGCTCCCCTGGGCAGCCCCCACGAGGGGGAAATTTGGATCTCAGAGGGTTTCTTACCTCTTGTTGTGCCTGAGGGTTTGTACGATCCAGTTCTAGAACTCGTTGGAAGCAGCGGCTGGCGGCCATGGCATTCCCGAGAGACAGGTGACATTTCCCTTCCCGTAGGTGTCCCTGAGAAGATAGTTAAAAATGTGGCAATAGTTGGCGCGCGCGGGGGGTGTGTGGGTGTGGGTGTTTTCCAAAAGCTAGTAACAATGATACACTGAATGGCTGGTCACCTACCCTTACAAAGGTATCGTCCAATCTGACAGACTGTTGGGCATCTCCCAGTGCTTCCCGGAACTTCCCCAACATCATTAGGGTGGCTGCTCTGTTACCATAATAACTGGCATTGTTAGGACATGCGTCTGGAGAAAACATTACAGCAATCCCAGTTAGAGCAATGCAAAGGGCTACACAGGTTGTAGACAGAGCACATTACAAGGTCACTACTGGGTTCAAAATCACATTCCCTGTTTGCAAGTTCATACCTTGCCTGAGCAGCTTAAAAATTACCTGGAGTCCACCATTTATACATAGGAGGACCCAGAGGGATCGGAGTTCCCTTGTGCAAGCGCCCTGGAAATAACATAGTGTCCCGTTCAGTGCCCATCAGCATGGTAACACTGCTGAGCCCACATGGGAGGGAACTGTGCAATCCTTAACACTACGGAGATCCCAATCAATCAGCCTGGCTGGAACAGACATCGACAAGGTGCTACAATACAGCTATCCCGAGCACTCACAAGCGTTCACGGTAAATCTGGTGAGACCTTGCACGGTAACTAACACATCTGCGTCACCGGGACGCCTGGAAGAGGTTTCTTCCACGTGTGCCGTTAGCAACGCGAGTTGAGCAATATACCGGGCGATCTCCCCCCATAACCCATTCGGTTTTAGCGAGCTCCAGAACACTGTCACAAACAGTCGCTCTCACCTATGGCTTTTGTGTAGTAGTTATACGCTTCGTTGTAATCTTTCTTGGCATAATAGGCGTTTCCTTGTTCCTTGAAAGACTCTGCTTCTCTGAAAGAGTAAAATATCCCACCGTGAAATGAACAGACACACACTGACTGGCCACAGCCGCCTCAGGACAGCTCTGCACGGTTCTGCTGGCTACACATGGCTCTAAAGCTGGCCTACCTGGCCACTACAGAATTCCCCCTTCGATGGTACTCACGGGGAAAGAGGGTACCCCATGTCCAGGGGACTGCCGGCTGCTGGAATAGCCTTTGGGACCACAGGCAGCTGGCTACTTGACGCTGTACTGGGGGCCAGCCAAGGATCACAGAAGCTCATGATGGATTCAGACCATCTTTGCACACTCCTCCCTTGAGCTGCACTAAGTACTGCTCAGCCACCGCTCCGACTCTGGCCCCGTGAGCACTGACTGAACCAAGGGTATTTGTTCCTGAATTCTCAGAAACCAAGAAAACTGCTGAATCTTTAACAGAATTTATGGGTCCGATCCTGCAAGGTGATGTTTACCCCCAACTGCCACTGAAATCAGCAGAAACCAAAAGTGCTGACCACCTGTCAGGAGCAGCTCCAGACCATGCAGGAATGGCCCAGACCACTGGAGAGGTCTCCTGAAGTCAGCAGGAATGGAGGGTGCCTGGCAGGCTGAGGAGGGGCCCAGGAAAGGCCTGGCTGCAGGGTCAGGTTTTTAAATCTCCTAAAATATTCCACGTTCAGCCTGATGCATCTCCCCCAAAGCCCTCGGAAGGTGAGCCCTCAGAAAAACAGAAGTAATCGCACCCACCGTCCATCTCACCACGTTGGCAGGGCAGCACGGCAGGGAACATACACTGTCACCCTTCCATGCCCCACAGCCAGTCCTTTGCACCCCACACGTTAGGAAACACTGCACTGAGGAACAAACTCTCTGGGGCGGCATAAGTCAGGCAAAACCGGGCCCTGTCACTGCATCTGCTGCTATTCTGCTGCTGAAACAGCAGCATTGACTAACATTTACAAAGGCTCCGTCTCCCACGTCCCAGCTGCTAGTTTAGGGGTGGGCAAACATTTTGGCCCGAGGGCCACATGGGGGTTGTGAAATGGTGTGGAGGGCCTGGTAGGGAAAGCTGCGCCTCCCCAAACAGCCTGGCCCCTGCCCCCATCCACCCCCTCCCACTTCCCGCCCCCCCCCCCAGAACCCCCGACCCATCCAACCCCCCCTGCTCCCTGTCCCCCCCACCGGGACCGCCCGAGACTCCACCCCCTATCCAACTCCCCCATGCTCCCTGTCTCCTGACCGCCCCCCCGAACCTTCGCCCCATCCAACCGTCCCCTGACTACCCCCAGGACCTCCTCCCCCCCACACCAGGCCGCTCACGGCGGCAGGACAGGCTTGTTGGAAAGCCCGGGAGGAGGGCGGGTGCAAGCCGCGCTACTTGTGCGGTGACCTGGCTGCAGGGGAGGGGCCGGGCAGGACAGTCCCGCAGGCCGTAGTTTGCCCACCTCTGTGCTAGTTCTTACCACGGCCTCTGTCTGGTGGGCCACCCGCTCTCCTACCCTGCACGGCTTCTCCAAAGCAGTGTCACCTCTCAACAGGACCCAGACAAACCTTAACAGCAATAGTGTCTACATACTGGTCTTTCGGGAGTTTAGCTACCAGGGCTTCCCAAGTTCAGGTCCAATTAACGTGAATGGTTTTGTTTCCCTTTCTATGCCATTGATGGAGATGGAGGCTTTAGAAGCATAAACTTGCCCTGTTCTAGAATGTATTTCAATCAGCACTGGGATAAAATCATTTGGGTCTTCACCACTGCACCCAGAGCCTCAGAAATGAAAGCACCCGAGGTTTCCAATTACGCTCAGTCCTTCCGAACTATAACTCCCACAATGCACACAACTCGAAACCCTCTTCCTTGGAGGAAGGCAAATTTCGGAAATCAAGCAACAGGGGGCAAGTCTACAGAGTACACAATTAATGATCAAACTCGCATTAAGGATACAGTATCACTTGGATTCCAGCCCAGCACAGTCCTTATGGTACTGAGAGCTATTGCACTGGGCTAGTCCAGCCACAGATATTTGCTGCACATGGTAAGCAACTCCTTCCTTACCGCCAGCGTAGCTGACTGGCATTGGACGCCTTCCTCCCCATAAAGGAAATGTCAGTCAACTGCTCCCTATATAGAATTCACAGCAGCAACGGGGCAAAGGCCCATGGGACTAAAATAGCTAAGGGGCCGTTCCAGCCTCCTAGAGCAGAGTTCCACATTCAGTCTCAAACGCTCAGGTCACACCAGACAGGCTCCGAGCTGAGCTTCTCCACTTTCAGAAAACCCAGGGCCCAGAGTTACAGAACTGACCTGTGAAGTCCAAGGCAGACATACAGCACGGAAACTGGCTTTCATATGCCAAGGCAAGCAGCACGGGTGTACAGAACGGGCAGCCCAAGGAGTTATTAGATCTACCCCCAGCCCCCTCCTTCCCTGTAAGGCCACATGGCAGGCCCAAAGCTGATCAACCAATTTTACTGCTGGTGAACTTAAGCAATTTCTACTATCGCTGTTAGCTTTGTAGTAGTGTCCAGAGGCCCAAATCAGGATCAGGCCCCTTTGCACTACAAGCTCTACACAAACTCATAGGCAGGTCTCAGCTCTATCTATCAAGGAAGGTATAAGCAGGTGTTCCATTTGATTCCATTTTAATTTACAAACATTTGGTGCGGCTCAGGCTCTGAGCAAGCGGCACCCCTCTGCCATCCTCTTTTGATGGCCTGAGTGAGACTGAAGCGGTGCCAAGACACTGTGCGAGCTCTGGAAAGCAGCGATTTCACCCTTCACAACATCCTGGACAGGTAAAGGCGGGGTGCCACCCTGGAGAGCCATGCAATGCACATGGTCCAGGACAGCCGTGGAATGCGCACCACTGACGGTATATGGGCTGGCTTAAATCACAGTAGCCAAATAAGAGTCCATTACAGCCACATGGAGTAACTTTACAACGGACGTATGCCAACACTCCTGAGCATCAGATGAGGCATGGCAGGTTGTAAAGTCAGAGATCTGCTGGTCCAGAGCCTATTATTTAACATTGACATTGTCAGAGCCCTTTGTTGGACAGACACAGTAAATGACAGTCCGTGAGCCAAAGAGACCAAGCTGAAGACACCTTTCAACACCACCCCTGATTAAATCATCATCTGATACAGAATAAATCCTGGTCTGGGTATTCAAAACCCTGTCCGTCCACGTGCCCCTCTCTGTAAGGAGCGAAACACTGCCATGGCCCCTTTCTGCCCAAAGGACGGCATTTCAGCGGGCACTGAGCTGAAGGCTATCTGAAGCGAACAATGTGAGTTATGTTTGGCAAGCCCACTAAAAAAGGAACAAAGGGAACTGTGTGGGGGCAAGTTAACATGTTTTTAACCTCATTCGGGCTTGCCATTGGTCACTCCCACAAAACTGCCTCATGCACTGGGCTGTTTTCACAGAAACAAGGCAAGTTTGTCAGCTGGCAAAACAATAGATACAGAGTGTTACCACTCCAAGGGCCTTCAGGGTCAGGGCTAAAATATGTGCTGCTCACTTTCATTTTTAATCTTGTTCCCAATTAGGTTCAGCTCAGGATGCTGACAATGGGCAAGACCCAGGTCTAGTGGCACTCCATTGGTCAGACACACCAGGGATACCCTTGGCCCAGTATGTTGAAGTACTATTTAAAACAATCAGTCAGAGTCCAGGGGCGACTGGGTGGCAGAGCAGTGAGCTGCCATGTGGTGCTCGGAGAGCGCATGTCCCAAAGTGGGAGTGCTGGGAACGAAACAGATCCAGATCCCTCTCCCTCTGTTTCAGTGGATTCACTTCAGGGCCTTGAAAGGTATCTAATAACTTCCCATCCAACCCCTAGCCTGAGTCTGGTCTGAATGAGCTTTCATCTCTATCTGGTGGGAAGCTGCCAATATGCCCTCCTCACCCATGCCCAGGAAGGGCATCATGCCAAGGTTGCCATCAGAAATGAACCCTCTGCTGCTGTGATTGAAACCTGTAATCTCCAGCCGCACAACCAAGTCAGCCGGGGGAGATGCACCCTGGTGTGCGTCAGAACACGTGGCAAGTGTCAGAGCAGAACTCCCCACCCGCACTGCACTGGCTCTAGACGGAAGCAGAGCTAGACAAATATGCCCCCTACTTGATTTACAGCAAAATGAAAAATCACTTTTTAAAATGGCATTGTCCTGACAGACATACAGTGCTCCTCCGGGCTGGCGAACAGGCAGTTTAGAAGACACATGCAGTGTACATCTCATCGGTGCCAGGCTGTCGGTCTCTCTCTCAACTCTTGGAGTAGTGATTGTTTCAGTAACTCGTGCCAAGGGGGTGGATTTGTACCACTAATCGGGAAGGGATTTTCACTCCATAAGATAAGACACCCATGCACAATGGCCACTTCTGAAGATGAGGAGGGTTGAAGCATTCAGAAGGCAGTGAAGGAAGTGGTGCCTAGAAGTTTGCTTTCTAGCATGTAGGGCAGGGGCGGGCAAACTTTTTGGCCTAAGGGCCACATCGGGTTTCCAAAATTGTATGGAGGGCCGGTTACGGGAGGCTGTGCCTCCCCAAACAGGCAGGCATGGCCCGCCCCCCCCCCATCTGACCCCCCCCTGGACTCCTGCCCCATCCAACCCCTCCTTGTCCCCTGAGGGCCCCCCCATCCAACCCCTCCATTCCTGATTCTCCCCCCGCTCCCCGGGACTCCCCTGACCGCCCCACCCCCACCCCCGACCACCACCCTGAACTCCCCTGCCCTCTATCCAACCCCCCTGCGCGGGTGGCTGACAGCACCACACCACCGCACAGCCCAGAGCACCGGGCCAGGCTGCGGGTCTGCCGCCCCGCCACCCAGAGGCTGGGGGGAGGGGGAGCAGCAGGGGAGGGTACGGTGGCTAGCCTCCCGGGCCAGGAGCCGGGCAGGAGTGGCCCGCGGGCCGTAATTTGCCCACCTCTGGTATAGGGTCCTATTGTTGTGGTTACGTATTCTGAAGAACAGGGCAGCAAAGATCATTGCAAAACCTGATCTCTTGGCCTGCTGAGCCACCTGCTAGAAGTGAGCAGATTAAAGATTTACAAATCAGACCAAGCAACTTTACCAGTCATTACGCACTGCAGTGTTTCTAGTGGTTACAGCTGTAGGGCTGGTTTCAGAATAGCAGCCATGTTAGTCTGTATCCACAAAAAGAACAGGAGGACTCGTGGCACCTTAGAGACTAACAAATTTATTTGAGCATAAGCTTTTGTGAGCTGCATCCGATGAAGTGAGCTGCAGCTCACGAAAGCTTATGCTCACAATAAATCTGTTAGTCTCTAAGGTGCCACAAGTCCTCCTGTTCTTTTAGCTGTAGGGCTGTAAGCCAGGACTCCTGGAGTTATTCCCTGACCGCCAGTGAGTCACTGACCACTGCGCCTCATTACCCCATCTGTGAAACGGGGGGTTAAATACAGACCTACCTCACAGGAGAACTGTAAGGCTCAGTAGTGCTTATAAAGCCCTTTGATATAACCTGATGAGGCGTTACAGCAGGATGAAGAGTAGGAGGATGGTTGTTTCTGTTTAGCGTTGGTTGGGTTTCTTTCTGTAGTGTTTACTAGACAGCACTTCGTTGACATGTCAAACCTCAGTGGCTGGATAACCTTACCAGAGAGGAAGTAAACCCGGCTGCCTTTATTGTTTACATGCCTTTAAAGCTGAATGATGAAGTCTTGCAAGAAAATCAAAGTGACTTCAAAACATGTAGGCAGAGTTGCTCGGTTTGCAAGATCCAAGGCGTGAGAGCCCAGGAACAGAACGGCAGCGTCTCTCCCCAGTTGTGTTCTAACAACATAGCCCAACACACAGAAAACTGTTCTTGTTTACCACTGTCTCTGGCTATCCTAACAAAACAAATGCAGATCTCCTGATATCATTAGTAATTGTTTCAATCCAAACAGATGCTGCAGCCTGAATGAGATCATTCTGCATCTCACACTGATGTAGGCTGCATTCCCCACTTCTGCTTTGCTAAAAATACAATCCAGGCCTGAATGGATTCCTTTGTTCAGAGAGGTCAGTGTCTCTTGAGGGCCTCTCCGTGGTGAACCCAGGGGGTGGGGAGGAACAGAGCCACACCAAGGGACTCACTAAGAAGAGTCTCTTTCATTGCCTGCAAGCACTGAGAGCTCTGCTAGGAGCCAGCTGTCTGAAACAACTCCCTTCTCCTGAAATGTGGTGAACCGCTAGGTTAACAAGCTTGTCATGCGCTCTCAGTTCTCCAGGTGCTGCAGGCAGTCCTACTCCACAGCCCAGCTCAACCTGAAAGGCTCCTCGGACTCCTTTCACAGGAAGAACATTCCTGATACCTTCTCCCCTAGGATCTGCCACATCCTCACTGGAGACGTGCGCCCTCCTCCAGAAGGGCAGTGGCCTCAACAACTCCCCTCTGAACTATTCAACCCCAGTGGCTGGAGGGGCTGGTAGGCCCTCTGCTCACCCTGCCTCTGCAGCAATCCCAACCCTTGCTAGCCCTTGGAACAAACTGCTAAGACAGATAACTCACCCTGCAC
Organism: Eretmochelys imbricata; assembly: GCF_965152235.1. Classification (NCBI taxonomy): domain Eukaryota; kingdom Metazoa; phylum Chordata; order Testudines; family Cheloniidae; genus Eretmochelys; species Eretmochelys imbricata. Next base: position 14,618,630 of record NC_135598.1, read on the forward strand.
AATAGTGAGATGGTCCCAGATTAGCCCAAGAGCTTTATTATCTACTTTTTGAGCAGCATCTTTCATCTGCCTCCTACTACCATATAAATCCTAATACAGATTTCCCGCTGCTCTAGCTTGCGACCCTCTTTTAACATACTAGCATCACCCAAATTGCATACATGATTTTCATAGCACAGAAACAGAGGCACAGCCAAGAACAAGTCATTTCCAGAATGACCAGAGCCTTCCGAGCTCCGTCTGAACACCACCTCCCAAACGTAGCTGCTGCACTAGCCTTCCTGCCTGGCTGGCACTCTGCAGCCATCCGCATCTCTGAATGTGTAACTCAGGTCTGTACAATCTACTGAGGTGGCAGACTCAACGCCTCCCACAGCCCTCACTCCCCTTTCACTTCCTGCCTCTACTGCAAAGTACTTTAAGCTTCTCTGGGAACTAAAGAGCTGGGAAAAAGTTCCAGGAAGTCAAGTGCTTAGCTTTGTGTTTAGGAGGCTCTACAAGGTCAGACACTCCAGGCAGTTCACATGTTGACTTGCTTTCCAGGCAGCTCGCCTAGTGCCCTGCCATGCAGCGGTCTGTTTGCATCTCCAAACTCTCTGGGCTGGCAATAGTGAATCCCCAAGAGGTCCAAGCAACCCCTCTAGTCACTTGCAGGGGCAAAAGGCCACAGTCAACTTGCTTCACTGATGCATTCAAGGCATTTTGCTACAGGATATGGAGCCTTTCAGCTGAAATCCAGCCCAGACCTCTACCATCAGATGCTATTCAGTTACCTTTGTGTAAGGATATGATTTAATCACGGAGGTCATAGATTCTGTGACTTTACTGGACCTCTGACTTCTTTGGCTTCAGCTGTCAGTGGCTGCAGCCGGGGCTGTGCCTTCCCCCTGCCTGTGGTGGTGGGGCTCGGGCTGTCAGTCCCCCCTGCTTCAGCTGTCATTCCTCCCCCCAGCTATTTTTAGTGAAAGTCACAGACAGGTCATGGATGCCAGTGATTTTTTGTTTATTGCCTGTGCAACCTGTCGGTTATTTTCAGTAAACGTCATGATGATAAAATCTTCATCTTACCTATGTGAAATGAGCTTGGTGATCTTAGTGCCGTTCACAGTGGGTAGGTGATTACAGCCCAAAACCAGCCATCCTACCTAGCACTAGACAGCCCTCTCCCCTTGGCATGCTGACAGTCTCAGCAGAGAAGCCAAGGAATGAATGGGTCGCACGCAGCACAGAGGGGGGTCTCCTCTCTCACCCCCAAGAGATGCTTCTTTCAGGTCAGGGATGAGAAACAGCGGCTGGGAAATGAGGATGGAGGCAACACGTAAAGCTTATAGTGTACTTCCATACTGCTGTCTTCAGGCCGGTCAAGCCAGCTTCTCACATCGCTCTAAACTCAAAGGAGACTTTTTAAAACTTAAATCATGATCTTATCCTGCAGCTAGACAACTTTCAGAGTAACAGCCGTGTTAGTCTGTATTCGCAAAAAGAAAAGGAGTACTTGTGGCACCTTAGAGACTAACCAATTTATCTGAGCATGAGCTTTCGTGAGCTACAGCTCACGAAAGCTCATGCTCAAATAAATTGGTTAGTCTCTAAGGTGCCACAAGTACTCCTTTTCTTTCAGCTAGACAACGTCATCTGGGAGCCAGCCTCATTACAATACAAAGCAGCTCTGTAGCATGTCAAGCGGCAGATTCCTCTGTGCAGCAGTACCCCCTGCTGATCAAGGAGCAATGCTGCTACCTGGTGCTTAGTGCAGGGTATTGAGCTGATGAAAGAGGACCTACAGCTCACAATAGGCAGGAAGGAAGGTGGGGAAATCCAGCGCTGTGCAGGCAGATGCTTGTGTTTATCTACCGATTCACTTCGAAGGGCATTGGAGGTTTTCAATTCCATTGTTAAGTACAAATATAACGCTGCAACCAAGGGGGTGTGTGTGAAGCAGCATAGCCTATTCCACAGGAATCCCCTAAACCACTGTTTCTCAACAACCAGTCTGTGGACCAGTGCCGGTCCCGGAGATCTCCCTGACATAGTTTAGGAAGGCAGCAACCTGGCCCCTGGTATCAATAAGGTTGAAAATCACGGCCCTAAATCAGTTCTGGTGAGGACAACACCCACTATGCCACTTTTATAACATTCGCAGATGGGCCTAGTGCCAGGAATATTCTGCTTCCGTTTTGTTTTCACGGAAATGGACATAGACCCAGAACTATTGTGGCGCTAGAGGTTTAAAGAGTGCAGCCAGAGAGCCCTTTGATAAGACCAACTGAAATCAAGGGAACTGACTGGGTTTAATAAGTAACCAACACACATTTATGATAAGCTCATGCTCATCCTCTACAATATAGGATTCCTCAACCAAAACAAAGGAGCTTGTACAATGCTTTGAAGACGTAAGGCTCTACATAAAATGTATGTATTAAATATTTAATTTTTGTACACCTACTGTACACTGATTCTATAAACACAATGATTCAAATCCTATAGTGTACTATGTATTCATATTAGTTTAGTATTTGTGTGAAGAATTCTTTTCAGCACCACTGGTTATTTTAAAAAAAGAATTCCATTTTGGCCTTGACCACTGGAAGCCCTATTTATTCACAGCACAGGTACAGTACCAATGTTATCAATGTACCTTATCCATGAGCAGAATGTCTTCAGGCTTCATGGCCAATTAAACCTTTAGTTTGCTGCTGACGCTGTCAACAAAAGAGTCAATTAATGAGATTTGTTCACTTGGAGACCCACCAACTCATTTCACATGAGATGGCAGTGATCCCCTCACTACGGAGCTACACTGGATTTGAACTGGCCACCTAAAGGTGAAGCTTTCCGACCCCAAGATGAGGGAAAATTCAAATGCTTTGGTTTGGCACATTTTTTCCTTCATTGTGTAAATCTCACCCTCTCCATTTTACAAAGGTAACTGTGATGCACCTTCTGGGAACACGGCCACTCTGAAGCTGGTACCAAATAGTAAAGGAAAAGGTTTGATCAAGGAACTGTTAATCCTAATATTAATTTAGCAATGAGACTTTTTAAAGATACCTCTTTTTAAGATACTTCTTCCACATCATTCAGCACCGAAGAATGAGGGGAAACATCCCCCTGCATATATGCACAACGGATAGACTCTGGAGCTGCCAAGCAGACGACCGAGAAACTATTTATCTGACAAAAAATGAAGTGAAATAAAGCTTCAGAAATCAATTGAGCCACAAGAAAACCGTTTCCATGGTCTAGAAATCTTTTTAAAAAAACTCCCCCTCTTGTGGATATGCTGATCTGTGATTGGATCAGAACACAGAACTTTAGCCAATCAGAATGCAGCTGTTCAACAATAACTGTCACTAACTGCACCACCACCAGATAAAATTAGTGCCGTTACATCCATCATTTTCCATAAGTATCCCTGGAATTTATGCAACAGCAGACAACCATTACCCCATGACCATACTCCACTCCTTCCCCCGACACGTCTCTTGAACAACCTGCAAATGACACATTCCGTTTATTTGCAGCTGTTTCAGTGCAATGCCAGGACAATTATGCTGAAATACAAATCGCTGCTTTGCTACCGTCTATCTTTTCCTCCAACCTGGGTAAGCAGAAGCAGCCATCAGAACCATTTTAGTACATTCGGGCAAAGGTTAGTCCAAAAACACATTTGTACCAAAATAATTTACGCAGGTTGTGGGGTGGCTTTTTTAACTAGGAAATTTACCCACGCGCTCTACAAAAGCTGTAGTGAAGCATCAGGTTCCAATGCCTAGTCTGCCTAAGTCCAGTAACACTAAGCACTTACATAGACCAGTCAACCTGTGGAACTCTTTGCCGGAGGATGTCGTGAAGGCCAAGACTATACCTAAGTTCAAAAAAGAACTAGATAAATTAATGGAGAATAGGTCCATCAATGGCTATTAGCAAGGATAGTGTCCTAGCCTGTTTGCCAGAGGCTAGGAATGGGCGACAGGGGATGCATCACATGATGATTACCTGTTCTGTTCATTCCCTGGCATTGGCCATGGTCGAAAGACAGGGCACTGGGCTAGATGGACCTGACTCAGTATGGCCATTCTTATGTTCTTATAGCACTCTGCATGGTTCAAGGGGCTTTACAGACATTAGCTAAGTCTCCAAACACCCTCTCTGACACAGCTGAGCAGTATCCCAATTTTACAAATGGGTAAACTGGGCCAGAGAAGCCAGAGAACTTGCTCAAACCCAGAGAGGAGCTTCATGGCAAAGAGAAGATTAACACTCAGGAAGTTCTTGACTGCAGGCATCTGCTCAAACCAAGAGGCTACCAGCTGGCATACAGAAGACGGATATGTAGGTTCCAAGTTCTGAGCTACCAAGAGGGGATGGGAGCATCTTGGAAGTAGCATATTAATTCCTTCCTTCAACACCACCCCTCTAGGTGACCCTGCCATAGTGTTGCCCTGCCACCCCTCAATCAGATTAAAAGACAGGATCACCCCAACGGGAAAAAAAAAAAAAAGGCCTGGGGATCCCACACTCAAAAGGACAACCACTGGATGAAAGATTGAAACTTAATGACTCGGGACTGAGGTACTGGCCCTATCCCATCAAGACAGCTGGGTGAGCTAGGTTGCTTTTGCTCTCCATTCCCAGGGTTCTATCTGGAGTGGGCCAGGAACCAACCCCCCCACCGAGGATGTCAAAGTTCTTCTGTTTCTGGGACTCTGCAGTCCTTTCTATGGGGATCGTTTTATTCATGACCATTTCATTTCCTTCTGCACACAGGTATGGAGGAGGAGAGAGGTTGGTGCTAGAGAACTCTGTAGTAGGAAGACTGAGCCCAGTTCGTGATTTCTAAATGTTGATACATTTAATATTTCAACTAGTCATTTAAAAGTGAGCAAAGCCCTGGAGAAAATACTGTAAGGAGGAATCGCACATTAGCCCAGGGGAGGGTGTGGATCACATGAAACTTAGCAGGGCTCTCCTTGCACTAGTATTTTCTGTAACGCTATGATACTCGGATATTTTACGCAGCATTCAGGTGCTTTTTTAACAGTGTTATTTATCTATTTAATTAACCACACCAGGGTGCTACAATACTCCCAGCGCCACTCCCTTGGCCCTCACCCTTTGATAGCTAATAAGCAGCACACGTACCTCAGGCCTTCACCCTCATTTTGAAACTGGCACTACCCAGAGGCCCCTTTCAGTTTCATGTTGTCCTCCTGCTTCAGTCAGGTGACCACCTTTCCAGAGTGGCAGGCTCAGCCACCCCTTCCCAGATGTTGTAGTCCTCCTGGAGACACCGGACTGCTGAGACACAGCTGCCAGGTTTGCACACTAGAACTAGCATAGTGCCTCCTAAAGGAGGATCTAGGAACTTCATCCCCTGCTGTGATTGTGGCAGCAGGTGGTAACAAAAGCACTTGCTCTTGGAAAGAAAATGAATTACCAGAGGAAAGGGCTGGGATCCTCACCACGCCCGGCCTCAGACAGCATCTTCACCACTGAGCAAAATTTGCCAACTAGCTTTAGGGATGAAGGAGGTTTGATCTTTCAGCAATTACTAGATGGAGAAGAACACAGCTGCCCTAGTACTTTCAACACCCAATCCTGCCTTCAAATACATAGTGTACTTTAGAGAACCAATGTGCACAGTGACCATTTTTCCATGGAGCACGGGACAGGTATTGGAGAGCAGGACTCCATCAAAAATCTCAAACAATAACTGTTCTGTTGCAGGTAGGTGCAATTAATAAGTATCCGTGAAGTCCTCAGGCAAAGGAGTTAGAGAAGGGAAAAGGATTTGAACCTTCTTCAAGGGTTCTGAACTATGAGGACCCCCCCTCCGCCACCACATGCATAGTTTAACTCTTTAACTCCCTCTTTGGGGCAGACCTCGATCTGGCAGAGAAAGGCTTCTGCAGGCCCTAGTCAACACTGCCCCAGGCAGAAATGGTGGAACACACTGATAAAGACCAAAGCCAAGTTCGAGGAAGCCCAGACTTGCTGCCTATCCATGTTTTCTGTGGCGCCCATCACTGCAATAGCTAAGTGGTAGGCCAACTGGCACCGTACAGCGGGCTGGGGTTTGCTGTACTGCACGAAGTTTGGCCCAAAGGAGATTGAACCTTTTCTATAAAACAGACAGGGACTGGAACCACCCCTGCCTTTCGTACTAGGACATGGCCAGCCAAGGCCACAGAGCTTCGCATCTGACATGCGGCCAAGCCATCCCGAAACGAAGCCTCACATGCTGGGAGCGGCAGGCCCTTCTCCCCATACCGCACGCACACGACGCCTCCCTCCCGAAAGGGCGGCCGAGGTCCAACTCCGCTCCGAGCACCCCTGTTCCTCGGTCCTGCAGCACACGGAGCGTGAAGAAAGGTCACCGCGGCCGCCCTTGCTCGGATTGGGCCAGGTGAAGGCAGCATAGCCTCGGCCACCCCCCGGGCAGCCGCTCGGCCACCCCCCGGGCCGGCAGCTGGTGGAGACGGGGCCCTTCTGCCCAGACGGGGCCGCGACGGCTGGGCGCAGTCGAGGTGCCTGGACAAGTTTCCCTTCCGTGGCCGGCGCGAGGGACCTGGCGTACAGCCCCCAGCCCCCGCAGGGCACAGCGCAAGGGGCACGGGGGGGGCCCTACAAAGACATTTCAAGGGGGTGGCAGAAAAAGGCACCTGGACCCGGACTGTTCACCCAGGCACCCCCCCCCCCCGAGTATCCCCGGGACACCCCCCGTCACCCGGCCGTAGGGGGCGGATTTCCCCGCACTGGGGGTGGGGGTTTAACACCTCGCTGCGCCCACTGTCCCCAGCCAGGCCGCGGGGCAGGCCCGCCCCCCCCCACTCACGGCAGCCGCCCCCCGCTGCAGGCCCCACGGAGGGGGGGGGGGGTCCTGCCTCCCCGAGCCCCCCCCCGACCCTGAGACCAGGCCCCCCCCCGAGACAACGGGGGAGAGGCCCAAGGAACGGGGCACCCCGGGGGGGGCGGTGCCGGGGACTGAGCCCCCCCTCGCCCGGGGCCCGGCCCCCCCAGACCCCCCCAGGCCCCGCGCCCCCCTCGGCCGCCGCTACCTGCGAGTCTCCTCCTCGCCGCCCAGCAGCCCGGCTCCCTCGGGCGCCGCCATGATCACATCGCACTCGGCCGCCGCCGCCATCTTACCGCCGGGCCGGGCACCTGGGGAGGGGGAGAGAGCGGGCGGCGGGGGGTGGGGGGGACCGGAAGGGACATGGACTTCCGGGAGCAAGGAGAGGCCGCCGCGGTCCGTCAAGAGGGGCCCGCCGCCCGCCAGGGGAGGGGCCACCGAGAGGGCGCATGAGGGGCCAGAAGAGCCAATCTCCCGGGGGCGGGGGATGGGAAGGGGGGAGCCCAGACCTGGCCAGCCTGGGGGGATGGGAAGGGGGGAGCCCAGACCTGGCCAGCCTGGGGGGATGGGAAGGGGGGAGCCCTGGCCAGCCTGGGGGGATGGGAAGGGGGGAGCCCAGACCTGGCCAGCCTGGGGGGATGGGAAGGGGGGAGCCCTGGCCAGCCTGGGGGGATGGGAAGGGGGGAGCCCAGACCTGGCCAGCCTGGGGGGGAGCCCAGACCTGGCCAGCCTGGGGGGATGGGAAGGGGGAGCCCTGGCCAGCCTGGGGGGAGCCCTGGCCAGCCTGGGGGGAGCCCAGACCTGGCCAGCCTGGGGGGATGGGAATGGGGGAGCCCTGGCCAGCCTGGGGGGATGGGAATGGGGGAGCCGTGGTCAGCCTGGGGGGATGGGAAGGGGGGAGCCCAGACCTGGCCAGCCTGGGGGGCTGGGAAGGGGGGGAGCCCTGGCCAGCCTGGGAGGAGCCCAGACCCTGGCCACCCTGGGGGGATGGGAATGGGGGAGCCCTGCCTGGGAGGCGGCAAGGGGGCCATGTTGGTGACTTGCAGAGGGCACCTGAGATTGACCCAACGTGGAGCGGCTGCTGGGTGGAGAGCGACACTGGACGTGTGGGGCATCCGGCCGTGCAGCCTGACGAGCTCTTGGTGTCTGTTCAGCGCCTAGCCCTGACCCCCAAAGGGCACACCTAGGTCCTGCTGTAACACTGCTGATAATAAATGGCAGTGATAATGGTGTAAATAGTAAACTGCCATGCTAAGGCATCCTCCTGCTAAACCACCGCCCCATGGCACCAAACTGTTACCGTAACCACATTCACAGATAACAACCACTTACAGATAATTAGGTTCCTAAACATCAAGCTGTGCCCATGCCTTAGGCCAGTGGTTCTCAACCTGCAGCCTGGTTGTGGCCCAGTCAGCACACTACTGCAGCCCACGTGACATCCTCCAGGCCACACAGGCAGTGTATCTATGGAGTGGATGTGGCCCACATAACACACAGAGAGCTGCATGTGCAGCCCACAGTGGTAAATGGGTTGAGAACCACGGCCTTAGGCCCTGAGCTTGCAATGAATGCGGAGGCTCAGCAGGGGCCTTCCCACACAGAGCTCATTTCAGGATCAGGTCTTTATTGCATATCTGTGTGATCTTTCTGTTGTGACCCTTGTCCTTCCTTGCCTGCCCTTGTCCATGGTGTTGCCTGCTTAGGTCATGCTACAAAAGAGAACTGTGCAGGTGGACCCCGGCACGCCCACAGAGCCCCATTGCCTCCAGCGGGGCTCCACGCAGGAGCAGGGATCAGCCCATGCAGTTCTCCTTGCAGGATTGTGTGCTCTCTAGAACAGGAGGCATGTCTTTGCTCGCTTTGGGAGCTGCCTAGCGCTCCTCCAGGTGCTTGACGTATAATTAAAAAAAAAAAAAAAATTAGTCATCGTAATGATGCTTTTTAAAACGCATGTCTTGTTTTCTCTCACAACAATGCCCTGACGTGAGCCTTTGGCAACTGAGATGTCATCCCAAATATTCTTAAACTGAGTGGGGGCTAGACCGTCACGCTAGATTTCAGGATATTTGCAGCCAGAAAGCTTCGCTTTCTTCAAAACCATCTGGAATCTCAAAGACAAGAAGATCAGAGCCGAGTGGGGGTACTTTCCCTCCATATTTTCAGACATGAAAGTTGCTGGTTCTTTAAAAAGCTTTTCCTTAAACGGATGATGTGGCCCTAGTGGCCATTAGTTGCCTGAAGTGGCCCTGGTTTCCGTTTTTCTTGTCATATGTGCACCATGGCTGGTGAAGTTTGATGGGGAGGAAGGGGGAGGGTTTCAGGAAAGACCCGCTCCAGTGGGGCACCAGGGCCGCAGGCCTGCAAGCTGGGGGTCAGGAGGCTGCCAGACAAGCACAGACCTCTCATGCCGTTAACTCTGGCCACTACGCAAGCTCAATAAAGATCTCTTTCCTACAAGTCTGCCTGGCAATTGCATCTTCAATGCTAATGAAAGAGTTTGCAGGTTTCCCCTCCCCCCCCCGCCATGAAGTTACTAAGAACATGGTCACGGATGAACCTTTGGGTGTGCGTCTGGAGTTAGATTATTAGGTAATAAGAAAAGGAGTACGAGTGGCACCTTAGAGACTAACCCATTTATTTGAGCATAAGCTTTCGTGAGCTACAGCTCACTTCATTGGATGCATTCAGTGGAAAGTACAGTGAGGAGATTTATATACACACACAACAGGAAAAAAATGGGTGTTATGCACACTGAATGCATCCGATGAAGTGAGCTGTAGCTCACGAAAGCTTATGCTCAAATAAATTGGTTAGTCTCTAAGGTGCCACAAGTCCTCCTTTTCTTTTTGCGAATACCGACTAACACGGCTGCTACTCTGAAACCTATTATTAGGTAATGCAGCTCTGGTTTGTTTTTCCACCGTACTGAGACCGGCGGGCTCCAATGGAAAAGGAAAAGGAGGACTTGTGGCACCTTAGAGACTCACAAATTTATTTGAGCCTAAGCTTTCGTGAGCGACAGCTCATTGAAACCTGTCATTATGGAAAAGGGAAGCACGACACAACCTGTCCTCTGCAACCCTAGATGGTGCTGTCCTGCTGCTGTCGGGCTGTCTCGCCTCTCGGGTGCCCTGCCTTGCTGTCTCTGATTTCCCCTTCCTTTGTGGCGAGGTGAGTCAGCCAAGCCTGAAGATTTAGGAAGAGGAGAAAGCAGAGACAGACAGCTGTCCTGAGAAGGTAGGCAGAGGACCCTCCCCCCCGCCATCAGAGGTTCGCTGTCCCATCTGGGTGGGGGGAAAGGGGGAGAGACACGATTCACAGATGCATAAAGCAAGAGCCAGCTGCCTCTGTGCGTCCAGTGTAGCCAGAGGCCAGCTGGGCTCGTGATCATGCCAAGGCTGCAGTGGCAGCCGGGTCCCCGAGCAGCCTAGGCCCTGTGATCATAGAATCATAGACTCTCAGGGTGGGAAGGGACCTCAGGAGGGCATCTAGTCCGACCCCCTGCTCAAAGCTGGACCAATCCCTAATTTTTGCCCCAGCTCCCTAAATGGCCCCCTCAAGGATTGAACTCACAACCCCTGGGTTTAGCAGGCCAATGCTCAAACCACTGAGCTCCCCCTCCCCAGCCTTGCGGAACGCCCAGCCCCCTGGGCCTTCTTGCCCACGTTCACTTTAATAGCCGCTCTTCAGCTTCGGCAGGATTTTAGGTGGTGGGTTCGTTCCCGGGCCGAAAACTCCCGAAGGAGCATGTGCGTGCGTAGGCCACGGGGGTTCAGCCGGATACACCGCCGGGGGCGCTCCAGCACGGCTCACAGAACGGGGAGAAGGGGGCTGGTGAGAGGGAAAAGACCGAGTGGATCACGGAGTGCCTTGTTCTAGCTGCTTTCCTGGCCCCTGGCCTGGTAGCATGTGAGCCCCAAAACCATTGATGGAGGAAGGGGAGAAGGGCCCGCCTTTGGTAGATGGGGAACCGGAGTACAGAGAAGTGAAGAGACTCACCCAAGGTCACCCAGGACGTCTGTGGCAGAGCTGGGAACTGAACCCCAATCTCCTGAGCCTTAGCCCAGTGCCAGACCTTTCCTGTCTTCCCTTCTGCCCCCTACCTGCGCAGGGTTTGGGCTCGAATTTCTCCCAACGCCCTCATCTGGTTGTGAAAACCATTTTACCATCCCCCCGGCCACATGTACCTCGCAATTCACTCACCAGTCCCTGAACTGCAGCTTCCTCTGGGGAGGAGGGTGGCAACCCCGCAGCACAACTTTGGGTAGAGGGGGGAGTTTGGGCCAGAGGCTCCAGGAAAGTTCTGCCTCTTACCAGAAGTGTCCCAAGGAATTTTTAAATGCTCCCACAGATGGGAGCTCAGCCTGGGAGCGATGAGGGGACCTTCAAGGACTGACCATGCTGGGATGCAAAGCTGGGGTTCCAGAGAGATTAGGGGATGAAACCTGCGATTCGGACCCCTCATTATTCCTTCCAGCCTAATGTAATGCTAGGTTTGCCCCTTGCATCAGCCCTGGGCAGTGACCCATTGGGCTTGTGTCCCAGCCACCATCTGTGGAAGGGGCCCATTAGTGTCACTTCAGGGTCACGTGCCCCAGCGGCCCCCCAGCCCAAGGAGAAAGAGACCAGGCTCGGTGCAGGGGGTGGCTGAGCTGACCTCTGGCGTCCCCTTCCAGCCCTAGGCTTCCAGGGTTCTCCCTCTCCCGGGGCAGCGCCGAGCGCTGAGCACTGGGGAGACTGGGCAGGGCCCAGGAAACCTTGCGAGCTCCAGCCCACGTGGCCTTGCCCAGTTGACTTGACTTTGAGAAGACGTCTTCCTCCAGCTCCAACGTCCCACTCTTCGGTCCCCAGGAAAGAGACCCCAGATGGGGAAGAGCTGCAAGGTGGTGGTTTGCGGCCAAGCCTCAGTCGGGAAAACATCGATCTTGGAGCAGGTCCTCTATGGGAACCATGTGGTTGGTAAGTGTGGGGGCAGGGTGGGTGACCAGCAAGGGGGCGTCCTGCAGCCCCCCTCATTCTTGGCTTTTTGTAAAGACCAACCCCCTGACAATAACAAATCAGTGCCTAGCCCAGCTGTTGACGAGAGACCCTACAATAACAAATGAGCATCGACCGCCCAGCGGTCCAGAACAAACTCTAGTGGAACTGCCCTGCCCTCTGCAACTAACGTGGACGAGTGTCAGCACATGATGGAGGCAGAGAGGGTGGTGCAGTGAGAGACCGGGGATGGGGACAGGCGGGTTTGGCTGCCAGTGTCCCAGGTGGGGAGAATAAATCGAAAAATACCTGGAGATGCCGTCTCCAGCAGCTCCTTTCTACAGGCTGTTTTCCCCAGCAGGGCTGCTCTACCCACAGATGCGGGAGACCTGAATGAGCAAGGAGCAGAGTATGAGACTGGCCTGGGCAAGGAGCTGCTATGATGTGGTAGTACCTAGGGGCCCCAGGCAAGCTTGGGGCACCATTGTGCCAGGCTCTGCCCCAAACAGCTCCCAGTCTGAACAGAGCAGACAAAGGCCAGGAGGGGAAACTGAGGCACAGGGAAGGGGAGGGACTTGCCCACGGGCACTCAGCCGGTCAGTGGCAGAGGCAGCCGTAGAACACAGTCCTCCCGACGCCCAGTCCAGTGGAACAGTGCGAGGATGCTCCTGCCGCAGTCCTCCGTCACGGCAGACTCCGCAGCCCAGCTCCCCACATTACCCCACGCCCGCCCGCCTCCCTGCAGGTTCCGAGATGATAGAAACCCAGGAGGACATCTACGTGGGCTCGATCGAGACGGACCGAGGGGTGCGGGAGCAGGTGCGGTTCTACGACACCCGGGGCCTGCGGGAGGGCGTGGAGCTCCCCAAGCACTGTTTCTCCTGCACGGACGGCTACGTGCTGGTGTACAGCGTCGACAGCAAGGAGTCCTTCCGGAGGGTGGAGCTGCTCAAGAAGGAAATCGACAAGGGCAAGGATAAGAAGGAGGTGAGGCATTGCCGCGGGGCAGGCACAGAGGAGGCTTCCCCAGGCACTGGAGAGCGGGGCGGGCTGGGTAGGGGGGATGGAGTCTCCTTCCCCGGAGCTCCCCATCCTGCCCAGCTGGGCGAGCGCGTCCTTCTGGTGGCTTGTCAGTGTCCTGGAGGAAGTGAGTCGGGGGGTCCCCTCCCCGCCACCGGCTGCCCTCTTTCTTGGATACTCAGCACAGGGGCTGTGAGCAAACAGGCCATAGAGACCGAGCTGGGGGGGATGCAGCCAGCTGTGTGTGTGGGGGGGGTGGCTTGAGGGGGGGTATTGCATTCTGCTCCTTGGAGTTCCCCTTTTCGTCAGAGGCGATTGGTCTCCAGCGCTGTCAGTCCGGCACCACATTCAAGGTCTCTCTGCTTTTTCTCCTCTCCTTGCCCCGCCCCTCCCCTGCCCCCGGATTTTTAAGTCAGCCAGCAAGTGGCTGAGTTTGCAAGTGCTCAGCCGGCGCTCGTGCTCACACCCTGACCTCTGTCGCTTTGCAAACTGGGGTTGGAAAGCCAATCAGACCTCAGGGCACCAGCTGGCTCAGAGAGGGACTGCTCCTTGCCACCTACAGCCTTGCACAACTGGCCAGGCCTGCTTGAGCAGAAGGGAGGGAACACGGGCTGTCCGGTGTCGGCTGGGGGTGACTGCGGAGGGGAAGACACACGGGAGGGACCAGTGGTCTGATCCGGTTTGGCAAATCCCAAATCCCCTTATTTCCTCCTTGGAAAGACCCATGTAGCCTCTGCCCAAGCTCCAGCCACAGGGAACTGGACAGGACTCTCTGGAGCCCATCAGCTCTGCTGCTCAGCTGGCCACATGGGTGGGGGCGAAGGCTGGGCCAGGAGCCACATGGCCCAGCCCGAGTACAGCAGGGAATCTGGACGGAAGGCGCCAAAGGGAAAGAGACATTCACCAGAAAGACCGCAGTGCTGGGGGTGAAATCCGCAGCAGCCTTGTCCCTGGGCCTGCCCCAGGCTGCGGTGCCAGGCAGCCGGCCCTGAGTGTGCTCTGTTTGTGTGTATTCGTACAGGTCACCATTGTGGTTCTAGGGAACAAGTGCGACCTGCAGGAGCAGCGGTGCGTGGACCATGACGCGGCCCAGCACTGGGCCAAGGGCGAGAAGGTGAAGCTGTGGGAGGTGTCTGTGGCCGACCGCCGGACGCTGATCGAGCCTTTCACCTACCTGGCCAGCAAGATGACGCAGCCGCAGAGCAAGTCCGCCTTCCCGCTGAGCCGCAAGAACAAGGGCAGCGGTTCCATGGACGGCTGAAGGCCTGGCCTCCCCTCCCCCCGCCACCTCGCTCCCACGGCGCATCCACCCTCTCCTGAGCTCTGGGGTGTTGGCACGAAGCCTGGTGAAGGGAGGTGCCGAGTGGGTGGCGGGGGCTTGGCCCCTGGCTGCACCAGGCAGCATGGCGAGGACCCAGTGCCAGGGAGGGTCGCTGGGGGCAGTGAGGACATCTGGCCCATCCCTGCTGCCTGGAAGGGGAGGGCAGCCTTGGGCGGCTGGTCTGAACTCAGGATTCGCCCAGACCGTGCCCCGGGAGCCCTGCGAACAGGCAGCTACTGGCCTGGTCTCTGCTCCCAAACCACAGGCGAGACAGAGCCCTTGGCAAACACACTCCTGCCTTGGCAGGGGGCTGCGTGGGCAGCAGGAGGCCTGCAAAGGCCTCACGGGCTCCAAACTCCATTTGGCCCATTATAACCCTTGCCCTGAACCTGGAGGGGAGCGTTCCCTCCACAAGAAGATCGTGGCACTACCTAGCTCCTTCCTCCCCCCGTGCCGCAGAATGCCCTGGCCTGGCTCCCCGAAGTTCCTTCCTCCAGGCTGGTGCTGGAGCCGGTGCCCAGCCGGAAGGTGGGCTCTGAGTCCCCGGCTGTGGAGCCGTTGGGCTCCTGAACTAGTCCCTTGAGCACACTGGAGCTGGAGCTACAGGCGAGGGGTGAAGGCGCTCATCGTCCAGGCCTCTTCGCCCACCAACAGGCACCTGCTGCGGGGAAGGTGGATGGGGGCTCCAAGATTGCTGGGCTCTTAGCCCCATGCATGCGGCACTCACTCCCTGGGGGCTCCGTAGCTGCCTCCCTGAAGATCGTGGGGAGCAAGGACTGCCCTGGGTCCCTGCAGAACCTTCACTGTCTGCTGGGCTCCTAGGCCCCCCCGTCCCCCTCAGCTCTTTAACTGCACCTGGCCCCTCTGCAGCAGCAGAATTGGGGCGCTCGGGTGAGGCCAGGCCGAGCAGAGCTTGGGTTTAGGTTCATTAAGCTCATTAGAGCCTCGTCAGTGTCCAAGCACGTCAGAGCTTTCCCATGCTGCGATCCCAGGCCGAAGGCCAGGCCAAGCCATGGTGTCGGGGTTGCGCCCCTGCCCCTGATCCCGCTACGGCCTGAGCTGAAGACCCCAGCGGGGGGAGCTCAATGCAGAAGCCTGGGCGTGGGCCAGCCGCTAGAGGGAGGCCACGCACCAGCCATTTGCATTGCTCGTTAGGCGGGTGCAGCTCAGCTCAGCCTCGTTGCTGAGGAGCAGCTGGCCCCTGGGAGACACGTTTCCGCCCTGCGGCTCTGTTGGGCTGATGCTCTTCGGACGGAACTGGGGTCGGGCTGCAGAGGTGGCCTCAGCAGGCCATTAAAATGGTCAGTTGGCCAAGAACCAAGGGGGTTAATTTTAGATGGTCCCCGAGATTCTCCTTGGCCAGAAATCTGGGATGGGAGGGAATGTGCTTTGGCTGCTGTGGGGCATGACTGGGGCTCACTGGGGTGTCCTGGATTAGCTCACCCTGCAGCAGGGCACGTTCTGGCTAGCGTTTCTTTTTTTAATGATTGCATGGATGTAATCTCATGTCAGAGGCACGTGGAGCCCCTTCCTCCTGGTCAGCAAGCGCCGTCAATAAACTCAGCTCAGCTGCTTTCGGAGCGGGTGTGCTTCCTGGGAACATGGCTGGCTGGTGGCATGGCATTACGACCGGGGCCTAGCTAGGGCCACCTGCGGCCGAGTAGCTCCCAGGCCCTGTTACACACTAACAGTTTGTTATTGGTCCAGCCTTGCATTGAAAACTGCAGGAAAAGCTTGAGCCAGGCCATCCTTTGGCTGGGGATGTAGCTGGTTTTCCCCAGCCGCTGGCTACAGGGTGAACGATCCTTTGGCAATCCGTCGTGGCAGACGTGTTCCCATTTCCACCTCTGCAGGCTCCAACCTCACAGTCCCAAATAAAGATGGCGCGCGAAAGTCCAGGCGCATTTATACAGGTTCCTTTTATTTACTGAGTAACACAAGAAAGCAATGAGATTCGATTATCAAAATAGTTTCCTTTCCCCCCCCAACGGTTATAGTACATCAAAAAATATACACTGGACAGTACAGAGGGTGGGGGGGGTACTGGCCAAGTCCCTAGAGGCTGTTTATTTCGTTTGCTTTTTAGTTGTGAAAATCAAACATTGTTCACATCACGCCAAGGGTATTTACAGAGGGGCACACGTCAGCGCCGGGGCCTATGACCTACCACAGCGTATGCGAACTCAGAGGCGGTAACTGCTTTGGCTAGCGCAGGGGGCGGCGTGCGGGGGTCCGGAGGTGAGGGAGACAGTAGAGTGCTCTGAAGCAGCCCGTTGCAGGATGGTTGTGACGGGAAGGAATGGCTTTCAAGGGGTTAAAGTGCGAAGTGTCCTAGTGTATCATGACCCCGCCGCTGGGCTGAGGGCAGGTTTGACTCTGGGGAAAGCGACCGGAGTCTCTCAGGGTGGAGCGGGGGCCATGGCTAAAGCTTTGTGCTTCCTGAATTCCTAAAACGACCACTGCACAAGAGACAGCAGGCGCTGCGGCCCCGGGGAGGAGACCGGAGCTGGAGCAGGATGGTGGCGGGAGGGAGTGAACCCAACTAGAGGCAGATGGAGGAGAGGCTGCTGTGGGGCTGGACGGCCGGCGCCAGGGTAAGTCCCAGGTTACCTGGGGGCTGATGGCATTAGGGGATGACCGGCATCACACAGAGGTGTCCAGATCCCTCCCTCTCCCCATCTAAAGCTTCGTGAGGGGACGGGTTGCCCAGTGGCATCCCACCACCAGCCCCCGCCCCCGCAATGGGATTTATGAAAGGGGCTCCTGTGATCTGGGGGGGGTCTAGCCCCCACCGGGACTCCGTTCCCTTGTGGACGCCTAGCGGGGGATTCGCCCACCCTGAGGCTGTAAGGGATGGAGCTGGTCCCCTACAGCTGGCTGGCGCTGGGGGTTATTGCAAAGCTCCGTAGGACACATTTAAACCCCCCAAAAAGAACCCCCCAAGGTTTCACCTTCAGGTGCCCAGAAAAACTGGCATCAAAATGTGCCCCTCCCCCCAGCCCCAGGGCTGGCTCTCCCAGTTCTCAGCCCCAAGGCCTGACTGGTTTACCCCAGGCAGGCCAGTCTATCCTGCACCAGCTCCACGCACGCCCAAGCGGGGAGGGGGAGAACAGTCTCCCCGGCATATCCCACGTGTTGAGAGCTGCCATGTCCCCCTGTAGTGCGCTCCTGTAATACGCTGTCCGAGCTCTTAGCACAGCCCCCTCTAGTGGGCTGGGCCTATAGGGGATAACAACCCACTACTACTGCCAGTTCAAGCGGTAGGAATCTGCATTGTGGTGTTGTCGGCCCCAGGTCAAACCCCGCTGGTGACCACGCCAAGGGGGAGGGGGTTGTGGGACAGCACCATCAGGCCTTGCACTGGGGACCTCCAGCACTGAAAGCACAATGCTCCGGCTTGAGCTATAACCGACCCACCTCCTCTGTGGATCGGGGACATGAAACACACAGACCCGTATTGCCCAAAGCACCCAGGGACTGCCCCTGAGCTCTGGGGAAGTGACAATCTCACGGCCCCATCGTGTTTGGAAACCGTGTTCAGCCTCCAGTGGTGGAGGGGGGGGTGGGGGGGAGTGGCAGGATCCTCCCTGTGCTGCCCAAACGCCTCCTGCCACACAGCTGGTGTGTTCAAGTTCACTCATCGGACAGGTGTGCTTGTGCGTGGGGACTGCGAGCTGCCCAAATCGGAGGGCAGCTCCGCTGGGGGCCCACAGCCTGTGCAGTGGGGAGCAGGGGGCTCTCTCACAGAGGTGCGTGGTTCAGTTTCTGCTCCGACCAACATTCCTCGCTGTACACACAGAGCGGGCACCGCTGCTGGACGCAGCCCGGCTACCACGACGACGGGCTGCTCCGTTCGGATTTGCATAGATCGGGACGGGGGGTCACTCCGGCACAAGGTCCGTGCGGGTCGCAACCTTCCTGCATATTTCTATTTACAGCGCGCTACGGAGCCCAGAGCGGCTCGGTGACTGTTCAGACCAGGTCCTCGCGCCGTCTTTTAACACAGTGAAAAACAAACCCATTGCTCCCATAACGCCTAGCGCGGGCCCTGGAGCCCCACGGTCTGCAAGTTGCACTCAGAACATAAGAGGGACAACGCCACGGGCTTGTTAAACGAACCTGCTCTTTGATTCTGGGCTGTCGGGCTGAACGAACAGGGAATCCTCCCAGTTTCCTTGGAAGCTCCTAGTTTCAAGGGGGCTGGGTGACTGGATTGTGTCTGCTGGCCTATTAACAGTAGGAATGCTTTGCAGCTCTCCAAGGAAAGGCGCTATGGAAGGACAACATGCTTTATGAACCTTCACTCAGCCTCCCTGCGAGGTAGGGACAGAGCTATCCCCTGCTTAATTGGGGGAAACTGAGGCACTAAGAGGTGAAGCACCGTGGTGCAAGGGAGTGAATGGCAGAGTTGGGAATAGATGCCAAGGAGAAGGGCCGTTCTCTAACCAGTTGACTCCAGGCCTTAGCTGAACTGGTAATGGAACCCAGGTGTCCTGATTCCCCACATCCTGTTCTTACACCCTGTCCCAGGTCTGGGAGGAGAATCCAGGAGTCCTGTTGTTTAACCACTTGACCTGTGGTTTTCAACCTGTGGTCCACGGACCCCTGGGGATCCTCAGACTATATCTCATTTCCAAAGGGGTCCGCAAATTAAAAAAAGGTTAAAAACCACTGCTCTAGACAAACACTCCTATCCAATTTGAGTGGCCCTCCGCTGCACTTCCGGCGTTGGATGATAATGTGTTTTCTGAAGTGAGCAGCAAAGAGGTCTCTGCTGCCAAGGAGCCCCGGGGTTCAACTGTTTGTTCTATGGGAAAACGCTGTCCCTGTTTGCCGGTGTCTGTTTTTGTTAATTTTTCCTCTGGATTTCCTGCTGCTGAAATGGACCAGACCAGAGGAGCTGGAGAGTAACACTCCCTGCATCCTCAGATCCAGGATGGCTCAGGCAGTAGGAAGGGCAATCTTCCACCACGCGGCTCTCTGCCTACATGCCTCATGTCCCACGCAGGGCTTAGGCTGTGTCCTCCCTGCTACAGGTGGAATTTGTGCTGGGGAGGTTTCTCCCACTGGAAACTGGCCTGAGATCCACCACAGACTCCTTCCAGCAGGGCCTATGATCTGGGGGTCGCCAGGAACATGGGCTGGCTCTGAACCAGCAAGTCTGAGAGAAAGGCCCTCCCTTTCCAGAGGGTCAGCCAGGCCCCTTCCCTGGTTTGGTTTAAATGAATCACTGGGAAGGGGATGAATGAAAAACTCACTAGCCAAAGAGGGGCACCCACTGGCCATGGGCATCAATGGGCCTAGGGGATCCTGGCACTGTCCCTTTAACTGAATCCAATCAAACCAGACATGGAGCTGTGTTTTCGGAGAGCTACTGAGTGAGTGGGTGGCAGAACCGACTGGGGCACTGGGCGTGGGTAACGGGGGCACAGCCAGGCCTGGCAGAGCAGTCAGATGGGGAATCTCCTAGCCCAGTGAGAACCCGCTGGGAGTGAAAGAACCCCCCCGACCGCCGATCAACGGTTACAAAGAATCATTTGCCTTCAATTGGAACAGAGCCCTGTCCAGTAGTGCTGCCCCTTGCTGCATAGCTCCCCGGGCTCTTCGCCGCGTCCGGGAGAGACGGAGCCTTGGAGGGTGCGAGGCTCTAGTAGGGCGCGAAGACGATGGGGCCGGGCGTGGTGCGGACGTGGCCTGGCGGGGTTCGGAAGAGCGCTGGTCCAAGGAGCGGGGCCTGGAATAGGGCGGTGGCTGGTCTGAGGGTGAGTGGGCCAGGCATGGCGCACATGGCTGCCGTGGTGAGGGGGCTCGGGAGGAAGCGGGTGGCCAAAGTTTTGGTGAGGTGCTTCTGCAAAGCCAGCTTGGACTGTAGTGGGGGGGAGAGAGAGAGAGAAAGAGACAAAGCACGTGAACCACTTGGCTGCAGGAGGGGAGAGATCCTGGCACCGCCGGCTCTGCGGGGGAGTGGAGCAGCCAGCCCTGGGCTCAGGGTTAGTCTGATAACAGGCATGTGGGCACGGAGACAGGGGTCCAATAGAGTCACCCAGTTTCTATTTCATAGGAACTGCCCCAGGGGATCAGACCAAGGACTCTTCTAGTCCAGAGCCTGCAGCTTCAGAGGAATCCAGCTAGGCTCCTGACCTCAATGATATCATGTGGACATGAGTTCCACAGGCCAGTCATTCATTGTGTGTCGGAGGGAGGCATATTTCTAGGTCTCAGTTTTGAATCTTCTGGCTTTCAGTGGATCCTGGACTTGGTCTTTGGGCCAGACGAATGCAGACCACTAACCCCAACCTAGAATCCATCCACAATGGTGACTCTGGGGACTCAACTTGAGCCTCCATCCTACGTTTCCTACATAGTAGAGAGAGCCACGAAGCTTGCACCTGTGCAGGGAGGTTCACAGCTGATAGCCAGAGGCCTTTCTCACAGATCTACTCTAGCTTCCCCTTTGAAGTTCACGGCAGGGATCCTTGGGTGGGGCTGTTGGCCTGGGCTATCCAGGAGGTCAGAGTATTACACAATCCTAATTGTTCCCTCTGGCCTTAAACCCCTGTCCATCTAGGTAGCTATTTCCTTTAATACTGAGCTGGGAATCCATCGGGTCAAGGAGCCGCCAGTATCAGGTTTGTCCTTGAAAGGACTTGACATGCGGCCGGAGGATACCTCCAAAAGCATTTCATCCTGTCTCCCTGCGCAGACAGGATACTGCTGATCTGGGAGACCAGGAAACTATGGAGCACTTTGCGTCCTAGGAAGATGCTGAGAATTCTTCCCGGATCTCAGTGACCCCTGATGCGCCGGAGTTCAAGTGTCCCAGGTTTTGTTTCCAGCCGGGGGTCGGTGTGCACTTGGAATTACTCCTCTCCCCACTCAGGCCCTGTCTCCCCACCAAAGCAACCCTTCTAAAGCCATTTGTCAAGAACTGATCTGGTGGCAGCTCACAGGGCAGACAGGCCAGGACTGGTCTTAAAGCAGCTAATCAGCTGGGAGTAGGGGGCTCGAGAATGGCTCTGTACAAAACTATTAGTAAGTGTTAGCAGAACCCTTTTCTGTATATGGCATCAGAGCACAGCACCGATGAGGCCAGGGAGTCTGGGCTTGAACCTACCAGAGAAATGACCATCAAAGCATCAATTTCCCCCTCGGGACGCGAAGCAGAAAACAAGGCCCAGCATAGCCGATTGTTAGCGCTATGTCACTGGGACAGGACTAGCCGCGGCTGCGCTGCAGACCAGACTCGTGACTCTGTGAACGAACCCTGGAATGAGCTGGCATGGGCTGAACGAACCCTTGGCATGAGCTGAACAAAAACACTGCCAGCCCCAAGCATTTAAAAATCGTGAGTCAGCCCCCCTAGAAATCATGGGATTCAGGTAAAGATCATCCTCTTTTAAAAATAAAAAACACTGAGTTCTTCTTCTTTGCTTTGTGGTATCAGAGACTGTAAGAATCTCCCTTCCAACCTTCCCTCCACATTCACGAGGGCTAGAAACTCACTGTTTTGTTCAATGAAAGCTGAGATTCTGACATAATCACAGGACTCCTGGAGCTGGGGCTTTGAAAACAGAAACCACCATATATCACAGGCCTCGTGATAAAATCCCATGAGCTGACAAACAGTGTGAGCAACATTTCAGACAAGCACCATGGCCGGAGGGCTTCTGGGAGACAGATACCTTCAGAATACTCACTGCGAGGACAGCGTTCTTCTGGAGCTTGTTGTACGGGCTGTATTTTGGCTTGGGTGGCTTCCCAGCAAGCCTGTCTCTGTGTCTCCTGCTGCTCACATGCTGCAGATGGAAAACAGAGTCACACACGCGGACAGTAAACAAACCCACTGCATGCGAAGTGACCCTGCAAAGCCATGCTCTCTGCCTGGGAATTCAGCTCGCTCGCGGTAATTACGAAATGCAGCCTTTGCTTCAGTCTCTAGGATTCTGGAATTTGCATGTATGTATAATGATGGTCCTTGTTTGATCATCTGCAGGAACGGAACCCAAGACCTCTGGAGCGAAGAGCATCAGTCGTTAGTGGTTGAGCTCCACAATCGAGTCCCTTAGCTTGCAGCCAGTAGCAAATATACATGGAAATAAACCTCTGTGCACGGTCTAGTCACTAGAGGTGAAGAGATGGTTCGCATGGGGCATTCGTGTTCCGCAGAAGACCCTGCTCCCAGAATGGCTTTTCTCAATACCTTGGGCCCTCGGTTACCCACCTGGCAGCTTCTTTCTGAACAAGGCACTACTGAATATACATACAGTGACTTATCTGGAGCTGTGCCAGGCACCTATTTCACTCCATCGTCTGATCCCTGCGTCTCTCCATCTCCTAATCCCCAGCCACCCAGCCCCTCCACCCCGGCTCTGCAAACCTCATGAAAACAGCAAGTGTTGTTCTCTTCCCCTGGAGGGGAGGAGCAACCGGGCCCAGGCAAAGGGATTCGTCGCCCCCCCACTGCACCACAGAACTGCGCTTTGCAAGGTGCCATCTGCAGTGGGGGCTTTTTTCTGGGGGATCTGGGAGTGCACGGATCATCCTGCCAAGCGACCCCCTAAGGATGTTTTGGGGGGCTGTGGGGCAGGACCCTCCCCACTCCCTGGCACTCATGAAAACCTCAGGGGCTTGGGTGCTGAGACTGACCCCGTGCCCCTGCCCAGAGAGGGGAGAGGCCAAGGAGAAAGTCCCCCCGCTCCCCGCACGGTGGGAGAGCTGGAGGTATCACCTGTTTGAGCTGGGTCTCCGAGTTGACGTAGATCTCGCACACTTGGCAACGGAATGCCTTGTTCTGGATGTGGATGCTGCCCTTGTTGCCAATTCTTTTGGACTTGTGCCCCGCCCTGGGGATGACCTTGCCCCGGCCCCGCCGCATCTGGGTGGTCTGACCCTCCAGCATAGACTTGTGCTTGGCCCCTGGATGGCAGAGGGAAAACGACAGACCCTCAGCAAAGAGATCACGCGGCCCGCGTTTGGATTAAGACACCGCTGAAAAACGCAGTATTCCGGAGGAGGCGCAAGACGCATTTGGAAATCTTGCTGCTTGCGGTGTTACTCATGTAAGACTCTCCCCACCCCACCCGCACTCCCTGTATGGACTGAGGAACATAGACCCCTGCTACAGGACTAACTCCCCTCGCTGGTAGCAGTGGTAGGCTGTTCCCCTCCATGGGCTCGATTCTAGAGGGGGACGCCAGACTCTTTGCCAGGGTGTTATACAGTGGGTGAGTGCTGGGGGAACACAACGACCAGAAGTGTCGCACTCCACTGTTCTGGCTCCCCCAAAAGTGCCAGACCGGCCTCTCAGAGCGTGCCGGTAGGACTCGAGCTCTGGTGTTACAGTAGCGCCATCTCATGTGGTTAATTTGATCCATCGTAGGGGTTTGCCACCCGCTCGGAAGCTGTTATTTCTGTCCTGCTCATTGTTCAGATTTAGTTTCCTGCTTCTAGTCACTTTCTGGCAGGCAGCTGGCAGTGTTTGTCACTACTATTTGCATTCGAGTAGCAGGTACTGGCCCCAGCTGACACTGGGGCCCCAATACACATAGTGAGAGATGGCCCTTGGCTTGGAGAGTTTACAGACTAAATAATCACAACAGACACGGGGTGGGAGGGGAAACTGAGGCACAGAGCAGGAAAGGGAC
This sequence comes from Eretmochelys imbricata, assembly GCF_965152235.1. Lineage (NCBI taxonomy): Eukaryota > Metazoa > Chordata > Testudines > Cheloniidae > Eretmochelys > Eretmochelys imbricata. Next base: position 14,642,448 of record NC_135598.1, read on the forward strand.
TTGCACAAGGTCACACAATGGGTCGGTGACTGAGCCAGGATAGGAGTCGGGTCTCCTGACTCTGAAGCCCAGTGTCTCCCGGCACTTAGCTGGCGGCTGCCAGGGAAAGCACAAACAATCCCTGTTCTCAGAGCTCGTTTTTCCCTTAATGAGAAATCCACCCATTAGACATCACCCAGGAGGAGAACTTCAGAGCAAGCTAGTAAAACAGCTGCCAAAGCCCAGAATCCGAACCTCCCGTGTGATGTTCCACAGCCAAGCTCAGAGCAAAACCTCTAGGGCCAGTTTATAATCCCTGACAGTATAAGAGTCTGAACTGGAATTGCTGGAGGATCTGGCTCTAAGGAAGGTCTAGGAGCCAGAGGAAATTGTCTCTTGGGCTCTCCTCCCTGCACAAGGGCATCTCTCTGCCCCCTGTGCCTTGCAGCCTGACACCTGGTGCCCAGCATGTGGTGTCAGAGTCACTATGAGCAGAGGTCGTTTCTGGGATCTCTCGCTCCCCCAGGTGTCCGCGGTCACAGCGCTGGCTAGCTCAGCATTCCTTCGCGGGCCCAATCTCTGAGCCATTAGGCAAAGCTCTCGCATCCTCCTGGGGCTCAGGTTCTGGACAGAAGCACTGAGCCTGCTTTGATCTTGGGCATGTGTAATAGGAGAAGATGGGGCTGGCTTTGAAGGGGATGATTCCAGGCCCCAAAGAGACTGGGTCTCTGCTGAGTGTCCTCTGCCTGACATCCGCCAGCCTGCGGTTTGAGCTCTCCCTCACGCAGACTAAGGGCTTCACCGGCCTTCAGACACCGCATGCTGCAGGTTTTACATAAAACAGCAGGAGATCTGCCAAGAGCTGGCGGGACTAAAAAATCAGAGCCAAGGGGGGGGGAGAGGGGAGGGGAGCGAGCCAAGCTCAGCAATGCTCCCAGAGGGGAGAGGAATGTAAGATCTACACAGAGTGATTCCTAACTCGGGCTAGCTCCAGGGGGCTCCTACTGGCTCGGCCCAGGGTGCGTGTGTGACTCCCAGCTGCAGCTGGGACCAGCTCAGCACGGCCCCGGGGCAGGCAACCCCTGTCTCTTTTCAGCTCTGCTAGAAAACGGCCCTTTCGGCTGACCCGGTACAGCTGCCACCTACTGAGCTAGTGGGACCTGGCTCCAAGGAGGTAAGGCCTCCGCATGCAGAAAGCACAGGTCTGGCCCCAGAATGGGCTGGGCTGTGTGGACATGCCTGCTCCAGAGGCAGGGCTGCTCAGTAGCTCTTCTGTCAAGGCCTTCCCCCACAGATCTCAAAGCGCTTTACCGAAAAGGGCAGTACCATTACCCCATGTTATGGGTGGGGAAATTGAGGCACAGAGTAGGCCTTGTCCAAGGTCAGAGCTGGGAACAGAACCCTATCCAATACCCTCACCACTGGGCCACGCTGCCTCTTTGCAGGCAGTGATTTCTATTCCAGAACGATTTCTCAGCAGATCCTGCACATTCCATGTCTCCCCCGGCAGCATTTCCCCCCTTCCCCTACGTTTCTAGAGTTCCAGAGAGGCATCGTAGAAACCCTCGACCGGGACTTTTTATTTATTGCTCAAGCAGCGAAAACTGACTCGACCGAAGGGCATGCTGGCTTGCTCTCAAGACCTTCCCTATGTGGTTTCCCAAGTCTCGGAGGCTTGCTGGATGTCTCAGCCAGTCCAGCTAGTTGCCAGAGAATATCCCTCCACAAAGAGCTTTGGCAAAACTGCACTTTCAAGCATTTACTAGGGCGCATCACGGAGTGTGTCGGTATTAACTGTGGCCTAGGGAGGTACATGGAAGTGGCTGTCAGTAGCCTAGCAGAGGAGCAATGCCCAAGGTCACAGAGTAGGTCAGTGGTAGAATCAGGGATAGAGCCCAGGAGTCCTGACTCCCATTCCCCCGCTTTCTCTAGGCACTCTGCACACCCCACTCAGAGCTGGGAAAAGAACCCAGGAATCCTAGCTCCCAGTTTCCCCTGCTCAAACCCCTATAAAGACCATGTTCAGCCATCTGGAGTGGGGTAAACCTTAGGGAGTGCGAATCCTTTCAGAGAGACCCCCCCTATAAACAACTGAAATGAAATAAACAGCAAAGCAACTCCCCACCTTTTTTTACTGTTAAGCTCCCAACTAGGAACCTGACACTCCACTGACTCTGTGCCCGGCTTCTCTGCTATAGCAGTAAAAAAAACCCTGAACATTTTGTTTGTTGGTTGGTTCTTTTTCCTCAAATCAGCTCCTACATTTGTAAGCCGAGCTGACAAAAGCAAAAGGACATGTCTGCAGCTAAGCTGAGCCACTGTCCTTAGCTGACCTTCCTGCTCCTGAGCACTGCCATGGCAGAATCTGGCCGTGTTTCAGAGGGTTCGCTGGGCTGGACGATTTAATTTCCAGCTTTCACTGAATTTGGGGGCCCCTCTCTTTTAAACCCGGGTGTAGTTCTTTGTTTTTTCTATTTCGTTTGCAGGGTAGTTGTTTCTAAGCATCACATGAAGAAAAATTTCAGAGAGGTGCATGGAGCTGCAGGGGATTCAAAAGCCACTAGGTGTCACCATTGCTACGGAGGAGTGCGGCTTTGAAGGAACAAACCAACACTCGCTGGCTACCCCAGTAAATGTGATCTTATTCCGCGTTATTTTTCAACCTCAAGTAATTCTAGAGATTAGACAGGGTCACTGATGGCAGCCCCCAAACTAGCAGCATGGCTAGGTCTGTTGCCACTCTTCTGCATTCGGAAAGAGGCTAATTTGCCGTATGCCAACTGGAAAGCTGCATGCCTAATGCTGTGTGTGTCTATCCGCAGCTCTCAGCCTCCCACATACTAGAGCAGAAAGGAACATTATAACAGGGCTTATTTTTCACATTCAAATTGCTTTACAGGCGTTAACTAATTACTGCTCACAGCCCCCGACCTGTGCCCCAGGTGGGTGATAATTGCTCCTAAATTGAGGCACAAGAAGCTTTTGCTAATGTTGGAATCATGCTTCTTCCGCAGGCAATGTTTTATTATTGTTTGTATTACTGCAGCCCCTCAGAGCCCAGGCACGGATCAGGAATCCATTGCACTAGGGGTGGGACAAACACAGGACCAAAAGCTTGTCCCTGCCCCCCAGAATGTACAATCCTCCCCAGCTTCACGGAGTCGTGGTCTTTTCTGATGTGCATAATTTGCAAACACAAAAATGTGAGCAAGTGTCTGGTTTGGGTCGGGGGGGGGGATTTTCAAAAGCCCCTACTAGACTTAGGAGCCAAAGTTCTATTTTCAAAAGTGGCTTAGACACTTTGGAGCCCAAGTCACTTCGGAAAATTAACTTACAGGAAAACGACTCTGGAGTATCAAATATCCTCCAATTACTTGATTAACCGTATCTGAAAATGTCTTTAATTAAGTGACATGAACAACAGGAGAGCGTTCGACCTTGCTAAAATCCACCCCTGCAGGCATGAGCTAGATATACCAACACCACTATCTGCAAAGCACCTTAATTTACCCCTTCTAATTAAAGCAATATTAATTACCCCTCACGATTCCCCTGCAAGGTTTGTATGGCTCTGTTTGTACAGTTTACAGTTGAGTCACAGAGGTAAATGACTTGCTTGAGGTCACACTGTCAGTCAGTGGCAGAATCAAGTACAGAATCTAGGAGTGCTGGTTCTTGGAACCCCCTGGTCCAACCACTAGACCACATTCCCCTCCCAGAGCCAGGCATAGAACCCAGGAGTCCTAGCTCTCAGTCCCCCTTGTTCTAACCATTAAACCCAGGAGTTCTGACTTCCAGTCTCCCCTGGTCTAACCACTGGGCTGTACTTCCTCACACAGCTCGGAAGAGAACCCAGGAGTCCTGCGCTTAATCCTATCGACTGTGTTGCCCACCAGCTATGGGAAAGTATCGCCACAGGGCCCTCGCTAGCACGGGGCACATGGGAGGCCAGGGCACGGCCTAGTGGCTGAGTCCCTTACCTGTGTTATGAGCCTCCAGCTGGGATGCCGAGTTCACCGTCACTTTGCAGGTGGGGCAGTAGAGGTGCTGCTTGCTTTTCTTCCCTTCCTTTTCTCGGTCAGGGGCTGAGCCGACGCTGCTGCCCGATTCAGTGGCTGGCGTCTCAGCTCCCGGTGCTGGCAAAGAGGCCACGCTGGCGGCATCCGAAGGGCCCTCTGACAGCTCCGAAACAGGCGGGGAGACCAGGGCCGGGACGCTGCCGGACAGCTCGGCTGAGGACTCCTCCGAGGTGGGTGTCAGCATGAGGCTGCTACGCTCAGCGTCCGGCTCCTTCAGCCCCAGGAGGCCGTTGGCTTGAACTAGCGAAAGAGACAGAAGGGAAAGTTTTCCTTTCTTGAAAAGAATTCCTGGCTTCCAAAGAGCGACGAGGCCCCCGCCCCACCATGACATCACAGCCATGCTCTGGTCCTGCCTCACGGATCCTGATTTACCCAGGGCCTTTCCCATTAGCGCTTTTTATCTGCGGCTCATCAGAACCGGCCGTGACATAAAAGCCACGATTAGCTCCAATCCCTCCTTGGCTCCAGGGAGAGACACTCGTTCTATCGGCCTCTTCCCTCCAACACGAAAGGAAGAGCCCTAGTGGGATAACTCAGCTGTTATCTGGCATGCTGAGTTCAAGCAGGAGCAGCAAATGCATCCTTTGCTACAGCAGCTATCTCTGGTTCAAAAAGCCACCCTTTGAATCAGATCAAACGGGGTGTGTTGCTTTGTGCCTCAACAGAAAGGTACAATGGGACCCTCGCCAGCTTCTTTGCAAGCAAGTGAAATCGGTGCTTTCCTGAGATCATAATTAATTTCTCCTGGGTGCAGGTGAAAGCTGCTCTGAAGAAAGGCCGCCTGTCTGTCAAGTGACTATTAGAGAGAGAAGGTGGGGGAGGTCAGAGCTTTTATTGGACCAACTTCTGTTGATGCGAGAGAAGCTTTTGCGTTTACACAGAGCTCTTCTTCAGCTCCATGTGTCTCCCCTCAACCAAAGATGGGAAGGGGATGAATGTTTCTCTCCTGGTGATTAGCTGGGAACCAGCTAATTGCAGAGGCAAACAAGTGCTCCTATAACCTTCCCTCTTGTATTTATTTGCCAGTAGCACCGGGAGGCCGCAGCTGAGACTGGGCCACTTTGTGCGAAGTGCAGCTCAGACCCCCTGTGCAGGGCAGGCCCTGCCATGAAGAGTTTACAGTCCTGGCCCCAGACTCAGAACAGCGTCCAAGTCAACGGGATTTAAGTGCTTCGCTGAGAGGGGATTCTTTGTTGAATCGGGGCCTAAACTAACGTAGTGACAAAGCCAGCAGCGTTTACAGACGGGCCTGCAGCCTAGAGAGACTCACCTGGCATCACACAGGAGCCAGGAACTGAACCCACATCATCAGAGTCCAAACCAGTGCCTTCATCTCGAGTCCAGCCTTTGTCTCCAACAGACGATTAGCTCTAGTTGACCCCTGTCTTGTACTCCCATCACCTTCCCTGTTCCCACCCTCCACCTGCATCTTCTCCCTGTTCGGACTCTGGGGCACGTACTGTCTCTTTCTTCACATCTGTACTGCATCCGGCACCACGGGACCTGATCCTGAGCTGGGTGCTACCACGAACAACACCACGGAGTACACGGAGCCCAGCTGGGCTGTTTCTACTGCTCCAATTCATGGACAGGAAAGCGATCTCGACACTCAGGCACCAGGAGGGAAGAAAGTGCCACTTGCTCTGGCCATCCTTGCAGTGGGTGCATTTATGACCTGGAGTTTATTGCATTACTAATCAGGACCCTCTTTAGCCTGATTAGCCCCTAACAATCAATGGCTGCCCAGAGCGAGGCCACTGTAAGTAACTGGCACCGGTTCAGGGCTTAATCAGCCCTTCATGATGTCTGAGGAAGGCCACGTAATTAACAATAGAGTTGTCAGTTATGACGACAGACCCCCCCTTTTAAAGGCTGATCTGGGCCTTTCCCCCTTTGTCTGCCCATTTGCAACCCTTATTCTCACCCTTCCGGCTAAGATGGGGGAGGGATGAGCGAAACGTGTGACACATCCGCAGTGGGGGACACTGACTGGAGCCGGCCCCTGGCCTACTGCAGTAGAGATTGTGGTATATATCGCCAGGCCACCAGCTGGGTGACAATCAGCGCTGCAAGTGGGGCGGGTTTGGGCTTAGGGGGATTCTAACCACACCTGGAGGTGTCACTTCTGGCGTGGACAGATGTACACACGCTAGATCCAGCTAGTGCCCTGAAGACAGCTGGGCTGGCTGCCCGAACACAGACCCAGAGCCTTGGGCAGGCTGGTACTTGGGGGGGCCTAGCTTGTGCCCCCATGGCTACCTTGCTACATTTAGCCCACTAGAGTCATGGCTAGCGGGCATAGGGCTACCCGGCTCACAGTCACACCCCCAGCAGCAGTGTAGATGGCCCCACAGGTGCCCCCAAGGGGCAGGCCGGGACACAGACACCAGTGGACTGGGAGCCAGACTGCTGTCCCAGCTCCCCACATACAGGGGTCACAGCTAATGACCCAGGCAAACCAGTCTCCAAGCAAGGAGGAGCCCTGCAGCCTGTTCCCAACCCTGTTGGCCTCCTGCTTGCTCATGGTGCTGTCAGTTGCCAGGCAGATGTTGTTTCTGACCCATGCCAGCATGATGTTAATTGATATCTGGAGAGCAGCGCAGCTCCTTATCGAGCTACGTGAAGAGTATCATGCTGCTGTTCATCCCAGGGGAATTATTTCTGCAGGGGATGGCACAGACTCGGCCACCTCCTACTGCCTAAGAGCAACTGTTTGGTACAAACTGACGGCCGAGAGCCGGGGTGCAGGAAATCCCCTTTCTGGTGTCCGGGGCCAGGGAGGGCGGCTATGGCCATACCTGTGCTGTGGGGATCCCCGCTGACGTCCAGGGTGGCAGGGAAGTCTGCTGGGCTGTCCCGGCTGGTGGCCACTGCTGTTTTCTGTTTGTTCTTCACAGCTTCTATGGCTTTGAGTCTCCGGGCGTGTTTGTGGCCTTTGTAATGCGCCTCCGCCTGGTTCTAGGGAAGGGACCAGGGAGAGGTCAAGTCAGAGCACACGCAATGCTGCAACAGTGTACGAAGGCACAGACAGACAGACAGGGCTGGGGAGGAGGGGGACGAAGGAAAGGAAAGGCTGCTCTGAGACCAACAGCAAGGATCCCTTGTTCTTCTGCAGCTCAGGAGCCTTAACGCGCTTTGCAAACGTCTAATTAGAGCCATTTTATCTCTGTAGGTAGGTGAGCCCCCGTCTAATTAGAAGTTTGTTAGGGGAGAGAAAAGAACAGCAAAGAGAAAAAATACAACCTCGGTCTCTGGTGCAGTCTCTCTTCTGGAGAAACCCAGGCCCAGCACCCGCTCTGATCAGCCACTCCAAGACCTGGCAAACTCGTACCAGCATCAGGCTGTCTAAAGCATTGCATTTAGCTGCCTCTCCCTGGTCACAAGTTTACACCAGACTCTCATGAGACAGAAGGAAAAAGGAGAGGGAGATGAAAGAGTAGCATAAAGTAGGGAAGGAAAAGGTCACACTGGGGGTGTGGGTGAGGATTTCTCTCCTGGTGATTAGCTGGGGAACAGCTAATTGCAGAGGCAAATGAGTGTTCCTAGAACCTTCCCTCTTGTATTTATTTGCCAGTAGCACTGGGAGCCCGCAGCTGAGACTGGGCCACTTTGTGTGAAGTGCAGCTCAGACCCCCTGTGCAGGGCAGGCCCTGCCATGAAGAGTTTACAGTCCTGGCCCCAGACTCAGAACAGCATCCAAGTCAACGGGATTTAAGTGCTTCACTGAGTGGGGATTCTTTGTTGAATCGGGGCCTAAACTGACGTAGTGACGAAGCATCTGTGGCTGAGTGCGGGCTGCCCAGCGGAGCTTATGGGAAGGCAGCTGGGCATGTCCGTCTGCCTTTAGGCGGCCCAGGTGCACTGGACCCCGCTCCCTCTTCAAGGGGCCAGTCACCATGTGATAAGGTGATCCTCTTTCTCCAGTCCCATGCCTCATTTGCATAGATACACAGAGTTGAAGACCACAAGGGACCACTGCGATGGGCTGGTTTGGCCTCCTGCACATCACAGGCCACTACATTTCACCCAGTTCCCCCTGCATTGAACCAAGTAACGTGTATTTGACTAAAGCATCTGCCAGAAAGGTGCCAGTCCGGATCTGCAAACCCCTGGAGACAGGCAACTCACCACTGCGGGGATTTAATTGGGGATTGGTCCTGCTTTGAGCAGGGGGTTGGACTAGATGACCTCCTGTGGTCCCTTCCAACCCTGATATTCTATGATTCTATGATTCTATGACATTGTTCCAACTGGTTAAAAGATGGTACCTAATTCCTAACTGGAATTTGTCTGGCTCCAGCTCCCAGCATGTGGTCTGGTCTGCCTTTCTTGGCTAGACTCAAGAGCTCTGTAGAACCTGGCGTTTCCTCCTGGGAAGCTCCTTACACACTGATCCAGTCACCTCTCAATCTGCATATGCTAAACAGATTGACCACCTGGCTTTTATCCATTGAGCTGCTCCTCACGGGGGCTCAGGAGGAAGGGGAGCTGGCTGCTGGTGCAGTGCAGCTTAGACCGAGCATCTCTCCAAACCTCAGGCTCTGGACAGTCCTTCGGGATACCTAACCTGCTCCAGATGAGCCCAGCCCAGTCCCCGCCGGCGCGGGCTCCCTCTGCCCCTGGGGGTGGTGTCTGTGCTCAGGGAGAGTCCATTAACCCATGGCTGGATCCTGTGCTGGCCGTAATATCTCCACCCAGCCCGGCCTCAGCTTCCACTCCAATCCTCCCACTCCGGCCAGGTTCCCAGGACGGGCCAGCCCATTTGGGGGCTGGCGGTTTGAGGCGCAGCCCAGAGGCAAGTGGATTTCAAGGGACCCCCATGGAGCTCTGGGTTTCTGGATGAGCCCATGGTGTAAACCTGAAACCCAAAGCAAGTCCCGGGAGGCATGGCGGTGGGGGGAGGGATTTCCTATGGAGCACTGTGACATAGAACTGCAGAGAGGACAGGGACACACACAGCATGGTCTAGGGGCAGGGCACTGGGCTCTATTCTCAGCTCTGTCCCTGACCCTGACCTGCTGTGTGACTCTTCCCCTAGCTGTGTTGCTGTTTCCCCGCCCAACCACCCTTGTGTCTGGCTTGTTGATTTAGACCCTGAGCTCTTTGGGGCAGGAGTCTTCAGGTGCTACCATGATACAAACTAGTGAATAAATAACACCAGCCGACTCAGCCCTGCCCAGTCCGACCCAAACGGAGCCCAGGGGCAGAGCCAGCCGCCTGGGATGGACATAGATGTGAGTGACTACAGGTGGAGAAGGAGGATCTGTTACATCTGCGGGTGCCGACCAGCATCTGCTGCCAGAAGAACACGGTGCCCTGAAATCATTTGGCCTCCCCAGGGCCAGAGACCTCCACCAAGGTGAGATTTTGTGGGGGAGTGTGTTGCAAAGCTCTGGTTTCAGCCTTTCATTGAATTGCTTTGCATACAAATCGATCCAAGCCGAGGTATCATTTTGCTTCAACATCGCTGCATTGCAAGGCTGAGATAAGGGCTCTTTGCTGATTAAATGAGCCAAGTCACTTTCAAAAGACGCTTTCAGGCAAAATGTCTGACTTCAGAAACACACAATAAATTTCCTGCTGTTAGGAAAAAAACATTCGCGGGTAGGACACATCTCCCATTGTAACCTAACAGGCCTCTAACATGCAATTTCCATTCACCGTCTTCTTTCTCCCAGTGAACATTGAATAATGAAGTGCACAGCAGTGGGCGCATGCCTGCACAGTCCAGATAAAAACATACACAAAAGATAATAGCCCCAAACATTTGTGTCCTTAGCAGTTGGGGACAAGGCAGTGTTGTCACCAAAAGCAACCACAATTTAGCAATTTATGGAAACTAAATCCCAAAAGAATCAAGACACTGTAGCAGAGCAAGGCAGGTTAAGTTGCCTAGCAATTCTGGACGCCAATTTAGGCTGCTAGAACTTACAAGGTAGAACCAGACCCTCCAACCCCCCCTTTAAGGGGAGAGAAATGAGGGTGTCCGAATTCAGAATCGATGGCAGGATACGTGGATGAAAACCCACCAGGCTCACACCAGGAAGCAAATACGAAGATGCTCCATCAGGTAACGGAATCTGGTCAGGGCTGAGTTGGAGTTTAACTAGGGCTCCCAGCGCTTTGCCATCCTGTGCAGAAATCGAACCAGCGTTACAGCGTAAACTGCGAGGTGATTTCACTCCAGATGTGGCCTTGGCGAGAAGGGGTGGGAAGGGCAGGAGAGTACGCGTGTGAGTGACAGACAGCCCAGGTGTGAAAGAAACGAGTGGGAGACAGAACAAGTGCCGGGACAACAGTGCCGGAGAGACAAGGAGCATGTGCGCACGTGAGATGCGCGTGAGCGTTTGGGACAGTGAGACAGAAAGATAGTGGGCATGAGTGTGTACGAGTGAGACAGAGCACAAGCGTTTGTTGTGCGAGTGCATTTGGGGCTAACAGGCTGACCCTGCATTAGCCACTAGAACATGCCCTGTGAGTTACATGGCAGCAGATTCCTGCATGTTCCCGGTTACTCGGTGATGAGGCCGTCTGAGGACACAGACAAGCTGAACTGGGACTCTGTTCTGAGCCAGCCTCCTGCAGGGTTTGTAGCTGGGGGCTGCATTTCTCCTCTGGAAGAGGCGGAGCTGTGCAGGTTCCCAGGCTAGCAGGGACTATCCACATCCTTGTGTCTGTGTGGCCTGTTCCAGCGGCTGATCGCTGAGCTGAGTGCATCAAACTCCTCCTCAGAAATGCGCCAGGAAAGCTACCGACTGGCCTCGTTCTCTGCCTTGAGGTCATCTGCAGCAAAGCACAAGGAGGCGTGGAAGGACTGGTGTTTTCTTAGCGATCTCCCTTTGTCACACTAGCTCTGGGGTGTTGCGTTTCATGCTGCCCAAATCCTTTCGGGGTCTATGCTGCTCCCCTCCCTCACACTGACTATGGGACTAATCGTGGAGCAAGGCACCATGCAGTGAGAGCCAGGGGGTCAGATTCGCGGCCTTTACAGCAGGGAGGGTGGTCTAGTGAACAGGACACCATGGGGGTGATCCGTCAGGCTCTCCCAGCCTATGGGGATGAGGGGCTACCGAAGTCCTGAGACAGAAAGTCTGCCATTCATTTTGGGAGTCGCTGGGCTTCCCTGCATGTAAGACACTAGATGGAGGATCTGGTGATTTCTTGGTGACAAATCACCTCTTTCTGCAATTAACTTTCTTCCCCTGCCCTCCAACAATCACCTTCTCTCCTGGCACCACGAGGCTCTGCCCAAACACTGTGGAACCATCATGGCTTTCAGTAAAGCCAAGAAACAATGGTTTCCCCTGTAGCCTCCTGCCCTATTCCTCCGTTTGGAGAAGGGAAGGAGCAAGCGCGCTAGCATGATTACTGAGCCTCAACTAGCAGGAGCAAAGTATAAAGAGGCTAATTGCTCTCTCTGTAGGCGCAGGAGCCATGTGGCTGCTCATTAACCCACTTCGGGTGCTGGCCAGAGGCTCAATCCTCCAGCCACACCGGCAGGGAGATTACTATGGCGTCCCCCTGCCTTTGCAACCAGCAAATAAATATTTGTTTGGTCGGGTGCTTGTCATGCGTGAGATCTAAATATTGCAGGGGGGGAGGAGACACTGGTATGGGTCGGCAGAGGGGACACTTAGCTTTCGAGCACACAGGCTGCAGTTAGAGTTTGACAGATGCTTTTTAAAATAAATAGAGTTTTGTTTGCAGAGTTTAGGAGATTAACCTGGCTTTGAAGGGCTTGTCTACAGGGGAAGGGTACAGTTACACTGATGTAGCTACCCCGGTTTCACTCCCCACAAGGGATACGCTTATCCCAGAACAACTGTGTCTTTTTCTCAGTTTACCTCAAACCCCTTCCCAAGCCATGTAAACTAAGCCGGACAAAGGCCCTTACACAGAACTAAGAGCGTCCACATGGGGGGGTTAAACCAGTCTGACTCCAGTTCCCACTGTGACGTTGCACTCTGTATGTTTTATGGAAATATGCTGATGACTGTGAATATGATGCAACTGGAATATGCTTTATGCAGAGGGTCTCTTGGAAGGTCTCATTACAAAGCTTGTGATCTACAGAGTGTGGTCACCCCATTTGTTTGCATGTGTTATTACTAGGTCTGGAGTCAGGAGAATAAGAGACAAACGTGTATCACTGAGGTAAACCTATTAAGTAGAAGCCATTAAGGGTGTGTCAGAATCAGTGACCTGTACATGGCTTTGTTTACTTGCAAACCTTCCTGGGTACGTGTGGGCCAGCCCAGGGAGAATGGAGGCTGGGGTCTTGCAGGACATGTGACCATGTCACATGATACTGGAATCCATCTTAAACCTGGTGCTTTTCCCTTTAGAAGGAGGGGTGGGGACCCAAAGACAAAAGATTCCCGTTTTGTGCCAAAGCTATAAAAAGGGGTGGAACAGGACAAAGAGGCTTCCAGTCATGAGAAAGCCCCTGCTTACCACTTGAGATGCCTGCTGGAACTAACAAGGACTGTACCGGGGAAAGGATTGGGCCCAGGCTAGGAAGGAGTCTAGTCTGTGAAAGAAGCTTATTGGAACATCTCTGAGGGTGAGATTTACCTGTATTCAGTTTCTTAATATATTAGGCTTAGACTTGCGTGTTTTGTTTTATTTTGCTTTGTGACTTACTTTGTTCTGTCTGTTATTACTTGGAACCACTTAAATCCTACTTTTTATACTTAATAAAATCACTTTTGTTTATTAGTAAAGCCAGAGTAAGTGATTAATACTTGGGGGAGCAAACAGCTGTGCATATCTCTCTGTCAGTGTTAGAGAGGGCAGACAACTTATGAGTTTACCCTGTACAAGCTTCATACAGAGTAAAACAGATTTATTTGGGGTTTGGATCTGGGCGTCTCGGTGCTGGAGAGAGTAACCTGCTGAGCAGTTTTCACTGAAAGCCTGCAGGTGATCATTTCAGCAAACAGGGAGCAGGGGAAAGGCCCACAGGAGCAGGGGCAGATGGGGAGCTGCTGAAGGAAGGGAAATGCAGAAGGAAGAACAGAGCAGACATATAGAGACATGGAAGAGGGAGAAACCGGAAAAAGGAGGATGGGGAAGGAGGAGAAATGAATGGCAGCACAGCAGTGGCCTGCAGCCGCCCAGGTGCCCTTGGTGATTGTCGCCCAGCATCAAGCGCACAAAAATCATGAGACTGGGTTAAAGATCATGAGATTCGAAAAGACGATAAACACCAGGTGCTGATTCTTTGCCTTCTGGGTTTTCCACAGCCTAGGGTCCTAGTTCCAAGATGAAATTTTCCTATAATCCTCTAATTCCAGGCACTAAAATACCACATATTGCAAGACTCCTGATAAATCCGCCAGGGTTGGCAACACGGTCTGAATGGGACAATGCCATGATTCCTGCCAGGTTAATTACTCCCTCAGGGCCATATTCTATCCCTTGACCTCTGTGCAAGGCTCCTATCAACACCCTGGAGGCTGCGCCGAGGAGCGTGGAGCCCATCCGGGGCCGAGAATGACACACTGGGATTCGGCCCTCTGTACACAACGACTGTTACAACCCTGAGCCAGAGCAAAGAGATTCGACTGGAATGAGAGTTGAGAGCTGGGCCGGTGCCACGGTCAGTCACCTCTTCATGGAAGGTTGCAGAGCAGATCTCAGCTGGCCATAGACAGTAAGGCCGGATCTAGTCTGGCCTCCCAAGTGTCCCAGAGCAGAGAACCTCACCTCTGTCTGCTGGGGATCCACCCAACTTCTGCAGCATCTGATCTGACTGAGAATTTCCTTTTAAACTTCTAATCAGCTCCCCCCACAAGAGATCGGCTGGGTACAATTCATTACTGCAGGGGATGAATGAAAGTGACCTTCCTCCCCTCGACAAGATGTTTGATTGATTTGGAAGAAAAAGCTAAAAAAAACCCCAAGCAACCCATCCAGCACATCAGAGCTCTGCAGAGCCAGGGCGGCAAAGATTACATTCAGCTCCCGAGGAACACATACGAACTGCACGGGCTGATAAAGAAGCTTAAGGGTGCAAGCCAAGAAGCGAGGCAGCCGGAGTGGACCTGAGCGAAATGAAGAGCAGCAGAAAGACAAAGGAACAGACGTGGCATTTCCAGTGTCTAGAGAGGGAGGGCGCAGCTGCCAGTCGGCCTCATGGAGCCGCACGGGGTGAAAGAACCAGAAGGGGGCAGGGTGCGGTGCCGAGCAATTTGGAGGGCAGCAGAGAGGGGTAAATCCACCTGCAGCACCACGTGTGCAGGGTATGTGCAAGCTGTGTCCGTGCCTTGGAACGCGGCTGTGAAAATGAGACCTCTGACGGCACCGCGTATCAGAGAGGGGGCGGCGGAAAGGGAGAGAGGCTGGCTTTACAACTTGCTGCCCTTCCATAATAATAAATAATTAACTTCTTTCATCAGTGGATCTCAAACTCTGTAAAGGAGGGCAGCATCACGGTCTCAATTTTACAGATGGGGAAACCGAGGCACAAAGGGATGCAGTGACTTGCCCAAGGTCACCCAGCGGGCCTGTGCCAGAGCTGGGAATAGAACTCAGGTCTCCCATGTCTCAGTCCTCTGCTCAAACCACTAGGCAACACCTCCTCCCATTAAAGCTAGGGAAGCCATTGAATGTTGCAGGGCTTTCCCGCTGCAGGGGGCTGGCTGTGATGAGACATACCCGAGGCCGAACCTGCCCTTCCCAGGGTGGACAGGGGGCATGACGCAAAGACACAAGGTCATGATGACCAACCCTATTTTGGGAGGAACTCCTGGACCGATCTCCCTTGCGGTGCAGGGGACTTAACCCAGGCCAGTTTCCATGCTACAGGGCAAATTCACCCAAGCTATAAATGGGAGCGACTCCTCTGCAAGCACGTTCACAGTTTGTAATTGTATCTAAAACTATGTGTGTGGGGTTAAGTAACCCAGACATGCCCTTGCTTGGTGCGCTGGGGAGCAGGGGGCTGGCCCAGCGGGGAGTTAAGCACTGGAGTTCTGACAACGTTCCCAGCCTGTTCAGAGAGCTCTGCTGGGCCTTGCCTCGACTAGCAAACTTGAACCGGTTTGATGAAATGGATTTAAAACTCAATTAGTCAAATCAGTGCAAACGCCTAATGCAGATGCACTTCAATTTGTTTAACTCTGTGGTGACCTGGCTTGTGTCAGATGCCGCAAAATCAATATGAGCACAGGGGAAAGTGGTTTATACGTATGTACATTAGGCTGGGCTTTGCCCCAATGTCACTAGACCCGTTTTTAAATTGATTTCATGAAACCGGTGCATGTCAAGAGCTCCTCCATTTGCTGTTCCTCAGTGTGTGAAACCCACCCACAAGGGCCAGCTGCTCACCTAAGCACTACTGGGCTTCTGCTGTATTTGTCTAGTATAGACAAGGCCTTAGCCTTAGGGGGACTGGCCTAGGCATCAGGACATTTCTTTATTCAAACTCCCTTTGAAAGACAAGAGAAATCCCCTAGGGCTTCCCTATGTCCTGAGGAACACCCCCCAACACCCCCCGCCTTCTGCTTTCTTTCTGGATGACCTACTCTCAACGGTGCAAAGGAAGCAGAAACTTTCTGCAAGGTCGGACTGGAAATACCCCCTGCAGGTATAGACAGCAGAGCTGGCTCCTCCCTATCTAGATACTCAGCTGACCCACATCGTCATACCTCAGGCGAGCACTCACCATCACTAATGGGATTTATCACCCCAGCACCCTCTGGGAGATCAGGGCATATTATCCCCATTTCACGGATTGGGAACTGAGGCACAAAGTAGAGGCGGAGACTTGCCCAAGGTCACATGGGGATTCTGTGGCAGAGCCAAGAACTGCAGCAAGGTCCCCAGAGTCCTGGTCCAGTGACCCGCCCACTAAACCACCCTCCCTGAAGCCCCCAGCACAATGGGCACCTCGGGGCAGGCAGGGCGAGCGCAAAGAGGCCCAGCTGATGTTGGGGCAGCCATAGCCAGCTGCTGCTGCAGCAGCCGCCAGAGCTCCTGGGCTGGGACAGCTACGGCTCTGGACAGCCCCCTCCTCGGCTGTACCCCATGTAAGCTGCTGGCAATGGAGGGTCTGGCCCACTGTCCCAATTTGGGAAGGAGCCTGTTCCTTCCTTGTCTCAACCATCCGGCTGCTAAGCCCCCTCTCCCTCGGCACTGCCCGCCCCACCCCTTCCAGACACAGCTTACCGCGGAGTTGAATCGGAGGTGGCAGATGTTGCAAGAGATGAACTGCTTCTTCTTGAGCAGGGAGGGGACACCAAAGGTGTGACTGATCACGGCCTTCTGCACGGGATCCATCTGGAAGGGGAGGGAGGGAGGGCACGTGGTTACTCGGTGCTTAATACTGTGCTTCGAATCCTTTCCTTCCTCGGCTACTGCTGACGGGCCCTGCCAACACCTAGAGCATGCAGCTCCTGGCACGTGCTGTCCTCCAGGTGTTGTCCGGGCAGAATCCAGACTTGTCCCCAGCCCCCGATGTCCAACACACCATGAGGTTCTGCCCGGCAGCCCGAATGTTGCTACCTCTTATCATATTGTTACAGCAGGAGCCCCAAGAGGGCGCTGTTACACAGTCTTGCAAGATCTTTTTCTTCGCCTGCCAGCTGCATGCAGCCTTAGAAGAAATGCTGCCTCGTTGTTCATTTTGCAATGTCAATTCATTCTTTCAGAGGAGCTGTAGCAAGCAGCAGGAGACTTTGGTCTCTGCCTCAGTCTCTCCAACTAGAGCCAATTCTTGCTCTTGGGGAACCGGGCCCTGGTGTTGGCCCAAGATTTCAGAGAGAGCGGCTGTGCCTGCATGCTGTTTGTGACCACCTTTGCTGAAGGACTGATGCACACGGTGTAAATAAAGCAAGTTACACTAAGAAAACGTGCAGACTTTGCATCACTGGTGTCTCTCCATCGGAAACCAACCTGCAGGGCCCCACGATCTGCATTTGCTCAGCAGAGGGGTGACAATATTTCCTCTCCCCCAGCCTCTGGAGCTTTCCTGCCTTCTCCTGGCTCTTGAGTAACTCGACCCCTTCCCCAGTACCAGGGAGAAATAATTCCTCTTTCTCATCATTTCACCCACAGATCTCAATGCCTCTGAGAGCTGGGAATCATAACCCCCCCTTTTACAGAGGGGGCAAACAGAAACACCAAGAGTGAGTTTTCCTCACGGACACAGAACAAGTTAGTAGCAGTGCCAGGAATAGAACCCAGGAGTCCTGGCACCTAGTCCCCCAGGCTAACTGTTCAGGGAGAGATCCAGGAAGCTCTCAGATTCTCCCTCCTCTCTGATCCCTTCTCCGTTCACAACAGATGTCAATGTCGTGGATGGCAAATTATCGGTTTTAATTTGAGGTCCCCAGCTGCCCTCCTCATCAGCCCAATGAAACAGGTGCACTGCCAGGTGACTTAGCTGGAACCTCAGCCACTGAAATAGGGTCTCAGTGTTTAGACTCGGAGGCGATAAAAACGAGTCGCCAGTCATTAACCCTTTGTTTGCTGTTAATCAGTGAATAAAATTCACCCCCATGCAAGGCCAGCAGAAGACCTAAGCACTACAGGGTTTACACAGCACCTGTACCTTGTGCTTTGCCCTCTGCACTGCAGTGAATCTCACCCTCGTGACAACACGTCACTCTCCTCACAATGAGGTGTCGTTGTGACATCCTACGAGATGCAGACCCACCGACTGGGGTGGAGCTCAGAACAAGGAACCCTGAAAATTCCCTCTCTGATGCCTAGTCAGCTGCCCAGCCCACAGCTAACGTATTCGCTGGGCCGCCAATTTTGGGAGCACTTCGACAGGTTGCTGCCATCGGGATCTAGGCTGAATTGCTCACATGCCAGGAACAATGTACAGGGAGGGGAATCCCCCCAGATGTGCTCTGGGCCAGCTCACAATCTCTCTGTGCTTCAGGTCCCTATCTGTAAAGTGGGGGTAGTGACCCTTTCCCCCCCTTGTCTGACTTGTCTATTTAGCTCCTAAGTACTTTGGGGCAGGCACTGGCTCCCTCTACGGGTAAGGAAAGCGCCTAGCACCAGCCAATCTCCATTGGGGCCTGCACTATAAGAAGTCATTTACTTTTCATGCTGTATCAAACTATTATCACAATTATTCGGTAACATTTTTTTATTGGCCGAGGAATCCCCTCGCCCCTGGTATTCCACAGGGCGCTTGCTCTGCACAGAACTAGAACAACTCCGGCTATTTGTAATGGGCTGTGTCTTTCTGAGACGATTCATCAAAGGGCAGAGGTTCTGAGATGAGGCAGGTGCACACAGACCAACGACAGCCCCCAGTGGGTCTGTCTCTCCCTGACGCTCAGCGTCATTTTATTCCTCAGCCGGCGTGGTAAACTTATTCGAAAGCCATAATTGTTTTAAGCAAAATGCAAAAGGGGGAAAAATAAGAATAATCTCTTTGTTGGAGTGACACTGTAATCTATAATGCAAGGATTGTTCCGCTACCTGGAGGCATAGGAAGATTATCTTATCTGTGTCCTGCTGTCAGAGGAACCTTGGGTTTTTAGGCGATCGTATTTCTCTGCAAAGCTATTTAGTCGCAGAGACAGGTGCATCAGTCTTCAGGGCACATGCCTGGACAACAGAGCCATTATCAAGACCCCAAATTCCATTCCAGGAGTGAACAGAATGGTAACATCGAGTGATTAATGAAGTGCCTGTTTGCGATGAAATTTTACTCACTTATCTGGAATATAAATGAAGAGGCATTTGGGTTGTGATGGGGGAACCAGAGGCCTCTAGCGATGACAAAGACGCGGCTCCACCTCTGACAACGAACATTGCCGTGCGCTCACAGCAGCACCCCCACAGTGCAAACAAGGAGGAATCTCTCTCCTCCGTGCAGTGCTGCATCAAGGTGCTGTGTCCACACTGTTCCCTTGCCGGAATGGCCCCCCAGCATTTTAACTGGTAGCTGCCACTCTTCTGCATTTAAGGAGCTCATCCCCCATGTCTAGCAGCTCAGGAGAGAGCCAAGAACTGGAGATGTCAGGAGGAAGGTGGAGTGGAATTTACAGATCTAAGAAGATGCCATGGGTGGGAAGTTCAGGAAGGTAGCAGATATTTCTTGGGTTTGGTGGTTCTAGGCAGCAGTGCCCATAATTAACTCAGGGAGGAAGGATGGGCTTGGGTTGAGGCATTGGACTGGGACTCCTGAGCTCTGAGTTCCCTGCCATTGATTAGGCAATTCACAGAACCTCTCTCTGCCCCAGTTCTTCAGCTGGAAAAATGTAATAATCCTTCCACTGCCTGGTCCAGTAGGACTGCGAGCTCCTGAGGGCAGGGCCCGTCTCTCACGATGGGGCTGTGCGGCACCCAGCCCCAGGGGGCCCTGATCTCAGTTGGAGGCTCTAGCTGCTACCATGAGAACCACAAATCACAGCCGAGGATTTCACAGACATTTAGGCGCGTCCCAGGAATGCGACACACGCCCTGGAAAAATGTCACACCCTCAGAGCCATGTTTAGGTCGGCCCGACCCCTTCTGTAAAGGTGGCTGGGTCAGCAGAAGGATTCTCTAGCTTCCTCGGAAAGGCAGATTCACTCCAGGGGTGGAAAAACCCCTTCTGTAGGAAAAGCCTGCGCTACACCGGCCCAGCTGCAGAGACAGTACCGAAGTGACGGAGTCGAGACATGGCCTCAAGATCTTCCACCAGTAGAAAAGGTTGGCTCCAAAAGCATGCATGTGCGAGCGCACAAGTGTGCCTGCCGGCCCTGTACTGGCTGGCGGAAAATGGGGAATATTTAAGAGACTGTGAATGAAACGGATTCTTCCCTCCCATCACTTTAACATGCCCATATGAGAGTGTAACATCCAAGCCTCTGTTAGACACGGACCGGACCTAGACACAGTTCGGAGGTTCTTACTAGGGTGGCTGAAATATACCTAGTTTTTTGTGAAGTTTTTTGTGTTTTTCTTTAGAGAGAAGCAAAATATTGTTATTCCAGGGGAAGTTTTTTGCTGTTATATTCCATTTTTCCATTGAAACGTAACCCAAAATTTGTTGCTGTCGCTCTTCCCCCCCTTTCCACTCCTTTTTTCACTGGAAAAGCAGAAATACGGGAAAACTGAAAACAGGACACTAAATTTTTAAAATTCAGATCAAAATTTTTTGTTTCATTCTGATGAAAAATAGGAACATTTTGAACAAGCCAAGCATTTGCACAGAAAATTTTTGAATTGTTCAAAATGCCATTGTTTGGAGGGGAAAAACACCACAACCTTTTAATGACAAAAGTTCAGCCAGCTGCAGGCATCACACATATGTCCTGCCATATGTATGCAAGGAGGGATGGTTTTGTGGTTAAGGCTCCAAACTGGGCACCAGGACTCCTGGGTTCTATTCCCAGCTCTTCCACTGATCTGCTGCAAGTCAGTTCCTCTATCTGTGCCTCAGTTTCCCCCACTGTAAAATGGGGATAGTGACACTGCCCTGCCTCAGAGAAGAGCTGAGCTGTGGAAATTCATCAATGCCTGATAGATACATGGAGACTTGGGGCCGGAAGGTGGGCAAATGATTATTATTTTTATTATAAAAGTACCAGATTTTGATGCCTGGTCAAGCTTTGGGCCAGACTCCCAGTGGGTTTAAATGGGCATTTTTCCATCGACTCCAACAGAGCTACACTCATTGAGACCAGCAGAGCAGCTGAGAGACAGGCTCTGCGGGCACTTGTTAAAGATTGTTCAACTATTTAAATCAGATGGATTAATAGCAAAGGGGGAAAAAATCCAACCCATGGGGAGAACAGATCTGATTTGCTCTTTATTACTACACTGAACCTTCTGAGGGGGTGGTGATGAGAATGCGGGCTCCACACCACAGAGACAAAAGGGTACTAGACAATTTGGTATTTTAATGATCAAGGATCCTTGATGCTACGTGCTAGAGGTTTACACGCCTATTAATTAACGCTAAATTACAGCCTCTCAGAAAGCTTCACTTTCCATTTTGGACTCTTCCTATAAAGTATCCTCCATTAATGTCAAAACCACAGGACATTTTAACTGTCCAATCAATTTTTATTCAGTTCATATTCTCTT
This sequence comes from Eretmochelys imbricata, assembly GCF_965152235.1. Taxonomy (NCBI): domain Eukaryota; kingdom Metazoa; phylum Chordata; order Testudines; family Cheloniidae; genus Eretmochelys; species Eretmochelys imbricata. The sequence goes on from NC_135598.1 coordinate 14,663,546, forward strand.
TAATTGCGCTAGTCCATCATGAATTCATTCAGCATCTGGGGATGTGCCCTAGCTGCCTCTCTAACCCTTTGAAGCCCCAGTCTGCAGCCATGAAGGGGCAATTAAAGAAAAGTTACCCCTTCCCCAGATGGATTTTTAAACTACTTGTTTAAGGAGATGAAACGGACGGCCCGTTTCCCAGCAGATTGGGTCTTCACACTGTTCTACAACCACTTCATCATCATGCTCTTTTCTGGTGTCTTCCCATCACGTGATCTTCTGCCCTCACTGGCTGGGTTCTTTCAGAGTAACAGAGGAGTGGCACATCCCAAAGTCATTACTTCACATTCCCAGACATCTTTGGGGAAGCCACAGGGCTCTTGGCAGCTCTGAGTATCGGCTGGACAACAGATATTCGCCTGAGCTTTCCGTTCCATTCCTTAAGACACACAGTCTCCTACACGTCCCACCAGGTAACTCCCTGCCTCACTGGATCTATGTCATATGAGACATGACTAATAAATGACCCTGCAGTAAAGTTCTGTTACACAGAGGCACTAGGGGGTAGGACTCTTGGGTTCCACTCCCAGTTCTGACAATGATTTCCTATGTGTCCCGGGGCAAGTCACTTGCAAAATCTGCTCTTGTGCAGAAGAGCCCAGTGTGGATTACTTACAGCCAGGTTAAAGGAGCCTGAACACGCCTTGTACTGTGCAGGGAGCTGGATTTCAGAGGAGATAAGCACCCACAACTGCCACTGATACCAGCTGCGGCTACTCAGGACCGCTCCAGATCAGACCTGTTAACCCCTTGGCTTTGGACTGCCCCATCTGTAGAATGGTGGCAACAACATCCAGGCTCCTGTGGGTACTTAAGAGTTTGTTAAGTGGTTTGATTCATAGATCGCTAGATTGCAAGGCCGGATCATTGGGATCATCTAGTCTGGCCCCAGAACATCCCCAGACTAATCCCTAGAGCAGAGCTTTCAGAAAAACAGCTACTCTTGATTTAAAAACGGACAGTGACGGAGGATCCTCCACGACCCCTGGGTCGTTACTCTCACTGTTCAAATTTTCAGCATTACTTTCAGTCTGAATTTGTCTAGTTTCAACTCGCAGCCATTGGATCACGTTAGACCTTCCTCTGCTAGAGTGACAAGCCCATTATTACTTATTTGTTCCCCAGATAGGTGCTTATAGACGGTAATCAACTCACCCCTCTTTGTTCAGGTACATAGACTGAGCTCTTTGAGTCTATCGCTGTAAGGCAGGTTTTCTTATTCTCATGGCGCTTTTCTGACCCCTCTCCAATTTATCAACCTCCTTCTCGAATCGTGGGCACCAGAACTGGACACAGGGTTCCAGCAGCGGTCGCACCAGTGCTGAACACAGAGGTTAAATAACCTCTCTCCACCCAGCCAACATTCACCTGGTTATGCATCCCAGGATCGCATTAGCTCTTTTGAGCACTCCAGCACACGGAGCTCTTAAGTTTGAGGCTCCTAGGGGTGGCTTCCTCTCCTCTCCCTGCTGGCAAGTACCTCTGAGCGCTGTGCGTTCACTGGCTGCTGCTCCCATCACCATTCATCTGTAGGGAGTAACACCTGTAGGGAAGGTGTTCCCACACGACCCGTCATCTCTAATGTGGGGCTCACGGCAAGAACCCATTCTGCCCCTGCACCGGGCCCGGGGAGCAGCGCTGAACTGGCTAACTCCAAAGGGAAAACATGCTTGGGGCAAGGGAGCTTCCACCCCGTTTCAAGAGACCTTGTTTCCAGACATGAAGTTTGGAAAGCGCGGCATGAAACCACTGCCTCGGCCATCCCTGCAGCCGCTGCCACGTCCCATCCAACGCTGAGTGAGATCAGACCCAACTGATGTCTCTTGCCAGCTCATTTAATTGTTCTGGACACAGAGATGCAAAGATTTCCCAGAATGCCGGGACACAGGTCCTGCTCTCGGGTTACATGAAGCTGTTTGCAGCAGTAAGTCCCATATGTACGATGGGATGCCATCTGTCCCTTCCCTCTATCGACTTACACTAGTCACATGGCCTCCAGTACTGAGGCTCTGAGCATTTCACAATCTGTTATACGCATTGATCCTCCCCAACCCTCCTGTGAGGCAGGGCAGTGCTGGTCATCCTCATTTTACAGATGGGGGACTGAGGGACTAGTCCAGGGAACTGGACCTGGCCTCGCACTCTAACCACTGGGCCATCCCCACCGTTCGACTCCTTCACAACAATAAACACTTAACTCACATCTAGCGCTATCACTTCGCTGTGCTCCTTCGCTCACCCGTGCAACGCCCTGGGGAAGCAGGCCGGCCAGAATGATCCCCATGTCACAGATGGAGAAACTGAGGTACAGAGAAGTAAAGTGACTTCCCTCCTCAGAGTCAGAGCTGGGAAGTGAACCCAGGAGTCTTGGCTCATAGACCCCTGGAACAACGCTCCACTCTACAGCCAAGAATTATTGCAGCTGCAGATGCTGAGGATTTCATAGCTGTTTCACCCCTCACCATTTCTTGTATTCAAAAGTCAAATCTAATGTTGAGTTTTGAAAAGGCGTTCGGCAGTGGGCCATGCAGTGCATAGCTGTTCTGTGGAGCCGGTCTGCTCCAGTCACCCGCCTGCACTGCAGATATCGAATGACACTCTGTCTCTACATCTTTGTTCCATCAGGCAGATCGGCAGAGAACTGTGTTTTTAGCACACAGAGAACTTTGCTAGAAGCACAAAACGACTCCTTTCGGTGGGTGATGCTGAATGGTTCCGACACTTTGATGCCACCTGAGAATTCTTGTGCTTCTACTTAAAAAAAACTTTCTTCCAACTTCTGCAGCCACAGACATTGGACTGGAAAAGCCCTGGCATAACCCTGGCTAGTCTCCTCCCACAGATGAGTGCTGGATTGTACCCCCTACAGTCTATTCTCTGTGGCACCAAGAACACCTTTGGAAAAGTAAAATGTGACACGATGTACTTGTCCTGGCCTATGCTAAATACAGCTCTGCTGAAGGATTTCTGCATTGAGAGCGTACGTACCAATTCCCAGGGCTCAGGAGTGTCTGGTCTGACGCGATTTTCATTTACAGATTCCAGCAGAATTAATTGGAATGCATCAGGAGTCTTCTGTCCCCATCTCCAGAGAGAACTCACATGAAAGCAGAGAGGCGATTCTGGGTACAGTGCATCCAGAGAGCAAATGTCTCTGCTTTATAGTCAATTCCTATTGACTCAAATTACTCAATTTATCCCCGGGATGTTCCTCTTGATATAAATAGAGATCTCCTCGTTGAACTTCCTGCCAGCCACCGAGGTCAGAAATGGGAATTCAAAGGGACAGCGTCAGTTTGGACTGTGCCTTCTGGTATTGTGGTTTTGCAAGACACTGTTAGATTTTGGGGAACTCAATGCAGTCACAGCCAGAGAGTGCCTCCTGAACACGATCCGCTGTCTCTTTATTATACTGGGTTTTTGCTCTAAGGAGCAAGAGCGCACAGCTCGGCAGGATTTGCTTTGCTCCACAGTAGAACATCTGCTGGGTTCATGAGAGTCTTGTGACCTGCCCAGCATGCAAAGGATTCAGCTCTGCGGTAACAAGCAACTCTCCCTCGATGCTGTTCCAGTGGGGTGGGGGTGACTATTACAGAACATTTCCTGGGCCGGAGCAGGAGCAGGGCCAGCACATGGGCTTGGGGTCAGAAGGTGCAAGTTCACTGACACGGGTGGAGTTGCTCTCTCCTTGCACCAACTCTGAATATGACCCAGCGTAGCTAGAAATCTGAAATCTAAAGGACGAACAGCTTTTCTTTCTTCCCTTAGTGTATACTTGAGGCTCAGCAGCCAGATGGACTCGCTGAGCTGTCGGCATGGCAGATTAGATGGGAAAGGGAGATAAGGGAACACCAGGCTGACTTCCCCTGGTGCAACGAAGCAATAAATGGAGCTGGAGTCCAGCTGCCCTCCAAGAAAAGGCCTTTGCTGTCATCCTCTGTAAAGCCACCTGCCTAGATGGGGCCTCTGAACTTTCTGCCCCCCCCCGTCGGTGCTTCATCCCCCACTTCCTCCGTGTGGCCAAATTCCTCCTTATTCCTGCTGCGACCAGGACCTGCCTCAACTCCTGCAATGCCAGCCTGAGGGCTTCATCAGATGCTGCTCTGCAGCTGGGACGTCTCAGCCACTCCAGGAAGCCAGGCCGGTTCCAAACGTAGGTCCTGTCGCTCCACTCGCTTCCTCAACCTCCCCCACACATGGAGGGAGCGGGGCTGTTTAAGGGCAGCCCAAGGAGGAGGTAACAAGGATCCCCCCTGCCTGGCCCAAGGACTATCACATTGGACGCTTCCACACGGAAGCAGCTGAAGTCTGTGACACCTTCTGTCAGGCCCGGAGGAGCAGATTACTCAATAGGGGTCTACGCTCCCTGCAGCGGACACGTCTGGTCCGGGTAAGCAGTAACTGCAGGAGGCATGGAAGCCATCCCATGTGCTGCGGCAGCACTAGGCTGACGCGCCACTTAAATCCCACGTAAGGGCTCGAGCCTGCGAGGTGCTGGGCAGAAAACTGCTCCAAGTTCAGGGTATGCTTAAGAGCTTTGCTGGATCGAGGCCAGAATGCACCGCACCTCCCGGGATCCAGCCTGGAGGATCTCGTAGGCCCTGTGCTGAGTCTCTGCACTGGCATGAACCTGACCCAGAAAAGGGCTGAAAATCACTTTAAATCTGACCCCTGCCCAAGCTGAAGGCTCAGCCTTGCTGAGCCGGGAACCCGGCTGCCGTTTCTGCTGCACTCTCCGGTAGGCCTGCTCCAGAGGCTAGCTCCTTCCTCCCTGGAACAATTTCCTCCTGCTGGATGGCGCAGAAGATTTTCCACCATTCTGTTCTGTAGTGAGTACGGTGCTGGGTCCGGGGGTGAGCTGAGGTCCCTGCAGCCTGGACTCCTCGTTGCACAGAGGAGGGACAAAGCAGGCGGAGAGAGGGCGTGCTCCTGCTAGTCCTGATCCCTGCCTCGGAGAGACCCTCTCCAAAGGGCCAGGGGAGCTGAGTCACTACAGCCCCATCAGCCACAGGTCAGGTGGGAACGACTTTCACCAACTCCCAGCCAGGGCTGGATTTGAACGGGTCCCCCAGTGCTGTAAGATTTCCATTGAGCGCAGACAGCTTTATCACAAGTTCCCACTGTGCTTAGAGCTACTTACGCCCTTCTCCCTCAACCTACTCCTGGCAGGACTCGCGTGAAAACATCTTGGGGTCAGAAGCAGAACTGATCATGAGTCCTTGTTTCCCCCGGAGGCTCTGCAGACTTTCAACGAGACCAGGAAAGCCCCTGCACAAATACGCACACACACGGCAAATTGCTCAAGAGCTTAGTGTGATCCTATCTCAGCCAGTCCGGAACAGATCTCTGCTGAGCGAAGGGACCTCGCAGAGGTGAGCCCACCACCAAAGACCTTCCTGCCAGAAGGGCAGTGGAATGTCACCGGCTCATGCTGCAGGCGGAGATGGTGTTTCAAGCAAACACAGGGGAAAGGAATTTTCAAAAGTTTCATTTAAAAACAAAACAACAACATGACAACAGGACACATGCCTGGGGGAGGTGGGAGGGCCAGCCAAGGAGCATAAGGAACAGACCGGGTCAGTTTAGCTGCTGGCTCTGATTGCTCAGAAAAGGAACATGGGCAAAAATGGCTGTTAATAGCATCAGCAAAACCATCTTCTACTGTAACCCGGCATTCTAGCCCCGGAGAGAGAGGGGCTAAAGCTGGGATTTTAAGGAGTCCATGGGAGTTTGGGGCTTGAATCCCAAAGTTAGTGGGAGTTGGGAGCCTACCCCCCCACCCCCCACATCTTTGAAAATCTTCCCCTAAATAAGCAGCAATAATCACCTGCACTTCCATAGCATAGAAGTAAAGTAATTTACAAGAGGACGGTCAGTGTCGCCCCCTCTGCCTAGGAGAGGGGGAATGAGGCACAGTGAGGTTCAGAATCCACTCGTGTTCTCAAAATCAGAGGCCTAAAGGTGCTTAAGTAGCCACACGAGTGCAGCTTCATTTTCAGCTGTGCTGAGCACTCAGAGCTCCCGGGGAAGTGAAGATTTCAGTGAGTAACTTTAATAGGTTACACAGCCCGAAGGAACCACTGTGATGATCTAGTCTGACCTCCTGCATAGCACGGGACAGAGCACAGCCCTGGAGTCATTCCCCTTTTGGCCGACATGTTTGCAAAGTTTGGTCTAACTGACTTGCCCATGTTCACCCAGCAAACCGGGGCAGAGTCCGGAACAGATCTCAGGTCTTCTGTCTCTGTACTCAGCCCATTAGACCACAACGTTTCCTCTTCAAAGAGGTGATTCACCAAGTCTTTGTATTTCTAACGTCTACTATTCCATCAAGTCAGAGATGTGAAAGACCTACTAGGACAGGTCAAGTCCGTCTCCCAGCAAGTCAGGACAGAGTCTCCAATGGAGGATGCAAAATTGGGATTGGCTCTCTTTCATGCTGTCCTCCAAGCACCATCGACTCACTTTCTCAGCTGCCCTATGGGCGTCCATTCACATGCTGCATCCCCATTGAATCCTATGGGCCACCACTGCAAACACCAGTCCAGATTCTTCCTTACAGCTGGCTGGCAAATTATTTCCACCCCCCCGAAAAGTTTTAATGAAAAAATAATAATAGTTTTTGACAAAAAAAATGTGTAATTGAAAATTTTCATATGAAATCCAAAAATTTAAAACCAACCTTGTGCTGGGAGGGTGCGGGGAGAGAAATGTGAAAATCTCCATTTAGTTGAAAAAGCCATTTTCCAATGGAAAAAAGGTTTAAATGGAAATTTTTTGCAACCAGCTACCGGAAGAGGCCCCTGAAATTCCCTGATGGTTAAGGGGCAAAGGAGGAGGAGATTAGAAGCCTGAGACATTATTATATAAGTATCACATAACCAAGGCCAGGGCTCGCCTGCAGATTGACCTTGACATTAGTAAGCTAACAAGAGACATTATGCAATGAGCAAAGCAGGACTGACAACAAAACCTGGATAGATGACAGCTGACGGATTCCTTGTACCCTTAGATGCTCTTTTCTGTGTTTAAACTCATAAAATTACTCTCCAAAGCTACTTTATTGCGATTGATTCTGGGAGCAAAACCCAATTGATTTTGGTCGAAATGAAGCATTTTAAAAACGTCTGTTTATAATAGAGATGAATGGAGCCTTGTGGGATTGATCTCGGCTGCATCCCTGTTTCAAAAGATGTGTGTCTCTTTGGTCAGCGTCAGAGCCCGCCTCCCTCTGCAGCAATGACCCACTGAGCGCTCTCATCCAGAGTTTTGCAAATGTGCGACCCTTCCGGCTAAGAGTGACACGTGCACAAACTGGCGGGGGCAGTGTCTCGCTCAGAAGACCCCTTTGGCAACCCAGGAAATTAGCGGGCTGGTGCGGAGAGCGGTGAACCTGTGATTGGTAGCGAACAGAACAATAAGGGCTCTGCACGAGAAGGGATTTACAGGACGATGGGATTAATGAGAACAAGGCAGCCTGGCTCAGTGGGTAGGGCACTGAGTTGGGACACAGGAGATCTGGGTTCTGTCCCCTGCTCTGCCATTAATGTGCTCTGTGACCGTGAACAAGTCATGCTGCCTGTTGCCCTTTCTGGGACCCATTCAATACCATCTGGCACAGAACTTTGCCAGTCACGGGTAAAGGCAAACGGGCACCTTCGGCCTGGGCACCCAGGTATCTGATTCAGCCAAGTGTGTATTCATGTGGGGGTCAGGCTTTCACAAGGGTCCAGCTCCCATTGCTCTTGGCAGGAGCTGCTGGACTGTCAATGTGGCCCAAACTGTGGGAGTTTAGTGCTTCTGAAAACAGCTGGTGCCCAGAGGCCAAACCCTGCCGGGAAGGGAGCCCAGCTCCCTCCAAAGCCAGATTCCCAGCATCTCCCAGGAGTGATGCCCTGAGTCCATCTGTGCTCACCTAGAGCGACTGGCATCATGGCCCAACGAACAGTTATTCCCTGGCCAACGTGCTCCTTTTCACCACACCCTCATTTTTGGAATATTCCTTCCCCACTCCCTGAACATGGGAAGCACTTGACGGGGTTACGTTGTGAGCAGGGACGGGTTGTCTGTCCTTGCTGGCATCCCGCCCCCCCCCGCACCCGTGGGCTGCTGTGTTTCAGATGCGGAAGCACGGATCTTCCCCATTCCAGCCTGAAAGGTCTTTGAGCCCCGCAATAACTCACCGTGTTGAAGTTGGGGAACAGGTTGAGCGGGGACGTCCCATTGAGTCTAAAGGTCAGGAAGTGCTTGATGTCCAGTGGCGGGTGTAGGGGTCGCCCAGGAATAGACAGCGATGCTAGGAGGGGGCTGCTGTGCCCAGATGGTCCTACACAGCGAGGGAAGGAGACATAACGTTGAGATTTTTCTTAATTAAATCACCTGGAAAAGGGCAAATGCAGATTCTGAAACTTTGAATTAAAATGGTGTTTTGGCGTTTTGTTTTAAATACATGAAATTACATGATACTGACATGAAGAGGGAATTTTTGTGCCTTGAATTGGTTCAAAGTGTCCCACAGGGAAACGGAAACATTTCAAACCATGGTCTTTTTGTTTTAAGTTTCTCATGTTAAAATCCCAGTTTTCCCACCTAGCTCTAGTAACCTTCACAGTGCCCACCGAGAAATCCTGGGGCCTCTCCCCCTCCAAGGGGATTCTGAGTAGGCACAGGGGAGTGCTCTCGCAGACCCTGTGCAGGCTGGGGCCTCTGATTGTAGGCTGCTTGGGGCGGGGACCTGGACTTCTTTTGAGTCTTATCCAACTCCGAGCACACGGACACTTAAAACTCTAGAGCCAACACGGTAAGAAAAGCAATGGAGATGCAGAGGCAGTAGCTAGACTCGCGAGTCACAGGGGAGGAGGGAGGTATATGTCCCCTGGCTAGGAGGTTATGCTAAGATTGTCAAAGGAGTTTGACTTCCAGTGGGTTTTGAATGCCTCATCTGAGCTTTAGGCACTGGGGAACAGCCTCAGTTCTCCTCCGCCACTAGCTAGGGTTAGAAATACAGCTGATGGTGTGCACCTGCTGCCTGTCCCCACCAGCCCTCCCTGATGGGTTATTAGCGTCCATAATAGAAACAGCCACATCCCGAGCCCCACGAACCAGCTCCCCAGGCTGCTGCACGCCCTCCCCAGCAAATTAACGGTGAGCACTGGTGTGTGATCTAAAAATAATCTAAAGTAAATAAAAATTTTTTTGTAGGAACTGGGGAAAACCGAATAGGTTCTAAGCAGCCAGAGGCTCTTCTGGAACCTGAGCAGAAACTGGATTTCAATAACCAGATCTGAGCTGAAAGACGAATGTCACATGGCATCAAAATCAAAGTCACTGCCCCTCACCCATCGAATCTGCTTTTCCTCCCTTTGCTTCGCCTGCTACTTTCGTTCCTTTACAGCAGCTGTAAGGCGGAGGTTCTGAGTGCAGCTTAAGGCACAGTGCACGGGACCTCCCCATGCCACCCTGGTGGGAGGCTTTGCTGTGAATACAGCTGGAGCAGGGCTGGTAATTCCACTTATTCCTTGTGTGGCTGCTCAGCCCAGAGAGCACCTGGGTTTGAGCACGAAAGGGGAAGGGGCGTGAAGACTTTAAGGAGCCCGGATTTCCAAACTCTGTGCAGATGAGCTAAGGGAACCGACCCCAGGAGTTATGGACAACTGATGTAACAGAGCTGCTGGGCCTGAGCCTCAGTGCCGTGGCTGCTGTGCTGGGGGCATGGGCTGAGATGACATCTTCCCGCCCTCTGCCCTAGCTGCTGTAAGTCAGAGCAGCGTCAGGGCTGCTCTAACATCGCTCTGCTTCCCTGGAGGCCCGATAACAGCGATCACACAGTTCTCTCCTGCCACGTCCCTGAGCTGCGCCCTAGGCCAGCGGTGGGGAGCAGGGCAGATGTACAGCCCTGATGCCACCAGGGGAGTCCCCCTGTGCAGAGATGATTCTCAGGCCCCCTCTTTGCAAGGTCCCTTCAAACACCCGAGCTGCTCTGGCAGCAAAGAGGGGTCACATCGTTAGCCAGGATCCGGCTCCCTGATGCCAAGGGGTGAGGCGGGCAGGGCTTGGTCAAAGCAACCTGGGAACTTCACTCTCCTAAACACACAGGGGGCCCCTCCAGGCTCAGTGCTGGGGAGTCCCTTGGGCAAAGCGTTCCCCGCAGGGTGTGGAGCCAGGCCAAGGCACCCCGCCCCACATACACCCCCCACCTATGGGGCTGTGTGGGGAGCCCTTTGCACCTTGGACAGGATCCCTGCTCTGGTCCCACATGGTCCAGTGTGGGAGAAGAGGAGGTTGGCAGAGACACATTCAAGTGAGTTCAGGGGCCCTCGGTGAAGGGGCTGAGGCCTCCGTTCCAGGCTATCAGCTGGAAGAGCCGCTGCAGAGGGGCTGCAGGGGAGCCCCCCGAGACTGCACAGCCAGTCTGGACACGGCAGGAGAGGATGCCACCCTCCAAGCTGAGCAGGGATGCCCATTCAGCCCTATTCTGAACATCTGCACAGGCTCCTGGGAGTGCTGGCTCTTTGGGTGGAGCTTATTTTGTGGGCAGAGCTTGGAAGAACACTGTCGCTCTCCCCATTCGACCCCTGGGTGGGGATTAGGAAGAAATTTCCCCTTTTGGGCAGGTCACTCCATAACCGCCCAGCAGGGGATCTTGCACCTTCCTCTCCCCAGCTGGTGCCGGCCACTGTCAGAGAGCAGGGACTGAAGTGACTGGACCATGGACCTGTTCCGCTATGGAAATTCCCATGTGCCCATCTTGCTTATCAAGGAATAAGTGCCCACTGACCCTCTCGGCAGGAAAGCACAGCATCTACCTTTCCCCTTCAGGGTTAGTTTATTTTAGGCCTCCTGTCTCCAATGCTTCTTGGACGATAACTTTGAAAACTCCTCAGCTGATGAAGGCATGCTGGCTTGTTACCGTGGAGTGCTACGTTTATTGTTGCCATAAACCCCACCGTTCACTGCAGAAGTGAAAACGTTACGAGCGCTGTCCTGCCCCGCGTGCTCGCTGAGATACAGCGAATCAAGCTGGCTGCATCGTCCCCGGGCCGGGCCGCAGATAACTAGAGCGGAGGCAGGAGCTGACAACCAGCTTTAAATCACACAAAGACGCTCAGAGAGTTCAGAGACATTCCAATATAACAAGACACATTTCTGTTCTAAAGAGATTCCAGTGGCTTTAAATGAATCTCCAGAATCACAGCCATGCCATTAACAGAGCCATACAATGAGCTTGGCACGGCTGCTGTATTTGCATAACAGCAGAACTACGACTGACAGCATGGAAGCTCATCAGAAGCTTAACAGTGGGGTCTGGACGAGGTCTTATCTTTGCAGCTCTGCCTGCGAAAAGTCTGGTCCTTCCAGAGAAAGGAGGTGGGTTTTGAACACCGCGTTCAGCTCTGGTCGCCCCATTTCAAAGAAGACGCATTGGGCTACTTCTCCAACCTGTAAGGCCGCGGAGAAGCTCTGGGCCTGCTACAGGAACACAAACCTTTTCCCTCACCCGAAAGAAATGTGACGGAGCAGAACGTGCGGTAACTAGACCACTACCCCCCACCCCATGTTCTCATAGAGCACGGCTCATCCACTGATCTCCAAGCGCTTTCCGGAGGAGGCAGTAACGCTATCCCCATTTTACAGCTGGGAAAAACACAGGCACAAAGACATGAAACGCTTCACCCGAGGTTCCCCAGCAGGCTAGCACGCGAGCTGGGAACAAGACCCACATCTCTACCCACTGCCTCTCCATTATTACTGGGACGGCAGCAGGCGCGGGGGCGCTCCTCAAAGGCACAAGTGGCAGCGAGGCATTTAAATCTCATTGGTGAGATCCTGGCCCCGGTGAAATTAACGGCAAAACACCCATTGACTTCAGCCGGGCCAGGATTTCACTTGTGTCTTTCGTACTCCCCCTCCAGAGTCACTTCAGACCCGAAGACTCCACTCCAGCATCCCATGCCTGTTCAGAGACGCACTTAAGCATGTGCCTAATTGTTCTGCCAAACCAGGGCCTTCACCTGACACCGGCCGTTCTTTCCATGTATTTCAGATTCCTCACTGGCAACAGCCTGGCGTATCGGGGAGCCAAGAGGAAAATCTGAAATTCCAAGTTCGCAAGATTGTTGAATTTCAGAATAAAAAGCGTGACACACTGGCCCTCCAGGCAAAAGTGACCTCTTTCTGGGAGAATGCACATATTCATTTCTTTCTCTTTATAGGCGCTATCCCTGAGTCAGTTCTAACTCCAGGGTAAAAATTACAGTTTGCTTCATCAGGCGTGCATTGATCGAATTAATTCCAAAGTCACCCAGGAGGGAAATCTGGGAAACAGCTTAAAAATAAACAAACAAATAAATAAATAAATGGAAAGGAGAGAAGAAAAAGGCAAAACCCAGCAAAAAATGGGTGAATGGCACATAATGAACGTTCTGGGGCGTGAAACGGTATTTCTGCATCGCATCGTCTGAGCTGGCGTGGCACAGCATCCGGCCGGATCGGTGCCCCCTAGGGAGGCCCCCGCATCCCACCCTTTTACATGCTATTATAATACTAGACCAGAAAGCAGCATCAGTGTGACTGGATTCGGGACTGGGCTGCGAGGGCATCTGCTCACCTTTGTCTGTAAACTTCGAAATGGTTTTTTTTCTGCTTTGTTGTTTGTAAAGAACGTTGACATTCACCTGGTGAGGAATGATGCCGGTGAATTGGCTCTGCCTCTGTCGATGGTTAACGAGCTAATCAGTGACTGCAGCTCTGCAGCGCTGGTGAAACGTGGCGGCTGGTAGCTCGGCGCCCCTGACGTGTGGGGCCGGGAGCGTCGTTATTGCCACAAGAAGAGTGCTCGTAACTAAGCTACAGACAGTCGCATGGTTTGGTGGGGACAATTTTCAGAAAAGAACTCCCTGGGAAAACCCACAGTAACAGGCACGTTCTGTCTGCGAGCAATAACGACGGGCAACACTTACGTTTGTGCTGAACCTTAAGCCTGGGCTTCAGTGCTTGGCTGAATCAGGGACTTGGTTCTCGTTTCCCGGAGGGGGACTGGGACCTAGGTGATTCTTAGTACACTAGACCTACCCTAGATCAAGACCTCATTGTGCTGGGTGTGATACAAATACATACGAGATTGTCCCTCACCCTCGAGCTGTCCAAGGCAGACAAACAGTGGGAGAAAAGCTGAGTATGAATATTCTTATCCCCATTTTGCAGAGCTGGGAACTGAGCCACACAGAGTTAAGGGACTTGTCCAAGGTCACACAGCAAGACTGTGGCAGAGCTAGGAACAGACTCCAGACTTCCTCCCCGATCTCAGTGCAGCATCTTCCACACAAGATTCTCTGTCTCTCCCCTTGAGTCTGTCAGGCTGATCAACAGGCCATATTACTCATGCTGCACAGAGCAGTGTTATCTAGTGGTTAGAGCACAGTGGTTTGAGCCAGGACTCTTGGTTTCTTCTACCTGCTCTGCCACTGACTTGCTCTGTGTCCTTGGGTAAGTCACGTCACCTCTCCGAGCCTCAGTTTCCCTAACTGCCCAGAGGGGATTATTAGAGGCATTCAGATACTGTCCTGTGGTGACAAGTGGGGTATAAATGCAGCTGGAGAAAAGGACAGACAGAGATGGCAACAGACCACCCTGATCCATCTGCAGATAACGTACCCCCCAAATGCCATACGTCATATCTGGTGCAGTATGCATAACTAGAGAGAGAAGGATTCGGGAGTGAACAGGTTACTCAGAACCACTGTCACCATTTGGTGTAACCCACGGATTGTGACTGTGCAATCAAGCCTATTTCTCAGGGTGGAAGCCGCTTGTTTCTGTACCCAGTGCTTAGAAGTCCAAGCAGATTGCAAGACGAATTGTGAGAAAACCTGGATTTGTGCTGGAAATGGCCTAACCTGACGATTACTTTAGATAAGCTATTACCAGCAGGACAGTGGGGTGGGAGGAGGTATTGTTTCATATTCTCTGTGTATATATAAAGTCTGCTGCAGTTTCCACGGTATGTATCTGATGAAGTGAGCTGTAGCTCACGAAAGCTCATGCTCAAATAAATTGGTTAGTCTCTAAGGTGCCACAAGTACTCCTTTTCTTTTTGTCTCTCTCCTGTATCACCATGTGTCTGTAACCTGGAGCCTCACAGAAAGACCTGAGCTGATGATCCAGCTAGACAGCTTGCCTCACAGCTTCCACTCCATGCCGTCACAGTTTGGCCTCGGAAAGGTTACGAAAGACGACAATAAAACCTGTAACAATGCGTCCCCCCCATCTAAAAAAGGGAGGCGAGGGGGACGCTCGTCAGAGCGAAAAAACTGCCGGGATTGGAATAACGGGAGTGAGCACAGCTGTAAACATGGGAATAATTGCCCACGCTTCATGAGCTGCCAGACATCGGCCGGCAGAGCCTCACAACACGCAAGAGAGGCAGGGAAGCGTTATCTACCCCCAGAAAGGGAAACTGAGGCCCAAGCTGCTCTTAATACAGTAGTTCTTGACCTTTTTCATCCTGAGACATCTCCCTCACCCATTTCTATCTAGCTGGGACCTCCTTCCCCTTCACAATAGGGGAAGGGCAGGGCAGTCGTGACCTTCCCAGCTGAAAACCCACATCCTCGGTCACACAGGTGTAGGATGCAGACGTCCTAACTTCCAACCCCTGCATTAGGCTAAGCGTACATTCCCTCTGTGAATAGGGACCACCGTCAACCTTTGGATCTTTCTTTATTAAGCAGGTTGTTACAGGAAGGGACCCAGCCCCAGCAGGAAACACCCTGTGTGTAGGGATTTGACCCGTCATCACAGGAACTGGGTTTCTATAGCATGGTGATGGAGCCATGGCACAGCGTTGGTTGGCTCAGTAATGGGGGAGGGGCTGGAGGGCTCACTTCCACCTGGAATGGGATTTGCATTGCAGGGGAACGTCCCCGGCTTCAGAGGGGTTTGCTCATTCCTAACCCCTCAACGAACCGCTGCCTTCCAGGAACCCAGCAGCTCCCGTCAACCGGAAGGACAATTTGCAGCATTGCATCTACGCGGATGTCGTTACACCAGCACCAACCTCGAACGCTGGTACACTGCTCTGGTGCCAAGCGGCAACGGTGTGAACCGCTCCACGCCCTGCAGCGGGGGGGCATGCTGGGGTAGCTACAAGCAGCTTCCTGACTGCAGACCAGCCCCTAAACACCGGCAAATTGGCACTCCCCAGCTCCTGTCCTCGGGCTGCCTTCAACAAGATCACCCTCCTGCACAACTTCCTCGCTCGCAGTGCCGGCCCTGCCCTACCTTTGCTGGGAGCGAGATGCCGGCAGCAGCGGGGGGCCGTATTTGCGGTTACTAATCAGACACGCCATTAAAATGATTTGCTTTGGCAAAAATGGCAGAGCCCGGAGCTTCATTCAGAGGAGTGGGACGTTTTGCTGATGAAGGGCGTAGATGCAGGATCCTCCGAGATAAAGATCGCCCTGTTTCCCACTGGCTCAGTGCAGGTTGGTGCAGGAGTGACATTCAGGCCTTGGTTTGCTTTCTGGTTTGGCAGAGAACCCGCCGCTTGCTGGGTAAATACCAGGCCCCCTGCCCTTGGGCTCCAGTTCAGGAAAGCACTTATGCACCAACTTCAGCACCACTGAAGTCAGTGGGCTTAAGTATTTCGCTGACTAGGGACGTGCTGAAATTCTAAGCCGAGGCCCCAGCAGCTGAGGCAGAGAAGCCAGAGAATGAGCCCAAATTTTCCTGCTTGAGCCCAAAAGGCAGCATTGCCCAACTTTGCACATAGGTCGCAAACACAGTGCTATACACCTAACTAGCAAAGCACCTTCCAGGGGAGAATCTTGGAGAGCCTCTGAGCCGACCTGAGATCCTACCTGTGGTCTGCCTTAGGCTCCCAACTTTGGAAATCATGCTCCTCCCGCCGAGGGGGGCCTGCACTCACACAGATCCACAGACCTGACGGCTGGAAGGGACCATTGTGATCACCTCGTCTGACTTTGTGCATAGCGCAGGCCAGAGCCCTGCCCCAGGAATTCCTGTCCCCATTGCATCACGGCTCTTAGCCCTCCCGCCCGGGTGTCGGAAAGGACTCCAGATTTGACTTATGGACTCCGAGCAACGGAGGATTGCCCACGTCCCTCGGGAGGTTGTTCCAATGGGTAATTACCCTCCGCCCGCTTGGGAATCAGCCTGGGAGCAATTCAAACGTTTTCTGAAACTTGCTGGTTATTCAAAGCCACCTTCCCGACCATTCTCAAACGGAGTGACTTGGCTCACTTGGGGCCAGCGTGCAGGAAGCACATGCTGCTGCTGGCCACGCAGCACAGTCAGGAAAGGCTCCAGGTCCTGGAGCTCTCTGGCCGGCACTTTTCCCACAGACCACATTCGTTCCTGCACGTTATTTCCCCCCATGCTCCTTTTCCAACAGATCAGTGTAGCAGCCGCCCTGCGGACCATCCTGCCCGTGCACTCGTGACTCGCTAAGACCTGCGCCCTACCGCATGAGCGTCAATCCGGGGGGCTTACTCGTCTCAGAATTTCGAGGACACGTTTTCACGGACCCACTGCTGCCATGAGCAACAGTTGGTACAGCCTCTACCCACGGCATGTGGGGACAGCAGCAGTCTATTTACACGGAAACAATCCGGTTCTCTCGTTCTCTAGGCGCTCCCAACGATGTCTGTTGTCTCTCCAATTCTCTACCCCAGGATTTAAAATCTCTGCCCTCTAGTAGCTTGAACTGAATGTCACTTCAACTACTTTAATCAGACCTTTGGGAATGGTTTTCTGTCCCCACTCCCCACACGCTGGGGGGTCAAAGCATGAGACGGCGCATGGCTGCCATTGTGCTGTGAAAGGACCTGAGCACCTGAAAGGGCGCTGAGCTTCTCAGGGTTTGGCCCAGATGATCAACAGTGCAACCCACTGCATTTTTAGCAACAGTCAGCAGATTGCAATTTCCTGGGGGTTCCTGACAAGTCACAGATTCCTCCTCAGAGCTGGGGTCCGCAGGCTGGGGCTGTGCCCAGCTCAGCGAAGTCACACTCCCCTACACCACAGCTGTTTGGGGCCAATATTCCAACGTTCCGCCACCATCACAGGCAACGGGGTTGGCTCCGGTGGAGGCCCACCAGAAGGCCCATATCCTGCCACTAACTTCACTGCCTAGCTCACTGCAGGATTGGGACCAAAAGATGCGCCGGTTTCTCAAAGCAGAGATCTTCCCTGCAATGATGGGGCACTGGGTATCCATTCCGAAGCCATGAGGAACAACCCCTCTCCCCACATCTGTGGCTGATACTTGGAGTAAATTCTATTCTGCTAATACTCCAGATGACTCCCCCTTCTCCACTCCTTAAAGACCGAGTAACAGCTGCTCTCTTCCCTCACCTACGCATTTTAGAGAGAAAACAAATGGTAGCAAAGTCTGGTCAGTGAGATGAGCTCATGCCAAGATCTGAACATTCAGTGCAAAATCACTTATGATCTTGCAGCTCTATCCACCAAAATACAGCTGCAATCTAGTTGATATTAACAGCTATAACAAAGAACAGGGCTGGGGACATGGCTAACTCAATCACCCCTTTCAACATGCACTGAAGATTGAAATCCTTGGTTTCATTATTCCAGACAAATGGCTTTCCATGCATCTACGCAACCCAAGAACATGCTCTTCTGCTCTGACAATTACCCTGGTGTTTTATTGCGTCTTGCCACTCATATAAAATCCAATGAGTTTAGAAGTAAGAGACTTCCCTTCCCACCCACCCAGCTGCCACATCTGCAAATTCCACATTGAGAGCTGAAGTCATCTTAGGAAATTCCTTTTTCATGCATCGTCATCAATAATGAAGAGCAGGCAGGTCACACGTCACCCTTAGTGACGACTCTGCAACCAGAATGTGGACTCAGTGGGTTGTGTGGGTATAACGGAGGAAGAATATGAGCCAGCAGCGTCTTTCTCGCTGGCCACGACCTGTGACTCCCACAGGACGCAAACAGACTGTCGGATCCTTGGGTGAGTTTGAAGAATAGGCAGTGGTAAGTTAGGGACCCAGTCGTGGTCTTTTTGCCTCTAAGCTGTTCAGTTCTGATCTGGAGCCATCACTTCTGCAGAGTCACTTTTCAGAATAACCTTTTCAGAAGATACAGAGACCAATTGATGCTGCATGTTCCACCAGAGCAGGCGGGTCGCCGGAATCCAGGAAGTGGGGTATACAGTGAACCTCAAAACACTTTCCAGCTCTCAGACGGCATTGTTTTTTGTCACGTTTCGCTCCACCGGCAGAGCGAGCCCCTGATTTTCAATCTGTTAAACGCAAACCTCGCTTCCACATATATGCAATAAAGTTCACCAAGGCCCCCTACTCTCCTTTAGCTCGTGTGTTCACGAGCTATCCTGAAGGTTCCCCGCTCTGAGAAGAAGCGGATAGTGACAGATAGAATACCAGGCCATACACTCTCAGAAGAGCAAACGCTTCCCTAGGAAATGCCTTTACCAGCTTGCTGGAGAAATACCTAGGGAGAGAGGCAGAAGTCAAGGGGCAGAACTGTGCCAGCTTTAGGGATAATAATTGGAACTACACAGGCCCCACAGCTGTACTTGTTATAATAATCACTGATGGCACCTTGAAGTGTTTGCTTCATTTATTCTAAGAGAGAGATGAAGGGAAGGGAAGGGTGGTTTTGTGGTTAAGACACTGAACTGGGACTCAAGAAATCTGGGTTCAGCCACTGGCTTTGCCACAGACTCTGTGACCGTGAGCCAGTCACTACATCTTGCTGGGCCTCAGTTTCCCCATCTGTCAGGTGAGGATAATATTTAAGGCATTCAGATACTGTAGTGTGGTGATCAGTGGGGTATAAATATAGGAGCAGAAAAAGACAATGATGGCAATGAACTGCCCTGCTCCATCGGCATATAGCGCATCCCTGATGAGTCAGACCATATGTAAGGCAGTGAAGGACTCTGGAGTGAAAGCATTACACCGAACCATTGTCACCATCTGGAGTAATCCAAGGATTGTGACTGTAAATTCAAGCCTGGTTAGAACCCAAGAATATTTATCATGGTGGAAACAACTTATTTCTGTAGCCAAAAGTCATAAGTCTAAGGAGACTGCAAGATGAATTGTGTCTCTCAACATCACTACATTTCTTGTCACCCAGCCTGTGTCTTCGTTTTAGTTACAAACTCTTCAGGGCAGGGACTTTCTTTTCCTAAGCATCTGTTCACTGACTAGCACAATGCATCCCTGATTTCAGCAGAGGCCTCTTGGTGCTGCTGGAATACACATAATAACGAAGCAAAACATGAAAAGGAGAGTGCGGTCTGAAGGGTTTTACTTGCTGGATTTACTTTACAAGCATGGAGCATTGTAGCAGCTGCTTTTGGTCCCAGGGAATTTAGTGAGATGGGGTGGGGGGAGGGGATATATTTTATTGCACCAACTTCTGTTGGTGAGAGACATGAGATTTCAAGCTCACACAGAGCTCTTCTTCAGGTAAGTCAGGTGACTTTCAGATTGGCCGTTTTGAAGTCCCCTTGTTTGTGCAGTGCGTGGGATGGACAGCACGGCAACAGAAGCAGATTTAAAGGCTTGCTTTCATTGTAAGGGAGAACGGTGCATAACCCAGTGTAGTGCTGATCCCTGACACAGATCATCAGCATCTCAGCAAGACCGGGTCGCCGGTTTATTACTGCACAGTGGGCACCGAGGAGCAAATGGGGCTATGTACAAAGTGGTGCAAGTCTATTGCAGTCAGCGCAGTTACACTCATTCGCTCTCGGACTGAATTTGGCCTAATGCAGTGGCGAGAGCTGGATTCTTCGGCCTGGTCTACACCTACAACTTACATCACTCAGGGGTGTGAAAAATTTTGCACCCTGTGTGGCAAAGTGTGGCGAAGCCCCACTGTAGACGCAGCTGGGTCGACGGACCCAGCAACCTCTCGAGGGGGTGGCCTGACCACAGCAATGGAAATCCCCCTTCCGTCGCGTTAGCAAGTGTCTACGCTAGAGCGACGAAGCTGCAGCACCGTGGCTGTCCCTCTGCAGCACCCGCAGTGTAGATGTACCTGGAGCTACACCTCCAGCCCCCAAACTCCTGGAGGAGAAACACCCCACTAAACACAAGTACAGGGGGTGGCGATGGAGAGACGCTCCTGGGGACAATGTCAGGTCTGGACCCCCAGGAACGACACTGGGGAAGCATCAGGCGTCACCCACTAACACTGGGAATTCAGGTTGATCCAAAGTCTACTGAAGTCAGTGGATAGACTCCCACTGTCTTCACTGGGCTCTGGATCCTTAGTGGGAAAACGTGCCCTGATGCATGAAATGAGGCTTGGTTCTGCCTGGTGGTAACAGGGACGGTGCTGCTCAGCATGGGAACCTGGAGACTTGGGGGATTTCTGACCTCCTAGTACAGCTAATAATGCCCAAACCCTTTGCTAAACGAGCACAGCCGTCAGGGTGCACAAGCATTAAAATGACGTGATACTTTAGATGAATGTTTTGACTTTATTGCAAATTAAAACCAGTAATAAGGGTCTTCTCCCCCTTCCCTCCCCCAAACTAAGAAAAACACCGCAAATAAGGTAAAAACAAACATAAGCCCATGTAATTAACAAAGAGGACACATGCCATGCAACACAGACTCTATCCGGACATGGATACAAAGGTTAAAAACTTGTGTACCGACCCCATACTAACAGAGGAGCCATCTTACACTTGACTGTCCCAATGTCACTCGCTCCAAGGCGAGGGAACGTTTAAAAAAAAAAAAAAATCAATAGAAACAAAACTCAAGTTTGTCCATAAGGTAGATGTTAAAGGACATTTTCTTTGGTTGTAAGATTGCAGAAGGCTTAGACTGCAACGGAAAGGTTAGGGACAATGCACTGTTCTGAAAAAACCAGGAATTCACTGTTTATTACTTTTTTGGACCCTTGTATATAATTTATTCTGTCGTTGCACCAAAAAAAAAAAAAAAAAATAAAGTCCTTTTAGATATCTTTGTACTTTAACACTAGGAAAGTGAAGATATATTTATTTAATATATATCTATATTTATATAAATTTATATATATATATACACACAAACATATATACACAAGGATTCATTTAAAAGTTTCTATTTCCTTGGTGATTACAAAATCACTCTCCAAATTACTTGAATTTGTAAGGATCATGAGCTGATTCCAACACTAAAAATATTTTGTGCTCAGTGCAAGGAATTTTAACAAGACACTGCTAGGCATGATGAGATGTGTGACGGACCCAGAAAGATATGCTGTCTCTTCAGTGTTCATTCTCTAGGCTCCAAAGAGAAAAAATTGGATATTTTTTGCGGAACAGAACATCAAGAGAAAGCTGCCAGGAACGGTGTGCGTAAGCAACATTATGTTTGAGCTCAAGATATGAGATTTTTTTTTTGAAGGAAAGATAAAGTGAATCTAAACACAATTTGAAATTTAATAGTGTGGCTAAAACCAGCAGGAAAAATGGATATTAAACATTTCAGCCAATTCAATCAAATTTCTTTTGAGATAGCAGGACCGAAATGAATTTAAGAAAAAGCTCCCTTGTCCTGCTTCACAATAGGACTTGCTCAAAAGTTCCCGGTGCTGAACAGAACACTCTTGCAACATTCCACACTTAGCCCTAGATTCTGTAGCGCGTTTGTGCGGCTGGCTGATTGGAAATGATGGAAGAGATGAGAGTGGTAAAGCAAAGGGAAAATCGTAATAATGAGAACAAAACAAAACTCAACCCTTAGATATTCTTGCTTAAATGTAAGGCCTCACACCCTATCAGCAGGGTAACTTCATCTTGGAGTCAAAAATATTTCGTATTTTCACAGTTGATCACCCCAAAAGGTGGCTTGGTTTTCATCTTATTTAACCTGTGCCATGATGAAATCGGATTCTCTCAGACTTTCGTAATACTCGATGGCTAACGCAAAGTCAAACTCGTTAATGGTGGGCCCATCTATAGCGATTTTCATGAAGTTGGACAGGCTGGAGTCCTTCGCATAGCGCCACTGGCTGCGTTTCATGAGTTCCCGGCCCCGGTTGATCTTCTCATAGAGCACCGAGCCAAGAGGCAAGACCAGAGCAATGGCAGCCAGGACAGCAAAGTCCGGGAAGAGCTCGTGCATTTCGGAATGGCTGTAAACCAGCTTGATGCACAGGTCCTTGAAGGATAACTGGCTGAGGCTGAACACTATCCGTTTGAAAAGAGGGAAATCGTTCAGTGCCCTTTCACTCACCACCACCCGGGAATAAGCCTGCAAGAGGAAGTTCAGCTCGGTGATGCCATAGCTGCCGATATCATCCAAAGACTGGGGGTAGCACTTGGGGTTAAAGATGGCAGAGAAGGAGTTGACAGCCTCAAGCACGTGGCTAGGGAATCTATCCAGCAAGTTGCCCCGCACGCTCTCGAGGTAGGTCTCCTTCAAGTGCTCAAAGTTCTTCAGGTGCAACTTGGAGCAGCTGGCAAGCTCCACCCCCTTGTAGTAGAAACGGCTCTCATCTTCCCGGTCCTCTCGAGGATGCTCATTCATCTCGTTGAGGAACTCCTGGAAATTCTGGCCACTTGTGGTCTTCTGGGCTTGCAGGGTGGTGGCGGTGGCAGAGACGATGGGCTTCAGGATGGAGAGATCGAAGTCCTCAATCTGGGGGAACCGACTCAGCTTCTGGAAGACGGGGAGGACATCCAGGAGGATCTTTGTGAAAGCCACGAACTGGAACTTCTTGAGCTCTTCGCAGAGGCCAAACGCCACGGGGGACCTCTGCGATTCACTCTCCAGAAGAAGCACCAACGTAGGCCATGAGGAGTCAATTGCCTCCACAGCTGGGAAGATGGAAGTCCAGTGGATGGTCTTGGGGCCCTCCAGGTCTATCTCGCATAGATCCAGGACACTCTGCAGCTCCTGGAGGCTGTTGCTCTCCCCTTTGAAGTTGGAGTAGAGTCGGTAGACAGCGTCCACCGTGGTCTCGTATTTCCGGACATACTCGATATTTACAACACTCTCAGCTGGCAGCAGGGAGCTCCTGTGGGACATGCAGTGCATCTCAGTGAGAAGAGGACAGATGGACTTCAGCTTGGTCCCCACCCCATTCAGCCTATCGGCCATCAGGAAAGAGCTTTCAGAGCTGAGCCACGTGATCTTCATGGTGGGAACGCCAAAAGAGTGCATCACCTCGACCGCTTTGTCCGCCACAGTGTAGGCCTCCCCAGCTGGCAGCTCAAAGCTGCCCAGGAATGTGATGGAGGTCTGCCCGTCGCACGGGGAGATGGTGGTTGTAAACATGACCAGGTTCCTGTGCTCCAGAATGTCGACCATCTCGTCCACCACCAGCCCAACGAACGGCGAGGCTTTCATCTTGTGCCTGTCCTCATTGTGAAGGACTTTAACGATCGCTGCCTGAGCCAGTTAACGAAGCAGCATCGGGGTGGGCAGGGGGAAAAAAGAAATTAAAATGAATTTCGAACCATGCTTAAAAATACCCCTAAAAGCTGCAAGGTGTCCTGACTCTGATCTCACTTAACCCAGTGTAGAGCCCTGACTCAGGACAGCATTTCAACACGGGCTTAACTTTAAGTCCCATTGACTTTCCATGAGACTTGTGGTCAAATTTTCAAAATGTACCCAAATGACTTAGCCTAAATCCCATTTTCAAAAGCATACAAGTGGCTTAGGAGTCAATGAAAATCAATGGTACTTGGGCACTTTTTAAAAAATGTTGCTCCAAGATCCAGATGTTTAAAGGGAGCTAGGTGCCTAAATTGCTTTAAAATTGTGGCTTAAGTGATTTAGGGGCCTAAACCCCACTGACTTTCAGTGAGACTTAGGCTCCTAAGTGCCTAAATCACTTTTGGAAATGGGACTTAGGTGCTTTCAGAATGTTACCTTTTGGTTCCTAGGTCACTTAGGAGTCGATGGAAGTCAGTGAGACTTAGGCACATTTGAAAATTTTACTCTGAAACACATGCTCAAAGAGAAGCACATGCTTAAACTCCCCCCTTGAATAGATGAGCTTTCCTGAACTGGGGCCTAAATTTGAAGTAACTCCACAGGACTCCCTCCGGATTTTTACACTGGGGTGACAGAGCAGCATCGAGCAGAATCTTTTACATGGAAACTACGAGGACAATTATCCAGGCAACCTTTATTTAAAAAAAATAAAAGCGACTGTATCCTACTCTACTGTCTCTTTAGGCCTTGTTCTCCTTTCATGCCAGCGTCAGAGAGGTAAATCAGACCCAAGATCCGCTGCATTGATACAGCGCTGTTCTTGCCAATTACTATAAAATACGGCAGTATTATTCATTAATATCTATACCGTGAGAGTGCCCACAGGATTCAACTAGGCAGGGCCGCTTTGTGCTCGCTGCTGAACAAACATACAGGAAATTGAAGTCTCTGTTCCAAATTGGTTTGCTTTTTTTAAATAAGGGAACTTGCTGCTCGTTTTGATAAAATGGTATTTGAAAACCCAGGCTAACACTCCTGTTCAGGAAAGCACCTGAGCAAATACTTTACTTTAGGCTTGTGCTTAAGTCCCATTGATTTCAATCAGCCATAAACACATGCTTAACATTAAGCACCTGCTTAGGTGGGATCCCAAATAGGAATGCATTCCTGAATCTCCCCCCTTACCCTACATAGTGACTCCTGAATCTCATCCTCGTTAGAGTATAATTAACATACCTAAGACCTGCTTTTTTATTTTGTTATAATTTCATCAGTTACTCTCATGCTTTAAAAACAAATCACATGCTGAAGAAGCCATGAAACTTCATGGTGTCTTTTTCTCCTTAATTCTATTTGACCCTTTTCATTAAAATACCACTGATTTGAAAAAAAATCCTTTTTTTTCCCCAAATGCTGCAAGTACCATTAGAGGCTGAGAAATCTAATTAGTGGGTTAGTTTAGCTGCAGTAAAATAGGGTTCTTTATTTAGCTAAATGACTGGCAAACAGCCAAAATTCACTACAAATTAATTTGATTTTAACAGGCATGAAACATTTGTAAAATTAAGAAAATCCTCTCTGAACTCTTTGCCTTCAACTTGATCTTCCTGATCACCCAGTTTAGGGTAAAAAAAGGACAAAAACCCCCCACGGTGCTCTGGTATGCTAATTGATCTCTTGAGTTTTTATCATTAAAATATTCATCATTAATTTACTGTGAAATCTGACACATTCAAATAGGAGGGAGGAAAAAAAATGTCTCCGATTTTAAAAATGGATTCTTTGCACTTCCTTCTAAAGGCCACTGGCTGCCCATGTACACTAAACACATGTGAACGAATGCAAAACTCCCTGTTTATTGACAAAGGCCAGTCTTTGATGGACTCTATCACTTTCTACGAACTCCTAGGAATGCCCTCGTTGCCTAATTAGCTGTCGACACCAACAAGATGTTGCATCAATTTTTAATACTGAGAAACTTGTCTTGAGCCTCCACACCAAAGGAACACCAAGGAAGGATCACCAGTTGCAAGTGGTTTTATGTGAAGGTTTAGTGTAGACCAAGAGGCCACATGGCTTAATGGACTGAGCCAACAGGTGACCCCAAGCAACTCATAGGTTCTTGTCCCGACTCTGCCACTATTCCCCAAGGGGGAATTCACCCGTTTGCAAGAGGCCAGCGAACAAGACCTGTGCACCAAATAAGCCGAGGCCTTTTGCAGGCCCTGAACAGCTGAGTGGCCTTGTGCAGTTGCATTAACTTGCCCGTGCCTCAGATTCCCCACTTGTAGAATGGGGCCACACTATTACTTACCCACTTCCCAGTGAGTTTGGTGAGGACTGATTAGGTAACGCCGGCAGAGCACTAAGAGAACATAGAGCACAGTAAGAGTGCCAGGCATCATGATTAACGGTCCATAAAATTATACCAGAACCTACATGGTGGACACCTTCAAGTAGTTTTTTAAGACAGGAGGCTCCCTGTTAAAAGGTGGCTCTTAGACCCTGGTTCAGCAAAGCACTTAGGGACACGTCCAGTGGGACTGGAGCATGTGCTTATGGCTCTGATTCCGGAATGCTTTAAAAACTTTAAGTACATGCTCCTGTCCCACTGATTAGGTAAAGGACACGCAAAGAGCTTTTGTGTACAGGGATGCTTTTCCCAAATTGGGTCCCAGGTGCTTTGCTGGAGATGGGTGTCAGGCCTTTGCTGAACTGGGGGCATTAAGGTGTCTTTACTGGTGGGCATGTCGCCAGCAGCGGGGGCAGCCCAAAGCCATTGTGATCAAGCACAAGGACAGAAAACACAACCGAACAGTGCCCGGCTCAGACACACACCTGCATCTCTTTGACGCTGCTGGGGTGGTAACAGTCATTGTGCTCCGAGGTCAGCAACGCCTGGCAGAGATTGAACTTCTGGAACTCAAGCAGGGAGGAGCACTTCTCATCCGGGATCTCCTCCTTAGCCATCCAGTACACGGTGGTGAGGACAGCGATCTTGGCGGGGTTCACGTCCACCTTGATGACGGAGCGCAGCTCTTGGTGGTTATGGACGCGAGCTTCAAAAGCCAGCTGCTCTCTGTTAACCGCCAGCGCCTGGCGGTGAGCTCCAGAGGTGACGTGCCGCAGCAAGGCATGGCGCTGGAAGTTATCCGTGCCCACGGTAAAGGCATTCTCCGCTTTGCCATGTTTATTCTTCACCAGTGCCTGGCGACACTCTATGCAAAACATGAGTTTCCTTTCATAGTCAAACTCCAGCCACGTAAATTCCTCCTTCCAGTGCTCATTGAAATAGCGCTTGCACTTTTTGTTGGAATTGGAAGTTTCCCCGGCTGGCTTTTTCCCTGGAGGCACCATACTGCTGTGGTTGGGAAATCAAACACTACGGATGAACTGAATTTTCCCTTGGAGGAGCAGCCTCTACATTTAATTTAGTAAGGAAGGTCTAGTACCACTTTCCTGGTTCGACTGGAGATGAAAGAGACAAGGGGAGAGGGATTAGGGCGCTGGCAAACCTTTGTCTTCGCTCATTACTTATTCTTGTCTTTAACGCCGGGTTACGGCGGCACTAAACGACCGCAGAGAGCGCCCAACTGAGTATCAGCCGCCATTGGACAGGCCGACCACTCAGAGAGATTCCTTTACGCTTCTGTCCTCCCTGGCCAACAGACCCTCCCCTTCACCATCCAGAGGTGGCGAGGCGAGGAGTCATACCCTAGCCCAGAGCATGCTTTGCAAGGGCGAGGTGCAGGCTACCAGGGCTTCATCTCTGCTAGCCTCCTCCACCCCATCTGTTCCCTTGGCTGCCATCACCAGCAGCTCAGGGTAATAATGGCAAGAGCGTGAGCACATGGAAAGGTTCCAGCAAATTGTCTACACCCCTCTGAGCCAGGTTAGATAACCCAGGGGTTAAAACTCCATGGGCTGGCCTATGTGGGTGCCCCCAGTGTTGCTATTAGCCATGGAGCCTCACCCAGCAGTAGGAAGTTCATGCAATGCCCCCCTCCCACCAGGTCATGAGATAATGCAGCCCAATGGCTGGTTCTCATTGCCATGAAAACAGGCCCTTGAACAAAGCATGTCTGGAAGCCCAAACAATCCAGCTGCTCCTCCCTTTATCCCCTTTGCATCAGCCCCCCCTCGGCATTCTCCCGTCCCTACTGGGCACACCCTGCCCCAGCGCCTTTGGAGGCTTCCCACCTCACGCACGGCAGTGACGAGCGTTACAGCTGTTCACAGTTCTGGGCAATCGGCCTAGGTTATGACATGCGAGCAAGTCAAAGGCAACTCCGAAGCCCCAGCAAATGCATTTAGTTCCCACCTCTGTGGATGGCCCAGATGCGGCTCACTTCTGCAGTGCTGGGATTTTACAGACAGCTCAAGAAAGGGATAGGAAGTACAAGCGTGAGAAGGAAAGTCTTCTATGCAATGGTCTACAGTCCTCATTTCCCACTGACACCCTTGCAAAGGACGCCTTGTGGCTAGCGGGTGAATCTGCTCCTAGGATTTCCCAAAAGGCAGGGAGAGCAGGTTATCCCACCCATTAACACCCCCACTGGGTGCTGACTTTACTTCCCTACAATGAGAAAGGAAGCAGCATGGGGCACTACAGGGGAAAAGGGCATGGGGGGAACGAAGGAGAGAAGGGAACTGACGTTACTATAATTAACATTTTCATCAAACCGGCAAGCCCTGCCTCCAAACCTGAGCCCACAGGAGAGGAAAGCAGGGGAGAGTCTCCAGCAGCAGAGAGAGGGCGTGCCCCAAAGCTCCACTTCCTACTGGATGGAACGTAGCATCTGTGCCACAATCGTGCACGCTGGCCTCTGCTATGGACTGTGCGGCCCCCCCATCCCCTTCCAAGCCCCACTCGATGCTGTGTGGGTTTCGGTTTCTCCTTGGCTCCAGTGAGAATGCTGCTCCAGGAGACACTAGGCCGGGCACTGCAGCCTCCCCTTGGTTTACGGGTTCTTCGCACTCCTGCTCACCGGACCTCTGAAATCCTAAGCCAACACCGAACTAGCAAGTCTTTTCCCATGTCAGTATATTTCTTCAACCATTTCCTGTCTGAAACACAAAGGGCTGTGACTTGCCCACAGACTCGCCCTCGAATCGCCACGGTTCCCAGGGGCTTCTGGCACAGAAGCATTTCCCGATGGCAGCCAATTGTGCCAAGGCTCCGAGTACTCTAAATTTCCCCCCGTAATCACCCTGTTCATCAAATCTGTTCTTTGTAACACTCCACTGGTCTCTGCTCTCCGAGCACATGTAACCAGTTCAGCCCAGCCGAGGAGGGGGAAGTATACTGGAAGACAGCCACAGCTGAGCATGCCAGAGAGGCGCAGGGCATCCCCCAGCAAAGGTGAGTTGTCACCCAGCCGCACGGACACTCGGAACGGACTTAGCTACGGCAGAACCTGCGCGGACAGGGAAGGGGTGAACAGACGTGTGGGCAAGTGGGATGAGCACCGGACCTGGAGTCAGGAGTTCCTGGGTTCCAATGTTGGCAATGTCACTTCCTCCCCATTGTGACCTCACCTCACTTAGCAAACCTGCCTCAGTTTCCCCTATCTGTAGCATGGTGAGAATGGTACTTCCCTGCCTCCCTTTGGGGTATGGGAGGATGTCTGTGAAGAGCCATGCACCTGCTAAGCACTGTTAGTCCACCTGTGCTATGGGTGAGACCAAGGTCTCAACACGTGGCCATTCCAGCCGGCCAAAAACATTCAACCCAAAGGAAACTTTCACGCTGTTCTACTCCGGCAGGCCAAGAGACCTGATCTGTCATGTTCTGCCCCATCTTTACCCATGCTGGCCTCAAGGCCACCTGGAAGCCTGTGTGGATGTTCTGGGCAGGAGGCAGAGCAGAATTTGGACTCTGCTACTTAACAGCCCCTCATGCTGGGGAGAAAGCTCCTAACCCTTGGTACTCTTCCCTGTTCAAAACCCTCCCACACAAGCACATGCCTCCTGCAATTGCCCACCCACCAACTGTACCAGGAACAATATTTACCTGTCTTGCACCTAGATGCATTTGGCACATGGAACTGTCCCCTCTCAGGGCCTGATCCGAAGCCCACGAAAGCCAGGAGTGCCTTTCCACGGACTTCACTGAGCTTTGGAGCAGGTGCTAAAGCAGGAGCAAAGGATCTGCCAGACTGGAGCATACTAGAGTCCATCTAGTCCAAGAGCCTGTCTCTGACAGCAGTCAGCATCAGATGCTTCCGAGGAAGGAAAGAGAAACCCGATACTGGGCCCACCTGCCCAGAGGGGAGGTTTCCTCCCCACTGCAGGGTATTCATGCCTTGAAGCATGAAGGTTGATAT
Organism: Eretmochelys imbricata; assembly: GCF_965152235.1. Lineage (NCBI taxonomy): Eukaryota > Metazoa > Chordata > Testudines > Cheloniidae > Eretmochelys > Eretmochelys imbricata. The sequence goes on from NC_135598.1 coordinate 14,693,376, forward strand.
CCTTTTGAATCTAATGTAGCCATTCTGTTTTCTTCCAAGACTGAGGGTTCCTTGGGGCAGCTCCTGTCCCCTCCTCTGCCTGGTGCAGCTGCGAGCACACAGGAAAAAGGTTCCAAAAGCGAGAGGCTCTTTTGCAAAGCTTGCAGCCTTCCTGCCCAGCTTAAGCCCAAGAACCTCACCCTCAGCTCCCCTGGGAAGGAGAGAGAAACGTCCCCTCCTGGGAGGCCATGATGGCCCTGCCTGTCTAAAGGTCAAAGCCAAAAGCTTCTTGCTAAATGTCTCCTCGGCCACTGCCAGTCAGACAGCGCCTGGGGAAGCTCCACCAGGTCTCCTGTCTCCAGCTGCCTGGCGGCCCCACCAAGACTCTCCTTGAGAAGCAGCCGCTCCCAACCATCCCCCAGGTGCTGTGCCAGGTAACTCCTCTTCCCTGAGTGGGACACAGCTTTTGCACGGGATGCAGGGGAGGAAAGACCCAGCAGAGTGGGGGCTGGTAGCCCAGCAAGAGAAGGTCTTGGGTCCTAGGACACAGACACAGCCCCGCTCACAGTCCCCACAACAGCCCACGCTCCCCCTAACTGCCGCTTTCCCAACAGGGAACGTCACTGCTCACCGTACTAACACTCGGGCAGTCATGGTAAGTCTCTCCACCCCAAAGACCCTGATCCTCCTCAGAGCACGTGAGATGGCTCAGGGTCCCTCAAACTCGCTTAGCTCCCAGAGCACTGGGTCCCATCCATTCCCCCGCTAGTCTGCCCCAGCGTCCACCCCCACCTGCGCCTTCCCTGGGATGGTAGCATGGGCCATGGCTAGCTCTCTGAACTCACAGGGGGTGCGAATGCATCGACCCGCTTCCATAGCCTCCCTGGGAGCACTCAGCAGAGCTTCCGTGGGGGAACAAGTGACATAAGAAGAATGGCACCTTAGAGACTAACCAATTTATTTGAGCATGAGCTTTCGTGAGCTACAGCTCACTTCATCAGATGCATACCGTGGAAACTGCAGCAGACTTTATATATACACAGAGAATATAAAGTCTGCTGCAGTTTCCACGGTATGCATCTGATGAAGTGAGCTGTAGCTCACGAAAGCTCATGCTCAAATAAATTGGTTAGTCTCTAAGGTGCCACAAGTACTCCTTTTCTTTTTGCGAATACAGACTAACACGGCTGTTACTCTGAAACCTGTCATAAGAAGAATGGGGGCAGCTGAGCCCCGAACACTAGAACCTCCAGCCCCAGGTATCTCCCTACACAGAGGGACCTGAGCTGCTACAGTCTTTAGGATCTCGAGAATGCTACCGTAATACACACAATAATCACGGATCACAATAAAACCTTCCATTTTCTCTGCTCTCTCCCAAACTCCAAAACAAACAAACTGACTTCACAGCCTCTCACCCTCTACAAAGAGCATCAAGCAGGTTGTTTTGTTTTTTTTTTAAAAAAGGACTAGCCTAAAAAAGAGTCAAAAATATGTTCAGGACTGCCCATCCCAAAGGCAAGGATCAGCCGAAGAATTTGCCTCTCCAATGCACAGAGCTGGGGGCGGGTGGGGGGGACCTGGGCTAAAACATGGGTAAAAATGCATCCAACCATTTCCTTGCTAAAGTGAAAGCACTCGGAGAAAGCGAGGGGTGGGCAAGGTGCAGTGAAAAGCAGCAGCTCGTCCTGCATTTCCTGGATCCGGAGCAGCTGGTGTGGGCGAACTCCAGGTCTGCTCACTCCCCTTACAGCTGTGAACTAGGCAGATAATCAAAAGCCATGTTTCCTTCTCAGATGAGGCTGGTGTGTGTGTCTGGGGGGGAAAGTGACCAAATTCTTTCCCATCCCCTCCGGGGCATCCCCCCCATTTCGCCTGGCTGGAGAGAGGTTTGGGCAGATGTATTTTGAAGACAATAAGCCCCTCTCCTGACATCCACGCCTCAAAGACCCCAGCCAAAGGCCAGATTACAAACACACCGCTGACATTCCCACCTGGCTCCTGATCTCTGACCAGGTTTGGATAATTGCTTAGAGAAGAGCAACATCCTCCCCCACAGCCACCCCCCTGCATAGCCAGCCCCCCAGATACGTACCATTGAAAAGCTGCCATAGGATTTGGGATGGGGGGGGCGGGCTTGCAAACCTCCCGGATTTTTTTTTTTAAATAGAGAAAATAACAATCAAACCAGCCCCCCACCTCTTGTAAACCAAAAATTACGCCCCCCCACCGCCCCAAGCCAGCGACTTCCCAAGGCATCAGGGGCAGAACCCTGCAGGCTGCTGCCAAGCCCAGCCCCCCCTGCCCCAAGGAAGCGGTGCCCCGGGAGAGGCAGGGATGTGTGGAGACAAAGCCCTGCAGCCCTGCACACACTCACTGGGACATGGGAGCAGCCATCTTGCTCTGTGGACTCTCTGCCTGCTCAGATGCTCTCAGCTGCCAGCAGCTGCAGTGGCCACTAGCGGTGGCCAGGGCTGGATGGGGAAAGGGGGGGCTGGTGGGAGGGGGGATTTACTGGAGGGGCCTGTCTCTCCCCAGGTGATTTATTTCCCCCCAAGCTACAGGCCTGACCTCCTTCCAAAAAAAAAACCCCTTTCAGGCTGAGGCATCGCCCACACTGTGAGCTGCTATTTGGATTAATGATGTGCAACGTGAGAGCACCCAGACAGCCCAGCTGAGAGTATGCCAGCTGCTGCACATGGTAAGAGGCAGCGCCAGGCCTGAGGAGTTTACAAGACAGACAAAGGGAGGGTCCCCAGAGACGCCATGGGCCCCTTGGAGAGGCGGTCAGCTCCTGTATCAAGCAGTCATGAACGAAGCGGCTCCCCCGGGGTGTCTAGCTGGGCAATGAGCTCTTTGGAGAAACCCAGCTCCGAGCTTGGCGACCATGGTCCTACAGGGAGCCTGTGGCAGAGGTAGGAATCGAACCCTGGGCTCCTCTGCTTTACAGAACTACCCATCCCTGCATCGTCTATACGCCTTCAAAAACAGACTCCTGCCCCCTTCCCCAGCCGAAAACAAATCTCACCTAAAGGAAACGTCTTTTAACCTCAACGCAGGCAGGTCTCATTTCCCCCTCTCCCTCCCCCTCCCCGATTTTTGTATGAGGCTGGAGCTACAGTGCTGGATGCGGCAGAAAAACCTCAGCAGAAGAAAGCAATCCAAAGGTTTCCATTAACTGTTCATTTGTAAATTCCGAAGGATGGACGTTTATTTTAAAAAACAAACACCCAACAAAACAAAACAAGACCAGACCATACATCCTCCTGCAGGTTTTGCAATCCAAACATGGCATCGCTGTTGGCGACCTGAACCCAAAAGGGAAACATGGGACATGGAAAGTGGAACAAGGAATGGCCAGCCTGGAGCAGACCCAAAATCCCTTAGGTCCAGTATCCTGGCTCTCACTGAGGCCAGCCCCAGCTGATGCCAGATAACAGAAATGGATCAGCCGATGATTGAAACTAGCCTATTTCCCCCCCAGCTATTATAGATACTGACTCACAAGTCAAAATGAAACAGACTAGTCTGGTTTTGTGGTACAAACAATGGTGGGTCAAAAGGAAGTTTTAATGTGGTAAGGGTCTGTCTGTCGGTGAGCAAAAAACCACCATGCACAATTTTGAAAACGACACTGCCCCTTGAGACCTGAAGAAGCGCTCTGTGCAAGCGCGGAAGCTTGTCTCTCTCACCAACAGAAGTTGGTGCAGAGAAGATATTACCTCTCCCAGCTTGACTCCCCCTTTAAACAATTAAGTCAGTCCTGTGGCTCTATAATACCATAAGATCACACTGTATCATGGGCAGGTCTGCCACATCTCTCTTGCTGGAGACGCTCTCGATAGAGCAATAGTTCAAGAGTATCCCCTCTTGGGATGAAAAATTCTGCAACGTAATTTCAGGAGACATCAAAAATCTTCCATCACATTAGAGGCAACACAAAACAGGGGCTTATCATGGAAACCGTTAGGCAACCTTAACTACTGCCAACCTTAACTATTGATGCTGCCAGCACTGCCTATAATTTGTAAACTTCACTCATTCATGTTTCTCCCAGCTTCACGGCTCTGAAGGAGAGAGGTTTAGGCTTGGCCCACAGACAGTTTTTGTCCCACTACAGCTAAGTGGGGTAGGGGAGGTGGTTTGTTACCAAAATCGTTATAACAGGCACGACGCTGGTGCGGATGCAGTTACACCAGCCTAAACGTGCCTTTTACCAGGAGATATTATTCTCCTTCCCATTTAGGTTTAGCTATACTGGTGTAAAGCTCCTACCGAGGCTGTAAGCTCTTTGGGGCAAGGAATAGGGTTTCTTGGGCGGGGCAGAGGGTGTATAGCTCTGCACAGGGGGTCCTGGTCCATTGGGGCTGCTAGGTGCTGCTGTGATACACGTGGTAAGTAAATAATAATCATAATATACCGATACGACTGCGTCTGCACTAAGGAGAGCTAGACCAGCGTGCTGACACCCGGACAGGTAAAGCATGATGACTTCCGTGTTACTTAGATCAGTGGTTCTCAAACTTTTGTACTGGTGACCCCTTTCATATAGCAAATCTCTGAGTGCGACCCCCCGTTATGAATTAAAAACACAATTTTTATATGTTTAACACCATGATAAATGCTGGAGGAAAAGCGGGGTTTGGGGCGGAGGCTGACAGCTCTTGACCCCCCATGTAGTAACCTCGTGGCTCCCTGAGAGGTCCCGAGCCCCAGTTTGAGAACCCCAGACTCAGATGCTGCGAACAGGCATATACGTGACTCTGCCAGACCGGGGTCCCCCGAAGTCACCCAGGCTGACTCACCAGTGTAAAGGCAGGCATATGCCCATCTGTTTGCAAGTTCAGAGCCGGATGCTCAAACTAAAGTGTCACACGGCGCCAGGTTTACAACGGAGCCAAGGGGAAGGGGCCCATTACAGACCCGTCTAACCCATCCACACGGCTGGGTCTGGCCCCTCGCCCGGGGCAGTCCAGCGCCCAGGCCTTGCTGTGTAAGCGTTTGCTCACCTGTAGTGGGCTTGCCACCCAGCAGCCGGGCTCCACCACGTGGGCCGGGCAAGGCAGCTGGCCACGGGGCCAGTGGGCGCAGCTGGGCCAGGCAGGCTCTCGGGGGTCGCGTCCCAGAGGTCTGCCCTGCTCCCCAGTGCGGGTCTGGCTCCCACCGGTCTCTTCTGCCCGCCACCTGTGGGTCCCCACTCGCCTCCCCGGGGCTGAGCCACCTGGGATAGGTGCAGACCCCGGGCCGGTCTTGGCCGGTGGAGGGGGCAGTACGGGGGGCTCGGGCAGGGCCCACCAGACAAGTGGTCCTGAGGGAGCCTGGCCCAGGCAAGCCCTGCTCCTGCTCCGGCCTGGCTGATCACACTGTGCCGGGGAGCCAGCCCTGGTCACCCTGCCGGCTCAGCCCGGCGGACATGGTGAGAGTGTGGCCGAATGCAGGGCATGGGGGAGTGGGTCGTGGGGTGGGGTGCTGAGCAGTAGGGGAGGTTTGTGTGGTTTGGGATGCTGGGAAGTGGGAGGTTGGGGGGGGGGCTTGGCAGTGGGGGTGCTCTGTGTGTGTTGGGGCCCTGGCCAGTGGGGGGTCTGTGTGGGGCCCTGGGCAGTTGTGGTGGGGGTCGCTGGGCAGTGGGGAGTTTGTGGGGGGTGCTGGGTATAGGGGTCTGTGGGTAGTGGTGGTGGTGTGCAGGGCACTGGACAGTTGTGGTGAGCGGTGCGTGGGGGGGGCAGTCTCAGAGCGGGAGGGCACTGGGCATAGGGGAATGGCGGGGTGCGGTGTGGCACAGGCCTGCCCCCAAGGGCAAAGGACCTGGAACGTTTTCCTCTCCTGCCTGATGCCTGGATGGTTGGAGGGGGACCCGCTCCCGTGTGAGGACGCCTGACCGCTCTGGAACGTTAACAGCTGGAGGGATTTACACCCCCCCACACACACCCCCAGGGCTTACCCTTCAGGAGAGGAGCCTGCATGTACCTGTTTTTACCTCCCCGCTGCCCGGCCCCATCTTGTCCAGCCCCTGTGGGGTGCAGAGACGTGGCTCTCGCCTCCTGCTTCACCTGTTCCTGGTGTGGAGCCAGAATTAGATGAAGGGAGGTGGGGCAGGGACTTGGGTGGAATGTGCTGGATTAGGAGCTGTATTGTATCTGGCGGAAGCTGGCCCTTGGAACGGGGAGGGGAAGGCTGCCAGCCTGGAGAGCGAATTCCTCTCTCTGAGGGTTTTTTAAAGATCTGAGACAGGCTGGCAAGAGATGCCTTGTCCCAGAATGTTCTCGCCCGGATACCTTAGCTCCCGCCTCGCACTACCAGGCCCTGAGATGAAACCAAAGACGGGGGCTCGGAAGATGAAAATGCGCTCAGGCAAGTGAGAGAGAGGACTTGGTCTTTTGAATCACTTTCACTGCACCAAGCGCTCTCCTCCTCCAGTCTCACAGGAGCCCACATTAGAACTTGAAAGATCATTTGGCTCCAGGGCTAATGAACAGAAATGTCCAGAGGACCCTACCGGCTGGGAAATAGAGGCGTCCGGAAGCGCAAAAGGCTAACCCAGTTTCCAACAGACAGCAGGAAAGATTCATCTCCGCTCTCCCTGTCCTTGCACTGAACCTCCTTCCACTAGGACCCACTGCCAGGGATGGAGCAGCCTGGTCTAGCCAGGAAGTGGGAACTGCTTACATTATCCCTGGGATCTGGAAAATGATATTAGCCACATTCAGTCCTGCAGGCTACTGTGCATTCCACTGGAGGGTGGGAGGGAAGTGGTGGCTAATAGGGTACCAGATCTTAGGGGAGACCCTACTGAAAACATGCAGAATTGGTGGGTAAACAGCACCTAGCAATTGCTATAGGGTCCATCTAGGCCCAGCGCTACTTCAGAGGAAGGTGCAAGAAACCCTGCCGTTACAGGGTAACTTGCTCTCAGGGGAAATTTCTTCCTGGCCATCAATAGAGAGATACGGGCTCGTGCCCCGACGCAGGAGAACTTCTATCCCCTCCAAAACCCTGGGACAACTCCAGACGTTTTTGTTTACCCAGCAGCCCCCAGTCAACATCCCAACCCCTCAGCAAGACTCACGCACTCCAGAATGACCCCAGCAGCAACACCCCAAACCATTAACATCCGGTCGACTCACCAAGGGGTGTATGCGCTTAAACTGAATTTCGATGCGATCTTCTTGCTGCAACCTCTCCGCGTTCCTTCCCATGCCCCTTCTTGTCACGTTACATCTCCTATCTCACTGTGAGCTGTTTGGGGCAGGGACCTTCGTCTCTCCGTTCTGTAACATGCCTGCCACATTTCTGGGCACTCTACATGTCATAAATCATTCTAACAACAGATGGGCCGCAGCTCTCCTTGGGACAGCAGCAGGATTCTTAGCAGCCTTCTCAGAAGTGCACCTGTAATTTAAACTTGTCTCCATTCGGAGACCACAACTGCTAAAAGGGAAGCCCTGAGATTAGCTAGCGAATTGGCCGAGGGAGATTTGTGTTTCTAGGTAGGCCTCCGGCTGCTCCCCCTTGTTATCACCGATTGGGTTTCAGCACCGTCACATGCTCTACAGAGCAGGAACATGAGTTGCTCAGAGAGGTTCCCAATTAGCCCTCACCAGGAAGGCAAGGGCATTTGGGGCACAGGAGCCAAGTTAAGATTCAGCACAATAAACATGGTTTACTACGGCATTCCCTTCCATGTCTGATCAGGAACCAAGGGCACTGCTCCTCCGGGGCCTGAGTCAGAAGGTCCTGAACACTTCCAAGAGGTGCTGAGCAACCTGATTTCCAAGGGCTCAGCACCCATCTCTGGGGCCAGACTTTCAGCAGGCATGTTGGGTGCTGGGCTCTTTTGAAAATCTGGCCACTTACCTTGGTAGTTAAAGGGGCACTGGATGCTTTGGAAGAGCTAAAGAAATGCCCTGGCTCCTGTTCCCCTGGTATCCAAGAACTACATAACCTGGGATGTATTTATCCATCCAGCACTCCGCTAATGTAGAGAAGTACCATCCCCATTTTACAGCTGAGGAATTGAGGCAGAGAGAGACTAAGTGACTGCCCCAAGGTCACACAGGGAGTCTGTGGCATCCCCAGTCCAGTGCCTTATCCACAGGACATCCCTCCCTGCTGCTGGTTGGAAAGGAGAAAGAGGAAATAAAGAGGCGTGCGGGGACAAGTAGGAGCCATCTTTTCATAGGACGGACCTGCCACGTACGGATCGCTTCAAGCTGACAGGGTTTCTAAACAGCTCTTGGCCAAAGCATCCTTTTACCCTAATTGGAGGGTGTTTGGATGTTGGATAGTTTGCAGAATAAACTGCTCCTCCCCAAGCTCTGGTGATAGACAGTTTTAATAACAAATCCTGTGTTTTTCCATATCGGAAATGTTCCCTGTCCCTAGGAATTCCCAGCCTTTCACAATTCAGAGGAGGGACGCAGACATGCACATGGCACTGCCATCCTCTCAGCCTGCAGAACCCCCTCTTGGCAGCGAATGCTTCCTCCCGTCAGCCTCCTCCTGCTCCCTTCGTCCGATACGGTTTAGAGGAGCTGGTTCTTTGGTAAATCGCTCCCATCACCGAGAAATACCTGCTGGCCTACCTGCTCTGTAGCTCCAGGCAGGACTCAAGCCCAGAAGCCCTCTCAGCTGTCCACACAGGCTCAAGGTTACAGATAGCACAGAGGGATTCTTCCCAGTTCACAGTGAGAATGACCTGAATCTCGCGGAACAGTGTTCTCAGAAACGGCACAGAGACAATGACCGGCGTTTACACTACCCGTCCTGGGACACGGTTATACCCTAGAAGGGATCTTATGGCGGAGATAGGAAGATGCCATCTCTAGCACATAGATTTACTGTGAAACAAATGCAAGGAGTGAAATTCTGGCCCTGCTGAAGTCAATGGGAGTTTGGCCATTGATTCCAAATGGGGCCAGATTGTCGCCCAGGGTTGCTAGATCTCACAAGTTTCACAATATCTGGTGTCTCTCTAAAAGCCCCAGCTCCTGGAGTCATGTTATCTTGTGACAAATTTCCTGCCCTACAAAAAATTTTGAGGTTTCAACATTTTTTCCTATCCTGAATTGGGACAAAAAGTCCAAATCTCAAAATTTTTCACAAAATCTGAATTTTTTTTTCCATCTTACGCCAATCACAATATTTTATTTCAATAAATCTGAACTGTTTTGTTTGGATTTCAACCTTTTTATTTTTAAAAAATTCGAACAGAACATGGCAAATGTCTATACAGAAAGTCTTTGTGGCATGAAACGTTTTGATTTTTACGAAGTGTCAAAATGGGACGTTTTCAAACCCCCCGCCCCGATTTAAAAAACAAACAAACAAAAAACAGGTGTCAGAAAACTCCCAACCAGTTCTACTTTCCAGCCCTTGTCGTTGCAGAGGGAAAAACACCCTCCCGCAAACGTGATCTGAGTGTGACCGAAAGGTTCAAAATCCAGATGGCAAAAGGAAGAACCCCAAACAAAGTATTATTTTTTTACAAAGTCTCCTGGCTTTTGAAGACTCGGAGGCGGCGATGCCAGAAAGGTGCCTCTTTCTGAAGCCGTTAATAGAAGTCATGTTTCCCTTTATTTCCTGAATGAGTTAAACGCTCTCTCTTTTTCTTTGCTGTCACCCTTCTTTCCTTTCTGGGTCGGAGGCGCCCTGCGATCGACATAACCCCGACGTGACACGTGTGGAGTAGAGAGCCCCTCCTCAGCGGGCATTACACGCTCCAGTCCCCAGCTGGAACGTCGGCAGGGACATTTGCTCGCATCCTCTGCACCCCGCCGCAGCCCAATCAGAATTCTTGATTCCCCGACACCCCAGCACGACAGAGCCTCCCTGCACCCCCAAACCACAGCAAGAAGAGGCCCCACGTGGGGATCACAACCCAGGGGAAGGTCTGCTGTGCGGAGCGGTGTTCGTCTCTCCCCAAACCCATGTGCAGTCCCCACTCGTTTCCCTTGCAGGCGTTTTTCCAAAGGGCAGAGCCAGTGACCCAGAATCGCAGGAGCAGCCCAGTATGGCCACGGGGCCGCCTGGCTCTGTTCTGTCAAGCTGATGCAAAGAGCGCTCAGCCTCAAACACAGGCTGCGTTGACACGGATTCTCTGCTTCCTCTGCCCCTGGCCAAGAGGCCTGGGTCAAGCCGCACTGGGGAGCGGGAGAGAAGAGCTGGCAGGCCCCTGGTGGTCTCTCAAGGGCTGGCCCTGTAGGCTCCGGCGGCGCTGAATTTAATGATATGCTCTGCCTGCATATTTTATCTGGCAGCTGGTTGTTTTGGGTCAGGGTCTCTGATGGTCTGTACTTAGCCACCTCCGTTAACAGACGGAACAAACCCGGGGGCATCAGAAAGGCGGCTCTGTAGTGCTGGGAAAGCTGTACTGCCCTCCCACCCCTCTCTTAAGCCCACAGGGTTCCTACAGACTAGGGGTACAGCGCCTGGCACGATGGGGTCCTGATCCAGGACTGGGGCTCCTAGGTGCTATGGGAATAATAATAAATAATCATAAATGCCTTGTTACCAGCTGGGCTTCCACCTCTGTTCCACTGCGGGGAGACAAAAGGTCAGAAAATCCCACGTGCTGATGAGCCAAGTTTATTGGGTAAATAACTGGAGTGGGACCATGGGGTGTATTCAGAGGGGTGGAGATACTAAGGGAGATTGGGACTTTCGGTTCCCCCTGTCCTGTAACATGAGAATGGGACACCCAGCAAAATTAAATGGTGAGAGATGAAAAACCGATAGAAGGAAACACAACTTCACCCAGCATGGGCTGCAGAACTCAGTACCACAGGAAGTTGTTGAGTCCAAGAACTCAAAAAGATTCTGAAAGGTACTGGGCATTTATATGGATAATAAAAACATCCACAGTTCTTAACATTAATTACAACAACATTTTTGAAAGGGATATGAGACCTCGTGCTACAGGGCTTCAGCCAATATGTATTAGAGACCAGGGCAAGACCCCCCCTGGAGGGCAGATTATCCCACAACTGCCTCCTTCGACTGAACTCCCTGGTACTGGCCACTGTCAGAGGCAGGATGCTGGAGCAGATGGCTGGGGCCTGATCCAGACTGGCGGCGTCTATGGTCCTACGCACCCAAACCCTTGTGACACGAGCACGCGGCAAGCCAAGTAATACATAACACCACCTCACGGCATAACATCGCCAATTGTGGCCGACGTGTCTCTCTGTTGGGATCGGGCACAAGATGCCTCTGTCGTCTGGGCACGAATGAGGGATAACGAGTGGCGCAGAGATCCACGTGCTCTTCTGTGGGAGCTAGTTTACATTTTGCACCAGCGGCTCTCTGGGAAGAGGGGAAGGCGTGAGCATGGCTGCCAGTGGCTCCACAGTGCCCAGCTTGGAGGATTTCTACCAAGCCACCCCGCAGCCGGCGACAGGAAGGCTGTGTTCCAAAATCAAATTGGAGCCAGGGAAAGCCCCCCGGGACATGCTCGAGACCGGCAGGAGCCCCAAATGCCACCGCCCACTTTGGAACTTCCTCGGCTGGGTCGCTCGGTCCTGGCAGCCCTTGGAACCCAGTCGTGGCGAGTTAGGAAGGGTGGGAGGAGGCGGGCAGGCAGCTGGCTTGTGAAGGGAGTCCCCACCCGCGTGGGAGACAGCACCCAACGCGGTGTCTTTTGGGGGGGAATTAAAAATACTGGCAGCTATTGCGCACACAGTGCCCAGATGCGCAGCCCGGCGGGAGCCCTTTGCTGGAGTCAAAGCCCTTTTCATTCTGCCGACACAACAAGCCCGTGCCAGCTGTTACAAGGGAGGAGCTGCTGGCGCCTGGCGGAGGAAGGGCAGAGCAGTGGTTAGGGCTGTGGTCTGGGACTGGGGAGACCCAGGGTGAGTTCCCTGCTCCACCAGACTCTGGGTGTGGCCCTGGGCCAGTCACTTGCGCTAGGTCTCAGCCCCATTTTACAGATGAGGAATTACCGCCACGCCCTGTCAGCAGGACAAAGACAGTAGAGAGGCTCAGATCCTATGGTGACGGGAACCAGATAAGCTCCTCGGAGAGAGGTTACTGGGCAAGCGGCCTGGTTAGCTCGCTGCCTCCCTAGCACCAGACCCACAGAGTCCGCCACCTGCGACCGCAGCTCCCAGGCTGTTTCGGAGCATCCCAGTCACTGTGCATGTGATTAACCTGCCTCCTGGCAGTACTGCTCTGCGCCAAAGCCCAGGGTCTGTGCAGGCAGCAGGACGAGAAATGTCCCGTTGAGAGTCAGCTCTCCCAAGCTCCGACCCACTCAGCCATCTCCTCCAAGGGTCGCCAAAGCATGGGCCAGCGGGAAGGAGGAGGAGGGGCTGGGGAGTTTATTTCTTCTATTTACTGAAATGCCCAGACTTTTCAAGCAACTCCTGTCCCGACTCGGCCGTGATCTCATGATGCTTCACAGAATGCCAGAGGGGCCTTCTGAACCCCTCCTCCTCCCACCCAAACCCGGACATTGCTAGAGGACTGAATCATATTCGCCTGTCCTAGCACTTCATCGTTCACTGAGCTGGAGCCAGGATGTACAGTCCTTGCGGCGCAGCCCAGCAACAAGGGAAGTTTTTGTTGAATCAGATCATGTCCTCCCCTGCACTTCCTCCCACTTCTATCTTATTCCCAGCCTCACAACACCTTATGGGCTCTTGCAAGGCAATTCGCTGCCTTTGCTGCCCCTGCAGCTAGGGAGGAGCATTATAGAGCAAATCATATTTAGGAATAATATAGCCAAAAAATGATGACGAAAAAGCAAAAATCAGCTCAAATCTCTCTAGATGTAGGAGTTTCCTCTCTCAAAGTGCAGAATAAAGCACCGAGAATGCCACATTTTGATTGCACATCTTAATTTGTAACCACGGCCATTTCAACCACCAGCTAATTAGTTGGAAATTGGCTTTGAGAAATGCATCCCTAAAATCAATCCCCCCCACCCCCCTGCACCTGGGAAGGGCTTGGAGTTCCTGTGTTTTCAAGGTGGCCTGGTGACCTTTCAAGGTGACCAGGAGTTCTCTGGGATTTCATCCTGGACAGCCTTCATTCCCTGAATTCACACAAACCACTGGAGCAAAGATCTGACTTGTCTCCTCAGAGGAATGCAACTTTGTGGCGGGTAACTAGCTTCTCAACAGAGGAAAGACGCATGATTAATCCTGACCTGGGGCAGAGTCAGGAAGGAGGAGGTAACTGTCAAATCCTAATTCTGTCTCCTTTACACCCTGAGGCAGGCTCTCTCCCCTCCTCATCACCCCTCCCCCCTTCTTTTTTTCCTTTGTGGAGGGGAAGGAATGTTTCATGAAAGAAGAGAAAACAATCCCCCGATCAGTTCAGCCTCTGTTCTAGGCTCTTTTTAATTTATAAATTCTAACCGAGTCCAATTTGTTACAGCCAAAGAATAATTGACGGAAATGAAAAGGGAGGAAAGAAATTTAAATTGTGATTCTTTCACCGTTCCGGTGAAACAACTGATTCAGAGCAAATTAAGCAGGTTCCTTTCCCTCCCACCACTTTGGCCTGCACCTGCGGGAGCGCACAGATCTCTTGCTGCAGTGCCTTCTCAATTACCTACTATTGTTCTTCATTATTTCTATTACTGTAGTACCCAAAGGCGCTGGTGCTAAGCCGTGCACACTCAGTGAGAGACAGTCGTTTCCCCAAAGAGGTTTAGACAAGACTGAGTGGGAGGGGAAACTGAGGCACAGCCAGAGGAAGTGGCTTCCCCACAGTCACACAGCAGGTCAGGGTCAGAGCCAAGAACAGAACCCAAATCTCTTGATGCCTAGGCCAGTGCCCCACCCACTAGACCATAGTGAGTCTCTCTGAAGAGGTTAGGGGCACACACAGAAAGAGACAAGTGGATTTAGAACAAGGTTTAGCTCAGTGTTTCTGACTGTCCAGAGAGGGGCCAATGCAGCCTCTGCAATTCCCTCTTCACTAACTGCAGGGGAAGGGGGACATGCATGCAGACTGCACTGGGGAATGGAATATACTGCATGCAAACCCAAGCAAATTTGCATGGACTAAACCTTGAGTGTGAAAACCTGTCTGTGCACATTTAGAGACAGATGATGAAAATTTGCCCTTAATCTCTATCTGTCTCATTATTTACATGCGGGGTGTACGGACAAAGCACCGGTGAGCGGTTTTGTTTTTACTGGTCTAGCACCTTTGGCAAGTAACGGTATTGAATGACAAGGTGCCCTGCCCATGGCATGTGCTCTAGGTACGTGTACACCATCCGTTCACCTCTCGGGCCAGTGTCCTAGCAGTGTAGCTCCATTGACTTCAAGGCACTCCCAATTTACACTGGTGGAAACTAGCGGAGGATCAGCCCCATTTACACACTACCATTTAGTTATCTGGAGGGCAGGGTGCAATTCGCACCACGACGCGACCCCGTACGGCCTGGCAATGGCCCAGCACTAAGGAGCTGCTTCAGGTGCCAGACTTCCAAAATGGCCCAGATATTTAAAGCAAATAAAGAAAAAACTCCCTCCCCCACAACACACCCCAAGCCGACGGGGAAAGATGACCGGGCAAGAGGACACGCAGAACAAGCCAGGACCATATATAGCTGCACTTAGTGACATGGGACTGTAGCGTGCACTACAATGGCGGAATGTCAATCTCTTCTTCGCTTAATATCGGCCCACCGTGGACCTGCCCTGCTCTCAGCCAGAGGGCAGGCGAGTGCTCTGGTTATGGTGGAACACGGTTCATGCAAGTGGACGTGGACACAGGCAGCCTCAGAGGCGTGTATGTACGGGAACAGACATTTAGAACAGAGCATCATTCTGTGCCTTACCGGCAGAATGGTGACACTCTGACGTCGTCCACCCTAAACCATCAACCGGCCTAGATACTTGTCGCACTCAAGTCCGAGGCAAATTGCAGAAGCAGAGTGGCCTAGTGGTTAACACAGAGAGCTAGGCATCCGGAGGCCTGGGTTCTGTTCCCAGCTCTTCTAATAACTGCCTGAGTTTCTTCTCCTTCTGTGTCGATTTAGGCTGGAAGCTCTTTGGCGAAGGGCTGACACCTACGCTGTGTGTCTAGACAGCGCCCAGCACAAAGGGACCCTGGTCCTGACGGAGGCCTTTAGTAACCCAATCACCAGAACCAGACACAACAGTGACCCTTGAATCCCGCACTGTGCCTAGGAAAAGCATTCCGGGTAAGTTCTTTTTGAACAAACAAACCAACCACAGAGGCTTACAGGGGAGGGGGGACAAACAGAAAAATTAGAATCGCTTCCAATCATCAGCTCAGACTTCAGATACGGCGGCACACAATGACCTGGGGCACCAGCCTGCAGAAATTTCATTTTAAAATATTTATCTGTATTACGGTCACATCTGGAGGTCAGAGCTCCATTGTGCCAGGCGCTGTACAAACATACAATTAAAGAGGCAGTCCCTTCCCACAGCAGGGGTAGCTCAAGAAAATCATGAGATGATACTGGTCAGTATGAAAAGCAATGGGTCACAGCTAACCAGCTGCCTAGCCATTGTCCAGGGCTGTCGAGGCATCACAGCAGAGAAGAGACTGAAGGAGGAATTCGAAGGAGGACCACAAGGTGGCTTTGAGAGTCTGTTTCAGGGTTGAGAGTTCCAGAGGGCGGAAAAGACCTTCAGACCCAGGGAACCCAGCTCGGTTCTCCCTCTGACTTGTAAAACAGTCAACTGCTCTTCGCTTTTGGAATTTTTCATCAAGTTTCTGCCTAGATCAGTGGTTCCCAAACTTGTTCCATCGTTTGTTCAGGGAAAGCCACTGGCAGCCGGGCCAGTTTGTTTACCTGCCGTGTCCGCAGGTTTGGCCGATCGCGGCGCCCAGTGGCCGCGGTTCGCTGCTCCAGGCCAATGGGAGCTGCTGGAAGCGGCTGCCAGTACGTCCCTCAGCCCGCGCCGCTTCCCGCAGCCCCCACTGGCCTGGAGCAGCGAACCGCGGCCACTGGGCGCCGCGATCGGCCAAACCTGCGGACGCGGCAGGTAAACAAACCGGCCTGGCCCGGCAGGGGCTTTCCCTGCACAAGCGGTGGAACAAGTTTGGGAACCACTGGCCTAGAGCCACTTTTCACAGAGCCTTGAAAATGGGGCTTGTAATGGCTGCGCAATTATATACCACTCCTCTAAGTTTGCCCCACAGCTAGACAGGCCATGGTCCATGCTTGGAATCAAATACACATTTGTCATTATTATTTAATTAGATTTCTAGTTCTAGTTCTAATATTTCATTGTAACCCCCCTCACCCCCCAACTGTACTAACATATCCGCCTAAGACAGACAAACACATAACAAGACTCACTTTCCTACCATCTAGCTCTGAAGAGGCAAAAGCATCCAAGAGATCTATTCAATGCACAATTCCAGTTATTAGTTACAGATTTAACAATCATGGATGGATGATCATAGAATCATAGAATATCAGGGTTGGAAGGGACCCCTGAAGGTCATCTAGTCCAACCCCCTGCTCGAAGCAGGACCAATTCCCAGTTAAATCATCCCAGCCAGGGCTTTGTCAAGCCTGACCTTAAAAACTTCCAAGGAAGGAGATTCCACCACCTCCCTAGGCAACGCATTCCAGTGTTTCACCACCCTCCTAGTGAAAAAGTTTTTCCTAATATCCAATCTAAACCTCCCCCACTGCAACTTGAGACCATTACTCCTCGTTCTGTCATCTGCTACCATTGAGAACAGTCTAGAGCCATCCTCTTTGGAACCCCCTTTCAGGTAGTTGAAAGCAGCTATCAAATCCCCCCTCATTCTTCTCTTCTGCAGGCTAAACAATCCCAGCTCCCTCAGCCTCTCCTCATAAGTCATGTGTTCTAGACCCCTAATCATTTTTGTTGCCCTTCGCTGGACTCTCTCCAATTTATCCACATCCTTCTTGTAGTGTGGGGCCCAAAACTGGACACAGTACTCCAGATGAGGCCTCACCAATGTCGAATTGAGGGGGACGATCACGTCCCTCGATCTGCTCGCTATGCCCCTACTTATACATCCCAAAATGCCATTGGCCTTCTTGGCAACAAGGGCACACTGCTGACTCATATCCAGCTTCTCGTCCACTGTCACCCCTAGGTCCTTTTCCGCAGAACTGCTGCCTAGCCATTCGGTCCCTAGTCTGTAGCGGTGCATTGGATTCTTCCGTCCTAAGTGCAGGACCCTGCACTTATCCTTATTGAACCTCATCAGATTTCTTTTGGCCCAATCCTCCAATTTGTCTAGGTCCTTCTGTATCCTATCCCTCCCCTCCAGCGTATCTACCACACCTCCCAGTTTAGTATCGTCCGCAAATTTGCTGAGAGTGCAATCCACACCATCCTCCAGATCATTTATGAAGATATTGAACAAAACCGGCCCCAGGACCGACCCCTGGGGCACTCCACTTGCCAACTAGACATGGAGCCATTGATCACTACCCGTTGAGCCCGACAATCTAGCCAGCTTTCTACCCACCTTATAGTGCATTCATCCAGCCCATACTTCCTTAACTTGCTGACAAGAATACTGTGGGAGACCGTGTCAAAAGCTTTGCTAAAGTCAAGAAACAATACATCCACTGCTTTCCCTTCATCCACAGAACCAGTAATCTCATGATAAAAGGCGATTAGATTAGTCAGGCATGACCTTCCCTTGGTGAATCCATGCTGACTGTTCCTGATCACTTTCCTCTCATGCAAGTACTTCAGGATTGATTCTTTGAGGACCTGCTCCATGATTTTTCCAGGGACTGAGGTGAGGCTGACTGGCCTGTAGTTCCCAGGATCCTCCTTCTTCCCTTTTTTAAAGATTGGCACTACATTAGCCTTTTTCCAGTCATCCGGGACTTCCCCGGTTCGCCACGAGTTTTCAAAGATAATGGCCAATGGCTCTGCAATCACAGCCGCCAATTCCTTCAGTACTCTCGGATGCAACTCGTCCGGCCCCATGGACTTGTGCACGTCCAGCTTTTCTAAATAGTCCCTAACCACCTCTATCTCCACAGAGGGCTGGCCATCTCTTCCCCATTTTGTGATGCCCAGCGCAGCAGTCTGGGAGCTGACCTTGTTAGTGAAAACAGAGGCAAAAAAAGCATTGAGTACATTAGCTTTTTCCACATCCTCTGTCACTAGGTTGCCTCCCTCATTCAGTAAGGGGCCCACACTTTCCTTGGCTTTCTTCTTGTTGCCAACATACCTGAAGAAACCCTTCTTGTTACTCTTGACATCTCTCGCTAGCTGCAGCTCCAGGTGCGATTTGTCCCTCCTGATTTCATTCCTACATGCCCGAGCTATATTTTTATACTCTTCCCTGGTCATATGTCCAACCTTCCACTTCTTGTAAGCTTCTTTTTTATGTTTAAGATCCGCTAGGATTTCACCGTTAAGCCAAGCTGGTCGCCTGCCATATTTACTATTCTTTCGACACATCGGGATGGTTTGTCCCTGTAACCTCAACAGGGATTCCTTGAAATACAGCCAGCTCTCCTGGACTCCTTTCCCCTTCAAGTTAGTCCCCCAGGGGATCCTGGCCATCCGTTCCCTGAGGGAGTCGAAGTCTGCTTTCCTGAAGTCCAGGGTCCGTATCCTGCTGCTTACCTTTCTTCCCTGCGTCAGGATCCTGAACTCAACCAACTCATGGTCACTGCCTCCCAGATTCCCATCCACTTTTGCTTCCCCCACTAATTCTACCCGGTTTGTGAGCAGCAGGTCAAGAAAAGCGCCCCCCCTAGTTGGCTCCTCTAGCACTTGCGCCAGGAAATTGTCCCCTACGCTTTCCAAAAACTTCCTGGATTGTCTATGCATCGCAGTATTGCTCTCCCAGCAGATATCAGGAAAATGATGAAATGAACCCACCTAGGAGCAGGGCCGGATTAACTCTCCTATGGGCCCAGGGCTATTAGATTGCGTGGGGCCCCTGTATACAAGTCTTTTTCCTAATTTACAACAAAATGATCACAATTATGGCATTGTGGCTATTAACACTATACTAAACTTGCCTTTTAATCAACATAAAGCCATTCTGTGGTTACATTTCAGTCTTAAAACATATATAATATAGTTCAATTCATTCAAAATAGCCTACTTCTTACCTTAGAACAACTGTTTTATTAGTTTCTTTCTGGGAGGGAGTTTGGGTGCAGGAGGGGGCTCCAGGCTGGGGCAGAGTGTTGGGGTGAAGGAGAGGGTGAGGGGTGTGGGCTCTTGGTGCAGGAGGGGATTCTGACCTGGGGCAGGGGGTTAGAGTGCAGGAGGGGGTGCGAGGTGCAGGCTCCGGCCAGGAGGCACTTACCACAGGCGGCTTCCAGCCGGCAGTGCAGTAGGGCTCAGGCAGGCTGCCTGCCTGCATGCCATGGTCCCACGCTGCTCCCGGAAGTGGCCGGCTGCTGGCACATCTCTGCGCGCCCCTGGGGGGAAGGGGGACAGCATGTCTCCATGCACTGCCCATGCCCGCATGCTGTAGGGATGGTAGTGGGGGTGGGGTCAGCATGCGGCGCTGCCTCCCCCACACTCTCAGGGGCTGCAGAGATGTGCCAGCAGCCAGCCACTTCTGGGAGCGGCTTGGGGCCACGGCATGCAGGCAGCCTGCCTGAGCCCTGCTGCGCCGCTGGACTTTTAGCGGCCCGGAGATCGCGATCGACTGGCAGAGGCTCCAGGATTGAGGTCCCCCTTAGCCTGAGGCCCTGGGCTGCAGCCCCTAAAGCCCTTGCGTTAATCCGGCCCTGCCTAAGAGCGTTATGAGACAATCACAGAAATGTGGGGCTGAAAGGAACATCAAGAAGCCGTCAAATCCAGCCCCCTGCGCTGAGACAGGACCATGTAAACCTAGACCATCCCCCGTTCTCTCTACACCAGCCCTTTGCATGTCTGCAGACTGTGATCAGGTCCCCCTCAGCCTGCTTTTCTCAAGACTAAACATGCCCAGTTTTTAACCTTTCCTCCCAGATCAGGTTTTCTAAGCTTTGGATCATTTTTGTTGCTCGGCTCTGGACTCCCTCCATTTTGTCCACATCTTTCCTGAAGTGTGGCACCCAGAACTAGACACAGGACTCCAGCTGAGACCTCAGCAGAGCAGAGCAAAGTGAAACAATGACCTCCCGTGTCTAACCTACAACACTCCTGTTAATACACCCCAGAACGAGATCACCCACTGGTGATTCAGATCCAATTTGTGCTGCACTATAACGCCCTAGATCAGGTGTCTCAAACAGACGGCCCACGGAGTTATTTGCTGCGGTCCACCAAGCTCCCCGCCCCGGCATTATTTCCTGCGGCTGCCAAGCTCCCCTCCCCTACTGCCTCCCTTCCCCCCCAGCGCGCCACGTTCCCGCTCCTCTGCCTACTTCCAGGCGCTTCCCGCAGCCAAACAGCTGTTTGGCGGTGCTTAGCACTTTCCAGGAGGGAGGTGGGAGGAATCATAGAATCATAGAATATCAGGGTTGGAAGGGACCCCTGAAGGTCATCTAGTCCAACCCCCTGCTCGAAGCAGGACCAATTCCCAGTTAAATCATCCCAGCCAGGGCTTTGTCAAGCCTGACCTTAAAAACCTCTAAGGAAGGAGATTCTACCACCTCCCTAGGTAACGCATTCCAGTGTTTCACCACCCTCTTAGTGAAAAAGTTTTTCCTAATATCCAATCTAAACCTCCCCCACTGCAACTTGAGACCATTACTCCTCCTTCTGTCATCTGCTACCATTGAGAACAGTCTAGAGCCATCCTCTTTGGAACCCCCTTTCAGGTAGTTGAAAGCAGCTATCAAATCCCCCCTCATTCTTCTCTTCTGCAGGCTAAACAATCCCAGCTCCCTCAGCCTCTCCTCATAAGTCAGGGAGGAACGGGGACCCGCGCGCTGAGGGGAGGAGGCAGAGAAGAGGCGGAGATTTGGGTAAGGGGTTGGAATAGGGGCAGGAAGGGGGCAGAGTTGGGGTGGGGACTTTGGGGAAGGGGTTGGAATAGGGTTAGGGAAGGGGTGGAGTGGGGGCAGGGCCGGGGCCAGCGGGGGGAGGGGTGTCAGTGGTGTGGCCCTCGGGCCAATGTACTCGTCCTCATGTGGCCCTTGTGGTGATTTGAGTTTGAGATCCCTGTCCTAGATCCTTTTCAGCAGTACAACCAATTAGCCAGTTAGTCCCCAGTTTGTAGCTGTGCATTTGATTTTCTCCTTCCAAGAGAAGTACGTGGCACTTGACTTTTTTGAATTTCACCTTGTTGAATTCAGGCCAATTCTTCAATTTGCCAAAATCGTTTTGAATTCTAATCCAGTCCTCCAAAGCGTTTGCCACCACTCCCAACTTGGTGTCATCTGCATATTCCCCACTCTATTATCCAAGTCATTAATGAAAATATTGAATGGTACCAGACCCAAGACTGACCCCTGCTGGACCCCACTAGATACCAGTTTGATTGCAAACCATTGCTAACTACACTTTGAGTCTGGTCTTTCAACCAGCTGTGCACAATTTCATCTAGACCACATTTCCTGAGCTTGCTTATGAGAATGCCATGTGGGACTGCATCAACGGCTTTACTAAAATCAAGCCATATCATGCCCATTACTTCCTCCTACCCACCAGGCCAGTAACTGTGCCAAAGAAGGAAATTAGTTTGGTTTGGCATGATTTGTTCTTGACAAATCCATGTTGGCTATTCCTTATCACCCTATAATCCTCTAGGTGCGCACAAACTGATTGTTGAATAATTTGTTCCAGTATCTTTCCAGGTATCAAAGTAGGGTCTATAATTCCCCAGGTCCTCCTTGTTCCCCTTCTTAAAGATAGGAACTATGTTTGCCCTTCTCCAGTCCTCTCGGGCCTCACCCATTCTCCCTGAATTCTGAAAGATAATTGTTAACAGTTCTGAGATTGCTTCAGCTACTTCTTGAAGTACGGGGAACAGTGGGAGAGGGCTCTTCAATTTGCTATCAGGAGCACAATTTATTAAAAATTTCAACAACTTTCGGGTTTGCTTGAAATACTTATTATTAGAAATCCATTATTATCCGTCACTTGGCATCTTTAAATCAAGATTGCTCTAGCTCAACCAGAAGATATGGGCTTGATGCAGGAATCCCTGGGTGAAATCCTCTGGCTTGGGCTATACAAGAGTCGAAAGTGATCCCGCCCTGCCCCTGATGTTAAAAATCTATGAAAGGGGCTGCCCGCAGAGGAAATGTGGTTCAACAGACTCACTAGCACAGTCTTTTAAGACAGCTGAGTGCTGAAATTAGAAAATAGATGTTCCCCCAAGACCTTTCCAAGAGTTAGCCCCCTCTGATAAAAGTAACTGCTAGGGAAATTCACCCCAAAGAATACCAGAAAAAGCAAGGTTCCAGCATTTGATGAAGAGACCCTGAAAACCAAATCCCGTAACTGAAGTGGGATGGAAAATGATGCATTTGACATTATGCTGAGAATGCATCCAAATTAATTCTTTCCTCCATTAAATCCTGGCAATGACAAAAAAGCAACATCCCCAGGTTTTGAAAGTAGCTAATAATGGAGAAGTAAGAACAGAAGCCGTTTGTGGGGAGATAATAGTGGTGGTTGGTTTTTGCGGCATCCACACATAAAGATGTTCCCGAGAAAGCGTTATAACTGCAGGCCCTTTTGCAGATGGATAGGAAGATTATTGGTTTAATGAGACATTACTCTTCTGGAGAGAACAGAAAGCATTAGTACCCAGTCAATTAAAAGCAGCCAAATAAAATATGAATCAATAAACCCCAAATGTCTTCAGAACCCGAGCATGACACCTCCCAGCAATTTACAACGCGGCTTCCTGCTACCACACGCCAGCAGTCTCCGACTGACCCCGTCACAAAGGGGCAGTGCTGCCCTCAACCATACTCCTAGACACTCCCGTTCTACTGCCGGCTTTTCCAGGCCACTTCTACAGCGGGAGTCCAGCGACCGGGGCAGCTGCGCCATTGCAAACCCGCAGTGCAAACAGGCAACATTTCACTTTGCATCAGTCGAGCCCACCCCTGCTCGAGACCGAGGTGGTTCGCTGAACTGCAAGCTGCGGCCTCCCTTGTCTACACTGGCTCTGCTAATGCCAGCTGCTGGCCAGTGGCTGCTGAATCCAGGCTAATCCCAGGTACACGTCCCTAAAGTGCCACAGTGGTATGGTTGCACGGCTGCAGCGTTTTAAGTGTAGACCTGCCCAAAGCCAAAGTGCCCGAGCCAATGTTGACTTCAAGGGACATTTCAGCCAGGCCCATAAGGAGATGCCTGCCTGTCAGCACGTGGGTAGCCCCACTGGACTCAACGAGATGCACTCAAGTCCCTCGAGGCACAGTGCTGCTGCAAAGGTCTTCATCACAAGCCATCAGCTTTAGCACCTGCACGGCAACACAACTCATTCAGCAGCTAGCGTGGGGCCATCAGCCCACACGTCTGCATGGCCCGAGACAACGGGGCTCAGCATCATTTTGAGCCGTAAGAGAATTTAAAGTTTTTCTGACTTTGGGTGCGTTTTATTTCATATTCATTCTATTAAGAAAACAAACACAAATTAAAAAACCTGTTGAGGGTTCCTGCCTGCAGCAGTCAAGACAAAAATCAAAAAGAGTAAGCGGGGCAGACCCACAGCTAGTGTAAACAGTCGCCAGGCCTTTGACTTCGGTGGAAGTACGACAATTTGACAAAGTGGTAACAACGACAAAGCCTCATAAAGGATTCAAAAGCCTTAATTACAATGCAGCTAATAATTGACGCACTGGTGGAGAACCTTGCAGAACCCATGCATTAATACAAAGTTACTCGTCACTTTGGCTAATTAAGAACTTTCATGGCCAGCTTTTAACTCCACATGCTAGCACTTTAGCCCTAAAATGCCCTAGGAAAATAGAATTTTTTTATTCAAATCCTTTAGATATTCAGAACATTCTGGTTTAGAGGCTTCACTCTCCCTCTGTGTGCTTTAAAACACCGCTTCAGAAGAGGAGGACACTTTACACATGTCAAGAAGTAAACAAAACTTGAATAAATATGGCCAACAGAATATATGCTAACAAAACCTTTGCAGTCCTGAACTTTTCTCCAAAATGTCAGGGTACCCCAGTGGAATGCAATACTATACAAAGGGTTCCATTAAACTACCAGGCATTGATAGGATACATTACTTTATTGCACAGTGCCCTCTGGTAAGAAATTTTCTGGAGTAAAATTATTCTCATTGTTTTGTCATTTGAGGTGGAATACTGAAAAATTAGAGAGGCAAAGGAAATAGAAAGTAGAACAGGCAGGTGGTGGCGAATAAGGGAAAATATCCAGAGGAAGCGTGTTATCATGTGCCAGAACACAGAATAGTTTCTATTTTGAAGTTTAAAAAATAAAAATGTCGAGATTTCAGAACATTAGTTACATATTTTAAGCAACAAAGGTAAAGGTAAGCTATATTTTTTAAAACCCGCTTTGACTAACAAATATCCTAGATAAATATCCTGAGAACTGTTACTTGTTCCAGAAACACAGGGAAAGACAGCTCATGAAAGATGGATTGTTTTTCAAATGATTAAAAAAATGAAAGTGATCTATGCAAGGCAGCTGACAAGCAATGCCGTAGTTAAAAAAACCCAGCCAGATGTGCCAGCTTAATGCCATCCGTGTTTCCTTGGACGCAACCGTCTTATAAAACACTCACAGACATAAACATGCCCATGTACGTGATATAGTAATAATCTATAAATATACAGTATATATATATATATACATACATACATACACATAAAGAGAGAGAGAGCAGGAACCATCCTATAGATCCCAGCTGGTCAGACACCCATAACACTGACGACAAAAACAACAACGTAAGACATGGGCGTGAAATGCAAATGGAAAGCTGTGTCATTTAACGGCATGGTAGAAAGTTGACAATGGTAATACTCAAAGCACAGATCCGCGGCTCCTACGTCTGTAAGCGAAACTAGACTGTACACAAGCGTTCCAGTTACACTTTATTTGCTGCTGCAGCTTGACTCAATGAGCCTTCTGCAGCCAGAAAACACCAGCTAACCAGGATCAGCAGAGCTTCTTGCAAGCTTTTTAACTGTGTTTTCCTCAAAGCCGTTGCCTTGTCTTCTCCCCCACCAAACCTCATTTCATATGAAGAGCACAGCGCACTGGCCTCATCTTCCAGGCAAGCAAAACAGACACAGGAGGATGCGCCAAAGTAAAAGCTGACCCCCAAATGAAAAGAGAGGACGAAATAAAGCTCACGTCAGCATGCAACCTGTTTCTCGTAGCCCTGGGAAAAATCAATAGGCTGCAGTGAATCAAGCTCAGCTTGAAAGCCACCGGTGATTAAGATTCAAAAGCTGGGAGCTGAAGAAACAGGGTGTGCGCGTGTGTTTGGGGGGAGGCTGACCATTCTGAGCGTGTACTGATGCAAGACTGAACTGCTTCTAATTACAGAGATACAACCGCCGTTCAAATGGGTTCTCGAGGGATGGAAATGGGGAAGGATATGAATCCACTTGGCTTGTAAACTGCCCTTTAGGACTGCACGGTGCTGATCGAGGGGTTCAGGGAGGATCCGATAGGTTTAATTAGGCAGAGGATATTCAAGGATCATGCTCCTAGAACCAGGCACCATTTCCAAGCCAGGAAGTTCCGTGAGTCTCCTCGGCTCTCTCCTGACAGCACAATAGTTCATATCAGGATCTTTTGCACTGACCCTCAAGCCTTTGGCCAAGCTCACAAGGGGAAACACACTCCGGGGTCCGTAATCTGAGCTGAACTGGCCTCAGATCGGGAGGAAACGGGACAGTTTTTACAACTTGCACCTTGATTGGATTTCACGTTTCTGGGCTCAGGGGACTCTATAAAAGCCCGTTGCAGGTGGCTGGGTGATTAAAGGCTGCGCCGTCTCTGCACAGAGGAGTGCACCTGGGATGTTAGCAGCCTGGACTTTCCCGAACCATTCGCAGGTATCCCTTCGTGGCGCTCGTCCTAGTTCAATTTCTTTGCCATCACCGCTGCAAAACTGGCCAAACACCCGCCCCCCCAGTGCTTGCTGCAAGCTTCTGTGATCGCTGCGTAACGCGCACCCACGAGAAGCTTCCCTCTAAACCCACCCTCGATTTTCCAGCTGCCGCACAATCCGAGCGAACAGCTTTCCCACTTCCCGCTGATTAAAAAGCCGACTGCGACAGGGACCTGGGGAGGGGACTGCCCAGCGTCCACGTCGCCGTGACACAAAAGGCCACAGCGCAGGCTGCCCGTTGTTGGAAGCACGAGGAAAGGAAAGTTGCATTTCACTTACCTAAAAGCATTTTGCTTTGGCTGCGCTGCCCGCTCGCCGCCGGTCTCCCCCTGTGCGTGTAAACGCAGCTGCATGGATTGCCAGCAGCCGCCTGCTCCAGAGCCGTGCGCCGCACAAGTGCCCCCTTCCCCGGACGGAGACTCTTAAACCTCAATTAAAAGCTTAATGCTCTACCGAGCCCTGCCCTGAGGAGGGAAAAGCCACGCTCCCGTATTTACTGGCCCTTCCTTAGCCCAATCAGAAGCACAGATGGCAAAGTAACAACTGCAGCCTCCCCCAGCTGAGGTCCCAGCACACAGAGATGAGGTATTAACATGAAGATTGGATGGGAGGGGGGGATCAGAGGATCTGGAGTGAGAATGCCCCCCCCCGCCCTCTCCCTCCCCCTCGCTCGCTCGCAGGCTCGCTCGCGCTCTCTTCGCTCCTTTCCCGGGAGGAGAGAACACACGAGCGCTCTTCTCGCTCCAAGGCTGGCTCAAAGTCAACCCCGAGGCTGCCAAAGCAAAGAAACTTTGAGCGGGAAACAGACGCACCCCCAGGAGTCGCTCAGTTCCTCGCCCCCTGCTAGCGACCAGAACGTCCTCCTCTTTGGGGGCTAGTGTCGCTCCGGGAAGGCACGATGGAGCGGCCAGGGGCAGGTGGGCAGATCCCAGAGTCACCTGCTAAGCTTTGCTCCCTGCTCTCTGCAGTGTTGCCAAGAGTCATGAGTCTCCTGATACTGGCTGTTTTCTTTAAAGCCCCAGCTCCTGGAGTCAAGTGGATCTGTGATGATTCCAGCCTGTGTTCTTAAAGAAAAAGTACATTTCCAGCCCTCGTGTGGCTGTGGAAAAAGCTTCAAAATGTGACCCCAGGACCCCGTAAAGGCTCAAAGAGCAGAAGGCAAATAAAAGAACACCACATCTATTGTTTTCACAGAATCTCATGCCTAAGGCTACGATTTAGTCATGAACAGGTCACAGGCAAGAAACAAAAAAGTCACGGCCCGTGACTGATACCATAAATGCCCCTGATTGAGTCTTGGGTGGGGGTGCGCTGCCGGGGGGGGGGGGGCCTCCTGGCACCAGCGGTGGTGGTGGGCTTCGGGGGACCCGCTGCCAGGGGAGAGCCCTGGGGGGCTAGTGGCTGCTCCGGCTGTCACCATGGGGGGAGCCCCGGTGGACCAGCAGCTGCTTTGGCCACCCTGGGACCGCTGCTCCAGCAGTCCCCACGGCCAGCCGCATTGGCCACTGATCAGGCAGTCCCCAGGGCCTGCTGCCCAGGGCCACCAGAGCAGCGGCCAGCACGGCTGGCCCCGGGGCTCGGACCGCTCCAACTGCTTGGGCAGCCCTGGGGTCAGCCACACACGCCGCTGCAGACGTCACGGCGGTCGCAGGAAGTCACAGAATCCGCGACCTCCACGACAAGCACTGAGCCCTACTCATGATTTTAAAACCAATCTGGTGATTTTTGAACAGTTGGGGCTGGCGATGCTGTCTCTGCTCAAGAGCCCAGGAACGATTTGGGTTCAGGTTCTCCCACAGCAGAATGCAAATGAGGCCAAACCAGTCTCCTGACCCCACAACTGCTTCCGTGCTGTGGCGAGCGCGGTGGGATTACTCGCAGGGGGCAACGTGAAGCCCAGGGGAATTTGCAGGATGTCGGGCTTCGCCTGTGCACTCACTGGGGCACTGTGTTTGTGCAGCGCCTGGCACACTGGGGTTGAGACCTGCTCAGGACTAATTTCTAAGCCCCACCACTGCGCCGGGCCAGTGGTTCCAAGCTGCCTGCTGGGAGCCTTTGCCGACATTTGCACCCTGCATCCACCGCACACACAGAGGACGCTGGCTGCCCGCCATCATCCAAGGCCCCGTCGCTTCCTCCCTCCCCTCTGTTTGAAAGGCTGCATCCAAAAGTTGCTGCAAAGATAAGATGAGGAACAACAGCAGGTGTCCCCCTCGCCGCTCCCCATCTGCCAGCCAGATGTGCTCAGGGTCTAAGAGAGGAAAGGCAGGGACAGGAGCCAAGAGGAGGGGTTTGGGCTCAAAGGCTGAGCCGGCGATGATTATTATTAGTGTCTGCAGACAACTCCATGAGACAACTGCTGGCAACGCTACCCAGCGACCCCCAGAGCAGCTGGCTGGCTAGTACCCCCAGGACACCAGCGACAGGGGCAAACAGCTGTGAGGATCTGCGGGCAGCGCAATCCACCCACCGAGCCTGAACGTAAACCTGGTACTGAAGGGACTGGCCACAGCTCAGACTGGGACCGTTTTCCCAGACTCTGGTGCCCTGGCAGGGTCCCCAGCAGCTCTGCCAGACACACACACACTTCCATGCACACTGTCGGTAGGGTGATTGTGCAACGTGGCTCAGATTCACGGCTTCATCCCCTTCGAACCCCTCGAGATGCATTTGTGCCCACCAAGGCAACGCCCAAAGTCCCCAAAGCAAACCTGACCTTAGAGCCTTCATTCAATTCCGCCCTGAGCCCCTCTCCAGCTCGTTAAGGCTTGCCTGATTACCAGTGTCTTTGTGGCACACGATTCCCCGCTAACCAGAAAGGGGATTAAAGCCAGACATGAGTGGGTATCAATTAACCTACCTAGAGATAATTAGAAACGATTGTCCTTCAGAGCAGCAGGGATCTGTTCCCAGGGCACAGTGTTCTGATACATCACTCTCTGCCTAGTGTCTAGCTCATCATGGCCACTTGGGGCCTGGTTCTGTTCTCTGCTGCAGACCCAGACACTTCAGTGGGCCCCTGAGGGCGCATCTAAGGGCAAATTGGAAAAGGGCATGAATCAGAGGCATGAATCACCGCATGGGCTGGTGGGCAAGATGAGGAGACAGGAGAACTGGAGTCTACTCTTGGCTCTGCCACTGAGCTGCCAGGTGCCCTTGAGCAAGTCCTTTCTCCCCACATTGTGCCACCGTTTAAAAACACAGGCCTAGCCAGAATGAAACAGACCTGAGTTTCTTCTGGTCCAGCCCGTCTCCAGCAGTGACCAGCACCAGATGTTTCAGAGGAAGGTGAACCCTGCAGTAGCTGATGGGGGAAATCTGTCCCCCACATTACATCTCATCTTGGTCTTTAACAGAGACTGGCTTCAGCCCTGAAGAACAAGATTTAATATTCCTTCCACATTTTTGTTAGTATTGCTTATGGTAACTCCAGATAGTCTCACTATCCATATGAACGTCTTGACCCTTTTTCAATCTTGCTTCGTTCTTGGACTCAACAACTCCCAGTGGCAATTAATTCCACTGTCTAATTATGCATGGCATCGAAAAAGTATTTCCTTTCACCAGTTTCCATCTGTAAAATGGGATAATGACACTCACCTTTTGCAACAAAGTGCTTTGTGATCTATGAATGAAGAGCACGAGAGAAGATCTAAGACTTAATTTTTTTTTTTTGGAAGATCAGATAATTGGGAGAGTTTGGTAAAAATTTGCCTCTTTCAGTTTAAAAACAAAAACAACCAACCAACAAGAAGGCAAACTCTTTTCAGAGGGCATCCATGGATACACGCAGCTTCATTTAGAACAGGTCACATTTTAATGCAAACGCTGAAATTATTACATTTTGTAAAATGCCTGAAGCCACTAGAAACATTTAGCACAGTGCAGTTCAGTTTGGGTGTCTCTGGGCTTTCTCTTTTCTTTAAATCAAGCAGACATCCAGCTGATATTCGGGAACCGTCAGCAAGTTCAGATGGCAAATCCAAGCTCTGTAACTAGAGTTCATGGCAACTAATTGCTGAGGAATGAATGCAAGAGCATACTGAGCATCAGTGCATCGCACTGACACATGCTGACTAAGGCAGCCTTGATTATCAAGCGCTGCGGACCGATCTTGACATATTAAAACACAGGCCGCTATTGGTCTTAACTTCAGGATCATTCACGCTCCCCCTGCCTGTTTTGCAGGGAACTGGGTTTTGCTGTAAAAAGCGTTAAGAGCTAGACCTGCCCCAGGACTGAATCAGAAAACCGTTTACAGGCTCCTGTGTGCGCGTCTGTACACCTGCATGAGCACACGCCCATGGTATTGGTTTCACAATAGTGACAGTAAATTTAGACTGGATACTTGCTAATCGGCCATTGACAGCTGGCCCCTGACGGCCTGTTACCAGGCCCTTGTTGGGCTATTTAAGTTTAAGATTACCTTGCTTCATGTCATCAGCAGTTTGGCAGTGACTAATGTAAGCAAACGCTAAAGCTGAAAGAGGATACTGGAGAGTCACAGATTTTCAGGCCAGAAGGGCAATTATGGCTTTACAGCCCTGTGGTTTCTCCAGCTTTTCCGTCCTGTGACTCTGCCTTACCCGAGATTACAGTGGAACTTCCTCCCATCCAGCCACAAAGGAAGTGGGGGTGGCGTCCCGCCCTGGACCTGTTCCTAACCGCCAGGGGGCTGTGACGCTCAGGGTGACAATCCATTACCTAGTCTGACTCCTGCCTATCACAGGCCATTGCATTTCACCCCACAACTCTGGCAGATGGTATTTCTCTCCCCTCCTCCTTAAGCGAGCACGCAGACTTGGAGTCGGGTATCCACTGGGACAAAGGTTGCAAACCGGCACTGGGCTACCGCCACGGATTTTCATCGCCATCCTAGATGTGACTTCTAGTAAGTTTTATAGTTTTAGGCTATAGCTTTGGCATTGAGTATGGACTTGCTTTTTGGCTGTGGCCATTCACTGAATGGCTGGTCTCCTGAGATATTTCATACCTAGATAGATAGCTCCTCTCTTGTGCCAGGGCATGCCTGATTGGAATTGAGTGAATGTGCTTCAAATGGATTCAAGGGTATCCCGTGTGCACTTCGGGAGGGGAGATCATAATAGGACAAGGTTGCATTGAAGGGGCTGGACCCTAAGGACCAGCTGCAGAAATAAGCCTCTTGCAGGTAACGGTTTGAGATAGTTATTATTGTTGCCCCTTCCACTGGCGCCAGCCTTGCCCAGCCATGGCAGATGTCCAAGGCCTTGCAGGTTGGCGTCCCGGGGAAGGAGAACTCATTCATGCAGAGTTTGGGCACATTCTTAGTATAACTTGCTCTATTTACCCACGTGCACCAGTCTTGAAACAAGACAGTCCAACAGCAAAAGCAGGGTGAGCCCGTCTCCCAAAAATCTCAGTCCATCCCCAGGTCCCAGGCAGCAGCTGTGCTTCCAGAACTAACCGCGTCCCAGGGCGGAGAACAAACCCTTCACTACCCATGCAGCTTCCTCTCCACCAAAGCCGCCTCCTCACAAAAAAGCTAACACAACAGCTCAGATCCCCAAAATTATTTAGGTGCCTAATTCCCCTGGGATCTGGGCCCATGTCTTCGCAAGAGTCAAAACTTGCTCACACACTAAGAAAAGGAACTTGGAAGGCTATGTCTAACAGCCCCACCTGGAGATGCTACCATAACATTACAGAGGCAGCAAACAAGGGAGCCGGGGCAGTGCAGGGGAGACAGGATAACAAGTAATGGAGGAGGAGGAGTACAGGTTTTAGCTGATCAGCATCAGTGAGATTCGCAGCTCTCCCCTGCCTAGCAAACATGTTGCAGCTTACTGTCTGCATTCCGGAAGAGGGGAATTTTTGGATTGCGATAAGCATTTGCAAAAACACCCCCAAACCTCACTGCTTTTCTAGCTTGCCTTAGTGCGCCTGTTACGGAGGAGCCTGAAATCCAGGCAAGCAAAATTCAGACAAAATGGGGCCGGGGGGAAGGCAGCAATGGAACGGTTCTTTAAAATGTCAGGGAATTTTTGGATGAAATGAAATGGTGCCTCTTTGCTCATCGCTAGCCACGTGTCTCTGCGACTCAGCGGACAGCACTGCTGTCATGAAGGCCGCGTCTGCACTCTGAGCTGGAGGTATGAACTGCAGCTCAAGGAGACATAACTAGTGCTGACTGAGCCACAAAATAGCTACCACGGCGTGAGCAGCGGGAGAGGCTAGCGGCCCCGAGAATGCGCCTAGTGTCTCGGACGGGTCCTTCGACCGTCGTGGCTATCCTGTTTTTAGTGCACCAGCTCAACCAGAGCAAACAAAGGTATGGCTCCTTGGGCTGGGAATTACACCCCAGCTTGAAATGGAGACATATCCACAGCCAGAGAACTGCTGGGTCCGGCATGAGCATTCGCCTCTTCCCCAATTCTCACACTGGGGGCGAGGGGCTAGCCATGCTGGGGGAGCCAGTCCAGCAAAGCAGTGCGTGAGAACAATGCACCCCTTGCACGAGACTGACCGGCGACTGTCACTACAGTGGGAAGACAGGCTGGGAGGCATATGAATTCTTAATAACTTTCAATTCCGCAGGCCCTCAGTGACCCCCACGGACGGCTGTGGAGTTGCACTGGGGTGCACAGCTGCCCACAGCCCTTTGAATGAAAGTCACGTTTTGCACAACTCCATCTGGCCTTCTAATTGTCCCCCCGATGGTCACATACGTGGTGAACGCATCTGGAGACGTACCACCACAGCAGATAACCCATCCCCAGGCTAAGCGCAGGGAATACTAAACCAGCACCCACTGCACGGAGCGTGCTGCAGACTGGGGCTCTCCTTGACTGCACGGCGGTGATGAGCAGCCGGTGTGTGCAGCACGGCCCCTCTCGGAAGCAGATAAACAAGTGGAGCACGTGCCCTTTGCTATGCCCTGTGGGGCTCCCTTGGGCACGCACTGCAACACAAGCATACAACGGGGCAGGTTAAGGACCCGCAGGGGTAGGTGCTGGTACCCTGCTCACAGGGAGTACTCCTCCTTCCATGAGCAGTCCCAGTGACGTCAGCAGAATAAGGACAAGCATGAGAGGCTCAAGACTCTGGGGTGAAATTCTGGCTCTACTGAAGTCAAGGTGAGTTTTGAAATTGACTTCAACAGGGTCAGGCTTCTACCCTGAGTCCTTACTTTTCAAATGCACCTTCAGGCAGGAAATCTGGCCAATGTTAACTGCAGACCCTTAGATTCTGCAAAGAACTTGCAAATGCAGGAGCAAAGAAGAGGGGAGGGGGGAAAATACCCGGCCCACAGCTTACTCAGGTTCACTGGTCCCCCTCCAGGCGAATTTTGTTGTTTGAAGAATTAGGGTATAATTGAGGAGCGAAAGATGTTCGATAGCATCAAAATTAATAAACCTGAAAGACCCGTATAGCTTTTCCTCTGCCTCTGTAATTGGAAGCTCAGTCATAAGCAAAACGACTCAGGCGTGGGACAAAATGCTACAGTCTTTGATCACTGAAAGGCCAGGAAGCCAGACGGTGACCTTTCCTGCTGCAGTGTAGACCAAGTGTTTTTAAGATAACATGTATTAAGGGTTGGGTTTCCCCCCTCTGGGGGTTTCCCACACAGAAAATGAAGGACCAAGCTGCCTTGATTCCCAGCAGCCCTGCCAACTCCCCTTTCTCCCTCAGGCACCTCCTAGGGTTTGTAGATTGATGGGGCTTTGAGTTTTTGAATGTTTTAATAAATGTCCTATGACCAAGTCCTTTCCCCTTCGAGTAGACCCGTGCTCCGCACCACCAGATCACTTATGGCTATTAATGTTCTGGTTATTATTATAATTAGTAATAGAATTATTTATATTACAGCAGTGCCTCAAATAGGGGTTGCAGCCTCATCCCACTGGGCTCCATACATAGAAGACAGATAATCCTTCCCCGTCTCCAGGGTTTGCAGTCTGAAAGCTTCACTAGGTGCTAGGGCTGCTGCCCAAACTTCCAAACTGTGTCACTACATTCTGCCTCCTTAAATTCTCCCCGCAGTTTTAAGAGCAGCATTTCTTCCTCTGGTAAATGGAAGCTTGAGCCAAATCCCACTGAAATCAATGGAAAGACTTGCATGGACATCAACTGGCATTGGATCAGGCCCTCACAGTGTTGCTGTGAACGGTTAAACACTTGTCATGTTTCACCCCAGAGGTGGCCACGGTAACCCCAGTGAAAAGTGAATTGGGGTGAAAGGCACTATATTAATGTTAGATTAATTACATTTATGAACTAAGAATTAAAGTTATAAACTGAGAGGGAAATGGGGGACATTCCCTTTTTGCAAGTAAAAGCAGAATTCCTTACTGATTTACGTTGGTTGAAAAGGGGATTCTCAGCTACGAGAAGCAAATTGCACGAGGAAAGTTAATGGTGGGTTTAGTTGTGAAGTGAAGAGTTGGACTATCGCTGGCAACAGTCTTAGGGTAAAGAAAGGTCTTTTGTTTAATGCTGAGTTTTGACATGACGCCAGGTACCAGATGGGAGAATGTCCTGCTGGGAAGGTGACATTTAGCCTCAATTTTCTTCATGAAGGGATGGTCTGGTCTGGTCATGCCATTGTTGGTTATTTACTCTGGTTTTTCAAGAACGCTCAGGGTTCCTTTTGAGAATTATTGTTCTTAGAATCTGACCTATTTTAGGAGTGGAGAACAATGCCCCCTCCCCCACCCACCCACCCATTAATTGGGATTCTTATGAGAAGTCTCAGCCTTTAGCAATATGAGAGAATCTACTAAAAAGTTAAGAACTTTTTCTGTTCTTTTTTTGGTGAGGAAAGCAGTTAAAACATCCTTTTTCTGTGATTTTGGGGGAAAAGGAAACTTTTTTATCCCTCATTTTAAAAAACTCATTTTCTCAGAGATTTAATAACAAAGTTACCATTATGTCTGCTTGGGTTTAAAATACAGAATAGTAATGTCAAGCAGGAGACTAATGTCCTTGAGTCTTGGGATTTTAAATAGAGGCATTCATCTCCTTGGTATCAGATAGATGCCCCTCAACTCCCTCTAGTAATGCACCTGAGAGGTTACAGGATGTGTGGCAGGTTGCTGAAAGACAGCGGCTGCTCAATGTATTATCCTGCTCAAACATTCCTCTGCTATGAATGAGCTCCTCTGTGTGAGTATAAGATGCAAGACGCTTGCAAGAAGTCTGCCAGGACTAGGGTCCTGGATAAACAATTTCCATTTCAGGGAGGGAGTCTTCTCTCTCAACGGCATGTAGTACCCGGCCTTCAGAAGTGTTGAGCACCTGTGGCTCTCATTGAGATCAACCAGAGCACTGAGTGAAAATCAGACAACTAGTTAGTACACTCCAGGGAGCACTTTAAGACAAGCTATGCGGGGGGCCCAGATCCTCAGCTAGTGTACATTTTAGCAGCACCATGGAATTGGCCCAATGAAATCTGGCCTGTTTCATCTGCTATTGTTTAATTAGATCCTTGCAGAAAGAAAATCCTTCAAAGGAGAAGGTTAAAGAAGGTGGCCAGGGAATCAGAAGAGGCTTGCGAATGGAGTGAAGAAACGGACATATTTAACTAATTATGAGGCGAAGGGATGGGAATTTCACATCAAATTAGAAACCTCAAAAAAGAAAATCACATACCGTAGAACCTCAGAGTTATGAACCCCCTCAGGGATGGAGGTTGTTTGTAACTCAGAAATGTTTGTAACTCTGAACAAAATGTTCTGGTTGTTCTCTCAAATTTACAGCTGAACGTTGACTTAATGCAGCTTTAAAAATTTATTATACAGAAGAAAAACGCTGCTTTCCCTTTATTTTTTTAGTACTTTACATTTAACACAGTATTGTATTTGCTTTTGGGGGGGGGGGGGGTCTCTGCTGCTGGCTGAGTCCATACTTCCGGTTCCAAATGAGATGTGTGGTTGTCTGGTGAGTTCATAACTCTGGTGTTTGTAACTCTGAGGTTCTACTGTATTTAAAAAAAAATCTTTTCTAATTTTCTGAAACACATCTGGTTTAACTGAGGAAGGAAGAAAAACACACGCAGAACACCTTGAAACGCTGCAGGTTTTCCACTTGGGAACAGGATGATTTGAACCTTATTTCTGACCCAAACCAAACATTTTTCAGAAAGTCGAATTTGGGAAGTACGCTGGGCCTGATCCTAGCCATAAAAGCCAACTGGAGTCTCTGCACCAACTTCAGTGGGCTCAGAATCATGTTCTACGCGCACCAGCTGCCACCCACGGAAAGCTCGTGGCTTGGTAGAATTGGAACAGGTGGCATGTCACTCATCTGGTGGCAGGACTGGGACAAATGAGGTAAATCGCCCCCTTGGGCAGCAGATTACTATTAGACGCAAGGAGCCAGGGGACAAGAGAAGAGGAATTCAGAGCAAGGTGGCAAAGACCCCGTTTATACACGGAGAACATCTCTTCATGAGTTTTATCGATTTTAAGGCCAGAAGTGTGCATCAGATCATCCAATCTGGACTCCTGCATAACACAAGCTAGAGCATCGCATCCAGTTCCTCCAGTCCAAGAACCAGCTGAGCCCAATTTGAAAATAGAGATGTGCCTAAGTGCATGATAAAAACCTTCACACAAAACCGAGCACAGGGTATCTGTGTGCTGGGCAGAGAACCTGTTGCTTTCTTTTAAATCCTGAGACTCCAAGATGCTGCGGTGATTTACTGCCTCGAGAATTCATAAAAACAGGAACTGCAGATAAGATCAGACCCAACGTCTCTCTACTCCAGTAGCCCATCTCTGACAGCCGGATGCACAGATTCCAAGGCCAAAACAGGACCACGGTGATCATCTAGTCTGGCCCCGTGTAAGCCCGGCCACAGAAATTTCCCCCAAATAATTCCTAGAGCAGAGCTTGTAGAAAAACACCCCATCTCGGATTAAAAATGATCAGTGATGAAGAATCCACCACGACCCTGGGTAAACTGTTCCCACGGTTAATTACTCCCACCATTACAAATGTATGCCTTATTTCCAGTCTGATGCTTCAGAGGAAGGTGTAAGAACCCTGTAGTTGCTGATGTGGGATAATCTGCCCTCCACAGAGATCTCACCCTGGTCTCTAATATTAGAGATTGGCTTAACCTTGAGGCATGCGGTCTAATATACCTTCCCGGTATTTTATTGTCGTTTACTAGGACACCTCTGAACGATCTTGATGCCTATAAACAATAATTCCCTTTTGGAATCTTGTTAAATTCTTGGCCTCAATGGTTTCTTGTGGCAGTAAGTTCCAGAGTCTAATCCCACGTTGTGTGAAAAAGTATCTTTTATCAGTTTTGAATTCTCTCCCCCCCTTTCAATTTAATGGAATGTTCTTGTGTTACGAGACAGGGAGAACAGAAACTCCAGATCTCCCTGTTCTAGACCAATCATTACTTTATATACTTTTATCATGGCCCCTCTTATAAGTCTCCTTTCAATCCCAAGTTTTTCAGTCTCTCTTCATAGGATAGTTTTTCCAGGCCTTTGCCCTTTCTCATTGCTCTCCTCTGAGCTCCCTCCAGTCCCATTTGAGAGCTGCTGCATTGACGTGACATTTGCAAAACTGATTTACTTTCTCTCCCCCTTCCGCTTCCTAGGAGCATCGAATCCTTCCACAGCAAGACCATAAAATGCAGCAGGCTGCGGCTGCCATTCTCTTTAATGCAAATGACCACAGCTCCCAGGATGCCACGCGCCATCTCCTTGAAGCAGGTGGAAATGGTCCGTGCTGGGGTCTGGAGCGCCTCAGTACTGAAGAGGATGACGGCCTCTGGCTGCAGTGGGTCTATCCCTGAGCCATGCTGATCTACCTCTAGGCACCCCGGTACCCTACAATGTTCTAGGAGTCCGACAGGAGCCCAGGGCCCTCTCCCCTGGCAGCAGCAAGTGGGGCTGCCTGGAGGTTTTCTTCTCTCTTATTTGTTTCATTGGGTCCCTGTCAGGACTTCGCCCTCCGTCTCCCATTCCAGCCCAGCTGTACCTAATCACCTAGGCCTGACTGATCAGATTTACCCAGGGGCCAACTCCAGGGGAGTGAATGGAGTTAAACTGGTGTTGAGGTGGCCTATGTGAGAGGCAAATCAGGCCCTTAAAGAGTGCCATTTACCCATCCACCCACGCAGATACCCCCTGCCACAGCTCCTTATGGACCGAGGCCCCGCTGCCAGGGAGCCAAGGGGCTGGCCGTCAGGTGCACCAAGCACTAGGCCACCCAGCCCTCCAAGCACCCTGTTACAATTGTCATCTCTGCGGTGTCTGAGCATACACGGTGCACATTTAACTCGTGTTTATCCCTCCAGAGAGGTGGGACACACCGCCACTGCCTAAGGCAAACGTATCATCTTGCTTAAGCCTTCTAGTTAAGTGCTAGGCAGCTGTGACACATGAAAGACGTTGAGCAGTTCCTCCCCGGCGCCTTAGCCTGGATCACACCCCCAGGTATTTATGTCTAGGAGAGCAGGGCACGGCTCTGGCTTGTGGCAAAATCCCCCTGCGAAGCCTCCGCTCAGGAAGCTCCCGTCTTGCAAAGCGTTTGACGAGAGGCACTCGCTCGTTTGCTTCATAGCTTCACCCCTCGACCCCACCCAGTCGCTGCTGCTCCGGGGCCACACCGGGCAATCTCAAACTTTGGATTATTTTTTTTAAAAGCTCGAGGGACCCGACTCTCCAGCTGCCTCGGCCCTTGTATGGTCATTTGCATTATGACCAAGTTGTGTTAATGCACAACCTCCGGGCAGCGCCTGCGGCTTCTGGTGCAGTGTGCCTTGCTGATCAAAATAAAAGAGGGTCACATGCAATATAGAATGAAACACAGTCTAGAGGTTTCAAATCTCTCTGCTACTGGAATAGGTCCCTATCGCTTTGTCCAGTTACCCCAGATATACCATATGTCTCAATCCAGTTCCTTATAACAGCTGGACGTTATGGTCAATAATAAAACCCACAAAGGTGTGTCTCCCTCTCTCTCACACGCATCCTCCTTAAAAATAAAACCTCTCCTCCTTTAACAGTCACTTTTGCAGTGGAACGTCACATGCATAACCACGGTGAAGATAAATTACTGCTATCTAAGTGTGTGTAATTAGCAGTCATTATTATCACATCCGCCCTTAACAGATTTCAAGGGTCAGTTATTCAAATCCCACACATTGGCCAGTATATGCTTGAGTGAAGGGGTTCGCATGGTAACTGCCGGGCTGATTACTTTCTGTTTAATTAACCAGGGGTAACACCAGGGCTGGGGGGCTGGTTCTCACAGCAGGATCGGCCTTGGTTCAACACTTGGAGGGTGCCAGGACAGCTTTGCCCACCAGTTTCTGGAGGGCCAGAGTTCTCCAGGGCCTGCCTATGCCTACTGGCTAGTAGGGCCAAGGCAACAGCTGGGTTAGGTTTCTCCTTCTCACAAACCGCAGGATGACCGTCTTGCGAAACTTTCATTGCTTCCAACCCCCATGGCGCGGAGGAAAGAGCTGGGTGGCCAGGAGGGCAGATCTAGTGCAGGGGGCAGGAAGGAGCCATGGCAAACTTGGGGCTCCACATGCATTTGCAGTGGAATGCATGTGGCATTCCACTGCAAAAGTGACTGTTAAAGGAGGAGAGGTTTTATTTTTAAGGAGGATGCATGTGAGAGAGAGGGAGAGACACCTTTGTGGGTTTTATCATTGACGATACTGTCCAGCTGTTGTAAGGAACTGAATTGAGACATCCCCCAAAGGGGATTTCAGCTCCCCCAGAGGAGCGTGAAGGGAAGTTGTGGAGCTGCACAGAGAGAAGACAGGGTCTTTTGTGCGGCTGGTCTGTGACAAAATGACCGACGCTGCCTTTAAAGCGGGGCCACCGAAAGCCATGACACAGTCAGCCTCCCCTTTGCCCTGGCTCGGCTGGCCAGCGCCCCGTGGGGAGAGCGGCTGCCCGCTGTGGCGATTCCCAGGGCAAGTTGTCCCAAGAATCCATAGCTGCAGCGGACACCCGTGTTCCTGCCATGCCGCTCGCATTCCCTCCTCGGTCGCCGGCGGGGGGGTAGCAGCTCTTCTGCCAGCTCCCCCTAAATGAGCAGCATCAGGACAGCATCTGCCAGCCGCGGAGCCGAGGGCGAAGGCTGAATGGGAGGGGAGTGGGAAATATTCCACCAGAAACCTGTAGGCTAGGGCTGGAAAGGATCCTACAAGGGAAGTTAGTCACACTTAGCGTCCTACTGAATCGAGAGCTGGGCTGCTAGCGTCCCTTGCGAAACATTTTGGGGAAGCGTCATGGGTTACAGCTGCGGGGCCGGTTGCAGTCCATTACTGAAGTGACGAGTCCCCTGAGTAAAGCATCGACACAAGCCGGTTCCTCGGCCAGAGGAACAGCGTCTCTGCAGGGGTTTCTTGAAGCTTCCTGTGAAGCTGTTTGGACTAGCCGCTGTTGGGGACGGGAGCCTGGACTACATGGATGGCGGCTGATCAGGACCGGCAATTCCAACGCTCCTGGGAACGGGGAGGCAGCCTGCAGTTAGACGGTGGGAACTTGCTCACAAAAGGAGGAAGAAAGGAAGAGGCCCAGGTAAGCGAGGAAGGCGATTACAATCTGTATTACGGTGGAAGCAGGCAGCTCCAGTCACGGACCAGGACCCCACCATGCTTGGTGCTGTACAAACACAGAACAAAAGGACCCCACCCCCAAACAGCTGACAATCTAAGTGTTGATGGAGGCAGAGAGGCTCCCAAGGAGAAGGCACTTGTATCAACAGCATCGTATGGAGGGGCCAAGAGGGAAGGAATGAGGCGGGGTGAAAAACAACAGTGTCTTGCTTGTCTGGGTGTGGGGGCAGAGAAGACGCTGGCGCTTTGGGTGACTACCGGGAAGACTGGTTTGTATGGGACTTGGATGCTACGGCCAGGGGCATGGTAGGAAAACCTAGAGAGGGGGAGGGAGAAGAGGCTGGAACTGGGAGAAGTGAAGGAGGTGGCTGTAGACACTTTCACTCATTCACACGAGCCAGGAAAGGAGGAAGGCAGCAGATCTAGTGGGCAGAGCACAGGCTTGGGACTCAGGATCAGTGTCTAATCCCAGCTCTTCCACTGGCCTTGGAAGGGACCTGGGGCGAGCCCCGTCCCCTCGCACCCCCTCCCATTCAGACCGTCGGCCCTCTGAGGCAGGGCCAAAGCATCGCTATGGGTACCGACTGCGCCTAGCACAATGGGGCCTGATCTCGGCTAGGACATCTCGGCTGCTAGAGAAGTCGCCTCAAGGAGGAGATGACCAGGGAAGACTAAAAATATTGCTCAGGCATGTAGGAATGAAATCAGGAGGGCCAAATCGGACCTGGAGCTGCAGCTAGCAAGAGATGTCAAGAGTAACAAGAAGGGTTTCTTCACGTATGTTGGCAACAAGAAGAAAGCCAAGGAAAGTGTGGGCCCCTTACTTAATGAGGGAGGCAACCTAGTAACAGAGGATGTGGAAAAAGCTAATGTGCTCAATGCTTTTTTTGCCTCTGTCTTCACGAACAAGGTCAGCTCCCAGACTGCTGCGCTGGGCATCACAACATGGGGAAGAGATGGCCAGCCCTCTGTGGAGAAAGAGGTGGTTAGGGACTATTTAGAAAAGCTGGACGTGCACAAGTCCATGGGCCGGACGAGTTGCATCCGAGAGTGCTAAAGGAATTGGCAGCTGTGATTGCAGAGCCATTGGCCATTATCTTTGAAAACTCATGGCGAACGGGGGAAGTCCCGGATGACTGGAAAAAGGCTAATGTAGTGCCAATCTTTAAAAAAGGGAAGAAGGAGGATCCTGGGAACTACAGGCCAGTCAGCCTCACCTCAGTCCCCGGAAAAATCATGGAGCAGGTCCTCAAAGAATCAATCCTGAAGCACTTACATGAGAGAAAAGTGATCAGGAACAGTCAGCATGGATTCACCAAGGGAAGGTCATGCCTGACTAATCTAATCACCTTCTATGATGAGATTACTGGTTCTGTGGATGAAGGGAAAGCAGTGGATGTATTGTTTCTTGACTTTAGCAAAGCTTTTGACACGGTCTCCCACAGTATTCTTGTCAGCAAGTTAAAGAAGTATGGGCTGGATGAATGCACTATAAGGTGGGTAGAAAGCTGGCTAGATTGTCGGGCTCAACGGGTAGTGATCAATGGCTCCATGTCTAGTTGGCAGCCGGTGTCAAGTGGAGTGCCTCAGGGGTCGGTCCTGGGGCCGGTTTTGTTCAATATCTTCATAAATGATCTGGAGGATGGTGTGGATTGCACTCTCAGCAAATTTGCGGATGATACTAAACTAGGAGGAGCGGTAGATATGCTGCAGGGCAGGGATAGGATACAGAGGGACCTAGTCAAATTGGAGGATTGGGCCAAAAGAAATCTGATGAGGTTCAATAAGGATAAGTGCAGGGTCCTGCACTTAGGACGGAAGAATCCAATGCACCGCTACAGACTAGGGACCGAATGGCTAGGCAGCAGTTCTGCGGAAAAGGACCTAGGGGTGACAGTGGACGAGAAGCTGGATATGAGTCAGCAGTGTGCCCTTGTTGCCAAGAAGGCCAATGGCATTTTGGGATGTATAAGTAGGGGCATAGCGAGCAGATCGAGGGACGTGATCGTCCCCCTCTATTCGACATTGGTGAGGCCTCATCTGGAGTACTGTGTCCAGTTTTGGGCCCCACGCTACAAGAAGGATGTGGATACATTGGAGCGAGTCCAGTGAAGGGCAACAAAAATTATTAGGGGTCTGGAACACATGACTTATGAGGAGAGGCTGAGGGAACTGGGATTGTTTAGTCTGCGGAAGAGAAGAATGAGGGGGGATTTGATAGCGGCTTTCAACTACCTGAGAGGTGGTTCCAGAGAGGATGGTTCTAGACTGTTCTCAGTGGTAGAAGAGGACAGGACAAGGAGTAATGGTCTCAAGTTGCAGTGGGGGAGGTTTAGGTTGGATATTAGGAAAAACTTTTTCACTAGGAGGGTGGTGAAACACTGGAATGCGTTACCTAGGGAGGTGGTGGAATCTCCTTCCTTAGAAGTTTTTAAGGTCAGGCTTGACAAAGCCCTGGCTGGGATGATTTAATTGGGGATTGGTCCTGCTTTGAGCAGGGGGTTGGACTAGATGACCTCCTGAGGTCCCTTCCAACCCTGATATTCTATGATTCTATGACTGCACCAGGCAGGCCACCCAAAATGGCTACCTATGCTGCTCTGGACAGAACAAAGCCCTTGTGTGCCCAGGATGGGACAAGCCAGATGCCCCCTCCCCCTCCACGCACTGCAGACTTATCGCCAATTTAATTAACATTCCCCAACCACGTGAAGAGGTCACTCAGGAGCTCAGCGGCACTGGCGTCCTGGCTTCGTTTCTCACTTGGAAGAGGAGCAGCTGCAGTAAGCTAACTTTTAAATCACGGCTCCCTACATTTTGCCCAGCTCAGGGCTGCCTTGGCAGATTCTGCAGAACACGAGCAGCCAAGCGTAATGTGGTTTAAATGGAGCAGATGGCAGCTGGTCTCGTCATTAATACAGCAACGTGGCCAGTGGAGACTTAATGCTTCGTCCTAGTCCAAGCAGCCTCCACTCAGAATGAGCCTGAGCATCAACAGCCCGGTCCTATGGTTGCTGGGCTGCGGTGCTCGATATCTGTAAATAGGTCGCCCCCAAAGGCCATTATGTCACAGCCCCCTAGCAGGTCCAGGGTGAAGGGCGTATGTGGCTGCCCCCTTCACCTGCAAGAACCTTGTTGCCAGCCTGTGAATTCATGGCCTGAAGCAGGTGCCCCCTCGAGACCAGACAGGACAATGGCACAGGCTGGGACTGGGAGCCGGCAGGCGTCTCTAAGAACCGTGCG
This sequence comes from Eretmochelys imbricata, assembly GCF_965152235.1. NCBI lineage: Eukaryota > Metazoa > Chordata > Testudines > Cheloniidae > Eretmochelys > Eretmochelys imbricata. The sequence goes on from NC_135598.1 coordinate 14,737,123, forward strand.
GTCACGCTGGTAGCACTCTCCTACTGGCAGATCCAGTACTGGAGGCTCGGCCCTTGTACTCACGGACCCGAGGGCAGCAGGTGCCGATGCATCTGGATGCCTCTTAGGGGGTCTCCCATGGGGGGGGGCATGAAATACAAACAGACAAGCATTAGGCCAAGCTGCTGCTGCAGCAAACCCTCCCTGTGGCTACACGCCATGTGAAGCTCTGAGAGCGTAGGCAGCTGGACACTCTGCATTTTCCACTGCATGCATCCGATGAAGTGAGCTGTCGCCCACGAAAGCTTATGCTGAAATAAATGTGTTAGTCTCTCTGAGGTGCCACAAGGACTCCTTGTTCTCTCTCTTACGCTATTTAAACAGACGGCGTTTCCGGGAGCTGGACTGCCCCACTCAGTCACCTCCCAGGAGGCCTCTGGATGGCTCCTGGGGTCAGTGTTGCAGACAGCAGGACGCTGCTTTCAGCACGGCCGTTGTTGGGACCCTTGTGCTATGAACCTGGAGCGCTTCCCGGGTTGTACATCTGTCCCTCCTGCTTGCACCTCGGAAGCGGCGGCTGGCTAGCCAGGCACAGCTGAGCACCACATTCAGTCGCAGCGGGGCAGGGGGAAGGCTGCTCTCTCTGTGTCAAACGGTGCAGGGACAATGGCTCTGCCCCCTCTGCATCCCCCCCGAAGTGAAACTGGGCTGCCGGCTGACTGAAGAAAATGCAAGTGGATGCACCTATATGGCATCAGCATACAGCTGTGTGCACAGCTGCTAACCCATCTGCGCCCGGCTGCCTGTTGTCATGGGAGCTGAGAGTGGGGACGGGGGGGATCATAGCAGCTTTCAGCAGCTCTCCTCTCCTCGGGGTCTGGTTCTGTGGTGTCAACAGCACGCCGTAGTCCTGAGTTCACTCCCTTTCCCCACCCGGACACCCCCTGCTGATGCACTGCACTAGAAAAGGCTTAACCCTGGGTGTGCAGTGGAGGATTTAGTACATGCAGGGCGAACACTGCGTGATTTCAGTGTCCACACTCAGAACTGGGTCACTGGGCTGTAAAGTCAGTAAGACTCTAGCAGACACCAGGGTCAGTGAGATCAGACCCTGGCCCCCTGCCGGCAAATGGAAGTTTGCGGCTCAGGAGAGGAGATACTGGAGCTGCCAGAGGGGCCTAGAGATAACAGAAAGGATAGTTCAGTTGTTCGGGCACCAGCCCGGAACCCAAGTTCAATTCCCGGCTCCACCACAGACACCATGTGAGACGCTGGGAAGTCATTTACCCTCTGTGCCTCAGTTTCCCATACTGTACAGTGGGGATAATAAAGAGGGGGAGCATGTGGAGGTCACATCCCTCCCACTCTTTGCTGCTTGGCTTGTACTGAGCATGCTCAGTAACACTGCTGAAGTCGGCTGCCCTCACTCTGCCCCACCACTATTGCCAGGCACGGGTCTCCGCCATACCTCACAGGGGGGTGTTGAGGATAAACACAGTAAAGGTCCTGAGGCAAGGGGGGCTGTCCCTCCCCTGTCTGGGCATGTCCAGTGCTACACAAACCCTGTAGCAGAACCACATTGTGGGTAGGACAATACCAAAGAGCGCAGTCATAGAAATCATAGGGAGAAAAAGGACGGAAAACAAAGTTAGGCTACATTTGATAATACAGTGATTAATTACACTCTAATTACATAGCAATTCTGCTTTAATAACCTCCAAATGCTACAGATTCATTACAGAAGAAAGCTAACGGCACGCTTGAGTGTAGACACAATGAACCCGGATAAGGTAGGACACTGAAGAGATACAAGTCAATACGTCATGTGGTTACGCTTCCAGTTACACGAACGAGCAGCAATGTGTTATCAACTGCCCAACTATGGTCACTGTGTATAAATTGCAGCTTAAACATGGATAAGAGCAAGTCTTGAAACCTCTCATGCCAGCAAAAATGCAAAGGTCACGAATGCAGGGTGCAAGCAACCCAGGGTCATGGCTGGACCATGCACATGGTCCTTCACTAAAAGCGATCCCAGCAGGAAGCCTCAAATAACCAATTCGTGCACTTTGCTGGTATGGGACTGAACGGCAGGAGGTGAATGGAAGGGACATCTGCTCGCCCCCTCCTCCTGCCCAAATGCTGATGGGTCCTAGGGACCCAAATTAGGATCCAAAAGACAGTTTTCCTAGTCCTGGCAGAAAGAGAGAATATGGAAGAACTGCAATCCTCTTACATGGATTACTGTATCACAAAATTAAAATAAGCAGCATTTCTGGCTCAGATGGCTCACGCTGGATTTGTTACGAGAGAGTATGTTTACACCCAAGAGGGGATAATTCAGGGGAGCAGCTGAGGCAGAGAAGTCAGCAGACACATTTTAAATAAAAATATGGGGCTGAAGGTCACAATGACAGACCAGCTGGTGGGGAGAAGGGGACAAGGGAGCGTTCTTTCCAAGTGCCAAGGAATCCAGCTCGCTGAAGGACAAGGAAGCCTCTGGTCTCAGCTTCAGCGCGTCCATGAGAAGCAGGAGACAAGTCAAAGACTGAGGGGTCTGATCACAGAATCTCAGGGCTGGAAGGGACCTCAGGAGGTCATCTAGTCCAACCCCCTGCTCAAAGCAGGACCAATCCCCCACTAAATCATCCCAGCCAGGGCTTTGTCAAGCCCTGACCTTAAAAACCAGTCTGTGCAGACCAACAGATACAGACAGTGTTTGGTAAAGTAGAACATGGAGCCTGCTAAAAGGTGCCTATGGAAGGCGACTGTCTCTGCCATGTTATACTGCACATGAAATGCGACTGCCTCCCCTACCCCATGTCCAAATGCACATGAAAAACAAGGGTCTCGGTCCTGGTACTCTGCACATGACACACGACCGTGTCTATTAGATCAGTGGTTCTCAACATTTCCCATACCCCCTGTCACAGCAAAAGACACATTTCTGAACTCCTCTCCATGATGGAGGAGCGGCCACCCAGGGGGAAAAACCAGGGGCTTTGTTATGAATCACTCCGATCGGAGAGCCCCTAAACTTCAGTATTTTCATCCCCAGTAGATCTTATTAGTTATGACTGTGCAGTGCGCCGAGGACTCCTGGATGCTGCTGTCACACAAATGGTGCGGAGAGCACCTGCCGGTTCAGGGGAGGAGAACACAAGGTGGGCAGACCACGAGACACCATAGTTAACCTTCAGCTGGGCTGCTGTTGCCTCTGGGAGCAGTGCTGGCTTAGTTTGATGCATGTAGCGGATTGCTGAGGGGGACTATGGTACCGGGGCCATTCTCTAGCTGCAGAGAAGCCAAACCCACACAAGGAAACGCTCCCACTTTCTCATCTCCGGTTTGTCCAATGAAAGCCTCCTCCTTGCCTTTCAGAGGGTGAGTCAACAGGGCACGCTCTGCCCTGCCACTTCCTACGCAAGCAGAACAAGAAGCCAACAGGGCCACTGGGCAGAAAACCCCCCGTCCCCTCCGGACCCCGGGGAGGATGAATAAGATGTTTGGTCAAGAGTGCGCGGCACCGCTACCCATCACATCCCAGCTGCGTATCTCCCTGGAAACACAGACAGCAGCTGTCACCCGCCTCTAAGGACACAAAGGTACAGCCCTACATTCAGAGTGGGAGCCGGGGCTATTCAAAAGCACCGTGATGACGCAGCGGGGACAAATCCCAGGCAGGGAGCAGCAGCCCCGTCACAAGGTGCCAATGCGGACGTTGTCCAACACCACGATCCCTTGAGTGTGGCAGGAGCTCCTGCCACTCTCGGACCCACGCTGGGTGGTGGGCGCGACAAGGCAGAGAGGAGCTCCCAGCACGGCTGCCCTTCCTAGCACATGGCTGATCTGGAATGTGGCTATATATGGAAAGGGAAAGCGGCTGCAAGGGCAGGGCCTGTCCAGTCCCATTCCCTCCCACCTGCTGTGACCCGTACCTGCTGCGTGGGGAGCTCTGTGCACCTCTAGTCCTGGCTGGGCCACATAGAGAGGTTGATGAGCCTGGATTGCTCAGATTCGTAGCGTTTACGGCCAGGAGGGACCATCAGATCAGCTAGTCTGACCTGTGTATCACAGGCCATTACATTCACCCAGTTCCCCCTGTCCTGAGCCCAGTAACCTGTGTCTGGCTAAAGCATCATCCAGAAAGGAACCAGTCTGGGTCTGCAGACCCCAGGAGATGGGGAACCCACCAGTGCCCTGAGGAGCTTGTTCCAGTGGTCAGTCACCCGCCCGGTTACAAACCGCTGCCTTATTTCTAACTGGAATTCGTCTGGCTTCAGCTTCCAGCTGCTGGGTCCTGTTCTGCCTTTCCCTGTTTGAGTAAAGAGCTCGTTAGTACTCAGTATTTGCTTTCTGTGCAGATACACATCTGATGGAGCAGGGCCTTTTAGCTCAGGAAGTAGCTGTCTGTGCTTTTAGATCAGAGGTCTCAGAGTCAATCCCCATTGGTAACAACCCAGCCAGGCATCACACCAGCTGGATGCTGTGGTTGTTACCAAGTGCTTTTGAGTTGCTTTGCTCTACTTTGGGACCTAGGAGTGTTAATAAAGCCAGCCCCAAGGAAAAGGACTTGAACTAACTTATAAATTGGGAACTTTGTTTTCATCTCCCCTTACTGGTGAATCTGCTCACAAGCTCAGCAGGTAGTTAGTTCCCTTCCCCACTACAACCTCCCCTGGGATCCTGTAACTCAGAGATGGCTCCAGGAGCCTCCCTCCCCCAAGGCAGGCAGAAGCATCATTCTCGGTGGCAGTCAAGTGTCTGGAAGCGTCAGGACTTGTCTACATGCAGAAAACTTGCACCAGTTTAATTAAATCAGTTTAGTTAAACTGATGCAAACCTCACGTGGACGTTTTTATTTCAGTTTATCTTAAACGGCAATAAGCCACGCTCAAACCAAAATAAGAGTGCCCATCCAAACAGGGGCGTGCACTGATTTAACCAAATCAGTTTCAACTCCCCTCTTTCATTACCCCAGTGCAAATCTCTGTGTAGACAAAGCCTCACGAATGTGATTTTAAACTGGTTTCACTGGACCTGTTCAAAAGGCCACGGGGACACACCTAATTCAGTTAAAACCAGGCTTATTTCAATTTAGCTGAAGCTAACTTGCTGTGTGAACCTATGCAAGTCACATCCCCTGTGCACGTTGACTCCCCTTATCTGTAAAATGGGTGGATTACTTCCCAAGGGTACTGCCAGCATTTGAGTTTGCAAGGATCTTTATAAAGGTGGATTGCTGCTGCTGACGTGGCAGGACCGGGGCCCACTGTGCCAGGCATGGCCAAAGACACAGGAGGATATTCCCTGCCCTCATTTGTTTAAAAAAACCCATTAACAATAGTCATTGCAACATGAGGTGTGTCGGGAGGAAAAGGAAGGCCCAGTGGGGACGGCACTAGCTTGAGACTCTGGAGACCCAAGGTCAAGTTCCTACTCTGCCCCAGACAGACCTTGGGCCAGTCACTTGCCCAGCGCCGTGAAGCTGGCATAGCTGCACTGCCTGCCCTCATGGGGGCTGTGGGGACAAAGGTAGTAACGACTGTGAGGCTCAGATACTACAGTCATGGGCCACCTAAGACAGGGCCCCTCCAGCTAAACATTTCCTCTTTGCAAGCCCCAGCTATGGGGTGACAGGACACCAGGCTCCCGCACACTGTGTCAGCGTGAGCTCCCCAGCCAATGGGACCCACTTTTCTCCCCTCTGCAAAAAGATGCTGCGATAGCATCACGTCACGAGAGGAGAGATCACCCCGAGAAAAGGGACAGAAAGCATGGCCAGGACAGAGCATCTCCTCAGACGGAAACTCTATATTGCTTACGACTTGCTGTCTGTGCGCATGAAACAGGTTAACTAGCCAGGCCTAACTCACAGTGACAGCTTTACACTACCCACAAATCTCTGCTCGTGCGTCTCCCAGTCACTCGGCCTTTTCGCCTACCCCCGCCCCAGTTTGTGTTTTGGTTTTTAACTAATGCTTGCCTTCCTCCCCTCTGAAGGGCACAGCCCAAAACACGTGGGAAAGAGGACAGAGGGAGCAGCCAGTTTGGTCCAGCGGATGAAGGCACTGCACTGGAAACTCAGGAGACCCAGGGTCTGAGTGACCTCGGACAAGCTTCTTCCCCACCCCCTCCACCTCTGCATGTCCGCCCGCCCTTTGTCTGGTCTGTTTAGACTATAAGTTCTTTGGGGCAGAGACTAAAACGCAACTGCTCTGATTCGGCAGCGTGTTGCACGGGGTTAAGGACAAGATACAAAGCTGGGGACCAGCAGGCTCAGGTGGGTACAAATGGAGATTTCCACCACAATGACCTGCCCGCAGTGGGGATATTTAGACTAGGAAGAGTGGCCGAGGTTAGTTAACCTGTTGTAGCTAACCCTGACCTTTCTCCTAGTGTGGACACAGGTATCGCTCTCCACCTCCACCAGCAAACTCAAGACATGAGGGGTTTCCTTGCAGCTAGACTACGAAAAATTTGGGTTTAGGTCAAGGTTAGCTCACCTTGATTAAGTCTTGACCCTTTATCTTCCTCTAGACATACCCACTCTGTCCTGAGGGCGCAGTACATTTAGGGAGCAGGTGGGTGCATTAGCCAGTTGGACTCATCCACCCTTCCCTGCAACCTTAGCAACAGTCTAGAATGGATTCCCAGGTATTGGGAAAACTTTCTGTTATGTCATGTACCTTAACAAAGCACAGATCAGCCTCTGCTTCTCCTGGATCAATAGTTCTCTCTCGAGTCTATAAATCTTGATAGGGCCCTGAGAAAATGTCAATACTGATGGAATGTACCTATTTTATTGTTAGGTTATTTGCAATGCACATTTCTGAAGGCTCCCCAGGGAGTTCAGCACAGGCAAATAGAAAACCTCTATTTTCTGAAGATGCACTGATGAATGTACAGGTACCTATGTGGCCCCTTTCAGCACAGTATCGGACACAAAGATTTAAGCAATTTGCCTTGGAGCAGGTGCTGCCTTCTTCACCTAAAACCATCCGTTCTTCCAAACCCGTGACAAGACCTTACTGTGAGGATCAGGCAGAGCCCACTCCCCCCAGAAATCTCCAAGCACTTTGCAATGTGAGGTTGAGACTCCCCGCATCTCTGCAAGGCAGGAAACGATCAGAGCCGTTTGACAGGCAAGCCAGAGGCACCATGAATTCAGCTGGTTCAGGGTCACAGAGTGAGTCAACAGCAGGGCTGGGAATGGAACCCACATGCCCAGTAACTTTCACTTCCTGTAATCCCACGCTGCCCTCCTCCTAACAACTCCCAGAGCAGCGTGTTCTCCACCATGTGCCGGGGGGACCCAAAAACCCAAAGCCCAACCCCGCCTCCTCAGATTCTCCAGGTGGAGATGACATTTCAGAGACTTCATGGCGGGGCTGTGAGCGATCGCCTCCTCTCTGGAATCAGAGGCAGCGATACAAACATTTCCCGTTACAAGGGAGTGTTGCTGTAGTGAGACCAGACTCTTCCGGGAGCTCTCAGACCTGTCACAGCTTGCTGGGCTTTTGATTCTTGCCTCAGTCTGGGAAGATCTGAATGACACAAGTTATCTCTTTCCATCTGCTGTCACTGCTGGGCGGCACACCTGCAGACCTGTTTTTATTCTTTTCCTTTCAAATACACCCCAGTGCTAACGGATTAGCCTTTGCTCCCTCCTCAGTCACGAATGACTGTCAGTGACTTTCCCCTTTATTCCCCATACTTTAGGGAATTCCGCCTAAAGACGGAGGTAGCAAAGGACTCGGCCGAAATGCCGCGATTCCATATTTACATGCACTGAACTGTTTCCGACAACAATCAGTCCTTAAAAGGATCTGCATCCCTCCTGCATTCGCATAGCTGTATTTTTTCCCGTCTCAGTATTTACGGTTGCTTGTCACCTTCCGTGTCACTTTCAATTCTGTAATCAAGTTAGAAAGAGCTTTTCCTGATATTTCTCAGCATCCCTGGTGTGATTTGCTTTTATTCATTCCTAGCCAGCAGCTTCGTATAGAGCAGAGTGGATTTCACTTTACAAGAGGGTACAGTGCAGATTCGTTTCAAAGGGACGTTATTCTGCATCAGGAAATCACACCACTCCTTACCGTTTCATTCACTGAAGGAAATGGACTCTTTTACTTATTAATTATTGTCTATGACAAGAGCATCTCGAGACCCCAACCGAAACCAGGGCCCCCTGCGCTAGCTGCTGCTCACCCACATCATAAGAGACTGTAAGCGCTTTGTGTCTAAATAGACACATCGGACAAACAGAAAGTTAAATCATGAGTCAGTCTCTCAAACAATCATGAGAAAGGCTTGAAAACAGATTAAAAACCCAAACTTTGTTTTAGGGGGTGGAGGGGGAGAGGGACCTTCTAGGCTGAGCCTTTAGGGCACGCTCCAGTTTAAGGTTTACTCTATAACCACAAGGGCTAGAAACTTCTTCTTTTCCAGTTGAAAGCCAAGATCCCTGGCTCAGCACATGCCTCCAGCAGCTGAAGCTGTAAGACAAACACCAAATACCACAGCACTCTTTTTAGCCCCATTTTACAGACGGGGAAGGGAGACGCAGACAGGTGAAAGGACTCATTAGAGGGAAGCCGTGGCTGCACCAGGATCTGAACCCAGCTCTGCCAGCCTCACAGGCCAAGGCCTGCACCCCAAGACCTCCTTCCTCTTACTTCTTTCACTGTTCGTGATGTTTTTGATCATCACCAATGGCCACAGCACTGACAGCTGGTATCACAGAAACCAGGCATCGTGGCCAGATACAGCCACTGTGGGATCATCCTGCCAGGAGCATAAATCATCAGCACCGGGTTAGCTCAGGTCTCTAGGGAGCTGTGGCATGCTGGACTGGCTCCTTTCTCCTTAGATCCCGCTCTGGGATGCTTTGTGGAACACCTCACATGGGTGGAGCTTGGTGAAAGGCAGGATTTGATCACACTTCATGGGAGTTTTCAGGCAGTCACCTGTGCACAGAACCTGCTAGCATCTAGCCCATCATGCCCTGTTCAGCCTGACCAAACTATGCTGGCGGTAAGCGGCAGCTGGTAACTTCACTGCATCTTCCTTGGCCAACACATTTAAATGCCAAAGACAGTTTATGAACTAATCTGTACCGTAAAAGCCTCTGAAATGATTAAGCTGAAATCCATATGCACAGAGAAAGAGGGGCCGATCTCCTGTGCAACCCGGTTTACAGGAAGAACCTCCCAGCACACGTCAATAGCTAATCAATGTATATTTTTGTATATCTGAAAATCACTCTGCAATAATAAAATGGACGACAAATTACGATGCATTTATTAATTCATCAGAAATAAAGGACAGGACTTTTATTAGGGTTTGCAAAATTCATGGAGCATCTGTGGGGGGAGTTAGAGAGCAAAACACACCCTGAGCAGCGGTCCAGGGTAACGCCCATGGGCTAATTGGGTCCTGAGTGGCCTGTTGGGCTTACCCTGGCCTTCTGCAGAGGGGTCTCCCCCAAAGAGCATTTTGATTCCAGTCTGATTTTCCAGTAACAGTTTGTGGAGAGGTTCCCTCTCCAACAACAATTTGCTTTCATGCATCAATAGAAGTTAATGGGTTAAAGCTAGCCTACACAAGCACCATCACACCTCTGATTGCAGAGTATCTATGTCGTGTGTGTGTGTACACAACACCCCACACAATGGGGTCTCATCTCACTGAGAGCCACCAGGTGCTACCATACTGCACATAATAACCAGGAAAGGAAGAAATCCCACATAAGAAAAAGAAAGGAAAACGTACTGTGAGAGAACATCCATTTCTCCTGCAGAGATTCTGGGCTGTTCCAATCCGACCTGGAAGGTTATTTTCAGATGTCTTTGCTTGCAGTTGAATGGAGCAGCCAAATCTATTGGAGCAGCAGAATTCTGTACATTTGTCCTTCATCAAGTTTACAGCAGCTTAAAATACGAGCCATGGGGACTCGTGCTCCAAACTGGTTTACATAACAGTATTGATGACGCATAGCACAAGGTGCTGCATTGGCAAGCCTGGAGTATATTAAAGACCCCTTAAGATTCAGGGGGCACTCTCGCTATTAACCCCAGGAAGCATCTATCTGTAGAATTAGATGCCTAAATACCTTTGAAAACATGGCTACTTGACTACTTTCCTGTGCCTCTTCTCCCCACCCCATCTCTGTCTGTCTTCTGAACGAGAGCTGGGCCTGGCCGTGCATTCACACGTAAGGGGTGCTGCTGGAAACCAGCCCAACCAGTAACTTACGCACAGAAGAGCAGCAGCTTGTGGCGAAATGTTACCTGAAAGGCGCGAGGGATCTGGTTAAAGCGTACGACCTGGAGTCAGGATGCCTGGGTTTCATTCTCAGCTCCACCACAGCTTCTCTGGGCCTCAGCTGGGGATAATGACCATTGCTTTCTCCACCCCCACCCAGAGACGGGGCTCGAGGGAATCGAGTCTAAATGGGAAGACCTCCCTGTTCAGTGTGCGAGGAATAACCTACTCCTCTTAACTGGGTTGCAGTAGCATTCGGAATACCAGCCAAGGACTGTGCAGGGCTCCATGCAGACAAACCGCAACAAACCTACCTGCCGTAGGTACTTAATGGGCCCCAATTACTGTAGAATCGGAGCCTCATTATTGTTAGTGTATTTGTCCTCACAACACCCCCTGCCCCCGCCACCCAGGGCGGTAGGGAAATGCTCTTATCTCCGTCATTCACAGACGACCTGCAGCCCAGAGGAATGGATTTTTGAAGGTATTTAGGCACTTAATGCCCACTGAACCCACCAGGAGTCTGGTGCCTGGACATCTCTGGCCCAGACACTCCACATGACTGGCTCACAGACACACAGCCAGTCCTGCGACAGAGCCGGTCTCCCCTTTCCCAGGCTGCACCATCCTTCCTCTCCAATGACTGTCCCCGGCCTGGCGCACTCACACACTACCAGACAGGCGGGAGGAAGGGGCAGGGTGGGGCGGACGAGGTGACAAAGTGAACAGAGCTGAGCAGAAGTCACAGCGAGCTGCTTGCCAACCAGTGCTGGATGGCGGGGTGAGGGGGGATCCGTAGCCATCAGAGAAGAGGTACGTTTTAAGGAGGAATTTACAAAAGGATCATGCGGCAGCTTCACTTGGTTTAGGAAACCCAGTCCCCTCGGAGACCCCGCTGCCCTATCCCCATTCATCAGCCTTTAGGTTCCCAACTGTTCTTTTTGCCTTGGTATCTCTAACTAAACCTGTCAGCAGACATCATAATCACAAACCCACTCAGCCAGGCCAGGCAAATGAGCGCTGCAAGCATGTCTCAGAGGCCAGCTGTACCCTTTGCGTGTCCTGCCAAATTTCTCAAACAAGTCCCAAAAGCAGGAAAGCAATAACTTATTGTGGGAATCGGGGGAAGCCAGAGAAGCTAATTTTCCCTACTGAAGCCTCACCGGATGCATTTGCGCCTTTGTCTTTGCTCAGTTGGGCTTGGGCTATTGGCATCTCAGAAGATGGGTTTCCAAACATCAGCAAGGATCTGTCACATCAGGTTCCTGCACCTCTCTCCCTGCACAGGAACACGACAAAACCCATTTGGATCTTTCTGTGGTGCGGCTCCAGGCTGTCACATGGCAGAGCCCAGCAAGTCCCAGAACACATGACCGGGCTCCTTTCCCAGGAAGTTCAGTGCAGGGGGCTGATCCCTGAGAGCTCTGTCTGCGCTGCGGGTTTGGCTGTATTGGTACGTTCCCACCTGACTCCCTGGAGAACTAGGCTGAGCCAGAGAGCCAAGGTCGCAGGGCAGAGCCCAGAATGGGAATGTCAGGCCAAGGGAAGGGGTTTATTTGTGGCTTCATTAATGTCTGCAAAGCGCTGTTGAGATTCCTGGCTGCAATGGGCTGTAGAAGGAACAGATGCAACCCCCACTCAAGCCAATGGGCGTCTCTCCTTTGATTCTAATGTGACTTGGAGCAGGCTTGTTAGTACAGACAAACCCAAACCAAACCCAGAGCCCAGCACCCCCTGAGCTCTGTAAAAGTTCCCATTCACACGCCGACTATCCAGCCCAGGGTTTTCTCAGGGCTGGTTGGGATTCTGAGAAACCCAAACCAGGGTTGATTTGGCTCTGGGTCCAACTGTATGTGAACCCTGGACTTCCAGGGGGGGCTGGTAAATGGATCGACTCTGGTCCGTCACTGTAACTTTAGATCAGCAGGGGGAGTGGACTTTCTGCTCGCCCAGCATCGCCGATATTTCCCCAGCCCGACAGCCAGGGCACACGCGGGAAGTATTACAGATTTTAAGGATGCTGTTTGAATGGCAAATCGTGTGCGCCTGGAAGGCCTCATTTACCTCTTAGTTTGCAATCCTGTATCTTTGCCTATTGTTTAAATCAACACACTTGGTTTGATCACAGCCGGTTAGAGCACATGAAGGCCCTGCTGTCTATTAAAGGCAATTCACTGGCTGTACATAGAGGGAATAAAACCAGTATGTTGGCATTGCTCGTTGGTAGGTAATAACTAAAGTGACCTAATCCCAAAGAGGGACATGGTCACTGCTGCCTTTGGGGCCACAGTCACACGAGACGAGGCTCAGATGCAGATCCCACGATTATAACCCAAGGTTTCCAATGCCGTGTGGACACTCAAGCGCCGGATTGGAAACACTTGAGTCCACAAGCCCGGGACTCCCAGACCAGGATTTACCCTGAGAGATTAAGTGACTTTCCTGAGGCCAGGAGCAGAACAAATTGTTGAGCCCAGATCTCCTGAATCCCCATCCAGTGCCTTAAACACACGAAGATCTTTCCTCGCCAAGCTGCATCCCTGATCCAGAGTGACAAGGCTGCCTAAGGCATTACCAGCCCCCCTTCCCCCAGAAATCCAGCCTCCGTCCTTTGCTGAGGCATTTTGGATTCTCGCCTCCAAAACTTGGGCACGTCACCAACTCAGCAGGCACCTGCAGAAGCCCAGCATGCAAGAGCAGAGTGGGATTTGGGGCTGTGCCTGCCCTCAGGTTCATAGGCAGGTAGATTTTCCAAAGAGATTATATTCCCCGGGGCACCTAAATAAATGGCTGAATTTCCAAAAGAGCTCAGCACTCAGCCTGCCGGCAACACACTGAGCTTTGGAATCTGCTGGTCCCCTGGTGAGTGCTGAGAGAACAATACAATAGAACAGAAGATTGTTATTCCACATACAGAATTTGGCCAGGCACGAGCCCCCATCCCACTCCTGGACCTAGTGTGGTAGCTGGAGTGTCATGGGAGCTCGTTTTATACACACAGTATCCAATGGCCCACGACCGTTAGTGCAGAGCAACAATGACCCGAGCCATCACATGGATTTCTTCACTCATCTCAACTCTGCTGCCCTGCAAATGAGCCCTGGCAGACACTTTGACAGCTAACTGGAGAAACCCCACCTCTTTCCCTTTGTCAAGGGCAAGTAAGTTCCAGGCTGTATTTCCGTGGGGCACGTCAGGAAACAGCATTAAAGGAGAGCGGAGATGCCACGAGCTCTGGGAAGCGAGGCTGGGCCCTTCCAGTGCCTTTGCATGGGCGGGGAGGAATTTCCCCCGCAGGAGACCGCAGCAGCCTTGGATCTTGGGGGGGGGGGGGAGGGGGGCAGAGGGGACGTGAATTGAAGGGGCTCACCTGGAAGATCTGTACATGGGACTCAGGTCACCTACCTGGTGAGTCGACCCTGCTGGGGCGTTTGGGGATTGCAGACCCAAGATGGAGTCGTACAAGCCCACTGCAGGAGGGCACGATCCCGGCCGAGACCCGGGGTACATCCTCAGGTGGCGCGTGCTGCTGGGGTGACACTTCTATTGTTCGCGCACCAGTTCAATCCGAGCTAGCGCGGTGGGGCCTGTCTCCGGCTCCATGCCTAGACACAGCCGGGGGCAAATCTGGTCGGGGAAGAATCTGATTCCAAAGCACCTGGGGGCTTTATGATGCCTGTGGCCAGACCCCGACGGGGGCAAGAGGGAGCAGCTGTGTTGAGGAGCATTGACAAGCTGCTATACTGATTTACACCAGTTGGGGATCTGCGTCTACCTGTCCCAACCTAGCATCAGCTTTGAGAAGAGCAAGAAGCATGCCCCAATGCAGGTGCTAACTGCTCAGACGGATTCTCAGGGGGCTGGAAGTGGGCAACGCCAGCAGAGCGTCAGGTAGGAGACAGAGAGAGGGCACTCCTGGAATCGGAAAAGACACTGGACAGGGCCTTATTCCAACGGCTCAGAGTAAAGGTTGTTATTTGTTACCTCCAATATCCAAGCTGAGGGAGACAGGACAAGTTCACGTCATTTTGCATCTGAGTGGAAGGGCCGGGAGACGAGAATGCTCCGTCTCGCTGCATTCCAGCAAGATGGGAGCTGACAGGGCCCAAGGGACAGCTGCTTTGGGAACTCGGCCGCAACGGCTGCTTAGATCCCATGACTTTTCTGGGACACTGGCAAAAGGGACTGTATTTCAGGAGCCAAAAACAGCAAGGGAGTAAATTCTGGCTCTGCTGGAAACTCCAGGCGGCTGGAACGCTAGGTCTGAAACGTGAGGGCAGCATGTGTGGGGGATCTGTTTGCAAGGGGCTGCTCGGCACTGCACCTCCGACCTGTCGATGGCTCATTGTGCAGAGAAGGAGGAAACACGCAGTGGGCCTGACTCTCCACTCCCCTGCATCTTGTACCGTCATTCACACCACTGCAGAGTGGGTGTCAGAGTCATGTTTCACATGCATCCACAGTGCAGGGGTATAAATGATGGCACAGAGCAATGGAAAAAAAAAATAGATCAGACCCAGCATCTTTTATTCTTTGCGTACCGCTTTGCTGGGAAAACACCGTCTTTCCGATTAGCTCTCGGTTCAGGGCAGGATACAGGCTCTGAAATCCCAGCTGGAGCATGCAATTTTCGTACTTTGAACTGTTTACAACAAATCACATTAGCATCGGCATCATTTGTACAATTGCATCCGGGCTGGGATCTCAGCGAGCGCCATCGGGTCACGGCGTGCAGGGCACTGCTGCCACCCCCAGGCCAGCGCAGAAAAGCAGGCGGCTGAAGCAGAAGCTTTCGCTGCCCGAACCAGAGCTGGTGTTTGACTGAACGGCCTTCCTTCCAGGAGATAACGAGGGGCAGAGGATGCTGGAGCTGGACTCGGGGCAGCACCCTGCAATGGAAGTTGGCTACACTGCTTGGGCAGACAGGATGCTGTGATATGGGGAGCCCAATGCTGGAAAAGCTCAGATCACCGGCAGGGTGAACAGACGAGAGTGACAGTTCAATGCACAGTTAGAATATCCACGCCCATGGTTTGCGCCGTGCTCGCTCTCCCAGGCACACTGGGGTTAGCACATTGTCCTGGGCTATGGGAGGCCAGGCTTCAATCCCCTACTCTGCCACAGACTCCCTGTGTGACTCTGGAAAAGTTACCTAGTCTCTCCATGCCTCCGTTCCCTATCTGTGAAATGGGAGCAGTAGCCCTGCCCTGCCTGATGGGGTGAGTTGTGCTATGGTGAAGGGGGCCGTATACGTGCCTTTGTCAGATAGTTAACAGGGCAAGTCCTTGGGAGTCGTGAACGCTTGATGAGAGACCCAAGCCAAAGTGCAGCACAGATAAACGTTACCAACACCTCAACAAGGGGTCTCTGTAGCAAGATCCCCTGAATGTTCGCAGGAGAGAAACAGCAACTAGGAATCGAAATGCACAAAGGATTTTCCTAATATTTTCCTCTTTACGGCATCAACTTCCCGAAACCTGCCTGAATGGGATGGAAAAAACATTCCTCTGGAATGTGCCAAGCTCCAGGCATCCAAGTACGTTACCACCCCGTGGAAATCAGTCCTCGCCATGGACACAGGGCAGGGCCATGAATTACAGCAGCGACTGGATACCAATCTAATCCGATTGCTTCTTCACAGGTTCTCCCCCCTTTTCGGGGTCACATCGACAGCTCTGGGGACTGGAGGTCTCTCTACCCATACAGACGGAGCATTCTGCCCAGAACCAACAGAGCCTTCCCAAACGTACAGCCCCCAGCGCCGACGCAGGTGAAGCACGTCTAGGCTTCGGAAAGGAGCTCCGTTTCTGTGGCCTGTTCAGTCCCCAGCCTCTCTGCTAACCCTGCTGACAAACTGCCAGTTATTCACAGAGTCTAAGGCCAGACAGGACCGTTGGGGTCGCCAGTCTGACCTGCACAGAGTAGACCCGAGAATCTCTCCTTGCATGTGGCACTTTGGGCAACACAGATACAGGCACCGCTCCGAGACCCACCAAGTTGGTTTTCATCAGTCATGCAAGAGCCATCGTCCAGCAGCAACGTGCGGTCGAGCGGTGAGGGCACTGAACGGGTAACGGGAGAGCTGGGTTGTGTTGTGACCAGTCAGTTGTGACCGTTTCAGTTTCCCCTCCCGTCCTTTGTCTGTCTTATCGAGTTAGACTGGAAGCTCCTTGGCAGCAAGACTGTCTCTTGTGCGGTGTTTGTACAGCACCTCGCACAACAGGGCCCTGCTCTTGGCTGGGGCTTCTAGTCACCCAAATAAAAATGGATGGGACTTGCAACAGCACTGAAGAGCACAAGTCACTTTAACCCAGGCTGGATTTGAAACAGCAGCCTAGGAACGAAAACGTCCCTCATTCCAACTTCTCAGCTTCTTCCTGCATTGAAATCCAACGTCAGACAGCAAAAAATCCAGGGTTTACCTGACAAGGAAATCCCCAGTGACTGATCATTTGATTTTGCTGGGATACTTTTGGGTGCAGTTAATAAATAGTAACAGTGCTGATTATTGTATCTGTTTGCCGAGATATTCTTTCCACGGCTCTCTGCTGCACAACGTAAGTGATTGGAGCCTTTGTGGAATTAATCCCAGAAGCCAGAGGGAGATCATGAGAAAAATCTATCAGTAACCATAAAAGCTACCTTTGATTTAGCTGCAGACAAGCTGTCTGCCAGGATACAATTCTGGCCCAGAAGGACTTTCAGTCTCTATCCAACTTCATATTATTTTATATCATTTATTCTCTCTTTTTAAAGCCCTCTGATTTTGATACTTTAACAAACAAGCTGCATTCGAGTTCGCTCATTTCTTATGGAATTGCACTGGGTGAAGTTCACCAGGTGTAAGAACCATTCAAATCCCTCTTGAGCCTTCGTCTGAAGACCTAAGGGGCTCTCACGCCCTGTGCTGGGCCCTCTCCCAAAGGGCCATCGTCTCGTCTCCTTACAGCTCCCCCTCAGCCTGATCTCACCTCTCCAGAAGGAGTCCTTCCACTGTCGACCAGGCCCTGCACCCTTTACCAGTCAGACACCAGCTCTGGGCACTATGAACACACCAGGAAGGACTTGATCTCGAGGGCAATTTAGTGCTGTCCAGCCTAACCCTGCAACTGGCTTGCATCCCATTGAGTCCAGCTCGCGTTCTGGGTGGTACCCAGCACAGCACAGGATCAGAGCCCTTTGCAGCACTGGACTCTTCAGTTTAAGTGCAGACGGCCACTTCCTCAGCTCATGTGAATCTGTGTCACTCCACTGACGTCAGTTTACACCACCTGGGGATCTGGCCTGATGTCTGGCAGAGAAGAAGGAGCATTTTGCACTGCACTGGTTTCCAGATTTTTCCACACTCTGCTTTCAAGCTGCACGGTGGAGGTGAGCCCCGACAGGTACGGCAGCACCAACGGAGGGTTCGTAGAGCATCTGGAGCGAGGTCTGGTGTGGGGGGCCCAGTGGGCGTGGAGAGCACAGCAGAACCGCACCATTCCCACTGCAGGTCTATCGAAACGTATCAAATGCATCTGGCACGGAGCTGACAGCCCTGAATCTTCAACGCATCCCCAGACCAGGCAAAGGGAACCCACTCCGACCCTGCTTGCGTGGAGGGATGAGACGGGCCGGAACCTGGGACCGTGAGCCGCTACCACACAAGCAACAGGACCGGAGCAGGTTCAGAGCCTTTGTGGATCAACATGCTGAGCAGGGGGCTCCCACCGGCTACTCCCTCTCCCAGCCAGCCCCTCCCAGTGAGCCTCCGTGACGATTTGGTAGGACCCCATCTCTAGCCCAGCCCATTCAGGCATGGCCCCGAGCCTGCCCCAGCAGTGTCTAGGCTGGGGAGAAAGGGAGGCGATTGGGGGCTCCTGGTGCAGCACCCCCTGCAGGACGGAACGTACATTACGTGTTCAACCCGGCAGCGCCAGCCTCCGAGCCCAGGGTGACCAGCTCAAGGCACAGTATCGAAAGGAACCGAGCCCCCCGACAACGAGCAGCCTCGAAGCTTCATGCAGAACTAATGGCTCCTACCTCCCACCCGGGAAAAGCCACTGATCTGTATTTATTATCGCCAAGGAACACCACTTGGCCAGGAAGAAGGCGCCCTCCCCACACTGCCATATCACAGCCACCGTGAGAACTCCTGAGAACAGCTGCTGAGACAGGAGAGAGGTGTGGAGAGACAGCACTGCCCAGTAGTTAGGAGTCAGACCTAGGTTCTGTTCCCAGCTCTGTCAGTTACCGGTGGGGTGATGCTGGGCACGTCCCTGCCTCCAGCCAGGAATCAAAGACGAAGACTCTGAATGATCAAGCTGACTGTATTTAAGCAGGGGCTCTGTCCAGGGGCAGGGAAATGTATTCACTTAGTTATGTTGCAAACTGGCAATTGGTTAATATGCAATTCTGCCCTACTGCGAACTGCTGGTAGCAGAAGTATCCAGTGGACACGTGACCTTGCGTGCTGGGAGGATACTCCATGTTTTCTTGTGAAGCAGACAGCGATCAGTGAGCTGTAGCTCACGAAAGCTTATGGTCAAATAAATGTGTTAGTCTCTAAGGTGTCACAAGTCCTCCTGTTCTTTTTGCGGATACAGACTAACACGGCTGCTCCTCTGAAACCTTTTATACTAGTTAGACAACAAACAATTCCAGGAACTTGGACCTCCAAAAAGAGAAGCTGCTTAAAAACAACAAACTTTCTAAAGAGGTTCCATTTCAACAGGCAGCTTGAAAACACTGCCCACGAAACACTCGGCATATTTGAGAGGTAACATGGCTGCATGGATAATGCAGTGGACTGGAACTCATGAGACCTGGGTTCAATTCTTGGCTCTGCTACAGGCCTGCTCAGTGACCTAGGGCAAATCAAAGTCTCCGTGCCTCAGTCTCCCCATCTGTAAAATGAGGGTAATGATCCTGACCCTCCGTTGGAAAGCACTTTGAGACGTAAAGATGAAAAGCTCTAGAATAAAAGAGCTAAGTCAGGACTATGTGTCCATAAGCTCCAAGCACAATGGGGCCCTGATCTGAACTGCGGCTCGTACAAACAAACAACAGGACGCACAGAACTTTCAACCCATACGCCGGAGCGACAAGCTAAACATCCCCCTTCTTCCTCAACAGAAAGCGGTGCATAGACAATCCAGGAAGTTTTTGGAAAGCGTAGGGGACAATTTCCTGGTGCAAGTGCTAGAGGAGCCAACTAGGGGGGGAGCTTTTCTTGACCTGCTGCTCACAAACCGGGAAGAATTAGTGGGGGAAGCAAAAGTGGATGGGAATCTGGGAGGCAGTGACCATGAGTTGGTTGAGTTCAGGATCCTAACACAAGGCAGAAGGGACAGCAGCAGGATACGGACCCTGGACTTCAGGAAAGCAGACTTCGACTCCCTCAGGGAACGGATGGCCAGGATCCCCTGGGGGACTAACTTGAAGGGGAAAGGAGTCCAGAAGAGCTGGCTGTATTTCAAGGAATCCCTGTTGAGGTTACAGGGACAAACCATCCCGATGTGTCGAAAGAATAGTAAATATGGCAGGCGACCGGCTTGGCTTAACGGTGAAATCCTAGCGGATCTTAAACATAAAAAAGAAGCTTACAAGAAGTGGAAGGTTGGACATATGACCAGGGAAGAGTATAAAAATACTGCTCGGGCATGTAGGAATGAAATCAGGAGGGACAAATCACACCTGGAGCTGCAGCTAGCAAGAGATGTCAAGAGTAACAAGAAGGGTTTCTTCACGTATGTTGGCAACAAGAAGAAAGCCAAGGAAAGTGTGGGCCCCTTACTTAATGAGGGAGGCAACCTAGTGACAGAGGATGTGGAAAAAGCTAATGTACTCAATGCTTTTTTTGCCTCTGTCTTCACTAACAAGGTCAGCTCCCACACTGCTGCGCTGGGCATCACAACATGGGGAATAGATGGCCAGCCCTCTGTGGAGAAAGAGGTGGTTAGGGACTATTTAGAAAAGCTGGACGTGCACAAGTCCATGGGGCCGGACGGGTTGCATCCGAGAGTGCTAAAGGAATTGGCGGCTGTGATTGCAGAGCCATTGGCCATTATCTTTGAAAACTCATGGCGAACGGGGGAAGTCCCGGATGACTGGAAAAAGGCTAATGTAGTGCCAATCTTTAAAAAAGGGAAGAAGGAGGATCCTGGGAACTACAGGCCAGTCAGCCTCACCTCAGTCCCCGGAAAAATCATGGAGCAGGTCCTCAAAGAATCAATCCTGAAGCACTTACATGAGAGGAAAGTGATCAGGAACAGTCAGCATGGATTCACCAAGGGAAGGTCATGCCTGACTAATCTAATCGCCTTCTATGATGAGATTACTGGTTCTGTGGATGAAGGGAAAGCAGTGGATGTATTGTTTCTTGACTTTAGCAAAGCTTTTGACACGGTCTCCCACAGTATTCTTGTCAGCAAGTTAAAGAAGTATGGGCTGGATGAATGCACTATAAGGTGGGTAGAAAGTTGGCTAGATTGTCGGGCTCAACGGGTAGTGATCAATGGCTCCATGTCTAGTTGGCAACCGGTGTCAAGTGGAGTGCCCCAGGGGTCGGTCTTGGGGCCGGTTTTGTTCAATATCTTCATAAATGATCTGGAGGATGGTGTGGATTGCACTCTCAGCAAATTTGCGGATGATACTAAACTGGGAGGAGTGGTAGATACGCTGCAGGGCAGGGATAGGATACAGAGGGACCTAGTCAAATTGGAGGATTGGGCCAAAAGAAATCTGATGAGGTTCAGTAAGGATAAGTGCAGGGTCCTGCACTTAGGACGGAAGAACCCAATGCACAGCTACAGACTAGGGACCGAATGGCTAGGCAGCAGTTCTGCGGAAAAGGACCTAGGGGTGACAGTGGTGGAGAAGCTGGATATGAGTCAGCAGTGTGCCCTTGTTGCCAAGAAGGCCAATGGCATTTTGGGATGTATAAGTAGGGGCATAGCGAGCAGATCGAGGGACGTGATCGTCCCCCTCTATTCGACATTAGTGAGTACTGTGTCCAGTTTTGGGCCCCACACTACAAGAAGGATGTGGATAAATTGGAGCGAGTCCAGCGAAGGGCAACAAAAATTATTAGGGGTCTGGAACACATGACTTATGAGGAGAGGCTGAGGGAACTGGGATTGTTTAGTCTGCAGAAGAGAAGAATGAGGGGGGATTTGATAGCTGCTTTCAACTACCTGAGAGGTGGTTCCAGAGAGGATGGTTCTAGACTATTCTCAGTGGTAGAAGAGGACAGGACAAGGAGTAATGGTCTCAAGTTGCAGTGGGGGAGGTTTAGGTTGGATATTAGGAAAAACTTTTTCACTAGGAGGGTGGTGAAACACTGGAATGCGTTACCTAGGGAGGTGGTAGAATCTCCTTCCTTAGAAGTTTTTAAGGTCAGGCTTGACAAAGCCCTGGCTGGGATGATTTAATTGGGGATTGGTCCTGCTTTGTGCAGGGGGTTGGTCTAGATGACCTCCTGAGGTCCCTTCCAACCCTGATATTCTATGATTCTATGAAATGCAACTGGTTGGTTTTGGCTGTAAGCGGTTTCATTGAAATCAGCGGAGGCAGAAACAGGCCTTACAGAGTGGGAAGCCTTACAGAGAAACTGCGGAAAAATGGGCAGGAAGTTGCAAACACACTGGGTAAATGTGAAACAAGGGCTCTGGTGAAGAGCTTCGCGTCAATGGATGCATTTTATGGGCAACCCACGTCTAGCGAAAGCGAGGACCAGCAGGAAAAGGCCTTTGAAGAGAACTGAGGAGAGAGAGAACTCATTCGCAAAACAAAATGAGAAACACGAAGTGACCCAACCGTACAAGAGTTTGATAGAAGAATTCTAGGTGGAAAACCAGGACATCTCCATGCACCGTCTGACTGGGACTGTACGAGGAGCTGCTGCACACGATGGGAATTCTCTGCGAAGGACTTTACATCACAGTACCATATGGCACCAAATCGGATGTACTAAGCACAACCCAGTGGCTATCTGGACATGGAGAAGTGAAAGAGCAATGCCCACCAAGTTCTATTCAGGACAAGCATGATGGCTGCCAGCTAAGATAAGTTATGCAGCTGTGAATTTGGCAATAAATACAGGAAGCAAAAATGGAAAACATGAACTCCCTGATAGCCCTGGGTCTAACACAGGTGCAGAGCTGTTTGAATTAAATGGAAAGATTACCTCTTGGCTTTTAACTGAGCAGTTTATGGTATAAACATATCAAGTGACAATGTCACAGCAGGTCACAAATCACTATTTGCTCACCATGAGACTCCAAATGAGCTAACAACAGACAACGGCACACATTTCACCAGTGACCCGTCAGCAGTCCACTGACCCGTCAGTGCAAACACCATGCTGAGCCCTGACGACGCACAGCCAAATGGAGCAGCAGAAAAGTACAAATGGCAAAGAATTTAACATAAAAGACAGCTGTGGTGGATTTAAGGGATCTACGTTTAGCATTGTGTGAATACTGCACAGTACCTCACGGTGCTTTATTAAGGTCACCACTTCCAAAACCCCTGGGCAGAAGGATTGCGGGTGAAACTTTTCAGAAGCACCTAGGTCCTATTGATTTCCAATGACTTCCACTGACTTTTCGCTTTTGAAAAGGGACATTTAAGCAGGGTCAGGCACCTCTCGAGTGTCCCCTCCTGGCCAGGGATGGCTATGCAGCACCCAGGTTTGTCACAGGACCAGCTCTCGCTTGACAATTCATTTCTCCCCACCTGGGTGCAGCAAATAGGTTGTGTCACGGGGGAGTGGGGCCCATTTCCCCTTCAAGGGCCAACCTGCCTGTGACAGTGATGTCGGTGCTTGTGAAAACTGACCCTTCACCCTTAGCACCAACACGGAATGAGTTTCGCCAGCCGAAGGTAACCAGCATGAGGTAGTTACAAAAGATGGGTGTGCTGGGAAACTAGATCATAAAATGACACCACTAAACAGGTAGCCCTGTCGCCAGGGGAGGAGACTGTCCGAATCCAAACAGGGCAACCTGGCAACGTAACAGCTACACCATCCCCCGGGGCGGCCGGCATGGCCATTCCTGTGCACAAAAGGCCAGAGGTGCTGGGCCAATGTGTTCAGTGCGGGGGCTGAGAGCCAGTGAACCAAACGGTCAACCCTGGATATGATGGAAACCATGTCCAGCCAGGGGGCGCGGCAGCCCCCACAGCACCTCTAGTTCCAGCAGCTGCCGAAAAGGCACCCAAACAAAACCAGAGCGGGCGCTGGCGACCCAGGGCACTGGCGACCCAGGGCGCTGGCGACCCAGGGCGCTGGCGACCGCGTTCGTGTACGCACGGGAACAACACACGGACACCGAAGAGCAGCAAACTCAGGCCGCACGGTCACCGAGACATCTGGGTTCAGAGATCCTAGCGAGTGACCGGCGTCCAATAGGAGGCGGAGACGCTCCTTTATCTGGGGGCTTGGGGTATCCCCCTAACTCCCACCCCCTGACTGGCTGGATTTGTTGGGGCAGGCTGGCGATGGCCGAGACGGTAGGTTTTTATATGCAACAGCAGTCGGAGTCCAGGGCAGCAACCCCAGCCACGCAACCGGGCCGCTCGTCACTCCAACTTACGCCCATAAGGACAGGGGCCGGGCGACAGAGGCAAGCCCTTCCCAGCGCCCCCGGGCTCCAGCTGCCCTGCCGGTAGCCCTGCCGGCCGACCCCTCACCTTGGCCCGTCGGCACCTTCCCTTTGTTGAGCTGCTTGAGGCGTTTCTGGTGGGATTTTCCATTGTAGTGTATCTGTGCCTGGGCAGGCGAATTGAGCTGGATGTTACAGACCTCGCACAGCGTGAACGACTGGTGCTTCTTCTCCCGCTTCGTGCGCTGCTCCGACTGGCTCCCCGCCGTCTCGGCCAGGTGGGTCCTGTTCTCAGCAGAGTGGGGCAGGCTCAGCGGTCGTTTCATATCTACGGGAGGAAGCACAACCCCCCCCCCAGTGAGCGGGTGCTTGGATTTTAAAGGGACTGAGTCCAGGCAAGGTGGGAATTACCTTGCACTGACACAAGGCAGGTTTAGGTCACACACCTGCCTGGCTTCTCTGCCTGCCTAGGGTCTTGCTCTGAGTTGGGTCTAAGGAGAAGGGGTACGGCAGAGGCTCCCAAAGCAACAGGAACAGCCTTCACAGCTCAGGGAGTTGGCATTAGGCATTACCTAATGCATAAGCTGTGGGTAGCTGTGCATTTCCGGGAGGATACAATGGGCTTGGGATGGGGAAAGACGGAACTTCCCTAAAGTTCCCTGACACCAGCAACAATCCTGGTGTGAATGACAGACCTCTAAGCTCCCCAGGGATGGCCGGTGTCCTCTGGCTTTCTGGAGGCGAGTAGCTAATCTCTCCCAGGGAGCAAGCAGAGTACAAGAGGCTCCTGCCTGAAGCCAGCTCAGCGTCCACTGCAAGGACATCGTTTACTTGCCTGTGCTAAATGGGGGGTTCTTCACCCACCCTCACGCCCATCACAGCCTCCTCTTTTGTGGGGCACTGCTTTGCACTCACAGCTAATTGCACCTGCCAGCCCAAACCCTTCCATTTGGCCCTTACGTCCCCAATGCCGCCTCTGACACTGTGGAGGTGCCAAAAGGTAAGATTTGCAGCTCCGACTTGGAGGCCCCTTTAAATAGAAGGATGGCCGCCCCCACCACACGCTTCTGTGTGTGGTCTTTCCCCCTTTCAACTCAAACACTGGGCTGAGCTGGGGGTTGGTTTTTTGGGGTACTTTGGCCATGTTTGGTGGAGCTTGAAATCATCTTCGGTCTGCAGGCATCCCCGTGTCTGGGGGGTCAGCAGGAGCTAGCCCTGCACAGGATACTTGAGGGGGAGCTGGGAAACCGCTCCCAGGGAGGAGCTCGTTCACCCAGTGGTGCTGTGACAATGAAAAACGGTGCCCTCCGAGATGTGCCAGCACTGAGGGAGCGGCTCGGCTGCACCCCAGTTTGGGGGCCCGCGGAACATTTGCCACCCTTGAAAGGCGGGCCCCGAAAAGGTGAGAAAGATAGAGCCCCAGCTGGTGTTTATCACTCACACTATACAGACAGCCTGAGACACCTCGGGGGGAGCACAAAGACCAGCTGGACAGAGGGGTTCTGCTACTGTCTGTGGGACACGAGGCAGGTCCCCGCATCCTACTAGACAAGCTCGTGCCTGAGACCAGGAAGCGTTATACGGGATCGACTGGCTCAGCAGCAGCTACTCAGCCCGGGGGGGGGTCTAGTGGTCAGAGCACAGAACCGGGCACTTAGATTCATCCAACTAAAGGCCAGAAGGGCCCATTCTGATCATCTAGTCTGACCTCCTGGATGTGACAGAGAATCGGGGATTCCTGTCACTTCAGGTTGAACGTAAGTTTGTATTTCTCCTTGCATGTTCTATCCCTTTCCCTGCCCTTTGTCCATCTTGTCTGCTTAGGCTGCACGCTCCTTTGGACAAGGGCTGTCTATTATTCTAGGATTGTACAGCGCCTAACACACTTGGTCCCAGCCTCCACCCCCGCTCTAACCCACTAGACCCCATTCCCCTTCCTGACACAGAGCCAGAACCCAGAACTCCTGCCTCCCAGCCCCCCCCAAACTAACCCACTAGACCCCACTCCCTCCCAGAGCCGGGGAGTGAACCCAGGAGTCCTGGCTCCCAGCCCCTCCTGCTCAAATCCACCAGACCCCACTCCCTCCCAGAGCCGGGGATTGCTTCAGTTTCTAGCCTTTAGTCCTTGAGCTCCAGGCTCTGTTCCTGGCTATGTCCTGAATTTAACCTGGGGCACTCGGACAAGCCCCTTCACCAAACAGGGACACGGTGTTACCCAGTCAGTGGCGGGGTTGTGAGGCTGAAGGCTCTTAAAAGCCCTTTGCTGAAAGATACTTGTAGCAGGGCTTCCCAGGTCTGGCTCCAGGCCCTGCCTCAGTTTCCTTCCATTTTGCCTCAAACAAACCACAGCAGCTGGTGTTTCTGCCACACTTCTCCCCTTGTGGGTGTTGTTTACCCCCATCAAACACTCCACAGAACCATCCAGCCCTCATATCCCCAGCGAGCCACGTCAGCAGCTGCCACTAGGCTCAGAGAGGCTTCCTAGCGCTTTATCAGGGCTTCCTCACCCGCCCGCCCTACAGTCCTTTTCAGCCCTCCCAGCTGGGCTCCAGATCCCTGTCAGACCCTGCTGCCGAGCCTTCCCCAGGCCCCTTGCAGAGACCTCACTGCTTGGGAGCCCCAGAGAACTGGACCCCCCTGGCCTTCAACTCCCAGCAGGCCTGGTTTCGAGTCACCTGCTCCCATCCCTGGAGTCCTGGGAACAGTCCGGTCACCAGGGGGGGCGAGCTCCACCTGGCACAGGTGAGGACGGTGTTTTTGTAAGCACCGAGCAGTAGCGGTGCTGTTAATACAGGCCCAGGACGACACCCCTTCCCGGGCCCATTCAGGAGCCCTCCGCCGGGCAGCGCTGCTAACCCAGGAGCCCTGAGCCCGGCGGCGCTGTGTCCCATTAGCGAGCTCTCGCGGTGACCAGCGCAGGTCAGAGGCTGCCCTGCCCTGCCCGGCCCCCTGGTCTAGAGGCCTCCCCCACCCTATCTGCAGAGCCGGGGTGTCTCCTGTCAGGGTCACAGACTTCCAGGCCATCTCGTCCGACTTCCTGTACGACCCAGGCCTGAGCCTGTCCCCCAGCGACCCCTGCACCGACTCCCTCTGCTCCGAAACGCTTCTCTAGGCCTCTCGGAGCAGGGGAAGGGGGAGAGGAGGTGACTGACAAAGAGACCCATGACCTCCCCTACTCCCTCGCCAACCCCACACTCTCTGAGGGGTTCCCTTTTCCAGAGCCCACCCTGGGACGCCCGCAGAGCCAGGTTTTCAGAGACGTTGAGCCCCTCCGGCGGCTCTGGCTGGCACGGCTCGCGCCCCGCTCAGCTGGAAAGACTCCCAGCAACCGCTGCACTGGTGAAATAGCTTAAAAACCCTGGGAGGAGCAGCAAGAGAAAGGCACTGACCGAACCCACGGTCTGGGCCGTCCCATCCCGAGCGCCCGTCCTGCGAAGCGGTAACAGAACGGTTCAGCAGCTCTTCCCTTGCAAGGGCGCAGCACCTCCCAGCAGCCTCAAGAGGGAGCAAACACTCTCCTTTTCCCCCTGAGATGGCAAAAGTTGTAAGTGTGCCTAGCTTGCTGGAAAGGGAGCAGGGTGGGCAAGGCTGGGACCAGGTCTGGCAAATGGCAATAGGGGGCCTTGGAACCCCTTGGGCCAGAGTCACTCCCCCAAGACCCCACCCCGTTGTCCCACCCTCCACTAGGAGTGGCAGGGGCTTCCCACCCCAAGAGGCCAGGGCAGCAACACGAGAACCCCAGGGAAAGCAGCAGGAATGGCAGCAGGGGGTGTGGGAGGCAGCAGGGGGTGTGGGAGGCAGCATGTACCCACCAGCTGCTTGTCCCTGCTGGAGCGGGGGCTATGCCCACCGGACTCTTCCCCTACTGCCACTCACACAGTCCTCTACTGGGTTGGGGTTGCCAGCACCCCCCGGAGCAGCGATCTTGGAGTTAACACCCTCTTGAAATGCACTACACAGTTCAGAGCAATTGTCTCAGGCTCTCTGCAAATTCAGGCAGATGTTGCCACATCGGTGACACTCGAATCACATTTTCCAGCTTTCCTTTGCAAGTATAAAAGCTAGTGAAATGAAGGCTGAGAGCCGGTGTACTCCCATGACTCCAGGAGCCAGGGTCTGTAGTACATGTGCTATGAGACTTAATGCCCAAATTATTATTATTATTATTTTCTGTACTGTGTTAGCACCTAGGAGTCCAGGCATGTGCTAGGTGCTGTACAAACATAGAGCCTATGGTTCTATCTCACGCACCGTCATGAAGTCACAGCAGGCTGCGAAGGGGAAATCCAAGGAAGAAGCAGCAGCCAACACGTCTCCATGGGGACGTGACTGGACTCACACCTCCAGTGGAGGAGCAGAGGGGCAGCATCCTGAGCTAGTCATGGCTGCAGGGGAAGGAGCAGGGCAGCAGTAAAGCCGAGGCAGTTAACGCGGTCCTAGTGGAATAGGAAGAGCTCGTGTGAAGATACTGGGAGAGAGAACCAAGGAGGCCCATTAATCAAGGTAGAAGACGACCAATTAATCCTGGTCTGTACACGGCTGGGTGACCGTCCTGAACCACCGTTCGAAGCGGCCTCCCAATGCCAGGGAGGGAGTCGTCTGGACAAACAGGAGATAACAAAGGACGTGTCCCTTGGCAATAATGGGGACGGGAGAAGATGGGGCATGGCCACTGGCCTTGCTCAGCGTCACTATGCAGCACACTGTGGTTCATGCTAGGGCAAAGCAAGCGTGAAACACCACCGTCCTGACTCGGCAGCACGTCACACCCGCTGCCTGCTGGCAGACGCAATGGCACAAGGCGGCAACGGTGAAGTAGGCTGCGGGGAAGCACAAGTGGCAGGGGATGGGCCATCTGCAGCCTGGGGCCTGCAGGGAAGTGGCTGCATTCACCCTGAGCCAACGGTGACTCAGAGAGCTCCGGTCAGCTTCCAGCAACGCGCTACACCTGGGCACGAAGCCATCGCCCCCAGGGAGCCCAACCGGTACAGAACATCGCAGCACGTCACACCTGCTCTACGCCCCCTAGGCCAGCCCTCCAGGGACCAGCAAGTCACGGGCGAGGTCTTGGCCTTTATCTCCAAAGCTAAGATCATCTGAAGCTCCAGGACAAGGAACATGGTGGACAACCCCACGCTCCAGGCACAGGAGAGCTGTCCGCAGCACGGACACGGTGCTTTCCCAGGGACCAGTGTGAGACTAGGAGACGAACGTCTGTAGAGACCAAGAACCATCCATCCTTGCAGCACCATCCTCTCCAAGCGACAGGCGCGCTGCTCCGACCAGCTTTCGCTCACACACACAGCATGGTGCGCACGTAACTGCCCCAAAAATAAAACCCCAAACAAACAGCAGGCTGCCCCCCACTTCTCCCCTGGGCAGAGCGGAGAGAAGTGACTGACATCAGTCACTTGAGGTCCGTCCGGTCACTTAATGCACGACGGAAACGTTCTCAGAAACGACGGCGCTAAGGGTGGTATAAAAACCTTCACAGAACAGAACATGGTTAGATGAATTAGATAATTACATGGAACAATAATTAGAACCGTACTGTAATGCCACTCCACAATACAATCAACCTTATGGTGTGGGCGTTGGGGGCAGGGGGAGTTATCCATCGTTAGCCCACTTCAGAGCTTTCCCAATATTCCCAGGCCCAGGCCCTGATATATCTCAATCACAACAAACTCCAGAGGAAGCCTGGGCGGCTCTCGAGCTGTAGAATGAGCTATGGTGCTTGGAGAGGCCTGGAGCTTTGCTGTTCCGCTGAACACAGCGGACACGCTGGCTTCTGGGACCTGCTTTGGGCCCAGGGAGGTCTTGTCTACAGAAGCGTTGTACCGGCTTCACTACAGCTGTACCGTTCAAGTGATACAATCGGGCAGGCTCGTAATCCCTAAATCCTTATTTACCCAGCTACACAGGCGGCTGTGATTTGAAAACCGCTGCACCCTGGAGTGAATGGGAACTGGTGGGTATGTGGCACTGCTAAAAATCGGGCCACTTATTTTGGTGGAGGGACTCAGGAGCCCACCGCTAGGCTAATTTTTTCAGACTCTTGCTCGTGAAGTTGGAAAGAGCATTTGTCATTGTCACGGAGTCCCTGGGCGATGCTCTAGAACTGCTCCCCATGAAGCCAGGCAGGACTCTGGGGAAGTCTCCTCCCTGGGAGCAGCCTGTCTGCAGGACACACAGCTCACCCGGCTCCACCTTCCTGGGTCTGACCTCGGAGCATTCAGCATCCTCTGCCCCTCCGTGCGCTTCCCACAGCAAGTCCACCCAGGCAGGGCTCCTGGGGAAGCCAGAGGGTCCTGCCCCGCAACTCCGCAGTCAGACGGGACTCTCAGCCAGCCAGTAAAACAGAAGGTTTATTAGACGACAGGAACATGGTCTAACACAGAGCTTGTAGGTGCAGAGAACAGGACCCCTCAGCTGGGTCCATTTTGGGGGGCAGTGAGCCAGACAATCCTATCTGCACTTCACTCCATGTCCCAGCCAGCCCCAAACTGACTCACCCTCCAGCCCCTCCTCCTCTGGGCTTTGTCCCTTTCCCAGGCCAGGAGGTCACCTGATTCCTTTGTTCTCCAGCCCTTTAGCTCTCACCTTGCAGAGGGGGAAGGCCCAGGCCATCAGTTGCCAGGAAACAGGGTGTCGGCCATTCTCTGTGTCCAGACCCCTGCACACACCTGTCCTCTAGGGCTCTGCAATGATCACACACCCCACCCCCTACATACTTAAGAACTGCCTAGGGGAAACTGAGGCACCCCCACACTATTCAGAGGAAACATTAAGAACAGTCCTGCTTCGTCACAGTCATCTCTCATGAGTCTATCACGAGTCTCGTGGCATTGTGGGTCTTCCCTTAAGTACCTACCCCTGGTGGAGGAAAACTCTAAACCGTGACCTCCTCCAAAGGCTCAAAATAAAAGAACCCACAATGTAATTTAAAAAAAAAAACTCACGATTTTTAAGCCAGTCTTGTGATTTTTGACTCATGGGTTTTGAACACTTGTGATTGCCATAGGTGCTGTGGAACGGAGTTTTCCTGCTGCAAGAGCAAGGAGTTAAACAAGAAAACCGTTGCTCTGCCAACTCTGGAATCCTGCAATGTACGGTACCTAACCACAATGCATGATAACCCGTGGTGCCAGCTGCACTGGGATGCTCAGAGGTGCTTGAGAGGCAGGTATGCATTATCGACTGACCCAGCAGCCAGCAAACACGTCTGGGATTTGCTGCTTGCCTCTGCTCGTACACCCAGGAGCAGCCAGCAGAGAGAAGGACAGGGCAGAAAGAGGGACTGTGACAAGTGATTGAAAAGGATCCACTCCAGGTGCATTTCTCTGATTTACACAGGACAAGCTCTCACTTTCTGCCTCTGATTCCTTTCAGAGGGACTCTTAGGGTTTGGGTGGGGTTGTTTTTTTAACCTTTTTTTTTTCCCCCCCTTTTTATTTTTCATGTGACCCTTTCTCCAGTTCGTCGCTTTTCCCTCCCATTGCCTCTGGTTTTTGAAGGCAAAGCAAGAGAACACAACCGTGGCAGAACAGGCCGGGGAGGTGGGAATTAACTACACAAGGTCTCGGAGGAGCACTGCCAGGAAGCCTCTGGGGGCGAATTTTCAGAGCCGGGCCGTTAGTAACTCTGCCAGGCTCGTAAGAAAGGTGGAGGCGAGGTTCGTGTGCGGCAAATCCTGAAATCCCTCCCAGGCAGACGGCAAGCACGGGGTCTAGACACGATAACCACCTATGCCCTATTCTGAGAGCCTGGGTGGCACCTGAGTGGTATCTAGGCCTTTGGTGGGCCCTATGCCCAGGTTGAATTTCACACACTGGGGAACGGCACCTGCAGAGGGGGAGTCAGCTCGCACCCCCAGCTGCGAGCACCGCTCGCTGTTTGCATGCTGGCGTTCTCTGGGCACACCCTCTGCACCTTCCTGGGCAGCAGGGGCTTCAGAGTCCTGCCCCCTTGTAGAAACAGCTCCTCCCCCCCCAGCCCTTCGCTGACCACCCGGCTACGGCAGCTGTGCAGACGCCCCACGGTGCCATGGCCACGGGTCAGACAACACACACCGGACCGAGATCTGGGATTTGTCAATCTCCCCAGCTCGTTCCTGGCCCCCGGCACAGTGCTACTGATGATACAGCTGTCAGCACGACGGGGGCCGAGTCCCTGTGAATCACTGCTGGATCTGATCTTCACAGCCCTCTGTGAGCTTGGACACAGACGGCGAACTGAGAGGCACAGGGTAGATGGAGTCACGTGTCCAAGGTCACCCAAGGTGAAAGTCTGTGGCAGAGCTGGAAACTCAACCCAGGTCTCTCGAGTGGCAGTTTCGCGCTTTGTGGACTACAGGGCCTTTTCCTGCTGCTCCCTGCAGCCCACCGCGGCGTGGGACCAGCATCCCAGCCCCCTCCCTCCAGCCTCAGCCGAAACTTAAACCAGCAACAAAGCAAGACAAACTCTGAGGAGACGAGGGTCTGGAATCTGGGCCTGACGGATGCATGACAACACACCAGTGAACCTTGAGGGGACAGAGCAGCCCAGCCTCACATGTCCCGACACAGCAGCCGTGGCAAGACGTACGTGTACGTGTCTGTGTCTCTCTCTCTCCAATGCCCTCCTTTTACCGTTCTGGGTATTTTCACCATGATTGCAGCCAGGGCAGCCAAGCTAAAATTGGAACGTTATCCGGACTAAATATCTCAACAATCTCACTGGTCTTAAAAAAAGGCCCCGCTGTTGCCTTGATTAGAGCGCAGCTCCCCGTCACGGCTCTCGTTACAAGACTGAAAACGCCTGCTCCAGCCGTATGCTCGCCTGTCTCATTCACTTAACTTCTCCAGTGCCTCCCGTGTTCGTTCCGCTCCTCAGGTGTCGGGTCTGTAATTCGGTGATTAGTTGCCCATCTGGGCCCACGGATTAGCTCCGGAGACTCGTGTTTTCACAGCTGCCGACTGCTTGGCTGAAATAGGTGAAATTCACCCCAGCCAGAGTGCACCCCTTCAGTCCTCTACATGCATTCGCTGCGCCCAAAAAGAGAACTGTCCAGGCACTTCCCATCCCCATATCTGAGCCCCTCTCAATCACTACTGGAGTGTATCCTCGCCGACGCCATGTGAGGTAGGCAGATAGCATCCCCAGTACACAGAAGGGAAACTGAGGCACAGAGTAGATTGAGTGATTTGCCCAAGGTCAGACAGGACATCTGTGGCTGAGTCAGGATTTGAATGTGTGTCGCTGGAGCCCCGCCCAGTGTCCTAACCCACTAGGCCACCCTTCTCCTCTGGAGGGGTGTGGGGGGCCTTGGCTCACAGCAGGAGACAACTTTACAAGGGGATCTGCAACTTCAGTTGATTCTTAATAAGATCAGTGGTTGCTTGAGTGCAACAGGTGTGGTTTCC
Source organism: Eretmochelys imbricata (assembly GCF_965152235.1). Taxonomy (NCBI): domain Eukaryota; kingdom Metazoa; phylum Chordata; order Testudines; family Cheloniidae; genus Eretmochelys; species Eretmochelys imbricata. The sequence continues at coordinate 14,770,358 of NC_135598.1, forward strand.
ACTACTCACCCCCCTCCCACCACCAATCTTTAAACAGCCGCTTGGCGGTGCCAGCTTCTGCATTTGTCGATGCCTGTAGCTACACGATGCACAGAGGCCGAGACAGGGCACAAACCTCTGGCTAATGGGGGGTAGGAAAAAGCTTACTTTGGGTGCAGGTTATCCAAAGGCTGCCTCCCGCAGGGTGTCTTACACCTGCCTCTGAAGCAGCTGCCACGGGAGACAGGACTGGGCTAGACAGGCCTCCAGCAATTCCTATGGAACAGCTTTTACACACGAGACTTTAGCCACCATTCCAGGTTGACCGACAGATCTGGTCACAGGCGGGCAGCAAAAGCTCCACATCGGCACAGAGCGGACAGATGCGTTTTCCCCCCTGAAGCCGATGGGTTTTGGTCCCCAGGAGACCAGAAATTACCTCCCTAGCTCCACAGATGGCAAGACAGGGGCACGGTCTCCTGACAGCTATGAAAAGCTCCCTGACAGATGTCTAAATCTCTCTGAAATAAAAGAAGGTCAGAGTCACTGGACCGTCATGCCACCAGAGATCTTGGCAGCGAGGAACTAAGTGCTCCCATGAGTCTCTCTCCTCAGAGTGACGCCCGCGGGGCATTTACGGGTGAGGCTGTGAGAAAGCACCAGGGGCAGGTGCTGGGCTGCCCAGCACACATGAGCCAATGCCCGCAGTGTGATGAGGGGCAGAATCCTGGTGAACAGCCAGGTCTGGACAGGGCAGGGAAGGGAAAGCCAGACCTCTGCCGGGAGGGAGGGGGGGCAAAGTGAGGACAGTGAGTCTTGCTGCTAAGGCACTGGCTGGGGACTCAGGAGATCTGGCTCTGCCACAGACTCCCTATGTGACCTTGGCAAAGTCACTTCATCTCTTGGAGCCTCAGTTTCCCCATTTGTAATAAGAGGGATAAATATTCTCCCCTTGGGTGCAATTTTCCAGCCTGGGTCAGACTATGTGATCGGAACAATCCCTCCTTGCCTTAAAATCTAGGAGAGGGTACAGCAGGAGCCTGGAAGACAGAGACACAGTTAGAGCTCCAGGGGGCAGCAAGAAATAAACCGAAGGAATGAGAACTGCTGTGCTTTGCTCAGGGAGCCTGAGCTGGGAAATGGAAGCAGACAAAGGATAAAGTTTTCAAAAAGTGCCTAAGTGACTTAGGAGCCTAAATCTCATTGCGACTCAGGCTACATCCCCACTGCAAACACAGCTGTGTTCTTAACTGCTGTTAGCTAACCCAGTGAGGGTACAGCACGTCAGCTTTAACTCCAGGTCGCAGCCTGGGCTGGCATGCAAGCTGCTATGTCCTCACTGCTGTTTGAAGCTGGATTAGCTAGGCCGAGTCAAGAACGCAGAATTACAACCCCCACCAGCATCTTGGCTGATTTCTATGGTACATCTTCATCTCCAGACCCTGAATACAGTAAGAAACCAGGAGGCAGGGAAGTCTTCATGCCGTAGTAGCAGCTAGTTTATCATTTTACGGCCATTTTTATAGCCTTGTATCACAGTCCATAACCTCGGGTCTCTCTCTCTCTCTTCTTTAAATAACACCATAATCACACATCGCAACAGGGTGTAATGCAGGGACAAATGCGAGAGAGAATTTAGAACCGGAGGCATTAAACATCTAAAATGAAGAAATGGACTATTTTATAGACAGTGCTCAACTGCAGAGCTCATCTTCCCTCCACGGCGCAGCCAGATGGACATTAAGGGGAAAGGTATGGAGTTAAATCTCTCCTAGGTCTGGGATCTGAATTTTCAGATGCTCAAGCGACCTCCGACCTAGCCATTGAACACGAGTGAACACGAGCCTGGATTTGAACTGCCTGAGGCCACCGGAGAGCAGGCTGTGTTTAGCCCCAGAGAGGTTCACATTCTCACCCACCCAACGTCATGACTTATCCTCCATGTGTGTTTTGTACGTGGGACCAAGGCGGCAGGACTCCTGGGCTGTATTCCCGCCTCTGTTGCTTATCTACTGAGAGTGAAATTCTCCCCTGCACACAGGGTCTAGACGGGACTGAAGCTTGGAGCCTTATTTCGGTGGCTTAAGTTGTGCCTCAGCCTAGTTCTAGGCAGAGTTTCAACCTCTGATCATGGGACTAGTCACTGTAGCACCTTGTGCCTCAGTTTACCCCCTTTTTAAATGCACATCACAACAATTCCCTACCCAGCAGGGGAGTCGTGAGGCTCTGTTAAAGTTTCCAAAGCGTGCTGGGATCTCTGGGTGAAGGATGCTGTATCAGCACATGCAACCCTGCAACGAGCGCGGCCCTTCACCACGCTCCTGTCGGAGCAGGCCCGAGCAGGCACAGAACAAGCCCCCAAGCGTCCCGCTCGGCCGCATTAACTCCAAGTTACTAAGCCAGGCCCAGCGGGGGATTATTTTTGGAAATTCAGGTCACATAAGTGGGTGAGGCACCATAGCACGCTCCCAAAGCTTCCTCAGAAGCATCATGAAACTGCACTAGCTTTGCTGGGGAGCTGCACTGCATTTTGCCCAGCCCCGTCCTACGAAGAACACACACAGTGGATTTCACCCAACTCCCCCTCTTGGTTCTGGACATTCTCCTATTATCAAGCCTAATTGACTCACTAGATTCACAACATCTTTGTCCAACCGTATGAGACAGACACAGGGGTTAAATTACCCCGATGGGCCATTACGACGCCACCAGAGAGTTGCCAAATCAACCTGAAGCTGAAAATCCCGGTCATATTGATTTGGGACTTAATGGGGGGTGAAATGTGCAGAACTTGATGACTATGGAGCAGCAGGTTAGAGCATTCATCATCTGCATTTCAGCATACGGGCTGCAGCGGGCGTACAGGCCAACTCCAATTTGTGGTTGATTTTCTAGAGACACAGACTGGGATGGTTTCATCTTTATCCTCTCAGGAGTTTTGGAGTCAGGGCAGCTTCAGGCCTGAGAATGGAAGCCACAGCATATTCAGCAGTGCTGTTAGCGGCCCCAACCAAGTGACAACCCCATTTCACACAGGGGGAGCAAAGGTCCAGAGAGATGAAGTGACATGACCAAGGTCACACAGGGGGCTGTGGCAGAACCAGAACCCAATCTCCCAAGTCCCAGTCCAGTGCTTTAAGCACAGGCCCATCCTTCCTAAACAAAGTCAGCAGAAACGAGCTCTCGTTCCCATCTAGGTCACCAGTTTGAATCCCCCCCGCCAGCTTGGTGGTGAACGGACACCTCCACCCCGTGAGGGCTGGGTGTGGAATGGTGGAGGCCAGGCCAATCTATCAGCAGAGGTTCCATGCGGCCACGCGCAAGGCTAACCTGCCCCTCGCTGTGACTCCCAGCAGGAAGGCCCAGGAAAGTCTCCGTGCCCACCCCCAGCTTGTCCTTGCAGGTATATGGGCAGTGGGGCAGCTGGCACCACCCCCTGCCCTGCTGGCCCTGCTCTGTGGATAAACACAGTCTCTTTTCCTGACTTTTCGCCCCTGGCTGCAACCGGCCTCAGAAGGGAAGCAGATGACAGTTCCTAACCTCAGGAGCAAAACCAAGGGTGGGAGCAGATGAAAGCAGCCGAAAGCCGGAGCAAGGTGAAGTCCAGGCCCTGGACTGCAGCAGCAATAATCGGCTGCGAAATTCAGCACCAGCGACCGATCCCTCTGTTGCTCCCCTCGCTGGAGCCGAACCAGCGCTGAATTAGGCAGCTGGCTTTTGCTAGTGCAGATTCACGGCTCCTGCCCTCGTCCTCTCATGTGTCCTGGCATAGGCGGCAGCTCTGGGGTGGAGACTGGCCTGCTCCATGGGCCAGTTTTCAAGAGAGCGCCGCTCTCATTTAGGCTGTTAAGCAAGTGGCCAGATTTTCCGGAGAGCTCAGCTCATCGGGTGCCCGTTGGAAAGCCTGGCCTTTATTTCAGCGCTTAGGTAGGAGTGGAATTCCTTGGACTAGCTACTCCTGTGAGTGGCTGCCAAGAACCTGAAAATCTGGTTCCAAGCACAATAGAGCGCCTAGGTCAAACCAATAATAAATCATTCAAATAGGAAGTCGCACCCCAGAACGTCCCTCTGAATCGGCATGAGCAAAGCAGAGTCATCCCAGAAACAGTGAGAGTTCCTCAATTTACTTTTGATGCAGAGTCAGCTTCTGGAAATGATCCTAGAGAAAGTTCTCTGGCTTTACTGCCCGAGTGCACACCAGGGAGCTGAGAACTCCTGAATTCCCCACCCAGCTCTGACACTGATTTTGGATCACCTCAGGCAAGTCACTTAACCTCTCTGCTGGCTTTCCCATTTAACGGCAGGGAGAATACTAGAGCACCGGAGTGTGGGTTCCAGCTTGTGCATGGTGTTAAGGATGACAAGGACCCCATATTTCTAGTCAGTGCATCAAGCACTAAGGCAGCAAAGAGACGCTCATACTAACCTGCTTCAAATCTTGACCACACAATCCCATCGCTGGTGCTAGACAGAAGATCCATGGCAACCACCCCGCCATGAACATGAGCCGAGGCACCAAGAAAGTAACACACAGATGATCAAAGGACAAATGTGTTAAAAGAATCGATCTCCCTGGACTGCATCTCACTCAGTGTCCCTGGAAGGGAAGGCCTGTTACCGGACAAAACCCTGGAGCATCCGGTCAGGTTCTCATGAACTGTGGTCATCTTCCTTCTCAAGCAAAGGCTTTATTCCAGCCACTTTCTCGAGGTGCATGCCGACACGTGTAAGGCTCATTGCCCCGTGCACTGAAAGCTGACTGCCCCATCTAGCGTGAAGATGCATTCGTCTTTCTTTAATCTGTGCAGAATCCGATGCATCTATTCATGCCTCACGAGGGCATTTTGCGGTACTCAGTCGGGGCTAATTACAAACAGTGGGCCACATCGTTGGTGCAAATTGGCATAACTCAGCTCGAGTCAATGTAGTGGTGCTGATTTAGGCCAGCTGAGGATCTGGCCCGCAAACGACTAGTAACTTTGAAACCAATTCTACTCCAGCATTCAGCTCTGACAAGAAGCATGGGACAAACACAACAGGCTTTAGCTAAACGCCGAAGTCCTGGCTAAGATGGCTAGGAGTTTAAATCACGTGGTTTAAGTCCAGACATAATTTAGTAACAACTAGGACTGATTTTCATTATTTGGGATTGAATCAAAATGATCCAGATTGAGTCTTCTGACAAAACCTTTGGCATCTGAATTTTAAACATATTTGTATTTACAAAGACTCACAAGGAAGCCAGGAATATACAACAAACCAAGAAAAATCCTAATGAATGCAACCCAAACGGTTTCATATTATTGCTGGCTCACAGTTTGTGCTTTGTGAAGTAAATCACAGTTATAGCTCATCAAGTATTCCCATTAAAAGCGGTTTGCATATAGCAAGTAATTAGCTGATATTTTTATAGCACTTTGAAGATGTAAAGCCTGGTACTAAAGCACTGTGGAAGTACTAGAATATCTTAACTTCTATATACACAGTAGAAACATGTATTCTTATTGATAGAACAGACACATGCTTACAGTTCAGCAGAAGCCACCGTAAACCCCCCAATGCTAAAGTCCATCAGAACAGAAAATCCATATTAAACGCTACTTTGGGAGCTTTTCTTACTGACACTGCAAAGGATCCGGCCATTTCTTTTTACGATCACTTTACTTAAGGAGTAGCTTTTAGTGCAGTTACGACAGATAGATTTCCAGCAAATTCATCCCAGCTTCGTTCAGGACAAATGGCTTTAAAAAGGCGATACTTCGCATCATTAATCTAATGCACTACAAGGCTCTTACCTGAATGGCACCGAACAGACCGGTTTCCCTGCCTGGGTGCTTCCTGGCACCCCGCTCCTCCTATATGAGACAAGAGAGTTAGGAGAGGAGACGCCCCGACAACAGACTCCCAGGGAGAATTTCTGACATTTGTCTCATATTGCAAGGAGCACTTGGACACGGTTCGATCACCACTAAATCAGCTGTTAACAGCAAGCTGCGAACAAAGCCCCGGGCAAACAGTGAAAGTTCGGTGCCTCAAGTTTCCCTAAAGCCCTGAACATCACATGGGAGAGCAGGTGCCAACTGGCACGCGGCTGTAACTGTAGCAATTACCTTGAGCCAAGAATGGGGAGAATGCACCTGCCATCAGCTCCGTAAGAGAGAATAGATGGGAAGCTCCCTGCACCGGCTCTAAGGTCATGCCCGGAAAACGCTGATTGCTGCTACAGGGCCCCGAACGCAGAGCTCCTGTGACAGCTCCCAGCACTCCCGAGACGGAGTGGCAGGCACCGCAGCAGGACCGAGGCGCAGGGTCTGCTTTGAACCACACTCAGTTTGCCCCCCTTCTGCAGGCTCTAGGGCGGGGAGGTCACCGGGCAGCCAGGACTGCACACGCTTTCCCTAGGACAGCCCAGCACAGGGAAGATCTAGGCGCCCCTTTCCCCTCTCCAGAGACGTTCCGGGCGCTGGGCGCAAACCCTCTGCTGAGCTCTTGGCTGGATTGCTCCCGTCCCCGACTCGGCAGCTTGGCCCGAGCCCTTCCCCAAGGGCCCTTCCCCCATCCGGCAGCGGTTCCCGGGGCTAGAGCAGCCCAGGCCCAAAGCCGGCACATGGGAGGTAGCGGCTTGGCAGCCCAGGAGCCATCAGCTCACTCTGCTCCTCGTCCTTTGGCCATTCACACAGGACTTTGTCTGCAATCACCTAAGATGCACCACACTGGCTGTCACCTCACCCCTCTGCCGGGGTCTTCTCCCCATCCCACGACAGCGAACAAGATTTGGGATTCTCTGGTCCTGGGATTCAATGGAGAGTCAACAAGCCCAACAGTGCTTGGGCCATCCTTGTACCCCTTCGAGCTCCTTGGGACAGAGAGCGATGTTGTGTTTTGGGTGTGTCCAGGGCCTAGCCCAAAGGGGTCCTGTCCATGACTCGGGCCCCTAAGCGCTACCATGATACAAATAAGTAATGCTCCTCTCTGGACAGACACCTGGTTAAATGCTCAAAGAGGGTACAACTCACTCACAAGCAGAAGGTTTCTAACCACGAGAACTGGGGTCAGGAGGATTGCCCTGAGGGAAACAGGCCGGGACTCTGTTGCACTGGCCTAAGTCACCAACCTGGTTTATTAAGACGTTAGACCTCTGAGTTCCATGCTGAGGGACTGTTTTTTTCCCCCTTTCTTCAAACAGAACAATCTTGACTACAATCAGACTTGCTGTAGCAGGAAACTTGATTGTGTCCAATGATTCCGCAAGTGACAAACAAACAGACAGTCCTCCACCTAAATAGACTTTCCCCTTCTGTGGGAGGCTAAAATTCACAGCAACAGACTTTATTTACAAATACAGCGTGTGTTGTGACATATTTATCCCCTCCTTCTAAATCTAACCATATCATCTTTCCCCCCTTTCTAAGCTTGTCTGATAAATTGTCAATAATATAAGAGACGTTACTTGACAATCAAGATTAGAGTCCAGTTCCACTAACTGAGCTTTCCAAAATTAAAAACAACAAGGCAGATCTGAGAAAGGCACTGGGGGTTTGCGGTGGCTCCTTTGCAGACCGAGGACTATCACAGGCCAAATCCTATCCTTAAACGACCTTTGTGATTCCAAGCAGACATTCCCCCGCACGTTGAACTCTCCCCACCAAGGAACAGAGCAGAACGCAGTCCTGAGACATGCCTGTGTGGCTATCAGCTGGGGACCATCGCCAACTCTCGGTTGTGAATCTCAGGTTGTTAATGTGCCAGGGCTATCTATGTTCTGCATCAACAGAAAACCAGCATGATGTGGGCTGTCTTCTGCATTAACTCAGGACAAACCACAGCAGGCCAGAAGGATACTCACTGGGGTGGCGGGGGGTTAATTTTTTCACCTCTTCTGATAACTTCCTTGGTGCTTTGGAGGTCTCACTTATTCTGTTAGGAAGCCAGCTCCATGCGCATTCTTCTGCATGCAACAACCAGAGCAGCATCCATACTGGTAATGCTGGGAGCCTCTACCCAGATCTGGGTTATTACATAGGGTGGAGGCTGCCACTGGGCCCCAACCCAGGCCAGTCACCATGCCCTGGTACCCCAGAGCGACGCCAAACCTGACCCATTCCACTCTGGGAGTACTTTGCACTGGTGTAGACAGTGGGGCAGTAGAGAACTGAGTCCTAGCTGCTTAACGAGCTTCACCAAGGACCAGCAGGGACCAGGGGGAGCAGGGTAAAGAGCGAGAGCGTAAAGGATGCGGTAAAAGGCCAGGCAGAGTGTGTAGGACTTTACTTCTGTTTTACAATCATAAATGAGGGAAAAGTGGGTTTGGTAAAGGGGCGCTGTCCTGTGCGTGGAATGGCCTGTTCCGGCATCACTAAATTAGCTCCATTATTTCCTCTGGCAACTTGTTATGAGGCCGGGGAACACGGATCTTGCCTGAACACTGACAGATCCTGGAAACACACAAGTCTCTCTCGCATCCAGCAGGGAGGGGAAGCAAGAGCCAATGTGTGTGCAGAGAGTTTGACAGTTAGTCCAAACGGATTCAGCTGAAAATGGTAGCACCGCAGCAAAAGGCAGAATCAGAGAGATGGAGAAGAGGAAGATTCATCATCCAGCTGTTGTTCCCTTTGGCCTCGGCCATGCAGACTGCAGACAGGGAACGGCGCGGGACAGTACTTTTAGGGCAGGCGTCGCAAGATCCTTGCCAGTTTGTGTATATCAGCACAAAGGACAGAGCAGAGCAACCCACTGCACCCTGATCTGTCTTGGTTACACACGAGCACAGGGCTGCAGTGCCGTGCCCCAGGGTTGAGGGTTTCAAAGCAGAGTAGGCGGCACAGGTGCCAGCCCCCTTCTGCACCAGGGCAGTGAGTTTACACTCGGGGATTGCACCGGCAGCTACACGGGGGCAAAAACCCCTGATGCCAACCATGCCTCAAAGTCACGTCACCTCCGTAAACCCCTCCCGAGCACCTTTACACCCACAGGGGAAGGTGGCAAAAGCCGCTGTTGTTCAGCATCTTTCTCCCAGAACTCCAGGGCATCTACTTCATTCTTGCTCAGCCCTTGTTCATCTCGGCCGTGGCCAGCAAAAGCCGCGCAGAAAACCTGTCCCCCCGATCAGGCTTGCCAGCAGGCAGAGAATGAGCCTGCCACCCGCTAGACCAGACGGAAGAGAGGAGGCGGCTCTCTCGCTGTCTCTGGAGCAGGAAAGTTACTCCCTGACCACACCGGATTTGTCAGCTGGGGGGAAATGAAATAGAACCAGCCTATGTTACTTCTTCCGTGGCTCTTTTCCCTACACTCAGGATCAGTTGCTAAGGACTCCAGCAGACGAGGAGCATAAGAACTGTGCTGAACTGGTCACAGTAACCCCGCAGTGGAGGCTCGTAACTGTCAGTGCAGCTGGCCTAGAGCGGGATCATGCTGCTGTGGTCTCTCTCCATACCTCGGGCTAAGCAGTAGGGAAGGCCACAGGTTGAGGTTAAGGTCCCGGGGAGTTCCGGAGTCAGTCCCAGCTCTGCTTTAACGACCTGGGGCAAGTCCCTGTGTCCACACTGCAAGAAAACACCCGCGGAAAGAGACTCAGGGCCCAGGCCAGTGGGGCTTGTGTTGTGGCACTAAAAACAGCAGCGTGGACGTTCCCGTTCGGGCTCTGAAACCCACGGAGGCGCCCGGGTGGGAATGAATACCTGGCGATTTTTCGCGCCGTTGCATGGACCTGAGGGTGCAGACCCTGTCTCGGAGACTCGCTGCCATGGAATAGGGTTGTTGGCTTTTTTGGCAACACAGATGTACCCAAGCCCCAGTTCACCAACGCACCTGAACACGAGTTTGAATCAGTGGGGCTCAGCACCTGCTTAGCTGTTTTGCTGAACTGGGACCTTAAACTCTCTATCTGAGGGGCTCACAGACCCCTGTCACCACAGCATCTGGGCACCTCACAACCCCCCTGCAGGGCAGGCTATTATCCACATCGTACCAGGGAGAAACCGAGGCACAGAATAACTCAAGGATCTGCCGGAAAGCCCTTGCTCCACTGATCACCCAAGCAAGCTAGCCCATCGCACGCAGATATAATTTAGGGCCCAGCGGGAATCAGCAGCGTTCCCCTCAGACAGGAGCACAGCACGTGGCAAAGACACACTTTTGGGAAGAACGGTCAGGCCACCGCCTATGTGGGCAGGGGGCAACCGATCCCGGGGGTTCTGCTGGAAGAATCCTTTGATTGCTGTCATGTTTTTACAGTTGATGGCATCGGGCAGCTCCCCACTGTCTGTACCACCGGCCTCTCAAAATAGATTAGAGGCCTGCAACCTGATGCAGCCACTGTGCATGCTTTGGCCACGCTGCTCCTTCAAGGCTCTTCTCAGTCGCTACAAACAGGTTTGAAAATCCCCCTGAAATTAAATCCTGACACCGCTTGGGAGATGGCAGGGCCTCCTCCTCTGGATGCCGAGTTGGCTCTGGTCAGTATAATAAAGCATGACCTTCACGGCGACCCACGCATAAATCCAGAAATAATTAGCCTGACACTAAAACACATGACAAGGGATTTTTAATTTTTTTTTTTTAATTTTTTTTTTTAAGTTCTAGGAATCTGCTCTTCTCAGTGTCCCATTCACAGTAATCCCCGCACAATCTCTTTAGCGGCTCTCCTCATGAGCCTGGCCACTGAGGGCCACACGTTCACCAGGGCTCAGCACATCCGGAGACTCTCCATAAGGGGCACAACAGGAGCCGCTGGATGCCGAGCACTGTGACTGTGAGGCCATGTCCTACAAGGGGCTGAGTTCTCCCATGCAACTCCAGCCCCGGGGAGCCTCCATCGCCTAAAGCAGACAACTTGAATAGTACCTCTGGGTCAGGTTTAAAGCCTACAGAATCACCCCCAAAAGGAAGGGAGCTTTGTGAGAACAAACCCGCAGACGAGACCAGGCAAAACCGCCTGCAGCACACATTATAAAACCTCCCTCTTTGAAAAAGCCTTTCCGTCATAAAAGACTCACCAGAAAAACACCCCTTCCGACCCACATCTCAACCCTGACTCCCCTGGACCCCAGCCCCGACACCACTTCTACCTCCAAACCCCAAGCCTGATGCCCCCTTTCACCCTGAATCCCTACCCTGATGCCCCCTTACCTCCCCCCGCCCAGAAAAAAACCTACCCTACCCAGAAGCCTTACCCTGTAAAAGGAGACATCCACTAGGGACTTTGCCACTGTTACTGATTTTACACTGGGCAGCCAGATACTACGGTGATGGGTGGCACTATAAAACCTCAGCATAGATAAAGATACTCAGTGAACACAAACATCCATTAGTCATCGTCCTTTCAGTCTTCTACAACCCAGGGGCACAGTTCCCATTGCACTCAGGGCCTCATCTCAGTCCCTCAACATCGGTGATTTGGACAGTCTAGCCTACCGCTGTTGATTTTGATGGGGTTACTCCAGATTTACACTGGTGTAAAGGAGATCAGAATAAGGCCCAAGGCCAACAACTTTGGAGGCGGTCAATGACTTCTGGATGCTCACCATGAGACAAATGGAGCCTGTTTCCACCCCCACCTCCCCGCCAGAAGTGAGGCGCTCCTGCAGCTCCCATTAGCTTCAGCTGGAGTTGCAGGTGCTCAGCGCCTCTGAATAGCAGGCCCCAGGCACCCAACACCTCTGGGCACTTGGGGAATGGTCTGGCCCATGCCATGAGCAGCCTCATCCCCTGACTGAGCGAGCCCAAGGCAGTGGTGACATTTATTATAAATTACTCGCAGGAGACACTGCGGCCATGGCACGTGTTCCCACAGAGCTGCTCTTGTTTCCAATTAAGTTACAGAATAGTTTCCATTAAAATACAGCAGAGCAGCCCCTGGAATCCATGTCAACACCCTGTATCCTTAGTGAACCTGCCAGAACTATTTTCCTCTCAAGAAAATACAGGCAAACATATGCCTCAAGGACACAAATTTAGACCGATGAAGCATTGGACGCGCCGAGTGCTCTCTCTCTGGGCTCTTTGGAGATGATGTCAGTATATTCCTGGATTCTGTGTTTGCCGGAATCAGAGCAAGAGCCTCACATTGGACTTTAAAAGTCTTACTTCACAAGGAGAGGCAACGAACCCTCCTTACTAAATGAAGCCTGGACTAAGCTATTTTTTTGTGCTGTGCCTGTTTAAAGAGAGGCAAAGCCCAGCCAAGAGCGCTCCCATATGAACAGGACAAACAGCTTCTATTTTCTAGCTAGCAAAAAGCCGCAACATTTACTAGAAATAACGTTGTCTCAGAAGTGCCGTGACACACCTGTTAAGCACAAGACACTGCGCTCTGCCATCTGTGAGTCCATGAAAGTGGGGACAGGGCAGCGTGTACCGTACTGACTTTCCAGCCCACACAAACGCGAGTGCCACATTTGAAACAGTTCTACGATTTCCACCGCATGTGTCGCTTGTAACCGTAGACAAGGGTCAGCATCACTTGGAAACAAGCAGCCGTTACCAACTAAGGACTGCCGGCTCCGAAAAGCAGCAGCATCAACCATTCGCCGCCCATGGAATCACCATGAATACAACGGTGATCCCATCAACAGAGCAGCAGCCGTTCTCCCAGTCGTGCAAATTGCTGACCGAGGCTGGGGCCACTATCGATGCCAGGGCATCATGATCCTTGCTTGTAACAGGAACCGTGAGCAGGGTCACTGGAAGGAATCCAATCTGGGGCCTGAAGGGCCAGGTGTATGCTCGCAGGGGAACATTTTTAGGAATTAATTTGTTGCTGTCGCTCCTTCCCCAAATGCAACTTTATAACTGTCAAGCACATGAGGAGCTCCACAGACTAACCCCAGCTCCACCACAGACCTAGTGAGTGACCCGGGGCAAGTCCCTTCCCCCCCGTGCCCTCCCACCCGTGTCTACTTAGAACGCAAGCTCTTTGGGACAGGGACTGGGTCTGTCGTGCTGCCTGGCACAGGTAGATTGGGGCACCTAGGTGCTACTGTAGTACAAACAGATAAAACCAAAATTAAATATGTAATGCTACAAAGCATGTCGTTTAACATCCCGTTCCAAACTGGATCCGGTACAGATATTTATGCCGGAATTTATTTAAGTCCTCACTGCATTTAGAATCCTTCTCTTAAAAATAAATCCATGCTTTATTAAAAAAGATGTATTCACATAACCAAACCAAAACTGATCTTCCAAATGAACCTCTGGATAACTGGATTGCAGGTTGCAAAGATTACAAACTTTCAGATGGCAAAGGAACCCGTTTAGGCAGAGACTTGTGCACTATCGCCAGCCGCAAGTGTTCAAAAATTGCGAATCAGGCCCCCAAAATGATGATAAAAACAACAGTAAAAGAGATTTTGCATTATTTAGACTTGCCTTCTGATTTCTGAGCCTTTAGGGTTCGTGTTTCCAAGTTTCTCCCTATAACCATGCGGTCTAGAAACTTACAAACAGTAAAGCTGAGAGCGTCCCGTTATCTCATGACTCCCGGAGCTCCGACTTCAAGGAAAACACCAAACACCCTGAAACATCCGATAAAATCGTGAGAGTGGGTGACATCCCTTGTGCACGTGTGGATTCCTTTGCAGGATCCGGGGACTGTAACTGATGTAGCAGCTTGAGACACTTTTGTGCCTCTCAGCATAAATTCCAGCACATATTCACCCTTCCAGCAAATTACCTGCTACACTAATGCTTTCCTCAGTGAGGCAAAGAAGGATTAAATACAACTAATCCCCCGCCCCAACAGTATGGAAAGCAGAATCAAACTGAAAAATTGTAACCCTTTCCCTGCTGAAGTCACAACTTCCATGAGCAAATGTATCAAATATGGGCTCAAAAAGGTTAACAGTCTGTGGGGAGAGAAAATCATTATCCAACAAGTATGTTAAAAACAGATTTTTGATTATTTCTATATTAAAAGGCTAATTTTTTTATACTCATTTTCACAATTATTTTGCACATGCTTCACTTAAACCAGGTGCCTAATCCCACCATTTTCAACAGGAATTAAACATCCACCTAAATGCCTTCCTGGTGTTGCCAACTCTCGCAATGTTAATAACACGCCTGGCGATAGTTGGTATTTTTCCTTGAGGCCCCAGCTCCTGGAGACAAGTGATGCCATGAGAATCTCAGCTTCCGTTTAAAAAAGAGCGAAAAGGCCAGCTCCTCAGCAGGTGCAACTAGAACAATTTACACCTGCAGAGGATCTGGCCCTATGTTTTCATCCCTCATGGCTTTTGCTGCCATCACGCCGTTCACTCTGCTTGTGTGTCAAACCCCTACCCGCATCCTGCATCTATCTGGTCTGGTCAGACAATATTATCTTGCCGTTCCCTGTCCATATCTTTCTGTTTCCTCATCTTATACTGAGATTGTAGGCTCGTTGGGACAGGTGCTGCCTTTTTGTTCTGCTTGTACAGCGCCTAGCGCAGGGGGGTCCTGGTCCATGACTGGCTCCGGGGCACTACAATAATACAAATAAAGAATAACAACAACGGTTGCACAGAAATGCCTGAGAAATCTGACTCTAGCTCAAAAGCCACATGACAAATGAAAAGAATCCCACATTTGCCAGGCTTCATAAAATCTCGTCGTTTTCAGAAAAATATGTTCATATGAATGCAAGAAAATAAACTGGTGAAGCAATCTGCTTCCAGGCTCTACCGGCAATGCTCCCCACTAGCCCTTTACTTCAGCCTTGGTGAGCGACCGGATTCCGTGCTCCGTGCTGGGCAGCATCTAATCTTCGAGTTTACGGATACTTTGCTGGCTGACAAGCCCATCTGCTAATCCCGGGAGCAGTCATTTTTCCCGAAGACGGTACAAAGAGAGAGTGAAAGAAATAATTCATTTTGTTTGAGCTGTGCAGAGGACACACTGTCATGTCACTGCTCTGACAGCCCCATAATACAAACACAGAGGCTTGTTAGGAGCCTCAACCCAACGTGATCAAAGAGCCGCTTCGTTCAGCAGTAAAAAAATGAGCTAAATCAAAGTCTTTGCTTATCTTTCCCTATGAAAGAAACTTGTGAAAAATGCTTCCTGCGAGGCAATTAGTAACCAGCATCTGAACTACTATACTGCATGGGCCCCAATCTCTCTGCTGGGCTTGTTACTATCTTTAGCCCAGTGCTATAAATGCAAGCAGGTGTCACCAGAGCTTAGAGTGCCCTCAAAAGAGGGCCAGCTCTGGCATCACTCAACCAAGGAATTTAATTACTTTGGATCAAGATTTTTTTGTTGGGCAGGCAGGTTGTTTGAATCCATCTAGGAGGCTGGTGCGTCCTCCGAGGGGCTGAGGGAGACCGAAGGAAAACACTGAGTGGACTGGATCGCTGCTTCTCTCTCCGGAATCCGAGGGGCCAGTCTCGCACGGTTCAGAGCAAGGTGCAAGAAGTTCTGCAGTTATGAGCTAATTTACCTCCCAGGGCAAATTTCCTCCAAGTCCCCATCAGCTAGAGTTTGGATCTGTGGCAGAGTAGGCCAGTCTCTAACCTGGGGGCTCTCCTTCGCCAGAGGGGCCACCCCACCGCACAAAGGAGGCTGCAATAGCTCAGGGTGTTCAGAGAAGGGCAGGGCGTCGAGGGAACGAATAAGCTGGATGACACAGGAAGCTGATGTCCGGTGCGTTGTTTAGCTACCAGCCTAGCAAGGGCCTGGGGTTTTCGTCAGTGTGAAAAGACAATGAGTTTACTGGGATTGGAGATGACAGAGAATTTAGTGTCTTCCATCCCAATGGATGCACTTGCTCCTCCACCAGATAGCTCCATAGTCAGATCCTCCCTCCTCTCCCTTCCCATCCCTGCTAAACAGACACAAAAGGCAACAAGCCTCAAAACACCAGGCCCTCCTCCGCAGGCACCGATCGGTGTCACAGTGGCCCAGCTGGGATCCCACGGGCAGAAAACACAAGCGAGAGCCAGCACGGGAGCGCGGGATTAAAGCACCCGGGTTGGGCTGTCTGCAGATCTGTTCCAAGCCGCCAGGAGCAGCGGGCCGCAGAAGTTATGGGTCATATCACGATAACACGGGGAGGCTTCGCTGCAGATCAGGGCCCCATTGTGCTAGATACTGTACGTGGCTAAGAGTCAGTCCTTGCCCTCAAGAGCTTACAAGCTACACAAGGCAAAAGGAGTGGGGGAAGGGAAAGGGGAGCCATAGACAAACACAGATTTTCAAAAGCCCAAGGGGTTTAGGGCTCCTACTTCACTTAGGGGCTTTCGACAACTCTGTTCAGGGGTCAGAACGCAGAAATGCTGGCTAGATCAGACAGCAGGGCGGGGGAGTGGAGGTTGAGCTCAGAACAGAAAGCAGGCCTGCAGTTTGCTTCCCTCAGGGTAGGTCTACACAGCAAAATTCAAACATACGCCACAGAGATCACCTGTGCTAAATCCTTGATCCTTATTGCTGGACTCCTCACCCTCCCTTACAACCAAGCCGTTAACCGAGTGGCCGGGAGCAATGAGGGCTGCAACGACGCCTATTAGTCTTCGTTGAAAGAAACGTGGGAAATTTATCAAATGCCTCCCATTAAACGAGCACTCGTTTGCCCAAGCCAAGGGAGAGGTGGCACTCTCCTACGCAGACACGCTACTTTCACTAACAGAGGGACTTCCCCCCTTTTTCTTTGCGTAGCCTCCGAATAGGCAGAAGTTACATCATCTCCCTTTGAATGGGTTTTATTCACTTTATCTGTTATTTACTGATTCACCAGACAAGTTTTCACACCTTCTTGGTGTCATGCTGAAAATCTGTATTATTTAAATTATGGTAGTGCCTAAAGGACCCTGCTGAGATCGGGGAGCCCGGGTACAAGGCGCTGCACAGAGATTGGGGCCCCCGTCACGCTGGGCCTGTACAAACATAGAGAAAGAGACAGAGAGCTAACCATTTAAACAGATCAAATAGACAAGATGGAGGGGACATGTGAGCGACATGCCCAGAGTCAGCCAGCAGAGAACAGAACTCAGGTCTCCTGATTCCCAGCCCAGGGGGTCTGTACAATGGACCACACTGCCCTCTTATTCTTGTGCGGCCCAGTTTTTGCCATCCCTATAGCAGCCGCGAGGAGACAAAGTGAACTTCTGCATTAGTTATTCATGAGGGAGAGCAGCACATTCTCACAGCATTTCCTCTTTGATTCATCACCTAGAGGTCAGCCCCGCAGGTGACAGCCGCAGGACGAGGTATCAAGCCACTTCTGTGGCCACTCCCTCCAGCCCACTATTGTTATCTCTCTGTGACGTGCCACCAGCAAGCTGCCAAGCTATTTATAAACCAGTTGGATCGACATCAAGATCCAACTGGCTGAACTGGGCGGCAGGATATTCATCAGCTTTAGAAGGCCAAAAAGCGGCAACAAATCTTCATCCCTCCCAGCCGGACGGGTCATTGGCTCATGGAGTTCAAGACCAAAAGGAATCAACATGAGCGTCAGGGCTGGTGCCATACAGAGGTCAGAGAATTTCGCACTCTGCCAGACTCCCTGTATGACCCAGTGCAAGTCTCAGAGGTCTGGAATCAGAGAATCGCTTTAAGCACACGCTTGGGTGCTTTCCTGAACCTGGTTCTTCATCTCTTTATGCAGCAGTTCCCCTCTTTTTACAGATGAGGATAATAAAACTTCCTTTCTCCCATGCTTTTGTCTGCCTCGTCGATTGCAAACTCTCTGGGGCAGGCACTGTCTCTTGCTCTATGGGCCTATCACAGGAGTGGGTGGGTGAGGTTCTGTGGCCTGCCATGTGCAGGAGGTCAGACTAGAATGATCACAATGGTCCCTTCTAGCCTTGAAGTCTATGAACCTGGTGTATGGAAAACTGTGTTGAAATTACAAGCTAGCACCATAATTTGTAGGGGTTTCCTAGTCCTGATTGCGTGTGATCAGACTCAGTCACAGCCAGACAGTCTAGAAGGTGGGGAGAGTTGTGCCTCTCTGCTTTAGGGAGCAGCCTGCTTCATCTCTCTCTGTTTTGGGGTTTTCTGTTACTGTTCTGAAGTCTGACAAAGTCGTTACATTGCCTCCTTCCAGCTAGTGTGGTTTTGGGTTTTCATAATTTCGCTGCACGTATACGGTGAGCATAACATGCAGCACCTAGCACCCTGACCTGCAAGGGGCTTTAAGCCGTGCTACTTGTCTTACAACAACAAAGCATCATTCAAGAGACCACCTCTGAAACATGGCCCTAGAAACTCTGATGCAAACGTCTTTGGAACAACAGACTCTCTGCTTTCCCCTGCAGGTCTGTTTCACGCAAGCCAATCGCAGGAAACATTTTGCAGACTAGAGACAATGTCTGATTTATAAATGTGCCCCCTAGGGAGGTTACTGCTGGCTTCTTACTTGCTTCCTGGGGCAATAAATATTTCAGCAATGGGCTAATTCCACCCCACCCGCTGCTTTTATCATCCACAACCTGGGAGCCTCACGGTCACCTGAACGACTCTCGCTCACCCTGGAGCGCGAGAACTCTGCTGCTTCTGATACTCTGGCACTGGCTGGCTCACGTACCCCATGCAGGCTGCTAATGTTCGCTGGCTGGCGGCCAGGCCCCGAGGTGGGGGATTTGCTTAAGCCAGTGATGGTGTTTGTGCATATCTAGTGGAATTATTAAACCTTCTAGGCCATGACTGAATCCTTCAGGTCTCTGAGGAGTCATGCAGCCACTCTCACTGCAGAGAGCAAATCAAACAGGCACGTGCTCCCCGGCATGGCCCCCTGCACAACCCCTGCATGCTCCTGGACATGCCCCCCCACAACTCGCGCTTGCTCCCCTGCACAGCTTTCCCATAACCCACCCTGCTCCCCAGCACGGTCCCCCCCACAACTCCCACCTGCTCCCCGGCACAGCACCCCCCCCATAACCTCCCCTGCTCCCCGGCACAGCACCCCCCCCATAACCTCCCCTGCTCCCCGGCACAGTGCACCCCAGAACTTGGGAACTTGTGAGTTTCCAGAGGGTTGTAACAAGGATTTTGAGCAGATGTGACTGGAGATTTTGAAATTCTAAAAAGAGTTGGAAATCAACGATCGACTGCCCCTGTTCGCCCCAGGAGGTGACAAAGTACAGACACATGGAGCAGCTGTCGGGGAGGGAGGATGTGGATTTTGGGGTTGGCAGGGAGAACAAGAACGGGAATATTTATTTAATATCTAGAAAACCTGGTGCGGAAGCCAGCGCTGGCCCCCTGCCCTGGGATGCGTGTCACCCTCCATCAGACAGCAGACCCTTCGTCCCAGCACGGTGAAACGCTGCACCGCTTCAGTCATCACGGTGCTATTAAAACCTCCAGGGCCTCAGTTCTCCTCTCACAACCCACTGGCTCCCGGGTCACACCGAGCACCTCTTCTGTGCTTCTGGGACTTTTCGACGCCCCGAGAATCTAATGTCAAATCTACACAATCCATCCGCCCCAACGTCTGGTGAAATCACACAGCAGGAACGCTGCCCCTTTGCCTCAATTCATTTCTAACTCACTTTAAAAGCCAACTGGTCTTTGTACTGTTTGTACCAACAGGCAGGGAAATTAAATGGGGCAGATGATAATTAATTGTCCACGTCTTTCAGTGTCTCCTGGATGTGGGCTAATAAATTTATACATTGCTCTTTGGCTAGAGGATAAAAGGAAGGGGAGGGATTAAAAACCTTAATTTAATCAGTAAAATCGTTCTAGCCTGAATTGATCTTCTGTGCTTACCGTATTGTCTCAGCTTTCCCCATTACTTCCAAATCATAGAATCAAATCATAGAATATCAGGGTTGGAAGGGACCTCAGGAAGTCATCTAGTCCAACCCCCTGCTCAAAGCAGGACCAACACCAACTAAATCATCCCAGCCAGGGCTTTGTCAAGCCTGACCTTAAAAACTTCTAAGGAAGGAGATTCCGCCACCTCCCTAGGTAACGCATTCCAGAGCTTCACCACCCTCCTAGTGAAAAAGTTTTTCCTAATATCCAACCTAAACCTCCCCCACTGCAACTTGAGACCATTACTCCTCGTCCTGTCATCTGCTACCACTAAGAACAGCCTAGATCCATCCTCTTTGGAACCCCCTTTCAGGTGGTTGAAAGCAGCTATCAAATCCCCCCTCATTCTTCTCTTCTGTAGACTAAACAATCCCAGTTCCCTCAGCCTCGCCTCATAAGTCATGTGTTCCAGTCCCCTAATCATTTTTGTTGCCCTCCGCTGGACGCTTTCCAACTTTTCCACATCCTTCTTGTAGTGTGGGGCCCAAAACTAGACACAGTACTCCAGATGAGGCCTCACCAATGTCGAATAGAGGGGAACGATCATGTCCCTCGATCTGCTGGCAATGCCCCTACTTATACATCCCAAAATGCCATTGGCCTTCTTGGCAACAAGGGCACGCCGTTGACTCATATCCAGCTTCTCGTCCACTGTAACCCCTAGTTCCTTTTCTGCAGAACTGCTGCCGAGCCATTCGGTCCCTAGTCTGTAGCGGTGCATGGGATTCTTCCATCCTAAGTGCAGGACTTTGCACTTGTCCTTGTTGAACCTCATCAGATTTCTTTTGGCCCAATCCTCTAATTTATCTCGGTCCCTCTGTATCCTATCCCTACCCTCCAGCGTATCTGTATCCTATCCCTATCCTCCAGCGTATCTACCTCTCCTCCCAGTTTAGTGTCATCTGCAAATTTGCTGAGAGTGCAATCCACACCATCCTCCAGATCATTAATGAAGATATTGAACAAAACCGGCCCGAAGACAGGCCCTCGTAGTTCTAACTCCCTTCGGGGGTTAGCTCTACTCATCCCCTTTTTTTATGGTCGTAACACATCACTTGCTAGAACAAGGAATAGCTACGCTGGCAAAGGCTGCCTGCATAAGAGGAAAAGCATGAGTGTCCAAATTAAACTGGAAAACCTGAGCTAAAGCAAGGCCAAAAGGAAGCCAGTATTAGCTGGCAACCCAGGTCGCGGCTCCGGTATTTGGGTTTGGGCAGCACTCATCACGTTGTTTAACAAGCTCTAGCAGTTCAGCTTTCCTGTCTGAAAGGACCATATTCATGAAAAGCTGCTTGTCTCCCTGCCACAGAAAACGTGCGGGCATTCGCTACAAAAAGGCGGCATTGAGCACACCTACCATCCCGCTTCTCTCAGCCGCTTCCTGCCGCGCCAGACTGGTGAGCCTGCAGCGCCGAGAAACTCTCAGCCGATCTGTAACTTAACCCCAACTCTGCCTCCGCAATCTCAGATTTTGGCAGGGTTCAGGGAGAACACAGGACCTGGGAGCTATTATAGTAG
This sequence comes from Eretmochelys imbricata, assembly GCF_965152235.1. Taxonomy (NCBI): domain Eukaryota; kingdom Metazoa; phylum Chordata; order Testudines; family Cheloniidae; genus Eretmochelys; species Eretmochelys imbricata. Next base: position 14,791,595 of record NC_135598.1, read on the forward strand.
GAGAGTTACCAAGAACCAATTGACATTTTTTGCTCTGCTCAACTTCATCCTGCTTATTAGTATTACCTGCTTCCCATTGTAGCTCCATGGATCCTAGACACACTCCCTCTCCTCTGAAAGCTGGCCTTTTTTGGGCCCCGACTGGATCCCACAGCCCCATACATGCCGTGCCCTGCTCACTAGTCAGTGCACTTGGTTACTCTGAAAGGCAGTGTGACCTAGTGAGCAGAAGATCTGGATTCAGTTCCCAGCTCTGGCCCTGACCGGCTGGGTGACCCTGAGAAGTCACTTCTTCCCCTCTCTGTGCCTCGGTTCCTCTCCGCCCTCTGCCTGGCTTGTCTGTTGAACGGTGAGCTCCATGGAGCAGGGCCTGTCTCAGCCCGTGCCAAATGCTGTACACACACAACGGGGTCTGGAACTTGTAGGACCTACCATAATACTACCCCGAAGAGCCCGGTTTACGCCCTGCATGCCAAGTCTCCATGCACAGCTTTGTTGACCTGGTGGATTTCCAACACTAAACGACTCTCATTTCCTCGCCTCCTGGCTGAAGAGCCTTTAAAGAGCCTGTCCCAGTGAAAGAGTCTACACACGTCTTGCCAACTCGTTTGCAGCGGTTAATTAAACAGGGAATGCCAGGAAGCCTTGCCAGGGAGTGCAGTGCCATAGCCCACACCTGCTTGCTGCCGATTCGTGTTTGGCCAGTGACCCAATGGCTTGGCAACGACAACGGCCGGCCAAGTGCAACTGAGGGGTGCAGTGGGCAAGGGGGGGCTCGAGGCATGTCGCCAGGCTGTTTGCAGGACTAAATCCACACGCAGGAACCAGCTGAGCCCGTCCCACTGAACACTTGCAAAGCGTCTCCAGAGGAGACAGTAAAACCTGCTGAGTAGGGTGGGGCCATCACAGCTCCGTGCTGCTCCATGGCTTAGCTATGGGCACGCTCCCGAGCGGACTGCCCTGCCTGGAGACTTTGCCTGGTGTGGGGATCCACTCGGCTCCCCCCAGGGCGTCTGGCCAGGTTCAGAACCCCCGGAGCCTCCTGGGTGAAGGAAGGGCTGACCTCAGTGCATAAACCAGCACGCTGCTCTGCCAGTGGCTGTGCCAAGAGAAGCAAACGTCCCCGGAGTTCATGCTTTTGTCCTGAAACGCAGCAACGTTTCTGGGTCTGTGCAAACCCAAGGCAGCTTGCCTGGTTCATCTGGGCTTTGTTGGGAGTTTCTGGTTTGCCTGGAGCCCTGCAGAGCCCAGCTAGGCTCAGCTCCCCTTGGTCACCGCGGGACACTAACACGCTGACGGGAAAGCAGGCTGTTACCTCCTCTTTCTTCCCCCAGCCCCAGAGCGTCATTTGTAATGAAAGGGGGGCGGGGCTCTGAACTGCCGGGCCCAGAGGGGCCGGGGCTCAGCCCTGGCACAAATTAAGCACTGCCCAGCCCAGCATGTGTGATGTCCGGGAAGTGACAGACGTTGGATTGTGCACAATTCAGACCGGAGGGTGAGTGGGCGAGAGCGGCTCACGCAGACACACCCGGATGCTCCCAGTTAGTGACGATGGAGAAAGGATATTCGGGGACAGTCCATGCCATCTGGGCACAGCAGAGGAAAGAGCCTTTCCGATATACTGCTGTAAGCTGCCCATCAGCTGTTCGCCCCAGCTAAGTGCAGGATGTAGCAGCCTGAATGCTGGGACAGCAAATAGATTACGGTCCATGCATCACATGTGACAGGCACCTGGAAACACAATGGGATGGAGGTGAAGCGGCCAGAGCAGAACCCCTGGCAGGTTGCTCAGAAGCCCTGTTCCCTGTCCTGGGATGCACTGTCACCAGGCAGCAGGGCCTGCCTGAGCCAAGGGTCTGCACCAGCTCATTAGTGGGCACCATGCCACCTGCACAGACAAGAATGGGCGCAGGCAGCCAAGAAACAATCATGTAAACTGCATCTGATGTGTGTGCTACAGGCAGGAATCCCAGCTGGGAATCCCAGGGGCTGCCCAGCCCCAACGCCAGGTGCCCCGTGGTGAGAGGTCGCCACTCAATCAGCTCCGGGCTGCAAACATTTCACCAAACCCAGAACCGCCGCAGTGGCTTGCAGGGGGATTTCCTGCTGTCTGGGCTGGGGGGAGACTGGTGGGGAAGGGGGGGTGGGTGGGAGTAATGTGTGGAGCCCCCCCATTTCTGTTTTGAGAGGGGAAGCGCCAATGGAGTTGAAAGCTAACGTACTGGCCGATCTGGGGCTCCTCCGCTCTGGCAGGGAGCTGAGCTTCGGAAGGGCGCATGGGAGCATACACACGGGAGGGAGACAGGCAGGCAGTCCCACGGAGACGCCCCCAAAGAGAGCCTCGCGTCTAAGGAGCACTGCACTCTACGGGCCCCTCTTCTCCCTCACAAGGAGAGGCCAGGCTGAACAGGGGCCGCCCATGGACTCCTCTCTGCAGCGTGCCCAGGGCGGGTGAGTGCGTGGCTGGATTGGCTGCAGCACTGCCCTGATTAGCCATGCCCGAGTCATGGGCAGGAGGCCCCCAAAAGGCAGAAGGGGCTAATGGGGAGCCTCAAGCAGAGCCCAAAGGCCAAGGGCTGTCTGCGGTGCCAGGCAGGGGGGGGGCAAGAAGGACGTTGTCATTAGGAAAACACCCGAAGGCCAAGCCTGAAAACGCTGCAATGAGTCAGTCACACAAACCGGCCTTTTCGGACTCTTCCCTGCCCGGAGACAGCCCCTCTGACACGCCGCAGGGACAAGCGGAATAAGGAAGCTCTTACAGCTGGGATCAGAGACCAGGAGACACCGTCAGCAACGGTTCAACGCAGGAGGCAGGAGCAACGGGGCCACAGAGCAGAAATTATGCTGGGCCCGCTGTAGTCCCCCGGCCGCCAGGCTGAACGGGGCTGTCTGTGGATATCGCGAGCCAGCAGATGACCCTGCCCTGCAGGTCCCTCTCCCTGCTGAGGCACCAGAGTGGACAAGAACCTGTTAGAGCCACCAGCTGCAGAGCCGGGGGTCTCTTGGCACGCACGAGCAGCTCCGGCTGGCGCTGGAGGGGTCAGAATGGGGGTCACAGAGACAGCAGGCTCCGTTAGACCCAAAGCAAGGCACCATGGAGGCCGTGCTGTGTGTGCTAAGAACGAAAGACCCTCATGAGCCCCAGGACAGGGAAGATATGGGCAGCAGCCCACACGCCTCAGTCCTGACCTAGAGGGGCCATCTCCACCCATGGAGCCAGGAGCTTTGCACCAGTCCCACCTGCCGGCTACCGACCGCATCAAACCCACGGCTCCATCCCACGTTGAGGGCATCGAACAGCCGTCAAGACAGACCATCGTGGTTCCTGGTGCCTCCCAACCCAGGCTGCATTCAAACTGGCCTCTTAGAGCCATTCCGCACCCGCATCCGAACAGACCCAGCTGTTGCCTCTTCCTTCCCACAAACAACAGCGATGCTGGGAGCACTCACCCTCTGGGCTGCTGGGGCACGTATCTCAGAGCATGGTTTTACAAGCTACACCCTGTGCCTCTTTCTCCTCCCATCGCTCACCAACAGGGTTTCCTGCCTGGAGCGACAGGCGGCTGGCAGAGGCGCCCAGCCCCATCCGTGAGCTGTTCGTTTTGGCTGGGCTGCCGACGGTGCTGAAGAGGTACTTAGAAAAATCCCGTTCCTGGGATGACCTGAACCTACTCTGCTCAGGGTTTTATACAATGCCCCATCCCTGGGGTTCCCAGGGGCCTACTCAGCACTTGCCTCTGCCAGGAATTTTTCAGAAAGCTTTTTACGACAGCTGCCAAAAGAAAAGAAAAAAAAAAAACAATGAAAAACCAAAACTGTTTTTGGTTTCACTGAAATTTTTCTTCAAAAGTTTTTATGTTTCCATCAAAACAAAACAAAACAGTTTTCAACCAGCAAAAGCGGCGGAGGGGGGGGAGGTTTCAGGGAGGGGGAAGCCTTCAAGAAAATCGGAACATGTCATAGAAAATGGATATGGTCTGCAAAATTTCAATTTGGATGAAAAAGTCATTTTTCATCAAAACACATTTCTAATGGAACATTCTGACCTGTCCTACATTTAACCCCAAGCACTTCCACTTACAAACAATAAAACTTACAAAATTATCAATCAAAAGGGACTTCTTAGGAATAACTAGTCTTCATCGGAACTGGGTAAAAAGCGACAAGAACAGCTTCATGCTGCAGCCCGATGTATCAAACGCAGACACTCCCAATTCCAGGGACAACACCGCTCAGCTCCACCGCAAAGTTATCCCGGGAGCTTCTGCTGGTTCAGGTGGGTTACAAAGTTCTGAATGGAGCAGAGCCATGAGGAACTCCCTGGATCTTAAGCATCAGAAGCAAGTGGCCATGAAGCAAAGCTAAGGAACGGCTGGGAGGTTAGTGAAATGTCACTAATAATGACAGCAGACAATAATATTAATATGTCTCCTTTCCAAATTACCAGCAATCCCAGGATCTCAAAGCACTTTAAACATTCATTTACTAAATCTCCCAATACCTTTGTGAAAGGGGTGTTGTCACTTCTATGGGGAAACAGACACAGAGAGGGAAAGCAACTCACCCAGCATCACGCAGAGAATATTTGACCAGAAGACAGGACAGAACCCAGGCATCCGGACTCTCAGCCCCCTGGCTCTAGCCACTTGAGCATGGTCCTTTTACAGAGCTGGCAATAAAATCCAGGAGCTCGGACTCCCTGGCCTCTTATTGTAACCACAAGACCTCACTCCTTGCCGAAGCATTACGAACAGCACCCAGGAGTCCTGGCTCCCAGTTTCCTACTTTAACCACAGAACCAACAGAAAACTAACCATAAGAGCTAGTCAGGAATTTTTCAACAAAAAAATGTTTAAAATCCAAAATGCCAATTCCTCAAAGTTGAAATTCTTTGTGGAAAAGCCTCGGTTTCAACTCAACTTCCCCCGGGAAGGTTTCTCGGGATGGAATTCCGGGGTGGGAGGTGGAAGAGAGACAAACCCAGCCCAGGACTGTCTAGGGCACTCACCGGGGATGCAGGAGAACCAGGGTCAAGCCCATGCTCTGCTGGATTTGTGGCAGGGGCTTGAACCTGGCTCACCCACCTCGCAGGGGAGCGCCCTTGCCGCTGGGCTATCCTGGGAGGGAAAGAAAGAGTTTTTAACCAGAACCATCGAAAGCTCTCAGTGCTGTCCTGCTGCAGGACGAAATCCAACACTGAGACCTCGAAAGCTCCCGCCAAGCGGAATTCTGGTTTCCCAGCAGCCCTCACAGCCAGGACACACGCAGCAAACAGGGTGAAGAGGGGATCCCTCCACCTGATCAGGCGCCGACTGGTCCCTCCCCAGGGGCGGAAGACGGTCCCTGTCAGCAAATGTGGACGGAGCCGATTCCCTCCCACGTGCTCTTGCAGCCGTCATGGTCTCATTCTCCGGTGAGCGCCCAGCACCCCCAAGCGGCGGGGCCGCCCCTGCACTCGGCCTCTGGGCCCTCTCCGAGCCTGTGGTGGGTTTCGTTCTCGCCCCCACTCCTGCCAGGCCCACGTGAGCTATTCCTGGCACGACGCTCTCCCACCTGCGGAGTGCTGGGTACGCGGGTTCACTGAAAGTGGGGTCTGGGGGGGCCACTGACCGTCTCAGCTGCTGCCATTTGTTGACACCTGAGCAATAATCTCTCCTTCCTCCTCAGAGTGGGGAAGCAACTGGAGCAGCCCACAATGTGCTCCCCAAGAGGAGGGGCAACTCGTATAATCGCTGTGCAGCCCCACAACAGGGAGCGGAGGGACCCTCCTGCAGTCATAGCAGGAGGTGCCGGCAGGGTGGGGGAGCGACCCAGGAGTCTTGAGTACCAGCCACTGCTCTGCCAATAGCAGAGCCGGGACTAGAACCCAGGAGTCCTGATCCCCCCCGCCCCGCTCACTCCCCTCCCAGAGCCGGGACTAGAACCCAGGAGTCTTGGCCGCTCACTCCCCTCCCAGAACCGGGACTAGAACCCAGGAGTCCTGATCCCCCTGCCCCGCTCACTCCCCTCCCAGAGCCGGGACTAGAACCCAGGCGTCCTGATCCCCCTGCCCCGCTCACTCCCCTCCCAGAGCCGGGACTAGAACCCAGGAGTCCTGGCCGCTCACTCCCCTCCCAGAACCAGGACTAGAACCCAGGAGTCCTGATCCCCCCGCCCCGCTCACTCCCCTCCCAGAGCTGGGACTAGAACCCAGGCGTCCTGATCCCCCTGCCCCGCTCACTCCCCTCCCAGAGCCGGGACTAGAACCCAGGAGTCCTGGCCGCTCACTCCCCTCCCAGAACCGGGACTAGAACCCAGGAGTCCTGGCCGCTCACTCCCCTCCCAGAACCAGGACTAGAACCCAGGAGTCCTGATCCCCCCGCCCCGCTCACTCCCCTCCCAGAACCGGGACTAGAACCCAGGAGTCCTGATCCCCCCACCCCGCTCACTCCCCTCCCAGAGCTGGGACTAGAACCCAGGCGTCCTGATCCGCCTGCCCCGCTCACTCCCCTCCCAGAGCCGGGACTAGAACCCGAACACCACGATTACCCGTTCCTCGCTCTAGCTGTGGACCACGCAGCCCTCCCCGAGGCAGGAGGAGAACGGAGGAGCCCTGACTGCCAGACAGCCCCCTCCCCAGTTATCCCACTCCCCTCCCCACTTATCCCACTCCTCTCCTTCAAGCAGGAAAAGCATTTGTCTAGAAATCCAGAACCCACCTTCCCCCTTCAGCATTCGGATTCGGAACTCAATGATTGAAGTCACAGCAGCTCCTCGGGTGGGGACGGGCACCTCCCCGCGCTGGGCACCGTGCACACACACACGGAAAGACGGTCCCCACCCCAAAGAGCCCACATCGAACGACAAGAGACAGGCGGACACAGACGGAGGGGGGCGCGCGAGGGAACAGCAGGACAACGCTAAGCCGGGCTGGCAGTACACCCCCTGCCTAACCATCCCTCCCCTATTTAAGGGCCGCACCTCGGCTCCTGGCAATGCCTCCTCCGGTGCTGTTAATCAGCGCTCCTCGTTAAGGATCATCGTTAATTGAGCATCTCCAGCGGCAGCGGGTCGTACATGGAGCCCGATGATCCAGCTGGAGCTGCGGACGGCAGAGCAGCCCTTTATTTCCTTCAGTCACGTCAGTTTAACACGATTAGAATTCAGGTTATGCACCCTCAGCAGCACACTTAATGCCGGGTTAGAATCCGCTGGTGACTAAAGCGGCGGGTGAATTATTTGTGACTCAGTCGATAATTTTGCTCATCTTGTGGCTTTTTTTAGCACCACATGGACAGAACTCACTCTGCAAACCCCTGCTGGGCACAGTCACTCACTACTCCCAGTCGCTCCCTAAGCTTTCAGCTGCTTTTCAGGCCACCCAGTCTGAGATCGGAGTCAGCCCGAACTTAAACCTCGCCCGATCCGCACGCACGGCACTCGGGGGAGAGAACGGAACAGGGGAACGGCCGGCACAGCCAGACGGGCAGGTAACATTCCAGACCAGAAACAACGGCACAGACCTGCCTGTCAGCTGCACGATGGATGCACCTGTTGTTTCCAGAGATGCCGGCACGTTCCGGCCCACGCAGAGCACTGAACGGCCACGCACGGTTGCTTCTGTAACATCTCACTCAGCAGACACTGCCCGGTGGCTCTGGCAAAGCCTGTCCACGAGAAGTGGATCCATAAGCACATCCGACAGCACCAAAGCGTTAGACGCACAACTCCGATTTTAGCTGCTCAGACGCGCCACAGACACAAGGCTTTCCTATTGGGAAATAACATGCATTATTTCACAGGACAAGGATCTTCTTTGGGGGTGGGACCACCTCTCCCTATGTGTCCGTGGGGTACCCAGGACACTGAGGTATTGGTCCTGGTTGGGGCCATTTGGTGCTCCCAAAATTCAAGTAATAAAGGACATGAACCTCACCAGGTATCAGATAAGGACTTGTCTCGAGTGGAACTGCTGCAGCCTTGCACACCCGATAGGGTTGGCAGATGGGACCCTGTGGTTGAAAGCAAACCGAGCCACATGTTGCCAACTCCTGTGATTTTATCCCAAGACTCCTGCTGTTCAAGGTTTCTCTTAAAACCTCTGTTGCTGGAGTTAGGTGATGGCATGAGACTCTCAGCTTTCCTTTACAAAAAGCAGCACATTTCCAGCCCTTGGGGTTACGGAGAAAAGCTTGACTGCCTGATTCCTGACAGGCTCAAAGGCCAGGAGGCAAAGAAACAGCATCAATTGTTTGCAAAGTCTCGTGATTTCATAACGCATGAGGTGAGCTCAGAGGCTCAAATACAACAAACTTCAGCCTCCAAAGGGTGGATAAGAAGAGCTCTAAAGCACTGGGGAGGGAGCCCAGACAGCAGCAAGCAAGTTACAGAATACGCAGCCTTTCAAACTTCTCTCCTCACGTGCACAGGACTCAGCATCAGGCCCAGGCTAAACTTCCCATAGCTCCCAGCTCTGGAACAGACGGATTTTAAGGCAAAGAAGTGAGCAAAAATAGCATTTCGGCTCCAAAGTGCCCTGGAGATTTCAGCATTCACTGTCACCCTATGGCAACTTGAAGCGTGCAAGAAACAAGCGCTATCCGTGCCACGGCACCTGAGATGGTGGATCAGTGCAGGGGCGGGATGGGTGAGCACTCTGGGTGTGAAAACCCACGTGCCATGAAAACGGGGCTGACGACTCACATGCCGGAGTCTTGTTCCCTTCTGCAGCTGGACTGTTCTGGGGCAATCTAGGAGAGCCACACTGGAACCGCCCACAGCGGTGTCTACCTTTAATAGCAAGTCAGTCACCATGAGCCGTTCAACGTTTTGTGACAATAAACGTGTTCCCTGGAAAACAGAGCTCTTCTTGCGAATTCAGACATTAGCACAAATGTTTGACTTTTTTTTCTTTTTAAATTTTCCATTTTTTCAACAAAATGTTAGTGGGTTTTTTCCCAGCTTATCTCTTTTCCTTTCGCTTGCCCCTTTTTTCAGTGGCGAAAAAGGAAACTTAAAAAGGGAGAAGGAAGGGGAGGGCTTCAAAATGAAAATCTTCAAGCCAACATTCTGCTAAAACAAAAACCTCAAATCACAGGAAGGTCGGCCGGTTTCAAACCCTGCAAACGGAAAGCGGCTGGCATTGTTTAAAATTTGGCAGCCCGACCACCAATATTGCAACTAGCTCCATCCACAACTCAAAAGAACAGAAATCAGTGAGCACCGAGTCCTCACTTTTAAGGCCATAAGGGACCACTATGATCATGCAGTTTAACCTCCTGCATAATTCAGGCTGGAGAATTTCACCCTGCATCATTCCTGCAGCTGGTCCTGCATCATCTCTACAAAGCAAATGATACAGAACCATCAAGCCAATTAATTCGCTGGGGTACTTTGGAAGTGGAACACGGGCAGAGGACGCTGGGAGCACAAGATCATTCCCCATCCACTCCCATACAACGGGATCAAAGCTCACAGACAGCAGGAGAAGAAAGTTGAGGACGGTTGTGGTAATTGACATGCTTTAATTATGACAGACAACAATGGTGATAACAGTGTGTTTATTCCTCTGACCCTGTCCTTAAAGGGCCTTGGGTATGGACAGCTTGGGAAAGGAGGAGAAAGAAACTGCCTGTGTACTTAAAAAACAGCATTTCTTTGGGGATTGATTAACAGCTCACAGGTTAACCAAAGACACCGGGCAGCCCTGGAATTCCTGTGGGTGCTTGCAGTTAACGAGCCTTTGCCCATACTTAATGCCAACCTGACAGCCCTTACTGTGAAGGGGTAGCACTACGCCCTTGTCTTAGTGGTAACGGATGTCTGAAAATACCGAGCGCTGGCTGGAATTTACTATCAGTTTGAACTGGAATCCTACTCTGGAACAACCTAGTGCCAGGGCAAGAACCCTTTAACGCACCATTTACAAGCGCACACCGGGAGGGGCACTGGACCCAACTGGTCTCCACCAAAGCAGTCGAGTCTGAAGCAGCTTGCGATCCATGACTTTAGTGACTGGAAACAAATCCTCCAACCTTCCCCCTCCCCACATGCCCTCGATTACTGGAAATAGCCGAGTCACCAGCACAAAAGTGCATCCAGGTCAGCATCACCCCATGAGCCAGCCCTGCACCCGCTCGGTCAGCACCCACCATGCAAAGTACCCGAGACGCTGCAGTACAGATGCGGGATCGGCCACCCCGAGGCCCTGGCAGACCAGAGAAGTATTTAACCAGTTCTCAGATGTAACAACCTGTATGGAACGCCGCACACCTGGCCGGGTCACGGGCAGATGGAGAAAACACGGGACCTTTGGATGCTGCCACTTGAGAGTCCACTGCCAGAGCGAAAAGATCCATCTGTTAGCCGAGGCGGTGACAGGCCCACACCCCTCTCGAAGGGGACAGAGCATCTTGCCGAGTGGGCGTGGGTTACACATATGTCCCCAGTTACATCGCAGGAAGAAGGGAAACCTTGGGACTTTGCTTCGGCACCCCAAATTCCCTTCGGCACCCCAAATTCCCTTCATTCCAGAGAGCACCAAGAGGCCACAACTGAGACTGGGGCCACACCACGCTAGGTGCTGTACAAACACAACCCTGGAGACAACGTGCACGCCACACACAGGTTGGGAGGGAAAAGAGACTTGCCCAGAGTCCCCCAGCAGGTCTGGGAACAGAGCTCAGCTTTTCAGCAGCTTTCCCCATAGGGAGGGGTTATGTGTTCCTCACCAGCAGAGGACGCATCCTGGCAGTAAGTTGTGTGTTAACAGGAGGCCTTCTGCAGAACTGTCTGCTGTAGTTCTGAGCTCCTTCACACCACTGAGAGAGGACGCTCCAGGGCATGACAAAAGGAACAAACAAAAAAGTTTTTCCCCCGCACACACAACGCAGTCAACCTGTGGAACTCCTTGCCAGAGGATGTTGTGAAGGTTAAGACTATAACAGGGTTCAAAAAAGAACTAGATAAATTCATGGAGAATAGGCCCATCAATGGCTGTTAGCCAGGATGGGCAGGGATGGTGTCCCTAGCCTCTGTTTGCCAGGAGCCGGGAATGGGTGACAGGGGATGGATCACGTGATGATTCCCTGTTCTGTCCATTCCTTCTGGGGCACCTGGCATTGGCCACGGTCGGCAGACCAGACACTGGGCTGGATGGACCCTTGGTCTGACCCCGTCTGGCTGTTCTTATGACCAAAGCACACCGATGGGACACCACATGGGGCGGCTGGGAAGAGCCCCAGAGCAGGTCTGCAGGGAACATATCACTGGGACCAGTCCCCCCGGGCTCTTTTCTTTTTCTCAGGAAGCGTCTCCGAGGTGGAACCCCCACAACTGCTCCTCAGGGCAGGGGCTAATGGACAGCCTCAGCCAGCCTTACCAAACACTCTCCCGAGGTTACGCGTCAGGACTGGTAAAGCCCCACCAGAGAATTCCCAGGAGATGCAGCACCAGCAAACTCTCAGAAGGAGACACCTGGAAAGAGGCCAGGGGAAGGGGAGGACTTGTGCTTAGCTGCACAAGGCACCTTCCTTTTAATTTTCTCTTAAATGATTTCCCAGCTGCTTTTTCCCCATTATAACGGATAATGGGACGTCACGAGCTGGCTAGTTCTCAGAGCCGCTTGCTTTGTTCAAGCTGGAGAAAATCAATTCCCCTCTCGCTTCAAGTCTTTCTAAGACAGATGAACTGAAAATCTCGCCTGCCTGAGCAAAATATTTATTCAGTCTAGGAGCCGATTTACTTTTGGCGTGTCCATAAACACAGCTAAAGGCACCAGTTTAATCACTTGCTACAAATCTTAATTTGATTTTTTCTTTTTTAAATCCACCTCCCTAACGTGTTCTCAGTGGGTGCAGGCAGCTAAACCCACCTCCCTAATGTTCCTACCATGGCTCCAGGATCCTGCGACCTGGGAGGGACCCAGAGCTCAGGCTGCAGCAGAAGCCCCAACGTCAACACAGCAATTAAACAGCCCCTAAGCCTGCAAATTAGCTGGCACGGACCAACTGCAGGTGGCTAATTGCAGTGCAGACTTACCCCAAGATGCCCCATGGCTCAGGATTTCAGGAAAGGTTTTGCCAATCCCTGGATGAGTGCACAACGGTCAGGGCCAGAGTAGCTGAGTGAATAATAAATTTGTTAGTCTCTAAGGTGCCACAAGTCCTCCTTTTCTTTGAGTGAATACAGGGGAATCTGAGCATCACAGCCACCGGGGGGAAAAAGGAAGCCTGGAGATGCTACAGGTCCAGAGTGGCTGCAGGCCACATTCAAGCCTGGCCCAAGAGCCGGATCCTGCCAGGTGCTGTGCACCCTCATTGCAGCACCCTGGCAAGATCCAGATCCCATTGTGCAGCACAGAGAACGGGTGTCTAGTGAGCTAGTCATTCCCCTGGTGACCCTGCAGGGTAGGCAGACAAGAGGAGGGACTGTCAATTCACCGTACAGCTGGGGAACGGAGACCAAGAGATTAAGGCCCCAAGTCGGCAAAGCATCTAAGCACGTGCTTCACTTTAAGCAGAACCTTAAAGGGGATTTGTTGGCAGGCTTGAGTGCTTTGCGAAATGGGGACCTAAATGGGACACGGGGAGCCTGGGGCAGAGCCAGGAAACAAACCCACCCCTCCCGCATGGTCAGCCTTCCCTGCACCGGCTGCCTTCAACCAGAGCCGACGGCTCCAGCATCCGACAGGACCAGGCTTCGATTCCGCAGGGATGACGTCAGCTCGGGGCCCCGTTTTAAAGGTCCGGTGCCCAGCAGGCAAGTCGTCATCTCTCAAAAGTAACTTGGCCTCACAAACAGAGACTGGCTGGTGGCCCCAGCTGAGACGCCAAGGAGCGGATGGGGCTCAGAGAGGCACACAGGGGCGAGACATCAGTGGGGCAGTGCCCATGTCTGGGAGAAGCTTGCCCTGCTGGTGCCCATGCCCGGGGCGGCCCAGAAGCGTCAGTCCCCAGAGCTGCCAGTAGGGAAATCACATGGACGCAGAAGGGCCCGATCCTGCCAAGCCCTGGCACAGCCAGAATCTGTTCTGCGGTAGCACCTTGAGGCCGGGAGGCCCCGTGGGGGGTTAGCAAAGGAGACGACATGGCCAAGTGGGCCGTGCGCTGGACTGCAACTCAGGAGAGCTGGGCTCGACTCCTGGCTCTACCACTGACCGGCTGGGTGACCTCGGCACGTCAGCAAGGACAACACCTCTGAAATGCTTCCCCAGAGCCCGGGGTTATGACGACCGACCGCGCTAGGAGCTGCACAGACTGGAAACAGCCCCAGAGAGCTTACAGCCTGTGCATATGATGGGGAGGGGCACAAGGGACCAGCCAGAGGGTGGTGAGCAGCGCTCAAAGCACACCAGCTGTCTCATTAGCAGGAGACTGAAAAACCCGCCTGGTTTCCAAGTTACCTGAATGCAAAGGACCGAGCCTGCAGCCAGGACCCCCATCCCACCCTGCACCCCCACCCTCTCACCGATACAACAGGCTGGAGAGGGGGTGCGCGTGTGGTCACTCCACTTTTCCAGCTCCTGCAGAGGTAACGGGGCCAGGTCCAAGCAGTGCTTTACCCCAGTGGTTTCCCCCTCTCTGACATGTCCCGCCAGGCTGACCGAAGTGGAAACATGTAGCCACAGAGACAAACGCAGCCCTCAGATTCTCCAGCGCCACTCCCTCTCGCCTGGGGGCTAAGCTTCCTACACAGACGAGGGTCTGTGCCATTTCTGGGGCAGGTCAGGAAGGCTTCACTTTGTTTATCTATCTATTGACATGGGATCACAGCAGCTGCTGTGGGACCAGAAACTAGAGAGAGGCCAAATTCTCCACAGAAGCCTCTTGGTCCTGATCCCCGCAAACAAGCCTGCTCACAAGAGTTTTCCTGTACTTAGGAGCAGGCAGCAGGTTGGGACAGAGCCCCACAACGGGGCCTCTGTCTCCACTTCGTCTGTTCCTTGTCCAGCTCCTTCCCAACCTGGCCTCGCAGCCCAGGCTGCACAATCCCCCTCTTCACCTGGCTCATAAAGGGGGCTCAGAGAGGAGAGGTCGGAGGGTCACCTGGCACGCACCAGCCTGCAATGAATTGGAAGTCGCAGGCGTCAGGGTGCGGACAAACCCAGCGCGTTCCTGGCATGGTTTCCTCGCCCAGAAAGCAGAGAGGCCCCGCCACAGGCTGCCAGCTTCGTGGCTTCACTGCTTTCCCCGCACGGCTGGAGCCCCAAGAACAACACAGCAGTGTCTCTGCAGCCTCCACTCACACAACCGTCCTTCCGAGAGCCAGCTCCCAGCCTGCGCACCCAGCAAGGCTCTCGGGGCAAAGCATCGTCCTTCCTGGCACTTAGCCCCGCCATCGGCGCTTGGCGAGGCAGAGTTCTGGCACTGGGCATGCCGGACCTGCTCTCCGAACACCACGCCAGGCACCTCGGTCTCGAATTCGGGAACGCTGCCGCTGTGCGCGAATTCTGAGCACCCCGTGAGTCCTGCAGTCAGGCTGCGTCTCCCTTCAATCAGTTCCTAGCATCCCCCCCCAAAATGAGTTTTATGCTCCATTTTCTAATTAGCACTGGAACAGTTTTGATCGTTTTTAAAGAGTCTAGGTCAGCAATTTCTCTCAAGCCAGGGCCCCACTCAGCTGCCTTTGCCCCAAAGAGTACGTGCTGAATGGAAACTCGACTTCGGCCTGTCGCTTTATCTGTCCTGCCCCACACGCAGATCAGCTGCCTTCTTACTCCCCAGGGCACTTTTATCTCTGTTAGAATCATAGAATCTCAGGGTTGGAAGGGACCTCAGGAGTCATCTAGTCCAACCCCTGCTCAAAGCAGGGCCAATCCCCAGTTTTTGCCCCAGAACCCTAAATGGCCCCCTCAAGGATTGAGCTCACAATCAACGCTCAAACCACTGAGCTACCCCTTCCCCCCACTGTTACTGAAGAGCTAACTGGGTGAACACTAGCTTTGCCTGGGATCACGTGGAAACGGGGCTCCTGGCAAACAAAGCGACTTCAGAACTTAGGTATCAGACGGCGATGAAAACTGCTGCTCCCCGCATACTGTTTCTGAGCTCAGTGGAGGCGTAAAGGAAGGGCTGCACGGGACCAGTATTGCCCCAGGGGCCTTTGCTTACAAGAGGAAAAGTCGAATTTCTCCTAATGGTTCGGATGATTGGGAACCAGAAACTTTTTAAAAAAAAGAAAAGGAGTACTTGTGGCACCTTAGAGACTAACCAATTTATTTGAGCATAAGCTTTCGTGAGCTACAGCTCACTTCATCGGACGCATCCTTTTCTTTTTGCGAATACAGACTAACACGGCTGCTACTCTGAAACCTGTTTTTAAAAAGTGTTTTCGCACTGATAGGAGTTGGCCAATTTCAGGTGTCTTCTCTCCCACGCACATATATGGGGTTTTTACTGCTAGAGGAAAGCCCAGCTTGCTGGCTGAAATGCCCAGATTTCTTCCCCAGCGTGTGTGGGTACTTACAAACCCAACATGCTCTCCGTGATTAAAACAGCCTGCCCCGTGAGCATCCCCAGGAGAAGGTGGCTGCTGGGTTTCTACAGACCTTAGACCATCTGTTGCTCGAACTTGCCCTTCTCTATAGCTCCTCTCATCTGAAGATCATGTCCTGCTTTGCGGGTATTAATGGATCCTCACAAATAACCCTCCCCTGGGAAAGAGGCATGTATTCACCTCCTCATTTTGCACAAAGGGAAACTGAGTCACAGAAAGGTGAAGTGGTGACTCACTCAAGGTCACCCAGGAGTTCTGTCCAGCACAGTCCCCAGCTCTAACCACTGGGCTCCTCCTCCTCGCAGGGGTAGGAATCGGACCCAGGAGTCCTGACTCCCAGCCCCCCCGCTATAACCATGGCCCTGCTCTCCTTGCAGAAGTTCTGACCCAGGGTATTTTAGTTTCTTTTTTCCCCACCCCTTTAAAAAAAAAACCACACACACACACACTCTTTATTCCTAGCGTAAATTTGGCTTTGGTAGCAATATGGAGATTATCATGGCGGGCTCCAGAGATGGGACACAAGGACACAGGCTTACCTCTGAAAGCCCCTGGGATGAAAGGTGCTACGCAGCACCATGTGATATCCCTAGCCGAAGGCATGAAGAGCAACTGGGAATTACTTGCTTCTCCCGCGGTTTGCTCTCCGCTTCCAAGGACGAGAGAAGCAAATCAAAGATTCTCTGCCCTGGGTCACATCCAGATGGAGCACTGCTTTCTGGGACCAGGAACCACTGGGTCCCAGCAGGGGGCACACACCTGTATTAAAAGGGAGCATGGCCAGGGATGGATTAAGACAAAGGCACCGCAGGTCCACACCTACAGCTCCAACTCCAGCACAATTTCAGCATCCATTTAGAAGAGAAAGTCGAGTTCTAGACCTCGTGGTCAGGAAGAAAAGATTAAACACATGACCGGTGAGCGACCGACCCTGCAACACCTGCCGGAGTCTGCCAAGAGCCTCGGACACATACTCGGAAGGAAACTGTTCCGAGAAACTCAAGAGGGCATTAATCCTACCAGTCCTACCCAGCAGGGGACTCTGTGTGGCTACATTTTTCAGAGTAACAGCCGTGTTAGTCTGTATTCGCAAAAAGAAAAGGAGTACTTGTGGCACCTTAGAGACTAACCAATTTATTTGAGCATGAGCTTTCGTGAGCTACAGCTCACTTCATCAGATGCATACCGTGGAAACTGCAGCAGACTTTATATATACACAGAGAATATGAAACAATACCTCCTCCCACCCCACTGTCCTGCTGGTAATAGCTTATCTAAAGTGATCATCAGGTTGGGCCATTTCCAGCACAAATCCAGGTTTTCTCACCCTCCACCCCCCCCACACAAATTCACTCTCCTGCTGGTGATGTGTGTGGCTACACCACAGCTTGGAAGGGAAGATGCCAGCTGCTCCCAAGGGCCCCTTCTGCTGCTCCTGAGTCTCCCTGCTCACATCCCCGGGTGGCCTGAATCCAGCCCCAGCTGCAATCAGTCATTCTACCGAAACCAGACGTCACCCTCCAGGCCAGCAAGCTCAGCTCCGTCCCATCTCACATGTCCCAGGAAAGGGCAGAGGGGGGGGGAGAGGGGAAATGGATAATGCACCCACTTGGTGGCAGGCCACTGCCTCTGCTCCTGGCCCAGCTCCTTCCTGGGCGCCGACCCACCCGCCGGCAAGAACGTGTCGCCACCAGGCTATCTGCTGCATCGCCGGTTTCTAAGTGTGTCCAAACACACGCTAGTGACTGTTCCAGAGGGAAGATCTCCTAGTGTCAGGGCTTCACTGCCACGTAGCCAGGGCTCGCAGCACTTGCCCCTCTTCAGACAGCTTCGGCCCTGCGCCTCTGTCCCCACGTGCCCAGGGCAGGCCAGCTGCCTACGGTACATGCCCGGCACCCATCACCGTAATAGCTGAGCCTCACAAGCCTGACTGTTTATCCGCACAGCTCCCCAGGAGGTAGAACAGTGTTCTGTCCCGCTGTACAGATGAGAAACTGAGGCCCAGAGCAACTAGGAGACTTACCCAAGGTCAGCCATGGCATCAGTGATGGAGCAGGGAATTTGGGAGGCCCAGTGGGCTGTCCTTGGTAGCTGAGCTAGGTCTGTTTTCTCCAAACACCTGGGTTTTATCCCTGGCTCTGCCACTGCCCTGCTGTGCGACCTTGGGCAAGTCCCTTTCCGTCTCTCTGCCTCTGGTTCCCCTCCCACCCCAGTGTCCGGCTTGTCCATTACACTGTGAGCTCTTCGGCGCCCCTTGCTGGGTGCATGGAGTAATTGCGACAACCCTGGATCCATAACACTCAGCTCCCCTCTGGCCCATTCAGCCAGAGGATTCCCAAACGCCTGTCCCCACCCCCCAGAGAGTGGAGCTTCAGCCCCATTTCACAAACGAACGATGAAATGAACAGCACAAAGATGTGAAGCAACTTGCCCAAGGTCACCCAACAAGTCAACGTAGGAGTGCGGGCTCCCAAGCCTCTGCTCCAACCACTAGGTACCACTCCCCCCTTTGCTGTTTGCTAAAATTCAGAAGCAAGCATCAATCAACTGGCTTATGGAGATGCTGTATTTACATTTTCTTTAAAACCATCCCTCTCGTCATTATAGCAAACTGGCTCCGGTGAAGATACTCGATACCGTACTCTGCTGACGGGCTTCCCAGAGGGGAGTGGGACAGTCGCTACATCTGTTTGCTATTTACCTGCTTCGGACCAGGAATGGGCAGGGACATGTCGTTCAAGTGTCACAAACTGCACCAAGCTGCTGGTTGTGACCTGAAGGATCGGCCCCAAAGAGGGATGTTATCAGCCTGGGAACTGCTCCTGACAGGCTCTTCCTTGCCCCACACACCATCTCAGCCCTCTAGCCCTAATCTAGCTTCCCAGCTGAGATGCAGCTGTGGTGACCCATAGAGAAGCCTGCCTCAACCTTCCACGCATGCCACATCTCCGAGGCTTCAGAACTGCCCATTCAGCAAACTCTGCCTCTCCGAGCAAAGATTAATCTGAGTGTCCTTTAATCCCCTAAAGCCCTTTCATAACGATGCTCAGAAATAAACCCAAAGCAGTTCCTAATACTTCTCGAAAATGTGGAGTGAGGCTGCTTATAGGGTTTTGCACGCACCGCTGCAGCGTGCCGGCTTGTGGGCCTTTCCAAGGGGCTGTGCATTTGCAATGCGGCTCACGGAGTGAATTAGGCACTCTGGTGGGATGCGACATTGAGGCCACCAGCACACAGGCTGGGACAGCACACTCACAAGGTTACGAATCCCCCCATCTCTCCGAGCAGCTGGACTGTAGAAGATAGAGAGCAGGAAGCAAAGCCTTCACAAGCCACTGCAAACACGTGGCCAATGCAGCAGCAGCATCCAGGGAAGAAGGGCCCCTAGCAAGCTAACCCCACAGCTGGCACCCGTCCACATGGAAGCCCCCCCCGGAAGAAAGGTCACAGAAGACGCCCCAACCATTGGGAGCTGGCTCCGAGCAAGACAAAGCACCTGGGGATCGGTCCAGGCCAAAGCTCTGTCCACACTGCACCTGGGGACCCAGGGAACCAGGGTCAGGCACCGTGTGCGTCTGCGCAGGGCCTGGCTAACAAGCACTGCAGCTGGCCTGGCCTGGCCGACAGTTACCGTTGTTGTATCTGGGCTAGCACGCCGTGGGCACAAGGCCCTAATCACATGTATGTGGCCGGCGCCGGAGGGAACCCCAGAGTGCTCTGGGCCCTGTGGGTCAGCGGCCCAGACGTTCCCAGAATGCACTGCTGCAAACCCAGCTTGCCCGCGCGGGAGGGGCGGATGCACAGACGCGGTGGCGAAGGCGGGAAGGCTGCTGTGCGGGCAGAGCGAGCCCCGTGACACGGCCGCCCCTCCGGCCCATTAACGGCAGAGCGGAAACCGCAGGGCGGGAAGGCGCGTACGCCACTCCGCGGCAGCCCCGGGACCCGAGGGCAAGGCTGAGTCTGGAGCTCAGGTACAGCACCCACTGGAGATGCGCCGCTTAATAACCGAGCAAACCTGCCTTCTTTAGAACGTTGGTCCAGCGGGTCAAGCTGCCGGGTACAGATTTACCAGTTTGTTGGGAGCAAGGGGCAACAACGAGAGAGACTGGGGCCCTGCTCCCGAGCACGTATGGAGGAACAACCCCCCCCGGCCTCTCCGTCCATCACTGCAGAGCTCTCAGCACGGCTCAAACTTCCATCCTGGCAGGTTCGACATTTCCACCCTCTCCCCGGAGCGAGAGCTCCAACATCAGCACGACCCGCCCTTTAACCGCCTCTCAGCCAACCGCCACGCTGCAGGACAGGAGACCAGAACGTCTAGTGACGTCCTGGAGAACGTCTCCCTTGGTCACTGCGAGGGCCCAGGCGACACCCAACCCCAAGTCGATGGTTTTCTAGCTTCTCCTGCGTTTGTGAGTAACTCTGCAAAGACCCTTCCCTTTCTAGGGCTCCTTGCCCACTCCTCAGCCTGCTGCAAACACAGCAGGCCATGGCAGCGTCACTTGGTAGCTCTGCCTTTCCCCCTCAGAGAAGGCCTGAATTCATCCTCTTTAAGTTTCTTCTCGCTCCGCCTGCTTTCACTCCCAGTCGTCACAGCTTTCAATCTGCCTTGAAGCTCTCCTGAGAGTCCTGGTTTATCCCGGCACAAGAGTCTCACCCCCAGAGCCCGTAACTGAACCTCTGGGATGGGATGAAAAAGGGCGCTCTGCCGGATTGCCGCAGAGGGGCTGCTCTGACTGCCACTGCGTCCTTGAAGGGAGGGAAGACGGAAGAGAATGCACCTTACTCACACGTTCTGCACACACACAGCCTGCGTTTAGGAACAGCTGTGAACTTTGGGGAAGAATGGACTAAAACAGAGCTAATGATTTGAATGCACATACTCCCCCCCAAGAGCCAGTCCCTCTTCACACCAGGCTGAGAGCCGACACTGCCAGAAACCAAGTGCCGGCATTAACTTTATAAGTGTTTAATAAACTTTGCCGGTGAGTGATGATTTCCTGCAGGCAGGAAGGCGCCCACACACTCCTCTCCCCCCGACACATACAGATCAGATGAGCCTGTTCGGAGAGACTGGGCTGGCTTTTTCAGGCGCGCTCTGCAGCGGCCTCACTGCGCTCCCTCTGAAATCAACGGGAGTGCAGCTGAGTTCGCTCAGTACTAAGTGCTTAGAAAATCCAACCCGGAGCAGGTAATAAAACATCCAGGAATGAGTTCCAGCGGCAAGCACAGCCCCATCTGCTTCCCACCGGGCATCCCACTGAGACGTGCCGTGTTTTCAGAGCCTGACACACGCGCCACACGAGACAAAGTGCAATCCCACTGGCTCCCACGCACTCAAATCCTAATACCCTGATCCATTGCTGCCTTCCGGCCAGACTTCCATTGACGTTAGTGGGAGTTCTGCTTGAGTAAGGACCTTGGGATTTGCACCAGTGGGACAAGGTCCCTGGGGTAGGGATAGTATCTTGCTCTAGGTTTGTGCAACGGTGAGCACACTGTCAGAACTCAATAAATAATAACACAATAGCCACTGGTCAATGAGCTACCCCAAGGTCACAGCATAAACACACACGATATATGACCTAAACTTCCCCCCGTCCTGGAATCTGTCTCTATTGTTAACTTAAACACCACACACACACACACAAATCTGAGCTTTTCTGTGCTTGGCTGTTTCTGAAGACGCTACATACAGGACTTCCTCGGTCCCTGTCCCTACATCCCTTCGCCGAGAGAGAGATGTACAACGTTTTAAAACACCTAAATTGGAGCTTACAAGTCCCACCTGGTCTAGTTGTCAGGGTGAGCCAGTAGAACAGCACTTCATCTCCAGGCCAAGATTTTCAAGTGAGGGACTAATGATTTCAGTTGCCTCTGTTTTTCAGTACCAAACGGGAGAATGGTGAAAAGGGGGGCAGAAACAGGATGGGGACAGCTCTCCTCATGTGGTCTCCTTTGAGCATTTCAGCTGCATTTTGTGTTTCTCTGCATAGGCCAAGCATAATCTCAGAACAGTTGATTAATAATTGGAAGTCTCAGGCTCGCTTGTACCCATAGATCTCTATATATTTAGTAAAATAGTGCGTTCGATAAAAAAAACCCTGATGTCCCTCATTGCAGAATCCAGGGCTTGAGAGGGACGCCCAGTGGCACATAGTTCTGGTCCCCCAGACCAGTGGTTCTCAACCGATAGATACACTACCTGTACGGGCTGGAAGACGTCCCGTGGGCCTGGCGGTGTGCTGATTGGGCCGCAAGCGGCCCGCGGGGTGAGAACCCCTGACCCTCGATTGTTTCCCTACTGAGATGGGGAGCTCCCTCTTGTCTCTGTGTGTATTGTTCTGTGCCCCTGACTTTTACTGGTGCCCTCCCAGTCGGTGCCCTCCTGCTCACCCCAACTCCGTGAGCCACTTGTGCGTCCTCGCACTGCAGCCGTTCACGGTCCTTGAGAGCTCATCACGACAGGCGGAAATAGCCAGGCACCCGCTTGGATTGCAGGCGTTGCTAACAAGCCCCCTTTGCAGCGTTCGCTCACTCAGCAGCCTGCTCGCAGCTCTCAGGATGGCTTCTTTGGACGTCTCTGGGGGAAGTGCTACTGTATTTTCTAAAGCTGAGCTCTCTTGCTGCGGCTGGATGAAGTGGGCTAGTCCAGCCCACACCTCTGCTTTATCAGCGTCAGCCAGAGATGGACAGCTAGCAGAAAAACCCTGCTGGCCAGGGAGACAGAGGGAGAGCGAACTACCCTAAAGCTTTCAGGATGCAAATCAGCCAGTCAGCTGAGCTGCCTGGAGCTATGAACTAAGCAGTACACAGATTTAACCTAGACAGGCATTTGGCTGAAAACACACCTGTTCTCTGTGGGAAGGAAAAAGCTCCTCTTCCCCAGGAACATGGGAGATTCTGCTCTTCTCTGCCTCCTGAGCACCCCGATTCTCTCAGCATTGCAGCTATTCAGACAAAAACCCTGGCTACCCAGGCATAATGACAGGTTTTGAGCCTAAGCTTTCGTGAGCTACAGACTAACACGGCTGCTACTCTGAAACCTGTCATTATGTAAGGCACTGCATTTAGCCGTATGGAGTGGAAATCTATCAACTGCATGAAAAAAGACATCTGATGAAGTGAGCTGTAGCTCATGAAAACTTCTGCTCAAATAAATTGGTTAGTCTCTAAGGTGCCACAAGTCCTCCTGTTCTTTTAGCCGCCCAGGGGCTCCCAACAGCACCCGTCACGGTGGCTCCTGACGCTCCTTCTGCATTGCAGCTGTTCTGTCCAGGCCCTCCAACAGCCCTTTGCACTCCATGAGTCAAAGAACATTTCTGTTTAAATAGGCATTTCGCTGGACTGGGAAGTCAGACCTCCCGGGTCCCATTCCTGGCTCTGCCACTTGTCTAGGTGTGTCACCATGGGCAAGTCACTTCTCCTCTATGGTCCCCCCAACCCGCAGCCTTGTAACCAGGAGCTACTTATACTTACTGACTCAGCTGGGATTTTCAAAGGAGCCTAAAAGTTTTAGGTGCTTAAATCCCATGGAAAGACAATGGGAATTGGTGCCTAACTCCTCCAAGCTCCCCTGAAGCTCCCACCCCCATGGGCATAATGCGCATTCATTGAGGGTTGTATGACGGAAATCGCTTTGCAAAGCGTAAAGCAGCGGTTCTCAAACTGTGGGTCGGGACCCCAAAGTGGGTCACCGTCCCGTGTTAATGGGGTCGCCAGGGTTGGCTTAGACTTGCTGAGGCCCGGGGCCAAAGCCCACCCCTCACTGCCCAGAGCCGAAGTCCAAGGGCTTCAGCCCTGGGTAGCAGGACTCGGGTTACAGGCCCCCTGCCTCAAGCTAACGCCTTTAGGCTTCAGCTTTGACCCCACCATCCTTGGCAGTGGGGCTCGGGCTTTGGCCCCTCCACCTGGGGCAGCAGGACTAGGGAGAGCTGAAGCTTCGGTCCCGTCCCCCCCACAACCGGTGTCCTGTAGTACTGTAATTTTTGTTTTCAGAAGGGGGTCGCAGTGGAATTAAGTTTGAGAAAGTATCATTATGAGCCAAGCGAAACCTTGTTATGGGTTGAGCTAAAGCCCCACTGAGATTGGTAGTTTCGATCTCACCCCTCAATAAAACATAACTATAGACATCAGCCCCCACCGCAGACAAAACGGGGTGTGAACGCACACAGGAGCTTTTGGCAGAGCAGTGCTTGGGCGGGTGCGTGTGCATGGCAAGAGAAACCTCGCAGCACGTGCGATCAGACAAGAACAGACTGAGTGAGAGACCCAGTCTGACGGAGCAGCTAACAGCATGTGGCTGACCCTGGAAGAAAGCTGGGGAGAGGTTTTGGGACAGGGGTACAGGCTGAAAAGCGTATTTTGGTGAGGTGAGCCAAAGAAGCCATTTCCTGCTGTTTGATTCCCTCTGAGTTCAGAAACATGGGACTTGGGGCATTCTTTGTAAATAAACAAAACCGCATCCTATCACCAACTTGTATTCTGACTGGGGACACCCACAGGCTCAAACTCCAGCTAGCCTCTCGGGCAATGAACTTGTCATGGCAGAAGATGTTACAGTCTTACATGTTCTTTTCTTAGTGTGTGAGCCGTGGGTAGTCTTTGGAAAAAATGCAGCATCGTTCTCAGTTCTGTGATGAAGACCTTGTTGGGAGGAGCTGTTGAAAACCATAGGAGAGTTGACTCTCCCCCTTAATCTCTCTAATCAGAGTCAATTCTTGCTCCCTAGAAACTGGGTGTTAGTGTTTTGGACTGAGATTCCTGAAAGAAGGGATGCTTGCATGCTGTTTGTGACCATCTCTGTTCCAGGACTAGCATAGCGAGTTACATTAAAGCACACCCACACTCTGCCTCACTAATTTCTTCTCTAATGGGAAGTCGACCAGCAAAGAAATCTGCTACCACTCCTCAAAGGGGCAACAATATTTATTAATATGGGAAATGACGAACAAGTCTTGGAAGCCAGCTCCAGAGCATGAATTCCTGAACCCAGGCTAAACAGGACAACATATTCAAAAGGACCCAAGAGGTCATGACTGGGCTAGCATTTGCACTCATTCCTGGCATGTGCTATGTAAGCAACAGGCTGAGGAAGGAGGGTTTTGCTGGGGTTTTATTTATTTTTAAGCATTTCAGAGTCCATCAAAAGAAACTTCAACCATAGAACAAACAGTAAATCTTCTGTGCTGCAAATGCTTCCAGCAGTTCAAACAAATGCAAAGTAGCTGCTCTCCTGCCCAAAACAAACAGCATGTGTGTCGCTCTCTCTGGGAGCGCGGGGTTTCTTGGAGAGATGAGACGTGGGCGGGCGCAAGCAGCCTGGGGAACAGATGACAAACGTTAATGGGAAGAAGTGTTACTACTTCAAAAGGAGGATTTGAGTCAGACAGCCTGAGCAAATCCAGCACCACACCAATGCAGTTGTTCCCTTTCCAAATAAATAAATAACCTGTTAAAAGGCACTTGGCTTCTGTGGGCAAGGGAGCAGAGAGCTGGAGTACACAGCTACCCGACTGGTTCCCAACTCATGGCGGTTTGGTGGCTATGTGAACTAATGAGGTGCTGGGTCTTTGTTCTATTTCCAAGCACACACAAGACAAGATCACATCACAAGAACCATCAGCATCTTTCCTGGCACGCTCAGCAAAGGGAACAAGAACTAAACAGGCCCTGGGGAATAAATTCCCCTCCATTGGTAATTACTGTTTTGGGGGGTTGATGAGATCACAAATTCAGTTGATGAAGGTCACTGTCGACACAAGTTACTTTGACTCCTGGAAGGCATTTGACTTAGTCCTGCACGATACCAACCATGCAGAACCCTTGTCAAATAAACATTGGCAGTGTTATCTTTGAAAACTCATGGTGATCAGGGGAGGTCCCGGACGACTGGAAAAAGGCTAATGTAGTGCCCATCTTTAAAAAAGGGAAGGAGGAGGATCCTGGGAACTACAGGCCAGTCAGCCTCACCTCAGTCCCTGGAAAAATCATGGAGCAGGTCCTCAAGGAATCCATTCTGAAGCACTTAGAGGAGAGGAAAATGATCAGGAACAGTCAGCATGGATTCACCAAGGGCAAGTCATGCCTGACTAACTTAATTGCCTTCTATGAGGAGAGGTCAATTCCTCTTGTGCGTTATTTACCTTCATTATGACTAATGGCTATGTGGCAAAAAACAAAAGATCTGTTTTGTGTGTGAAGCATTTTCCTTGCCGGAACTTGTGTATGTCTGATCGCAAATGTAACTAAATATTTCATATGCTTTAAAAAAAAACAAACACCAAGATAACTGGCTCTGTGGACGAGGGGAAAGCAGTGGACGTGTTATTCCTTGACTTTAGCAAAGCTTTTGACACGGTCTCCCACAGTATTCTTGACAGCAAGTTAAAGAAGTATGGGCTGGATGAATGCACTATAAGGTGGATAGAAAGCTGGCTAGATTGTCGGGCTCAACGGGTAGTGATCAATGGCGCCATGTCTAGTTGGCAGCGGGTATCAAGGGGAGTGCCCCCAGGGTCAGTCCTCGGGCCGGTTTTGTTCAATATCTTCATATATGATCTGGAGGATGGTGTGGATTGCACCCTCAGCAAGTTTGCAGATGACACTAAACTGGGAGGAGAGGCAGACACACTGGAGGGTAGGGATAGGATACAGAGGGACCTAGACAAATTAGAGGTTTGGGCCAAAAGAAATCTGATGAGGTTCAACAAGGACAAGTGCAGAGTCCTGCACTTAGGACAGAAGAATCCCATGCACCGCTACAGACTAGGGACCAAATGGATCGGCAGCAGTTCTGCAGAAAAGGAACTAGGGGTTACAGTGGACGAGAAGCTGAATATGAGTCAACAGTGTGCCCTTGTTGCCAAGAAGGCCAATGGCATTTTGGGATGTATAAGTAGGGGCATTGCCAGCAGATCGAGGGACATGATCGTCCCCCTCTATTCAACATTGGTGAGGCCTCATCTGGACTACTGTGTCCAGTTTTGGGCCCCACACTACAAGAAGGATGTGGAAAAATTGGAAAGCGTCCAGCGGAGGGCAACAAAAATGATTAGCGGTCTGGAACACATGACTTATGAGGAGAGGCTGAGGGAACTGGGATTGTTTAGTCTGCAGAAGAGAAGAATGAGGGGGGATTTGATAGCTGCTTTCAACTACCTGAGAGGTGGTTCCAGAGAGGATGGTTCTAGACTATTCTCAGTGGTGGCAGATGACAGAAGGAGGAGTAATGGTCTCAAGTTGCAGTGGGGGAGGTTTAGGTTGGATATTAGGAAAAACTTTTTCACTAGGAGGGTGGTGAAACACTGGAATGCGTTACCTAGGGAGGTGGTGGAATCTCCTTCCTTAGAAGTTTTTAAGGTCAGGCTTGACAAAGCCCTGGCTGGGATGATTTAGTTGGGGATTGGTCCTGGTTTGAGCAGGGGGTTGGACTAGATGACCTCCTGCGGTCCCTTCCCACCCTGATATTCTATGATTCTATGAGCGTGGCCTAGTGGATAGCACAACGGATCTGGGATGCCGGAGACCAGGTTCTACTCCCAACTCTGCCTGCTGGGTAACTGCGCCACCTCGCCATTCTGTACCTCAGTTCCCCCCCCACCCCCCCGCTATAAAATGAAGATAACACTGATCTACTGATGAAATGCACTATATAAAAGAGGTAGTGATTATAATAAATGGATTTTAAATGGTTAACTGGTAGATCTCAGAGTCACTGTAAATGGGAAATCTTCCCCCCTCGGGAATCTGTTCTTGGCCTGAAGTTATTCAATATCTTGGAAGAAAATAGGAAATCATGGCTGGCAAAATATGCAGAGGACGTAAAGATCAGCGGAATGGTAATAGCACCGGGGCCAGGTCACTTATACAGAGCGACCTGCATTGCTTCATAAGGCGGCTCATTTGAATACAGCCAATGCAAGGTCACCCGTCTAGGAACAAAGACTGGAGACCACACTTCCAGAATGGGACTGCGCTGGGATCCAGGGACACTGCAGATGAATCCGGGTCACGGTAGATCACCCAATTGAACATGCACTCCCACTGCGATGCTGCAACTAAGAGGGCAAAAGCAGTCGTCGATGTACAAGCAAGTGAATGTCAGACAGGAGCAGGGAAGTGGTGTCACCCCTGGGCACAGCACTAGCCAGACCATTACTGGATACAGCGTCCAGGTCCTTGTGTAATTCACAGAGGAAGTTGACAAACTGGAAAGGGTTCAGAAAAGAGCTATAAGAACGAGTCCAGGTCTGGGAAACCTGCTTTAGAATTAGAGGCTTAAGCAGCTCCGTCTATTGGTTTAAGCTTCTCTTGGACAAGAGGTGACTTGATCGTGGCCTGCCCGTACCTACCTGGGGAAGAGATTTCGGATGGCAGTGGGCTCTTTACTCTAGCAGAAAAAGGCAGAACAAGATCCAGTGGCTTGAAGCTGAAGCCAGACACACTGAGACCAGAGAGAAGGAACATGTTATTAAAAGTGAGGGTTACTACCACTGGGCTAGCTGCCCTAGGGCCATGGCGGATTCTCCATCACGTGAAGTCTTTAAATCACACCAGGATGGCTTTCTACAAGCTACGATGTAAATCTGCATCAAGCCCGTAACTGGTGTTTGAAATCACCAGCCAAGAGTCTCTGCTCCTGCAAGGTGGGAGTTCAGACAAGGTCACTGTAGTGGCCCCTTCTGGCTGTCACAGCTGTGAACAGTGTGTATCACAGTAGCACCTAGAAGCCCCCACTGAGCTCAGGGCCCCATTGGCTGGACATTGCCCAGACACAGTGTGAGAACATCTTGGCCCCATAGAGCTCACAGTCAAGACAGGCAAAGGCTGGGAGGTGCGGGGGGGAAGAGGGAACTGAGTCACAGAGAGATGAAATGACCTGCCCGAGGTCACACAAAGAGTTGAACCCACATTCCCAGTCTCAGCCCAGAGCACCCCTCCTATCAGTTCTGTATACCAGACACACCCTTCTGGTGAGCAACTCCACTCTGCCCTGACAGGGGAATGGGTTTTTTACGCCTCTAATTGCTACAGTTCCACTCATTCCTCCTTCTTACCCACCTTCCAGCTTTTTCCCTTGACGTGACTTGCTGATTAAGCAAGGAGAGAGTGGAGGATGCTCGCAGTGACGTATGCGGGAGTGGTACTTTGCCTTCAATTATTTCTCTTGCTAACACGCAAGGAATTCTCGTTTGAGACACACCCCCATTAATTACAACCTGTGCTTTCAACGAATTACAGAAGCAAAGTCATCCAGGGAACAACATGCCCGAGCTCTCTGCAACGTCAGGTGCCAGTAATTACTCACAGCCTCAAAAACCCAAGGGCAGTTATGTGGTTGGGGCCACTGAGACAGGTTCACATCCAGAACTTTAAATCACTCGTGCAACCCCCCGAGATCACGTGCATGTTTGTCGGGCATGGAGACTGCATGCAATTACAGCAACAAAAACTCTGTCATTTCACGGCCTCCAGCCAGGGCACTTCCGGCCACAATCCTGTCGCATCTCATGAGCTCAGCGAGATCAGGCTAGATCCGTGCTTGGATGGGAGATGGCTCAGCAGTCGGCCCTTTTGCGTTGGAGTCGATGGCCCTAGGGGTTGTTCTGGTGCCCGGGAAGAGCGGTAATGTCTAAATCCCAAATGAGCCAAAGCCCAGCAGTGAAGGAAGGGCTAACTGCAGGTACTGTCTTTCAGAGGAGATGTAAAGACCAAGTCCTGAGCATTCATGGTTATTGACTGACATGGTCACGATGGCGTTTTTCATACAAGTCAAGGAAGTAACCCTGGTGCCCTGAGGAAAAGGCTTTGGACTGCAGCACCGTCAAGCCAGCCCATTCAGAGGGAAATGGTGAGTAGGGACCCGTCCTGTGCAACGCACAGAAAACAAGCCGTGGTGCCCTGCCAAGGATGGCTGAAGATGACCCCCGAGGCCGCCATTCCATGACCTCAGCACCCACCTCTTCATACAGCGCGTGAGGAAGACACTGTCCCGTTCAGTCACCCCTTAGCAATCATGCTGGTTTCCCCACCGGACAGGAGTCAAGGAGAATGAAGCAGCGACGTCCTCTACAAGGTGGTTGATTCCAAGAGAGGATCAGCTGCAACTTGAGGGCCTGAGCCCCTTAGAAGAGGGTCGATGCAGATGCTGACCCCTTGCCGCTGCTTTTCACCAAGGCGAACGATGAAGCTCTTAGCAGGGCCACGCTCTCCCTCCCAGATGCTTCTAGCAAGGCTAAACGGCCCAGGGTTCACAGTGCAGACACACCCTTTGTGGCAGCACTCTGTGACCCCGGACTGAATTTAAGGTGCTGGTTTGCTCTATAAAGCCCTAAGGGAGACTTTGCTCCTGAAGGGACCACCTCTCCCCTTGCACCAGTCTCCCCCCTATTCATTTTATTTATACATGCTGTACGTTCTCATCCACAATAATTAAGATCATGAAAATCAAGACTTTGGAACTCTCTGAAAGTTCCCAGGATTTAGTGATCACATGAAATGCTAATTAGCAGAGCAACTGTGACCAGGGAGCCCCAAACCACTGCAGCCCTTTTCAACCTAACTCACCTTTACCCCTTCAACAGAACTTCTGCTTCACAGAAAGGCCTGAGGCTTAATGAAGCTCAGCTGTGCCTGCGTCTAGTGCTGGATGGTCAGTTACCGCCCCCGACAAGGCTGCTAGGGCTCTGCAGGGCTGATTTTTCTCACCCTTGTTAAATGCTCAGAGTCCTCCTCCACATCTAGCCTGTGAACTGACCTCTTCACCCTACGCTCCTTCCAGGGAGCTTCTCTCCTTCCAAGCAGGGAGCAAGGAGGGACACTCAAGTGGGAAGCGCCACCCAGAGGGGTTGCTGATGCTGGGACAGACACCACTGCCTGAAGGAATTCTGTTAAACCATGATTGATAAATAAATTGGTTAGTCTCTAAGGTGCCACAAGTCCTCCTTTTCTTTTTGTGGATACAGACCAACACGGCTGCTACTCTGAAACCGGACAGACAGACAGACACACACGCAGACACAAGGGATGACAGGGGCAGGCAGGGGAGAAGAAAGGAAGAGGGGCAGGTGTGGACTGAAGATGGGGTGATAGTCAGAGCAGGCAGCCAATTAGCACAGACAAGACAGAGCAAGTCCTGACAAACCCCCAGCCAGGTCTCTGAATGTCCAAAGATCCCTGCTTGGGGCAGGTGCAGTGTGGTGGGAGGGGGGTGCACTCAGAGTTAACACCCTGCTCTTAGGAAAAACACACAGGGAACCTAAGTGTTCCCAGGTGACAGTCAGCAATAGAGCAGCCCCTAAAACTGACCTGAAACTTTCCCTTCAGCACTGATGCAGCGGGAAAGACGTCCCCTACTCAAACCCCAACATCTCTTCCTGCAGTAACAAGAGGTTTTCCTTATAAACCTCCCATCACAACACTGGCCAGTTTCAACCCTGCTCCGCTCGTAAGAGCTGACACCGCAGAAGCTGTCTGGGGACCAGAATACAGCCAGAGACACTGACCTGCTGCCTCCGGGGGCTACACTACTGTCTGACAGAGAGAGGTGCTCACTCGCAGCACTGTATGCTGTGTCCTGCCAGGGAGCTGCCCGTTCTCCATCCCCAACCTCTGATAAAGGAGGAACTGAGGTTGAGGGTTTCCAAAAAGTGATTTTGGGGGGCCACATGGCTTTTCCAGAAGATGCTGAGCACCCACCCCTTGAAATCCAGGCACCCTGAAGACATAAAAACTGAAGTGCCCCAAATTGTTGGGAACAGCTTGGCCAGACTGGCCTTAATAAATTGGCAGCCAGGGCAGGAAAATGCACCAGTCAGCTTGCTCAGCAAATTAAGACTTACAAAACTAAAAAGTATCCATGTCTTTTCGCCGTCCCTAACCGGCTTTCCCTCCTCTCTGCCCTCCACCCCTCCTTGTGAATAAAACAAGCATCACTTCAGATTCCAAATTCCATTTGAAGTACAAAATTAAAGATTGACCATGGAGCCAAATTGAGCAAAATCTAGTTTGGTTTAATTCCTCCAAGCCCCGTCGGTAAAAGGAACCCCGCTGTTTTCTACAGGAAATAGCATATACACTTTTGCCTTCGCATACCACCACTGCATCATCAGGGTTACATGAGCCCTCTTATACGTTCATACCGAAGCAGCAGCTCTCAGCACCGAGATAGACACGGCGGGGCCGGGGCGGGGGAGGCGCGGCGGGAATAGATTAACATTAAAACTTAACCTAGAAAATTTTCCCTTGCAATTTCCCAGTGATCTTTTTATCAACTAATTTTAACAAAGTTCCCATAATTAGGGCAGGGAAATCGAGACTTGGGAACATTCCCCTTTGCAAACAAGAGCAAATCTGTTCCAATGCAGTTTAAAGTTCCAGGCTGATCTCCAGTTTAGCAAACTGCCCCTTCCTTTCTGCCTTTCCCAGAGATGCCCCTGGCTGGTACCAGCCTCACCGCTGCTTTGGCTGCGCAGCTGCCACGGAGTTTTAACTTTGTTTTTAGAAGAGGTTTCGTGACCTGCTCCCCTGTCTCTGTTGTGCAAAGAGCTGGGATGCGAATGGCAGCAACCCACCATGCAGGACCCAAGTTACTATTATTGCAACTGTTCTGAACTTCCTCTCCCTTGCCCACCTCCTGCCTCGATGGGACTTGCCAAACAAGCGAGGAGAGCGGAGGATGCTCGCAGCGATGTATGCGCCTTCAATCATTTCTCTATTGTGTGTGGGTTGCATTGTGGTAGCACCAGGCAACCCCCAGCCCTACTGGGCTACACAACAGCTGCCCCCGGTCCTGTAGCATCTCCAAATCTTTACGGTCTCTCTCCTCACAACCCCGTCAGGCAGGGCAGTGCTATTACGCAGACGGGGAACTGAGGCACACAGAGACTAGCCCAAGGTCACACTGAAAGAGCAGGGAACTGAACCCAAGTCCCCTAAGCCCCAGGATAGAGGTCTAATGACCGCACCTTCCTTCCTCTCTTTTAGCATGAGAGGCCCCATAGAGCAAGTACAGACCCTTCCTCCCACATACTGAGCCTGTGAGGCCCATGGGATTCTGGAAAATGAATTCTTGCTTAATTGCACACAGAGGAGCGTTGAAAGAGTTTGGGTCTCTTCTGCGTCATGCAGCACAAGCATCCTGTCTGGCTGCGACTACTGGCCTGTGTCGATGTGCCAGAAAGCAGGATACAAGCCTGGAAGGACCATTGTCTGTCCTCGTGTGGCCTGAAGTGGGATATTGGACCATCTGGACAGTGCCATTACACCAGGGCCTGCTAATGTCAGAAAGTTCAGATCTGGAAGCTACAGGTACGAGGGAGAAACACAAGGAGATCATTGGGACTTGGAAAAAATTGCAACACATGAATATGGACCAAGCAAATTCAGAGAGGCAAGTACTGCCTCTGTGGCATCCTGCTGTGAGCACTCGAGGCAAGCTTTCTTGCAGGTACACATGAACGAGGAATTACCCAGAGCAAGACAGTCATTTCGGCATGTCTCTACAGCTGGCCTTTGCAACCTCCCAAGGCTCCAGGAGGCTCCTTCAAAATACAGATTTTTTTTTTTAAATGACTCGCAAGTAAATTGTTGTGGTGCCTGTAAAAACAAAAACGAGCACTTGTTACCATGCAGCCATCGACCAAATCTCCTGCAGAGCACGGATACAATTCCTGCGAGGGGCTACTTGACATATAAACCACCACACTATTTTGGACCCAATCTAAAAACATCAGGCAAAGAAACAGCCTTTGTATATCACAATGTTATTTCTAAATTGACAAAGAGAACCTTGTGGGCTTTGTTCCTCCTCTCTAGGCTGCACATTTTGTATTTTTTACTTTGCCATGGAATGATTAAGAGCCTGTGGAACAGTGGGCTCAAGGTGTGGAAACGCCAAAGGGCAGCAGTGCCGGAAAACCAGCTCTATGGGACTCTTCGTTAGTTCAGAAAAACCAAGAAATCATGCGTTGAGACATGAGTGAATTTTCAGAACTAAAAGCAAATCAAAGCAAAAGGCAACGCAAAGCAACGCTGCCACGGGGTTTCAGTCCAGCGTAGAAAAGCTTTGAACACATGGCTTTGTTTACTCAGAGGCAGGCTTACAGTACATCGGACACTTTTAAAATATAGATATATCTGCAGGGCTGCAAGAATAAATTAAAAGCAAAAGAAGGAAAGAATCCAGGAAATTAAGATCTCTCTCATAGGGTAGCTATATTTCAAATTATAGCCACAGCATCCAGTGTTCCTTTGCAGGCAATAAGGTAGCAGCAAGCGTGTTCATTTTGTGTGTTTGCTACTTGCTGTCTTTCATTAGTGCCTTTATGACTACTTTATAATGAGAGCCCCTTAGCAAAACATTAATTCAACCATTTAGGGAGCAATCCAGGCCCTACTGAAGTCAGTGGGAGTTTTGCCGCTGACTTCAAGGGGGCCAGAGTTTCACCTTAAGAATTAAGCCTCACAATGCCTGAGTTGTCAGTTCAAACCCTATCTCAGGTGTGTGGGAACAAACAGGGAGAAGTAAACTATCACCTTCAGTGCGGTTACTCCGGAATTACACCTACATGCTGGAGAGCAGAATCCGGCTGCACCTTAGTGCGGATCTACGCACAGAAGACACACCCGTGCCACGAAATCAAAGCTCCCGTTTCGGTAGAGCGCGTTCACACTGTGCCGCCTGGACCAGCTCCAGTTACGTTGCCCGTGTCCACACAGCAGCAGCTGTATCCCAAAAAGCATGGCGCACTGCGGCTGGGCATCCCAGGGGCCTCTGCACCACCTGCAGGCTCATCCTGGTGTGGGAAACATTTGCAGTGTAGTGTGGGAGAGCGGCTGGCACTGCAAGGAACTGCAGGAGTCGTGGGTCAGGCTCAGAATTCTAGCCGATCGATCCCGTAGCGCACCGTTCCTGAACTGCGCGGGTGAGGAACCCCGCATGCTAACCCCTTGTTGGCGGCCTCAGCAGACAGGGCAAGGCCGGATTGGACAACAGACAGAACCGCGCGCCAGCCCCGGGGCGCTCACGCTGGGGAAGGACTGGCTCGTGCTGGGAAGGAGAAGTCCGCGCTGCAGCTCCCATGCTGTAGCAACACAAAGGCCTTTGGTCTCAAAGGGTTGCCAAGCCAGCCCCCTTCGCCCTCAGGAAACCAACCTGCCGAGATAACACACTCCTTGCACGGGGCAACAGAAACACCTTTTGCCCTGAGGTGTCGTCTGAAAAATTCCGAGAGGAGATTTTGATGGGCTGCTGCAGGACTGGAAGGCAGCAAGAAAACAACGCAAACCACCACCAACTAGAGCGATCAGAGGGCAGGGCAGGAAAGCCCAGCAGAGATTTAAATGGGACGTGTCTATTCAAGCTGTTTATTATTGTTCGGTTAAACTGCAGTATTTACGCTAATTCCTGCCAGCACAAATACACCAAGTCTCTGAATCTGGTGTCTCGTATCTTCCCTCTACAACAATAACGGAGAGAGGCTCCCCACGCGGGGGCGCAGGGCAGGGAAGGGATTAGTAACGAAGGCTCCCATTGAGCAAAGCACTTAAGCCCATGCTTAACTTTAGGCACATGCTTAAACACTCTGCACCTGAGTGGGACATTCAGCCCATTCTGCGGGAACTACTGACATGCGCTCAGGTTCCGCTGACTGAGGGCCTGATCCTAACCCCACAGAAATACATGGCAAAACTTTCTGTGGGAGCAGAACTGGGCCCAGTGGCTAGAGCTTTGCTGGCTACAGTTATGGAAAGCTCTCCCAGGAAGGAAGGAGGTTGGGAAAGAAGACGAAGACATCCCAAACTTACAGGGGGGCACCCACATGCCCACATTATCGCCATCCGAACTGGGCAGCCTCAGGAGAGCACTGCAGGGCAATATAAATAAATCCGTCCTCCCAGCTGCAGCTCTCTCCCGCCGGTTAACCAATGGTCTATCACCATCTTTTGCTGAAAAGGTTTCCCTTTTGGTTCACCAAGATTCAACCGCAGGACACAATAGCTCGAGTCTGCAAATCCGAAGCCAAATCCCCGCCCCCAGCTTTGCTGGATTTGGCACCCAGGCCCCGATCCTACAGTCAGATCCCCCTGCCTGTGCAGATCCCCAAGCGGGCACACCGATCCGAGCGAGGACAGCACCCGTCAGGGAATGTCAGGTTAAAGTGACCTGTGCCCTGCCCCTTTAAGCACTGACGGTCTGTGGAGGGGGTCAAAGGGACTAGCTCTGGTTGTAGCAGCAGACTTCTGTGTGTTCCTAAAGGACAGGGCAGCCATAGGGCTTGTGCCAGCTTATTAGTCTGTCTGTTTGATCCTAAGCTAAATAAACCTCCCGTCTCAAAACGCCCCCTGGGCTTGGGAGCGCAACACCACCACATTCCTGGTCCTGATAACCACGGCAGGTGCAAGAGCCTCCTCCTTTGCAACTGCCTCCTAAACCAGCCTCCTCAGACTGTATTTGGCCATTTTTGTCCTCCTTTCTGCTGCTGGTTATTATTTAGCTCTGCACAAGACCCTTGAGAGTCAGTTTACGGGCGGAAGCCATCCAAAAATAAGGGGGCAGGGAAAATCCCCAGTTGTTCTGCTCCTCATGGACTGAACTGGGCGGTTCAGATGCAGAGGAAAAAGCAGGACCAGCTCTCCAAGTTTAACTGCATTGCGCGCTGATCGCATTTGTTCAAAACAAAACAACCCTAACGCGCTCACGTGTTGTATGATGACAAACAACGGAACCTACACAAGACAGGCTGGACATGGCATAAAACAGCTGCTTCGAAATGAAAGGGCCAAATGCAAGGGGGGAGAGAGGCAAGCCACACAAAGAATTTGCCCCTAAAGGCAATAAATACAGGACCTCCCCACCAATGTGTTTAACCTTTAAAGCACAATGCTGCTCCCACCAATATGAACAGGAATTTTGCTCATAGCTTCTGCTTCTTACGAAGCGGTCATGATTTTATAGGGTCTCAAAATATTTGGTGTCAAAGACCCAAATCCAGGAGTCATGTGGTTATGGGAGAATCTCAGATTTCATTGTAAAAGGACATTTCTGGCCCTTGTGGCCGCAGAGGAAAGCTTGAGAAAAGCATGACCTGCTACAGGCTCAGCAATTAGAAGGAAACAAGAACCCGGCCACCTAGCATTTCTGGAGCTCACGATTTCTGAACATCTGGAGTTAAAAACCTTGCCAGCGCAAAACCATCACTTGAGCTGGTGAAGGAGCTGAGGAGTGCTAAGGCCAGTGCGTCAGGATGCAATTGCAACAGCTTTGCCATTTTTTGCAAGTGCATCCTCACCTACCAATTATAGGCCAGCGTAATTTAACTATCCTATAAAACTTCATCCTGAAGACCTCTATTTTTTCTCCTATTTGAAAGCATAAGAGAATTTATTTTAAATATATGTACAGAAAACAAAATGCCCTGAGCCCATTGCTCAATTCAGTGGTATTCAAGGCAGGACATTCGAATTTTATCATCCAGAGAGTTACATTTCACAGTAAACATACTTACTGTTCTGTTCTCAGTATCCCACAGCACTGTGCTAGACAAACAGAACAGATTGCTCCAAGAGCCAACACTTGGCTGGACGGCTCCATCTGAAAGCACCTGCAGCCACTCAAAAAAAAAATGATTGTGCGATTTACTGATGTTATTTGGTGAAGAAACACTCAATCAAGCTGGAAACCGAGGACACAGACTCGTCTGTTTCACGCCTCTTACATCTTGCACCAGCTTCCAGCCGTGCAGGGCTATTTTAAGAGAGCGCGCCATTTGCAAGCATGGAAGCTTATACAGACTATCCAGACCACACACTTAGATGCTCAGATCAGTACCTAGGGTGAAATTAACCCTGTGCAGACACCAAGCACCAGGCCGATACATTATGTAAATTTCCAGTGATCCAATCCTGCAAAGACTTTCTGACGTGCTAACTTTACGCAATGCGGCCAGCCCCAGCAGCTTCAGAGGGGTGACGCCTGGTGCGTTAGGTTAAGCACAGGCATAAAACTTGGCAGGCTCAGGTTATTAGAGGCATTAAGTGGTGCACCGGCATTTTGCTAACCCTCTGCCTGGGGTGAGTGACTCCCCATAAGCCCTCTAACACAGCCTCCCATGCCGGGAAACCAGGCCTAGAGACCTCACTTCAACCCAGAACCAGAGACTTCACCCCATTTTGCTTGGTAAAAGCAGATGCGTTTAAGTTTGAACTTCTGTCTCTGAAAAAAAAAAAAGGGGGGGGGGGGAGAAATCAGCTGCACAACCCCATCAAGCTCTGTTTTCAGACTCAGGGAATGGACTCATTTTTCCCCGTTTGACTCTAATACGTTTGGCATTAAGTGCTGACAGTTCATCCCGGGTGTTCTGCCAAAGATAAATCAGACACGTAGCTTCTTTTTAAGATACTTACGATTTACTATTCAGGAAAAGATTTCCAGCCCTACCACTCGCACAATCCCCAGGAAAGTTCACAGTAGTAACTATGCAGCTATCAAGTGAGTAATAAAATGACCTGAACAACATATCGGAGGACAAGAGGGTCAGAAATCGTCTGGACAGGAGTGACGGTCTGGGGACTAAGTAATTGCTGATCACTGACATTAACATGCTAGAATTACATTTGTTTCATAATGGGAAATCCACTCCTATGCAGGCTGAAGCAATGCCCCACTCGTTACCCAAAGCACTCACAGAAAATGCTTTCATGAGGACTCACCAAAAGGCTTTTCCTTTAAAAGCTGAGTACCCCTTGTGGAGAGAGCCAGAAAGCTGAGGCTTGATTTTCTACATAAACCATTCCACTACTGAATGAAATCTACCACTGGGAGCTCCCTCCCAGCCAGCCACCGAACTGCAGGGTGCGTAGATTACATGACTTTGCACACTTACTGCAGCAGGCTGACAACTTTGCTAATATGTCCCAGGACATGGGAGTTATCACAGCAATAAAATCCAGACTGCACAGACGTCACCAACGAACCGCCCTTTTCCCAAGATAAATGGTTCTTGAAATGAATTACTCACCCAGGGCAACAAGAAAGGGGGTTTAAAGAACCCCATTTTCTTTTAAGATCTTCAAAGCAGGTTTCTCTGCCAAATTCACACTTTTTAAAAGAAAAAGTAAAGTTTTATCT
Source organism: Eretmochelys imbricata (assembly GCF_965152235.1). Lineage (NCBI taxonomy): Eukaryota > Metazoa > Chordata > Testudines > Cheloniidae > Eretmochelys > Eretmochelys imbricata. The sequence goes on from NC_135598.1 coordinate 14,830,200, forward strand.
CCCCGCACTTGCATCACACACACACACAAATAAAAGACCAAGCAACCCAACCGTGATCTTCAAGGAGACTGGATTCATTCAAATATGCTGAGATTGCAAGAGTTTGTGTTGCCTTAGAAGAGTGAAAGTTTGCAGGGTTAGGAGTGGAAGGAGCTGGAGAGCGTGAAGGGGGCAAGACGCCCCCAAACTCCAGTTTCCTGGGAACCTTGGACATTTCCAGCGGCAAGGCGCAAACAAAAGAGGAAGCAACAGCAAAGCAGGAAAACAACCCGATGCCTCCAAAGGGCTGCCTTGCGGACAGCCACTTGCAAACAACGGACCCGATTCCGGTGTCCCGTCCTCACTCGCTCTGACACCTTTGACTCCAGGTGGAGCAGCTCCATCTCCTGGTTTACACCAGCCTACGAGGAAGCAGAATCAGGCCTCTTTCTCCAGCTCCATCCCCGTGTTTTCGGGGGTCCTGCCCGAGCAAATGGCTGGAAAGCAGAGTCGGAAGCGTCCCACGGAACCACCCGGGCTCCGCAGCCCGACCCACCCCCGGCCCTGCCGCCCGGGCTCTGCAGGCGGAAGCCCGCGGCCCGGTGGGGGCATTTCCCACCTGCAGTCGGGGCTTGCGCCCCGGCTCCCCCAGGGACGTCGAGCGAAGCCCCGGGAGCCTGCGGAGGGGCGGGCGCTGGGGGCTCGGGTCTCAGGCTGCCTCAACTTTTGCTGCGGCTGCAACAAACTATTCTGCCCCCCCCCGGCCCCATCCACCGTCCCGTCCGTGCACGCGCCCGCCCCCCCGGAGACCTCTCCCTGGGGCTCATTAGTTTAATTAACGAACCCGCACCGCGCTTTCCAGCGCCTCGCCCTCTGCACAGCTGCGGCTGGGGCTGGGGCTGGGGCCGGGGCGGGGGGGTGCAGCAGCGGAGCCGCAGCAGCCCCCCCATCCCCGGGCATGGCCCGGCCCCCGCTCACCTGGCCGGCCCGGCCCCCGCTCACCTGGCCGGCCGCTCCGCCGGGCAGCCGCCCCCGCTCCGGGCAACATTCTCCCCGCGCGCGCGCCCGCCGCCGCCGCTCGCTCCGGAGAGGGCGCTGGAGCCTGGGGAGCGCGCGCGCGCGCGCCCGGGGAAGGGCGGGCCGGGGGGGGGGAGTGGAGCAGCTGGTTCTCTTGCCCCCCCCCCCCCGGCCCGCCCGCAGGTGGCTCGCGCCCCTGGTGGCCCATCAGCGCCCCCGGCCTGCACCCCGCGGGGTAGGGCAGGGATGCAGGAGAGCAGCCTGGGGGGGGGGGAACTCTGGGTGCCCCCCGGGGCCCCCCACGCTGTGGACACTGGGGGGCTCTTCCCGAGGGAGCAGAGTCGGGGAGCTGCCTGGAGGGCCAGGGCTGCCTCAGGAGGGGGCTGACCCTGGGCTCACAAGGGGGGGGTTCCTGGGCCCCATCCCAGCTTGCTGCCCCCGCCCCCAGCAGCGGGCAGAGCGGATCAGGCACCTCGGTCCTGCCTGTGGGGGTGTCTCCTGGAGGAAGTGGGGGGGCCACCTGAAACCAACACACAGGGGCAGGTCCCGGTGAGCACCACGTCCCCAGCCAGCGAGGGGCCGTCCTGCCCGCCTCTGTTCAGACCGGTGCGGGCGCCTGCCCCAGGAGGGATGCCCTTCTGAATTAAACACGAAAGTAGCCACGGGCCACGTGGTGGAACTACATGGCCGGGGACGGCCTACAGGCCTCCACGCTGCCCCTCCTGCTTCATGCCAGGCAGCTCGAGGTTCCTCCTGAACAGAGAGTTATCGGGAGGGGAACATGTCAGAATCTGTGACCTTCAGGATGCCGCCATGTTCCCTGCTTTTTTAGAGTTACACAACACCTTATTAGCCTTTGGAACTCACCGCCACAAGATGTCATTGAGACCAAGACCTTAGCAAGAGTCCAAAAAGAACTGGAGATTTATATGGATAATGAGAACATCCAGAGCTTTAATACTGAGGATTTAAAAACAAACACACACGAGTTTTGAGTTGATACAAACACTCCTGTTTCTCGTCAACCCCTGATGGACAGAGGTTAGGAAGAAACTTCCCCTGGGGGCAGGTTATTCCGTTAGCGCAGGGTTCTTGCACTTTCTCTGAAGCCGCTGGGAATGGCCCCTCTTGGTGAGAGGAGGCAGGGCTACATGGGCCCTGGTCTGTTCCTCAGTTCCCCAAAGGATGTTACAATTTCTTCTAATTTCTACCAAAACTGGAAGTGAAGCAGGTGTTCCTCTCATGAAGCAGAGGTGGCTGGGAACGCAGCGGGGTCCAGCTGAGCCCAGAGGCAGGAGGGGGAGGAAGGCTTGCATTACATACAGTGCGTGGGATCTTTGCCACTTACTATGTCAGACACTGCTTGGGTCCCTTTTAAGTCCTACCTCCTGCCCTTTTCTCTTCCCCTCAGGCACAGGGACAATGCCCTCAAGTACCCTAGCTCTGGGCAGCAGCAAAAAAACAAAACCTACAACCAGAAACTTTAGCCACGGTGACAGGCCTAAGTGGCACGATTGGCAAGAGCTGCAAGCCAGCCATGCTGGGCTCTGAAAAGCCTCGTTGGCTGGTGGAGCTGTGATCTGGCTGCAGATCATGTTTATTATTCGCCTAGCGTACGTTATGGCATTGGGAGCATGGGCAGGGAGGGCAGAATTGACCAGACAGTCACTGGCTGGCGGGGAGGGAGGTACAAGCAACGGTGTTGTTTTGTTTTGTTCAGTTTTTTAAAAAACCACAACAGCCAGAAGGTGCCTAGCGTTTAAGAAGCAACAGCTTGGCTGCTGGGAACGGCATTTGCAGCAAACAGACTGCAGGGCACCCCCAAGGCAGAGATTTCTTCGCTGCCGTGCCGTGTGTTTTGCTAAGCTCAACGTCTTTTCAAAGTGGAAAAACCTGCGTTTGATATTGCAGCAGCTCCTCGAACCCTTAAGCAGGGCAGGGTTGTGCTGGCCGCTGTATAAAGGCACAGATGACGTGGTTCCTGCCCCAAAGAGAAGACCGTCTATGCTCTGCATAACACGCTCAAAGCTCTTGACAATCACTAATGAAGCCATGGAACTAGACAGTGGGGAGTTATCCCAGGGCACGCCAACTATTCGTAGTACATGGAGCTCACACACGAGCTCTTAGACGGTTGCTACAGATCGATGCCAAGACAAAACAACGCTCGACCCCACATTGAAAAGGGATGGCTCAGGTTGTTCAAAGAGACCAGCTCCCACTGGCTTTCAAAGAGGGTCACTGGGAGAGCTGTAGGGTCAGACACAGTTTAGGGGGGATCAGGACAGAGGACAGTCCTGCGTTAGTCAGGAGATGGAAGTGATGACCCAGCTGGCTTATGTCTAGCTCTAGCATCTATTGAGCAAATCTTGCTCTCGGGAACATTGGTGTAACCGCTAATGAAGTCAATGGGGACTAGAATTTACCCAGGTGACCCTGTGACATGGATCTTCTTCTGCCTAAGGGGCACAAAGAGAAGTCCCAATCCTGCACTAGGATATGATTGCAGGATCAGGGCCAGAGAGTCAAGATTAAAGTGCGGAGATGCTGCACTGCTGGGTATCTGTGATTATAAATTACTTTATTTTTGAAGAACCCTCTCTCCATCACCAGAGCATTTATTTGCTATGCTATCTGATTTTACAATGCAGGATTTTCTCTCCCTATAAATAATTACAGACTCTCTAATGGATCTCAAACCTTGCATTACCTGAGCTGTCAGGAACTTGACAATTATGGCTTAGCCTTCCTCCGCTCTCCAAAAAGCAGGAGATGAGGCCAGGAGGGAGTGTTCCTGCAGTTCTGGCACAGTGCTTCTCCCCTTTAAAGGGCTCTTCAAACATTAATTAACCCTCACACACAATGAGGGGGATAAGCAAGTATTACCCACATCTTGCAGGTGGGGAAACTGAGGCATGGAGCAGCAATGTGATTTAATCAAGCCCATACAGCCAATCAGCTGCAAGAATACAACCCCTAGGAGAGCTACCTAATATCCCCCTGCTGTAATCACTGGATAATACTGTTCCTCATCCCATTTGAAAGCCACAGTCTCCAAGCATTAACGGTCTAATGCAATAATTTCATTGCCACTTTCCCCATCTATGGATGGTTTCACGATATATTTGCCAAGCCTGAGTGCAGGGATTTCTGAATCAAACCAAAACCCTGCTGCTCCTGAGCACTTTAGGAAGCCCATTAAGACCCTGACTAGGTGTCACTTTGTTTGGCGGAGCATTTGCACAGTATCGTGTCCTGAGATTTTTGTTGTGCAGCAAGTTGGATGTGAACACACTGGAGCCGCGATACGGAAACCAGTCACTATCATGGGAATCAGCATTCATGCTGCCAGGGAGCTTCACTTTTCTGGGTCTGCAAGGGAGGTAAACAAATGGAATTGCAAGGAATGGGCAAGCTGCATGTTAAAATCTCACAAAATCCAGTTGGACTTGGCTGCTGTAACTCACCATCATGCATGGTCAAGGACAAGCCAGGGTATCAGAGAGGAAGACGCAAAGCAGAACGGAATGACACAGCTGCTAACAGCGTGTCAGAGGAACAGGCACAAGCCCTGAACTGCGAGGGAAGCAGGGCGGCCCAAGGAGGCACGCTCCAGAGAACCGGACACACCTGCAGGCTACGCTGGAGCATCCCAGCCGAGGGGAGACAGGCCTGTTGAAAAGGACACTCATGCTTTTGTTTAAAAAAAAAAGGGGGGGGGTTCTGCACCCCAAACCGAAAGCTGATGCCAGGAAGCCAACCATGGAAGCCACTTAAAGGATGCACCAGGGTCACAGGCGCACCTGAGGTTCAATTGCCAAGACGGGTGTCTTGCTGACTGAGACGTAGCGCGCTCCAGGGGGCAGGGCTGCCGCTGACCTTGCACAAGACCTTGGCAAGTCACCCCCCAGCCCCGGTGTGTCTGGTCCGCAGGGCAGGGACTGTCTCTTCCAGTGTGTTTGGACAGTGCCATGAAGCCTCCTGCTCAGGAGGGGCCCCGCGGTGCTCCCCAGACAGGACCGGAGGCTGGTGTTGTTGGGAAAGGGACGTCTCGGGGTCCATGGAGAGGTGAGAGGCTCCCTCAGGACTCCTAGGCCTGACCTGTGCAGCAGAAAGGGTCGTCCTGGGGTCTGGCTGCGGAGAACGACAAGGGGAAATGAGGAAGGAGCCCTTTGCTTCCAAGGGCAAATAACCCCTGATCTTCCTGGGGGCCAGAAAGGTCCAGGAGAACTGAATGATTTAGGAATCCGAGCAGCTCATCTCCATGTTCTTCCAAAAGCCAGGCAGGAGCCTTCCCCAGGACCAGGTTCCACCCCCAGCCAGGGCTACACGTGGGTCAGCACTCAGAGAGAACGTTCGCTTTGCTGACATGCCAGGGACTGGACCCAGAGCGTCTGCGGACACAGCTCGGTTGCAGACAGAGGGGCACCTGTCACACGCACTCACCGGGGAGGGGGCACACCTGCCCTTGAGCTGCTGAAGCACCCAGAGCTAGAGGCTATGCTGGAGACCCTGGGCCCTCTGAGGGCATTTCCAGGGGTGACTTGCGATCACCAGGGTGAGCCTGAGCTCTCTGTGCGAGTCACTGACACTCGGCTCCCTGGGGACTCCCAAGGATCAGCCCCTCCCCGCCCCCATCCCGGCTACAGAACTTTTACAGCTGCTACATCCTTCAGATCTGGAATCCTGGCCTCTGGCAGCCCCCGAGGCCAACACACGCTCAGGGCTTAAACTCAAGCTTAACATAGGCCAATTTCACCTGGCTCGCACATAATCATTCGAGCTGTTAATTTTATTGTTCTGGAGAGCTTCCTGGGACGCAGGGCATGAGAAGCACCATAGACATGTGGCTCCACTTAACTGGATTCCCGTCTGACCAGGAGATTGACAGAAACTTACTGGCCACAGCACTCCCAGGTAGGGGCCCGAACCGAGATAGCTCAGTGGTTTGAGCATTGACCTGCTAAACCCAGGGTTGTGAGTTCAATCCTTGAGGGGGCCATTTAGGGATCTGGGGCAAAAATTGGGGATTGGTCCTGCTTCAAGCAGGGGGTTGGACTAAATGACCTCCTGAGGTCCCTTCCAACCCTAACCTTCTATGATTCTATAACCTGGATTGAACAAGATGCTCTAACCTCTCTGCTCAGCGGCGCTGCTCTGAGAAAGTCCCTTCTGTGGCCAGGATTTTCAGAAGGGCTCAAGCACCCGCAGTCCACGCCCGACTTTCAGACCTGCTAAGCTCCCATTTCAGCCCCAGAATCAGAGGCCAGATTTGCAGGTGACATCAGAGCAGAGAGCGCCGAGCTGGCCCCGAAAGTCTCACAGTGGGAGCTTAGGAAAATCTGGCCGTGTATTTCAGTGTCTCAGTGGGAGCTGAGTCGTGGGTGCTGAGTCTCTGAGAAGCCGGTGTCTGAATTTGCTCCTTGCAAAGTCTGAGTTTCTAAAGCTAAAAGCCAGTGCGCTAATTTCCTATAATCTGCCACCTTTTAAAAAACTCCTACTTTTTTATATTCAGACCTGCCTCTAATGAGGTCTGGGCTAGTTGGAGAAGAACCCAAGACTCCCCTTGACTTGAGTTTTGGGTGATTATTATTTGTATTATCACAGGGGCCCCAGTTACAGCCCAGGGCTCACTGTGCTGGACACACGCAGAACAAAGAGACCGCCCCCGCCCCAGGACCTTAGCGTCTAAGTCAGACTTTGCCATCTAAGCATCAGACCATGAAACTAACCCAGCCAGTGGCGTCTGCTGGTTCCCCCATGGCAGTGCGGCACTGGGGTAGGTTTGTGCTCCTACTCCAGCAGAGGAATTTTCAGTCCCTGGAAAAATCATGGAGCAGGTCCTCAAAGAATCAATCCTGAAGCACTTACATGAGAGGAAAGTGATCAGGAACAGTCAGCATGGATTCACCAAGGGAAGGTCATGCCTGACTAATCTAATCGCCTTCTATGATGAGATTACTGGTTCTGTGGATGAAGCGAAAGCAGTGGATGTATTGTTTCTTGACTTTAGCAAAGCTTTTGACACGGTCTCCCACAGTATTCTTGTCAGCAAGTTAAAGAAGTATGAGCTGGATGAATGCACTATAAGGTGGGTAGAAAGTTGGCTAGATTGTCGGGCTCAACGGGTAGTGATCAATGGCTCCATGTCTAGTTGGCAGCCGGTGTCAAGCGGAGTGCCCCAGGGGTCAGTCCTGGGGCCAGTTTTGTTCAATATCTTCATAAATGATCTGGAGGATGGTGTGGATTGCACTCTCAGCAAATTTGCGGATGATACTAAACTAGGAGGAGTGGTAGATACGCTGCAGGGCAGGGATAGGATACAGAGGGACCTAGTCAAATTGGAGGATTGGGCCAAAAGAAATCTGATGAGGTTCAATAAGGATAAGTGCAGGGTCCTGCACTTAGGACGGAAGAATCCAATGCACAGCTACAGACTAGGAACCAAATGGCTAGGCAGCAGTTCTGCGGAAAAGGACCTAGGGGTTACAGTGGACGAGAAGCTGCATATGAGTCAACAGTGTGCCGTTGTTGCCAAGAAGGCCAATGGCATTTTGGGATGTATAAGTAGGGGCATAGCGAGCAGATCGAGGGATGTGATCGTTCCCCTCTATTCGACATTGGTGAGGCCTCATCTGGAGTACTGTGTCCAGTTTTGGGCCTCACACTACAAGAAGGATGTGGATAAATTGGAAAGAGTCCAGCGAAGGGCAACAAAAATGATTAGGGGTCTGGAACACATGACTTATGAGGAGAGGCTGAGGGAACTGGGATTGTTTAGTCTGCAGAAGAGAAGAATGAGGGGGGATTTGATAGCGGCTTTCAACTACCTGAGAGGTGGTTCCAGAGAGGATGGTTCTAGACTATTCTCAGTGGTAGAAGAGGACAGGACAAGGAGTAATGGTCTCAAGTTGCAGTGGGGGAGGTTTAGGTTGGATATTGGGAAAAACTTTTTCACTAGGAGGGTGGTGAAACACTGGAATGCGTTGCCTAGGGAGGTGGTGGAATATCCTTCCTTAGAAGTTTTTAAGGTCAGGCTTGACAAAGCCCTGGCTGGGATGATTTAATTGGGGATTGGTCCTGCTTTTGAGCAGGGGGTTGGACTAGATGACCTCCTGAGGTCCCTTCCAACCCTGATATTCTATGATTCTATGAGGGAGGGCTCAACACAAACCAATTTTATTATTTAAATTTGTCAGGAAAACATTTCTATAATATTGCTGACTTTGCAATCCTTTTGCCTGTCTGCTTAATAACTTTCCCGATTTGGCCTCAGCTAACTCAAATGCCCCTTACAATGCTGTCCAGTAAACTATGCACTGAAAGCATGGGGCGTAGCGACAAAGCAAAGCAATAAGAACAGGACCCATCTCATCATCGTCCTCTCATCTTGCTGGTGTCGCCTCTTCTTTTTGCCTTTCGTTCAGCGTGTTCCTATGACATCATTTGCAGCATAGCAGTTTGCGAACGGACTCCATCAACCCGCCGGGTTCACTGCGGATTGTTCCAAAACTAAACACAATCGTTCAACTAAAACAAACTCATTTCCCCAGCCCCTGCTTATTGGCCTCTCTGCTGCATACAAATGTTGGGAGAAGTTTTACCAAATGGAGGAACCACTTGCACCAAAATCCTTTGTTATATTTTTCTTACAAAGCCCCTCACCCCCAAATTTTTTTGGCATTAAAAGGAAATAAAAGGATTCTATAAAGGCAGGGGAAGGAAAACTCTTTTGCAAGCTTGTATCTGGTGACTCTTAAACAACGCAGAAGGCAGTATCTTTGCTGTGCAGTAGTGCAGAGCCAAAATGGCATACGCTTTTATTCTTTAAAAAAAATCTTTTGATTTTGGTTTGTCTTTGCAGGCTCGGCACAAAACATCATTTAAATTTGGGAACAAGCAGTTGTTTGTTAAAGCTGAAACTTTATCCTCCCTCTCATGCATGGAGTTATAATTGAAAACCATGTCCAATAAATAAAAACAACTTTCAAACTAGAAGCAGAAATCAGCATTTTAATGGCAGCTGAAAAGTGAGATATTTTTAAATTTTACATAGGCCCTGCTGACAAGTTGAGGTTGAAGCTGATGAAAAAAGTTGAAGGAAAACCCTTTTTGAGTTTAGCAGGATTCAGAAAAGCAGAGGACGTTTCTATGGGTAACGAGAACATCCAGAATGATCAGAATAAGGATTTTTTAAGGACAAGAAAGACCTTTCAAAGGGTTATAAATAGGGCTCCTTGAACATTTTCCACTGGAACTTCTTTTGGCTGGAAAATGGCTTTTTGATTAGATGGAAATTGGGGCAGAAATATTTTTCTTTTCATCAACATTTTTCATTAAAAAATCTCTCTCTTTTTTCAGGTTTTGGCAATGGTTTTGAATTTTTGGTTACTGACAACTAACATTTTTGGTTTTCAGCAAAACCCTGAAAAATTTAAAGACCGTTTTTTGAGAAAAAACATTTTTGTTTTCACTAAAATTTTTCACAGGGAAATAAAATCACTTCCCAACCAGCAGCTAAACCCCCGCGCTTCAGGGCACGCGCTGACATCCAGCTGACAGATTCAGGAGGAAACTCCCCCTAGGGGCAGGTTATCTCATAACTGTGGGGTTTTCTGGCCCTTCCTCTAATGCAGCAGGTGCTGATCATTGTCAGAGACAGGGAACTGGCCTAGATGGACCACAGATCTGTTGCAGTACTGCAATTCTTATCATTGCTGTTTTCCATAGCATCTGCCATCCATGGATCTCAAAGTACTTTACTAAGAATGAACTAAGCCAGCTACGAGAGCCAGTCAGAATCATTATCAGCATTTCACACAACATGAAACCAAGGCACAGGAAGGTTCAGTGCAAGGTTACAAAGCCAGACGGTTCCCTAACTGGGAACAGAACCCAGGAGTCCTGATCCCAGTTCTGGACTTTTAACCATCCTGAGACTAGAAATGGGTGAGATTTTGCAGGCAAAACATACGCACCTGCCTTTAAAAATGTCATCCAGACATCTATACAAACCCAATTAGGGAGCACAATCACGGAGCCTCCATAAGGAGCTAGGACAGCTGGCAAAGAGACAGCTTTTCATTTAAGTCATTTTTTTAAAACAGCCTCTGATCCCAAAGACTTTTCTCTGCAGAGTCAACGAGTTCCATGGATGAGCAGCGCAAACCTCATGCTGCCAGGAGGGGGGAAAGCCGGGCAATTTCCTTCCCAGCACACGGCTGCTGGAGCACTGAGGGCACGTCCACCCCGCGCGGAACATGTGTTCAAACACCGAATCGCAGCGTTGGTAGAGTCGCGGCTGGGGCTGCCAGCGCAGTACGGTGTGAATGATCCATGAGATACACGTTCCCTTCCCAAGAAGAGCCCAGCTGCGCTTTGCACAAGGTCTGCAGTTCAGGTGCAGCCCACTGGGACGGTGCCAGGGAGCCCCCGAACTCACTTCACAAAGGGACCTGCGCCAGAGCCAAACCTGACGCTCGGCCCACTTGCACCAGGCAGAGGATACTGGGCTAGAGAAATAACTCGCCACGCAGTTTGGAAACTGCTGTCTCCCCGATGTTAATCCGGTGAATTATGATTGAATGCTAAAAGCTTTTACATTTCCAGCTCTTCAGGGCAGGGGCTGTCTTATGCTCTAAGTTTGTCCAGCACCTAGCACAATCTCTTTATTTTAGCTACTTAGCCCCGTTTCCACAGTTATCTGAGCACCTCCCAGTCGTTCACGTGGTTAGACTGTCAGCCCCCCCGCCGAGGGCCGTTATCCCCACGGGACAGGTGGGCCTGAGGTCCCGAGGCAGTAAGTGACTTTTGCCCCAGGTTCCTGGGGATACCTGTGGCAACGCAGAAGCTGAACGCAGGGCTGGAGTAGCCCAGGGTCAGGGTCTCACCCCAACGCCATCCCTCCTCGCAGGCGCCTGCTTGGCTCCAACTATTAGTAACGTTGTTTGTATTACAGTAACACCCAGTGGTCACACAGAGAGCAGGGCTCCCTCGGGCCGGGCGCGGCTGAGACACAGAGCGAGAGGCAGTCCCTGCCCTGACAAGCCTACCATGGAAATAGACCAGACAGACCCAGGGTGGGAGGGGAAACTGAGACATGGGGCAGGGAAGGGACTTGCCCAAGGTCCCCAGCAGAGCAGCGGCAGAGACAGGACTGGAACCCAGGTGTCCTGTCAGCGAAGCCGGGCTCCCTCCATCAGCTTGTTTCAAATATTTCCATTAGCCAAAATACACCGAAAACTTTGCTCTTCTTTTTCCAGGCCTCTCTCCGAGGGAAGTGCTGCGTTTGCTCAGCCTTGGTATCCAGGCGACGGCCTCCTGACTCTTCGGGGTACCAAGCCGGGGCCTCAGATGCAGAGGACGAGTCGCTCCCAGTGCTGAAGAGCTTCCCAGCTCCACACGGTACAACGGAAAGCGAGGGGCCCAAGGTGGCCCAGCAGGTCAGTAGCAGAGACGGGAAGAGCATGTGATTGTCGGGCCAGATCCCTACCCACTGCACAACCCTGCCTGTCGGCCAGAGTCACTCTTCCACCGGGGCAGCAGCAGGCCAGGCAGTCCCGGCAGCCACAATGGCTCCTGCACCGCCGCATTCGACCCCACCGAGCAGCCCCGAAGAGCTGCCTCACCCCAGCAGTGGCTGCTAAGCCTGTAATTGCTCGTTGAGTCATCCATGTGCTTGTGAAAGCAGCGCTGGCAGGGAATTAAACCCTTGGCAAAGCCCGGCAAGATTTCACCGCTTTTTCAAATCCGGATCCAGGAGGGTTAGTGTCTTTCGAGGAGGGAGAAGGGGGTTGGGCGCAATCCCTTTGGGGGATTTAATTGCTCAGATAAACCACCAATGCCAGGCCATCCCTTTGCCATCGCAAGCCAGCCCTGCTCATCGAGCTGGGCAGCGCTGCTCCGTCCATGCCCGTACCCACTGTGGGGGTCAGAGTGACGGCGAATCAATAGCCCCCGTTTAGAGGCCCATCTTCGTTAGACTCCGTATTGTCTGCCTTAAGTTACTGCAGCATAACTCTCGCTGACAGGGACAGGGCTCAGCTCAGAGGACGGAGAACGAAGCATCCCAGAGCACTGGGGAAAGTTCTTGAAGGGGGTGCCCAGGGAGGGAGGGGGCAGATGCCAGAGGAAACAAAGAGGGGTTGCCATGATGAATGGAAGGACAGATGGCATGATGCAGACAGTTCCCCTGCTAGCAGCCCCAGGTTAGAGGTCAAATACCCTTTTGTGACCGAACCCAGTGGGTAGAGCACGGCCCTTCATGCCTGCCTGGCACTGGTGCAAAGGGCTGGCCAGAGACACCAGGCAGCAGAGAACAGGGCCGCGGCACACGAAGGGCAAGGGCCTGATCCTGAAGGGAGCCACCGTCCTGTGCAGCAGGATCAGGCCCTTGAAGCGAGATGGGAGGAAACACTTGACCCTGTCAAGGTGAGAACTGCCGGCATCCATCAGGGACGGCGCTGGGCGAGCGACATCAATCCTGCTGCCACGCGGGGGAAGTGACAAAGTCAGCAGCTGATCTATCATCCTTCTCTGTCCCTGCTGACAGCTCCGGCACCTCGCCGCAACCCACTCTGCTCCCTTGGGCTTCTCAGCCTCTGAAATCCATCCTCCCTGCTCGCCTCCCCACAGACCCTACAGCCTCCCGGCCGCCCATCTCAGCAGCGCCGGTCAGGCCATGCCATGCCCCGGGCCAAGCGGCCCCCTTTGGGCCCTGCTCCTGGCTTCCCTGTAGCAGGTGCTTAAGCCCCTCAAGTCCCTTTGGAGCTGACATCCCTGCTCCCACGCTTCTGGTCTGGCACATGCCCAAGTACCTTGCTGAATCGGGCCCTATGTCTGGAGCTTCTCCCGCATCCACCAAAGCAGCTCCACCATGCACAGCCCAGATGCCCCCAAGAAAAGCCTGGCTATCAGGAATCGAACTGTGCCCTGGGAGCGGTGGGTATCCCGAGAGATTTAAGTCACTGCTAGGCTCTCGTCTGCTCCGGGATTTTAGCTGCACCGACAGAGCTGAGCTAGAGCAAACCTAAGTGTAGACACGATTTGCAGCAACGCAGCTCACTCTGGTTTAAAGAGTAAACGAAGAGCTCTGATTGATCAGCTTGAACCTTCCAGAACAGCACAAACCAGCACCCTCTTGCCATCTCCCTATCAGTATTTCAGAGTTGCCTAGATGTGGTATCTGAGACCAGGGCCCCGTCGGACCTGGCGCTGCCCAGACCCCGACCGAGACCAGGGCCCCGTCGGACCGGGCGCTGCCCAGACCCCGACCGAGACCAGGGCCCCATTGTGCCAGACTATTTTTCTCTTTTGCTTGTATTTCCTGAGTGGGAAGGGCTGAGGAGGTGGAGGGGGCGGGGGAAAAAACACAGGTCAAGCCTCGAAATGCTTGGTTAGAAGAGCGCAGCTAGAGATGGCCAAGAGCCCCCCTAGAAATATGGACCCATACAGAACTCCAGCACAGCTTTTCCAGGCGATGCATCCTCCGTTACAGCCCAGCCGCCTGGAGCGCAGATGCGGCTCTGCCTCCTGGACGGAAAAGGCAGCTGCAGGGTTGGCGCTGGGAAATGGATGATCCGGTGCGAAATGTGGACCAGGACAGAAAATCCTCTCTCCGTCCTCTGCCAGGCAGGAGAGGGCATCGGGGCAACCTCATTAGCATTCATAAAAGCTTCTGGAACCTGACAAGACAACACTGACCCCAAACATTTGCATAATCTTGGTGCTCGCATGTATGTGTGTCCGTTCGATGAATGAGCGAATGACCTGGCTCCTGGCAGACACAGCGACGAGACTCAGAAATGAGTGCCGAGCAGGTCAGGACGCATTTTCTGCCAAGGGAAGATGCCCGCTCTGAGGAAAACGGACAAATGTCTGGGCGTACGGTGCCATCCGGATTCAGAAGAAACCCAAGCCGTGCTCCGGGCAAAGGTCTGCGTTTTGTAACGGGGGGTAATAAAAACCAGTACTAATAAACTGCTCCATTTAGACAGCCCCTTCCACGCAAGGGCTTTGCAGATTCTTAATTAAATCTCAGAGCCCTTCCATGAGGTCCCGTTGTTCACAGGAGGAATCCTGGGACGCAGGTTTGAAAACAATCATGGGATTAATCAGTAAATTGCCATTGTTCAACTTGTAGGACAATGCAAAACTCCGGAACAACATTAACCAATCAAATTGAGTATGCAAACCACTGTGTCCTGATTGGCTGTTCTGAGCTCCATGATAAGTATTTTACCGTCCAGCCAGTAATTTTTTTCTCTTGATCCCTGACTTCACCGGCCCTGCACTGGGAGAGTCCACGGTGCTCAGTCACTACCATGCCGGGACCACAGAAGGACCCAGCAGGGCCAGTATTGAAGACTAAGGGCTTGCAACTCAGTGCAAAAGTGGCAGACACTAACCCTTAGACCTTCCTGCAAATATTTACGCACAAGCTACCTTTTCTGCCTGGGAGTAGGCTTGTTAAGTCCCTCGGAGATGGAGTTACTCACATGAGCACACATTTGCAGGTTCAGGGCTTTGGAGAGCAGCGCTGGGCAAAGGGTTTTAAATGAAACCTTTTCCATTGAAAGCAGCCCCTTTTTGCAAATGGCATTTTCTGCAAAGCCGTTTGGTTGTAACAAGGCTGCGATCCTGCTGCACAGTGCAACCCCCACTACCCGCCAGCTCCACTTCTGGCTCGACACTAGGACCGACTCATCTGGTCTCACTCTAAGCTCTCTGGGCTGGGCAGGAAAGCAGCTCAACTGGTCCTGTCCAGAGTGAGCCAAAGGCCCAGCTCCCACATGCTGTAAGTTTAGCCGGCGGTACAGAGGGACCACTCCCCCACTCAACTTCAAACGCCAGGACAGACCAGCCAGCAAACCTTCCTGCTACTTCGTCAGCTGCGATGGGGCTCGGGCCACGGTGCCAACTCCAGCGATTTGACTGCGATGCTCACGACGTGAGAGCCCAGCTGCTGGGTGCCGCGGGCTGCATGTAAAGCTCAGCGTTCGTTGTTTGAAAAGTGGGGTTCTGCCCTTGTGGTTGGTGAGAAAATCTTGTGACTCTGACGTGGGTGCAGGAACCACGAAGCCAGGGAAAGAATGGAACAGCTTTTACTTTTCAAAAATCTAATGATTCTAAGCCAGTTTTGTGTGTTTTTTGGGGGGAGGCGATTAATGATTTTTGAATATTCCTGGTTGATGAGGCCATCAGTAGTTGTACCAGCTCCTGCAGGAAATTGTCCCAGAGGGGAGGGTACAAAACGAGAAGAGGGAATTGCAATAAAGCAGCGTCCCTTGTGTCCAATGGTTCGTCTTTCCCTGCCACAGCTCTGCTTTTATCAAGGCACTTCTGCAATGGCTCTTGAGGGCAGGGACCATTGTTCTGTTCTGGTTTGTATAGCACCTAGCACAACAGAGTCCAGCTCCATGACTGGGCTGCTAAGTGCTACTGTCATACACAAACATTGTGTCAGGGGTTCAGCTGACCTCGGACTAGTCTGTTAAGGGGTGTTGATAACTCGGAGGGGTTCAGAGAAGAGCCCCAAGAATGATTACACGATTAGAAACCTGCCTTACAGTGACAGACTCCAGGACCTCAATCCATTCAGCTTAACAAAAGAAAAGTTAAGGGGTAAGTTGATCCGTCTGTAAGTACTTACATGGGGAACAAATATTTAATAATGGGCCCTTCAGTATGGCCGAGGAAGGTCCCACACAATTCAATGGCTGGAAGTGGAAGCTAGACAAATTCAGACTGGAAATAAGGTGCAAACTTTTAACAGCGAGTGTAATTAACCCTTGGAACAACTTACCAAGCATCATGGTGGATTCTCCATCATAGGCCATTTTAAAATCAAGATGGGACGTTCTTCTAATAGCTCTGCTCCAGGAATTATTGTGCGGCAGGTCTCCGGCCTGTGCTCTGCAGGAGATCACCCGGACGATCACAATGGGAATCTCTGAAGCTTTTCCCTGAGGGAAGGTTCTCCCATCACTGCTGGGTTCTTTCACCTTCCTCTAATGCAGCTGGGACTGGCAGGATACGGGACTAGACAGCCCACCGGGCAGGGGGAAGCCATGCCTGCTCCTGTCCCCCAAAAGAGCTCTGTGTGGGCTGGCCCCACGGCTCTCTTCAGTTGCAGAGGTCCACCCGTGCGGATTGGAGCCTGCAACAGTACCCGAGGAGACCTTTGTCCAAACACCACCAAACCCAACTCAGAAGGTGCATCCCAGTCTCCTCCCACAAGGGGGCAGCATGCCCAGAAAATGCAGCCGCGTTAAGGAACCTGGAATTTAAAGACCGGATTTTTTAAAAAACATAAGTGACAGGGATGATCAAGCCCTAACGTGATTACTGTGCGCAACGACTGCTGTGTTTACACAGTTACCCTGGCACTGCTCACCCTGGCGGGTCCCCTCTCCACCCCGTCACATGCGCGGGCTATTTTTAGCCTGGGTGCTGAGCATCCTTTGATCATCCCTTTATTAGCTTTGTTTAAAAATTAAAGAAAGAAAGAAAGAAAGAAAGAAAGGAAAAAGCCTCTCTGGTCTGCTGCTGCATGAGAATGTGCTGCGGGGAAGGCGCTTCCAGTCGTCAGCTCGTTGCCGCTAGGCTCCGACCGTCTGCACACGCGGTTCCACGTGCTGACAGACTACAAGCATTCAGGGTGGTCTGCACACTGACCCCCCACCCCGCTCCACTCCCCCAGGCACAGCACTCTGGCTGGGGGTGCTGTGGGCTTTTCAAGACGTCTTGACCCGTGGCAACAGGATAGCGCTCTAGTCCCAGGACTCCGGCTCCTTCGCGCGAGAAGTTGGATGGCCTAGGATAATTAAAGGGCCAGATTCGGACCCCTTGGCTCATGCTGAAGTACATCCTACTCTGCAAGCAGCCCCGCTCCCGGCAACGGGAATACCTGAGGAGTGAGGGGAAGACAGGCAGGCCCTCGCCAGTCCAGGATCAAATCCATGGGCCAGAGCATAAAAGCCCCGTGTCCAGCTGAGTGTCCGTAATGACGCCCCCCCAATCTTGTTACAGCCCCTTCCTCGAACAACTGGGTGTTTATTGATTTAATGGGGGATAGAAGTAGACCCTCAGGTTACAAATGGGTTTGTGGTTTGTAGCCTGCACGTCCCGCCCACCCCGCTTCTATTATTTGCTGGAGGTCGTTCTTTCCTTCTGTTGTACCTTTTAATTAAAATCTACAAAAGGCGAGATAACCAGCCCCCTCACATAATTGCAGGGAGTAAATTTTATTGTACTGAAAAGTGGTTTTAATTTTTAATCAACTTTTCTTTTTAAAGGAAGAACAACACTTTGAAGAAAGCTGTGACCTATCAAAGGGAGAGAGAGAGAGGAACAAGATGGTTCTGTTGCACACTCCCCCTGAAATTGTTATTTTAGGGGAGTTTGTGCTTCCTTGAACGAGTGCCGAATTGCGCCATCATCATCTCCTGCAGAAGGAAAAATTAAAATGAAACTGAGAAGAGGCCCAGCCGCTGCCTTCCGACTTACCTCCAATTATAAATGAAAGCTCACTGGCACTCTGAAGCTGGAACTTGATGTCTACATTAATTATAAATAAATTATCTACACTTAACATTGAAATGAAATCCCAGATAAAGCTTTATATTTAGAAGAGCACCGCATCGGGATATAAATATTTATGCCGGCAGGCTGGATGGACTGGGGCTGCTTCCACGTGACACAGAACCAGGGGAGACACACCCGGTTTGCTCCTCTAGTGCTTAGCGGAAGGGCCTGGGAGTTAGTCCCCTGTTAACCTTCGAGCAGGGGGTTGATCTTGGAACACTGGGGGACCTCCAGGAAGCTGGGGCGGAGCGAATATTTAGAGAGGGTAAATGGGATGATCTGGATAACTATAGGCCGATTAGTCTGACAACAATCACAGGCAAAATTACAGCAAGGCGGGTCCGGGAGGCTGTGGCCAGGCTCTCCAGGAAAGCCTGGGCGCCAAGCCCTGTGGGTGAATAAGCAGCACACAGGCCCTGCAGTGACGAGGAGTCTCCTTTCCTGCACCCCGGGTTAGCTTTCAGGCTGGCTGCTTCCCTTCCTGGGTTCTCCAGCTGGTGCACTCACTACCTCATTAACTGCTCCGGCCGCCACCAGTGTCCAGGGCCAGGGGTTTTTGGAGGCCAGGTCTGTACTGGAAACACGCCGGTGAAATCCTCACCCCGGAGCGACGCAGGTTCACCGACCGCAGCCCCGGCGCAGACTGGGCTGAGTCGAGGGGAGACTTCTCCCAGCAGCAGGGCTACGGCCTCTCAGGGAAGTGGGGTAGCGACGCTGAGGGGAGACGCCTGACTATTGGCACAGCAGCAAGGTCAGCTTTATACGCAGACCTGCCCTACGGGACCAGGATGCGGGTGGTCACAGAGACCCGCTGGAAGCCGTTACCAGCCCCGTATCACAGAGGCAATCAGTAAAGAATTACGGGATGACACTGATTAACGCCACTCAACGTAGCTCTGGAAAACAGCTCTCATCAAACAAACTTGCTTCGGTTGTTTGCTGAGTTCACAAGCTGGCTTGAGAAAGGGAACGGCTCTGCCACAAAACCCTTCGAGGAGGGGCGGGCGTTGGCTAGCAGGTCTCCATGCGTCCTGCCGCCCCCAGCATCAGGGCAGGATCTCTCAGCCCCATGCTCCAGCCCCGGTGAACCTCCTCTCCGTGCACCGATCGCAGGGAGCAGGACTCACGGCGGCATCGGGGGAGAGCTGCTCCTGCCAGGTGGTGAGAGCCGAGGACAGGTTGGCTTGACAAGCACCATGTCAGTGACCGTCACTGATGCCATCTGCGCTGGGGAGCGACAGACTCACATCTGGGAGGCAAAGCCGCAGGGGCAGGTCACCAGGCGATGCCAGTGGCCTTGGTTATTGGAGGCCTTGCGTTAGGGTCACAGAGGGGTCGGTGCAGTCTCCAGACACGGACACCCCCATTCACCCCTATGCTGGGGAGAGAAGGGAGGCAGCGGGTGCCCTAACGTGAACCCCTGCGGGGTACAACATCATCTGGAAGTTTTCCCCTCTGCCCCCTGCTCTGTCCCCTCCCTCCTCTGTCTCCTGCACCTGGGGCTGGCTCTGGCCCCCGTGCTCTGTCCAGTCACCCTCTGCCCCCTTTGCACCAGGCAGGCCTGACATTCAGCAACTTCTCACCCAGCGCCCTGCACGCGAAGGCACACCAGACCGAGTGCCCAGGCAATGCCCCGCGGAGCCCTACGGCTGCTCCTTGCACTGCGCCAGGGAGAGCAGGGGGGTGGGAACAGCTAACAGGACGCCGGGGTTCTCTCGCAGGCTGCTCAAAAAGGGGCCAAAGACCTTCCTTCTTCTACTTATTTCATTCCAAGCTCAGCCACCCCTGGCATCGAGCCCTGGGGAGGCCAGGGCCACATCTCCCTCATACAATCAGTAACGCCGGCGACTTCGTTAGAGCTGACCTCCAGCCTGCCCTTCCGTCCGCATCAAGAGCCGGCGGATCCCTGCTCCCAGGGCTAATCCTGGCTCATCTGCCTGATCGGGAGTGCTGCATTTGGATTATTTTTGTCACTGCCAGCTGCCCTGGCAGAGCTCAGTGGGAGAGCTGTCTCTTTAAGGGCGCTCCGAGGGGTGACCGTGGCAGGTATAGACAGACCCAAGCTGGCTCCAGTCACAGCAGCAGCCCCACCTGGGACCCCAGGCACACACTGGGGCAGCCAGCCCCTGCTGCCGCGCGTCACTGCTCTTGGTACTCCAGCGGGCATGATCAAAGCTGCAGTCTTCTCTGACTGCAGGACCCCATGGCCGAGGCCTGTAGCAAGACAGCAGTGGGGGCTAGGGACCGGCCTACCCTAGGGTCACACAGGGTCCTGCCCACCCTGCCCTTGCCATATTGCTAACTAGGGAACCCTGGCTGGATGGGACGGGTTCCGGGTATGGGAAAGGCTGGGAAGCACCCACTGCACTCCTAGGCAGCAAAACAGGCCAGGCCAGCTCTCGGATCATCCAGGTCTTCTCATTCCAATAAAGCCCCTTGTTCAGTGTTGGAAGAAAGCGACTAATTCTTTCCCGTGCTCTGTGCACACTCGATCTAGCACCGACCCCCGCCGAGCCAGCTGCTGCCGTTGCTCACGTGGGAGCTGGGAACCCGCCCAGCAAGGGCTTTTGAATGGTATAGCCGAGTCCTTTCTCGGCTCGTGGGCCAGCAGTCAAGGCATCATTTACTCTGCGTTTGCTTCTCGCTGTTTTCCCAGAAAGAGCCTGTTGGTCGTTGTCCAAGCCACTGGCATTTGCATGCGCAAGGTAACTTCCTATTTGCATATGGGCATATTAGTCATAATTAATTACACTTGCAAATTAAAATCAGCCCATCTCCCTGTCCACCTCCCAAACGCTGGCATGTGTGCGCAGCGTTGGGATTAGCTCTCCCTTCGCCTCCAGGGCCCAGAGGTATATGGTCACCCGCTGGCTGACTGCTCCTGTGCCCAGGAAACTCAGCCATGAGCCCAGAGACCTGGCCAGGGTGCCTCCTAGCCAGACTCCCACGGTTCAAAGCGACGGATGTGTCAGGCGCACAGAATGTCGCAGCCATTATCACTCACCCTTCTCTAGCCCGCCCCCAGGAATCCAAGCCTGACAGTGCTGGAGCAGTAAGACGGATGCCCATTTTACAGACAGGGAAACTGAGTTGTAGGAAGGATGATTATTGTAGCACCTAAATGCCCCAGCTGAGATCAGGGCCTCGTTGTACATGTGCAACTGGCCCACGGTCCCAGGGAGAGGCTGGCAGAGCAGGGATCTGAAGCTGAGTCTCCAAGGCTGGCACCCTATCCACTGGGCCATCCCTCCTTTCGAGAGGAAGAGACAGGCCTTGCCCTGTGGAACTTACACCCGAGCTGGGAAACGCAGACAATGCGCAGGAGGGGAAGTGACATGCCCAAGGGTCAGTGGCAGAGCAAGGGGAGAGCTCAGGGCTCCTGACTCCCAGGGCAGTGTTCTTGCCCCTGAGCTGCCCAGGGATGGGTGCCTATGGGACATGGCGCTGTAGAGCTACTTCCCCTTGCAGAGCTGGTTACAATGGTAATCCCTGCACTCCTGCTAGGCCTAGGATGGCTCCCAGCACTAGACCCCTGTCACGGCATCCCCGGGCGATGCTCTGGAACTGCTCCCCATGAAGCCAGGCAGGACTCTGGGGAAGTCTCCTCTCTGTGAGCAGCCTGTCTGCAGGACACACAGCTCACACAGCTTCCACCTTCCTGGGTCTGACCTCGGAGCATTCAGCATCCTCTGCCCCTCCATGCGCTTCCCACAGCAAGTCCGCCCAGGCGGGGTCCTGGGGAAGCCAGAGGGTCCTGCCCCCCAACTCCGCAGTGAGACGTGACTCTCAGCCAGACAGTAAAACAGAAGGTTTATTAGACGACAGGAAGATGGTCTAACTCAGAGCTTGTAGGTGCAGAGAACAGGACCCCTCAGCCGGGTCCATTTTGGGGGGCAGTGAGCCAGACAACCACGTCTGCCCTTCACTCCATGTCTCCAACCAGCCCCAAACTGAAACTCTCTCCAGCCCCACCCTGCTGTGGGCTTTGTCCCTTTCCCGGGCCAGGAGGTCACCTGATTCCTTTGTTCTCCAACCCTTTAGCTCTCACCTTGCAGGGGGGAAGGGCCCAGGCCATCAGTGGCCAGGAAACAGGGTGTCGGCCATTGTCTGTGTCCAGACCCCTGCACACACCTGCCCTCTAGGGCTGTGCAATGATCATACACCCTTACCCCACCACCTAGATACTTAAGAATTGCATAGGAGAAACTGAGGCACCCCCACACTATTCAGAGGAAACATTAAGAACAGTCCCGCTTCGTCACAACCCCCATCTAGGGGGTGGGCCCTTCTGTGCCAGCTGGCAAAGGGAGCCGCCTGCAAGTGCACGGCAGTACCCGCACATCCCCTGCTGGGAGCAGGAATCGAACCCATGACCCCTAGATCGAGGAACACCCCCCGAGCAAGGAGAGTCAGCTCCATCAGGGCAAGGGCATAGCATTCAGACCTCTACAGGGAGACAGAGCACAGAGAGCTGGGGCTGCACCAGGGTCGGGCTGGCAAAGTTCAGTCAAAACCCACCGGTGGGTCCTGTGGGGGCAAGGGGAAGAGTGACTCTAAGGGGGAAAACGAGTGATGCACGGAGGGTGCACGGTACATGCCGAGCTTCCCTGGTTTGTGGCCTGCATGTCCCGCCCACCCCGCTCTTGTGCAACGCCTCTCCATCGCCATGCCGCTCTCGCTTCCCGAGCCTAACCCCTGAGCTGGTGCGGTGAGTGGAGCAGAATGCGCTTGCTATTTCCTGAAGGTTACTCCTGCCTTCAGGGCTAAGAAAATGTCAGGGAGGCCAGCTCCATTCCCGCTACAGAAATAGCCAGTTCCCCGCAGAGTAAACCTAGATTCCTTTTTTAATGATAATTTACAGGCGCAAGGAGTTTGGGTCCCTCCCTCAGAGCTGCTAACATGCCAACTCAGCCACTGGTTTTAAAGGGACAGAGGATGCTGAGCTGCCAAACCAACTCCCCGGGATAAAATGGAATTAAAATACAAGACGTTGCTAATAATACTCAGATCTCACATGGGGCTTCACATGCAGAGATTGCCAGGGAAACTGAGGCATGGCACCACCCAGGGTCAAAGGCAGAGCTGGGACTAAAACCCAGGTCTCCGGACTCCATGCCCCAGACTACACGGCCTTCCAGCAAGGTATCGTAGAAAGGCAAGCAATTAACGCTGGGACAGTCCTGACGGTTCTCCGCCAGCCTGCCCAGCACACCAACGGGGAGCAGAATGTGGCTCTGGCTACGTGGATCCCAGAGGGCAAAAGACAACTAGAAATGGGCCCAGGCAGGTCAAGACTCTCCCCAGCTGTGCAGCCCCGTGCCTGCCCTCAGCACAGCAATCCACCCTGCACTGCACGCAGCACCACAGCGTAATGCGGCCTGAAGGGGACAGGGGGCTCTAAGTGGACTCATGCGGCCGGTGGAGGCGGAAACCCGCTCTCATTCTAAGAGGCGAGGCCTCCCATCCAGGAGTCGGGGCATAGGCCCCAGCTGCAGTCTGCGCCGTACCTGCAGAGCTGTTAATCCAGCACCTTTCACAGGCACTGAACTTCCTGCAGCCCAATGAGATGATGAGATTGCAACAGAGCTGGGTACCAAGATATCTGCAGCCCAGGCTTCGCCAAGCCACCACCAGAGAACTGAGCCAAACCCAGAGCTGCTACATAGAAGCTGGGAGGTTAAAGTCTAATGGCTGCAATTTACACACTGGGCATCAAAATTTCATTTAGCAAATCCCCCTTCATTTAATTGGCCACCCTGCAACTCACGGCAAATAAGGTCAGGCTTGAAATTAGACGAAGGTTTCCAAGCGTCAGAGGAGCGACGTTCTGGAGCAGCCTCCCAAGGGGAGCAGTGGGGGCAAAAGCACTAAGTTATTTTAAGACTGAGCTGGAGAAGTTTCTGGAGGGGAAGCTGTGATGAGGCTGCCTACCGCAGCATGGTATTAGCAATTACCTCCAGCGGCTGGAGATAGGGCATGGCTCTGAGTTACTACAGAGAATTCTTTCCCAGGTGTCCGGCTGGTGGGTTTTGCCCACGTGCTCAGGGTCTAATCGATCACCATACGAGGGGTCAGGAGGGAATTTCCCCCCGGTCAGATTGGCAGAGACTCTGGGGGGGGTTTCACCTTCCTCTGCAGCGTGGGGAACGAGTCACTTGCTGGTTTGAACTAGAGTAAATGGTGGAGTCTCTGTAACCTGAAGCGTTTAAACCAAGATCCAAGGACGTCAGTAATTCAGCAGATGTGAGAGATCCATTGCAGGACGGGTGGGTGAGGTACAGTGGCCTGCAATGTCCAGGAGGTCAGACAAGAAGATCACGATGGTCCCTTCTGGCCTTAAAGTCTCTGAGTCTGAGTTACAGCTTTCCACCGTAAAACAACACAGGGCAACACACGTTGCTATACATCACTAAGATGCAGCTGCCTCTGGGGTGGGGGCAACATGACAGCTTTTCAACAACAATACCACACACTTATCCTATGCAAGAGTTTAGGACAGGAAGTGAAAACTCCCACTCCGTGAGACTCCCAGGACTGCTCATTTACTCGATCTGTATGTCGGTTTTTAGGTTGTTACTTGCAAGCTGCAGGCTGGGGTGCAAACCACGTTTCCTGCTGCTAAAGGAACTCCTCCAGCCCTGTCAAAGCACCAAACATCAAACCCAGCATGCTACGACCCAGGGGAAACCACTTACTCGGCAGTTTACTTCATTAATGGCTTCATGTTCCTATTCATTGACTGTCAAGTGATCAGACAGCTGGGAGACTCTGCAACGGGGCAATTGAGGGCAACTGAAATGGGGCTAGAGGTGACATTGGCTGCTACACAAAGGAGCTTTTAATAGCATTTAAAGATGTCATTGCTGTTATCAGGCTCCTCTACTGCATTGCCATGAAAAGAGTGAAATGGCTGAAAATTCACCAGACTGCAGAAATCCCTCCCTAGAACGCTTTCCTTGAGTGAAAGGAGTTATTTCATGACGTTAGAAACAGCAGGACATTAGGACAGACTGTGGATATTCTGGGCACTCAGAAAGCGCTAGCCATGGAGCTAATATAGAACAGGCCAAGACGTGTTGGGTAAAATTAAGTGTAAATGCTCCTGAATGAAGATAAATGATTTTTTTTATCACAGCAGCCCCTGGAGTACGCCTGCCCCTAGAATGAGGGGCCCCCAGTGTCCAACACCTAGTGACAGATAGGTCCGCTCCCAAAGACTTTACAGTCCACGTAGACAAGACACACAAAGCGTAGGAGAAAGGAAGATTATTTCCACTTTGCTGAAGGGAAACTGAGGCACTGTATGGTTAAGTGACATGCCAAAAGGCTTCCAGGGAGTTCTGTGGCAGAGCCATGAATTGAACCCAGCTGTCTTATGCACATTAGCCACAAGCCATCCTTCAAGACAGACAGGAAGGTGAAAAGAAATGGCTTTTCAATCCTCCCCAAAACCAAATCTGGCCTCTTCTTTCTGCAGATTGAACTCCATGCACTTCCTCGTTACTGTCAATTCCAGCGCAGCAAAGAGCTCTTTATTCTGAGCAATCATGTCCAATTAGCAAGAAGCAATTTCAGACGTTGTCAATCCCTCCAGTAGCAAGAAATGGATAATATTTATGCCAGAGCAGTGTTCACCACTTTGCATGAGCTGCTGCAGAAAGTCTTATGGCTCGCCCAAGCTGTGCAATTTAACTCAGGTCCAAAAGGAGAGGTATTCTGTATCTTAATGTAGGCAAGTAGCAGAGGAGAAATCTGACAGCCACATGGCTCCTAGCCGTGGAGAATGATGATAACGCAGAAGTAATTAAAATGTGACAGAAGTTACTCTGCGCGGAGTCGCTTAGGCTGGAAAAGCAAAAGAGGTGCCTTGACTTGCACTGTAAAAACCCCAACAGAAAAGATTTTGTATAAATCATGTATCCAGGCTGCCGGGTGGGTTTAAATGAAACAGATGTGGAAGTGGTGCGGCATGGAAGGAAGCTGCTATTGCAAAGGTGAGTTCTCTAGGGCAGCGTAGCACAGAAGCACAAATTCCACTCGCTTCTCTTGCCTGTCTCATGGCAAGGAAGGGACACAACGAGGGCTCTTTACCGAGGCTGCTGGATACTGACAGCGCCTCGGTCCCCTCTGGCTCGCCAGCTTCCAGCCTGCACTGCCCAGCGTCACCACATGGGGGTCTCCCTAAATCCTGGCCCGGAATACACCGGAGACTCAAGCTGCAGAATCTGGCCCATGGGGTGGGGGTGGGGGGGCGTTTCAGACCATGGAGGACTCAGAATAACTCTTCAGTAGCCAGGGGCCAGCCCAGGTGCAGCTGTAGATGCCGCAAGGGAGTGGCAATGGGCTAGCAAGCCCTCCGCAGCTGGTGTATGCCTAGCATGGGCCAGCAGGCTGTTCGGGGCAGTGGGTGGGTAGCAGCCCCGGGTGTGTCCACATGCCAGCACAGTGCCAGGTAATTAGCAGAGAGGACGGACGGACGTGAATGGAGCGCTGCCTCTCTTCTCTCTGAGAGGGGGCCCTGCGGGAGATCTTGGGGTGCAGGAGGAATCTCGCTGCCATGGGGCTAGCTCATGGCTTTGGGGCTGTCAGGGCAATCCAGGATCTTCCCTGCTCTCGACTGGCTGTCCCTGCTCTGTACCACGCACACCACCACCCCATGCAAGGGGCACCACAGAGCTCCAGGACCCCCCCCGGCCACGTGCTCAGCTGGAGGCTTCCCCAGTCACCAGCTCAGATGACAGTGTGGTCCAGTGGCTGAGGCATGGTGGGGCTGCCACGGTCACGTCAATCCGAACAGTGTCCCCGGGCTGTCCCTCCCGATGGGGCTTTATCCCCAAAGCCCTGGGCAGCTTGGATCTCCTGTCATTAAATAGAACCTCCCGTTGCTATTTCCCATGATGCCACTTGGAGAAAACCAGCAGGAGCTGACCCTAAACAAACCCCGGCAAGGCTTTGATCACCGTGTGCTATTGCCGGCAAAGATTAAGCTGCCATTAAAGAAACATTACGGAGGAGAATTCCCTCCTGCGTCGGTCTGGAATTCCCCACGCAGACGTCTGGAGCTCATTAAGAGCGCTAGAGAGTTCGGGCTGGATAGATTGCTTCCAATTGCCTCGCCATAGCCGTGCGATTAATACAGCCGTTCCCTGCTAAGTGCCTTGGCGTTCCTGCGCTCCTGACCCTGAGCACCAGAGCCGGGGGCGAGCCACAGAACTCACCCCTTGGGGTCAGCGTGTTTTAGTAAATCACAGTCTTGCCTGCTGATGTCACAGCTTCTCTGGGATCAGGCCATCTCCTGTATCAGCCAGGAAACCAAGGCAAGGGGGACAAATAGACCTGGTCCCCGGTGACGTCTGCCTTGAATAAATAATTGAAACTTTGGCTCTAAACCCTCCGGTGTCAACCTCTAACAGAAGGGGGTGGAAAGAAGCTTCCTCTCTAGGCCGGTTCTCCTGTCCCTGCAGGGTCTATACCCTCATCTGAAGCAGCTGGGACAGGCCCCTGCTGGAGATGGGAGAGCAATCTGGATGCAGCCCAGGGCCGAGTGGACCTGGCCACCATTACGTTCCGATCCAGTTTAGCAACGTCTTCCCTTCGCTCCCGTATTCCCCTGAACACCTTACGGTCCTCACCACAGCCCCCTCCCAGCCACTGCTTTACAATCTGCGGGGCCCTTTGAATGGCCTGACCTGGAGAGAAACCAGCACCTGCTACTTCGGGCCTGTCGCAGGAAGAGAGCCTGAGACATAGGCCCTTGTATCAGAAGCCTGGGATGAGGCAGGACCTGCTCACAGAATCTGGCAAGAACAGGGCTGATACTGCAGAAATACACATTCCTAAGACGTGCTAGTCACCGAGTGCTCACGCAAACACATCCCGCTATCAAGTGGTACCAGAACATCCCCATATCGAGGATGGTACAGACATATTCTCCAAAGATAACAGGAACACACTGACCCCTCCTGAAAGAGAAGGTCAGGATGACAGTACGTAATAGAGATGTTTTGATCGAACTAACATGTACAAGGTGATGGGTAATAACTAGCCACATCAGGGGGCAGTAACTGACTGTCAGTGGCAGTACTAACTTGTTTGTATCAGGGTACAAAGATGTATCTTAGAGGGAGTCTCTCTGTCCAGCCAAGGGGGGAAATGGAAAGTCCTGCCATTCACTGAGCTGCGTCCACTGTCACAGGCATATGTGTCTAGTCTCCTCACAGAGTCTGCCAGGGGCTAGTACCATGCTTCGTTGACAGTAAATCTGGCCCGTTGCCTTCATCCCTTAACAGATCTTGTGGTCATTGGGTGGTTTGCTCGATGCCTGCGCAGAGCTGGAGCAGCACACAGGGAGAACACACACACACAGCTGAACATCTAACCACAGGGCTGATCGGGGGGAAGGGCCCAGCTCTTTAAACAATCAGTCACAGGTCACCCAAAGATAGAGCTTGGCTTCTATGGTGAGTTTTGCCTGAGTGAGGACTGCAGGATGTGGCCAGAACTGTCCCCTTCCACACCTGGGTTCTGAGAGGGGGATGCAGGGGGATTGAAAAGACAGGAGAATATTTCTGTAAAGGTCCAAACACGCAATGGACTAGCTGGGGAGGGGCAAAAGATAAATGAGCTAGACCCTATTTTCCTGGGCAAAATTCAAGCTAGTTCTCCAAACTTCCCGGAAGAGACACCTCCCCGGCCGCCGCTGGTTGGTGGCTCCCACTGCCCAGGCCAGGGCAGCATGCCTTAGCACAGCTCGCAAGGACGACATTTTGCCGGGGAGCAGTAAATGCATGCCGTATACAGTACCTGCTTTTCCTCCGCACGGACCCCCACCGCCACTGAGCTCTGACACTGCTTTAGCACCCTCCCAGCGGGCCTGGGTTGGGCTGTCAGGGCGCATGGACAGGTGGAGGTATCGGCCATACGCCAGGCTCACTGCAAGGGCGGGGCGTGCTGCCCCATGGGCTGATGGGCATGGGACCGCACGGGTGCTGCACCTCAGGGTATTTTGAGAGGTGACTGAGGTGAGGCGGAGGGAGGAAGTGGGGGAATGAGTAGGAATCAGACAGACAGACAGACAAGGGGGAACCTGGAGTTCTAAATTATAGATGACAGCCCCCCCCCCCGACACAGAAGAGACTGCACTTCCCAGTGTGCAGTGCTCCCGCCGGCAGGCGCTCCCAAAGCCTCCTGTGAAATACAAGAGTCACAAGTGGGCACCCACGGAAAAAGCCTGATCAGCGGAAGTGCCGAGCACCTGGCCCTCCCGTTGGCGCCAAAGAGAGCTGTGGGTGCTCGGGCCCGATGAAAATCAGGCCCCTTATTTGGGTGCTGAGCACCCACCTACATCCTCCTGCTACTGCCCGGGTGGCTGCATTTCAGAACGCAGGGTGTCGGAGCGCGGCAGGGCACCGCCCGGAGCCGCTGGGGCGGCCTGAGGCCAGCTGCAATAGATCATGAGCTCCAGTGGTCCCCTCCAGAAGAACACGGTCTTTGGCATCCATCGGTTTTAGTCCTCCTTTTCCAGCCGCAGCTCCCTTCCCTCGTGGGGCCGGACACATCGTCTGCTCCCCGCAGCCGAAACGTCCTGTGCAGGCACTGGACTGGCCAGCGTTGCAGGGGGGGGTTCCCTCTTCTTCTATGCCTGTCCCCTCTGCTCTGGTCGGACGGTCAGCATCTTCCCCATATGACGCAGCCCGCAGTGCATCCTGACGCCGCAGGTCAGCCAGGCAGGGTTTACTGCGCCCCGGTGTGATGACACCCCATGCTGCAGTTAGTCTGCCTAGGAAATTCAGGGTGAATCACTGGTATTTCCACATGTGCCCAGCCAGGGGCTAGCTGTGTCAGCACAAAACTGGTACTAGCATGTGCCTCTGGGAGAGATGGGAGCATGCACCCGCCGACCCCTGTCCTGCACCGAGTACAGGGCAGAGAAGAGGACAGAGCAGGCCCAGCACGGGTGTCTCACTCTGTCTCCAGTGATCAGGGAGTGACAGCGAGAGGTTTGCAATTGACTGGACCTTGGAAATCATTTGCCTGCTTGTTAGCTGGCTGCAGCCGGGGGGGGCATGTCTGTCCATCTGTCTCTCTCTCACACACACATTGGATCCCAGCGTCACTCTTACTCTCACCGTAAAGCTGCACGTCCTTCCTGGAGGTCTGGACAGAGCGTTCTCTGGCCCCAATTACCCTCCTGCTTTCATCATCCTGCTGCCTATTAGAATGCCTCGCCCGTATGAATAATGCAAAAGGCTAATCTACACCCAATAACTTCCTACAGGCTGGGTTCTCCAGGATGCCACCGGGGCCCCGCTCCTCCCTGGCATTCTTCCTTGCCAGCCTCAGCCTCCCAGGGAGTAAACTGAGGCCGATTCTCAGCAAATACAGGCTCAGTGACCGGCAGCGAGAGATGGAAGCTGAGGGACACAAAGCCCAGGCCTTGCCCAGAGCAGAGATAGGCACATTCTGCTGCAGCCTAGGGCGGGCAGGGGTGGGAATGGCTTCAGGGATGGAGAATCCGAAGAGCTGCCTCCGTCCTCCCTTGGCAGCAAGGAGAGGTTGGCTGGGGCTGGTGGGCCGGCTCTGGGGGTTACCCTCCCAGAAGGTGGAATTCAAACCAGAACCGTTCAGGGGCAGGTGTGTTTCCATGGCTGCTGGAACTTCCTTGGCAAGCGCGTGCGTGTGCCAGGTGCAGGGGGGGGAGGCTGCTCACTGCTGTGCCACGAGACTCGCACATGACGAACGCCATCACCAGAGAGGTGGCAGAATTCTCTTGCCTCTCAGGCACCGTCTCTACCAGGCTGGCAGGGGAGAGCTTTGGGCAGAACCTTCCTGCGGTTCCTGGTGAAAGAGCTCTGTTCTGGCCTGCCCTCTGCAGCAGGAAGGAGGCTGCTGGAGGCTTTAAACACAGCAAGGGGGCTCCGTGCCTTCCCCCTTGCTCGCCCCCCACCCCTCAACCTAGCAGACGACATTCCCTGCTGATCGCCACGGTCTGTACTGCATGTTGGCAAGGGCGGCTTTGGAGGGCAGGGACCGAAAAACCGCTGTGCTTGTGGATTTTATTCCATGGGTGGGGTGGAGCATGTGTGTGGCCGGGCGGGGGAATTAAAACCAACTCTTCATCTCCATCCAAACTGTTTCAAGGCCTTTGCATGTAGGAAGGCAGACGCTAGCTTTGCGTATATTTCTTTATGGCCTTCGCTGAGCGAAACGTTCCAGGCCTGAGAATCCTGGCAGGGCAGGTGCGTTCTCTCCATCTCCCCGGCTCGGCTGGTATGAACTGGTGCCGCTCCACCGACACCACGGGAGCTTTGCTGGTTTACACCAGCTGAGGATTTGGGACCCCAGCATTAGAGAGGCAGGAAAGTCCCAGCCTCTCTCCCCACATCCGGGACAGGACTGTGCCCTCGAGCGCAGTCTCCCATCGTTCATCTGGGCTGGTTGAAAACGTCTCCAGAGATGGGGTTCCTCGCCCCTCCTTGTGGGAAGGATTTCACCCTGGGATGAAATCTCACTGGCAGGCAGCGTTTTCCGCAGAGCCAGCTTACATTTCGCCTTGGTCTTCCTGAGTTCTAGCCCAGTTCTGGGACAGGGAA
This sequence comes from Eretmochelys imbricata, assembly GCF_965152235.1. Lineage (NCBI taxonomy): Eukaryota > Metazoa > Chordata > Testudines > Cheloniidae > Eretmochelys > Eretmochelys imbricata. The sequence goes on from NC_135598.1 coordinate 14,861,372, forward strand.
GAGGAAACCTGAATGCAATTCCAGAGCCAGGCAGAACAAGTCTCCCCGCTGCCCTTGGCCCATCAGCGATCGTTTGTGAGCAACTCACCCGGTACTGGCAGCCCCAGGGCTGCAGCAGGGTCACCTTTGGTATCACAATGCGGCACGCTCCTCACTCTGCGATGGGAGCGGTATCTCATTTCTTCCTCAATTAGCTCCTGATTAGCAGTGTCCCGGGGCCCCTTTCCAGGCTCTGTTTAATGCACCATTAATAATTCATTTCTCAGATAGCAAGAATGTGTGAGAGGTTAGGGCTTTGTGACTAATAAGTTCCAGACCAACGCTCATCTCCCAGGGACAAATGAAGGGAAAAAAATAAATAAAGAGAAGGAATCAAAAGGTAACACATGTCACGGCCTTTAATCAAACACAGGCGACAAGGGTTTGATTGCTGGGGTGACAAACAGAACCACAAGTCCACACGCCAGAAACAGAACCCTGAGTCCTGATTCCCAGCCCCCCACTCTCGACCCCAACGCTAGGAATAGAAGCCCAAAGCCCTGGCACAAGTTTAGGGAAATTGGGAACTAGGGAGTTAACATTTTTCAAAATGGCTAGTGATTTGGGGCATCTCAACTGTTGCTGCTCTGTTCAAAGACCCCTTAAGGGGTCAGGTTCTCAGAAGGCAGGTGCTGAGCCCTTTCTGACAATCAGGGCCCAGTGTGGCACCCAAACCCATGAGCCACTTTTGAAAATATAGCTCCCGCTCCCTAGCTCTAACTCACTGGACCCCTTTCCCAATCGGCACTTAGGCATCTCTGTGTTACACGCTTTACTAGCAAGAACCACTAACGTGCCCAGACTTTTGTCCTCTTGTCGAAAGCATGAAAAGGGCTTTTAGAAATGTTAGTAAGATTTGCTAAAAACCACCAGCTGGTGCGCACAATAGGAGCCCTGACACAGCACAGGGAAGCACTGTGGAGAAACTGCATCACTTAGCTAAGACACCACGGGGATAGTGCCGAGGTGATGAGACAGATGCCATTATATTTCAGTACTGACGATGGGCCCCAACGTGCCAGGTGCTGCACATAGGCCTAGTGAGGGAAAGTCCCTGCCCCAAACAGCTTCCTGTCCAAAGAGACGGGGAAGAGAGAACTCTTCCCTCCTCGTTACAGAGGGAGAACTGAGGCCCAGGGAAATGAAGTGACTTGCTCAAAGTGACCTAGGGTCTGTGGCCGAGTCAGGAACTGAACCCAGAGCTCTGGAAGCTCAGGCCTGCCTTCCTCCCTGGACATGGGAGTTTAAGACAGAACCTGTGAAGAGCTATGACATATGCACGTGGAATTTCACATTGAACTTGAGCCTGTGACCCTGGTTTTAACACTATGAGGGTTCCAGGCCCCAAGCAGATTTCTTGTCCCCCAGGCTGGGAATGCTGCAGAGACCCTAGTGGCAGAGACAGAAGTGGTGCTGGTGAACACTCTGGGGAGGGCACACGTGTGTGCATGCATGCTCTATGTACTGGCCTTCCTCTTCCTTCACGCAAAACACGGGGAAAGACATGGAACCAAAACGATCTGCAGGAAGAACGGTTTCTTTAAAATAAAAACTAGCAAGAGAGGAATCTGAGAAGGCCCCTGCTGGGGAACTGTCCTCCCGCCTCAGTGGAAGTATTTGATTAATTAGTAGCACCTGTCAATGAATCTCCCCGAAGGTCAAGCCAGGCTGCTATGAAGGGACAGCCAGGTCCTTTGAACAGAAAAGTCTATGTCAACTTGGACCCACAGGCGGAGAACAGCACCTGCAAAGTAAAACACTACACCCCGCCATCTCCATGGGGTGGTCACGCTGTCCCTCAGCTCTGGGATAATCTCTTGGGCTCCTTTTTTCTGCCAAGAATTGTTACATTGCTGGATTTCTTTATGTATTTGAAGCTACACCAAAGAAGAGCCTTAAGCGTGTCCCTGCCGTAGTCCTGTCACATCAGAGGGCAGCTGCATCATGGCTCCTCACATGGGGCACCCTGGATGATGGCTGCTGACACTTTGCCTGCAGGACTAGCGTGCCTTGCTGTAACGGCTGTGGGGTGAGCTGTGACAGGAAGAGAGCTCAGAATGCTGGGGAGACCCATCCAATCCACAGGCTTTGGGGCATCAGTGCACAGGGGATGAAGAAGGAATTGCACTGGCCCGAGGGTCTTATGCAGAGGGGCTGTGCCCACCTCTCAAGGTGCTGCTGTCGATGCTTTGGAGGACAGGACGGATGAGCAGTCTTCTCCAGGATGGCAGGAAGCCGGGTACCAGACTAGAGGGACCGAGAGCTGGAGGTGGAATATTGGCCCAGAGCACCTTAGTGTAGTAGGAAACGGAACGCTGGTCTAGACGACCCACCGTCCTGTTCCGGTTCCCTGGAGGCGGCAGAATATTATCACCAATTCCATGCCCCAGAGCCTGCTAGCATCCCGACACACACAGCCAGGCAAGGTCCCTCCCTGCCCAGCAAACAAAAAACCATGACTAAGTGTTATGGAGTCCCCCGGCGATGCTCTGGAACTGCTCCCTATGAAGCCAGGCAGGACTCTGGGGAAGTCTCCTTTCTGTGAGCAGACTGTCTTCAGGACACACAGCTCACACAGCTTCCACCTTCCTGGGTCTGACCTCGGAGCATTCAGCATCTTCTGCCCCTCCATGCGCTACCCCCAGCAAGTCCGCCCAGGCGGGGTCCTGGGGAAGCCAAAGGGTCCTGCCCCCCAACTCCGCAGTCAGACGTGACTCTCAGCCAGCCAGTAAAACAGAAGGTTTATTAGACGACAGGAACAGGGTCTAAAACAGAGTTTGTAGGTGCAGAGAACAGGACCCCTCAGCCAGGTCCATTTTGGGGGGCAGTGAGCCAGACAACCCCGTCTGCACTTCAGTCCACGTCCCCAGCCAGCCCCAAACCGAAACTCTCTCCAGCCCCTCCTCCTCTGGGCTTTGTCTCTTTCCCAGGCCAGGAGGTCATCTGATTCCTTTGTTCTCCAACCCTTTAGCTCTCACCTTGCAGGGGGGAAGGGCCCAGGCCATCAGTGGCCAGGAAACAGGGTGTCGGCCATTCTCTGTGTCCAGACCCCTGCACACACCTGCCCTCTAGGGCTGTGCAATGATCATACACCCTTACCCCACCACCTAAAGACTTAAGAACTGCCTAGGGGAAACTAAGGCACCCCCACAATATTCAGAGGAAACATTAAGAACAATCCTGCTTCGTCACACTAAGGTTATAGATTACTGGATTTTTGTGACTCCCTTTCTGTGTCTTCCCTCTCCTCCTGCAGCTACTGCTGCAAGCCATCCAGGGCAGAGATCTGTCTGGTGCAGCACCAAGCGGGCCGAGGAGACCCCGTGGCAGACGTGGCAGGCTAGCCAGCTGGAGAGCATGGCAGCTGCAGGAGAACAAGCTTTCCAGCAGGCTGCCATTGAGAAGGCAAAAAATTACTGTGGGTGCAATTTGGCACGTGTGATTTAGGTCACACCCATGGCTGCGCCCAACTGAAATGACAGACCAGGCAATTAGGTGGGTCAGTGACCTACATTAATTTCAGCCAGCAAAGCCACAGGCCAGTGCCTCAGACACCGGCCCGCCAGGTTTTAATGTAATTCTCCCTCTTCCTATAATCGCCCCTCAGTGCTGTACGAGCGTTCAGCCAACACCCCTGCAGAGTAACCAGGTCTCATTAGCCCCATTACACAACTGGAGAAACTGAGGCACAAGGAGGGATGAAAGACTTGCCCAAGGACACACATGTAGTGACCCAATGTGGGCACACTGAGAGGATAACAACAACTTGCTACTACTGGCAGCTAAAGAGAACTCTCTCTACCTTGCGAGCGGAAGGGCTACGTGCTGAAGGTCCCAGGTCCAAACATCACAGCGACCCTGTTTAAAATGCAACAGTGCTTTCATGGCTCCCAACTTCACCTGGACAAAGCCAGACTTCGGGAGGGGTTCCATTCTCTTAGCATGGCACAAGCATTGTCAATACACATTTGAACCGGTCACGTTTTCTGAGGTCGAGATCGGAGAAATGTCGCAGCCCTTTACGTGCTAGAAAGATGAGATGACAGGGCTGAGCAAGCTGGAACCGTCCTCTCACGCTGTGGCCAGACGAGATGCACGCTTCACGGGGTGTGCCTCTCATATCCCCCTATGCAGGAATCCTGCTGGAGCTGCTGCTTGGGGGAGATAGGATGGTCCTAGGTATATCACAAGGAGATCTGGCACTGAGAAACTAGGATGACCAGATGTCCCGATATTTGGGAATAGTTCCTATTCCCCCCAACCCCCCGTCCAGATTTTTCACACTTGCTGTCTGGTCACCCTAGGAGAAGCCGTCCCCTGCCAGAAAGGCTCCTGCCATGCCTCTCTCTGATCTCATTTCCTCTCCTTCCGAGGGTTATTGGTTTAGCCTCCTTTTTGCTCTGTGTGCCTCGGGGCTGGCAGAACCGGGTTTGGTGATGACATGAGAACGGAAGGGAAAGTGCTGCAAGGCGCAGCAATGTTTGGAAGGTGCAGAGCCCCAGGCAACACTGGGTTTGAAACAACACACTCCCATGGTAGGGAAACACCTGATGGGATCCCAAAATATCCTGGCCTCTTAAGCTCCACCATTAGCTTTGAACCAGCTCCACGAAAGATCTGGAGAGGCAGTCTGGCCAAGTGGGTAGGGCTGGGGGGGGGCGGAATATGGGTTCTGTCCCCAGCTCTGCTACTGATCTGCTGGGAGACCTTGGGCAAATCATTTCCCTGCTCTCTGCCTCAGTTTCCCCACCCATCCTTTGTCTTGTCTGTTTCAACTGTAAGGTGTTCAGGCAGGGACTGTCCCTCACCGGCTGTACGCTCAATGCCCAGCACCACGGCCCTGACTTCAGTTGGGCCGAACCAAGAGATTGAACAGGGCCGTGACAGGGAGCACTTGATATTACGTTCTACGACTCTGCTGAGCTTGCGTTGCTGATTCGGTCCCAGCTGTACGCCTGTCCTGAGCAGCAGATTAATGACTCTGGGGCGCTGCTGCCTGCGTCCTTTAGCCCAGCTGGCAAGGAGCTGCGCGGTGAGAGGCAGAGCATCAGTTTTCAGCTCACTGGTGCTGTGCAATATAATGCCCATCCCAGAGTCCGAAGCCTGTCACGCTGTGCAGTCCACAGGCCGGTCCGTGTGCGTTGCTCAGCTCCCAGCTCCACTGACACAGTGCCCTGGGTGTGCGTGGCCCGCTACACACAACTAAGAGGCAATGTTCCTGCCCCATTGTGCTTAAAACATACGTAAACCACGACAAAGCAGGAGAGACGGCGTCCGACACAGAAGGCCTGGGACGGGGTCGGCGACCTTTCAGAAGTGGTGTGCCGAGTCTTCGTTCATTCACTCTAATTTAAGGGTTTGCGTGCTAGTGATACATTTTAACGTTTTTCTAAGGTCTCTTTCTATAAGTCTATACTATATAACTAAACTATTGTTGTATGTAAAGTCAGTAAGGCTTTTAAAATGTTTAAGAAGCTTCATTTAAAATTAAATTAAAATGCAGAGCCCCCCAGCCCGGTGGCCAGGATCCGGGCGGTGTGAGTGCCAGTGAAAATCCGCTCGCATGCCATAGGTTGCCTCCCCTGGCCCGGGAGCATGGAGGAAGGGGTAAAGTAGTGAGGTGATGTGAATGGGAGACACAGCTCTTGCTGGAGTCTTTTCTTGCTCGAGGGACAACGCCAAGCAAGGGTATTCGCACTCCAAACGCGCTCAGGGCTTTGAATTATTTTGGCAATTGGAGCTGAGGTTCCGGAGCTGAAAAGCAATTGGGACGTGGCTTTTCACTGAAGAACGAGTGAGACAGGAAGGCCTTAGGGAATCACCCCACTTGAACTTCTCCACCGCTTCATGCAGGTGCATTTCACACTCCCGTGTGTAAACAACAACACAACTTGCAGGGCAGGGGACAACAGGGTCCTGGGTCTGCAATCTGGGTGTGAGCCCGATCCTACAAACACTTCCATGCACATGGGCCAGTCCCTCTCTTGGCCAATCTCAGGGAGCGACCCAGGGACCTCCAGAACTAAAAGCGCAAGTGGCTGGAGAGTAAGCTAAAGAACCAAGCGCTGTAGCTGGGGCTGTACCAACTCCTACGGTCCATAGGTGGGCCTGGGCAGGGACAAGTAACACACTCCCCAGTAGATCACACATGCTCAACATTGAGCATGGGTTGTCCTGCTGAAATCACAGGTGCTTAAAGTCAGGATGCACTTTTGTAAGATGGAGGCCAGAGGGAGAAGCTCAGAGCTGTCCAGAGGAGAGGGTCACATCTGCACAGCTGGTTTGGGCCAGGTGTGCAGCAAGGGTAGATCACTGGCATGCCATTGAAGTCACAGTGCACTAATGTTGACAGAGTCACGCTGACTTACAGCAGCCGAGGAGCTGGGCTCTCTGTAACATTTTTTCCCTCCAGTGGCTGGTTGAGGAAGGATCCAGGCCTGTGGCTGGTTTCAGAAATTAGATTTCCCTCCCTTCTGTCAATGATAAATAAGACAGCATTATGCTAACTCATCCCTGCGGGGCAGCCTAGTGTACTTGTGAAACCCTGGCTAAGTTATTAGGCCTCAGGAGGAAAATAAAAAATTAGTAGCACACTGGAGAGCGGAAATATTGGGCCAGATCCCCACCTGATGTCAATTGGCTTGGACTTCAGCAGCGCTCCAGCCATTTACACCGGGGAGGAGCTGGCTCGTTACCCAAACACGCTCCTTGCATGCAATTCTAAAATCACAGGCCAGACCATGAGCTGCCTAAACTGCAATAGCTCCGTTGAAACCAACACTGATTCCCACCAGCTGAGGATCTGGCCCGTTATCCAAACACTCCAGTTGCAGGTGCTTCCTAAGGAGAAAAACAAAGAGACGTTTCCGTGGGGAAGGATGGACTTATTGTTTTCAGACCCAGTTTGCAGTGAGTCAATTTGATGGATGTGTCACTCCAAGTCTCTTCAGGATGGGAGGGGCCGGCTAGGGGCAGCCCCTGCTGGACTCCGCTCGGTGCATCATCGGGGAAGGGGGCGGGGGCGGGCGGAAGCACAGCATCCTTGAAGCGTAGCAAGGAACAACACGTCTTGATGACGGCCGCACATTAGGTGTGACGGATTTTTGACAGATCCAATTATAAAGCCAGGTCTCTGCAGAATCGCAGGGCCTGATATTTAGTGCATGAAATTTTGTTTCTGATTCTTTTTTTTTTTAAGAGAGAGGCAGAAATAGAATAGAAAAAGGTAGAACCCCCCCCCTCCCCCCCGCCATCTATTTAATAGCCAGAAGGCTCCAGGCTGCTCTCTGGTAGCCTCAGGGCAGTGGGCGGGAGGATTACCACCCCTTCTTGCATTGCTGGCAGGACGTTCTGAGACACAGATTCCCTGTACAACTTCACCTCTCTGTGTCTCAGTCCCCCAGCTGGGTGATGCGAACAATAGCCCTGCTGCTCTTTGTCTTGTCGGCTTGTTGGGGGGGGGGGGGCAGCCTCTTCCTAGGTGTCTGTACAGCGCCCAGTGAAATGGGGCCCTGACCTTGGTGGGGGCCCAGGAGCCTCTGCTGTAATTGCCCCTCACAGACACTTCCAGCAGCTGAGGGTCTGGCCTGCTCCGTTCCTGCGCATGGCTAGCACGGTCTTTCCCTTGTACAGAACTCCTCAAGGAAGGGACGCAGACACTCCCGAGCAGGGGAGACAAATGTACGTTTTTCCTTCTTGGGCCCTGTTTTCTGGCTGTTCTGAGAACATTAGTTCTGCAAACAGCGTAGAGCCAGCCCTGGCAGCCGGGGCAGGAGACAGGCAAGACAAAGATACCACATTAGCCGGTAGAAAGCAGGTGCTTCTCCTGCACAAAGGATGGGGGTGAGCCAGGACTAAAGCCTCCCGCAAGGTCCCTGGATTCGGCGGCAAGCTAGAGATTCTGGGGCAACTCCGTTTAGATTGAAAAGTGTTGATTTTTCTCGTCTTTTTTTTTTGGAATTAATGGGGTGTGAAAAGTGAGGTGATATATGTCGTGTTACGGCTTCTCTTATGGGAGTCCCCGCTGGGAGGCCTCGCAAGGGTTTTCTCCTAACCTGTTAGGAGTGTCCAATGGTCATCACATCCCACAAAGGGAGGGGGCCGTTTGTACCGCTCTGCAGGGAAATGCCTGTGTCTGTCTGGGGGCTTACACCCCCACGGTCTCTGTAACATCGGGGCACCTCCGACGTGAAATCAATAGCGACAGGGACCTCGCTCGCGGAGACGTCTGCAGGCTGCGCTGGTTTATGCTTCGCTCCTGGGAAGCAAAGCGGCTGTCATCCCCACGCCGCTCTGACCACCAGGGCAGATTTCCATGCACTGGCCCCGATCAGGGAAATCGCCACCCTTGCCAGAGCTGCTCCCTCTCCACTGATGCTAGCAGCGTGGGCAGGCCCCATGGAAACGAGCCGCAGGTCCAGCGTTTGGCCTTGCACCCCCCCAGCCAGTGGGCGCAAGACTGTCGGCCGTGGTGCCGCAAAGAGCGCCGGTGGGCCGCCTCGGCTAGGGCTCCCGCCGTCGCGAGCACGGGCGGAGCTGAACCAGGATTAACCAGGGGGTGAAAATTATTCAAAAACAGCCCGAGTGCAGCAGATGTGGACAGTGCACTGAGCTGGGACTCAGGAGACCAGGGTTCTGCCGCTGACCTGCTGTGTAACCTTGGGCAAGTCCGTTCCTGTGTCTGTGCCTCAGTTTCCCCTCCAATCCCTTGTCTATTTAGATTGTCAGGTCTCCAGGGGTGTCTGGGCAGCAGCAAGTACAATGGGGCCCCGGTCGCTGCTGGCACTGTAATATCAACAGGAAAGTGTCTGGTTTCATCCCAGCGCTCAGCACAGGGGTAGCCAGGCAGAGCCCAGGTTTAAGGCCATGGAAATTAACCGGACTGTACACCCAGCCAGCTGCACCACCCTCACGCTTCCCCCTGGAGCCGCAGGGCAGCATCTGCCAGGCTTCTTGGTGCTGCCCTGAGCTGAGCCGACCTGTGATTCTTTCCCTGGGAACAGCGGGAGAGCGCATCTGTCCTTCCGGACATGCGGGGGGAAGTGGGGGGAAGGCGTTAGAGGAGCATCAGCACTCACAGCAATGCGGGCGGGGTGCCGGCCCGAGGGAGAGCAGCGCCTGGTCCCGGGGTGGGCCAGCGAGCCCGGGCTGAGAGCACCACACCTGAGTCAGTGGGTTCGTGTGCGTGGACGGGCGGGAGGTGAAGGCAACAGCCGGGAAAGAGCTGGAATTAGCTCTGCCGCCCAGACAGACCTTTCAGGCCGGTCCTTGCGCTCCCCCTCCCCAGCCACTTGGCTCCATAGCAACCCACATGGAGCACATCACGGTGCGCTCAGCCCGGCACAGCTAAGTAGGTCACGAAATATTGACAGCGGCGAGACGCGGAGCAGAGTCGCACGCTGGGGCAGCGACCGCACCAGCAGCCTTCTCGGCGCGTGTCTTCTCCCCTCTGAGCCGGGCGGGCGTTTCGCGACACGAACCCACTGCTGCCCGCTCCGTGCAATCAGGGCAATCTGGGCCCCGCTCGCTCCCTTCGGCAGCGGTCAGCGACTGCTCCAAAAAACACAGAGCAAAACCTGCTGAGGGCTCAACCCCCCGGCCCCTGCAGCGGCGGGTGCCGGCTTAGGCAAGCCCCCGACCTCTCACCCTTTCCGGCGTGGCAGGGACAGGCTCCTGGCAAAGGGCAGAGCGCTGCTGTGGGGTCAATTTCAGCAGACAGGCCCGAAATCCCCGCAAGCTCTGAACACTGCTGGTCCGACCTCTCCTCCAGAGCCAGCACAGAGCACGCCGGCCGAAAGCCGACGCCAGACCAGCCTCTGCCAGAAAACTGCCAAACGGGGGCCTGGCCCACCCTGGGCTACTTCTGTGATTCTCAGCGGCCAGATTTAGGCCAGGGCCTGCAATGAGACCCAAATATTGAGATTCCTGCTGCTGGGGAAGGAGACCCCCCGCTCCATTCAGACACCACGCAGCATGCTGAACGGGCTTGTTCCAATTGCAGGCAGCCCTGGTCGCATCCTGGAACAGCCCCTCTCAGCCTCTCTCTCACAGAGCCAGGCACCAAAGTCAGACAGGACCAGCCAGCAATGAAAGCAGCTGTTTGGCCCGCATGTAGGAATGCGTACATATCTGGATCAGACCAAAGGTCCATCTAGCCCCGTGTCCTGTCCGCTGAAAGTGCCCAATGCCAGGTGCCCCAGAGGGAATGAACAGAACAGGGAATCATCAAGTGATCCATCCTCTGTCACCCGTTCCCGGCTTCTGGCAAACAGAGGTTAGGGACACCATCCCTGCTCATCCTGGCTAGTAGCCATTGATGGACCTAGCCTCCCTGAATTTATCTAGTTCCTTTTTGAACCCTGTTATGGTCCTAGCCTTCACAACATCCTCTGGCAAGGAGTTCCACAAGTTGACTGTGTGTTGTGTGAAGAGTCACCCCTCCCCAAACCACTGCCAGGAAGGCACCGGAGCAGGAGCTGTCGCTCTGTTTGTGGCTGAGAATCGAGGGAGGCTGGGGGAAGGCTGGCGGGGAACCCCACGGAGTTTTCTTCCTTCCCCCAGAGGGAGGAAGGGAAGGACTTGGCCCTACTTGCCGGGCTCTGTCTACTGTGCTGCTCCGCCCAGAGGTGCAAGACAGCATAGGCCGGAGCCGACAGCGGCTAGCATTAGGCCTCTCTCATTGCCACAGGCAGGCCACCAGGAGCAACGTTGCTTTTGAAGACCGGTGGAGTAAGTAAGCGTGTGATTCCCAAGGGCCAAGACAGTTGTTACCCCAATGCAGGGAGAGGGGAGCACGAGCCCCCAGCACCAGCACCCTCGGAGCTGGCATTTCCCAATTCCAGCCACGGCCGCCTCTCTAGAAGAGTGGCTCTCGGTGAAGCCAGAGCTCCTGGGCTCGGTGCCGGAAGCTCCGGTGAAGTTCTCCGGCTTGTGCTATGTGGGAGCAGCCCGGCCCCACCCCCCAAACATTCAGAAACCAGGAGCCTGGCCCCCCGAAAATCTGGAGATTGGCTTAACAATAAGAACAGTTTGGAGGCTTTCTGAGCCTTCCGGCTGTGTTCATTTCACATTGCTTCTGCAATCGTCAGTATTAGAAACGCTTTTCAAACGAAAGCTGAGATTTCATCCTGTCTTGACCAGCTACCATGAGACACGAGATAAAAGCAGGGGAGTTGACACTGCTGCCCAAGGGAGGGCAGACTAAATCCACATACTGGTCCCTACTGGCTTGGAAACCTCGGCGCCCCTGGGAAGACAGGTTCCTTTCCGCACCTGTAAGCAGTTTAGACTCGCTGCTGCCTCTGGTGCAAGCAGCAAAGCACCTGCCTGCGAAAACTACCAGGTGCTTCCTTTTCGGAGTCTTTCATCATCGAACAAGGCCAAACACCACCGCTTCTGCTCCGTGAGCGCTTGACGCAGGGAGGCTGCCGCAGCTGGGCCAGCACCTTGAAGAAGAGCAGTGGGGCCAGGGAAAATAGAAGGGGCAGGCGTTCGATCTCCACGAGAGGATGGAAGACCGTTTGTTTGGGAAGGCTGGTGCGTTACAGGGCGATTATTTCCCCACAAACGACCTGCCCAGTTGCGCCTTCAGGCCTGCGAGCTGATCCAGCACTTCCTGCCCTTGCAGCGTAGCTTGCCAGGGAACGGGTTTGCACCCTGGCAGTTAAAGTCAGCGAACCTCCCCGACGGGATGGCTGGGTCCTGTGCGGGCGCATTAAAGAGAGACCGCGGTGACTCCTGCAGGGCACGTGCCCCTGTGCCACACAGACAGTGCTCCCATGCGCCGTGTGGTGTCCATGTCTATGTCCACAGGCTGATGTTTTTCCCACCTGGTCAGGCCAGCCCGTGGCAATTATATTTCCTCCTCCCCTTGAGGGGTGGCGGGGGATGTCAATCCCCTTGTTCGATCCGCGGCAATCTGACGTGCTCCCACGCGGGATTAACGCCCCGCAGGGACTCGCTCGACGTGCCGCAGTTGGGGAGTCGGAGGGGGGCTGCTGAGCGGAGAAGGGTTAGGATGTTCCCGGCTGCTTTTCGTGCCATTGTCAGAGTGTAGGGCCCTGCGTGCCAGCCACTCTGGCTCCTGCCCGCTCACAGCGGAGGCAAGCTGCATGGGGGGTACACGCCCAACAAAGGAAGGGGTTGTGTTTTGGAGGACAAGGAGGCTGCTCCAGCGAGCCCAGGTTTTCACTAGGCCGGAGTTCACCCTACAGAAGCAGGTGCCCGACCATGCCCTTGGAACGAGTTAACCAGTGGGCAGAGGTGCCCACACACCGCAGCTCACACACTGAGCACCGACCCTGGCAGGCGCGTCCCCCCGTCAGGAAACTTAACTCAACCCCTGGGCAATGGGTGCATGAACCCAGCAGAGGTTCCCAGCCCTGCAGTCCCATCAGCAGCCAGAGCATCCTCTCAGAGGCTGCTTTATAAACCTGATCAGACACAGACCCCGCTGCATCAAAGGCAGCCGGTGCCCCCCACCGACCCTAGCCCCTGCTGCAGCCTTTGCTTCTAGCGGCAGAGGGACAGGGGGAGTAACTGAGCCCAATGCCGGCAGCCTGCCGTGTAACGCCAGCAGCCAGGGGCGTGGCAAGCCAACGTCCCCGAGATCCGACCGGAGGGGAGAGGGAAATTCCAGCTATTTCTGGAATCTCAGAACTTTCCATTCCCATCCCACCCCAGCAAGTGGACTTATTACCCCTGCGCTGCCCTCAAGCCGTCAACGAAGGTGGGAGATGAACGCCTAGATGGGCGCCCAGAACCACACAGCGTGTAGGTGGCGGCGGGGCCAGAATGCATGTGGACAGCTTGCGTGGAGTGCACACGTCTAGGCATGGGGTGAGGTGGAGGGGACCCCTTTTGGCAGTGAGGTTAGAAGGCAGGACTGCAACACTGGCATCCTGAGCGCTACTCCTGGGCCTGCCACTACATTCCAGTTAGACTTTGGGCAAGACCCCGTGCCTCAGTTTCCCCTCATGTAAATGGAGGATAACGGTCTAGTCCATCTTACTGCAGCTGAACGGTGGGGAGCGCTGAGCCCCGTTCATGAAAGGTTCTGTGCTCTGGGAACACAAGAGGATTCTCGCTCTTCACTGTCACGACTCGGGGGCTGGCGCCAAAGGGCCCAGCTCCTTCAGAAACAAAGGGAAAGGGATGGCAGGACAAGGCAAGCACCACGGCTCCCTGACAAATTAATGATGAAGCCAGAGGGAGCCAGCCAGGCGCTGATGTGCTGACTGGAGCTGCAGGCAGATGCTGGGTGGGCGACTGACAGCAAAGGTGGTGAGAAAGGCTGGAGGGCTGTCCCAGGTCCTGGAAGGGGCCAGACCACTCAACCTGCTAGGCTGGAGCTGTAGGGAGGCTGTTTTACCAGGGCCTGGAACGCCTCCCACTGACTGGCCATCTCGGCTTTCTGCAGCAGGCATTTCCCACTCTCCAAGTCCTGACTAGCTTGCAGCCCTGCTGGACCTGTGAAATGCACCGAGGTCATACCCCAGAGCGGCATGGCTGCTTCTCCCCAGGGCACCTGCTGCACGTGCTGACTCAGGATAACTGATACAGAACTAGCTCTGGCATCAAGCGCCCCGTTTTCTCCTGCCCATGTGGCAAGTGCCCATGGTCTGCTGGCTGTTACACTTTTAGGAGCCTGGTTCTTATGTGACCCTAGTTAAATCACTTACCTACCCTGTGCCTCCGTTCTCCACCTGTAAGAAGTGGGGCTACTACACCCCGGCCTCCCAGGGGTGTGTAGATAAAAGCTATTGATGATCCGTAACAGCGATGAGAGCTGGATAAGCCCAGACCTCCACAGGACAAAGGTCTCTCTCACGAGCTACCTCCAGTCTCCCACGTGGCACATGCCACTTTCAGTCATTCCATATTCCCTGCAAGGGAGGGCAATGGGCTCGGGGTCGGGCATCAGGTCTTAGGAAAGGACGGCAGAGCCAAGGAGCCCTGCCGTTAGCCAGGGAGTGATGCAAACCCATCCCATGCCACACACAGAGCAGTGAGGTTCCGGGGCAGAGGTCCTCCATCCCAAAGTGTTTTTTAAAATCTTGCTAACCGGCTTTTCCCATGGGTCCTGGCGAGAGAGATCTCGGGAAAGGTTAATGGCTTCCGCACAGATTAAGGACCTAAGCAGCTTTGGGATATAGGAAGATCATGCTAGTAACTTGGGGTACGACGTCACCACCAGCCAGGGTGAGAAGTGAAGGGATCTGGAGCCTGCTTAGACGCAGGAGCTGGTGTCAGCCAATCCTCCGCTCACCTCGCTCTGCTACCTACACGAGTAGAGAGTCCAAGGGGACCAGGAGAAACCACCAGGCTAGTTCACCTGCTGGAGGAAGGACTGAGCTGCAGGACTCCGAGCTGGAGGGAGAGATGACAGCCAGGTGCGAAAGCCAGGTTTGCATTCTGGAGAAAGGCAAAGGAGCTTTCAGGTCCTTCCAGCAAGCTCCGTGGAGGGGCAGGATGGCCTAGTGGGAAGGACACCAATGTGGGGCTGGGAGACCAGGGTGTTCCCAGCTCTGCCTCAGACCTGCAGTGACCTTAGGCAAGGCCCCTGCCTCTCCGTGCCTCTGTCTCCCCTTTTGTCCACCTGAGTCTCTGGCGCAAGGCCCATGTCTCAATCTGTGCTGTGCAGCTCCCAGGACCCAGGGCCCTGATCTCAGCTGGGGGCTCCAGGTGCCGCCTTAACTCAAACAAGATAACCTGTTTCCTGCAAGCGTAAAGGTGAATCACACGCTGCCCGAAGGCCGTGAAAACCGAGCCTGCCACGAAGTGAGTTACGCTGCTGGGCGACAATGAAGTTACAGCTGAGACTCCGATGCCCTCCTAACGGAGATTAGCTTGTGAAACGGGAGCTATGCCCGGCTGTCTAATTCTTCTCAAATGTTTCTTTGATAAATCCCCCCCAGCTTTAGGAAAGTCCTTGGCTCCTACTGCTGCTGGGCAAGACCTTCCTCAGAGCTGATGGGACGCTGGCTTGGAGGCCCCATCACTTTTATACACAAAGCACAGGACACCCTCCCACCCCCACCTCAAATTCAGGCAAGAGAAGAGGAACATGTGAGAATAATTGACCTGGGGACATGGTGGGCTCTCCAGCACCTGCATTCTTTAAATCAAGACTGGACAGCCCTTTCTAGGAGCATGCCCTGGCTCAGTCAGAAGCTATGGCTTGAAGGAACCACTGAGTGAAGTTCCCTGGTCTGTACTGACTGATCATAATGGTTCCTTCTGGCCTTGCTCTATGAATCTACACCTTTGAACGAGAACCCCAAAATCTAGCAGCGTTTGGGAAACGTAAATGGAAACATTTTGGCCAGCTGGGCAAAAGTTCTTGGTTTCACCAAAAACGTTCCAATAATTGGCTGAAAAATGTTCAAGTTTTTGCCCGTTGAAAAAAATTGAGTTTTTCAAATAAAAAACCCCCAAACAATTTAATGGAAAATTTTGCTGACATTTTTCACAGGAAAGAAAATTTCCTGACCAACTCTACACTTGACACAGGCCAAACATACTCCTGCTTGGAAGTGCTTTGAGATCAGCCACCGGAAGGCACTGGAGAAAAGGCCAAACATTAATAGTCACCCACCAGTAATGGGAGGCTTCGCTTCCCGGCCCTCACTATGATAAAGATACAACAGATCAGCCCGTCGAGCTGGTACCACCACCTAAATTCACTTAATATTCTAGAGAGAAAACCCAACTCGGCCCTGACACTGTGAAACATGAGCCTCTCCGAGGGCCGGTGACAGGGCCAGGCCGCAGCCCTCAGGGATTACTAGCAATAGTTGCAAACGCAGGGAAAGCTAACGTATCCCATTTGCACCTCGGATTGTGACTGAACCCACGGTGCAGAGAAAGGATAGCACCGAGGGAGGCGGATCTGGCTTTGGAAAGGGGAGGGGAAGGAATAGAGGCTCCCAAGTGGATGATGCCGGGGTTATCATCCTCCCGATGGCCGGATTTCTCTCTCAAATGAAGTTGCTGAAGATAGATTTAAGCTGCACATCGATTTTCTTTCTGTGCGCGCTATCAAAGCTACTGACAGCAGTAGACAGGCTGAGAAAGATGCAGCACCCCAGAGCCATGGGGGGTTCTCCTCCTAGGGCTGCGGCTGGCCAGAGACACATCGCACAGCTGGACTATTAACAGGGCAAGACGTGGGCAGGACAGCCTGGAGAAGGGGGCTCCCGCTCAGCCCAGGGAAGCACCAAGGGCTTGAATGGAGAGTTGGGTCCCCTCTACCCGTGAGGCTGGCTCCACGTCCGCACTTACTGCCCAGAAGGTCTGAGGGACATCTCAGCTCGTCCTTGTTGTGGGGAGAGTCTAGAATATAGTTGGGGGTGGGGGGGGGAACCAAACAAGTCCCAGTTTTGCTCTGTGGCGAGTCAGTGCCAGAACTGAAGCTCCCCCTAAATTGGGAAACTTTAGCTCTGAGCCCAGCCTCATGCCTGGGAATGAACTCCCTTCTGTGCCCCCAGCTCCCCCGCCCCAGCCTGCGCCCTGATGCCTCCTGCCCTCCCCTCGGCTGCCCTCGCATGGGCCCAGCTGTCCCACCTTGGCTCCTGGGTCCCATCAGTGGCTCAGTTTTTCTAGCTGACAACTTCTTGTCTGCACCCCTCCCCTGCCCCTCACCCTGCCCGCTGCCCAACCTCTCCTGGCACCAGCCCCCTGGCTCCGAGAGCTGCTTGTACTCCCATGTCTGAGCAGCAGCTCTCACCACCCCCTGGGACAGCCGCTCTCAGCCTGGGGGGCACGGGCGCAGCGTTCTACGCAATCGGAGTAAGACCCGTGATCCCGGCCCTTCTGAACAGGAAGGAAGCATGCAGAGCGCGGCCAGCTCCCCCAGCGAAGTTCCATTAGATCATCTAGCCTGGCCTCCCGCATTACACAAAAGCCAGCCAGAGATTTTCACCCGCTTCCCCCTGTCCTGAGCCCAGTAACTTGTGTTGGGCTAACATGTCATCCAGAACGGCAGCCAGTCTGGCTCTGAGGACACCAAGGAATGGAGAATCCCCCACTGCCCTTGGGAGCCTCTTCCAACAGGTCACTGGGAAAAAACTGCCTAATTTCTAACTGGAATTTGTCTGGCTTCAGCTTCCAGCCTGGGTGCCTGTCCTGCCTTTCCCTGCGAGGTCAGAGAGCCCGTTAGTACCTGCTATTTTCTCCCTAGGAAGGTAGAAACAAGCTGTGATCACATCTCAGGCTTCTTGTTGGTGAACTCAATCTGTCAGTCTCTCTAAGCCTGTATTCAAAATAGAGCGTGAAGGAAGGGCCAATCCAAGAAGCTCCCGAGGAGAATGGAGCAGATTTTAAACCCCCGGGGTCGGAAAGGTGAAACTGCCACTTTCTGAGGGGCTCATGGATGCCACAATGAGAGAATGTGTTTCCCCCCCGCGTTAGGGGATGGGCTCCCACCTGGAGACAGCGGGTGGCATGCACCTCAGTGGCACGTCTGCCAGCAGAAACTGCAGCCTGGGCTCACCGGGTCGGTTGGGCCCCGACGCTTCGCCCTCACTGCCCTCGCTGCAGGAGTGAACAGAGCTGGGTCTGGGCACCCATAAAACAACCTCCTGGTTCGCATCCCCATCGGCGGTCCCAGCTGAAAGGCTGAATGGATCCTGGAGACAATTCCACCCCCGCTGCAGCCCATTCGCGATCATTGCCCATCGCCATAAAACTTCCTGTCATGAATGAAAAGCCATTGTTCCTCCACCAGGGATGAAACTGCCGAGTTTCCTCTGTAGTCAGGACCCCAGTGGTGATAAGTTTCCATCCATCCAGCTAGCGTTACAGTCACGTGACAGCAAGTCTGACCCGAGACCCCACCAATGCCAGGGAATTGAAAGGAAAGGGTTAAATGATGGTTTGAATCGACCCTGCTGCCTCAAGAGGCCATTCATCAATGAAAGGGGGGCCTGGGACAATGGGCTCAGCCTGGAAGCCCCACCTGCCTCCTGGGACTTTGCATCAGACCCTTCCCGCTGGAGGAACTGCAGACAATGGGTCTGAACCACAAGGATGGGAGCGGGGTCTGCACCATGCAGTCATTATGGATCTCTCAGCTCCCGCCCATTCACCACTGCACAGACCGTCTCCTCCCGCCCATTCACCACTGCACAGACCGTCTCCTCCCGCCCATGGCCATGTGTCAGCTGCGCTGGAGCTGGCCTGGCAGTTTCCATGGGAAGCACCAGGAGCAGAGCACTGGTGTATTTTCATTGTCTTTATTGCAGAAAAAGCCACAGACCGGGGACCCTCTGCCATAAGGGACCAGGGCCAGAACCAGCTCAGGTGTCCCTGTGGCAGGGATTGTCATTGCGCTGTGTTCCTACAGCACCGAGCAGGGCACACAGACGATTCCTCCGCCAGGGCTGGGACAGCGAATGCTCCGCGGTAGGTTTTAGGCTGTTAGCCAGCATTTCACACACGCTCCCCATGAGCCAGACACTGTGTTACTTGGTTGTTAAATCCTCCGCCCGCCTTGACTTTGAGCCAGTGCCTCTCGCTGCCCCACACACGCGGCTGGGTTAAAGACTTGAGCAGCAGCGCCCCCCGCTTCTCGGTCACGCCGCTCTTAGAAGGGCTGCTGTCGAGCCTCCATTCAAGATCATCTTATCAACGGTGCCACAGATGGGATCGATACTGGAATGACCTGAACAGCTGAGCAGCGCGGCTGCTCCGCGGGAGACGGGAATTGCTGCTCTGTACCGCGGTCACGGGGCTCTCTAACAAAACGTTTGGAGTCACCTGCCCTTGACCTCCCTAGCTTTCATTGAACAGCCCACCTGTATGCAATGCTGTGAGTCCATCGCCCCCAGTCCCCTCTCCCACTCCTACCTCTGTCTGCGTCAGCTCCCCGCCATCTCCTCTCACTCGCCCCTTCGGGCCGTCATTCCCACTTCACCTAGAACGGGCTCCCTGTTCCCAGGCACCCAGCACCATCCCCTCCTACACCCCTCTCCTCACCGCATCCCTGCACCCACTGGCGTTGGACGCACCACCTTACGTGTCTCCACTGTGTTAGACTCCTTGGGGCAGAGACCTTGGGCTTTCAAATGCCACGTACGCTCCGCAAACCAATAGCACTCAGCAAGGCGAACCCAGCTTCTTGCATTTGCACAGCCAGTTCATGCATCGTCCCAACTATTTGCTGTTCCCCTCCCGAAATGGACAAAGCAGAAAACCTGCCATGATTCCCCAGTCAGGGCATCTGAGCTAGATCAGGTACCACCATCTGACCTGATGAGCAGCCGCTCAAAATCCTCACCCCACAAGCCAGCTATTTCCAAAGGTACAACATCCCCCCCAAGCAGGGCATCTGCCCGTCACCTGAGCCGCCTTTCTCCCAGAGAGCAGGAGAGAGCTCCGTGTACTGTGCTAAGAACAAAGCTCTGCACAGCCCAGTGGTCTCTAGCAGCAAGCGCCCGGGAGGCCTGCTTTACGGACATGGTGCTTAGACACTGCACAGAAGCTGCTTGCCCCAGCCAGCTCTTCCCGACCGGCATCAATCACAGCAGTATTCCTCCAATCACACTGACAACTGCTCCCTTCCTACAGGGATAATTAGCCAGGTTCCCCCCTGCGCGGTCCAGAGATGGAGGGGAACACGGGAATGGCATGAGCCTCATGTCCAGGCCTGGGCCAAGCCAGCTCAGGAAGATGTTTGATGGGCTTGGATCAGATTCAGAGGATGAGCCCGGGGACGGCAGCACTGAGGAAAGTGACAGATGTCACCCGTCTGCCTCCTAATGGGTTGAAGGGGTTGGAGGGTTTGAACTTGGCTTAGCAGCCACTTAAAATAGCAGAACGCACCCGGGAGCGCTGGCAGCAAGAGGCGAGGCCCTGGTGGGGGTGGAAAGGGGGGATGCTGACGTGACCAAGAGCAAGGGATATTTGTACTTACCACTCAGCACCTGCCTGCTGCCGCAGGAGCCCCTCCCACCCCCCATTCCCCAGCATCTGACGCGGGCTGCACATTACAAAAGCCAGGGAAGGGTGCTAAGGCATCGGATGAGTCGGACACAGGTGCCACGAGCCATGCTGGCCGCAGCAGAGAGCAGATTTCATGCTCCGTAGCCAGTCGGGGGAAGGGCTGTACAGCCACAGATTGCAGTTTGGCATCCAACTCCCAACCAAGACCCTGTGAGCCGGTGCGTGCTGCGTGGGCATCGTGAAATCCTTCCGCCCCACGTGGCCCGACTGCAAAGCTCTGCGCCGGGAGGGGCCTGTGCCATGGGAAGGTCCTTGGAAACTGACCTGATCCTGGCAAAAAGTCATCTCATGCTTTTGCACCCAAATACCAGCTTCTGAGAGATCACCAAAGCCAGCAGCTCGCATGGGCTGTTTGCTCTGCAGCACTAGGTCACCACTCAGGCACTGAAATCGCCACTGAGCGTCGGGGCTCTCTGCCGGGCCAGCCAACCAAGGCTGCATTCATTGGGTTCCCAGGCTCTTCCTTCACCCACGTCCTCCCACTGCTTTACCACCCGGTCACCAACTGCGCCACTCAGCTTGGTGTGGGGGCCGAGAGCAATTCTCTGTCCACGTACCTGATCATATGTGCTCCGTACAGAGGTTCTCACCTGCCCCTGTTGTCAGCTCTGCTCCCATAGGGTCTGTCCCATCCTCTTCCTGGGCCCCTGCTGAGCACCCAGGTGGCACAGACAGGACCTTCCATAACCCATATGCTGCAGGGAAACAAAGACAAGAGTATCAGCTGGGAGAGGGCCAGGGTGCTCTCACTCCAT
Source organism: Eretmochelys imbricata (assembly GCF_965152235.1). Taxonomy (NCBI): domain Eukaryota; kingdom Metazoa; phylum Chordata; order Testudines; family Cheloniidae; genus Eretmochelys; species Eretmochelys imbricata. Next base: position 14,882,167 of record NC_135598.1, read on the forward strand.
CTGCCAGGAGCTGCTGCCATAAGGAGGTTCTCCCTCCAGCTGGGGCGTAACTGGCTCGCTTGTCTGCTCAGCCCCCGACCACACTGGCTATGGACCCTGCACTGCCAGCCAGGGCAGTGGCTTTAGTGACCATATTAACGCTTAGCTCCTGCTTTAGCTTTCAGTCTCTGCAAGCATTACAGAGACATGGGCAGGGCTGGTCTGCCAATTTTACAGATGGGCAAGTTCCTTCCCAGGCCACATTGCCTAAGGTCATACAGGGAGTCAGCAGCAGAACCAGGACTGAACCCAGGAGTCCTGACTCCCTATTCACCAGGTCTCCCTGCAGCCTAGCTGTAAACCAGCAGCAAGTAGAGCTTTGCTTCAGAGACCAGTGGGTTTTACAACAGGGCGTCCAAGCTATGCCCTGGCGTTGTGTGTTCCTGGCAAGCCACTAGCCTTTAGTGGCCACGAGCTCATGACACTGCTAGCCGAGAGGCCCCCCCACCCTTACCCCAGTATTTTGGGGTCCCGGGAGCCCGACAGGCTCTGCAAAGCTGTCACGGCACAAAGCAGGGGAGGAGCTGGGTTTGAGAGAGCGAGACCTGCAGGCACATGGAGCAGGATGGTAGCTGGGGAGGAGGAAGTACTCCTTCTCCTCACCCTCTGGGGTTGTGCTTTGAGCTGCCTAGAAAGCAACCAGTGTAAACGTCTGCTCCATGGTGCCAGGAACAAAGAGCTCTCAGCCCGCACTTCTCCACCACAGAACTCAAAGCGCTTTGAGGTCAGCAGTTTTATCCCTGTTTTACAGGAGGAAACTGAGGCACGGAGGGGGGAAGGGACTTGCCCAAGGTCACCTAGCAGGCCAGTGAGAGAGCCAGGAACTAGAACCCCAGGCTCCTGAGTGCTAGTCCAATGCTGTAGCCATTAGGCCATGCTGCCTCCGTCCAGTAATGGGCCTTGCTCTATACCAGTGCAAGGAGAACAGCCATGGAGGCCATGTTTCTGAGCTGCACGGGGGCCACGGCCAGAGAGCTCTAGGGCAGGGCAGCCTGCTGGGTATGAAGGGCAGAAGCCCCTGAATGGGGAGACCCCAGGGGTGCAGAGGGCGAGGCGAGGGGGGAACCCACCCTGGAGCGCATGGGGTGGGAACTAGAGCGTAAATCACTCACCCGCGGGAACAGGCTCCGGCCGAGCGACCCCCTGCAGCCTCTGTCGCTCCCCTAGCGCTCGGGGCTGGGCTCAGAGGGCCCCACGCTGCTCACCAGCCCTGGGAGCAAGGCAGAGGCTAGAAACGCCCCCCCTCAAACCAACCCACCGGGCAAGGCCAGGGCCCCTGGGGCTGTAACAAGGCTGGCGGGCAACAGAGAAAATCACAAGGGACCCCGGGAGCTGAGCCCCCCACCGCTCCCCACACGTCAGCGTTTGCAAGGGGCCCAGGAGCGCTTGCTCGGCCTGGGGGGAGCCGAAAGCCCGCCCCCCACGCAGCTCTCACGGCTGTCCCCCGGCAGGCGTCCCCGACCCCCCGATACAGGGCAGTCACAGCCCCAGAGGGCCATGGCGTTTACCTCAGCTGCTGGAGCTTATTCTTTTGGCCTTGGAGGTCCCCGCTGGCTCCCAGCACAGCGGCCAAGAGGGCCACTGCTTGGCCATCGGGATCCACGCACTGGGAGTCCACGGCGAACACCAAACCCGCCAGCCAGCCGGAGCTGGCTGCAGGCCCCAGGGCCCATCTGAGGGAGCCAGGGAGGGCAGCCGGGGCCGCCAGGGGCTGCGAGGAGGCTGGGCGGCGTGGCCCGGGGCTGAGGGATGCTGGGAGCGGCCCCAGGAGGATGTTTACACAGCAGACACTGGATTAAGTGGGGCCTCGTCTGCCCCACCGCTGGCCGAGCTGGGACCAGAGCCCCACACGGCCGCCTCCGTTCATTCACTTTGCTGCTTGCCTCTGAGAGCCGAGCTCAGGCTCGCAGCCGGCCTTAGGGCCCAGCAGTAACAGGCCCTTCCCTTCACAGCCCCCCCCCAAGGGACAGAGCCCCCCTACTGCTGCACAGTGCCCCCACGGCCGCTCAGAGCCCTGAGAGAGGGGCTGAGCTCAGTCACCAGGCCTGGGCTCCCCTCTAGCGACGCTGTGAGGAAATGCAGGTCCAGGCTGCCAGGGCCTGGCTCCCCAAGGGGTTTGTGCACCAGGCCAACCTCCTATATAGCTAGGCCAGACTGGGGCGATTTACTTGAGGGCTTGTCTACACATGAACCTTAATCCAGAATAAAGGAGGGTGTGGATGTAAAGCAGATTAACTCTTCCTGGTTAATGCCACATGTGGACACGTTTGTTCAGGAATAAGAGTGCCTTATTCCAAATTAATTTAATCCACTATAAATTTAAGACACTAATTCAGAACAAGACACTGTTATTCCAGAATAAAAACATACACATAGGGAGTTAATCAGGGGTAATTAAGACACTTTACATTCACACCCTCCCTTATTCCACATTAACTTCCCTATGCAGACAAACAGTTATTTCAAATGAGCTTAATCCACATCTGAAGTGGATTCATTTTTGGAATGACATGTTTATTGCAGCGTAAGAGCATTCACACAGGGAATAATTTAGGAGCAGTTCATCTGGACTAACTCCCTTTGTAGCCAAGCCCTTAGTTTTCAGGCCAACATAAAGCCTGTTTTACTCCCCTTAGTGCACCCGCCACAGGGGACTGCAGTGCACCCATGCAAAGATCCCCCCTAGAGCCAGGCCTGATGCGCCAGCCCTCCAGAGATCACTGCATCAGGACAGCACCTTCCCTCGCACAGCGTGCTACCAGGAGCGGCTCTGGGTCCCCTTTGTTTTTTGCTTGCTTGGGCAGTTGCGCTCTCAGAACTTGGGGTGGCAAATTTTTTGCTTGGGGCCTGCCTCGCCCTGGAGACGTTATAAAGAACCAGCCAGCCACTGTGTCTTTGCTGTTGCGGCAGGCTGAGTGTGGGTCTGTCCCCCCCTAACCTGAGCCTGCAGGGGTTATAAAACAACCGTACTTTATACGGAGACGGTGCAACTGGCTGAGGGATGCTAACATAGAATCGTAGGACTGGAAGGGACCGCGGGAGGTCATCTAGCCCAGGCCCCTCTCGCTGAAACGCAAGTGGGAGAATGTACAAGCTGAGGGGTAGCATTAAGCTAGGCCTGGCACTCGGCTCAAGGCTGGGAGTTCAAAGTTTGCCAGCATCAGAGGCAGGAGGAGTAAGTGACCTGGGGTGATGAGGTGCAACGCGAAGAGCTGTGGCATAAACAAGTTACCACAAATCATGAAATCTGAATGGCATTTTTTGGGGGGGTCGGGCATTTAGTAATGCCCCTTGCTGTTAGTGCATTGAAAATGTTAATGAATGTCTTGACACAAATAGCTCTATCACCAATTAGAACATTAATTATGGTTACCTAGGAGGCCGCATATGGACAAGAGGTGGAGATTTAATTATCGATGGCCAGGGATGTTAATATGTAAACAAAGGGGTACAAAAACTGATGTAGGGATATTTACCAGTGGGGCATCAGAAGGACATAGGCAATTTATGGTGCCCTCCACTGCCTGTCTCTTCTGTCTCTATTTTCATTGCTCCATGAAGTTGTAAGTACGTCAACTTTGTGGACAGCTTTATACTTTGTGTCCATTTATTGCCCAGTGTTTACCGTTTGCTTTGGCTTTTGATTAGAACTTTTGGGTGTCCGTGTGTCGCTAACCCATCTCAAACTCAGCCCGAATACATTTTTCTCAGGTCGCCATTTGAGTCCCGAACCTGTTGTCTGTGATCAGTTTGATTTTGCAAATTAAATCCATTCAGGGCTACACTGAGGGTGGGGCTGGCCCACATGGGAGAGGCTGATGCATTGTGGAGGAAACAGCTGGGCATGTGCCATGAGTTTGGTGGGGTCTCAGCTGAGTTCCCAGTGAAGAACAAACCAATCCCATTAACTAAGACAACTCTTCCCCGGTGCTGATGGCTGCTGCAGAGTCTCCACTGGCTGGCTGGGCCATGGAGCGGGGGCATGTGCCTTCCTCTATCCCTTAGCCCCTTGGTGTAGTTATGCTCCCAGCAGCGCAGGGATCAGCCGTTCCAGCCAGATCGGATTCACTGGCCACTTTGCTCAGGTGTTAAAAATGCAACATGGCAAATTAACTAAAAAGCAAAAAATTAGATGCAGAAAAGCCCTAGCAAGGCTGCCAGGGGCTGTCTTGATGTGCCAGGAGCAAGTCTCCCTCTGCCCTTGTGATGCCAAATAACCTTGCTGAATATTTACAGACTGCCACTTTGGCTGGTTCTCAGACCTGCCTGGCTGCAGCTCCCACTTTAATCCTTTAATCTCCTGCCAGAGGTGTCTGAACATCAGCTCTGAAATACCCGCCGGGGCAGGTTCAGATCCCAACCAGGCTGCTTCCTCCCTGTCAGGTGGACAAAATGAACTCGGGGGGTTCTTCAGACCAGGTCTTAATCAGGCTGTTTGCTCTGCTCAGTGTTTGTGGCAGAGACTCATGGGCTGTGGCTGCTCCGTGCCCATGGGGTCCTGGATGTGCCACTCACAAGGTCTGTAGATCAGCTGTTCTGAGGGGCTGTGAACGCTGGAACCATGTTTCGTTGGACATGAGCGCATTGAGCCGGCTGGCGGGCATGATATGCGAGATGGCTCATGGACTCTGCCTTTCCTCGGGCCTCTAGCCTGCACTCTTCCATCTAAGAGAAACTCGGCAAATACAGACATGGTCTGAGACCACATGCCTCTGCCAAGCTGTCCTGCAGCAGCTCAAGAGCGTGAGTGGCAGCCTGTTAGGAAGCAGGGCACGAACCCCAACCTGGCTGTGAGCGCCATGCTTAGATCTGACGAGCCCATTATTGCGTGTGAACTCTGCAGGCACCATAACCACCTAGCCACGGAATCACAGACAGTCCCCTGGGATACTCTGATCTGTCTTGCCACCCAGGTGAGCCTGCCTCTGAGAGAGATGGTCCCTTACACCAAGAATCACAGCAATATTCAGGTTACTCCCAGTCCCAAAGGGCCGTCACTTACCCCAGGTTAAGTGCACCTCAGATCGCACACCAAAGATGACACACGTAGCCAATCCTATACTAACCTATCTAAAGATTTATTCTATAGAAAAGGAAATCCGAGTTATTTATACAGTTAAAGCAGGTAAACAGATGCACACAAATGAGTTCCAATCTTCAGTTTGAAAAAGTCACAGACGCTTCTATGCTATGCAAGCTCTGTGTCTCCTGCATGGCTAACCCGGGCTGAGCAGCTGGGGATCTTTTGCTTATGCCTAGCGAGTCTTGTCCTATGCAAAGAAGCATAAAGATCCAGTTCCTCCTTGTGAGGGGTTTTTATTCCCTTCTCCTCTTCTGCTCTGAGTTGAAACTCAACTGATGGGACATGGGAGGAATTCACGGGCGAGACTCATCTTAATAGGGTGAGGGAGTGTAAACAACCAAGTCTTTTGTCCACATTAACGTTCCGCTCTAGTCCGTCTGGTGTGGCTGGGCCTTCCTTGTAGGCTGGCGGTAACGCCTGCCGTCGGGGGCCAGCATTTCACACTAATCGCTCTCGCTCCAGTCCGGGGCTTTACACAGTTACAGAGGCTGACAGCGCATATGCTCAGCTATTACCTTACAGGGTGGGATACAGAGTTTGACTGAGATTAACGCACGTAGCAACTCACAGCAATTCGCTGAAGTCTAAACACTAAGCACATGCTGATAATTCTACTACCTGGTTTATCACTACGAACCCCCGGGGAGCCAGACTGGTGCCCGCTGTGTATTTGTCAGCGGTCAGCTGAGGCCTGGGGACGGCGGCATGAGCTGCCACCTGGCCTGCCAGCGTCACAGCCTCAAACCCCCAAGTGGCAGCAGGCTGCTTGGAGATCAGCGCGCAAAGCCACTCGCCGGCCGCTCCCGACCGCATTGTGTGGTGTCTAGTGACTCCGTGGGGCTTGTCCCTCCTACCCACCCAGAGCTGGCACTAGGCATACGCAGGCTAAGCAATTGTGTGGGGCCCCGAGAGGCTCAAGGAGGCCCCCTATTGGCTTTATTCTTCCAATTTTCATAAGAACTTGCCTGTTTTCGTACTGGCTTCTCCCCTCCGGCTAAGCACGAGCCGCTGCAAGGGTGAGTGGTTCGGACAGCAGAGGGGCTGGTGGCAGGCCTGCAAACCGATCACTCGCTGCTGCAATTGACACGCACTCGGGTTCGTGCAGCCGAGCAGGAAAAAACATGGCTTGTGTGCATTGCGGAGAATCACTGCAAACTGTGACCGAGATGCGGGGAGGGCTCCCGGACAGGGGTTGGGGGAGAGATGCGTACCATCCTTCACAGAACCACAAAGACATTTACCCTCAGATGCCCCTTAGAAGGGGTGCGGCATTATCCATTGGCTGCCAGGTAGGGAAACTGAGGCACAGAGGAGGGACGAGACGTGTGTGAGATCAGCCAGTGAGTCAGTGGCAGAGCTGGGAACAGGACCCAGGAGTCTTGCATCCCAGGGCTGTGCTTTGGTCACACCACTCTGCCCCTTAGCAGTGAGTGTTGAGGGGGAAGGCAGGGCAGGGTGGAGAGGAGGGTGGATGGGGGAGTGCGTTAGACGCCTGGGGAGGGCAGGAGGGGTTTTTTTGGCCAATCCTGGGCTGAACAGTACAGATCTTGGCAGGGGGTCAGACTGCATGACCCCTACGGTCCCTTCTAACCCTATGGTTCTATGGTCCCTTGCCTTGTTTGGCCGGGACACTTCAGTCCCATCCCTAGACCACCTCTCAGCCCAGAGTCTGGTCTCTGGGGGAGGCAGCCCCCCTAGGTCCCAATCCTGCACCTGATTCTGCGCGGGCCCAGAGGGGCCCAGCAGAGCGGAGGGGGCAGGAGCGCAGGGGGACCCCCATCTCCAGGGGGTTCTTACTCCTCCATTGGTCTGCTCCTGCCTAGTGCCCGGGTGCTGCAGAGCTTATGGAGGAAAGACAGAGCCACACCCGGACAAAGCAGAGTTAAAATGCTTCCACTGTGCCCAGTGCTGATCTCCGGGAGGGGCGCTCCCGCCTACCATGCCAAGGGCTGGGCTGAGGCTCCCTATCACCATGGGAGGGTGCCTGGGGCTCGGACAGTCTCCTGAGCGCGCCGGGTGCTACATGCCCAGCTTGCTGCTGCAGTACTCCACATAGTCAAACTCCTCGATGGCGAAAGTCACCCGGCTCCACTGCTTGGTCTGTTTGTTCCCGTCCGGTGTCGCCACCACGAAGTTTTTGATGGAGAGGACGGGCAGCGTCACGCTGCGGTAGATCATCTCCATGCCCCAGGCCTGCATGGACAGACGAGGGACACATCACCTGGACGGACAGTCAGGACCCACCGCAAATCGCCGGGACCAAAACGGTCACACATCTGGGCGACGGGGCTTCCGATCTGATCCCCAAGCTGAATTGTACAAACGGCTCCAAGTCATAGACGGGTGAGTGTATATACCTGAACCACACACACCCAGTCACACACAAACCGACACACACACACAGACACATGCTCACACTCACTCCCACATACACCCAAGATCCAATGGCTGGAAGTTTAATGCAGAAAAACTCACACTGGAAATTCTGAAATGTGAATAATTAGCCATCAGCGCAGACCCCACTATTCCCAATTGCCAGGATTTAATATTTGATGCTTTCCTTAAAGCCCCAGCTCCTGGAGTCATGTGATGGGGGGGGAAATCTCAGCTTTCCCTTAAAAGAAAAAGGAAGTTTCTTGCCCTCATGGCTCTGCAGAAAAGCTGGGAGGAGGGGAGCTGTGACTCCTAAAGGCTCAGAAACCACCTTTTTAGAAACCTCATGATTTTTGAATGTTTGGGGCTGGCAGCCTGGGATCCCCAAGGGATGTGTGGGTTCTCCGTCACTTGGACTCTGTCCATGCAAACTGGGAGTATTTCCAATTTGACCCCAGGGCCAGCTTACCCAGTAAGGGAGAGTCACCTATGAAAGCAGCTAACAGCGTTGCCCGGCCCCAGCGGGTTCCCCAGCCGCGGACTCACCTGGCCGCAGCTGGCACAGCTGATGCTGCCCCCTGGCTTCCAGTCCTTGAAGTTCCGGGGAATCTCCACTTTGGCGGACGTGGCGTTGTAGTAAATCCTGCAGGAAATGCACCAAGAGCCGTTGCCATAAGAAGCTAAGAAGAGGGTGCTTGTGAGCCAAGAGTGCAGAGCTCTCAATTGGAGCCAGCACGCAGCCACCTGGGGAGGGGAGCTGCCCTCCCACCGCCCAGGAAGAGGGACAATCCCAGCCCCAAGTACAGCCAAGCTGTTCCCTGGAGCAGACGGGAATGATCCAGGCCTGACGGGGCCGAAAGACGTGTCTCTCCAGGATCTTGCTAGGGAGCCCTAGCCCCGCAGGGAGTCCCAGCGCTGAGTGAGGGGCCAGCAGGGCTGCCAGGCAGGGGGCCTCAGCGCAGAATGAGAGAGGTCTGAGGGCAGGGGGTCAGGGGGTCAGGGAACATCTAGCGACTGTCCCCAGATTCCCTTGGCCCAGTGGGTGCTGGCAGGCGTCTGCCCACCTCCCCTCCCAGCTCTGGCAGCCCACAGAGAGCAAATGGCCGGGTGCCTCTGGGGGATATGGGGGCCGTTGCCTGAGGATCTGGCTGCGGGCAGGGCTCCGCTCACGTGGGTCCCCTCCCCGGTCCCCATCCCCCCTAGTCCGCCCTCACTTGAAGTCTGGGTTGACGTTGACGTGGTGCATCTTCTCCACGGTGCGCAGGTCGCTGCCGTGGCACACGGCCACGTTGCAGTTTATACAGTGGAGGCGGACGGCGTCCGGCTCGTGCAGCTGCCGCTTCTGGTTGCCTTCAGCCCTCTTCACCTTCCGGCTAACGATGGCGCTTCGCTGCAGGGCTGCGATCTGTGGGAGGGGCAGGGCAGCTCAACGGGGGTGTGGCGGGAACACCACGGCAGGCGAGACACCCACAGACACGCGGCAAGAGGCACCACCAGCCCCCTCAGCTCCGCTCTGTCCCCACCGCCGGCCTGGGGCGGGCACGTGGGGGCCTTAGCACCGACCAGGCTGTCTGAGCAGCGTGGCTGGGGTGGAGAACGGGGCCTGAGGTGCCAGTGGGCCCAGTGCACCGGGAACGCCCCTCTGCACCATGGCGCGTGGACACGGGCCGTGCTGAGTGCCGGCCCCCTCACCGTGTCCAGGTACTCCTTCTCCGGCATGGCCTGCACCTCTTCGATGACTCTTTGCGTGAGCTCCTCCAGGGTCTCGTTCAGCCGCTCCCGCGACACCTCCTTGCTGTTGGCCTTGGCGAGGACGGAGTACAGACTGTTCTTGGCGCGGGCGCGGCCCCTGGCCTGTGCAAACGGGGACGCGCAGTCGGGTCACGCCTGAGGTCAGCTCAGGAAGGAGCCCAGGGAAAACGCCGGCAGCGCCCCTCCCCACACCCTACCCAGGAGTAGGGGGATGGGAGGTCTGCAACGCCCCCTAGCGAGGGGGTTGGGGGAACGCTGAGCCCACTGGGTGTGGGCGGCTTCGCCATCCTCTGGTGCTGGCAGATGGCACTGGGGATGCAAGACCTCGTGGGCGCAGCCCCCCCACCAGCATGCCTAGACCCTGGCCTGCAGGGAGCCCCCCAGAGAGCAGTGGGGAGTCTGGTCTCTGTGCCCCATGTGGCCCTGGCCTCGCTGCACAGCTCCTGCTCCTGAGCTCTGCACCTGCTGCATCGAGAGGGACCCGGCTGCGAGCGGCACCCAGCAGGACTCCAGGGAGCCGGGGGCCAGGTGTGTGTCAGACAGACCCAGTCAGGTGGGCCTGGGACAGGCGGCTTCCCCCTGCACCGAGGAAGGCAGCAGCTCGCCCCACCCCATGGAGCCGAGACGCACAGCCCAGCCTAGTGCTCGGTCTCTCGGAGCCAGGAGGGAGGGATCCGGGGAACAAGGGAAGAGCCTGGCCAGGACCCGGGAGCGGCCAGCTACCTGCACCATGGCAATCTCGTTGGTCATCAGCCCGTAGCGAACCACAATGTTGCATTCTGGGATGTCCAGGCCCTCCTCGGCCACGCTGGTGGAGAAGAGCAGGTTGAAGTCTCCCTTGCGGAACAACTTGATCACATCTTGCTGCTCGTTCTGGGAAGAGAGAAGGGACGGAGCTGTCGTTCCCGCCCACGGCGGGCCTGGACCCAGGTGCTGCAGGGGCCCGTTCCAGGGTCCCAGGCAGGCCTGTCTGCAATCGCCCAGCCGCCGGGCTAAAGGACAACAGGGAACCTTGGAAAGATGGGACCTGGGACACAGAGTCTGAAGCTGCAGCTCTGCATGGGGACTCCCCAGGACACGGCCCCAGGGCCCCCCAGGCCACGACAGGGTGAGAATCACACAGATTAAAACTACTAACTCATTCCTTCCCTCCCAAATGCGAGGGGACAGGTCCCTCACGCTTCTTTCAGCTCACCCAGTGGGGTGGGGTGGGGCAGGAGAGGCTCCACGGGGAGGCCCTTGTGGTTAGAACAGAGGAGGGGGTGGGAGTCAGGATTCCTGGGTTCTTTTCCCAGCTCTTGGAGGGGCTGGGACTCCAGGGTTCTCTTCTCCCAGCTGCGAGAGGAGACTGGGTCCTAGTGGGGTACAGCTTGGGGGTCAGGACATCTGGGTTCTCTTCCCAGCTCTGTCACCAGCCTGGGGAGCACGGCACTTGCTTCTTTGTGCCTCAGTTTCTCGCTCCTCTCTCAAGAGGGTGTGTGCGTGCAAAGCTCCTGGAGCTCCTGGGCTGAGAAGAGCCATGCTGGGCACTGCTGCCTTCACCCCACCTGCCTCCTCCCTCGCACACACCCACCCACCTGGGTCATGTGCTTGGTCTGGTTGCTATAGCCGGCTCCAGTTAGGACAGCTGCCTTAATGCCCAGCCTTGCCAGCTTCGCGTTCTCCTGGATCCACTTGTGCAGGGCGTGGGCGCTCTGGCGCGTCTTGGTGAAGATGATGCCGCGGGAGCTGTCTGGGGTCTTGAACTGCTCCTGGAGGATCTCCTCCAGCTTGCTCAGCTTGGGGTTCTCGTAGCGCGGGTCGCTGGCCAGAGCCAGCAGGGCTGTCCTGTTCTCTGCAACGGGACGCACAGGCGGATGAGCACTGCAGCTCTGAGCCAGCGAGCCCCCGGGCTCATTTACAGCACACGCACCCTGGCCCAGGATTCAGCCCCAGGGCCTGCAGCGCGAAGAGCACAGACTTCTACCGCTGAGGTGAAAGGAGCGACTCTGGTAGCTGGCAGCTGCAGTAGGCTCTTATCCGCTCCTGGGGACCGGCCCCCCTCCCCACCATGGGTTACATTAATCCTTACGCTCTTCACACGTAATGGACATCTGGCAGCGAGTCCTCCCAGAGAGAGGTCCCATGCCCCTAGCACTGTGAGGGGCAGCGTGGCCTAGTAGTTAGGACACTGGACTGGGAGTCAGGACACATGGGTTCTAGTCCCAATTCTGCCACTTGCCTGTCTGGGCAGGTACCTTCCCCCACTTCCTGGGGAGGGTTCTCTGGCCTGCCCTATGCAGGAGGCCTGCCTAGATGAGCACACTGGTCCTAGCTGACCCCTCCCCTTGCTTTGTTATGGGCTCTCCAGGTCCCCCCCGTATCCCGCTTCCAGCCCTCACCCTCAAAGGTGCTGACGAGGAAGCGCTCCGTGGGGTCCTGCAGAACCTTGGTGGCCTTTTCCAGCTGGTAGAAGTCGTCCAGGGCGCTGAAGGCGTCGATGGCACGCACCGTGTCATTGATCAGCAGCGCGTCGTTGTACTTCCGCAGGTGGATGGCGCACGTACGCTTCTTACGGCAGAACGACTCGGCTCCTGGGGACGTAGGAACAAAACCGCTGTAGCGGCTGCTGAGGGCCAAGCCCCCGGCACGGTGCCTTGGACAGTCACTGACAGCGGGGCCAGTGCGGGGACCGGGCTCCGGACTCCTGGGTTCTATTCCTGGCTCCGGGAGGGGAGTGTATCTAGTGTTAGAGCAGGGGAGGCTGGGAGCCAGGACTCCTGGGTTCTATTCCCAGCTCCAGGAAGAAAGCATGTTGCAAAGGCCCATTACACAGTGAGGAGGAAAAGGCAGTAACAGAAAATACCACGCTGGTGACTGTGGTTACTGAGCAGTATAACCTGGCTCAGTCCCCCACAGCAGCCGGGGGGCGGGATCAGAGGCCCAGGCTATCCCACAGGAGGGGCGGGGTAATTCCTTCCCCGGATCACTTTGCGCCTTGGTGCATGAGGCTGCACAATCCTTGGGATCGGATTCATGGCTCGGGTCACTGCAGGCACTGTTCCGTGCAAAAACCCTGCAGGACTATTAGCTTCCTTCCCACCCTGCAGCAGGGAGTTCCACAGCTAAGGGACATGCTGAGGATTCTGCCCTCTCGCAAGCACTGCCATTGGGATCTGCGTGGGTGCCCGTTCTGGAGCCCAGGTGGTTTATTTAAGCCATTTGTGTGTAGACACAGTAACGCCTGGAGGGATCCCATTGTGCTAGGCACCACGTGGGCACATGATAAGAGACTAGCCCTGCCCCTTCAGTTGAAAGAGAGGATCGTTATCGCCATTTTACAGGTAGGGAAACTGAGGCACAGAGCAGTGAACTGACTTGCCCAAGGCCAGGCGGAGCTGGGAATTGAATCCAGAGCTCCCGAGTCCCAATCCAATGCCTGAGCCACAAGCCCAACCTTCCTCCCCCTGATTAGCTCTAGATTTCTACGGATCCTCCCAACCCCCATGCACTGGGGCACAGCCCCTCACCTTCCGTCCCCAGCTCGACAACGCGCTGCTCGTAGATCTGTGTGCCGAAGTCCTGCGGCACGCCGCGAACGTCCAGGTACTGGTGGATGTGGGCCATGGTCTCCTTCAGCTTCCTGCCCAAGGGATCCTGGAGAGCAGAGTGTGGCGGGGGAGCTCAGAGGGGCTCAATGTCTCCAGGGGAAGGCTGCTGCCCGCGGCGTGCCCTGAGGGCACGGTGCAAGCCGGGTCGCAGGCTGGGACCACAGGGGACCCAGCTGATTATGGGATGGGCTGTGAAGGGCCCTGGCTCGGCCACCCCTGCCCACCTCCCAGGCTCTGACCTAAGCGGAGCTGACTGAGGGGTTTAAACCCCGAAGGGCTGTCACTGGCCTCCCCTGCAGTGGGGTCTCTCTCTTCTGCCCTGGGGTCCGCGCCCATGTGCAGCTCCGAGAGCCCTATACCTGCAGCCTCTCGTGGGACACATCGTACTGCTTCCTGGGCTGCGGGACCTGAGCCTCCAGGTGGACACGGTGCTTCTGGGACGACATGATTTTGGCGGTGTCCAGGTTGGCGCAGATCTAAAAGGGTTAAAACACCCCCCCCCCCCCGAGAGCAGTATGAGCCACATGCCAGCCCCTCCGGCATCCTGCTCTGAGCCACAGGGACTAGTCTGGGGCCAAAGGGCACATGCCTGGACGCACTGAGCTGGGAAGGTCCCAGTGCAAAGGAGGAGGTGGGGGGGATATCCCAGATGTACCCAGGCAGGGATACCATCAGCATCCCAGCGTGGCACCAGCAGCCACTCACACCCCCACACCCCGAGGACATCCCCTGACAGACGCCAGAGGGAACAACACTGCAGCTCCGTGATCCATGTGGCTGCCGTGGCTAGAATCTCAGGTGTGTCAGGTGACCAGATGCCGAGGAGATGGGCTCCCTTGGTGGACAGCTTGCACGGCCCCAATTTCGTCTCCAAGGGCCTTTTCCAGCAGCCAAAAGACAAGCCTGGTGCAATCTCAGGGAGGTGCCGCAGTTCCTGGGCCACTGGGGTGGCAGCCAGCCACGTCCCCCTCTTAGCTGGGATGCGGGGCACGAGGAACGCTCCACTCACCTGCAGGATGTGCTGCCTGGCCCCCTGGAAGTTGGTGGCCCCCCCGGTGCCGGGAGAGGCGGTGAGGCCCAGGATCTGCGGCAGCTTCCGCTCGCCTCTCATCTTGCGCTCCAGGTAATCCTCCATGATCTGGTTGTAGACGCCGTCCTTGTGGGTGTGGTGGCATTCGTCAATCACCAGCAGGGAGAAATCTGCCCAGGGAGACGAGGCTGAGCCAAGCTGAGGGGCCTGGAGAGAGGCTGATGGGGATGGGGCGTGGGAAGAGGCTCCGGAAGGAGCGGGAGTGACTAGGGTGCTAGCTGAGGACCCGGGGTCAGTTCCCAGCTCTGCCACAGACTCCCTGGGGCGCCTTGGGCACGTCACTTAGCCTCTCTGGGTTGCAGTCCCCAGCTGCCAAATGGAGACATCAAGTCTGGGAGGATTTCAAGGCGCAGATGCTTCAGCAAGGGGACCGTGTGGGCAGGTGGGCAGAGCTAGGGTCTGCTCTGTGAGGTGACCAGCAACTGCCGGGGGCAGGGGAATGACACTGTCTTGTCTGCCTCCCACGGACTCCAGATCAAATGTGGGCAGTTTACAAAACATCAGCACTAGCCCTTCTCCCGCCCTTTGATCTCCAAGGCAGGGCAGGCTCACTGTCCCCACTGTATCGACAGGGAATGAATCGGCCATCGTCATGTTGTGGCCTGGCTCCCAGCCCAGGGCTCTGCCCAGGGACCAGCCCTTTTCTCTCGCTCCCACCATCTCCATCCCCCAGGATCTGAGAGTCAAGCTGGGTTTTCTCGCTGGCTTGTGCACAGTCAGCAGTAACCAAAGGCCAGATCCTCAGCCGGTGTCAATCAGCACTGACATCGGCACACCCAACTGACCTGAGCTGGGGATCCGCTCCTGAGATCCCAGCCCCACGTGGGACGGCTCCCATCCCGCCGGGCTCCTACCTGTCAGCTCCACGTGCATGTCCTGGTCCTGGCTGGTCAGGGCGTTCTGCAGGATCTTCGCTGTGCAGATCACCAGGTCGCTCAGCTTCACCTCCTGGGAGAAGAAGAATTTCCGGTCGCTGTCGCTGCTGATGGGCGTGACCTGGAAGCGATCCCGCAGCGCGTGGAATTCCTGCGTGTAGTGCTGATCTACCAGGTGCACCTAGCGACCCAGCACACAAGAGACGCCCGGTGAGGCTTGTGTGCTGAAGAGCGTCAGCCCAGAACCTTCCCTGAGCTCAGGGTGGGGTGGAGAGCAGGGTCTGGGGAGAGCCCTGGCTGCTGAGCTGAGCGACCTCCCATGGACAACAGAGGCCAAGCAGAGCAGCCCCTGCCCACCCCGAGCCAGCGACGCCCGGCCGGTCTAGGGGGCTCCAGCGTAGGAGCAGGTGTTTGGGGACCCTCCCTCCTTAGCATGGGTCCTCGGCAGGTTTTGAACCCAGGACCTTCAGCACAGCCCTCTCCATCACTGGAGCTAACAGGGTAATGCCATTAGCTAGCAGCAGTAGTAAGCTGTTATCCTCTCACATGGACCAGCTATGCAGAGAACACAGCACACAGTGCTGGGGTGCCATGCTCGGCCGTGGGGGAGGATGGGCGGCCCCAAGACCTGGCCGCTGTGCAAGCTGAAAGGCTGCAGCCTCCAGAGATGTCTGGCCAAAGGGACTGAGCCAGCTCTCGGCTACCTGGGCAGAGGGGGAAGCGGGTGTGTTTTGCCTGCTTGCTTTCCCACCCGCTGCATGAACACAGCTCCCCCGCAGCGTAAAATCCACCCCCTTGAGACCATGAGGCCAGCCTGATGTGGGTAATTAGCCCAAAGGCCCTCTGCCCCCACAGCCCCGCCTGGCACATGGCGACCATCCAGTGAACGTGGGGACTCAGCCCACACGGCTCCTCCGTAACATGTAGCATGTTTGTTGTGCAAAGAGCTGAAGGCCTGCGGCGGGGGCGGCTCCTCACTCTGGCTGGTCCCCTCTCCGGCTGCAGCCCCAACACGTCCTGCCTCCCCGTCATGTCTGGCCGGGGCAGGCTAGGCTGGGAGAATCAGCCCCACCCTGGCATGAGCCATGCCCCCCGACCAGTGCAAAGCCAGTCTCACCCTGTTCACCAGCACGGCCACCTTGGCCCGCTCCCGAGTCTCCAGGTGCCTCTTGCACACGTAGGCGGCTGCCCGGGTCTTCCCTGAACCAGTGGGCAGCCAGATGATGATGTTCTCGCCCTCCAAGGCGGGCAGGATCACTTCCCACTGATAGTCACGCAGCTCCATGTGGGTGGGCACTGGGCACCTGCAGGAAGCGCAGGGCCAGTGTGAAGGGGGCAAAGCTGGTATTAGCATGGACAAAGCAAAGCTAGCCCCCTGCCCTGCCTTCCAACCCCTCCCTCTCTCCACCCCCTGATCAGCCCCCATCCCCCATTTCCCAACTCCTTACTGGGCTTCCAGCCTACCCCTCTCTCCACCCCCTGCCCAGCTCCCAATTCATCATCCCCCCCCATCCCCCCCGCCCCTTCCATCCCCTCTCCTGGCCTCCTCCAATCTACCCCCTCCACTCCGCCTGGCCGCCCAAGCTCCCTGCAGGCAGAGAACTGTCCGGTCAGACAGGAGCATGGGCCACTGAGCCACCCACCGCTGCCCCAGCCCCGCACCTTAGAACCGTGGACCCATGGGCTTAGAAGGTACCAGGGCAGCTCGTCTTACCCCCCAGCGTCCGTGAGCCTGGGCAGGATGCCTGTGCCAGCCAGCAGCCCCTGGCCCCAGGGGGTACCCCAGCCGGAGGGCGAGGGCAGGGGCGGGCGGCAGGAGCAGACGGGCACCTCTCGCCCAGCAGCGCCCCTCTCCGCCCAGAATCACCCCGCTGGCAAATGGACCCGGGTGAGTCGCCTGCTCCCCACTGGCCCGGCAGCTGCCCCAGCCAAGGCCCGAGACCTTGGGCTTTTAAACTCTCGCTTCAGAGCCTGAAAGCAAAACGCTTCCGGGAGCCCCAGCCAGGGGGGGTCTCACAGCAGCTCCGCTCCCCCGCCGAGCCTGGCCGCCCACCTCCTGCCAGCTGCGGCTCCTGCCCAGGGCTGCTGGAACTAGGGGTGCTGGGAGGGGCTGCAGCACCCCCCTGGCTTGAAAGGGTTTCCATTATACCCAGGATTTACAGTTTGGTTCAATGGCTCTCAGCACCCCGCCTCCCCATACCCATTATTCCAGCCCCCCTGCGCCAGGCATGCTTAACCCAGGTTACACTGACCTGGATCCGGGAGCTGAAGTCACAAGCCCAGCGCAGGGCTCGGCTACACCACAGTGAATCCGCAGGTCGCTGCACCAGCTGCTTGCACTGCCCTGGAGTCCCCCTCAGGGATCCCCCAGCCAAGCCGTCACAGACAGAAATCAAAACCAAATCCAGTGCTAGACACAGAAACCGGGCTCCTGGGGAGGGCAACCCCACCCTGAGCTCGGCCCCCAGGCAGGGCCTGACCCGGTTATTCCCAGTAGCAGAAGTTCCAGCAATTTCTTGGGGGCCCAGCAGTCAAAAAGCAAATTGAAAGTTGGGCCTCATTAGGAAAGGGATCGATAATAAGACAGAAAACATCATATGCCTCTATATAAAGCCAGGGTACGCCCACACCTTGGACACTGTGAGCAGCTCTGGTAGCCCCCTCTCAAAAAAGATCTATTGGACTTGGAAACGGTTCAGAAAAGGGCAACAAAAATGATTAGGGGAATGGAATGACTTCCCTATGAGGAGAGATGAATAAGACTGGGACTTTTCAGCTTGGAAAAGAGACGGCTAAGGGGAGATATGATCGAGATCTATAAAATCATGACTGGGGTGGAGAAAGTGAATCAGGAAGTGTTATTTACTCCTCCTAACACAAGAACTAGGGGTCACCCAATGAAATTAACAGGCACCAGGTTTAAAACACATAAAAGGAAGTATTTCTTCACACAACACACAGTCAACCCGTGGAACTCCTTGCCAGAGGATGTTGTGAAGGCCAAGACCATAACAGGGTTCAAAAAAGAACTAGACAAATTCATGGAGGATAGGTCCATCAATGGCGATTAGCCAGGCTGGGCAGGGATGGTGTCCCTAGCCTCTGTTTGCCAGGAGCTGGGAATGGTAGACGGGATGGATCACTTGATGATTCCCTGTTCTGTCCATTCCCTCTAGGGCCCCTGGCACTGGCCACAGTCGGAAGACAGGACACGGCTAGATGGACTTTTGGTCTGACCCACAATGCCCCTGAATCGCAAGGAAACAAATAGGGGCAGTTTGGCTCCCTTTCCCAGCCAGCCCTCGAGCCAGTCTTGTACGCTAAGCAGCTGTCTTGGCTCCCACTCAGGGCCATGCTCTCCACTGCTTCTCCCACCGTTCTCTTGGTATTCTGCTTTCTCTCGCACACAGCTGCAACCAACCAGCCCTAACACCTGCATCTGCAATCAAGCCTGGGGAAACCTCTCAGATCCCACTGCTTCACTCCAGCCTGTGGCCCAGTGACATGGGTGGTGGTCTCCTACTGTTTCCAGCTATTGCTAGATGTTGGGATATTTAATTGCTTGTCCCATTGAGCCTGAATGAAGGATGCCTCGGCCTAGCCATATTGACCGGCTGCTGTTTAGCGGCACCAGTCAGCACAGAGATCTCTGGGCAGTCACCGGATGTCGCCCTCGTCCTTACACTGCTGCACTTACACCCACAACACACAGGGGCCAGTGGGCAGAGCCCTGGACAGTGTCCACTTCCTAGCTCTGCTTTGGCCCTCACGTGTGACCTTGGGCAAGTCCCATCCCCCTGGCTCTGCTTGAGACTGGGAGCTCTGGGGCAGAGCCTCTTGCTGGTTCATGGCCGCTGGCACAAGAGGGGCCTGAGCTCAGCTGGGGCTGGCCTCATGGTACAATTACTAGAGGGGCCCAAGGCTCTAGCTCCAGCTGGCAGGTGACACCACTTAGCAGGGAGGTGTGCCAGGGAGAGCATGGCAGGGCTCTGGCGTACCTTCACCCCGCTGGCTTCCACACAGCAGGGGCTGAGCGCAGCCCGGGCTGGCTGCAGCCGGTGCCACCGTTACACACGCTCCCAGGCCCGTGTCCCAGCCCACCTGCACCAACTGGGGCCCCACTGTGCACAATTAACTCTGAGGGACACAGGGCTCAGCCCAGGGGCAGTGGGCACTGCAGAGCACGTGGTGGGAGCTGTCTACGCTGGGCTCCCAGCTGAGTCAGGGCCGAGGGGGGGGTGGCTCCTGGCGGGGGTTGCGAGAAGGGATTGCTTTGCAGGCTGTTTGACCATCTCATTCCCAGGCTGGTGCTCGCGGCTTCCTGCTGCAGCTGGACAGAGGTGGCGGCAACTGGCGTCAGCCAACAGTCTGGGGCAGAGCAGCACCATGGGCATCTCAGGAGGGGACCGGGGGAGGCTGCCCACCCACAGTGCCTCGCTGCTGGGGGCCCCGGGACACCAGGAGACAGACACGTGCTTCACGGGGGCCACGTACATTTATTTAAAAAAATAAAATAAAGGAAAATAAAAATGAAATGGGGAGATGGGAAGGGCCCCTGGCAGCGGGACCAGTTGCCCCATGGCAGCGCACGAGAGACAGGCCAGCGCGCGGGGGGAATAAGGCAACAGTGACCAGTCTGGGGGAACACGACGGCAAAATGCTTCCCCCGCCTGGCTGCTCTTCCATCCGTTCCTCTGCGGGGAGAAGGCTTCGCGGCCTGCGTCGCTAGTGACTTCAGCCCGGCCGCCAGGAGCAACACGGGCTGGTACCACAGGGAGGTGACCGATGAGCCAGAGGGCAACAGCTCTTTACTTCGCGGGGGCCTGTCGCTCTGCCAGGACTCAGGGGCCCCCTGCCATGGAGGGGAGGCAGAAGGAGCAGGAGGCTCCTGTTTCCCGAGGGGTTGCAGGACAGCTCAGTAACCCAGCTGTGAGGCAGGGAGCAGCCACCCGGGCCCATCGTTCCCTTGCCCAGGGGACTCCGTTCAGGCCGCAGAGGAAGGAGCAGGGAGGGGTCCTGGCTTAGCCGCTCACCACTCTGTTCACCCCTGCACAGCAAGGCTCCAGCCTAGGACCCATTTCCCCTGAGCTGTCACCCCACCGCACCCCCCTTGGAAATGCACCACACTGGAGAACCCTCCCCTGCCCCAGGGCCTGCAGCCCAAGTGCCACTGAAATGGAGGGGCAGGAGCCCATGGTGGGAAGCTTTGCCCCAGGTGGCCCTTACTATGGCACAGGAGTGCAGCGCTCAGGGAGCTGGAGCCGGGAGAAGCCCTGGAGCACGGGGCAGGGGAGATGGGGTCAGAACCTGGTGCAGCTCAGAGGGCCCGCAGCAGGGGCTAACACGCTAGCCGAATGGCTCACCCCAGGGAAGCAGGGCTGGGGCTGGACTCACAGGCAAGGGCCCAGCCCCAGGGGAGCATGCAGCGCCGGGGCAGGACAGGACAGAGCATCGGCCGCAGGCCGAGCTGCTGGGGGAGGAATGGCTGAGAGCTGATACAGACCCCTCGGACCACCTCACACAGCCTGCAGCCGAGACCCTGAACCCAGCCAAGGCCAGAGTAGGGCAGCTCCCGTCCCCACTGCCCTCTGGCCAGCAGGGGAGGAGAACACCGACCCCATTTTACATTCATGCAGTGAGTGGCAGGGAGGGATGCTCCACGGGGAGCAAAGGGGCGGGCGGGAACAGGAGGCGAAGGGAACACAGCAGGCTGCGGCAGGAGCAGTGTTCGTATGGGAGATGCAGGGGGGGAGTGGGGGCTGGGCCTCGGCCACATAAAGCAAAGACGTGCCATGTGCGTAGCCCAGGGGAATTTCAAGCCCAGCAGGTCCATGCCCCGGCTGAATCCACCGCAGAGCCAAGAGCACCCCCTGGCTCCTGCCTCCAGGGTGAGGCTCCGAGTTTGTGCAGCGACACCCGCATGCTGAGTGCCACCTGGACTGCTGCAGAGGGGCCCTGGGCCGCTCCGGTCCTGGTTGCTGCCCCGGTGGCTAACGCAGCCCTGACACCAAGGGGAGAGGCCAGTGGTGAGCCAGCGAGTGCCAGCAGAGAAGCCAGAGTCCCAGGGGCGTCCCCCAGCAGCAGGAGGGGAGCTGGCCCCACACTCTGGCCGTTCAGCAGCTATGCGCGCCCCGCCCCCACCTGATCCGGGCTCGGAGAAGCCCAGGAGACCCTCCTGGGAGAGTGACGCAGGAAGTGATGTCCCGGCCAGGAGCTCCGGGCACCAGGGAAGCGCGAGGCCAGGAGGAGACGCTGAAGGGCCAGGGCCCCCCAAGTGCCTACTTGTCTATGAGCCCGGCCTCCTTGAGCTTGAAGTAGAAGAACTTCTCGAGGGTGTTGGCGCACTTACAGTAGTCGCTGTCGGGGGGGTTGTACTCCCGGCAGTTGGTGACGATGCGCTGCAGGTCGGCGATGAAGAGCTTCTTGGTGACGTAATAGCGGTTCTTCAGACGCTCAGTCATGGTCTTCAGGTCTGCAGGGGGCAGCGGCTTACTCCCTCCGTGCTTCCCCCTCATCAGGTCCCAGCGCCCTCAGCCCCACAGAGGGGAAACGGGGGCAGCGACCAGTGTGCGGCTGGCTGGCTTACTCCCTCCGTGCTTCCCCCTCATCAGGTCCCAGCGCCCTCAGCCCCACAGAGGGGAAACGGGGGCAGCGACCAGCGTGCGGCTGGCTGGGTTACTCCCTCCGTGCTTCCCCCCCATCAGATCCCAGCGCCCTCAGCCCCACAGAGGGGAAACGGGGGCAGCGACCAGCGTGCGGCTGGCTGGGTTACTCCCTCCGTGCTTCCCCCTCATCAGATCCCAGCGCCCTCAGCCCCACAGAGGGGAAACGGGGGTGCAGTGAGCCAGTGACAGAGCCAGGAACAGAATCCAGGAGTCAGGGCTCCCCACCTCCGCCTTGGCCACTAGAACCTCACGTACCCCTGCCACAGGAGAGGGCAGAACCCAGCCCTACTCCAGCCACTAGATTTCACTTCCCTACCAGAGGTGAAATAGGACCCAGGAGTCCTGCCCCCCCACTGCATACCCCACGCAGCCCATGCTCGCCTCACCCCACCCCCCACCCCGCCGGGCGTGCGGCGCTCCTGGAGCAGCGTGGGCCTCGGGCAGATCGGCCACCTACCGATGGGGAAGCGAATGATCTCGTAGTAGTCAGGGGCCTCTGACTTCTTCACGGGCTCCATGAAGGGCCAGGCGCTGGGGTGGGTCTGTGGGGGGCGAGGGGCAGTTAGAGCCTCACGCATGGCGGACAGATCGAACACCCCTCCCGCTGCACAACCAGCCCGCTACCGCCCTCTTCCAGAGCCAGGCCTGGGAGGTGCCTGGCTCCTGACCCCCACCCTGAGGACAGGCAGCTCAGACAGAGCGAGATGCCCTGGACTCAGGGACCATGGATCAGAACCAGCCGAGGTGCCTCTCCCCCGGCTTCTGGACCCAGCTGTGGCAGGGGAAGGTGCCAGAAACCCCATGTTGTGGGGAGAACCCGCCCGGAGCCCTCAGTTGGCGACTGGCATGTGCCCAGGCATGGAGGCTCTAATGGACCCATGGAAGCTCTTGATACCCAACAAAGTCTTTGCCTCCAGCATCTCTCGGTGCCCAGAGTGAGACCCCAGGGGAGATGCCCCCCACGCGCCATCACCTTGATTTGGGCCAGGAGGTTTTTCAGGGTGTTGTACAGCTGGTCTGGGTCCTTGAGCTCCTTCCTGCAGGAGAAGGGGTCAGATGAGGTCAGCATCCACCGCGTTTGTCCCCTCCCAGCACCTGCAGGCGAGTGGGCACCGAGCTCTCATGGCTAGGCGAGCCCCTGGCCCTCCCGCTTGGGGGGGACTCGTGTCCTCCCTCCTGGGCAGCCTGCTCTAGGGCACTCTGCTGCAGCAGGACACGCTGCCTCCATGTTGAGAGCAGCGGCCTGCCAGGGACAGAGCCACATGAGGGATCCCTGAGGCAACGTGACCAGGCTCAGACCACGTGTGTCACGGCTGCTCCCACACAGCTACGGCCCAGACGCCCCAAGGACGCTGCTGCCCCGAGATCTGACAGCCTGGGGTCCCCTGCCGGGGTGGTGAGAATGGACTGCAGCCATGTGCCATCCCTGCATTGTCTGCCAGGCCAGGGAGACAGCTCCAGGGCCCTCCAGCAATCGCCCCTTTTGGCCCGGACTGCTGACAGGGGTAAGATATCAAACCGGCGCCGCTGCTCCCCCCACTCAGTACCCCTGGTGAGCTCCCCAGGCCAGCAGCGACAGACACGGGGCTGGGAACAGCACTTACCCTTTCTCCTTCCCCAGCGGCCGCCATCCCGTGTCTCCTGGAAGGCAGGAAGAGGCGTTCGCTCACACGCCATCAACCGCGTCCCAATCCCCTCCCCAGGCGCCGTCCCTGGGTAGCACTCTGCCTCCATGACCTCCGAACTGCCCGACCCAGCCCTCCAAAACCTGGCTAGGAGGGGCACGACCACCCCCTCCGCTGCCCCCGAATGCACTGCTCCACCGAGACGTGCCGGGAGCTGTACAGTCCTGCAGAGCCGAGGCTGGGATGCCAGCTGTGCTCCTGTCCAAGTGCACAGATCAGAGCCACTGCCAGGCAGCCAGCTGCAGAGCCGTTCAACCCCTCCGCTCTCTCCTGAGGCTCCTGCTCTTGTTACTGTATTAAGGAAGGAGCCGGCCGCTGCCCAGCCTCGCCCCCCAGGACAGGGGCCACTGGGATGCTGCACGCTGCAGCGGGGACCGTGCCGTGGCACAGCCTGGCCACAGCCGAGACCATTTGCAAGGGGACAGGCACAGGCGCCAGGTGAGTAGCTACGGCCGCCGTGGCCGGGGGTAGCCGTCAGAGCCCTTCCCTGCTGCCGGAGCAGGCAAAGCCCGGGCTGCAGATGTTCGTGGACGGAACTTACGGATTCCAGGGATGCTCTCGACAGGGATTTGCCGCACGCCCTCCTTGAAGCAGGTCAGGCCTGGGTAGACCTTGCGGATCTGCGCCTGCTTCCTCTCGATCAGCTTCTTGATGATCTGCGGCGGGAGAGGCCAGCTGGGAGCGAGCAGGGGAAGGCCTGGCGAGGGCAGAGTCTGGCTGGTCCCGGCCTGCTCCCCTCACCCTCGGGCCTTGGCGGGGGAGCCGAGCGCAGGGCCATGCCCGCAGGATGGGGCAGCCACCGCCCTCAAGGCTGCCTAGCGGCCAGGGCTGGAAGCAGGGCTTGCCCAGGGCGAGCCGGAAGCAGGCAGCAGCTCCGGGGGGTGGGTCTGGGTCTGCCCGAGGCAGGTGCTGCATCGCGGCCGGACGCTGGCCTGTGACTAACACGCGCATGGCAAAGCCCTGCTCGGAGCTGCCTGGGCCACGGAGACGCTGCCCGAGAGGGGCGCTCACAGGACAGGGGCCTCCTGGGCCGGCAGCAACGCCCTTTCCCTGCACTAGCGTCAAGAGCATTCAAGGTGTTGTGGGCAGCGGGCGTGGCGGGGGCAAGAAGCCAGGCCCCCCGCCCAGGAGATACCTCCTTCTGCTTCTTGATGATGTGCGAGAGCTCGGTGTAGGGGATGCGGGGGTTGAGCTCGCACTCCATCAGCGTCGCCCCTTCGTAGTCCTTGATATAGCCCAGGTAGCGGCCCTTGGGCACCTTGATGTCCTTGGAGAAGCCCTGGAGAGGAAGGGGGGTTGTGAGAGCGAGCGAGCCACACCGGGGGGCGGGGGGATTAGGACACTCCCCTAGGGGGGCGAGGGCCGGCGGCGCCAGGGGCCCAGACCTGCTTCTTGAAGTAGCCGATGGCGTACTCGTCGGCGTAGGTCAGGAAGTAGAGGATGTTGTGCTTGATGTGATACTCCTTCAGGTGGTTCATCAGGTGCGTCCCGTACCCCTGGCAGGCAGGCAGACAGACAGACGCCCGTCAGGCGAGATCCCGGGGCACCAGGGCAGGTGGGTCTCAGTGTTTCCGAGAGGGCTTGGGGGGAGATGCCCCAGGCTGGCCCTGCCCCAGGACATGTTGGGGGAACAGACCCCAGCAGAGCGATTGCTCGGCCGCAGGAACAGCCAGCGTTAAACATGGTCCCCGGCCCGGCCTCGGGGCACCTCCTGCCGTCCACAAGGCTGCACTCACCAGGGCCGGGGCAAAGCATCAGCTCCTGCCTCCCTCCCTCCCCCAGAGCCATGGCCTGCAGCCTCCCCCCTGCTATCTACGCCTGGGCTCCCCACCCAAACCCCTCTGCAGCACCCCCCAATCCCAACCTGCTGGCCATGCCCTGGGCTCCCGCAAGCCCTGCCGTTCCCCTCACGCCGGACCCGCAGCCCCCCAGCTATCCCTGCCCTGGGCTCCCCCAGCCCTGCCGGTGCCCCTCCCTCCCTACCCGCAGCCCCCACTATCCCTGCCCTGGGCTCCCGCAAGCCCTACCGGTGCCCCTCCCTCCCGACCCACAGCCCCCCAGCTATCTCTGCCCTGGGCTCCCCAATCCCAACGTGCAGCTCCCCACTGTTTTTTCTCATTCACCCCCCCGGTGAGTGCAGTTTTCCCTTCACCTTCACTTGCTCGTTGGAGGTGACAGCACAGAAGACAATCTCCGTGAAGCCCTGGGTGGGGAACATCCGGAAGCAGATGCCCCCGATCACCCGGCCATCCTTGATCAGAGCCAGGGTCTTGTGTTTGCTGCCGGGGGAGGCACAGCCAGAGTTACAGGGGGGCAGCCTCAATGCACCATCCTGCCCCCTGCGAGTCGCTGCAGCAGCAGGGGGCGTGGGGAGGAGGTTGCAGCTCAGACAGCAGTGGCCCCGTTGGAGTTAACAGGATGGGACTGGGGAGGAATCTGGGCCGCAATCTCAGCCTCGCTTGGGGGTGCAGACCATTCCCCCACCCCACAGCTGCTGGGGTCACGCTGGGCCTGGGCCTCTGGAGCAACCAGGACGCAGGGACCGAACTGGGGCTCTCCACTTCCTGCATGAGCCAGGACCCCCCACCCTGGAGCCTGCGCCCGGCTCCCCAGAGCGGACCCCCCACCCCGGAGCCTGCGCCCGGCTCCCCAGAGCCCCCCCCACATACGGGTCGAAGACGAGGCGGGTGATGTACTCCTTGGGCATGCGGGGCAGCTGGTGGGAGAAGACATTCTGCAGCCCCACCAGCCACATCAGGATCCGCTTGTTGGATTTCTGCGAGAGCGCGTTGCCGATGACGTGGAACTCGATGATGCCGCGTCTCTCCTCTAGCCGCGCCGTCTCGTCCCGCGCCGCGTTGGCCGACAGCAGGCTGGTCTGGGGCGCGGAGCGGGGGGTAAGGGACAAAGCCCTGTCCACCTACCCAACCCCCCTCCAGCCCACTCACGCCCAGCCAGGAGCCAGCCCAGGGGAATAGGCTGCCCAGAACATGAGCCCCGCTATGCCCTCCTGCAGCTGGCACTGGATTCCTCCTTGGCTACTGCCCATTCCATCCTCTCCCCCACAACAGAGTCACGCCAGGCCCCGGCACGGGGTCAGAGCAGGCGCCAGCCAAGGTCTGGCACAGCTGCTCCAAAGGGCTGGCAGCTCCTACTGTCGCCAGCAACCCTGGCCCCACTAACGCAGCTCTCTGCCCTGCTCCCTACCCCGTACCTCCGGGCCCAGCATGGCAGCCGGGTCCGTGATGGTCAGCATCACCTCGTTGACCAGCTCCATGGGGATGTCGCCCATGACCCGGATCCGCTTGGCGTCCTCCAGCGTCAGGCTCTCAGGCAGCTTCCGCTTCTCACCTGCTCGGGCAGCAGAGGACCGTCACGCCAGGGCCAGGCCAAGGGCCACTCGCTTCCCTGCATCTCCCACCCCATGCGGCTCAGGACGCCGCCTCCCGCCGAGCCACAGCGCAAGGGAGCCGGCAGCCGGCGCACTCGGACCCTGCAGCAGCAGCCAGGCCTCGGCAGGGCTGGGGCCTGCGGGAACCGGTGCTGCTGGGGCACGAGCATGGCTGGGAGGCCTTGCCGTCACCCCGCAGGGGGCTTCCCCTCTTGGCCACCTACAGGGCCAGGCCAGGCCAACTGGGTGCTCCATGGCTTCCTGGGTGGAGCTGCCTGTCAGGGAATTGGGCACGGCCCATCCCAGGCAGTCTGTGCTCGGGGGGGGGGGGGGGCGGGCGGCAGACGAGGGGTCTAAAGGCTGTTCTTTCATTCCCCCACCTTTGAGCTGAACGGCTCGTGGCCGACGGGAGCCAGGGTTACAGGGAATGGCGGGCGCAGGCTGTTCCCGAGCTGGCTGACGATGATCCACTTGGGCATCCACCGTCCTCACGTATCGCAAGGGCTGCCCCCTCCCCCTACCTCGCCGTCTCCACAGACCCTTCCACCCCCTGGAACCTGAGATCCCTTCCCCAGCCCACACTGGAGACCCAAGCAGCCCCATGGACTCAAGAGTTCACTGTGGACCACTCTGGTCTGGCAGCACTTTGCCCCTTTCACTCCAGGGCAGGTGGCGCTGGCCAGAGGCCGACCCCTCCCAGGGCGCTGCGTCCTCGGGCACGAGCCCCCGGCACGGGGCGCACACAGTCCCAGAGGCGCTGGGGCCATAAAGGCTTGTGCCCCTGGGCAGGGTCCCAGGGCCGTCTCAGCCCCTCCCCGCACCCACTGGTGGGGGACAGTGCAGGGCTGGAGCCGGCGTTACCTGGCACAGGCTCTGCCGAGCTGGCGTCAAGGCTCATGGAGGACAAGGAGCTGCTGCTGCCGAGCTTCTTACTAAAGATCGGGGTGCTGGGCACGGCGACGGTGCTGACGGCTGCTGGGAATGAGAACGGAGCCTTTCACACGCCGAACCCGCTGGCCCACAGCCCCCCGCCCCGGGGCTGGTGCCCACGTGGCCCCGGACAGGAGGCGTTTGCACTGGCCCTCCGCGGCCCACACCACCAGGCCGAGGAAAGCACGGGCTTGCAACGGAGCTGGCATGGCATGAGCCCAATCGCTCCCAGGCATCTCCCCAGTGAAGTACCTGGGCGTGGGACCAGCTGGGCGCCTTCCGTGGCTGGCATGGTGAAGTCAGATTCCCAGATGGGCGAGTTCTCCCCGTAGATCTCCTCTTCCAGCATGGACAGAAACCTGGCCAGGGCGGGTGACAGGGCATGTTAGCCAGCAGCCGGCAGGCGAGTGGCATGGCCACATCAGAGCTGCCAACCGTGAGCAGCACGGGGGGGAGTGTGGGGCCACACGTGGCCACCCAGATTAACAGGGCAGGTACCCCATGGGGAGGAGCCTCACCCAGCGAGCTGGGCCCAGGGATCAGGTACGCAGAGACCAGACGTGACCCACCCATCACAGCCACCTCTGGGTTCGCCAGGGCCAGTGAGAGCCCCACTCCCTGGGAGCCAGCCCCACTCCCTGGGAGCCAGCCCCACTCCCTGGGAGCCAGCCCACCTACTTGGGGAAATGGGTGAGGATGAGCGTCCGCTTCTCCGGCACCAGCTTGTCCTTCTCCACCCGGAACTTCTCCAGCAGCTGCCGGCGGGTGACGGTGAAAATGGACTTGAGCAGGCTGCGCCCGAAGACGTGGGTGGTCTCATAGCGGGGGAGGCTGTCGCAGCTCTGGGGCACGTGGCAGTAACACAGCCAGCTGGGGGGAGAAAGGGGGCAACTCCCAGGGACCTGCCCACTCCTGGACGCTGGTACCAGCCCCCAAGGGGCTGGCGTTATGACTGGGGTCGCAGCCATGGGCTGGGATGCAATTCGCAGCAGCTGCATCTTATCGGGAATGGAGGGGCAATGCAGTAGTCAAGATAGGGGACATTTCCCAGCAGAGTGCGGGGCACACAGAGACGCTGTCTCTCCAAGCCAGCCAGGGGCACAGCACGCTGGCTTCATGGCACTGAACCATCACGAGGACCCACAACCCCACCCGCCGGGCCCACAACCCCACCCGCCGGGCCCACAACCCCACCCGCTGGCCCCACAACCCCACCCGCTGGCCCCACAACCCCACCCGCTGGCCCGGCCCAGATGCAAGCTGCGAAGTGCATTAGCCCATTGACACGTTGCCCAACAGAGCCTCAGGCCCTTCAGTGGCACAAGCATGTGCAGTCAGCACATGCCAGGGCGCACCACGCTGAGCCGCCGGGGGGCAGAGGCAGCTGCGGGCAGCACTCCGGGGATGCAGCAGGCGCTGGGCATGCTTAAGAGCGGCAGGCTCAGGACCTCCAGGTCTGTGAATTCAGCGGGAAGCGCGGCGGGAGAGATCAGGACCAGAGAGCGCCCGGCAGCTCAGGAGAGGAGGGTGAGCCCAGATCTCCTCAATGGGGACATGAAATGAGGGGAGACACAGGCAGGGCTCCCCCAGACCTGGGGGCTGGGCACAGGCTAAAGCCCCGTTAGCAAAGCAGGCGATGAACTGTCGGGGAGCACTGCGCTGGGACAGGGTCTGCACCAGCCCCGCCCCTCTCCCCAGCGCTCACCGGGTGTAGTTGACTTTGTAGGTGGCCACGTCGTCGTTCTGCGAGCGCTGCCGGAACTGGGAGGGCGTCTCCAGCTTCCAGTAGTTGAGGCAGAGCAGGAACATCTTGGAGAGCTCGTACATGGTCTGACGCTCCTTGGGGGGCAGGTGGCTGAACTTGTACTGGACGAAGTTGAAGACTCCCTGTGGGGGCAGAGCACCCGCAGAGCGTCAGGGGAGGCGAAGGCAGGCCCCAGCTGCGGTGGGCTTTGTCGCACAGCAGCCGACACAGAGCTGGCTCTGCGCAATGAACACAGGGCTGGCGGAGGGGGGGTGCACGAGGTTAACGCAGCCGAGGAGCTGCAGGAGGTGTGGAATGGAGCAGCCGAGACCCGGGTCCAGTTATGGATCAGGTGTAGTGGGATGAGTATGGGTGGATTCTCCAAGAATTCCCAGGTCATTTATCAACACAACAAGATCCTCACTGACCGGTTTGCTAAAGCTGGCAGCTTCCATTGGAGAGACTCAGGGCTGGGACCGAGGGGCGGCAGCAGGGAGCCCAGACCGGAATATTGGGGGCACATGAGGGTACAGACCAGAGCAGCCGAGTGGTGTGGCTCGGAGATGCACTGGCTGAAGCCTGGAGACACGACACTGGGCAAGACAGAGCCTGGTCTGACCCCGCCTGGCAATTCCTGCCCTGTCCCTCAAGCTCCACCAGAGCCCTCCCCACCCCTGCCCTCTGACTTACGAAGATCTACCACTTCCAGGGTCTGGGCGGGAGACCTCCACGAGAAACAAACGCGCCCAGCACTGGCCCACAGGGACGGATTTCCGCGGACCAGCGCTAACATGCGGCTTGGTTTGCTACTGAGGCACCCAGACGTACAGTGACGTGTCCGTGTCAGACCCTGGGTGGATAACAAGTCAGCCAGTTGCAGGGAACGTCTCCCAGTTATACAAGGATTACTGGGGCAGGGGGAAGAGACGCCAGGAAGCTAAAAGCCGTAAGATCCGGTTTGAGAGAGGGTCATCGGAAGACGCCAGCACCTCTCCCCCCGCCGGGGGCGTCCAGGCAGACACGTTGGCTCAGGGTCAGCTGCATGTTACAGCAGAGGGTGCACCGGGCTTTGCGGTCACTGTGACAATGGACGGCCGCTATGGAGCGCTGGCGTTACCTGCTCGATGTTCGGCTTCTCAAAGGGGGGGCTGCCAAGGGACCCTTCTACAACAGGACGGCTCATCTGCAGGATGCATTTCCTCAGCAGCTGGGGAGGCAAGGGGGAAGTGTCAAAGTGCCAGAGACCGGAAAGAGGCGAGGCTTACAGCAGCCGCAGAAAGCTGTGACCATTACAGGCCAGGCCAGGAGCAGCCGGCCAGATCCCCAGCTGGCTCAAATGGTGCCACGCTGGTGCCTTTAATGGGCTGTGTTGATTTACACCACCTGGGAACCTGTCCACTCCTTCCCTCGCAATATATTCTCCCAGGGGGTTCAGCTCGGGACTGGGGTGGCAGGACAACATCTAGTTTCCAGCAAAGCGTCTGCTTTCAAGCCAGTCTTGCAGTTGGGTTGCCTGAAGCAGGTTGCCAGACATAGAATAAATCGCTGGTGCTCAGCCTTTCCAGACAGTGGAACCCCTTTCAGGAGGCTGGGGTACCCCAAGTTCCATCTCACTTAAAAACTACTTGCTTACAAAATCAGACATAAAACCACAAGAGCGTCACAGGGCACTCCTACCGACCAATGGCTTGTTTTCTCATTTCTACCATATAATTATAAAATAAAGCACCCGGAATATAAATATTGTGCTTACATTTTAGTATACAGCATCTAGAGCCATATAAACAAGTCACTGTACGACGTGTTACTTTGTACTGACTTCGCTAGTGCTTTTTGTCTAGGCTGTTGTAAAACTAGGCAAATATCTAGGCAAGTTGATGGACTCCCTGGTACGAAGTTCTCTGCGTACTCTCGGAGTATGTACCCCTGGTTGAGAACCACCGTAATAAGTCAGCAGCTCACTGGGCTTAGATCCCTACATGGGCTCATTATTCCCAGGCCTAACGGAGACCACACACAGACTCTCCCGCACTTCTCACGTAATCTGTCTGCTGCTCCTTCCCACGTCCCGCCAGCAGCACCTCAGCCTGGTGAACAGTTCACAGCATCAATAAAGGAGCAGAGGTCAGCTAGGACTCCAGAAATTTTAGGCAAGACGCAGGTTAGGAGAGGAGTGGCTCTTTCAGACTCGTATGACAACGAACTAGCATTCCTTGCTCAAGAACAGGGGCATTGGGGGCTTCTGAGCCCACCAGAACACATAGCCATGGAGGTGTCAGGAATTCGGAGTTCCATCCCTTGCCAGGCAGGATGTATACAAACGGAATAGTTTCTTTAGGTCCTACACAAATCAGATGCATTGTCAGTGGATAACACGTGCAGATCGTTTCCCCAGGAAGGGAATGAACTCTCCAGCTACCCTGATCCCATTTATCCAAGGTGGAAGAATGAGCACTCCCTCCAGAAAGGCGCAGCCCTGAGGCCAAGAGGACGCCTGCCTTGAGGATGGCCTGGTGATACTATAGCTGAGGAGGACTGTAAACGCTTCTGGGCATGGGGCAGGAACGAATTGGGGTGCCCATGGGACAAAGCGGAATCCCCGCCTCAGAGCTGACTTCAACCAAGCGTGCCCTGGAAAGTAACTGCACGGAACAGCAACCAGACCAGAGGCAGGCAGAGATGTGCCAGATTTTAGGCTGGAAACAGGAAGCCTTTGCAGTGGCTACCCAGAGGTGGAACCAGCGTCAGGTGGGCAGGAACGGCCAGCCCATCCTGCGGAACAAGAGCAGGGTCCCAGCACGGCAGGGTCAGAACTGCTGCCCTCCGGGGCCCCCCACACGACCGGGCCAGGACATTAAGGCATCGGCTCAGCTGCTGTCCTGGAGGCCTGGCTTGCGGCTCAAAAGCAGAGCTAAGCCGCTGCTCCCCCACCGTACCTTGAACAGGTAGAAATACACTTGCTTGGTGTCCGTGTCCTCCTCTTTGTGGACCGACATGAAGAGATTTTCCACGTCCACCACCATCCCCAGCAGCCGGCTGATCTCCTCTTCCGAGACGTTCTCCAGGTGGGACACGTGGTCAGCTGGACGGGGGAGCAGCGAAGAAGACGGGCAGGCTTAGGTGGTGATGCCCTGGCACCGGCCACAGGGCATCGCCCGGCGTTGCCAGGGGGCCTCGAAGGCATGCGCCGCACTAAACGCGGCCCCGACCTGTTCGGACAGTCCCACCAGAGCAGAGCCCGGCGCGCTCCCAGCCCATGCCCCGCCCTGGGTCCCCGTGCCGGGGGCAGGCGCCGGAAGGCCTTACCTAGGGCGTGTCCACAGCTACGGCACAGCTCGCTCAGGTTGGTCACGGGCTGCTGCAGGTCCATGCGGGGGGCAGTGGGCGGGTTGGGGTTCTTCCAGCCGTTGCACTTGCAGGCATCGTTGGCCTACGCCAGGGACAGACAGGCGATCGGTGCGGGGCCCTGCCCTTTCCCTTCCCCATTCCGTGCCACCCCGGAGGGGAGGAACAGCCAGGGAAGGTGCCTCAGACAGCACCCCACCGCACAGGGCGTGGGGGGGGTCCCGTGCAGCCTGCCGGCCCCAGGGGACAGGCTGGGATCGCTCAGCTCCTCAGGCCCGGAGAAGGCTGGTGCACGAGGAACCCCAGCCGGGACCTGTGGCCATTGGGGGCTGGGGGGATGATGTCGCTGCCGAAGGCTGGAAAAAGCAGCTCCCAGCTCCCCCCACCCCACCAGGCAATGAGACCCCGACTGGCCACATCCCCCTCTGCGCCCAGCTTCCCCTCAACACTGGACAGCTCCCCCAGCTTCTCCCCCCACCCCGAATCAGCTCCCCATGCCTGGCCCTCCCCACGCCTCCCCGCACCCTGCGGGCCAAGAACACCCCCGGGCCCCCCCCGCACCTTGCAGGCCGAGAACACCCCCGTGCCCCCCCCCGCACCATGCAGGACGAGAACACCCCCGGGCCCCCCCACACCCCCAGGGCCCCCCCGGGCTCCCCCGCACCTTGCAGGCTGAGAACACCCCCAGCCCCCCCCGCACCCCCAGGGCCCCCCCGCACCTTGCAGGCCGAGAACACCCCCAGCCCCCCCGCATCCCCCGGGCCCCCCCGCACCTTGCAAGCCGAGAACACCCCCGGCCCCCCCGCACCCCCAGGCCTCCCCTGCACCTTGCAGGCCGAGAACACCCCCGGCCCCCCCGCACCCCCAGGGCCCCCCCCGGGTCCCCCCGCACCTTGCAGGCCGAGAACATCCCCGGCCCCCCCGCACCCCCCCCGAGCCCCCCGCACCTTGCAGGCCGAGAACACCCCCGGCCCCCCCCGCACCTTGCAGGCCGAGAACACCCCCGGCCCCCCCGCACCCCCCCGCACCTTGCAGGCCGAGAACACCCCCGGCCCCCCCGCACCCCCCGGGCCCCCCCGCACCTTGCAGGCCGAGAACACCCCCGGCCCCCCCGCACCCCCCGGGCCCCCCCCGCACCTTGCAGGCCGAGAACACCCCCGGCCCCCCCGCACCCCCAGGGCCCCCCCCGGGCCCCCCCACACCTTGCAGGCCGAGAACATCCCCGGCCCCCCCGCACCCCCCCCGAGCCCCCCGCACCTTGCAGGCCGAGAACACCCCCGGCCCCCCCGCACCCCCCGGGCCCCCCCGCACCTTGCAGGCCGAGAACACCCCCGGCCCTCCCGCACCCCCCGGTGCCCCCCGCACCTTGCAGGCCGAGAACACCCCCGGCCCTCCCGCACCCCCCGGGCCCCCCCGCACCTTGCAGGCCGAGAACACCCCCGGCCCCCCCGCACCCCCCCGCACCTTGCAGGCCGAGAACACCCCCGGCCCCCCCGCACTCCCCGGGCCCCCCCGCACCTTGCAGGCCGAGAACACCCCCGGCCCCCCCGCACCCCCCCGCACCTTGCAGGCCGAGAACACCCCCGGCCTCCCAGCACCCCCCGGACCCCCCGCACCTTGCAGGCCGAAAACACCCCCGGCCCCCCCGCACCCCCCGGGCCCCCCCGCACCTTGCAAGCCGAGAACACCCCCGGGCCCCCCGCACCCCCAGGGCCCCCCCCGGGCCCCCCCGCACCTTGCAGGCCGAGAACACCCCGAGCTTCTCCAGCTTCTTGGCCCGCGGGAAGCCCCGCACCTGGGCCTTGCGCTGACTCGCGCGCTGCTGCTGGCTCAGCCCGGGCCGGGCCGGGTCGCTGGAGCCGGCGGCGGGGCCCGGGCCGGAGCCGGGCGCGGCCGCGGCGGGCGGCGGGGTCCGGCCGGGCTGCGAGGCCTCCGGCTCCGCCATGCCGGGACCGCGGCGTGCGCGCCAGGCCGGCACTGCGCCTGCGCGGGCCCGGGGGCTGCTGGGAGATGTAGTCCCCGAGCCGGGGGGCGGGGCTTAGCCTGCCCGGGGCGGAGCCAGCCAGAGACCCTTCACGCGGGCCGGCCCGGGGGGGCAAATGCCCCCCGCACACACACACACACACAGCACCCCAAGTGTGGGGTAAATAACCCCCTCCACGGGGCACCTCCCCTCCCCCTACTCTGCGGGGTAACTCCCCCCCTCATTTTCACGTGACCCCCCCAAGTGGGATAACCCCCCGGTGCATGCAGGAAGAGGGGGCTCTCGCCATGTGGGGCGCTGACTTCCCAGCGGGTCTAGGGAGCCCAGAGCAGCACGGCGTGGCCCGAAGCCCAGCCCCACCTCCCAGGGTGCAGCCCCCCCGCCCCCCAAAGGTGCACACAGCAGGCAGGACCCCCAAGGGGCTGGGGAAGGAGTGCAGGTCTTCTCAGGGGCCTCCACCCTGAGCAGCTTTAGGGTGCCGGGGTCCAGCTCCCCTGGGGAACCAGACGGGCTAGGAAGAGAACGCTGGCCGACAGCTGAGATCCCGCGGGGCGTCCGTCCCGGGGGCGCTGGGCCCGGCGGGGGGCACACCCGGGTTTGTGCAAGGGCTGATAAGCCGGCGAGAGCCGACAACCTGGTGAATAGCTGGGGCCAGCCCCGAGGCGCTGGGCAAGGGTCTGTCTGTCAAAGGATCGTTGTTGGGGTGGGTGTCGGAACTCGCCCCGTACGAAACCTCTCTCTGCCCCAGTTACGTTAAAAACCCATTTACCTGCAGAGCACTCGTCTAGCCTTGTATCCATCCCCACCCCCCAGACAGGCTCCGAAATGGGAGGATGGGAAAGGCCTCAAGAGGTCATCCGGCCCAGCCCCCAACACCGAGGCAGGACCAAATAAAGCAAGACCATCCCTGAGAGGTGCTGGGGGGTTTTAAGACCAGATTCGACAATGAGACGGATTCCACCACCTCCTCGGTTCATCCGTTAGACCGCGGGGGGCAACCGGAGCCTGAGAAGGAGCCAGAATTTACCAACGTACGTTGCCAAAGAGCCCCAGTAATACGTCAGCAGCCCCCCATCCGCTCCCCAAACCCCACTCCGAGCACCTCCCGCCCCCCGGCAGCTGTTTGCTCCTGTGCAAGGGGCTGTGGCGGGGAGGGGAGGAGCGAGGGCAGGGCAGGCTCAGGGGAGGGGGCGGGAAGGGGTGGAGTGGGGGCAGGGCCTGTGGCAGAGCCAGGGTTGAGCAGTGAGCACCCCCCGGCCCATTGGAAAGTTGGGGTCTGCAGCTCCAGCCCCGGAGTCGGTGCCTAGACAAGGAGCCGCACAGTAACACAGGTGGCCCCCTCCCCCGGGGCTAGATATTAGGGAAATCTTCCTAACGCCTCTTTTTAGTCCCCCCTTCCCAAACTCGATTCCTTACACTTTTACCGCACGCTCAAATATTTTCCAGCCTGAAACGGTACAGGGCTCTGAATTACATTTCATTCCCGCTCCCCGCCCAGACCAAACGTCTGGAACTGTCGCCCAGGACCTCGCAATCCCTGCAGTTGTCCCTAGCACAGAGCAATATCACGTCTCCCCCTCTGGAGTCTGTTTGGAAATCACAGTGAAAACCCATTTCTGCGAAGTCCACTGGCAACGGGAATGGGGGGGAAACAGGTTTATTCCAGCAGTAACACAAACTAGAGACACCCGGCGAGAATCGTCACCTGGCAACCCAGCCGGGGGGAACAGGGAGGTGGTGACACTCGCACATTCGTTAGTTGTCACGGCGTCCCCGGGTGATGCTCTGGAACTGCTCCCCATGAAGCCAGGCAGGACTCTGGGGAAGTCTCCTCCCTGGGAGCAGCCTGTCTGCAGGACACACAGCTCACCCGGCTTCCCCCTTCCTGGGTCTGACCTCGGAGCATTCAGCCTCCTCTGCCCCTCCGTGCGCTTCCCACAGCCAGTCTGCCCAGGCGGGGTCCTGGGGAAGCCAGAGGGTCCTGCACCCCAACTCCGCAGTGAGACGGGACTCCCAGCCAGCCAGTAAAACAGAAGGTTTATTAGACGACAGGAACGTGGTCTAAACCAGAGCTTGTAGGTGCAGAGAACAGGACTCCTCTGCCGGGTCCATTTTGGGGCCAGTGAGCCAGACAACCACGTCTGCACTTCACATCCCCAGCCAGCCCCAAACTGAAACTTCCTCCAGCCCCTCCTCCCCTGGGCTTTGTCCCTTTCCCGGGCCAGGAGGTCACCTGATTCCTTTGTTCTCCAGCCCTTTAGCTCTCACCTTGCAGGGGGGGAGGGCCCAGGCCATCAGTGGTCAGGAAACAGGGTGTAGGCCATTCTCTGTGTCCAGACCCCTGCACACACCTGCCCTCTAGGGCTCTGCAATGATCATACACCCTTACCCCACCCCCTAGAGACTTAAGAACTGCCTAGGGGAAACTGAGGCACCCCCACACTATTCAGGGGAAACATTAAGAACAGTCCCGCTTCGCCACAGTTACAGGTACCAGAATTCTGCCGGTCCCAGGAGGATGCTCCCTGGCTCGCTGCTGCAGACCCACATGGGGCTGAAGCCCCACCACGGCCACCGTCTGAGCGGGAGCAGCCGCACCAGGTACCGGGAGCAGCTTGTCATGTTTCTGCTGCTCAAACTCCTGCTGCCTTTGACTCGCTCTGCCTCACGGGCTCGGGACCCTGGCCCTGGCAGCAGCCACAGGGCTGCCTTATATAGCCACCCCGCCCTTCCAGGCCCTTCCTCCTCTGCCCACGTAGGGGCCGCGCCGGCCTCCTCTGCCCGTAGACGGTGCTGGGGGCGAGACGAGCCTGGCCTTGTGAGCGACCTACCGGGCCGCACAGCCGAGCCGGCAGCTTCTGGCAGCCACAAGCAGGGCCTGGCATCGCTCCCTGCCCCAAAGTCTCTGGGAACTTCTAGGGCCTCCCTGAAGTTGGCCCCTGTTGTTTGCATCCGAGGCTGGCGGGAGGGGCCCGGCGATAGCTCCCAGGGCACAGGCAGGGTGCGGGGGCTGGAAAGGGTGAAGTCCCTTATTTGTGTAGGGCCCACCTGTGGTCCGTATGGAGTGTGCGTGTGTGTCTGTCTGCCCGCACGCCTTGGCGCATGTGTCCCCTCTGTGACCCGTGTCAATAGCACCGGGCCAACGAACCAACTCGCCCGACAACCGTGCTGCCCCAGGGAGCGGGCGCCCGGCCCTGGGCCCGTCCCCTCCCGGCCGACGCAGAGGCCTGGGATCACCCAGCAGTGCCGGGCCCTGCTCGTGGCTGTGCCTCACCCCCAGCCTCCGGTGGAGCCCAGGGGCCCCCGACGTCCCCCCCGAGGGAGGCCCGCTGGGCGTGTCGGGGGGGAACCCACCAGCCCCGGCTCAGGCGGGCCACGGGTGCAGCAGCAGGGCCGCGGTGCCAGCCTGTGCCACGGCCCGAGGAGGAGCCCGCAGCGAGTGCTGGGGCCAGCCAGTCCTGGCAGAGGGAGCACCAGCACAGGGGGAAATCAGGAACGTTTATTTCACGTAAAAATACGTCACACGCCGTGAATCTGGCTTGCAGCCAGCCAGGTCAGCCAGGGCGCGGCCCTGCCAAGTCTCAGCCCCGGCCTCTGGAGTCTGCTCCTCGGCTGTTACCCCTGGGCTCTGCCGTCGGCCCCGTCCTCCGAGCCCGGCTCAGCCGGTGCCGCCGAGCCCCCCGCAGGGCTGAGCTGGATGGGCACGTTCCTCGCGGGGACGGCTGCGGGGGCCAGGCACGGGGCTTCGATGCACAGCTGCCCCTCCCTGGAGATGGAGCAGGTCAGGCGGTCGGTGTCCACGGCCTCGGGCACGTCCCACTCCCTCTTGAACACTTCGTACTTGTAGGAGAAGGAGCCTTTGCCGTCCTCGCTCTGCGTCTCCTTCCTGCCCGTCAGCAGCACCTTCCTGCCCACCAGCTTCACCGCCAGCTCCTGGGGCGCGAAGCCCCAGACGTCCTGCCGCACGGCGAAGGGCTGGGCCGTCCCCTGGGCCAGGGCCACGCTGGAGCTCTGGCCTGGCTCCCCGCCGGGGCTGCTGCTCCCTCCGCCAGCCAGGAGCTGCCCCATGCTGCTTGCAAACGCCCTGGCCGTCTCCAGCTCCCGCAGCAGCTCCCGCTCCAGCTCAGCGAAGAGGGCCCCCGGGGCCGGCCACAGAGTGCGCACGGGGCCCAGCCGGGCAGCCACGGGGCCGGGGGCGGGCGGCAGGATCTGCAGGCGGCATAGCATCGCTGCTGCTGGGGCTGCCTCTGGCTCGGGGCTGAGTCCTCTCCGGTGCGGGCCAGGGGCCGATCTGCTCGGGGCCGGGGGCCGGCAGCTTTTATCCCCTCCCGTGGGGGCCTGGCTCCTTCCAGAACCCTCTGGCCCGGATGCCTCTGGCTGACTGGGACAGCTCATTCCCGTTACTCAGCCCCCAGGACAGGCAGCTCCCACACCCCGCTCTGCCCTCCTGCTAGCTTATAATTAGCAGCCTCGTCTCAGCCTCGAAATAGAAACTCCTGGCAGCTCTGCGACCCCCGTCAACGGCCTGTGACCGACCTTCCTTTGCCAGACGGAGTGGAGCCACGGCCTGGGCCCTGCCAACCTTGCCCGTGGCCCAGCCCTGCCCCAGCCTCCAGCGCTGGTCCCTCCCTCTAGTGCCAGCTCCTCCCCCCCAGGTTACACACGGGGCAGCGGGGAATGACTGCCCTTGGCTGAATGCCCAGGGTGCACCTGCCCGGCTCAGAAGAGCCTGCCCCACAGAACTTATGCACCTCGCCAATTCAATGCAGCCAGCAGAGAGGCAATGGGATAGAGTGGGTCGCCCCAAGGGCTGGGACGTGGGGAACCCGGCCTCTATTCCCAGCTCCGCCGATGACCTTGGGCACATCACTTCCCCTGTTCCGTGCCTCAGTTTCTCCTCCCTACACCTTGACTAGCTTGTAAATGCCTGAGGCCGGGAATTCCTCACTGTGTGTACTAGGCCCAGCACACGGGGTCTCCCAGCTCAGGGTGGTCCTGACA
Source organism: Eretmochelys imbricata (assembly GCF_965152235.1). NCBI lineage: Eukaryota > Metazoa > Chordata > Testudines > Cheloniidae > Eretmochelys > Eretmochelys imbricata. The sequence goes on from NC_135598.1 coordinate 14,921,714, forward strand.
TAGACTCAAGCCCCACTCAAGGGCGGTTGTTGATTTCTGAACCAGGGCACTGAAGGGCCCGTCCCACAGCTTGGCCTGAAAGAACCGTAGTGCGGATGCCCCCTTCCACTTGGGGTCCATTTACGGAGGGCTAGAAAGTGGGGGCTAGAGGTGACAGACCTGGGCCGGGTGCACCAGGGATGTGCGCTGAACGGCTGGCTGGCCTCTGGGACAGGGCAGGGTTTGGGTTTGAATTGCCGGGAGCTAAAGAACTGTCTCCTTCCCCCAGAGCAAGACCCTTGGTGCCGGGAGGCAGGGGACGTGCGCGGGGGCTGAAGGACACTCCTGGTGTTGTGCTGCTCAGCCCTGAGCCCCTCTCAGCCCCGGGGTTTTCCTAGGCCCACAGATCCCCAGGCCGGAGGGGACCGTTGTGATCAGACCGGAGCCCCTGCTCCAGGCTAATCCTCACAGCAGGTAAAAGCAGGCACCGTGGGGTTTCCCCTGCCCAGGCCCCGGCTGGTGGTGGGGCTGGCCCTGGGGCTGGCCCACGCGCCTGTAACCCGAGCCGGTGGCCCCTCCTGCTGCTCTGTTTGGAGTGGGGAATCCAGCCCAGGGCTGCAGTCACTGTTATTTTGGCCCATGAGTAACCCCTCGCCATCAGCCTCGTAAAAATAGGCAATGGGGCCTGGCGGGAGCGCCCGGGCCAGAGGGTTCTGGAAGGAGCCAGGCCCCCACGGGAGGGGATAAAAGCTGCCGGCCCCCGGCCCCGAGCAGATCGGCCCCTGGCCCGCACCGGAGAGGACTCAGCCCCGAGCCAGAGGCAGCCCCAGCAGCAGCGATGCTATGCCGCCTGCAGATCCTGCCGCCCGCCCCCGGCCCCGTGGCTGCCCGGCTGGGCCCCGTGCGCACTCTGTGGCCGGCCCCGGGGGCCCTCTTCGCTGAGCTGGAGCGGGAGCTGCTGCGGGAGCTGGAGACGGCCAGGGCGTTTGCAAGCAGCATGGGGCAGCTCCTGGCTGGCGGAGGGAGCAGCAGCCCCGGCGGGGAGCCAGGCCAGAGCTCCAGCGTGGCCCTGGCCCAGGGGACGGCCCAGCCCTTCGCCGTGCGGCAGGACGTCTGGGGCTTCGCGCCCCAGGAGCTGGCGGTGAAGCTGGTGGGCAGGAAGGTGCTGCTGACGGGCAGGAAGGAGACGCAGAGCGAGGACGGCAAAGGCTCCTTCTCCTACAAGTACGAGGTGTTCAAGAGGGAGTGGGACGTGCCCGAGGCCGTGGACACCGACCGCCTGACCTGCTCCATCTCCAGGGAGGGGCAGCTGTGCATCGAAGCCCCGTGCCTGGCCCCCGCAGCCGTCCCCGCGAGGAACGTGCCCATCCAGCTCAGCCCTGCGGGGGGCTCAGAGGACCAGGCCAACGTCAGCAGAGCCCAGGGGTAACCCCCTGAGCTGCTGGCAGCCGCCCCGGCAGAGCAACCGAGAACAGATTTTTGGAGCCTAAAACAAGTGGCTTCAAAACTAGCATCAGTTTCTGTCACTATGGTCAGAGCAAAAGTGATTCCAAATAGTTTTTGTACCAAATAAATTCCTCTCCCTAGAAATCAGACCCTGCTGGTTGAGTCACTTCCCAGGCACGTTGGTGTGGGTCAGTCTTGGCTGCTGATGTACAGGGATTAGGCCCCATGGGGCAGGACAGAGCAGCAGGAGAAGCAGCCCCAGGGTCTGTCTACACGGCACACGAACCTGGCTCTGCGGATTGGAGCTTCCAAGCCCACCCTTGAGCGTCTCACTGAATTCAGCAGAGCCTGCAGGAAGGAGTGGGGAGGGGGTCTCGGCTCACCCTGCTGCCCAGGGGAGCCCTGCCCCAAGGAACAGGCCTGGGGGTGCCTCCCCCAGGGAGGGAAGGGGCAAGCGTGGCTTTCTCACTGAGCAGAGGCATTTCCTCCCAGAGCAGGGACCCCTCTAGCACTGCCAGGGCCTTTGCATTGTCCTGTGCAGGTACCAGGGGCAGGCCCGGCTGCAAGAAAAGGTGGGGAGGTTACAGGACATTCAGCTCACAAGTTCCTGGACAGGGGGTGCTATCTAACACACAGAGAGGAGAGCGGACAGCCTTGAACACCTGGGTTCTAGTCCCCGGCTCATCCCCTTTACTGTTAATTACAGTCACAGATCCTTGTATGGACAAGCAGCTTGATACCACAGCACCCATCCGAGACAGGTGGTAGACAAGTCACTCCCTGACTCCAGGCTTTCCATCCGAACAAGGATGGGAAGAGGCTGGCTCCTAAAGCCTTTGTGATCACGTAGAAGCTGCTCATGAGACCGACCCAGGGATGGGGGGTGCTTTGAGCTGCAGCAGGAAGCCCATAGGCCAGCATTAGCCACCCTGCCTAGCAGCACCTAACTCGCTACCCTATTTCATTGCTGCAAAGGTACTGAGCTCAGACCACAGGAGAAGCCCCCCCAACCCCCTCCCGCAGCTGGGGAACTCGGGGCAGGAGGCTGTGAGTGAAAGGAGACAGGAGCATTTGCAAATCAGCAGACTCCAGAGGTGCTGGGTAAGCGGGACAGGCCCTAGATGGCAGCTTTTATCACCTTCGTTAAGCAAAAGCCCAGACATTCCTGCTGGTCTCTGCCAAGCACAGGGAAGGTTAGATGCCTCCAGCCATAGAGCGAGCCAGCTCGCCACCCTGCTGTGTCGCTCCCAGTTACCGCTTTGAACGGTTTCTAGAGAGAAGCTGGAGTTAGTCTGTGGGAGATTGCTGGGTGCTTCCTGCAGCTCCCATTAATCTCAAGAGCAGCTGCCACAGAGATTCCAGCTGGAAAATGGGAGAGGCCAGGTTGCCCGCTAAAGGAACAAGCCAAGCAGGAGCAATTGTGCAAGGAAAATACACTACAGAGTCTTCACACCACCCACATGCTGTGTCTGCCCTCCACTAACGGGAACGGTCTGTGACATGGATACTAGTTGCAGGGTGGCTTTCCCATTGCATTGCAATGGAGTGTGCAGGGGAATTATGAAGTGGGCTCGTCTTCATACCATACAGGCCTGTTCAACCCCTTTACCATCACGGTGCTGCTGATCTGGGATCCTCTCTACACACAGTTTGGTTCTACCCTATGCAGCCCAAAGAGCAGCAGGTCTCACTCCACATTTATCACAGAATCGTAGGACTGCAAGGGACCTCTAGAGGTCTCGAGGCCCCTGCACTCATGGCAGGGCTAAGTATTATCTAGAGACCATCCCTGCTCTTAAAAATCCCCAATGATGGAGATTCCACAGCCACCCTGGACAATTTATTCCAGTGCTTAACCACCCTGACAGGTCAGAAGTTTTTCCTAATGTCCAACCTAAACTGCCCTTGCTGCAATTTAAGCCCATTGCTTCTTGTCCTATCCTCACACATTGAGGAGTCTTCTCCCTCCTTCTGGTAACAACCTTTTATGTACTTGAAAACAGTTCTCATGTCCCCTCTCACTCTTTTCCAGACTAAAAAAAACAATTTTTTCAAGCTTCCCTTATAGGTCATGTTTTCTAGACCTTTCATCATTTTTGTTGCTCTTCTCTGGACTCTCTGCACTTTGCCCACATCTCCCCTGAAATGCTCCCCTCGTACACACAGGATCAGCTAGGGAAGAGGTTGGTGTTACCTTTCCTGGGGTAAGGGGCCCTGCTAGTGGCAGGAACAAGGTGCCTCTGACTGCAACACTGCCCTGCCAGCTAGCTTTTACTGCAGACTGAAGTTAAGGTAAGGTAGCAGGTATGACTGTCCCCCTTTCAGCAACGCGCTCCCCGCGCTGAGGGACACCTCACAACACCCGCTCCAGCCATTGGCTAATGCTGCTAGATCGAGCAGTTCCTCTGTCTGGGGGCAGAGATGGGGTTACTGATTAAGACAGCTGAGCTGGTTGTTGCTTCTACCTTTGCCCTGTTCAGACTGGGAAAAAGGAAGTTCAGTTAACCGCTCTGTCATCATTTTCCACATGGCAAACTCCAACTTGGCTGGTCCATGGATTTCTGAAATCCAGGATTTCTCTCCAGCTGCCTCTGTTTGTTGCTAGTGCTCAGTGTTGCTGCAGCTGTGGGCATAGTTACCAAATCCTTCAAGCCATCAGACAGGTGATGGGCATGTTGGGCTTAGACTTTTCCTCCAGACTGTCATCTGTAGCCAGATGGGCCACTTTCATTTTATGGGAGGCTTGTTTCCATGCATCTTGCCATCCTCTAGGCCTGGTTTCAGAGTAGCAGCTGTGTTAAGCCGTATCCGCAAAAAGAACAGGAGTACTTGGGGCACCTGAGACTAACATTTATTTGAGCACAAACCTGGTTCAAGCTGGCACTGGTTCTGTGCCTTTTAAAAAAAGTCCCTGTGTTCTCAGGACAATCCTTTCAGTTTTCTCCACCATACCTCCCCTTTACCCTTGGCACTTCCACTCAGGTTAGGCAGTTACACCAAGCACAACGGGGAATCTAGACACTGCCATGGTAATCTACAAGGATCAGTGAGTAGAACAGTGATGGATTCAAGAGACCTGGGTCCTGCTCCTGATCTGCCACTGACCTGCTGGAGGGTCTTGGTGAGGCACTTACTGCCACTCTACACATGGGGAAACAGGGGCACAACAATGCTGACTTCTCGGAGCTCTTTTGTGTTGTGCTTTAAGAGCTAGCTGGCACAAATTCATAATGAAACTACACTGGCCAGTTTCACTTTCGGGTACTAGCGTGATGCGTGGGGAACACTGGAACCCAACTTTCGTTTACGTGGCTTTAATAAAACTCAAACATTTCTGGTCACATTTGATTTATAAAAATTTTTTTTAATCACAACATAAGTTTGTGATGAAGGCTAAGTTGACAGTTCCTCTTTAAATACCAATCTGTATAAGACATTGCATCAGCCAACGTGAGTTAGACTCCAGCAACAGAAGCTATTTTAATACCTCCCTCCAGGTTTTATTTTGTGGAATTATGAGGTTTAATACAGATGGTTTCCACAGACAAATTACTCCAAGTCTCCCCCTCCCCCATCTCTGTACATCAGTAAACCAGAGCGGCTTGCACTCGAGCAAGGTTATTAACATTAGTGGCATCACATCACTGTCAAAAAGGACAATTTTGTTTTGTTTTTTATACAAGATTTTTTTTTTGCAAAAAATTGCAACAGGATTATTAGTGCATTACACCAGAACTGAAGAGATAGAAAAAAGAGTTGGCATGCTAAAGTCCAACACCAAAAGGAGGACGACAGAAGGCTAGTTGGTATGTACTATATTGACAAGATACTGATTGGTTACATGTTGAAGAAACATACAATACAAAATACAGAAGAAACCAGTTTTGCTCCCCTCTGCCCCCCCACCCCAAAATACTCATAATTGTGATTTGGTCGAGACATGGCTCCGACACCAGAGCTGAATGTCATTATAATGCTATCGTTTTATTTAGTGGTTGTTCTAGGCATGTGGCATTGAACTAGCCTTCGCTTGTTCAAGTGGATAACTCTGAAACAAGATCCCATCTAAGGGACGAACGGCCCTTGTTTCCAATAGTGGACGAGAAGCTTGTGGGAGCCGTTCGGCTCGAACTCTCGCCTAGCAGAGGCGGGAAGAGGCCAGCATGTGTATCCACCACCAGGAAGAGGGAAGAGCAGTTCATATATTAAAAAAGTGACTTAAGACTTAAAATGGAATTAGTATTTGTACAGAAAGGTGCAGGTGGACTAGCTCCCTCCAGCCTATGATCAGAAGGAGATGGAGAAATCACCGCAGCTGCAATTGCCAGCTGCTCTACCGTAAGTGCGATTGGGTCGAGTGGGTTCCAGTCAGGTCATTGGAAGGGCTTCGGTCAGGTGGGAACGGCGGCTCAATTGCTGCAGCACTGGCTCCTGCTGGGCTGGTTGGTCTCTTGCAGGTCCACGCCCCGATTCCTGCCCTGAGAGCCAGCAGCATTTTGGGGTTCATTTTTCGGCAGCTTCTTAGCTGGAGGGAGAGGAACGGGTCAATGCAGCTCACGTGCAGAGGAGCCGGTGACTCCTGACATCGGCCCGCTGAGCTCTGCTCTGACGCGGCACGCTCTGGCTCCCCCAGGGAGGCTGGCCTTCGTGCCACGTCAGGCAGGTCTTTCCCTCCAGCTGGGCTTGGTACGGTGCGTGCCACTTCCAGGTGTGCCCAGCGCACAGGCTGGCCAGGACTCTGGCAGCACTAATCCATAGTGGGCAGGCTCAGATTCTCTCTCTGGCTGCCCTGCGGCAGTGATGGCTGCCAACAGGATCCTGCTGGGGGGAGGGAGGGAGGGAAGAGGGCCTTTAACCAGCAGGGGTGGCCATGTCCAGCCGGGCAACAGGCTCCCTGGGCAGCGACTTGGTCTTGCTCCCCCGGGGTGTAGAGTCAGGGGATTGCTGCCGTTCACCTGGGTGGGTGGCACTTGGCACAATGCCAGTTTGCGCAGCTACCCCACTTACCGATTGCCATAAAGATTTCATTCACATTCATTGCCGTCTTCGCCGAGGTCTCCATGAACAGCAAGCTGTTGTCGTCCGCGTACGTCTGGGCTTCCTGGAGGCAATCACAACAGTGTAAGGCTGGCCCTACACTCGGACAAGGAGCTTGGGGAAGGCCCAGAGCTGCCCCCTTCACTGGGGTGGGGGGGGAAGAAAAGACTGGTGTGCTGGAAGGCAGGCAAGGGATTGACCAGCAGCCCGGGCCCCTCCACAAGCCCCATTGCACTAGGTTCGGCTGCTTTCCCTTCTTCCCACAAGTCCCCTCGAGCCCTGGAGGACTCGTGCTGCTGCAGTTGACGGCGCTGCCCGGCTGGCATCCCACCTCCCCACCCACGTCTGACAGCAGCGCCAAGCTCCCCCACCAGTTTGAGCTAGCTGCCCACCGCAGGAGCATGAGGCAGACCTGTCTGGGGCGCTGCTCGCAAGGGTTCTGCGCTATGGCCGCTAGCTGGGAGGCACATGGGCCAGGCTACAAAGGCAGCCCACCCGACCCGACCCAACCCACGTCTCCGAGCCGCGGCGTAACGGGAAGCCTGCTGCCCGAGTGACCCAAGGAAAAGCCTCAGGACACGAGTGCCGCATTAACCAAGCTCCCTTGGCGGGGTGGGAGCTGGCAGGGAATCTGTTTAAAGAGCTGCCTTGGACAGATTCCTCAGATGTCTGGCTGCTGGCGGGACGTGGCTCATCTGCCTTGGGGAAGGAAGGCAGGCAGCTGGCTGAAGGGCGGCAGCACAGCGCGGGTGGGTAGAGCACACCAGTGGTTACTCTTTAGGGTCAGCTTGTTCCAATCCCCATCCCAGAGATGGGGCTGCCCCACAAAGGAGGCAAGGGCTCTGAAAGGAGTGGATGGACACAGGTGGGCTCCACTTCCCTTCAAGCAGGGCTTGGGGGTTACCATGGTGCAGCCGCCTGGAACACAACTTTCCCCGAGGGCTTTAATGAAGCCCCTTGGATAGGTTTCAGCTGGATATTGGAGACCAAGGAAGGAAAAATTCCTGTTTCCCTGGCTCTGAACTAGGGCAGCGTCTGCTCTGATTCCTGCTTACCTGGAAGTCCACAGCTCTCTTGCTGGCAAGGTCAGCCTTGTTGCCTGCTAATGCAATTACGATGTTGGGGCTGGCCTGCCTCTGCAGCTCCTTCACCCAGTTCTTGGCTCGTACAAACGTGTCCTAGAAGGAGGCAGTGGTGAGGGAGGGCAGCCTCTCCCCACTCCTGCCCGGCACAGAGGCAGGAGAGGCTTACCCCAGTCAGCAAGGAGAACGGTTTGCCTCCAAGCGCTGTTGGTCAAGACTCAGTGGCTAGGTCCCTAGAGCCCCGTACAGAGCCAAGGGAAAGCAACACATGGGGAGTGCCAGAGCAAGCATTAGATGACCCCCGCCCGCCCAAACCGCTGGCCCCCAGTCCTGAGCCGACGGCATCCCTGCAGCGTTCCAAGGAGCAGGGTACCCAGACACTGGCCCTTCTCCCCTCCAGCAAGCTGGTCTGTGGCCAGCAGCTCCGTACTCACTGTGTTGGTGATGTCGTAGACGACAATGGCTGCCTGGGCGCCCCTGTAATACATCGGGGCCAAGCTGTGGTATCTCTCTTGTCCTGCTGTATCCCAGATCTCAAACTTCACCGTCGTGTCATCCAGGCAGACAGTCTGTGTTAGGAAGGCGGCTGGGGGAGAAGCGGCTGGTTAGTTCTAAGGGAGCCGGACAGCCCTGGGTTAAGCCAGCTGGCCTCTGAGAACCTGGTTCTCTTTGCACGAGAGTGACCCCCCCCCCCCACACACACCATGTTCACCATCTTTATACAAAAAGAAAAGGAGTACTTGTGGCACCTTAGAGACTAACCAATTTATTTGAGCATACGCTTTCGTGAGCTACAGTTCTCTTCATCGGATGCATCCGATGAAGTGAGCTGTAGCTCACGAAAGCTTATGCTCAAATGGGTTAGTCTCCAAGGTGCCACAAGTCCTCCTTTTCTTTTTGTGAATACAGACTAACACTGCTGCTGTTACTCTGAAACCCATCTTTATACAGTTTGATTTGTACCAAGGATGCCTTGGAGGTACCCTTTGAAAACTCCTAATCTGCTGCATATTATCCCATTGAAATGTGCGTAACAGCACTGCATGTCAAAGGAGGAGACTCGGCTAGACAATGGTCACTAATACGTGGTCGTTCTGGGCAATGCTCAGACAGACACCCTAGCACGCCAGCAAAGGGCTGAAGAGCCCTTACCTGCTGACCTGGGCATTCGCCAGCAGGGGGGAGCTGTGAGCAAGACATTCACCATTCATCTGAATTCAGTCTGGAGTTCCCATACACAAGGAAACTACCTGCCCTCCTCACCAAGCCGGGGTTTTTCAGGCAGAAAGGGGTGGAGTAGAAGGGGGGGAAGTGTCCCTAACAGCCTCTCCCCAAGGGCGCCAGAATGGGCGGAGGGGGACGGGGGGGACCAGAGGGCCATGGCCCCATCACTTTTTACCTGCCTTAAGGGTGAATGACAGGGGAAGGAGTGAGCAGGGGGCAAGGCCTCAGCGAAGAGGTGGAGTGGGGTGGGGCCATGGTTCAGGTGCTGGTGCCTTCCCCCCCCCCACTTCTCGGGTGCTTCCGGCATTCTTGCCTCTTCTGTACATTGCATGAAAGAGGGAGAACCATCATTGACCTGGGGGCCCCTGGCCAGGTTTTCCAGCCAGTCCAGACTGCCAAAAGCTACTGGGGAGAGAAATCGTCTCTGCTTTTCAACCTATTAGGCTTGGTAAAGTTTCAGAATTAGCTTGTGGTTTTCTCCTTTTATTTGTAACCAATTCTGACTTTTATGCCTTGCCAGTTGAAATCTCTCTAGTTAAATGTGTTTTAGCTAAACCAGTGTTTGAGAAACCTCTACTGGAGATAAAGGCTGGTGCACGATCGCTCCCAGTGTTGGAACGACGGACTATCTCCAAGCTTATACTGTCCAGGAGGCTGCTGAAGAGTATAAGACATTTCTGGGCATCCAGGCTGGGGCAATGCGGGTGCTGCCCTGTAGGTAATTCATGGCTGGCTGGGATTTTGCAGGCTGAAGGCTGAGAGCAGGCCAGGAGTGGCTGTACGGACAGCCCAGCAGCGTAAAAGGCACTCTGGGCTACAGAGTTACAGGACACAGCAGTCCAGGTTGTAGCCTGGGGAATGTCACAGCTAGGAATTGGGGGGGACCCCAGATAGGGCTACATTACCCGAGCAGACAGGTATGCTGCCAGTGGCTGCATTGGCTACAGGTAGGGTATTTAGGCACAACAACATGAGCAAGAGACAGGGACCAAACCATAGTTACAGCAGCCAGAGAACCACTTAACACAGCCAAACTGGTCTGCCCCCATGGTACATCCGAGCACACATGCTACTGTACCCTACACACCTAGCTCCTGCAGCACACCGGGAGAGGACTTGCTCTTTGGACAGAAGACAGGCTAGCTTAGAGGCTCTTTTCACACGGTTGCTAAAGCGCAGAGTGGGATCTCAGCACGTGTCTTCCAGTGCGAACGTCCACAGCCCTGGGATGTGAGACCATTGTGTCCCTAGTGCCTTTGGAGATCTCAGAGCGTTTCCTATCCCACCTCCGTGTTACAAGCGAGGTGAGGAGTGGGTACCTGATCTACCGAGATCAGTGTAGCAGAGCCAGGAATGGAACCCAGCCGTCCTGGCTCCTTGTCTCCTGCCCTGTGGTCAGGTTCTAACCCCCTGGTTTTATGTCCCTTTACTTTGAATCCCATTTCTGACCATGGTGCTGCACAGAGAGCCAGCTACATCCTCAGCCAGTAACCGGGACAACCGGAAAGTGCTACAAATATTGCAGAGGCCGTTAGTTACGTGTAAAGCAGCCAAGGGTCCCTCTAGGGGACAGTGTCATTGAGCCCTGGACAGCGGTCAGGAAAGCCAGTCACTATAGTCCAGGCAACTCCTGGGGCAGCGTCAGTTTAATAAGGTTTGCTTGCTACGCAGTGCACTTTTAAGTTAAAGTTACCACAGACCAAGGGACTGATGGTTCGGAATTGGTAATGGACTAAGCCTCTCCTCTGGGTCATTAATACCCCCACAGGACACGATGGTGGCATCTGTTTGGTGTAATGAGTGGTCAGCGATGACAGTTGTTAATGGACTATCACCGACCCAAGCATTGGCCCACCAGGTTTGGACTGCCAAGTGGGAACCACTTCAGGGATGACAAGGACAGGGCCATTGGATGGCCCCTCTTCAAATGGGGTTCCTCCAACGCCCCACAATGAAGCGGAGGCCAGCTATAGACTTGCAGATGACTGACTTCAGCAGTGGGCTAGCAGCTCTTCACCTGGCTGACGATGCTGTTAAATGACTGGGCACACTGTGCATATGCGGAGAGGGGTCTGGGTGACGGGTTCAAATCCAGCCCGAGTGATTGGACAGCAGTGATTGTCACCTAAAAGCGGTCTAGCCACACTAACAAATTCCTTCCTAGTTCTCCACATGGCAGCTAGCCCTCTTGCCAGGCTCAGAGGTCACAGACTGTGGACAATGGAGACTCCCTCTCCTCAGCAGGCGGGGGGTCAGGCCAGAACTAGCTGAGGCATGCAGGCAGGGTGATGAAGGACTAAGTGCTACACAGGCAATCGCAGTGCATTCTGCGCCAAGAGGGCTTCAGTGCCCAGGCTGCTGATCAAGTACAGCATGCTCGGGCCATGCTCCACTCCAGAGAGACGTGGGTCAGAGATGGAGAGGTGTCTGTCTGGAAGTGGCTTTCTGGGCAGAACAGCTGATCCAAGCACACCCATGTGGCTTCACTAAAGCAGTAAAGATCCTGAATAGATTCACTAGCCTATCCATTTGGCTGGTGTAACTAGCTCATGCTTTTGTCTAGTCCTGCACATCTCACCCAAGTCACTGACCATACATCAGGACACCAGGCTGTTGTCTCTTCCTGTTTTTACGAGCTTGGACAGGCTCCCTCCATGAAGTGAAAGTGAAAGGTAACTCTGCCCTTCCAACCAGAGGGCCAAGCTCTAACTGCATCATTTCCCTTTCTGCCGTTCTTGTTGGAGGGCCCAGACCTGCCATGCACACCCCCTGCATTGGGGGAGTGTGTTTCCATGACCCCTGCACTCAGGGGCTGCAAGGATCAATGTCCTATGTGGAAGGGGAGAGCTGCAATCACAGGCACACGAGCTCATGCTGGTGGAGAGCTGGGGTTTAGGCCTTCCTGAGGTTCGGGGACATGCCTGGAGCTCTATCAGGCAGGACAGTCAGTATCATCACGGCAGCGATGAGTGGGACTCATTCGACAGCCTCCTCGTGGCTATTGTGGCACGAGTGATGCCCTACCAGGAGGAAGGCTGAAGCCTCCATTTCACCTCCAAAAAGGATGTAAAGTTACTTCCCAACAGCATGTGTAGAACAAGCCAGTTTGCCAACACTTGAAAGTGAAGCTCAAAGCCAAGTCAGGCAGCTTTTTACATGAAGCTTGCAAAGGGGTCCCCCCCGCCCCGGTTTCCCCCTCTGAAAAGATTACTGTGCACAGGAAAGTGCCTTTTGCTGTAACCCTTTTGAGGGGGCCCTGGAAGCTTCTCAACAGCAGGAGCACTTTAATACGCACCCTACCAATGGTCAGCCAGCAAGTCTCTTCAGCCATGTAACTGCAGCGAAAAATGCTCTTTGCCAGTGGCCCATTTACTCTGCCAGACTGTATCAGACAGTCATTTTTGGAGTTCCGGAACAAGCTTTCCTGTCTTGTTAATGTTCCTCCAAACTCCCATGGGAGCTCGATTCAGCTGCCCTTCGTGACATTCAGCCACTAGTTTCCTTTACAAATGGCAAAGGACGTTTTGCTTTCTGGGCATTTTAAAATCAAGACAAGGCTGCGAGATTTGACAATCACCAAATCAAGTAGGATGGGTGTTAGGGTTAACCCTACTTTCCTAGGCCCGATGCCCTCAGTCAGATACAGACATGCCATCAAATGTCTAAGGTAAGCTGTGCAGTTGTCAAAGCAAGCAATGGCAGAACGCTGGGCTGGAGAAGCAAGATCACTGCCAGTGGTTCACCTGCTTCAAACGGAAGAGGCCATTCATAGGACAGGTCTAAAGGTCCTGCTTGACTAACGGAACATGCTTTCTTCATCTCAGATGAACACACCAAAAGCCATTAAGGTTCACCAGTCCCACAGACTCCAGAGAATATTTGTGAATTGCATTTCTGTATCTAGAGAATTCCTAGACCAGATTTTCTGGACTTAATGCCAGACAGAGGCCAAGTATGAAGTTATTTTCCACATTGGGTTACTCTGGGGAGCAGTGGAGAATTGACAGCAGTTAAGTAAAATGGATATCAGTCACTACCACTTCCCTGCTGATAGGGAAAATACATTAGAACTGGGAAAGGTCCAGAGAAGGGCAACAAAAATAATTAGGGGTCTGGAACAGCTTCCATAGGAGGAGAGAGCAAAGATAGCAGGGTTGTTCAGCTCGGAAGAGACAACTAAGGGGGGTTGACAGAGGTCTAGAATATCATGCCTGGTGTGGAGAAAGTGAAAGGGGAGGAGTTCTTTACCTCTTCAGATAAGACAAGAACCAGGGGTCACCCAATGAAATCAACAGGCAACAGGTTTAAACACAAACATAAGGATGAATTTTTTCATGTAATGCACAGTCTACTATGGGACTCGTTGCCAGGAGATATTGTGAAGGTCAAAAGCATAACTGGGTTCAAAAGAAAAATCAGACATGTTCATGGTGGGGAGGTCCAGTAATGGCTAGTAGTGAAGATGGTTGGGGCGCAACCCCATGCTCTGGGTGTCCCTAAGCCTCTGACTGCCAGAAGCTGGGACTGGATCACTTGTACCCGGTTCTGTTCACTCCCTCTGAAGCTTCTGGCACTGTTAGAAGTGACTGGTTTCAGAGTAGCAGCCCTGTTAGTCTGTATCTGCAAAAACAGGAGGACTTGTGGCACCTTAGAGACTAACAGATTTATGTGAGCATACGCTTTCGTGAGCTGCATCCGATGAAGTGAGCTGTAGTCTAAGGTGCCACAAGTCCTCCTGGTCTCTTTGTTAGAGGTGAGCATCCTAAGACTGGTAGCTAGACCATTGGCCATACTGGATCAGCCCAGTCTTATGAATTTCTGCCAGCCTGAGCTTCCCACCCAGCAGCTGGAAGCATGATTGCCAAGCCAGACTAGCTCAGGCCACCAGGTTCATTTCAGAGGTTTTCAAGCATAGCAGCTTCTCTCTGTGTACGGCATCTCTGATGCAGCTGACTGTGGGGTGGAGCGTGGCAGCCAACTGGCCAGACCGCAGACTGCACAGCTGTGTGGGAAGGGAAAGTGAGTCGAGGACACTGGGGAAACCCCATACTCTAAAGAGCTATGGGTTATTTAGCATCCATGCACAGCAGCAGCTTTCTAAGAAAGTCATTTCAAGATCTCCTTCCCTCAGGGCAGGGGTTCCCAGCTGGCAGAGTCCTAGTTTGTACCAGGCAGACTCTCCTGGTTCCCTGTTGATAACACATTCATCTCAGCACAAAGTATGTTGGGTCTCAGTTAACTTTTCCACACAGGCAACAACTTAGTGTCCCTGTGACAACTTCACCCATCGCAGCGAGAGGGGACACTGGAGCAATGTCGTCAGCCTATGAAAGCCTGAGGAGTACGGAAGCAGGATTTTATGAACTCCCTTCACCGGCTTTGGAAAGGCAGCAGGCTGAGTTTACCTACCCCACACCTACACTGGGATCCAAGCCAGACTTTAAACGGAGAGGTCCTTGTACCCACGAACTGCATGGTGCTTTAATGAACACTTAAAGGAGATCCCGCACTGCTGAGCCTGGCAAGAATTAAACTCGTTTTACGAGCCAGGAACTCCAGCCTGGGGAAGGGACTCGCCCAAGGTCAGCATCAGCAGCACAACTAGGGAGTTTGGAGTTCCAGCCCTAACCCCTGCATTGGCCTCTAGCCTGCTCCTTTGAAACCAACCCTCTAGCTCACGAGCCAGGACTCCTGCTGCTTCCCCAGCAGGGCCCTGAGCACTCACCTCCAATTGTGCTTTCCTGGTACTCGTGAAACTGGCCCTTGACAAACCGCAGGACAAGGCTGGATTTCCCCACTGCAGACTCCCCCAGGAGGACAAGTTTGAATTGGCAAATTTTGTTTCCAGCAGCTGGTCCATTCGGTCGAGCAGCTCCACCTCGACCCGCCATGGTGGTTTACAGTGCAGCAGGGTCAAGAGCACAGACTCCAGGGGCAAGGGGACTGTGCTGGTTGTGGACGCTGATGAACTCAGGGAAGGTGGGTTTCCAACTGAAAGAGGAAGACAGAGATTGCATTATTGGCACCCCCTGCAGCAGGAGTTTGGTCTGATCATATATCCTAGAAGCAAGCTCATCTCCTGCAGAAGCAGGAAGGAATCCCCTCCCACTCAATCAGAAATCTCCAAGTAATCAGGGTGCATCATCGGTCCATCCTTGGAGGAAGGATCAGGTACTTGTTAATGCTCAAGACCAACCATCCTCAGCATGCCCTCGCCAGTGCTCTCACTGAGTACTTGGTTTGAAATGAGCCCCAGACTGGAGCCTGCCACAAGGGACACTAGCCATGCACCATGCTCTCCTCACTGCTAAGACAGGTAGCAGAGAACCCGGAGCGATTCCTGCCAAGTATTGTTTGGACACTTGCCTACCAAAAACTGGATAATGAACAGACTAGCTTCATACAGGGCAGAGATCAGCCAAATTGCATGAGCCCCTCCGACCCCTTTTTGTTAAGCTATGCCATGGCAGAAATCGTTAGAGCCAACACACACACTAGGGTACTTGTTCTGGCAAGTGAGGTTAGCTACACATGGAGTGGGATTAACCCATCTTCAGTGCCTTGGCATGTACGGTACAACACAGAGCCCCTTTATTCCCTTATGAGCAAGCCAAGGGTCAAGCCACCTGCATAAGGTGAAAACGTGGTCCAAGCTCATGAATGCTTAGAAATGTAAGAGCTTAGGTAGCTTAGCCAAATGCAGCCTATTAAACCAGGAGTTCCTGAAGCATTTAGCGGTCCAGAGATTGAAACACAGGAAGTCATGGGGAGTGGGGTGTTGAAGGCAGAGGATCTTACAAAGTAGTCTGTATGACGACACATTAAGAATCATTGTATTAGAAACACACCATTAAGAAAGTCAAACATTTATTCTCTTTGGATGGGAAGAGACACTCCCAACTAAAAACACAACGGCCATACTGTGTCAGACCAATGGTCCATCTAGACCAATAGCCAATCTTCCAATGGTGGCGTGTGCCAGATGCTTCAGAGGAATGAACAGAACAGGGCAATCAAGCGATCCCTCTCCTGACATCCATCCCCAGCTACTGGCAGTCAGAGACTTAGGGACACCCAGAGCATGGGGTTGTGCACCTGACCATCTTTGCTACCAGCCATTGCTGGATCTCCCTTCTATCAACTTCTCATTCTTTGAGCCCATTTACACTTTTGGCTTTCACAACATCCCCTGTTCAACAAGTTCCACAGATGGACTGTGCATTGTATGAAGTTTTAAAACTGGTTTTAAACCTGCTGCCTATTTGCTTCATTGGCTGATCCCTGGTTTGTGTTTTTATGTGAAGAGGTAAACACTTCCTTATTTGCAAAAAGAAAAGGAGTACTTGTGACACCTTAGACTAAAATTTATTTGAGCATAAGCTTTTGTGAGCTACAGCTCACTTCATCAGATGCAACAGACTCCAACAAGAGACTGCTGAATTGGAATACCCTCTCGTTGGAGTCTGTTGCATCCGATGAAGTGAGCTGTAGCTCACGAAAGCTTATGCTCAAATAAATTGGTTCGTCTCTAAGGTGCCACAAGTCCTCCTTTTCTTTTTGTGAATGCAGATTAACAGCTGCTACTCTGAAACTTCCTTACTTTCTCCACACCAGTCATGCTTTTATAGACCTCTTATCTCCCCCTCACCCCCACATTATCCCTTTTCCAAGATGGGAAGCCCCCCATCTTTTTAATTTTGCAGAATACAGAAGCTGTTCCATACCCTCAATAATTTGAGGCCCTTGTTGGTACCTTTTCCAACTCGAATACATCTTTTTTGATATGGGGTAATCAGAACTGCAAGCAGCATTCAAGGTGTGGGCATACCATGGATTTACATATGGCATTAGGATAATTTTGTCTCTTTATCTATCCCTTTCCTCATGGTTTCTAACATTCTTAGCCTTTGATTGCTGCTGCACATTGAGCAGAACTATTCACAATGACTAAAATCTCTGACTGGTAACAACTAATTTAGACCCCATGATTTTTATGTATCATTAGGATTATGTTCTCCAATGTACATTACTTCGCATTTATCAAGAGTGAATTTCATCTGCTGTTCTGTTACCCAGTCACCCAGTTTTGTGAGATCCTTTGAACTCTTTGCAGCCTGCTTTGGATTTAACTACCTTGAGTAATTTTGTTTCATCTACAAATTTTGCCACCTCACTGTAGTAGACAACGCACCAGAGGCTACGAAGTGATCAGTCTCATACATAGTAGAAATCACTAGAGCTCATGTTGATTTCTAACACCACTAATATAGAGACGGGGGGACAATGACAAAATCAACTGTTATCAATTTTAGCATATGCAGTGTCTGGGAAGCAGAGATTAACTTTATATAGTAGAACCTCCAAGTTACAAACACCTCGGGAATGGAGGTTGTTCCAACTTTGAACAAAACGTTAGGATTCTTTCAAAAGTTTTCAACTGAACATTGACTTAATACAGCTTTGAAACTTTACTATGCAGAAGAAACTGCTTAACCATTTTAATTTAAATGAAACAAGCACAGAAACAGCTTCCTTACCTTGTCAAATCTTTATTTAGTAGTTTACATTTAACAGTACTGTAACTTGCTTTTTTGTCTTTGCTGCTACCTGATTGCATAATTCCAATTCCAAATGAGGTGTGTGGTTGACAAGTCAGTTTGTAACTCTGAGGTTCTGTTGTAGTATACCTCAAACTTTTGAACTAGTGACCCCTTTCACATGGCAAACCCCTGAGTGGGACCCCCCCTTATAAATTAATATATTTCATGTAGCCAACGAAAGCTTATGCTCTAATAAATTTGTTAGTCTAAGGTGCCACAAGTACTCCTTAATATATTTAACACCATTATAAATGCTGGATGGAAAGTGGGGTTTAGGGTGGAGGCTGACAGCTTGCGAGCCCCCCCAGATAACCACCTCACGACCCCTCGAAGGATCCTGAACCCCTGTTCTACTGTATGCTTTCAATCACTGTCCAGTCTGTCACTTCAGTCCATCACATCATTCCAGCCTATGCCAAGCTGCTACTCATGCTCTTTACCATCCCAATACAGCTCCCTTTTCCTTTATTTCTTTGTTTAATTCATATTTTATCATTTTGGCCAGAGTGAAGAATTTTTAGTCCAATCAGATTGGAAAACAGTTATTCCCTTAACAGCACTTCAGCTTCATAAGTGAATGCGCTTCCAGTTTGACAAAAGAGCAGCTTAGGGGAAGCTCCAAAAAGCAAGTGTTGTCTTCCTGAGTTGGAGTCCCAAGCATGCCCAGCAGGGACTCCCTTTTGGTAGTTTCCTGAAAAGAAACTCTAGCCCAAGTCTTCTCAAATCAGCACACTTCAAGGACCCCAGGTCACAGAGCTCTGATGTCAATATCTTCATTTGAAAAGACCTACTTAGATAGAATTGTTTCTCAGCCAAACATCGGACTTGGTTATTAGGATTCCCAGCTGCTCCAGACTGGCAGTTCTGTGCATGCAAACACATCCAGGTGTCGCTGGACATGCTGTAAGGAGCAGTCCAGCTTGTGCTGCCAGAGATGGCCTATAGGAAATAGCTTGCTTTGGAAGCTCTGTTCAGGATTGTACCTAACTGCACTGTAGAAACACTGAGGAGTTGGCGAACAGAACCTTGAGCTTTCTGACCCTAAAGAAATTCTGGGAGGTGGCAAGGGGGTTTGGAAGAGAATAATCTTGCTTTCAGGTTGAGCTAGCTAGGAGACTTCCTGCAGGACAAACCACTTTAGACTGTAAGCTCTTTGGAGCAGGAGCAGCTTCTGAGAGGCTGTGTCCTCAAACAGAGCGGAGCCCTGATATGGGTAGGTTGGGGGGAGAGAACCTCTGAGTAGCACCACAAAACAAACACTACTTGAGCTATCATCCATCACATGTTTTGGCAATGTGACATTGAAGAACCCCTCGTCAGTAATTACCGGTTTGTGAAGGCAGCTATGGAAAACCACTCCCCCACCAACCTGGGACAGGATTTGGGAATGTGCATGTGTAGAAACAGCTACATCGATGAAGATTTCAGCCCCCGATCATAGAACAAGACAGAAAATACACCTGTCATTTCTTACTGTAACAGTTCATTGCAGGGCCCTGTTGGCTCCTGCCCCTGCTGGGCTGAGAAAGTCACTCAGACCCTCAGGTTCTAAAACCACTGGTGATTTATAAGTCTGTTCCCACCAGCTTCTCACCATACAGTGTACACAGTTCTGGGTTCCTCGTGTCTGAGCCCGGGGGAGAAGGGGGGGGGGGGAAAAGGGTTTTCTCCCTCCTGCACTCCCTCACTCCTCTGTCCCACCACCCTGCTTCCTTCTTCCCAGCCTCTTATACAGCTCAGGGTGAATTGGGCTGGCAGCTGGCTTTCATTCCACAATTAGGGCAGGGTCTTTCCAACCAGCTGCACTTTATTCACCCAAATGGGGCTGGCATGGCAGGGGGCTGATTCTGCAGCCCTCCTGCTCAGCACCTTGTCACACTTACACTAATGCAATTACTTAGCAATGCACGGGGTTTGGAACTCAGCATGCTCTACAGAGTCACGTTCATAGCTAAGGCATCGGATCCCCATAGTCCATCTTGTCAACAAATCCCAGGTGACAAGCAAAATCATTCCTCCAGCAATGGTCTGTCTAAAACGATTCCTGCAACAATGCTAAAAATTCCCATGACACTGACAACCAAGTTACAGGCAAACAGGATTAGATGCAAGTTTCACTCCACCCAAAGGATGATGTTCATTTGAATGTGCATTATAACCGTACATGTAATGAGTGACTAGAAAGCAAGGAATTCCTGCCGCAGTTCTCACTACCTGCAGACTAAGGCAGAAAGCCATGACAAACATTTCGCATTATTTCCTTTGGAAGGACCATCTTGCAACAGGTTTCAGAGTAGCAGCCGTGTTAGTCTGTATTCGCAAAAAGAAAAGGAGGACTTGTGGCACCTTAGAGACTAACCAATTTATTTGAGCATAAGCTTTCGTGAGCTACAGCTCACTTCATCGGAAGCCCATCTGTACAAGACACTGCTGGGCAGAGGGTTATGGATTTGCTTTTGCAAACTTGTTGCTTTTTATTATCCTGTTTGTCTGTTAAATGCCATAATGCTCTGCTATAAAAAGGATCATCATACCCAATGACATTAAGCATATGGGAATTCACTTCATTCATTAGGAACAAAGGAAGCATGCACTGGTCCTGATGCAGCAGTCAGGAGAGAACACCCCCAGAATTTGATGACTACTCATGTCACCAACATTCACAGCTAGATAACACAGTGAATTCAGGGTACCGAAGCACTAACCCTTGGTCACACTAGCTAGACAGTCCTATCAGGACAAGCCATGCCTGGGTACCATGCGTGAGCTGCACCTGTAAGCTCTTAGTTTGTCCTTTTTAACATCTATGGGGGAATGAGAACAAAGCTTCCCAGCATTACTCAATCCCTTTCTGGAAAGGCACTTCTAGTTGTGAGATGTTATGGGTCAGCCCCCCATGCCCTCTAAGAATGCCAACAAGGGTGCCAGCTGGGATGGTTCTGGAGACACTGAGAAGTCACTCCACTAGAAAGTTTTACAAGACTGACAATCTGGATGTTCATTACTTCTAGCCACAGCCAACTTGGTTCCCATCCAGATCAGAGATGTGCATGTGAAAGGCTCTGCCCCTGTACCAGGCTGAGGCACTTGGCCTCTTCCATCCCTCAGAATTTCTCCTCTAATCATGTAGCCCTCTTTGTGGGGGGAACAGCTTTTGCTTGTTTAACCTTGTCTTCGTTTAACAGGGCAGATTCTATCAGCAACATGCAAACACTAGGCTATTTCAGATCGGTCACATTCTGCGCATTGAATACCATGCAAATTGTACCTCAACCAAACAATGACCTCTGAAATGAGATTGAGATTCCCAGAGCAGGCAACACAAGCGAACAAGTTTGCTGGCAACATCAAGTCTCAATGTGACCCATATTCCTGTTTCACTAGCCTCACAAGTAAAGTGAAGACCTGGGATCCTGCAATCAGGTCATATCATGTAAGCCAGAGCAGAATCACCGGAGGAAGTACAGCTTGTACGACAGTTCTCAGCAGGCTCCAAGTCACCCACTCCCAAAGAAAAGTTTATAAGGAGACTGCATTGCCCAGGGGTTTGAAGCATCTTACTCCTGGCCCAAGCTGAGATACCTTGTGCCTCTGTAACGGTGGCCCTTTCAGGCAGGGCGGAAGTAAGAGCCAGGAGGAACCTGGCACTGCTTCTATGTGTTCCATGGGGAATGAGAACTTATCTTCAGGATTGTAAATGCTGCATCTTTTACAAGTGCTGGAGCTGGTTAAAGGATGATAATGTATGCATTCTATTCTCTGCTTCAGAAGAATATTTGAAGCACAGTTGTTCAAATCAGGTACCAGGGCCATATTTTGGCATCTGAAGTCACTTATTTACTTCTGATGCTTTAGGCCCTTGACATAATTCCACAGCACACTGCTGTGATTTGGTCCCAAAGCTAGCACACACCAAACCAGTAAAGAAGGGATCATGCCCAACACTGTACTTGGAGACAAATTCCCTGACTTCAAGTTACAGCTGCAAGAAACTGCTTACAGCTGGCATCAGGGACCTTTGTCTAGCCTTCACTGCCAGCTACAGTGCAGTCTTACAATTGAGAAAGCACTGTGTCACATATCCATGCTTCTGGATGCAATCATTGAGAGATACATCATGCAGCAGGGAAGGTACAGTAAGTATTTTCTGTTTCTTGCTTGGCTTTAAGTCTGTTTGAGTTCTTCCGGCCTACAACTAGGTATAAAAACATTCTGAATTAAACTCAGAGTTAGCAAAGGCCTGAAGCAGAACAAGTTGCTAACTGATTTCAGACAGTTTATATAATTAGCCACATTAAAAATAGCAGTGTTCAGTTTGTGCACATGCCAAATACGGGTGCAGTTCTGCTCTCACAAGCTGCGCTGTGACGCATGGCCTTCTAACATCAGTAATCGTACGGAAGCTCAGCAGCTACCGCTCACACCACGCCTTGCTGCAGCTCAGCTCCTGCCGGTCACAAAATTACAACCCTTTTGCATGAACATCTGCGAGTGAATGGACAACCGCGCTGTGGGTCAATACTTGCCATCTGCAAGACTGACGACTTTAATCTAAGTAGGTGTGCTGGGACATGGGCAGGCATGGCAGGCAGGCTGCCAATTCTCATCTCGGCTTCAATGGTATGTTCACACCACACAGAGTGAGTGGTGATGCCACCCTCGCTACTCCAGCCACCGTGGAAGTTCAAGTCCCCAGCCGGTGAAGCAGGCATTCTTAGAGCTGATGGACTCATCTCCCCATACCATTAGATTGGAGTCCTCTGTTAAGCTCCTATTCCAGGAAGTGTATTTCTGAAGTCTGTTTCTCACCATTGAAAAGCAAGTAGCATCAAAATGCGTTTGAAGTTAGACTTGCACGTCAATGCCTGGTTCAGGCTCCTACCATCCAGTTTGCATGCAGATGCCTCCTTCCATAAGGAAACTGCAGAGACTGGTAAAGAGGAGGAATCCCAGCACTTGCTGCACCCTCCACCCCTTGCCTCAAGTTACCACTTCCAGAGGATTTCTGGATCTTTAGCTTCTCACTTTCAATAATTCCCTCCTGTGCACAGGAAGGGACAGCTCGCTATGCAACTGATCAGAGAAAAGCTGGCCCAGGAGAAGTTCAGAGAACCTCTGCAATCTTGGTTACGATGCAAGGTAAGCCATGGGGCCTATTCCGACTAGTGAAATTTCAGAATGCAGACTAAGAGGTCAAAAACCCATTTTAAGAGGAAAATGAGACCGCCTAGCCAGGGATATCTGCCAGCTAACAACTTGCGTTACAAGGCAGTGTCATTTGTTCTATTGGTGCTAATAGCTATTTTCCAGTCTCCTTTATACCACAAGCCAAAATTTATGCAGTGGTAGTTTTTGGTTTATTAATGTGTCTCACCACCTTGGGGGTATCAGCTAGGAAAGGCAAATCACAGACTAACCACAGACATTACCAGTGTAGCTGGGACACAAATGAAAGGAAAGCATAAGCTGAAGCTGCAGACTGCCAGTCCTGTCAGTGGGCAGAGGCAAGCCATGGACAGTGCAAGCGGTGAGCTAAGGCACTTTGTCCCTGTTGTGGCACTCTGGAACAGACAGCTAGCAACGGGTACTCGGGGGGAAGGTGGGGCTCGGAATACAGGTGAGCTACACTTTCGGATTTGATGTGTAAAAATAACTCTCCTTATATCAGGTCCTAATGCACAGAAGTAAATCCCTTTTCAATAAGCAGGAAGGGGTCAGATTTAAGTGAAGCAAGAGAGAACATACATTAAGCAGGTTGTCCATTTACCTGCCCAAAGTTTGTGGTGGCAGCAGCCTCCAGTAAGTTTTGCCAGAAGATTCAAGGATTGAACCCTAACACACAAGTGCCAAAAATCAAGCCTGAGGCAAAGATATTTAGCAGACTTCTACCAAGAGCTGCAGGGAGCACCAAGCCCCCTTCAGAAACACTTCTTGCTGATTTAAGACCAGTTTTGTTTGGGGGTAGAGGAAGACTGGACACTCTGGTGAAAGCCAGTGCTACAGTTCGGGACTTTGGGAGAGCAGGAATAGCATCCAACTGCAACTACCCTAAATAAAAAGAAAAGGAGTACGAGTGGCACCTTAGAGACTAACCCATTTATTTGAGCATAAGCTTTCGTGAGCTACAGCTCACTTCATCGGATGCATCCGATGAAGTGAGCTGTAGCTCACGAAAGCTTATTCTCAAATGGGTTAGTCTCCAAGGTTTCACTAGTACTCCTTTTCTTTTTGTGAATACAGACTAACACGGCTGCTACTCTGAAACCTACCCTAAATAAATTGCTCAAACATTCAGGACTGATGAATATGCAGTTAGGTCAGAGGTGGGCCACATCCAGCCTGTGCAACCGTCCTACCTGGCCCCTGAGCTCCAGGCCGGGGAGGCTAGCCCCTGCCCCCCCCCCCCGCAGTCACACCACTGCATGGGCAGTGCAACTGGCTCAGTCCAGACAGCAGGGCTGTGAGCTCCTGCCACTCTGAGCGGCATGGTAAGGGGGCGACGGTGGTGGTGTTAGATGGGTTGGGGTTCTGAGGTGGGGAGCCAGGGGGTGGGAAGTGGGTGGGGGCAAATGGGGGCAGGGGCCAGGCTGTTTGGGGGGCACAGCCTTCCCTACCTGGCCCTCCATACAGTTTTGCACCCCAATGTGGCCCTCAGGCCAAAAAAGTCTGCCCACCCCTGAGTTAGGTTCATACCATACAGCCGCCGGACACGAGTTAGAGAACCCAGAAGTTGGAGGTCACAGGAGGTTCAGGCGCAAGCTCCTACCTTTGTGTTGTCTTGCTTTGCTGAGGAGCTCCCCACTGGGCGAGGTGTGAGCTCCTGCTGGATGAGTCACAGCTTACGTAACTACAATTTAGTGTCTGTGATACAGACATCCCCTCAGCAGCCCTGTCGGCTTTGAGGCAAGTGATAGAGGTTTATTACCAAAGACCCTGCCCAGCAGTTTATAAGGATTCAGCCCATCAGACACTTCTGTAGCATCCAGCTGTTCACATTCCTCAACCTTGCCTGCCACAGCTGCTGTCTGCCACCCTGCATTAGAGTGAATAGTAACAAAGAGCTTCAGATGGCGTCTTGCCACTCAGCCTTCAGAAGCGAGTTTCACTTACAAGACCACCAGCTTATTCAAAAGAGTTTTGCAGATGTTAATTACTGCAGCACTAGTTTGTAGCTGGGATTTGAATTTAAACCAACGCCTTAGCTGGCCAGTCTGACAACACCTTAAAGATGACTTCATGCAGTTCTTGGTACCTTCTACTCTTCCATGTCACACTGTCACTGGGTAGGCTCAGTGTGGGCAGCTGGACCAATACATAGAGGAAGAAATAAGCAGAAGAGCACTGAAAATAAGCTTTCAGCTTTACATTTGCTATGAAGGGCTTGTTAGGGGCCCAATTAGCCCTATTGCTAGCTGCATGCTGCCAGCCCTAGAAGGGTATTGCTGGACAACAGTTTCAATGGCCATGAAACAAGACTTGACCAATGGAGCGTTTGAGACAAACCGATTACAGCCTATTGATTATGGAAGCTATAGGCTAAGAAGCTCTAGTTCTATCTGTACAAATCTTTGGCAAACACCAATGTTTGCCAGCTCAGAGAGCATTCAGCTTTGGACAACTCTGCAGTTTCCTTCACTGCTCCTTTGAGTTAAGGTGAGCAACATAGGGCAGAAAATGTCAAGCAAGGAGAAGTTCAGAGATATTGGGTGTCAGGATTGGTAACCAGGCTATATTTCTGCTGGAAGCATCTGGGCAGGACACTGGGATGCAGGGTTCCTTTATTCTGTCCTATTTAAGGTACCTAAGCTCTTGGGCAATTTCAGTGTAGAAGAAAAAATATTGCCAAAGCACAGTGCAAGGCAGGTTATACTGATTTTAGAGATTTAGCAAATCAGGTCCTACCCGAGTACCTAGGCACCCTGACAATTGTTTAAAAGCACAGCCAGCAATACCCTTTCCCCATCAACATGCCCCACAAAAAACACCCCAAGAGGAGCCGTGCAACATGCTCTGAAAGTCGACACACTGGGCTAGTCCAGACCAAGGGAGACGTTCCAAAGCCAATAGCCCTTCCCACCGAGCCAGGTCTGGATCTGGGGAACTCCTGAGGTTACAGCAGGTGCTCAAATCCGCTGAGGACATATGGAATGGGGAAAGGTCGTCTCAAGCAGACAGAGCAGAGGCCATGGAGAGCTTTAAGTGTCTAACAACTACATCTTAAAAATTAACCAGTAACCCACAGCAACCAGCACAGATCAGAGCACCACAGATTCCCCTCCCAGAAAAGGCTTCCCAATTTCACATTCAAAGAAGAGGGTGAGGTGTGATTTGCTGATAACGCCCACTGAGTAATTTAGGTTACTTCCTAGATCAGGGTCTGAACAAGCCACTTCTGCTACACTCAAGCCCACCAGCCTGAATATGTGACATCTGAGAGCAGCTCAAAGCACTGGCAGATGTACACTACAGGTATGTCTACAATGCAGTTAGACACCTGCATCTTGCCTGTTCCAGCTGACTCCAGCTACAGGACTGTTAATTGCAGTGTAGACATCTGAGCTGGGTTGCAGCCCAAGCTCTAGGACCCTGCAAGATGGGAGGGTCCCAGAACCCAGACATCTACACTCCAGTTGAACAGCCTCTCCACCCAAGACCCACGAGCCCAACTCAGCAGTCACTGCCCAGCTGTGCTTTTTTAATTGCAATGTAGACATACCCTACTATAGCCAGGTTCCCATGCAAGCTCATATGAATCCTAAGGCTTTATAGGACCCTTTGACAACCAAGTTAGTGGCTTAATTTCTGCCACCAATTCTGCTTGCATTAATTTATTCTGAGGAATAATTTGGCAGAACAGCTTTGCATGATACATTCACTGCATTAACTTCTTTGCCGCAGTGGGCCCAGTACGCACCCCTGGAGCCGGCTATACCGAATGGCAGAAACTGTGCATGAAGACAGAGGACTGCACCTGCAGCAAGCTACGCTAATAGCCTCATTTTGCTCAGGTTACCACGGCTCAAGAAAGAGCCCCCAATGAAGTACTTAGACTATCAACTACTTAAGATGCTGCCTGAATTCCTTGGCAGGGACACCTTGGCATTAGTGACTGTAATGTTATTGACCGAGTCTGTAACCGTATAGATCACTGTGCAACCACTGTTCTATATCTGCAGAAAATGTTGTACAAAGGTTGTTGTGTGAGGGGTCTATGGAAAGGTTATGAGTGGCTGGTTATAATTATAGGTTTCAGAGTAACAGCCGTGTTAGTCTGTATTCGCAAAAAGAAAAGGAGTACTTGTGGCACCTTAGAGACTAACCAATTTGAGCATAAGCTTTCGTGAGCCACAGCTCACTTCCTCGGATGCATACTGTGGAAAGTGTAGAAGATCTTTTTATACACCTTTCCACAGTATGCATCCGAGGAAGTGAGCTGTGGCTCACGAAAGCTTATGCTCAAATAAATTGGTTAGTCTAAGGTGCCACATTTTTCAGAGTAACAGCTGTGTTAGTCTGTATTCGCAAAAAGAAAAGGAGTACTTGTGGCACCTTAGAGACTAACCAATTTATTTGAGCATGAGCTTTCGTGAGCTACAGCTCACTTCATCGGATGCATACCGTGGAAACTGCAGCAGACTTTATATATACACAGAGAATATGAAACAATACCTCCTCCCACCCCACTGTCCTGCTGGTAATAGCTTATCTAAAGTGATCATCAGGTTAGGCCATTTCCAGCACAAATCCAGGTTCTCTCACCCTCCACCCCACCACACAAATTCACTCTCCTGCTGGTGATAGCCCATCCAAAGTGACAACTCTTTACACAATGTGCATGATAATCAAGTTAGGCCATTTCCTGCACAAATCCAGGTTCTCTCACTCCCTCACCCCCCTCCAAAAACCCACCCCCATACACACACAAACTCACTCTCCTGCTGGTAATAGCTCATCCAAACTGACCACTCTCCAAGTTTAAATCCAAGTTAAACCAGAACATCGGGGGGGGGGGGTAGGAAAAAACAAGAGGAAATAGGCTACCTTGCATAATGACTTAGCCACTCCCAGTCTCTATTTAAGCCTAAATTAATAGTATCCAATTTGCAAATGAATTCCAATTCAGCAGTTTCTCGCTGGAGTCTGGATGCCACAAGTACTCCTTTGGTTATAATTATATATCTGTATATGTGTATCATTCTTGTAGTTGAAGTTATGAATATTGGCTCTATATGGACTGTATTTCAAACTTCTGCTCTGCTTCTTGATGACATCCCAGACAAGTTGGTGTCAGCTCTGCCTAGCCTGCTTGATGACCCATTAAGAGCCATCAGCTATACAGCTGACCCATTGAGAGAAGGCAGACACGCCTTATGACTCAGCAAGGTATGCAGGGACCTGCCTATGGACAGAACTCTAAGGTATTTCTATGCCATGTGCTGGATAGCATGTCCTTGGGACAAAAGAAAGCAAAGACCACATGGCAAGAGACTATAAAGGGCTGATGCCTCCTCTCCATCTGGTCTTCAATCCTGCTTCATACCTCCAGAGAGACTTTGCTACAAACGGAAGCTCTAAACAAAGGACGGATGACCCATCCCAGCTGTCGATGTACTCCAGGAACTTGATTTGAACCTGCAGTTTATTCTGTGACTGCTACAAGCCTGAACCAAGAACTTTGCCATCACTGGATGTAATTGATTCCATTTAACCAAATTCTAGCTCATCTATATATTTCATTTTATGAAAAAGCCTTTAGATTCTAAAGGATTGGCAGTGTTATTTGTGGGTGAAATCTGATTTGTATAAGGACCTGGGTCTGGGGCTTGGTCCTTTGGGACTGAGAGAACTTTTTTCTTTTACCGGGGTATTGGTTTTCATAACCATTCATCCCCATAACGAGTGGCACCGGTGGGGATACTGGGATACTGAAGTGTCTAAGGGAATTGCTTGTGTGACTTGTGGTTAGCCAGTGGGTAAAACCAAAGACCTCTCTGGCTGGTTTGGTTTGCCTTAGAGGTGGAAAAACCCCAGTCTTGGGCGGTAACTGCCCTGCTTTAAGCAATTTGTCCTGAATTGGCACTCTCCGTTGGATCCCGCCAGAACCAGCATTGTTACAGTGATATAAGTAGGTTTTGCTTCACCAAAGATCATTAAAGGCACACTTGCCCTCTCTCAATGTTAGTACAATGTTTGACCCCTCTTATAACCCCCAAAACTCCTTTAAGTTTGCAAAGCCTGTGTATTAGGCATTTAACAACCATTTTCTTCCCCTATAATAAAGATGTCAGCATTCACTAGCAGGCCCTAGACAAGCAGAGTGCTGTGGCAGGGAGAGACTAAATCCTTGGTATAAAAACAGGTTCCTGTTTAAGGGTTATTTAAAGACCACTGGTTAGACATGTTCTGACCTACCACAAGCTTTTCTCAGAACCCCAAGGGGCTTGGTTACCATGGTACTGAATCATGGTTCTTGCATCTGAAGTGGTGTTTTACTCACGAAAGCTTATGCCCAAATAAACCTGTTAGTCTTTAAGGTGCCACCGGACTCCTTGTTGTTTTCATGGTACTGAAGTACACACTTCATGGAGTACTGTAACATGCTTAGCTACCTGACTCGGAGACACAGAATCCATTCGATTGAACACTCCCCCAGCCAAAAACCCGGTAAGCTAGCCTTGCAAGAGGAAAGCCATAACTGTCACCTTACTATATGAGAGCTGATCCAGCTAACAGCGTGACATGTATTACATGGGCAAGCTTAGAAATTGCCTCTCCCAGTTACCCTATCCCAAGCCCACATCTCCTCCCGAATGACTTTACACTTCACAATTTCTACAGCCACAACCTGCACTTCCCTCCGCAAGCTAAGGGAAGGAACACTTCTGGGGAGGGACACTTCTGTAGCCACTGAGCAGACTCCGTGTCCACCGAGCTAGCAGCTGAACAGGAGTAAGTGCCACCATCAGGGTTAGAATTCAGGTGCTCAGATCACAAGTCAAGAGGTAGCACATTGCTACTGTGCTGGCACAAGGCATGCTAGAGTTTCAAAGTCAATCCACCTTTCCTAGGAGAACTGGAACTGCCAACTGGATTTTAAAAGTGCTTCCATTCTAATAATGGAGAGTTTGTATTCCTGTTGAAAGGCCATCAGAGGCATGGCTACCCCAGAACTCACACCTGGCTGTTCTCTGAAACAAGTTTGCCTTTGAAAGGCCACCGAGAAAGTCTAGATCTGTTCCTTCTGAAGTTATGCAAATAACCTGCAGGACATGCAGCTTGTGTCTCTCACCAATGCACAGTATGCCATTGGTCTCCCAGTTTGCACATGGGACATTCACACATGTATCAAGCCAGTCTGTTCTGCCAAAAGAAGAGTGTTTCAGTGTGCAGCAGGGTAAGAATTCCTGCCAGACTCCAGGGAGTGTCTCCCAGTGGAAGCTTTACTAAGTGATTCAATTGAGGCAAACATTTAAGCAGCTAGCCTTAAATATGCCCAGCAGCATTCAAGCTAATGGAGCCGTTGTCTCCTTCAGTCATACAGCTTCATTAACAGAATCTTCTGACTGCAAGGCAAACCCACAAAGAGGGAATTCAGTTGAGAATTAAGTTGCTAATACTTGAACAGGGCAATGCTAGTGAGACAAGGCTAGAGAGACCCTAGAATTCAGGGTTTTTTTAATAAAGACTTTCTTTCTGACCTAGTCAAAGTAATTGAAAGTTATAAATGTTACAGCTGTGCAGGCATCAGCCACAGATGTCAGCTTCCCAAGATCTGGAACGCACTGACTAGTGCCAACTCTTGCACTTTTCCTTGCTTGATATTCTCAAGCCAGCCATTAACTGCCCAGTAAAGCACAAATTCACCTGCTAACCAAGATATCTTCCTGCTTTACCACCAGTTGGCAGAGCCAGCAGGCAGGGCCCAAGTCAGTCCATTATAAAAACAGGGCTCAGGGAAGTGTCAGGTAATTCATGTCTAGTACAGTCTGAGTGTGCCAGTCTGAGTGTGCCAGTTTAGCTCTGTGATCTCTTTATGTGGCAAGGGAATTATCAGAACTTGCATAACTGAAGTAAAAAACACACACAGGACTTTAATCAGCAACAAGCGGTGATCAGAGCGACTGCCCTGAGGAGGGCTGCTGCTGTGGTTCTGGGTGAGCCTTCGGCTGGATTTCCTTCCAACCCTGTGGCGAGAGTGATTCTGTTCCCAGCTCTGCCAGTCACTGACTTGTTCTGGATGGGTCATTTCACTTCTGCAAAGTGGGCATAAATCCTGTCCGGAGGGACACTGTATGGCTCGTCTGTAACACCCTTGGAGAGCTTCTGGAAAGAGACTCTGTAGCTAGAACAGGGCATCAGACTGATCAAGGGATATCAGGAACGGAATCACTGTCTGAAAGTGTTCTGCTTACTAGTGTTACAAGTAATACTTAATATTTCTGTGACTGACATTACTTTTGTCTGAAGCAAGTCTTTTCCTGGCCACAAAGATTCTTAAATAGGGGGAAGGAAAAAAAAAAAAAAATCATGCCACTGATGCTAACACACAAATTTCTCATCCAACAAGGAAGGTGGGTGTTTAAATCCATTTTCTCCACAAGATGTTGATACAAGTGACTCAAACAGTCAATGCCAAGAGTGTTGATGTGAAGATCGGAAGCTGTAGTATTCACTTCAGCTTAAACAATTCGCAGAAACTTAACTCCTATGGCGCTAGGTTATTGTAACCAGAGCTCCAAGACAGGTGTGTATCTGCTCGGAATTGTCAGTGGCAGGTCTTATGTTAATGTCTCCACGCAGATAAAAAGTGTTTAAACCCAATTAACAGAAAGTGAAGAGGCCACAACCTCCAACTTGTCAACATGCGGTACTGGTACTTTGGAAGGTAATTACACAAGTTAAGTTTGCAGTAAGTCAGGGGAATTCAGGATATTCAAGGATATCAGCTCAAACACTGCCACATACTAGTTAGCTATTTTGAGTACTCTGTTAGTTGGCTCACTGCTATGAAGGTTAATTTTCCACAGGTAATAGCAAAGTAACAGCTACCGGTTTCAGTAACCGGAGGCATGCTCTTTAATGGGGCTCATGGGTGTGGTAAGCTCACTAAAATGCCAAGCAGATACAGAAAAAGATCGCTATTTATGTCATGTCCAGAGGCACCTAGAGATTGTGATGTTATAGTGGTGATAGCCAGTGTGGCATGTTTAAGTTAAGACTCCATGTTCTGTAGCTATGGAATCCAACCAGTGCCACAGATTAGAGCACTCGTGGCTAGTATTTCTAGCACTCACGGTTGTGAAAACAGATCTTTAAAACGTGAACCAGCTGTAACTGATGCAGCGCTATCTGTGAAGTCAGCTGGACATTTTCTGTTCCACTGGCTGGGTATATCATTTAACCTCTGTCCTTCACCTTAAAATTCAGGCAAGTTGGGGAAAACACTCCCCTCACTATGATAAGAAGGGTGCTTGTAAAGCACCCATGTAATGGGAGCAATAAGGTGAAAATGAAGTACAAAGAACTATGCACATCAATTCCTTTTTGATTCATGAAAGGAAAAATTCTCTTATTAGACCACAGATAAGGCTTGCAGGGTTTAATCAGCCACCCCACATCATAAGCACAGACTTGACATAAGAAAGGGAGAAGGAAATTGAAAAGTTTCTGCTAGAATCAAGTACTGCATCATCTTACTCCTGACAAAGCACAATAGTTTAGATAGATTTTAATCCAACTTTGAAAGTGACCAAGACGGGGTCATGCCAGCTCTACAAGATTCAGAGGAAGTTGCATAGCTGCTCTGGTTGGGGCTTTAATTTAGCTGAACAGTATGACTAATGCTTTAGAAACAGTTGGTAGTGCCCTATTAGATCACCATGGCTGAACTGAGAAACATACAATTAGAACAGGCTGAGGTATTGTGTTTGTGTGCATTACTAGAACATGAGGAAGGTGACAAGGATATTATTAGAAGCTGCATTCTCACTAATGGCACCTAAGAGCAGCAGTTTTGTTTACGCTACTACAGCGATGCAAACCAGGATGACAGACTCGATCAAAACGACGGAAGGCAGCCACAGAAGCAAGCTTTGTGCTATTGCTTTGGCTAAGCCCTGTACTTGGGTCGTCTGTCACCTTCAGGGGCAATGCTCTAACACCCCCACTCATAAGATCCCAAGTGTAAGGGGATGGCACTTCCCCATTTAAGAATATGGTAAAAAGTGGTATCACAAGGGAAGAAGACACTGCACAATCCTGTTATCTGGGTAGAGGGTAGAACCCTTTGGGAAATGGGTCTCTCTTTCTGAACGTACATAGAGCACCTAGCATGGTTCTGGGAGCATAGAGATAGCTCTTGTCCAAGAATGGGAGTTTACCACACAGTGTAAGCGCCTCAAGGCAGAATCACTCAGTCTAATATGATCCCCCGTCTGTGATGTCAGGGAGCATCATCGCCATGTAACAGATGGGAATGGAGGCACAGCTAGATGAAATGGCTTGCTCAAGATGAACGAAGTCTGCAGCAGCTAGGACTTGAACCCCGGAGTCCACATCCCAGTCCAATGCCTCCCCCACAAGGACCTTCAACTTGCTGCTTCCACCGTGTCTGTACAGTGCTGTGTACATTTGCAGGGGTGGTGGGGGAAGATAACGCTTAGCTCAGAGTAACAGAGGAGCCCAACCCACTTGTAACAGGAACTCTGCCACCCAAAGGATCACTCCATATACTTCTGAACCAGGACTGGAGAGCTCCCCACTCCTTAGTTGGACGGAGGGGTTGCATGGGTGATGCGGAGTAGCACTGCAAAATAGCAGCATGCTCAAGTGTTGGCATCTTATACACAGTCTTGAAAAGGTGTGTTGTGACAACATCACCACACCCTCAACAACTCGCGACAGGGAGCACTACAAGGTAAAACAAACATGAGATGCCAATCAGAATTTTTTATTGATTCATGCAGCTCACTAACAGGGAACAGCACCTATCTGAGGGTTTAAAATAAACCGGATTGCTCCCAGAGACAGTGTCAGTCGTAGTCAAAGACAATCTGAACTTTCCTGGAAACTGCTTGGAATTTTTATGGAGTTGCTCCGAGAACCAGACACAGGCCTTCCTTGCCTAAGAGTGACTCAACTTCATACCTGAGACCAGGCAGCAAGAAACTAACATTGCTACTGCATCAACACACTGTTTTCTAATACACTGACCGAGAAGATAGCAGAGACACATTTGAATAATTCTTAGAAACACGGGGAGTCGTTTGTCTTAAAGGATTGTGTCAGCTCCTATTGTTACAAGTTAACACCCAATATTACAGGGGAAAAGACGCTAGTTTTAATTCCTGCAGGTGAAAGGACTTTATAGTGGGGTTTTTTTTTTTTTTAAACTGTTCTCCTCTCCTTTGCAATTCATTAGGGCACCATTTTCACCTGTCTGGGGTCTTCTGCACAGCAGCCGGGAGAAAGGTGGTTAATAGGAAGGAGGCTGTAAGACCACAAAGATGATCTGTCAGGGGACTGGCCCAGAACCTGAAGCTCACTTGAACTGTAATTGACTAGAATTGAAGTTGGTGCCTAAATCCAGAGGGCACAATTCTGTACTGACAGAAGATGGATCTTTTGCTTCTCTTACTAAAGCTGAAGCAATTCTTAGAATAGGGTTACTCGTCCTCTGTTGAGGGAAGAAGACACTGCACAATCCTGACAATTGTGAAGAGAGTGGTCACTTTGGATGGGCTATTACCAGCAGGAGAGTGAGTTTGTGTGTAGGGGGGTGGAGGGTGAGAAAACCTGGATTTGTGCTGGAAATGGCCCAACTTGATGATCACTTTAGATAAGCTATTACCAGCAGGACAGTGGGGTGGGAGGAGGTATTGTTTCATGATCTCTGTGTGTGTATATAATATCTGCTGCAGTTTCCACGGTATGCATCCGATGAAGTGAGCTGTAGCTCACGAAAGCTCATGCTCAAATAAATTGGTTAGTCTCTACGGTGCCACAAGTACTCCTTTTCTTTTTTAAATTGCTTAAGTTTTGCCTTGTCTGAAGGCTAACCGGAATGTCTACAGAAACTCACAGGTTGTATGAGGGAACATACACACCCTCATCTGGCTCATTTTCTGGAGCACACAGAAGGTAACTTGGAGTAGCCTATAAAAGCATGTAGGCCATTGGCTCACTCTCTGGAAGGGTGACTTTGTTAAACAGAGATGAACAACATCTAGATACTTGGACACATGACTCTGGAAGATAACATTTGAAGGTTTAGGCAAGATTCCAAAACAGGATTTCATCCAGTCAGAACAGAACAAACTACTCAGTAACCCATAAATGTAGAGTTATTTCTCAACACTGCAGTTCTGCTATGCAAAAATGACTGAGCGACCCAGATCCCTGTTGCAGGGCAGCCAACTACATGCATTGCTCTCAGAATTCCACGTTCAGGTCCACAACAATCATAACTGCTTCCATTTCTGGCCACCCAAAGCACCAGTTATCAGCTACAAGTTTAAAAGAACAGTCCAGAGTTTGGTTAGAAGAGAAGCAATCAAGTATATCATGGGGATATTAACAGGAAGTTCGAAAGACATGAGCCAGAGTGCAGGGTCATGGGCACATTAACTCAAGCAGTCCCTGTTAGTCCATGGCCTATTGTATTCCAGACTAACAGGCCCCTCAGCACTCCTGGCCTTGGAGATTAATAGTTTGGAATACAATTACCTCAAGCAGGAAGAGCTCACAAGTTATCTGACTATTAGCTTGGCACCAAGGTTCTGATACATTGTCTCTTCTGCCAATTTGATCTAGTACAAGCAGTGCATCTCAATTATTTTGAGCTCTTCTGTAAACAGAAAGCCAAGAATAGAAGAAGTATATTGTTTCACATGCAACAGCCTTAAAACAGAAGTGTCCCATTATGATCTCTTTTCCTGCCCTTTCCTTATACATTAAGACTTAAGTCAAGGTCAAAGTTGTGAACAGCCATTTACAGAAGCACTAGATGTTAAAGGTGAATCAAAATATATTTATGCTGCCTGTAAGATCCCAAACCAGACAGTGTTGACTTTAAACACACTGATTTCATTTACTAGCGATGAAAAGTATGGAAGAGTTAGTTGCTGTTTCACTTACTTACCAAGACAGGAATTCAGAGTCCTGTCCCCTCGTTAATATCACTAATGCCCAGAAGAGTGGTCAGAAACATGGCTCCTGTACCCTTTAAGTGTTAGTGATACCACATTTTTACTCAGGTCACCTTTGTATCGGTTACAGTTCAGTGAAGTAGTGAGGTCTGTGTCTGATCCTACTGTCATGCAATTTAAAGGCAGTGTTACCTCCTCTACAGGTGTTAAGGGCACCGTCGCTTTGATACACATTCAACTGTGAACTCCAGCACCAACTACTCTCTTCACTTAAAATACAGGAAGGGCAAGACTTTCTGAAATAGGAGACTGAAGTTAGGGTCCTAAATCCATCGGAAGCTGCTGGGTTCTTAACACTTGAAATAAGGGACCTCATATTTGTGCCTTTTTTGGCACTTAACTTTAGGCTCCCATTTTTGAAATTGCTGGGCAGTTTTTCCTCTTTTGGGTCTCCCATGCGAGACAAGTAAAGGTTATAGCACTTCTGCTACAAGCCATTGATTTCTCCTAATTTCTAGAAGAGTATGTCTATACAAAAGCAACAGTGTAGAGGGGAGGTAGAGAAATATGCAGTACAATGACACTTACTCATAAATAACCAGAACAGTTACAGCTAGATTTTGTGGTTGTCGTTCAATAAGCCTGCCATGGCATAGTATTCCCCCTGGCATGTGAAAAGCCTACTAACTAGTAACTCAAGCAGCACTTATGATTACAGTCAAGACTGAAAAAAGAGCCAGACTGCCGTGCTCTAACTGGGAAATTATCTAGTCAGCTTGCAAGTATGCTACACTATCATTTAACCAAGATCTATGATCCTCAGGGTCAACACATGCATTCTGTGCTATAGAAAAATATCTTGCACACTTACTGTGTGAGTATGCTATAACACAGGACCCCCTACCAAGAAGGGTCTGTGAAGGTCAGTCATACACATGCTGGTGTAAAACCTAAGTGAAATCCCGGTATTCCTTGCACTTTCAGGGATTCACATTAGGTGACAACCCCCCAGTCTTGTGAGCCAAGTATCATGCTCACATTGGAGATTAAGACACCACCTTCCTCCAAGGCCACATTACAAGTTTATGGCCAAGTCGGGATTGGAAGTGAAAGTCTCCCCATGTCACAAGGCAGTGCTCGCTCCAGACTAAGTGGCTCCTCAAGGCCCTGGTTTTGACCATTTTCTGCCTTGACATATCTGCCCGATAGCAAATCAGCAACAACTGCCATAAACCCGCAATATTACAGTCAACTTCTACACATACATGTGACACGAGAAAGTCTAGCTCTTGGAAACACTATGCCAGACCAGACCCGGTCCAGTACTGGGCCTGGTCCTCTCCAGAAAGCTAGAGAGATGATGGCATTACCCAGTCAACCAATCCAGTTATCCAGGAGATCTCTAATGATGGGCAGGCCACAGAGGTCTGTTTGCAGGGGCAAAGTGAATCATGAGTCATAACACATTTACCAAGTGATAATACAAGCCAGAGCAAGGGGAAGTTACTAGGAAGTTACTGACTGTTCATAGCCAGGGAGACCTTAGAATGAACGGGGCAGGGGGACCTGAGTTTGCTTCTCTTTTCCCCTCATGTAGTAAGTCAGTTACCAGCAGCAGCTGTCCTGGGTACAGGGTGGGGTGAGAGAGAGAGCAAGATTATGGAGTCAGCCTCATCCAAAATAACCTACTGCCCTAACCCCACTTCTCTCCCCATTCACCTAAACTGGGCTCAGGTGACCAAGGAAGCTGAGGTTACCTGTGTAACTAGCCCAGGCTCTCAGCTGCTCCCCAGCCCCATTTACACACCCATGCCAACTAGCTAGGAACCCAGTCACATTACAGAGGGAGTAACTCCCCAGTACCCATTGGGCATGGGCTAATCTCTGGTGACCCCTGCCAGGGAGGGCTGGCCAAAGCTCCCTGCAATCACACCCCATGGGTACGACCTTACACGTGGGGCAGAGAATAGGGACAGCATGTCAGACAGGGTCTCCTGAGCTCAGAGCACCACTTCCCCACCAGCTCCAGTGGGCAGGAAGCCCAGCTCAGAGCCCTCCCCGCAGGGCCCGCCTCTCCCTGGCTCCCGTGGGGGAAGGCGCCCAGCTCAGAGCCCCCCCCGCCTCCCCGCAGAGCCCGCCTCTCCCTGGCTCCCGTGCGTGTGGGGGGGGGCTCTGAGCTGGCCGCCCCCCCCCGCAGGGCCCACCTCTCTCTGGCTCCCGTGTGGGGAGGGGGCGCCCAGCTCAGAGCCCCCCCCGCCTCCCCGCAGAGCCCGCCTCTCCCTGGCTCCCGTGCGTGTGGGGGGGGGCTCTGAGCTGGCCGCCCCCCCCCGCAGGGCCCACCTCTCTCTGGCTCCCGTGTGGGGAGGGGGCGCCCAGCTCAGAGCCCCCCCGCAGGGCCCACCTCTCTCTGGCTCCCGTGTGGGGAGGGGGCGCCCAGCTCAGAGCCCCCCCCGCCTCCCCGCAGAGTCCGCCTCTCCCTGGCTCCCGTGCGTGTGGGGGGGGGCTCTGAGCTGGGCGCCCCCCCCGCAGGGCCCGCCACTGCCTAGCTCCCGGGGGGGGGACGCCCAGCTCAGAGCCCCCCCGCAGGGCCCGCCTCTGCCTAGCTCCCGTGGGGGGGGGCGCCCAGCTCAGAGCCCCTCCCAGCGGGACCCAGCCCCCAGGCCCCGCCCGGCCCGGCCCCACTCACGGCTCAGGGGTCTCCTCTCTCCCCCGCCCCAGCTGGGTCTCAGGCTGCGGCCTCCACTTCCGCCTTTCAGCTGCTCCGTTTCCGGATCCGCCCACCCCTTCCGCTCCGGCCGGGCGGGGTGAGAGGCAGCGGCCTCCGCCAATCATCGAAGCCATGCCCATTTGGAGGCCCGCCCCTCTCCGCGCGGCCGGACGTGGGGCGCAGGATGACGGGACGGAGGCTCGTGACGCAGCCGCGGGGACCGATGGGAGTTGTAGTCCACGAGGGGGGCGGGGCCGGGGCCGTGGGAAGCGGCGTGGGAAAAACCCAAGGTTGAGTCGCTGCCCCTGGTGCTGCCTGGTGCCGGGGGAGGAGCCTGGGGCGCGGGGGGCGGAGCCTGGGGAGGGCGGAGGAGCCGGAGGTTGAGCCTGGTTGGAGGGGAGGGGGGAGAGGAGCCAGCGGGGAGAGGAGCCGAGGGGCGGGAAGCCTGGGGCGGGAGCAGAGGAGCCGGAGAGGGGAGAGGAGCTGGGGGTGGAGGGGTGGGGGCAGAGGAGCCGGGGGGCGGGAAGCCTGGGGCGGGAGCAGAGGAGCCGGAGGGGGAGAGGAGCTGGGGGTGGAGGGGTGGGGGCAGAGGAGCCTGGGGGGGGAGCAGGGAGAGGAGCCGGGGGCGGAGGGGTGGGGGCAGAGGAGCCGGGCGGGGAGCGGGGAGAGGAGCCGGGGGCGGAGGGGTGGGGGCAGAGGAGCCTGGGGGGGGGGGAGCGGGGAGAGGAGCCGGAGGGCGGGAAGCCTGGGGCAAGAGCAGAGGAGCTGGAGAGGGGAGAGGAGCCTGGGGCGGAGGGGTGGGGGCAGAGGAGCCCGGGGGGGAGCGGGGAGAGGAGCCGGGGGTGGAGGGGTGGGGGCAGAGGAGCCTGGGGGGGAGCGGGGAGAGGAGCTGGGTGGGGGGAAGCCTGGGGCGGGAGCAGAGGAGCCTGGGGGGGGAGCGGGGAGAGGAGCCGGGGGGGGAGGGGTGGGGGCAGAGGAGCCGGGGGGGGAGCGGGGAGAGGAGCCGGGGGGCGGGAAGCCTGGGGCAAGAGCAGAGGAGCTGGAGAGGGGAGAGGAGCCTGGGGCGGAGGGGTGGGGGCAGAGGAGCCCGGGGGGGAGCGGGGAGAGGAGCCGGGGGTGGAGGGGTGGGGGCAGAGGAGCCTGGGGGGGAGCGGGGAGAGGAGCTGGGTGGGGGGAAGCCTGGGGCGGGAGCAGAGGAGCCTGGGGGGGGAGCGGGGAGAGGAGCCGGGGGGGGGGCAGAGGAGCCTGGGGGGGGAGCGGGGAGAGGAGCCGGGGGGCGGGAAGCCTGGGGCAAGAGCAGAGGAGCTGGAGAGGGGAGAGGAGCCTGGGGCGGAGGGGTGGGGGCAGAGGAGCCCGGGGGGGAGCGGGGAGAGGAGCCGGGGGGGGGAGGGGTGGGGGCAGAGGACCTGGGGAGGGCGAGGGGGCAGGCAGCCGAGCGGGGCTGTCATTTGCCCTGGTGGCAGCAGGGCGCTCCCTTGAACAGCTTGGATCTGCCTTAGCGGCTTTGAAAGCACTCGGGCTGTGCCACCCCAGAGCTGGCCGTGACGGGGAAGGGTCCGGGGCCCGCAGGCTGGGGCGGGTGTGTGGAGGGGCGAGGAGGTGGGGGCGTTGGAGACGGGTGTGCTTTGGGGCACGGCCTGCCATGCTGTGCGCACACAGGCAGCCCTGTGCCCAAGGCTGGAGCTGGCCGCGAGGGCAGCTGGACGGGGATGTTGTTTCCAGACACCCCGGGTGTCCCCCTCTCCCCTTACCCGGCCACGGAAGGAGGCAAACTCTGCCCAAGTCCTGCCACCAACCCAAGCGGTGCCGGGCAACCCCAACACACGATTCAGCCCCAGGGTGCTGGCAGGACGCAGCCCTGCCCCTCTGCCAACCCAGGCTGCTGCTCCATGCTTAGGAGATAGTTCTGCCCCGTCCACCCCGGCTGGGTGCCGGCGGGGCTGTCTCCCCCTCTGGAGCCTGGCTCCCACGAGAGGGCTGTGCAGTGCAGCTGCAGGCCCCGGGTTCAGACACTGCTGCTGATGCATACAGGGCACATAATGCAGCCTCCCCAGCCGTGGCTGCATTTCAGCGGTGGGCGAAGGGGATCCTGTGTGCAGAGAGCAGCCAATGAACATGGGAGAGAAAGGGGCTGGAGAAATGCGAGGTGAACATCCCTGGCGGAGGGGGACTCCCCACAGCCCCAGGAGTGGGGGCGCTATCCCGGAGAACAGCCCCAGTCTCTTCTGCAGCAGGGCCTCATGGCTGGGAGAGCAGAGTGCAGCCTTGTGCAGGCTCTGGGGCTCAACACGCCTCCCGGGGAAGGGTGGAACCGGCAGCTGGAGGTGCCCAGGGCCCGACAGGTTGCTAGGGCAGGGGCCTGGCATTACAGGAAGAGAGAATTTAACAGCCCACCTCGCTGCAGGGTCCGTGTGGGTGCTCCGGGCTGGGCGACGGGTCCTGGGGGCTCTGGGGAGCTGTTGTGGCATTTCTGTGGCCCAGCCCAGTGCAGGGTCCAGCCCGCAGCTCAGAAAGCACAAGGAGCAATGGATGCATGGGGGTAGTGGGCCACAGGGACTGGCTGGGTCGGAGGATGGGATCAGTGACCTGCCCCCTCCCTTTGGCTTGGCCAGGCAGCCTGCAGCCACATGGCAGCCCCTCTGCCAGCCCCTGCTGACTTGAGGGCAGTCGCCGCCTTGCCAGCAGTGAGGCTGCGCGTGTTGTTTGTTGCTAGCAGAGACCTGGGACCTGCTGGCGCCAGCCCTGGGCCGAGGGAGATTTGCACAGCCCTGCCCTCCTCTCTGGGGCCCGAGAGTCTGGCTGGGGCAGGGTGGGCAGAGAACCCGCGACGAACCGAGCTGCCAGAGCCAAGGCAGGGCCGTGGAGCTCAGTACGGGACCCCCCAGTCGCTAAGCAGGGCTGGGCGAGCTCCACGGAGCACGTAGAGAGCTGCGGGGGGGCGCTAGTCACCAGGGGGTGCTGCAGGTCAGCATTAAAACCGCTGCCCCCACGCGGTGCGAGAGAGCAGGGTGGGCTGCTCAGCGGGGGCGTGCTCCCCTCTAGGCCAGCAAACCGGGTGTGGCCCATCTGTCAATGGCCGAGCGCCAGTCGCCCCAGCCCCAGCGGGCAAAGACCGGTGGGCCCTGGTGCCCAAGAGCTGGGCAGGCCTGGCAGGAAAAGGAGCCAACAGTTAACTGCCCCCTTCCTGGCAGGGTGGTCCCCCTGCCTGGCTAGCCTGGGCAGCTGGATGGCACGGCACCACTGAGCGCAGGGGGCGTTGGCTGGTCCTGGCGCTCAGGCAAGCCGGTGAGGGCGGGACTCAGGCAGCGACAGGGCCCTGGGGCTGCATGGCCTGGAGCCTGAAGCAGCCGTTGTGCAAGACCCACTGTTTGCACACACCCACCAGGCAGCAGCAGAGATAGGGGAGAGTTCAGCTGGCCCGTCTGGGTCCTGGCAGACGAAGGGCCAGCAGGGGTGGCGGGCGGGAGACTGGGAGGCCACTGCACCACTCCCTCTGAATCGGAGCCACGTGGGATGTGGAGGAGAGAAGCCAATCCCCCAGCCCCGGAACGACCTTGGCCCCTCTCCTGCTTCGGAGCAGCCAGCTCCCCCACAATGCAGCCTCCCCCACATCTGGCTGGAGAAGCTGCCGGCTGCGCCCTGGGGGCACCGCGCCCATGCGCGCCCCTGGCAGCGTGAAGCCCTTCGCCTCTCCATTGTTTCCTTTAATCTCTGCATTATTTAGTATTTATTTTTAAATATTCTTCTGGGGCAGCTGGTGCTGGGGGGAGGCGTCTGGAGGAGGGCAGCTTCCAGGAACAGCTGCCTAGGTGAGAGCACTTTGCTCGACCAACGCCTTCAAGTGCGAATGCCTGCCCAGGGGGCCCAGCTGCAGCTCCAAAGGGCCTGGGGTAAGGCCCGGGACCCCTGCTCTGGCAGCCCCTCCCGGGTGGCTGTGATGGCTAGCGGGTGTGGGGGTGGCGAGCCCTGAACTGGTCCCTGGGGATCCCAGCTAGCGCCGCTGGAGGGCTCCATGCAGGTGGAGCCAGCCTGTTCCGGGGACAGGGGCACCCAGGAGTCTGGGAGCTGGAACAAACGGGGCCTTGCAGCGAGGGGCTCCGGGGAAGCAAACTGAGCCATGGAGGCCCCCCTTCCCATTTCTCTCCTACCCCTTCTGCTCCAGCCCTGGACAGTACCACAACCCTGCCCCCTGCCCCGCCCCCGCAGCAGGGACAGGACCACCCAGAGCCAGCAGCTGGAAAAATAGAGCTTTTATTACAGGGTGTGTCTTCGCAGCACCATGGAGGTGGTGGCTGGGCAGTGGGGGCGCATGCTGGTGGCAGCCGGGCCAGGGGGGAGCCTGGGGGAGCGGGAGGGGGAGAGGAGTCTGGGGAGGGGAGCCTGGGGCGGGGGGGCTGGTGCTTCAGTGCGTGACCACCTTGGCGCCCTGAGAACGGGCCTGAGACGCCCCCAACTCACTGCATGGGGCTGAGTCACCGCCGGCCCCCAGCCACAGAGCCGGCAGCACCAGCCCTGCCTGCCTGCCTGCCCGGAGCTGGGGCCGGCTTCCCTGGTGCTGGCCCAGAGCTGCCCGTCCGTGTCATCCGGGTGCGGGAGAAAAATCCCACCAGGAAATAAAAAAGTCTTAAAAAAATCTTTGGGGAAAAAAAGTATCAAAAGGCTTCAACCTGCCCCCCTGGTTTGCAGAGCTGGGGCTGCAGGCCCAGAGGAGTCCCCCACCCACAAAGGCTGCACAGTGACCCCGCCAGGCCCTGCGCCCGGGGCAGTGGGAACAGGCAGCTGGGCACAGATGTGGCCAAATGATGTCTGGGCAGCAAGGGGCCAGGGTCAGGGGGCCGCGCAGGCTGGGTCTGATCTGCCTGGTCCTTCTGCTCCCAGCGGGGCAATGGCCCCCTTCGTGCCCAGTTCAGCCCCGACCATGCTGCATGGGCTCCCAGACCCAGCCCTGTGTGCCCTGCGGGCAGGTCAGCCATGCCTGCCCCGGGATTCCTGGTGGGGAGGGGCAGCTTTGGGGGTAGAGCCATGCTGGCTTGGCACCACCCGGCGTTTCGCTGCACCCCCATATCCCGTGCTGCTGCCTTCCACCCGCCCTCGCTCCCTTTCCCTGGCCAGAGCCCCCCAGGAGCGATGCAGAAACTGGCCTCCAACCTGGCCTGAGTTTATCCCGTTCATGCCAGGGGCCCAGGCACTTTTAACCCCACGTTGGTGCCTCCCTCGGGGGCTTTATGGGGAATTCCCACCTGGGCAAAGGGGCTTCCCCTGCCCTCCTAAACATGAGCACTAAGGCCCCTGCACCCACCCCCAGTTCCCTGGAGCTGGGCTCATCCGGCCTCCCCCTGCCCCTCACTCCTTCGCACAGAGGAGCAGGAGACACTGGCCGTTTGTGGCAGTGAGGTCCTGTGAGTGGGGAGGAGGCCGGGACCTGCCACTATGTGGGCTCCCGAGCACGGGCACGGGGTGGCAACAGCCTAGGGGTGTCGAAATCCATTGCAGAGCCAGCCATGGCCCCGCGTGGCCTGCAGCCTCTGGAGGCTGGTTCGGGGATGGCTGCACGCGCCCGCCCGGACGAGAGGCCTCGGCCAGCGCAGAGAACACGCAGGAGCCAGGGCGGCCGGGCAGGGCTGTGTCGGAACAGACGTCACACAGAGGACGCTGACGGCTCACGCAGCGGGGCGACATGGATCTAGCACACGGGGTGGGGGGGACCTAGAACGCACTGAGCAGTGGGCTACACTTGCATGCTGGGACATGCAGTTGTGGGGAGCCGCAGCCTGGGCGGAGGGAGAGGGTTGTGTAGCAGGTGGATGTGACCCCCAGCTCCAGGGGAGTTGCTGACAGACTCCCCAAAGGGGCAGAACCTGCCCGTCCCCCAGCTACGTCCGTAAGGAGCGTCCCATACACAGTCTGAATCCCCACCTTGCAACGCCTCGAAGCTGAGCCCTGAGCCGCCGGAACACAAAGCGGCCCGGAATCGGCCTGTCGGGGAGAGATGACAGGACTGGCCCCGGGGCTGCACAGTCCAATCCTGCAAACTACCTCCCCGGTGGGGTCAGCAAGAGCTGGTCCGGCCCTGCCGGGCCTGGTTTCCAAGCAGCCCTGGAAGCAGCCCGGCTGTTCTCCAGCATTGTGCATTTCACGCAGGCTGTTCCCTCTGTAAACTACACCCGAACCGTCGCAGCCCAAGCCCACGGGGCCGCCAGCACAGCCCCCACCCCCTCAGCAGGGC
Organism: Eretmochelys imbricata; assembly: GCF_965152235.1. Lineage (NCBI taxonomy): Eukaryota > Metazoa > Chordata > Testudines > Cheloniidae > Eretmochelys > Eretmochelys imbricata. Next base: position 14,966,161 of record NC_135598.1, read on the forward strand.
CCTGGCCCTGTTCAATTCAGGCAAATACGTACTGAAGATGGGAGCGGAAGGCTGCGGAGAGAGTGGCGTATCGAGCAGAGAGGGGGAGCAGAGGGGTACCTGGCTCGGTGGGGCACCCCAGGCCTGCAGGGCGCCCGTGGGGCTGGTCCGGGGGGCAGAGTACAGGCTTGTGCTTAGGGTCCTCCTAGGAGTTCTAAGGCTCTCAGAATAAATTCCTCGTCACAAAAAAACCCATCATTTTGTAGAAAACGCACCAGCTCTGCAGAGCCGTGAGCAGGTGGTGGGTCACAGCTGGAGCGGAAAGTGCCCTGGAAGAGCCGGGGGGAGGGAGAGCTCTCATCCATCCCCCGCCTGGCCCCCAACTCTTGCAATTACACCTGCAGCCAGAAGGGAAATTGACGCTGGCAGAAATGGGGCCATCATCCCAACGACATCACCGGACACCGCTGGCGAGGCCCCCCCAGGGCGCTCCATCCGCTCGGCTCGCTGCAGCTCCCGGGCTGAGCCACGCATGGAGGGCGCGTGGGACAGGCGGCGGGGGGGCGTCAGTGGAAGGTTTCCAAGTCTGATCGGCAGCGGAGGGGTGGCGGGGGGTGGCTCTGAGCGGAGCAGTTGGGGAAGGCCGGGCTGGGGCCGGCAGGGGGCGAGGACAGAGGGCACAGGACCCGGGAGCCTGCGAGCGAGTGGGGAAGACTGGGAGTCTGACCGCTGAGCGGGGCAGCTTGTGTCGGTGGGAGGTGGGCCCCGTCCATGTCCGCCCGGGGCAGGCGGTAACGGCTGGAAGGCGCGTGGGAGGAGTCTCTGGGAGCGTGGAGCCCCTCCGGCTCCCGCGGGCTGGCTGGGGGCGCGCTCCGGGAGCCAGGGGCCTTGGCAGAGGTGGCGCCGGGAGAAACTCCAGCGTCCCCCGGCGATGGGGACGGCAGCCCTGAGGAGGAGGCGTGAGCCGAGGGCAGAAGGGGTGGCACCGGCCCCGGGGGCAGTCTGGATGGCGGCTCGCTCCCGCTGCTGGGTTTCGGGGGCTGGGAGGAGAGCACGGGGAGGCCGTAGGGGCAGGCCAAGGCTGGGACACACGGCAGCGGGCTCTGGAGCAGGTACATCGTGCGCTGCAGCTCCCGGCTGAGGTGGGAAACTTCCTGGTTGAGGTTGTTGATCTGGAAAGAGACAAAAACCGTGCCGAGCGAGGGGACAGCGCCCTGCACCCTCCCCACCACTCCCCCGGCCCCCAGCTCAGCAGCCCTCCGCACTGGTACCAAGCATGGCCGGGCAACGCTTCATGCTGGCTGTCGCCCCACTTCCAAAGGAGAAGCAAAGGGTTCTGGGAGCATGGGGCAGGGATGCACCTTTGGATCCGGCTGCTCCGGGATCTGCAGCCAGCGGAGTGTGGGTCAGGACGGGGCTGGCGGTGGGTGACCAGGGGGGAGAGGGGGGTGTCTCAGTGTTGCTATGACGCACACCTATTTAGCGCCTGCCTGCAGCCCCAGGACAGCCTCTTGGGGCTCTTTGACCGCATGCATCCATGTACCCTGACCTCGGACCGCGCGGGACACGTGCCCCGACGTGCCCACTGGGCCTATTACCCTGTGTTTTGTTCACCAGCCCCATTGGCAACGCACCCCAGGGAAGTGGCTTGTTTCCTGCTGCTGCTGTTTGACAGGAAAAATAAGCAGAGCAAGCAAGAGACCTTTTGTTATTGTAGGTGCTATAGAAAACAAATGGCTAGTGGCCACTGCTGTTACTTCTCTGCTGGGCTGGCCAGTTTAACCTCCTGCTCACCCAGCAGCCCAGGGTACCAGCCCTGTCTCTCCTGGGGGCCGCTGTTTATCGTGAGCACTGGTTGCAAAGCAGAGGAAAGCCCAGAGGGCCAGGGCCCAGCAGCAGCCCCAGCACGCTGCTCAGCCTCAGAGGGGACGCGCTCTCCCTCAACCCGGCCCCGCTGGTTTTACTGGGCTAGTCTGTGAGCTTCCACACTGGCCACTGAGCGCCTTGGCCACGGGGGACATAATGCAAGGACCTCCCTCGGGGATGCAGAGCACAGGAGCTGATGCCGACATCACGGCTGGTTACGGGCATTCTCGAGCCCTAGCACGACCCTGACATTAAGCCACCCTGAGGCTGCTCTAGCTTACGCCAGGAAACATTTCTGTCCCTACAGCAGTCTGGACAGGACAAAGCCAGCATGCTGCTCCCCCAGGCTGCACTGAGCAAGCTGCCTCGCTCAGGAGCTGCCCCCAGGATGGGGGGCAGAAGGCGACAGAGACCCTGCCTGCTGCCCCTGAGGGGGTGCCCCCAAGAGTAGCCTACCCTACCCTCAAGCACGCAGCCCAGGGGGGGTGGGAGCAGGGCACGCAGGGAGGGGCTGCTCCGGGAGCCGCGTTTGTTGCTATGAAATCGTTACAAAGAGAGCTTGTGCTCATTTGAAACCTGATCGCCTGAGTCAGGGCAGAGCCGCCAAGCGGCGAGGGCTGCCCGATCCGGAGCGGGCTCAGCGCTGGGGGTGGGGAGCTGCCAACAGCTGGGGTCACTTCACCTCCTGCAGAATGCCCCAGGCAGCAGCGTGCAATGAGCCCCGCTCCGGAGGGGGCAAACCGGGTCGGTTGGTGCCGGTGGGTCCAGGCGGATGCGAACCCCGGGAGAGCCAGCCCTGCAGCGCCCACCTCTCCCCCCCAGCCCCGGCCGCAGGGGCTCCAGGCTGTACCTCTTGGTTCAGTCTGCAGACGTTCTGCTTGATCTCCTCCGCTTCGGCGCCTAAGGCTGGGCTGGCCTCATCCGTCCCTGCAAGGAACCGCAGACGGATCTCAGGGGAGGGCAGCGCGCCCCCATGGGCCTTTGACCCCAGCCCGCTGTGACTCGCGGCCGTGCCAGGACAACTGGCCGGGGGCAAAGCCTCCCCGAGTGAGCCCCGCATCCATTCGCCTGTCCCAGCATTGGGACCGGCCGACCCCTTCGGACACAACCCCGCTCCCGCCAGGCCTTATTCCGGGCCCAAGCCCTGAACGCTCAGAGACAGGGGAGCTTCTGGCTGGGCGGAGTGGGGCGGGGGGACCAGCTGCTCCAGCCCCTGCTGCGCAGCCCCCCGCCCCCCCAAGCCGTTCAGGCCAGGCTGGCAGGAGTTGGAGCTTTTCCGCCAGCATCTGAACTAGCCGCTGCTCATCCCAACGCGGTGCGCTTGGCTTCGCCTCCAGAGCACCTGCCAGCCAGGGGGCTACAGGGACCGAACCAGCATGAGTGGCTTCACCCGCCCCATCCCCCCAGGGGCCGGCCAGGATGAGTAACGTGACTGAGGGCGCACGGTGAGTCAGAGCTAGGGATAGGACTCAGGAGTCCTGACCGCCTGCGCTGTGCTCCAGCCTGGCAAACCCGCTCCCCTCCAAACCCTGGGACAGGCACTGCCCCAGGCCCAGAGGAAACAGCCGCTTACTCATGTCAAGCCATTCTCCCCGGGACAGAGCGTGCCTCCGAGCCCCAGCACCGTCTGGCCCAGAGCCGGGACAGCCCCGGGGCAGCAGGCAGTTACCGGAAGTCAGCGAGTCTGCGACCGAGCTCTGCAGAGGCGGCTCCACGTTGAAATGGAAAGTTTGCCTCTCCGACGTCCTGCCATCATCCTCGATCCCATCAACGACCCTACGGGGGGGGGGGGGGTTGTTCATCCTACTGGCATGATCGGCTGGCACAGCGCCGCTGGGCATCGCTAACCGGCCCCTTTGCCTCCCTAAAGCCTCTTGGGCACGGGTGGAAATTCAAGCACTGCCAGGCAGAACCCGACTGGGGCATGGGGTCTGGGCGGCCTGGAGGGACTGAGTCTGGGCTACAGACCCTCTTACCCCGGGCTCGCTGGCTCATATGGGGCAACTCCCAATGATTTCACCGTGGCCAGCTGAGCATGGCAGCTGTTGCCACCGGGTGCCTGAGGTGAAATGAGCAAGTGGGTCTCAGCCCTGATCCAGGTAGATGACTCCATGGGCCCATCCTGTCCCCACCCCATGGCACTAACCGCCCACCCCCCATGCTGGCAGTACCAGGAGAGGCCAGGACAGGTGGGGCCGGCTCAAGGGGAGGGGTGTGGGCGCATGGCATGGCATGGGGGGAGAGAATGGTCCCAGGGACGTGGGGCGTACTAATGAGTTCACCCCTGCCAACGTGCACAGGCGTGCAAGCACACGGCGATGCACTCAGATGTGTGCAGCCGAGGCAGGCGTGCAAACCTTCACACACCGGTTTGGTGGGTTGCCCCACGGCTGCAGGGTCCCAAGAACGTGGTGCTGCCAGTCCTTACCTGGGGCTCAGGTCCGGGGGGCCGGCGGTGTGCAGGGAGGGGATGAGGAGCTTGGCTGGCTTGCGGCCATTGCTGCTCTCGCCGTCTCTCAGACACCGTGGCGAGGGGCTCCTGCCCTGGCTGCACCGGGCGGGGGAGCGGCAGGTGCGGCGCAGAGCCGAGAACTGGCGCAGCTCGTCACCCAGCAGGCTGCTGAGGGAGCCGCACCGCACGGGGCTCTGCAGGGTGGGCAGCAGCAGCTTGCGGTGGGTCCGGCGGGTGGGCGAAGGGTGGAGCCCCTCCTCGTCCTCCAGGATGGAGTGTAGGGGCTTCTCGGGGCTGGCGCCGCTCTCCGGGCGAGGCTGCGGGCAGAGGGAGGAAGCTGGGTGACGAGGCGAGGAGACTCGCCCCAGGGCTGCTGCACCTGGCGCTAGCTTGAAGGGCAGGACAATCCCCTGGGGAAATGCCCTCCTGGCATCGCTCAGCCAGGCCAGTGGGGCAGGGAGAAGAAGGGCCCCTCAGGGACTTGGCATCGCGGTGTGACTGCAGCCAGCCCCTCTGCACTCAGCTCCCGAAGCTGGCGTTAAGCCCTGAGCTCAGTGGTTCGGCTCAATCCGCCTGCAGGCTGAGCCAGGAGGAGCTGCCGCGTCTCCGTCCCCACCACTGCCCAGCCCAGGGGCATGGGAGCGTCCTGCTCGGAGAGGCCCTGAGAGCGGGGGAGTCACTCTGGTGAGCGGCCACTTCACCCGCGTGTTGCGTTTGGGTTCAAATGAGCCCCTGGCAATAATACGGAACTCAGGGGGTGCAAGCAGCTGCCAACCCAGCCTGGCACAAACCCAACCTACCTGGGATAACAGAGGGGATCTGGGAAATCGCAGGAGCCCCTGGAAACGAAGCAGAGAAAGGCTCATTAGTGCCGCCCAGCAAACTCCATTCAGACCAACACCCACTGGGTACCGGCCAGCCACGGCCAGCTCCGATTAGCAACCTGCTGCTGGGTTGGCAGAGGAGGACCCTGAGCAAACGTGCACATGGGGACACGGCGCTGGGGATCCTCCTGGCTCCGGACAGAGAGGCAGGAAGAGGTTTCCTCACCAGTACTGGGACAGTGTAGCCCAGCCCTCCAGGCACCGTGTCTCTGTGTCAACGCCCACCTCTGCCCTGCCGCCTGTGTGGAATCTCGCTGCTCTGTACCTGACCCGTATGTGCACCACCGCCTGTGATCCCCTGCCCCGGCCGCTGTCGGCAGGGACAGTCCCTAAGGGTCTGGAAGGCAGCTGGCACGTGGTGGGCACGACCGCAAACAGCACGTGGCCTGGGTCACTGGCAGAGCCTGAGGAGAGGGAGCCCTGGCCTGATGGAAGTGGCTTGTCCAAGGAGATGATGAGGGGATCTCCATGATTCAAGCTGGATGTAGGGATCAGCGACCACCTGATGCTCAGCCTTGGGCCAGTGCCGCAGCGAACAGGGAAGGTTCTCCTCTCGCGCCCCACAGCTCCAGATCTCCCGGCACTCGGGTGCTGCCAGGATGGGCCCCGCGGAAATACGTGCCATCTCCAACCATCCCGCTTGGTGTCCAGGGAAAATCTTTCACTCCCGCAGCCTGGGCTTCAGACCTAGGGCTGCTCTGCTCCCATCGCAGAGAATGGCTGCCCTGTTTCCTGCATCTTCACCCCAGATTGGGAATGGCTCTCCACTTCCCAGGGGCATCGGGGGCTTGAGCCAGTGTCCAAACGAGTGTCTGCTGAGAGGGCAGAATTGCCCAAAAGATGCCCCCGGCAGGAGGTCAGCTGGAGGCTGGGAGCAGCAGGGTGAGGCTGGAAGAGACGGAGCCATGCCCAAGCTGAGGCCTCAGGCTTGTGGATTTTACCACCAGGGTATATTTTACCAGCTCCTCGAGGCCAGATTCCACGGGGCCATGAGGGGGGCTGGAGGGGAGCGAGGGTGGGGGGATGACAAAAGCCTGGGGAGAGGGAGACCTCACAGCCTGCCCTTGAGAGTGGAAATAGGTCACTTGGGGGGGAAGCTGCCCCATGCAGGGAGTCCGGCACAAGGCCAGGCACTGCTTATCCCTCACTCCAGAACCACAAGGCCCAACGCCGCTCAATCCTGCTTCAGGTCCTAGTGGTGCCTAGGCCCGACGCTGGCTTTGCATCAGGATGAACTAAACCCAGCAGGTGCCTTCACCACCTTGGTTTTCCGGACCTGTCTCCAGCTCCCCCTCCTCGTTCCCTGGCTAGCCCTACAGGGTCCCGCTGTGAGTGGGCTGGATCGCTGCCAGCTCCTAGCACATCATGCCCACAGAGCGGTAGTTTGGCGAGGACTCTGGAAACACAGAGATTTTGGGGTGGTTCTTGACCAGACCTATGCCGAGACTAGGGGGGGGCGAGCGGGGAGCAGGGAGGCTGGGAACCATTGACACGCAAAGGACCACAGCGGCGGGATGGGTGGAGGAACAGCTCAGGGGTTGGGAGTGGGACACACGGCCTTTCACCTCGAGGTCACTGCTTCGAATGCAGCCTGGGTCGGTAGCGACCGAAGCACGTTACCATCCGCCGGCTGTTCAGGGGCCTATGCGCAATTACCGGCTGGTCTTGCTCCAGGTCCTAGTGGACAAAAACCACCCATCACAATTGGCACCGTCCCGCAGCCGGCAGAGCAGAGGAGGAGAGCGCTGGCGGGGAGCAGCGGGAGAAAGCGGGTATCGGCGCGGCCCAGCCTCTCCCTGCTCCGGCACTCGGCACCTGCCCCTGGGTCCCAGCTGGCCTGGAAGATGCTGCCCGGGGGGGATCGGCGCATCCAGCTTCCAGCTTGCTGATGTCACAATCCGGAGCAAGTGACATCACAAGGCATCACCACAGCGGTGACGGTGATGTTGTAAGTGCCGGACTGTGGCCTCACCAAGCGGCGCAGCCATGGGAGGGGCCTCGGGGGCGCGGGTCCCTCACGGCACTTGTCTGTCAGTCTCAACCGGGGTTTACTTCCTAAAAGGCTGGAAACACAGACAGCCTGAGTCCCTGTTTTCTCCCTGTTCTTTGTATGGGTCAGAGTCAGAACCTCCTCGCCGAGTGCTCCAGAGGGGAACCTGCCTCTGGGTCAGGGCCAAAGCAGGAAGGAAGCTACTTTCTGGCCCTGGTTAGCCGAAACCTCATGGAAAGATCGGATCTTGCAAGACACCTGCCATGTCAGGCTGAACCCTCTCGAGCAGCAGCTCAGGAGGGGTCAGCGCTGCTGAACCAGAACCAGACCCTGGCAGGCCCCACACTGGACTCTCAGCTACACGTCCTCCAGACCCCACTGTTGTCTCCTTGACCCATCCGTCGCATATTAATGCCTTTGTTCGGAGTTATCAAGGGAAGATCTGCACAGCTCTGAGACTGAGGTTGGACAGCTGACCAGCAGAGGGCGCACACAACACTTCATTTTTGTAGGTCCTGTGCAAACATGGCCATTGTTTTTTACCTATATATTAATTTATAAATGACTTGGTGGTGGATTTTTTAACAGCTATTTAGAAGCCAGAGGGAAATTTTCCACCAGGTTCTCTTCAGGGTCTGGTGGGTATTCTTTGCAGGGCGCATCTGGGCCCTACATGGAGAGACCGCTGTAAAAAATCCCGAGCTCTTTATTTCAGCTGATACAAAGTAGGCAACTATTCTGGGGCGGATGAGCAACGAGCTGCTATTTCTGAGGCAGAACGTTCCCGCCTGCCTGTGGGAGTCAGCGGAATGACTAAACCTGCCAGCCCGGCCCCCGCGCTCTGCGCGGGGCTGCAGCGAGATGCCCCCCGGACACAACTCAATCTCGGGGTGCCCCCGGCAGGAACAGCAGAGTTCCTGGATTGGCTGAGTTCCAAGCTCTGATCTCACAGTTTGGCACCAACAAATGTCTCTCCCCCCTACCCCCAACAAAGACAGGCAGACTCGTAAATTTTCTGTTTGCCTCGGCCTTCCACGAGGAGGCTTCATCTGGCGGAGGCCGCGAGGCCTCTTGCCTGGCACTGCAGCTCCTTGGCCAGCGAGGAATGTACCCGAGGACTGTCTGCGACGCCCCGTTAAGGCTGCCATGGCGCCGGAGCAGCTCACGCGGGATAGCAGGCTGGGGAGGTGGAAGCATGGAGCTCAGCCAATCCGGGGCTGGTGCCCCGCTTCCGAAGAGGCTGCCCCGAGGCTGGGTGCGGCGCTCCTGAGCATTGCACACCCGCTGTGCTGCCATGTACCCCGCAGTGCCCAGCCCGACGGCTCCACCCGTGCCTGCAATGCCCTGTTCTTTCACTGACCTCGCTAGCGTGCCGGGGCAACAGGGCATGCTACTGACACGTCGCACTACGGCAGATTTGCTCACCTCCTCCGGGCGGGCGCAGGCAGAAATGGGGAGCCCAGATAAAGCCGCTGGGCTCTGGCCAGACCTGGTGTCCGCGGTTCCGGTTAAACCAGGGTGTGTTTTACACTCAGACTTGGGCAGTGGGGGGAGCAGGGGTAACGCGGTGACTCAGGGCCTTTCCCAGTGGGGCACACTCAGCAGAAAGAGGGGAGCCTGTGACGAAGCGGGACTGTTCTTAATGTTTCTTCTGAATAGTGTGGGGGTGCCTCAGTTTCCCCTAGGCAGGTCTTAAGTCTCTAGGTGGTGGGGTAAGGGTGTGTGATCATTGCAGAGCCCTAGAAGGCAGGTGTGTGCAGGGGTCTGGACACAGAGAATGGCCAACACCCCGTTTCCTGGCCACTGATGGCCTGGGCCCTTCCCCCCTGCAAGGTGAGAGCTAAAGGGTTGGAGAACAGAGGAATCAGGTGACCTCCTGGCCCGGGAAAGGACAAAGCCCAGAGGAGGAGGAGCTGGAGAGAGTTTCAGTTTGGGGCTGGCTGGGACATGGAGTGAAGGGCAGACGGGGTTGTCTGGCTCACTGCCCCCCAAAATGGACCCAGCTGAGGGGTCCTGTTCTCTGCACCTACAAGCTCTGTGTTAGACCATGTTCCTGTTGTCTAATAACCTTCTGTTGTACTGGCTGGCTGAGAGTCACGTCTGACTGCGGAGTTGGGGGGCAGGACCCTCTGGCTTCCCCAGGACTCCGGCTGGGCGGACTCGCTGTGGGAAGCGCACGGAGGGGCAGAGGATGCTGAATGCTCCGAGGTCAGACCCAGGAAGGTGGAGCCGGGTGAGCTGTGTGTCCTGCAGACAGGCTGCTCCCAGGAAGGAGACTTCCCCAGAGTCCTGCCTGGCTTCATGGGGAGCAGTTCCAGAGCATCGCCCGGGGACGCCGTGACAGAGCCCACGGGCCTGTGGGCATGGAGCAGGCTCCACTTCCGCTACAGAAACCCTCCGTGAGCCCCAGGGCCCGGAGCTCATCTTCAAGCGGCGTGGCAGGGAGGCAAGATGGGGCAGCGGGGCGTCCGCGTGTCTCTCCACGAGCGTTTCATGCTCTCCGCCCCGCGCACGAGCCCCGCTGCTGTTCGCACTGGTGCAGAGCAGTCGCCAGAGTTCCCGCCCGCAGCAGGGCCGGACAGCCCGGGGTCAGGACGCCGAGCCCAGCCTGCGCTAGGTCTCCTTGAGCCTCCCGGCTGCAGGAGCGACTCAGGGAGCCGCTGTCTCGCCTAATCTCCCCTTCCAGCCCACCCCCTGGGGCTAAGGAGACCTGATGGCCCTGCGGGCTCAGCCAGCATCCCCCGGTGCCGGGGCTTGGATGGAGGGAGGCAGAGGCGGCTCTGGGACAGGCGCGCACCCACCTCGATCTCGCTGCCCTCCCGCAGGTTGAAGGTGAGGTCCTGGTGGATGTCGGCCATGAACTTGCTGGAGTACTCGGGGTAGAGCTCGAGCACCTCCACCAGGCCACGCAGGGTGATGTACTGCAGGTCGCAGTAGGTCAGCGCCTTGACGTCCGCGTTGGTTTTGATCACCTGGTCCTTGCCGGGCAGGTCGGCCCCGATCAGGTCCCCTTTGCCTGTGGGCATCAGGAAAGGGGGGGTGAGCAGGACTAGGGGTTCCCTGGCCAGGCCCCCATATAGCCCAGGCCTCGGAGGGTTCACGCGCCTCCTGGGAGGCCCGTTGTAGGGGTGGGAACCTGAGGCACAGAGGTGGGGGGGTAGGGCCTGGCCTCCTTGTAGCCAGGAATGGAACCCAGGAGTCCTGACTCCAGTCCCCTTCCTTAGCCTCCTCCCAGGGAGGAGACCCAGCTTCCACTGCTCCAGCCCAGCTGGGGGGCACCAGGGACCTGCTGTTCGCCTCACAGGGGAGCTGGGCATCTTGCTGGCCAGGGACGGCCCTTTGTGGGGCATGACAAGCTGGACTGGCCCCAAGAGAAGCCTGTGGCTATGCTGGGGGTTGCCACTGGCCCAGCAGTGATCTGGATCAGCCACAGAGCCCTGCCTGGCCCCTCACATGGTGTATCTGAGACCCTGAACCCAAGGGTGGGGCTTTGCCAACTCCCTTCCCGGAGCGGGCACCATCTGGGATCCAAGGGAATGCCCATCTCCACCGCTGCCATGTGATCAGGGTGCCAGGCCCTGCTCTCAGCAGGTCGCTCCGCGAAGGGTGGGGGGCGGGCGCCTCGGAGCAACCACCTCTCAAGGCCCCAGCACCTCAGAAACTTGCTGCCGGAGGAATCCCCCCAGCGCAGCCAGGAAACAGCCGGACAGGTGGACGGACAGAGAGGCACAGGGCTTGACAGGCCAGCCACAGGCTCTGGGGAAAGAAGCCGCACTGGCCCCCCTGTTTGGCTGTCAGCCCTTCGCCCCTGCCGCCCGTGAGAGCGGGGTGGGGCTGGCACATGCCGGCACCCCCTTACCCAGGATGGCCAGCACCATGCTGTCCTTCAGGACCTCGAGGGAGCCGGAGCAGACGAAGTAGCTGGCCTGCAGGGCGTCGCCCTGACGCAGCAGGTACTCGCCGGGGGCGCAGAAGGAGGTCTTGATGTGCAGGGAGAGGGCGCGCAGGCAGCCCCGGCTGGCCGCCTTGAAGAGCGGCAGCTGCAGGATGCCTTTGTTGAGGTGCATGGCGATGTCGGCCCGCAGCTCGTCGGGGAAGTCGCGCAGCAGCTGCGGGGGCAGCGGGAGGGAGTCAGGGGCGCTGGCGGGGGGAGGGTTGGCCCGGCGGCTCCCCAGGGTGCTGGAGGGGAACAGCAGAGCACCTGCCCTCCTGCAGGAGCTGCCCCGGCCACGGGAGGTACGGACGTGGTGTCCCCTGCCCGCTCCCAGCGGGCGCTACCGTCCCGGCATCGGGCACTCGGCAGCAGCAGGGACGGGACCTGGACCCCTTGGCCCCAGACGCACAAGGCCCCGAGCTCTGATCCTCTGCTCCTGCAGCCAGCACATGCACCCGGAGAGCCAGCTCCTCTGGCTCCGTCCCTCCAAGCTCTGTGCTCGGCGGGCGGCCCCGGTGGCAGGGACCTAGCCCCTGGCGTGGGCCCGGGGGCACCGCCTACCTCGTTGGCATCGATGCCGTTGTTCACCGACCAGGTGGTCTGGAAGTACTCCAGCATCCTCTGCTTGAGCGGCTGCGGGAGGCGGTGCACGCGGATGAAGTCCTTGAGGTCCTTCATGCGGGTGTGGTAGAGGGAGCGGCGGGAGTACATGCGCTGGATGATGGCCGTGACGTTCCCGAACACCACGGCGTGCATCAGGGCTGCGGGGAGGGCCCAGCGCCGGGTCAGCGCCACGGGCGGACAGGGGCAGGGAGCCTGGCCCCCAGGCTGCACCAGCCCAGGGCCGAGGCTCCTCTCTGCCAGCTACCCTGCACTGCGCGGGGAACCTACCCGCGAGGGGCCTTTCCCGCCAGCCCTGGCAGCTCAAGGTCAGCTTTTGGGGGGGGGGTGTCATGTTCACCTCTAACACCCTCCCCTGTTAACTTTCCCTTCAGCAGCCAGACACTTGGGGATCCTGCCACCCCCCGCTCACTCCCAGGGCGTGCACCTGAGTCCCCTCGCACCAGACGTGCAGGGCGTGTCTACCCAGCTCCCCGCCAGTACAGGGCACATGTCTCCTTGCCTGGCCTTACCCGACTCCCCCCAGCACAGGGTGTGTGTCCCCTTGCCAGTCCCTGCCTGGCTCACCTCCCAGCACAGGGCGCATGCCTCCTTGCCTGGCCCTACCCTGCTCCTCCCCAGCACAGGGCGCATGCCCCCTTGCCTGGCTCTGCCCGTCTCACCCCCGATCAGCATGGTGCAGATGGAGAAGATCTTCTCCGCATCGGTGTTGGCGCAGACATTGCCGAAGCCCACGCTGGTGAGGCTGCTGAGGGTGAAGTAGAGGGAGGCAATGTAGGTGCTGCGGACGGATGGGCCCCCCACGGAGCTGTTGACGTAGGGCGCCTCCAGCCGCCTGCCCAGCTCGTGGAGCCAGCCTGCCAAGCACAGCGCAGAGTTAAAGTCGGCCAGCGCTCGGAATGGGGGGCCGGTCTAGCCCCCCGGCAGCCTGCCCACGGTGGAGCCCAGAGCAGCCCCCTGCAGAGGGCAGAGATGTTGGGCATTGCTGGATCTCGGCTCCAGCCTGGCACCGGGAGGGGTCATTCCCACCCCAGAGCCTTCAGCTCTGCAGCCAGAGCCCGCTCTGTGGTCCCGGGCTTCGGCTGGAGTGGGGCACGTCTCACTCCCTCCGCATCACCGGGGCCCGAGCCCTCGGGCGTGCCAAGCACAACAGCCCTTGCCGCTGGCCCAGCCGCTCAGGGCTCGATCCCCGAACCAAGGCAGGGATGAGCGATGGGTGGGGTCGGCGCAGCCTGGCGTGCTGTCTGCCAGGGCCAGGAGATGCGCTCCCGTAAGCCCCCGGCTGCGCCTTCCTGGCTGCCGCAGCTGCGTCGCCCTGCCAGACCAGGGAGCTCACACCCAGCGGCTCCTAGGGCAAGAGGGGATTGGATCCCTGCTTGGAGAGCAACTCCCCCAGTGCCCTCCCTTTCCCCCCACCCATCCTGGCCTCCCCAATGCATCCAGGGGCCCTTCGCACCACTGCCCCGGAGCCCCACGACTGCCTGGCCACCCCCACTGCTCGGAGAGCTCTCCCTGCCTGCAGCGGGGCGGCCTGGCTCACCCCAGCTGCTGCAGGCGGCTGGGCTCCCCCTGCGGAGAGGGCAGGCTGCCCTTGCCCAGCCAGGCTGGCCCTCTGCCACGGCACCACCAGCGCCGCACGGAGCCAGCCTGAGGGCTGGGGATTGCCCCCTGGCTGCAGCCAGGCCCCCGTCTTGTGCTGGGCCTTTGCGTGCAACCCCGGACCACACAGACCAGTCTAGTGCCGGGCCCCGCTGGCCCTAGCCCGACCCAGCATCTGCTTCCTTTGAAGGCTCCTGCTGAGCGGCTGCAGTGTCGTTAGCTGCCCGCCAGCCAAATCCATTCCTGGACCCTCAGCACAGGGCCCTGGGAAGAGGGCCAGCCTCAGTACAGGTGGAGAAACTGAGGCACGGGGCGAGTAACTTGCCTAGATCACACAAGCAGTCCATGGGGAAGCTAGAATAGAACCTAGGCGCCCTGACTCCCAGCCCCACCCGCTGTAACCACTAGATCCCACGCCCCTCCCAGAGCTAGCAACAGAACCCAGGAGTCCTGTGCCCACCCGCTAGGATCCGCCCGGCTCAGGCCCCCCGGGCACCCCGCCTGACTCACCAATGCCCCAGGTCAGAGGGTCGTTACTTTCCATCTCCTTCCGGCCGATGACGTACCAGATGCAGGCTAGCCAGTGGGCGAGCAGGGCGAACGCGGACGTGAGCAGGGCGAGCACCATGGCGCTGTGCTGGGAGTAACGGTCCAACTTCTGCAGCAGGCGTAGAAGCCTTAGGAGACGCACGGTCTTCAGCAGGTGCACCAGCGAGGTCTGGGTTGGCGGGCGGGGAGAGCAGAGGCAGCCGTCACTGACCGCGGGCGCCAGGCCAGCCTCTGCCCAGGGCCGGATGGGGAACAGCTTAAAGAACTAGAGCCACCGGGGGAAATTCAGCCCGGGGCACAGCCCAGCACGGGGCCTTGCTCCCGCCCGGCGCCCCGCAGGCCTCGGCACCGCTGCCCTCCCCACCGCTGGCTGACGTCCCGCTGCAGCCCGAGGTCTCCTGCTGGGAAGGGGCTCGACACCACACGGGAGGGCACGTCCTTGGGCTCCAGCAGCCTGTTGCCTGGATGCTCCCCTTTCAGTGGGCTGCTTTGGGTCACGCTCTGCGGCTGGCAGCCCCTGCATTTGGATCCACTCCCACGGCGCGTGGGGCCCAGGGAGCGGGAGCCGCAGCACCCTGCAAGGCACAGGCCCCGCTCCTGGCCCGGGCCGACGCCCCCTGTCCCTGATGGCTGATGCTGGGGCGAATATGGCGTTCCGAATCACTCCTGCCCAGGGCCTCTGTGGAGGGGCTGGGGCCCGGGCCCTCCGCTGCCCACCCCAGCCGCTGTCCGGTCTCTCAGCATTATCTGAGCACTATGTGTGTGGCAGCGTGTGTCTGTAATTGTACACACGTCTCTGCAAGTGCAAACGAAGCTGGGTGTGCAGGAGAATGCATTTGTACGTGTGTGTGTCTCTCAGAGCACGGAGGCCTTGCCGTGTCCGTTTGCACGTGTGTGTCCAGCTACTTTGCAGGGAGAGGGTTCAGCCGGGGGAGCCAGCGCTGAGCTGGCAGAGATTTCACACCTGCGGACGGTTTGTGGCTCTCGGGTTCAATTGGGCTGGGTGGGTGGCTTCCCGCTCTCGCTGAGATCACTGCGCTCCCCTCACCCCGATGGCCCCTCCGGAGACAGAGGAGACCCCCCCTCCACCCCCCCCGGGTTCGCACTCACCACGGTCACGTTGAATGCGTACAGGAGGTCGAAGGGCAAGGCCGCGATCAGGTCCACAAAGAACCAGGTGGCCACGTAGTGGACGCAGATGGAGCGGGTGTCGTAGACCACCTGCCCCGACTGGCTGACGTAGGTGGTGCGGAAGTTCAGGACGATGTCTGCAGAGAAGGGCCAACCCGGTCACGGCCCTGCACTGCCGCCAGCAGGAACCCTGATCACAGCCACCCGGCCTTGGCCCCGGCCGCACCCCGCGCTGCAGGGCCCTGCTCCCCGGGGCAGACGCCAGCCTGGAACCTGGGCACTCAGACCCAGCCCAGAGCGCGGATGGGGGGTGATCCGGGAGAGCTGCAACCAGCGCTCTGAGCACCCTCGGATACACGCCCCCGGCACAGAGCTGAGCTCCGGCCCCGACCCGTCTCAGCTGCTTGCTGAGAAAGCAGGCTCCCCTTCCCCAGCCCAGAAGGGTCCAGTGGCCCCCGAGCCACGCGCTGAGTGAACTCCCCTGAGCCAGGCTTGGGCGCCAAGCCCCCACGGCCCGGCCCAGCATCGGCCCTACCCAGGATGAAGAGCATCTCCACGGCGATGTCGCTGACGATGGTGCTGCGGGCGGCGGCCAGACTGTCCTCGGTGCCGGTGAAGCAGACGTTGTAGGGGACGGTGACGGCCACGTAGAAGGTGGCCAGCAGGATGAGCCAGTCCCACAGGGCCTTGAAGACGCTGTAGTGCAGCAAGATGAAGCGGGATTTCTGCACCGAGGCCACTTTGTACTCGGGAACGGACGGCTTGCTCCCAAAGACGCTCTGGGGAAGGAAGACGGCTCAGAGGCTGGCACCAGCTGGGATCTGGCCGAGGACCTGTGGAGCCAGCCCGGGTGCCCTCTGCAGGGGGTGGGAGCAGACTCGCGTCCAGTGGGGGTCAGGCACAGAGGGGCACAAGTCACAAGGAGGGGAGGGACAGCTCCCCATGGCTATCAGCACAATGCACAAGGCCCAGTACCAGGGTGAGGGGCCAACAGTAGAGATTGCTAGAAATAGCACCAGGCCCGTGCCCTAAAGAGCTGCTCTGACGAACGGGACGGGAGTCCCCGTGCAGGGACACCGCGACACCCCGACACCCACCAACCTCCTCGCCCATTCTGAGCCCAATACACCCTCCCGGTAGGTGCCCCCAGCACCCCTCTCTCCACCGCTCAGGAGCGCCAGCCACCTGCAGCCGTGGCCTGACCCGGGGAGATTGGGGTAGTGCAGGGAGTGCTGGGGGGTGATCTCTCTGTCATCCCCATCAGGCCAGGGATAATCCCAACCACAGCAGCCGCTGCACTAAACACTCAGCACCTGTGCTTCCCGAAAGCTCCTTAGTCTCGTGGCCCCAGAGGGAGAGCGAATCCAGGCTGCCGAGCGGCTCCCGGCTTGGCAAGGGTCCCGCGGGCCGCGAGTGGACACCCGCCATCAGCCGCTTGCCCTAAGCAGGCTCAGAGGTGATTTGCCAGTTGTAGGGACAAGGGTGTTTCCATCCTCCCCCCGCACCCAACGGCACGTAGGGCCATTTGCTTGGAGCAGCATCTGCTCGAGACAGCCCCTGCCCCGATCCCTCTCCGGAGGCAGCCAGGTCTGGGGGTCCTGGCATGGGCTGGATCGGGTGGGGAATGGGGCAGGCCAGGGGCAGAGTGGGGAAAGAAAACCAGTGTGCTGGCCCCCAGCCCTACCCCAGCAAGCCTATGACAGCAAACCAGGCCGGGGCAGCCAAGCCACCCTCCCGAGACAAGCCAGCACGCGCCCGACCACAGAGGAGGCCCTGGCTGGCTGGGGGTCTGAGCTGGGGCTGCTCACTCAGAGCAGCGAGCGGAGGAGGAACGGGAAGGGTGATGGCGGAGAGGCCCCCCAGGACTCCCTGCACGACTCAGCACTCCCATTGCCGAACGCTGCAGGGGGACCCAGGCCCAAATGCCACCACGCAGGGCTGGAACACGGCCGCGAGCTGCAGCTCGGTGCGGGGCAGTGCAGGAAGTGCCGGCTGGTGTAAGGTGACCCCGGCAGCGGCATTATGATGTGCCGGGTGCAGATGGCCCGGTTACATTTCACACGCATGCTATTCACAATAATCCACCAGCGCTGCTGGCTGTTGCCCAAAAGAGTTAAAGGTGCAAATTTTCGAGGCTTTGGCAGTCAAGGGTCCACTTGCACATTGCCTGGCTAACAGCTCCTCTGCGGGCAGCTAATCCTGGCCCCGGATGAGGCTAAGTCCCTGGGAACAGGGCTGCTCTCTGGTGCTGCTCTAACCTTCCCGTCCCAAGGGCTAAAGCACAAAGCACTGGAGAATAACGCTGGGTAAACGCCTCCCTCCGCCTGGTGAGCAGCTGGCCCGCAGGGCTCAGGGGGGCTCCTTGGGTAGGGGGTCCCTGCAGCTCCTGGGCCGTCCTTGCCCCCGGACACCCGCAGGGGGCCTGAGGAAAGGCAGCGGGAAGCAGAAGCCAGCTCTCTGCAGTCCCGCGGGTGACCTAGGAGCCCAGCACATAGGCAGGGGATGAGGCCCCACCGGGAGCACAGGCCAGGGTGGTTCGGAGCCGGAGGGAGGTCATGGGAGCAGGGGGTGGGTTCTTACGCTGTTGATCTTCATCTCGCCCCGCTCCTTGCCGGTGAACTGGCGGGTGAGCTGGTGCAGCACCGTGCGGCCCTGCTTGCGTGCCGCCCGCAGGTGGGAGCTCCCCGCCTTCTTGCTCCGGTGCTTCTCTGAAACAGACGGAGAGCGGCGCGGGCAGGGTGAGCCGGGGCCAGCTCAGAGCTGGGGCAGGCGCCACGTGTGCTGGGCCTGGGCCCCATCTCAGCTGCCCCCGTGCATGCCCCTCGTGTGGACACAGTGGCTGCCCTAGGAAGGTCCCCTCCCCCTTCCAATTCACACTGCGCACCACCCAAGCGAGCAAAGACCGTCCAGGGAGCATCCGGGCTGGTGGGTCCCCCGGGAAACGGCCCGGCCTTTGGGAGCCAGTGCCACGGGGACCCAGCCTAGCTCCAAGCAGATGCCACCAGGACCATGCTGGCTTGTCCCCTCCGCCCCAGCCTGCTCCACGCCCCTCCCAACCCCCTCCCCACCCCAGGCACCCTCCCCCCAGCCTGCTCCACTCCCCTGACTCCACCCCCTGGCTTCTTCCCCCAGCCCCACTTGCTTCCTGCCCCCCCTCCCTCGGCCAGGGCGCACCATCTCTCCTGTCGCCCGGGTGGCTCTTGTCCCGGTTCTCGGTGATGTCCTTGAAGGAGACGAGGAAGAGAACCACCTCCCCCTTCTCATTCTTGATGGGCACGATGTCCAGCAGGCACCAGAAGGCGACTCCTGCGGGGAGGAGGGGAAGGAGCTGAGCCAGGAAATGCCCGTGGCCGCCCCGCACTGCTGCCCTGCAGGGCTAGTCATCAATGCTCCCGTTACGAGACTGGGTTGGCACACAACCCCCCAGCCAGCAGGGACCCAACTCTGCACCTTCAGCCCCAAAAGCAGGAGGCTCTAAGAAGTGAGTTACGGGAGTAACTCTAGGACCTGGTAGCAGCAGTAGGCTGTTATCCCCACATCAGCCGGCCACGAGAGGGGGCCACAGGACACACACACTGAACCCATGGGGTTACGTGGAAGGCCTGGGGCACTGGGAGCAGTTGCCTGGCCAGGATCAGCCGTGCTGTTAAGCTAAGGGGTTGGAGCCGGCTCCCCTGCACGGGGGACCCACGTGGTGCGTGGGCCGGGGCCAGCCTCCGTGAGTGCAGTGAGTCACGCGCCTGCCGCCCCACTCACCGCCCTTCTTGTAGAAGCAGACCTCAGCCTGGTACTCCTGCCTCCCATCCAGCACCTTCTCGACGCACTGCAGGACGGACTCGCTGGTCTCGGCCCCGTACAGGAAGCGACAGCTGCAGTTCTTCTGCATGACCTCGGTGCGGGCGAAGCCGGTGAGGTCGCAGAAGCCGTCGGAGCAGTAGACGATGGGGAAGCCGCGGTGAACCTGAGCGTTGGCCAGAATGAAGTTGCTGTCTGGAAAGAAGCCAACAGACCCCAACCCCCAGGGCCAGGTTAGCAGCCTGGAGGGGTCCTGGGAAGCATTTCCATTCTGAGCCTCCCCTGCCAGAGCCAGGGATAGAACCCAGGAGTCCTGGCTCCCTGCCCTGCCCCCACTCAAACCCACTACTCCCCACTCCCCTGCCAGAGCCAGGGATAGAACCCAGGAGTCCTGGCTCCCTGCCCTGCCCCCACTCAAACCCACTACTCCCCACTCCCCTGCCAGAGCCAGGGATAGAACCCAGGAGTCCTGGCTCCCTGCCCTGCCCCCACTCAAACCCACTACTCCCCACTCCCCTGCCAGAGCCAGGGATAGAACCCAGGAGTCCTGGCTCCCTGCCCTGCCCCCACTCAAACCCACTACTCCCCACTCCCCTGCCAGAGCCAGGGATAGAACCCAGGAGTCCTGGCTCCCTGCCCTGCCCCCACTCAAACCCACTACTCCCCACTCCCCTGCCAGAGCCAGGGATAGAACCCAGGAGTCCTGGCTCCCTCTAAGCTGCGCGGCTGTGCAGCAGCCTATCACGGGCCATGCAGGCGCTCAGGGCTGTGGCAGGGAGAGGCACCTCTCCCCTGGCCCTAGCCCCAGAGCTGCTGCGGGGAGAGAGGGCTGGGGGGAGTCCTCTCTTCCCTCCATGGCCCCGGGGCAGCCTGCACCCCAAACCCCTCATCCCTGGCCTCACCTACCCTAACCCTCTGCCCCACCCCTGCTGCACATCACCTCCATATTGGTGCACATAACAAAATTCATTCCGCACATACATGGGAAACATTAGAGAGAACATTGCCTGAGTCCTGGCTCCCAGTCCCCTCGCTCAAACCCACTAGACCCTGTGACGAAGTGGGACTGTTCTTAATGTTTCCTCTGAATAGTGTGGGGGTGCCTCAGTTTCCCCTAGGCAGTTCTTAAGTCTCTAGGTGGTGGGGTAAGGGTGTATGATGGTTGCAGAGCCCTAGAGGGCAGGTGTGTGCAGGGGTCTGGACACAGAGAATGGCCGACACCCTGTTTCCTGGCAACTGATGGCTGGGCCCTTCCCCCCTGCAAGGTAAGAGCTAAAGGGTTGGAGAACAAAGGAATCAGGTGACCTCCTGGCCTGGGAAAGGGACAAAGCCCAGAGGAGGAGGGGCTGTAGAGAGTTTCAGTTTGGGGCTGGCTGGGGACATTGAGTGAAGGGCAGACGGGGTTGTCTGGCTCACTGCCCCCCCAAAATGGACCCGGCTGAGGGGTCCTGTTCTCTGCACCTACAAGCTCTGTGTTAGACCATGTTCCTGTCGTCTAATAAACCTTCTGTGTTACTGGCTGGCTGGGAGTCCCGTCTGACTGCGGAGTTGGGGGGCAGGACCCTCTGGCTTCCCCAGGACCCCGCCTGGGTGGACTCGCTGTGGGAAGCACACAGAGGGGCAGAGGATGCTGAATGCTCCGAGGTCAGACCCAGGAAGGTGGAAGCTGGGTGAGCTGTGTGTCCTGCAGACAGGCTGCTCCCAGAGAGGAGACCTCACCTGAGTCCTGACTGGCTTCGTAGGGAGCAGTTCCAGAGCATCGCCCGGGGACTCCGTGACAAACCCCACTCCCCTCTCAGGGCTGGGAATGGAACCCAGGGCCCTTCTGCTCTAACCACGAGACCCCGCTCCCTTCCCAGAGCCAGGGATAGAACCCAGGCATTTCAGCTTCCAGCTCTCCCCTTCCTGCTCTAAGAACGAGAGACGCCCCCATCCTTGCCGAGCCAGCAATAGAAGGAGTTTGTAAGTACATTAGGAACAACAAGAATCCTAACAATAGCACTGATCCATTACTAAATGGAAATGACAGAATTCTCAGTAATAATGCAGCAAAGGCAGGAGCGTTAAATAAATATTTCTGTTCTATATTTTGGGAAAAACCTATGATGTAGTCATGTCATAAGATAACTCTCTTTCCATTCCACTAGCACCTCAGGAGGATGTTAAACAGCAGCTAATAAAGTCAGACATTTTTAAATCAGCAGGTCCAGATAACTTGAATCCAAGAGTTTTAAAAGAGTTGCCTGAGGAGCTTGCTTCCACTGGGGTCCCACAGGTATCTGTTCTTGGCCCTACACTATTTAACGTTTTTATCAATGACCTGGAAGAAAACATAAAATCATCACTGATAAAAGTTTGCAGATGACAAAAATTGGGGAGTGGTAAATAGCTAAGAGGACAGGTCACTGATTCAGGGTGATAGATCACCTGGTAAACTGGGTGCTAGCAAACACTATGTGTTTTAATATGGCCAAATGTAAACGTATCCATCTAGGAACAAAGAATGCAGGCCACACTTACAGGATGGG
Source organism: Eretmochelys imbricata (assembly GCF_965152235.1). Taxonomy (NCBI): domain Eukaryota; kingdom Metazoa; phylum Chordata; order Testudines; family Cheloniidae; genus Eretmochelys; species Eretmochelys imbricata. The sequence continues at coordinate 14,987,489 of NC_135598.1, forward strand.
GACTCTACCTTGAGAAGCAGAGACTCAAGATTTGTTGGGGGGTTGGATAATCAGCTGAACATGAGTTCCCAGTGTGATGCTGTGGCAAAAGAGCTAACACGACCGCTGCTGGAATCCTGTGTCCAGTTCTGGTACCCATAGTTCAGGAAGGAGGTTGATAAATCGGAGAGGGGTCAGAGAAGAGCCATGAAAATGATTAAAGGGTTAGAAAACCTGCCTGACAGTGAGACTCAAGGAGCTCGATCTATTTCTTTGACCAACGAGCAGGTTAAGGGGTGATCTGATCACGGGCTGCAAGAACCTTCATGGAGAACAAATATGTAATCATGGGCTCCTCAATCTAGCAGAGAAAGCTATAAAGGATCCAGTGGCTAGAAGTGGAAACTAGACACATTCAGACTGGAAATAAGGGGTAAATTTTTAACGGTGAGAATGTCACGGAGTCCATGGGCGATGCTCTGGAACTGCTCCCCATGAAGCCAGGCAGGACTCTGGGGAAGTCTCCTTTCTGTGAGCAGCCTGTCTGCAGGACACACAGTTCACCCGGCTTCCACCTTCCTGGGTCTGACCTCGGAGCATTCAGCATCCTCTGCCCCTCCGTGCGCTTCCCACAGCGAGTCCACCCAGGCGGGGTCCTGGGGAAGCCAGAGGGTCCTGTCCCCCAACTCCGCAGTCAGACGGGACTCTCAGCCAGCCAGTAAAACAGAAGGTTTATTAGACGACAGGAACATGGTCTAACACAGAGCTTGTAGGCGCAGAGAACAGGACCCCTCAGGTGGGTCCATTTTGGGGGGCAGTGAGCCAGACAACCACGTCCGTACTTCACATCCCCAGCCAGCCCGAAACTGAAACTCTCTCCAGCCCCCCCTGCTCTGGGCTTTGTCCCTTTCCCGGGCCAGGAGGGCACCTGACTCCTTTGTTCTCCAACCCTTTAGCTCTCACCTTGCAGGGGGAAGGGCCCAGGCCATCAGTTGCCAGGAGACAGAGTGTCAGCCATTTATGTACCCTGGCCCTTTGCTCTCCAACAATTACACCTCCTTATCCCACGACCTAGAGACTTAAGAACTGCATAGGGGAAACAGAGGCACCCCTGCAGTATTCAGAGGAAACATTAAGAACAGGCTCACTTCGTCACAGAGAGTAATTAACCCTTGGAACAATTCACCGAGGTTGTGGTGGAGTCTCCAGCACTGATCATTTAAAAATCAAAGCTGTCTGTTGATCTGCTCTAGGATTAGTGTGGGGCAGTGTGGGTCAGAGAGCAGCTCAGACCAGCTGAGGACAACGGTCCCTTCCAGCCTTGGGATCTACGAGCCTCGGATGCAGAGGGGGCAGTTGGGGCAAGGGAAGGGCCAGTGATGTGTAGGACCTCACCAGCACTGGCCCCGCTCCCCTACAGCCTCCGGAGCCCCCACATCACTAACCCCGGGAAAGACCCCACGGAAAGACCCCAGAGTCACCCTGTGCAGCCACGTCCAGCTGCTATTCCTGAGGGCCCCCCCTTGCTTTGCCCCCCGTCCCCGCCCCCCAGGCCGTGACGGTAGCCAACCCGGGCTGCAGCCCCTCCTCCCGGCTGGGCGAGCTGGCTACGCTCTGCCCCTCGCCATTCAGTGGCAAGGTGAGCGCGGGAGCCCAGATAGAGCCCCCGGCTTCCATCTTCTCAGAGATGTGGTACCAAGCAAGCCGCACCTCCCCCTCGCCAGCTGGTGCCTCCACCCCCCCGGCAGGGCTAAGGCAGCTTAACAGCAACAACAACAAACCCAGCCGGGGGCTGTGCCAGGGCTCCCTGCAGGCACGGCAGCCGGGGGCTTGCCGCGGGCACAGGCCAAGCTGCGGGGAGATGAGCCCAGCTCCGAGTGCCTATCCCTGCCACGCCGGGCATCCGCCTGCAGCAGGGGAAGCCTGAGGAGACACCAGTATCCTAAAGGCAGGGGGCCCTGCATGGTCCCAGAGGATGCTCCAGGGCGGCAAGGTCGGATCATTAGTGTTTACCCCTGGCACCACCGAGAACGAGCCCTTGCAATGTGTAACTAGCGCTAGGCCGGGAGAGCCTTGCTCCTGGGCTCAAGGGGGCATGAGCCAGCACTACCGATCCCCTGGCCTCGCTGCGGCCAGCCTGCCCCATGCGACGGGCTGCTCGTGACTGGCGGGAAGTGCTGCCCAGCAGGGTCAGGAATGGCACCTTGCTGGCGGGCTCCCTGCCAGCGCAGACAGATGGCTTCGAGTGCACAGGCCGCCGAGGAGCAGCCAGCGGGGCCAGCCGGCCTGGTTTCCACCTGCCAGGGGCAGAGCAGTGGCCCCTTTCTCCCCACGGAAAGCACTGCGTGCCCTGCAGCCCAGGGGCTGTGAACCCAGCCATGTGCCCCCCGCAGCAGCCGTGGCCCATTTGACAGCCCTTGTTTCCATGCCAACAGGCAGCAATGCCACCAGCGTGGGTCAGCAGCCCGAGGGCAGGAGCAAGGACAGCTGAGGCCATGGCCAGAAAGCCCCAGCTCTGGAGTCCCCTGCCCCCGCCAGGGGAGGCCCCGGGGCCTCGCTCGCTGCTGTGGCTCAGAGCCGGAGGCATTGGGGAATCAAAACCCAATGCCCATGGCTAAGTTCTTGGCTCCTGGAGCTGGAGCTGCTGGCTTGGCCGGGGTGGGGAATTAGTACAGAGTCTGCTCTCGGCAACGCAGGGTCCCCACCAACAACACAGCCGGGGCTCCTGCCCCGTGCCCTGCTGCCCCCGGGCTGTGGTGCCCAGCACCAGGGGGTGGCATCATGCCGCAGGCCTGGGCCTGCTGCATGGGCGAGCTGGGGTTCATTTAGCGCCAGGCGTTGCTGGGATGAGCCCCCTTTCAGGCCTCATTAAGCCCATCGAGGACACACTGAGGCCTGAAGCCGAGAGTCTTTCAAAGAGCCTTGCCAGCATCGCATCGCCCTGGAAACGCAAACACAGCATCCCAGGGAGCCTCTCCCGTGCGTGCCCTGGGCTCCCTGCTCCTCCCCGGGCACGGACCAGCTCCGCTGTCGCTCTGGGGGCAATGGCCCCACACTCATGCCGCACGTGCGCCCCCATTCCCGCTGCCCCTCCCTTTGCAGTGCTGCCTCCTGCCGACTGACCCATGCACAGCACCGGCACGGGGCTCCTTCTCCCGGTGGCTCCCCCGGTGCCGCGGCCCGGGACAGCGCACGGAGCTGTTCGCGTACGGCGGGGGAGATGCTGCGGGGTGGCCCTGGTAACACGACGGCCCCCCAGGACTGAGGCTCTGGTGGCTTCTAATGTCTGAGCCCAGCGAGGTGCCCCCAGCTGGCTCGCAAACCAAGTGCCACCCCCCATCGGGGTGACTGGTGAGCGGGTGGTGTCCCACCCGTCTGGCTGGGACACGAGCCAGGGCTGGGCCTGCCCTCAGCCGGCTGAAGGGGAACAAGACCCTCTGCCAGGGCTCAAGGAGCAGAGCCTGTCAGCGCTTCCCACCAGCCCTGGCAGCCCTTGGAGGCAAATCTGCTTCCTCTCCAGAGCGGGTTAACCCTTTCCTGGACCCTGCAGGCAACTTCACTCCCTAGAATAGAGCCCCAGAGTCCTGACTCCAGCCCCCTCCAGAGCCAGGAATAGAACCCAGGGGTCCTGGCTCCTTTCTCCTAACCCCTGTTGCAGCCTCCCCCCAGCACTGCTGGGAGCTCAGGTCATGATGCAAACATCTGGTGCGTGTGGCTGTGATGGGGGAACAAAGCCCTGTGGGAGCCAAGTGGGGGTGGCTGAAACATTGTCTGAAACATCTGGGCTGCTGGGACTGGTGGCTGCAGGGGAGCCCGGGCGCCCAGCAGGGCAGTAATTGCACGTGCCTTGATCTGTATTGTCTCTGCACACTGGACAGAGCTGACTGCTCGCTCTTGGCCCCCAGCCCGCCAGCTCCCAGGGCCCACGCCATGGCCACAGCCCGTCCTCGCCAGCACAGCTCTCCCGCTGGAGCTGGGGCCTGGTTAGCGTGGTGCTCAGTACTCAGGGGGCGGCTGTCTGCCATTGCCACACGCAGTGCCAGCAGCTCGCAGACCAGGGATCGGGCTGCCCTTCCTCCAACAGAATCACAGACATTAGGGGGGGAGGATCAGCCCTGGCAGACTCCCGGGGCTCTGCCCAGGCCAGTTTTAAGCATCTGCCCCCTCTCTTGGGAGACTCTTCTGCAGCCCAGTGGATCTCCCCATCTCTCATGGGTACCTAAGAACATGCCCTGTCTCAGGTTATTAACTGCGGCTCCAACCGGGCATGGCTCCATTCCAAACGGGCACTATCTCCCCACGTGAGCAAGGGGTTCCCCGAGCGCCGGGGCTGGGATCGGAGCGGGTTGATCTGCCATCACCTGCCTTCAGGCGGATCTGCCATCACCTGGCCCGCGGATTCTGAGTGACTGGCAGAGGAGCCCAGCCTTGCACAGCCAGCTGAAAAGTCCCCAGGCAGCCGTCTCTTCAGCAGAAAAGGGATCTTTGACAAAATGGGAATTTTCACCAAAAAATATCCACTTAATCAAAAAAAACTGGGCAGATTTGTTAAAAAAAAAGGAAAACCTGAACCTCGAAGAAGTCCCAACTTTTGGCAGCTAGAAAACTTCAGGGGGTTCTTTTGACAAAAAACACAAAATTTCCACAAAAACAAAAAAAAAACCTGTTTTCAACTCAATTTTCTGCTGGGGAAAATTCTATATTTGCCAGCAGCGCTCCCTGGGGCTCTGGGGTGAGCGGCAGCCACCCTGCCCGTGAGCAGCTGCAACCCTGGGGGCGCATTCTGCACATGCCCTTTCCCAAGCATGCCAGGACCATACGCAGCCCTGGGCTGTTTGCTTCCCTCCTGGCTGCTCCCTGGTACATTCCTCCCCCTGTGGCTGGCACGGGACATGCTAACACAAACCGCAGCACAAGCCAAACCAGACAGCCCCCGATGCCAGCCGCCAGGCCGAGACGGGCTAACAAGTCACCTGTGGCGACCGGGAAACCACGCCCAGAGACCCTCTGGGATAAACTGTCCCGAACACCTGCAGGGCAAGGCGGCCTGAGTGCAGCTGGGTGGAGCCAGGGCACCCGGACACCAGCACTGACAATGAGCCAGTGCTGGGCCGTGGGGCGGCACGTCTATATTGCGAGCTGGAGGCTGCTCCTTTTCGGAGCCTTGGGCAACGTTCCCCCTTCCCCTTGGTTGGCATCTGGCTGCTCCTTGGGTTTTCCTTCCTCTAAGGCCTTACGTGTAGCTACTCACCACAGCAACAGGCGGGCCGTGTCCACGCTCACTCTGGGGTGTGGCTACACACGGCAGAGAATGGCCCTGGAGGGGGGAGGCACTGGGGTGGGGGGAGCCCTACCCTGGGGGTTCAGGCGTGTAGGATACGCTGCTCGCCTGAGCAGTGCCTGCCTCACCATCTAGACTGCTCGCCAGCCCTGAGTCAGCTGGGCCTACGGAGTCCGTGCTCTGACCCTGCCCTAAGGCACGTGCCTGGGGTGAGCTGCAGCAGGGCCAGGCTGGGCTTGGCTTTGTTCCAAATGGACCCCTGTGTGACAAAGTGGGACTGTTCTTAATGTTTCCTCTGAATAGTGTGGGGGTGCCTCAGTTTCCCCTAGGCAGGTCTTAGTATCTAGGGGGTGGGATAAGGGTGTATGGTCGTTGCAGGGCCCTAGAGGGCAGGTGTGTGCAGGGGTCTGGACACAGAGAATGGCCGACACCCTGTTTCCTGGCAACTGATGGCCTGGGCCCTTCCACCCTGCAAGGTGAGAGCTAAAGGGTTGGAGAACAAAGGAATCAGGTGACCTCCTGGCCCGGGAAAGGGACAAAGCCCAGAGGAGGAGGGGCTGGAGGGAGTTTCAGTTTGGGGCTGGCTGGAGACATGGAGTGAAGGGCAGATGTGGTTGTCTGGCTCACTGCCCCCCAAAATGGACCCAGCCGAGGGGTCCTGTTCTCTTCACCTGCAAGCTCTGTGTTAGACCATGTTCCTGTCGTCTAATAAACCTCTGTTTTACTGGCTGGCTGAGAGTCACGTCTGACTGAGAAGATGGGGGGCAGGACCCTCTGGCTTCCCCAGGACCCCGCCTGGGCGGACTGGCTGTGGGAAGCGCACGGAGGGGCAGAGGATGCTGAATGCTCCGAGGTCAGACCCAGGAAGGGGGAAGCCGGGTGAGCTGTGTGTCCTGCAGACAGGCTGCTCCCCGAGAGGAGACTTCCCCAGAGTCCTGCCTGGCTTCATGGGGAGCAGTTCCAGAGCATCGCCCGGGGACTCCGTGACACCTTGACAAAGCCCCGTTCCCCACCCCACGTGGGCCCGGACCAGTGCTGAGCTGTGCACTTGGAGGCCAATGGTAACTGTCCCTGGTGCTGAGTCTGGGACAACCTGGCAACGCAGAGGAGAGGCACAAAATCCCGCCTGTCCACCAAGACAACGAAAAACCCTGTTTGCGCTCATACAATACGTTCCAGTGTACTCCTGAATACCGGGCCGGGCTCCACTCTGGCCTTCCACAAACGATATTCAGTTTAATCCATACTTATATAATTCTGGACCCCGCTATGGCTCTGGAGTGGGGGGCTGGGAGGGGGGCTCAGCGCTCTAAGCCTCCCTCGTTGTCTCCCCAGTGACCCAGGCTCTCTCCTGGGACAGGCCGGTGGCTCACTCCCTGCACCGGGAAAAGGGGTTAGGGCGGTTTCATTAGGAAAAGCTGTCAGGGTGGCCCAGGAAATGCTAAATCAGTTTTCATTGAGCTTTCTGGAAGCATTTCAATCGCGATCCTCTTAGGGGGAAAATCCCCCCATCTGCACCATGGCATTTTATTTACAAAAAGCCACGCTTACTACACCTTCCCCCTGGGGGGGAGCACCTTAAACAGGTGACTTCCAGTGGGGGGGTTAATCCACACGGAAGGCTCCGAACAGGCCAAGCTCTCTCGGGGCAGGAGCAGACGAGGTCGGCGGACGGTTTTTTGACACTTTCCACCAGCTGACAGGTCAGCAGGAAGACGTGAAGATACTTTTCCCTCCTCTGGGCCGCGCACAGATTGTGCACAATGTGGATAGGAGTGAGCGGCGTGCTTGGAGAGAGATCCCAGCCCTCGCCCTCGCCGGGGGCCGTTACACCAGTGTCCCCACCTTAGACCTCGGGCAACGAATCTGTCATGGAGTCTGTGATTTTAAGAGCCCTCCGTGACCCCGCGAAAATGCCAGTAATTCAGATGTGGGGCTTGGGTTTCAGCCCCTGGCGACGGAGCTTGGGCTTGGGCAAAAATAAACCCGCGATTTCTGGTTTGTTGCCTGCGTCCTGTCCGTGACTTTTCATAAAAATACCTATGCCAAACCCGGAGCCTTCCGGGCCCATCCTGCCCAGGGAGAGCGTTCCTGGTCACCATCACTGCTCCCCCGGGGTGCCGGCGGCTGACCAGACACACCAAGCCTTCTCACACCCCAGGTGCCCCTTGGACACAGCCCATCCCCCACAGTGGCAACGGGGAGCAGCGTTATTTGGAAACGACCAGTCATCTTTATAGTGGGGGCCAGAGGGGGTGCTGAGATAGGCTGGGGGTAACGCAGGGGGCCTGGCTGGGCTGGGGGGGCAGCCCCCATGAGCTGGGGATCCTTGAGCAGTCTCCCAGAAGCAGCAGGAAGGGGACATGCCTGGCAGCTCCCTGGATCCCGGGACACTAATGAAGTCACCCCCTCCCCAACCCCCCTGGGTCTGCGGGGACCCAGCGTAGGCACACACAGGGCCCCCCTTTCGCAGGTCCCAGGGGCGGGGGTGGGGGTGGGTTATTGCACTTGGCTCAACAATAGAAGACCAATCCCCAGCCCGAGGGTTGTGGGGGGCTCTGTGGTCTGCGTGGCCAGGGATCCCTGCTACTGACCCCACCCCCCAGCTGCAGAAGGGGGTCACGCAGGGCAGCTGGCTGGGGCTGAGGTCACGGATCCCTGATATCGATACCTCCCCCCCACACACCCCAGATGCAGTTTTGCTACTACCCAGAACCTGGGGGGGGGAGAGAAAAAGCTGCGGGGGGAGTGGGGGGGGAGATGGCAGCTTGCTCCGGAGGGAACCCGGCCCCAGAGGAGGGGTCCCCTCTATGCCCGGCCCAGAGAGTCCAACCCTATTGTCCAGTAGGACCACAGCCCTGCCCAGCCCCGGGGCGCAGAGGGGGGCCCCCCAGTCCTGCCCAGCCCTGGGGCTCAGGCGCCCCCCCCCAGCTCCTGCCCGGCCCTGGGGCACAAGCGGGGTCCCCCCCAGCCCTGCCCGGCCCTGGGGCGCAGAGGGGGGCCCCCCAGTCCTGCCCGGCCCTGGGGCGCAGGCGGGGTCCCCCCCCAGCCCTGCCCGGCCCTGGGGCGCAGAGGGGGGGCTGCCCAGGGCCCCCCCGGCTGCGCCCGGCGAGACTCACGGGTGCCATCGAAGCGCGTGGCGATGGTGTCCAGGAAGGTGTTCTGCGGGGCCAGCAAGCCCTTCATCACCGGCATGGCCCCGCCGCCGCCCGCTCGCTCCCCGGCCCGGCCCGCGGGCTGCCAGCTCGGGCAGCGGCTCCGGCGGCAGGTGCAGCCCCCGCGCCGCCCCGCTCCGCCCCGCGCTAATCCCGGCCGGGCTCTCGGCGCGGCCCCGCCCCGGGGGACCCTGCAGGCGGCAGCCGTGCGGGGGGGGACCTGAGCCCAGGGGTGTGCCGGGAGGGGGGGGCCCTGCACCCAGGGACCTTCCGGGGGGGGGCGGGACTCTGCACCTATAGATATGGGGGGAGAGGGAACCCTGAGCCTAGGGACCTGCTGTGGGCGGGACACCCCGCACCCATGGACAGTGCTGAGGGGGGAAGGGCTCTGCACCCAGGGACTGTGCAGGTGGGAGGGGGGACCCTGACAGTGCGGGGGGGGAAGGGCTCTGTACCCAGGGACCTTCCCGGGGGGGACACCCTGCACCTATAAACATGGGGGGAGGGGGAACCCCGCACCCATGGACAGTGCTGAAGGGGGAAGGGTTCTGCACCCAGGGACTGTGCAGGTGGGAGGGGGGACCCTGACAGTGCCGGTGGGGGGAAGGGCTCTGCACCCAGGGACCATGGGGGAGGGGGGACCCTGACAGTGCGGGGGGGGGAAGGGCTCTGCACCCAGGGACCTTCCGGGGGGGGACCCTGCACCTATAAACGTGGGGGGAGCGGGGACCCTGCACCCAGGGAGAGTCCGGGAGCAGAGGGAACCCTGAGCCCAGGGACCTGCTGGGGGGACCCTGCACCCATGGACAGTGCTGAAGGGGGAAGGACTCTGCACCCAGGGACTGTGCAGGTGGGAGGGGGGACCCTGACAGTGCCGGGGGGCGGGAAGGGCTCTGCACCCAGGGACCATGGGGGAGGGGGGACCCTGACAGTGCAGGGGGGGGAAGGGCTCTGCACCCAGGGACCTTCCGGGGGGGGACCCTGCACCTATAAACGTGGGGGGAGCGGGGACCCTGCACCCAGGGAGAGTCCGGGAGCAGAGGGAACCCTGAGCCCAGGGACCTGCTGGGGGGACCCCGCACCCATGAACAGTGCTGAAGGGGGAAGGGTTCTGCACCCAGGGACTGTGCAGGTGGGAGGGGGGACCCTGACAGTGTGAGGGGGGAAGAGCTCTGCACCCAGGGACCGTGGGGAGAGGCTCTGGGGTCGCTGCCCCACCCTGAAGCAGGTTTCCCTTCCCACTGCCCTGGCTGAGCTCACATCAGTTCGGAGCAGAGTGGGGCCCAAGAGGGGCTGAGCGCCCTGCCCCTCGGTGCATCCCCCGGGGCTGACACTGCAGCGCGTTGGCTGGTGGTGCTGAAATCTCGGCTCCATGCCAGGGCTCCCTGCCTGCACCAGGTCCCACAGCCTGGGCAGGGAGGCCGTGGGGAGGCCCAGGGCTCGTGCTGCTTTCATTGACCTTCAGAGAGTGGTTCCAGCAGTGCAGCCCTGTGGGGACGCTCAGGGCGGCTCAGCCTGGCCTGCCAAGCAGAGACCAGCCGCGCCGGCCTTAGGTGGAGCGGGTGGCTGGGTACAGCCTGGTCCTTGGAGAACTCGCTGGCCTCCCGCCCTGGCCTGGCGTCTCCACAGGGAGTTCCAGGGGGAGCAATAAAGGGGCTCCCAAAGCATCCCAGCGCAGACTCCTCTTGCCCCCCTGCAATGCCCGTGTCTCCTCCCCTGCCCAGCTCCGTGAGCGTAGCCCTCTGCAGCACGGGGTGACCCTCATAGGCAGCCCCCCAGCCCCGCTGAGGAATTTTGCCCTGTGACCCAAAGACTGGGCGGTGGCCAGGGGAGGAGCGTAGGGTTTCCCATCAAACCTTGAACCCAGTGAGGGCAGGGGCCAGCGGTGCCGAGACCCAGGAAGGGGTCAGAGCGGAGGGCGCTGGGGTGGGTGTGGGAATGGGAGTCTGGCTGCAGTGGGATGTCCTAGAGGAAGGCTGGCCCAGCGGGCAGGGCAGGAGCCCGGGAGACCCAGGTTTGAGTTCTTGCTCTGCCATGCTCCCGTGGGCACTGGGGCCACTCACGTCATGGCCCTGTTCCTCAGCTCCCAGCGGCGCAAGGGAGCCTGAGTCCTGCCCTGCGCCGGGTGGATGGGGCAGGGCTGGGGCTGGCTCAGCACCACTGTGACGGGGTGTGTGTGTGTGTTTGTGTGTTTGTGTTTGGGAACCCAGCAGCAACCCAGCGCAGCGAGGCCAGTTTATTTTCCAACACTGCCCTCTGGCTGCCAGCGCTGCCCAGCCCCTGCGCTGGGGGTGGGGGGGAGCCGTTCAGACACCAAGCAATAGATTTGAGCATCTGCTGCATAAATCGGATGCTGCGAGCCGCGGACCACCAGCCTGGGAAGCGCCCCCCCAGCCACACCCCCTGCTGCCGGCTAGCGGGAGAACAGCCCCCCGGGTGCTCCTCTGGGCTCAGGCCTAAGCCGTCCCAGCCAGGCCCTTGCAGCCAGCTCACCTGCTCCCAGGCCGGCCTGGCCTTGCCCAGCGTTCGGCCTGCGGGCCAAGGGGGCAGTTCCCAGGTGCACAGGTCGTTGGCAAACCTGCTCCTAGGCTCCTTCGCTCTTTCTCGAGAGACCCTCCCCTTAGCCACAGGCTCCCGGGGCAGGGAAGGCGGCCGGGGGAGCTGCCGTGTTCCTCACCCCACTCAGCGTGGCCCCAGCACCTCCTCCCTTCTGCTCCAGCCCAGGGCCACCAGGCCCCTCTCACCCACATAACGGCAGCTGGCTGCTGGAGCCTCTGGCCGGACTCCCGGGCACCCCATCTCTCCCCCCTAGCCGCGATGTTCCTGGGAGACAACATGCCAGGCAGACAGCTGGGAGCATCAGGCTGGGTTTATTTGTAAACGGCCCGTGGTGCCCGCAGTCATTAAAAGAGTCGCCGCGGTTCCTCCCCCACCCCCCCGGGCTGCGGCTCCCCCGGCCACTTCAGGAAAAGCTCCTTGCAGCCCCCCCGCACTGGCCCTTGGCCGAGTCCTTGCCCAGCTGGCCCAGGCACTCCCTGGTGTTGGTGGGGTCAGACTTGGTGGCACACGTGGCGGGAGGCAGCAGGGTGTCGGGGCCAGAGGGGCCGGGGGAGGCGGCCCGGCAGGCCGGGGCTGGCTGCTCTGGCGCCAGCTCTGCCCGCTTGCCCATGGTGAGGATGCCGGCGGCGTGCTTGCCCGGGCCATGCAGCAGGTCGTAGAGCTGGCTCTGGAAGGCCCGCGAGCCGCTCTTCCTCTTGCCCATGGTGAGGATGCCGGCGGCGTGCTTGCCCGGGCCGTGCAGCAGGTCGTAGAGCTGGCTCTGGAAGGCCCGCGAGCCGCTCTTCCTCTTGCCCATGGTGAGGATGCCGGCGGCGTGCTTGCCCGGGCCATGCAGCAGGTCGTAGAGCTGGCTCTGGAAGGCCCGCGAGCCGCTCTTCCTCTTGCCCATGGTGAGGATGCCGGCGGCGTGCTTGCCCGGGCCGTGCAGCAGGTTGTAGACGCGGCATGGGCAGGTCTTCTGGCGGCAGCAGACGGGCACACTCTGCCGGGCCGCAGCCAGCGAGCAGAGCAGTGCCAGGAGCAGGAGGCAGGAGGGCCTGTGGAGCTGCAGATGCAAGAGGCAGGCATTAGCGCAGGGACAGGCTGGCACTGATGGGGGTAAACCCAGAGACACCCCAGCCCCCCTCTGCAGATCTCAGAGCCAAAGCTGCAAAGAAGCTGGTTCCCCCACAAAAGGAGCCACCAGGTGGGCTCAGCCCAGGGGCCCATCTAGCCTGGCATCGTGGCTCTGACAGCCCCAGCAAGATGCCCTGCGGTACCGGGCTGCCCAGCTCCGGGAACCCTGCCCCTGCCCCACTAGCGACAGGTTGGTTGGTGCCCAGCGACCAGCTTGTCCCAGCCTGTGGGGGGGGCCCCCAACAAGCTGTCCCAGCCCACCCCCACACCTCGCAGGCCCATCCACACCCTCTCCCAGCAAACCCCCGTGGGCGCCACCTTGCTCCCCTGCCCCACTGTGAACCCTCAACAAACGCTTCCCCTAAAAGACCCAGCATGCCCCACTCTCCCATAGCCATCCCCCAGGCTTCTCAGCTGCACTAGCTGGGCTGCATGATCCTCCCATGGCAGGACTAGAACCCAGGAGTCCTGAGCCCCTGCCCCTAACCACTAGCCCCCACTGCCCTCCCAAAGCCAGGACTTGAACCCAGGAGTCCTGCCTGTCATATGCCCTTTGCACAGGCCCTAGCAACCTGCTCCAAAATCCAAGACAAAGAGACCAGACACACACTGTCCCCTGCCCCTCACCCATGGCAACACTGCAGCCCCCGCCCCTTTCCATGTGGGAGAAGCAGCCGCAGCGGCTGCAATTAGCACTAATTGGCCCCCTGGCTGGCAGAGGGTGCGTCATGGAGACCAAGCTGCCCCTGGGGAGCCCTCCGGGGTGAGGCAGAGACTGGTGCAGGTGGGAAGCTCACCCCATTTCGTGCATGGCCGGCGGGGTCAGGCTCCAGCTGCTGCAGGCTCTGGGCAGGGTGGGGAAGGGGTTAAATAGAACAGCTGCCGGGTCTCCCTTTAACGCTGAGTGGGGCTCGGTTCTGCAACACCCAGCGCTCAGCGAGGTCACCGTGTCCCCGTGCAACGCACGTGCATCGCACCGTGGGGCTGAGTGGGGAGCAGTTCTCACAGCGGATGCAAGGCCACAGCTGAAAGGCCAGGGTGGCTTGGGCCACAGGTGCCAGGCGGGGCAGACCCAGGCCCAGCGTGTAGCCCTAGGAGGTGGTTTCACCTCAGCTTGCCCAAGCAGGTCTTTGCCTCCCCAACGTCCTACGTGGCCCAGCAGGCCGGCTCCAGGGCTCGTGTGGCAGGGGAGGAGGCATCCTGGGGGGTTCTGGGACCCCTCTGGGATCAGGAGAGACACTGGGAACGGACACAGCAGATACCATTTGCACCCCGGCCTGCGTCCCCCGAGGGCAGGACGGGCTGGGCTCCTCCCCAGAGCTGCCCACCGGGGGGGGGGGGCGCATGGGGCGGGGAGCCGTGGAGACATGCCAGCCCTTGGAGCTGCGGCTCGCAGGGTTTCCCCAGCGATTGCGGCAGGGAAGTGTGAACCTCCCGGGTTCAAGGCCCCCCATCGCGCCACCCCCTGGTCACCGTGCTCCCCCTCGCGCTGCACGCCTGCCCCTTCCCCAACCGTGCCCTTCCTGGGGCGAGCCCTCCCTGCACTATGGCCGCTCTTCTGCCCGGCCCAGCCCTGGGGGCCAGGCCCTGGCGCCGTACCTTGCCGTTGGGCATCTCCATGGGTCCGAGGTGTCTGCGAGGGCCTGAGCGCAGCTATGGCATGGCCCGGTGAGGCGCAGCGATGCCCTGAGCTGCTCTCCCTGGCAGTCCAGAGTTTTATAGGGCCGGGCTGCCCCACAGCTCATTCCCTGCTCTCCCCAGCCCCCGCACACTGGTGCTGCCAAAAATAGCCCCTGGCAGCTGTGGGCCGGGGCTGCAGGACAGGCCAGGCTCTGGGAGACACGCACCCATTGTTCCCCATTGTTCCCCGTTGCTTGGAGACGGGCGAGGCCCGTTCCCTCATTTGTGGCTCCCCATTATGCGGCGGCCGGAGCCGAGTGGCTGGTGGTCGTGCTGGATGGAGACAGGCCGTGTAGCCCGGTGCTAATGAGCCGGTAACTTCCTAAGGAATCCGCCAGCCTGCCCAGCACAAAGCTGCCGGAAGGTCAGCGGCAGGGAGGGGAGGGGGGGACGGGGCCCCATTAGGCTAATTACCTTGCCCCAACAAAGGGCGCCCGGCAGCCGAGCCGCGTCCGTCCCTGACGAGTCAGAGGCGCTGGCGTGGCCGCACATGTCCGTGGCACGGTGCACCTCCGAGCCCCCGGAGCGCCAGGCCCTGCAGGCAGAGACCGCGGGGGGACACTGGAATATGCGTTGTCGTGGGGGTGCTGGTGATGGAAACCCCAGATTTGGCTTATTACTTCTCCAAGCCATTGCCAGCACCACTGCCCACCCCCCATTTCCAGCCCCAAAGGAGGCCCCTGCTCAGCCCTGGGGCCCTGTCAGTCCTCACCCTGCCTGTGGGTCAGGCCCCGTGGCCTGGGAGAGGACGTCTGGGGTCCATCAGACTCCCCCAGCTGGATTTGGACAGCCACACCTCAGCACAAGAACCACCGCATGGCAACCCCCAGGCCGGCATCTGTGCCCAGCCATGGGCACCTCGCTGCAAGCTGGATCGCGCTTGGGGAGCGGTGGGGGGGTGCCCCCAGGGACAGGCTGCTCAGTCCCATGGCACAGGGCAAACCCTCTATCCCCCCCGCTCCAGGAGTCCCCGCTGCATCCAGACAGGCCATGGCAGGGTGGGGGCTCCCCGCATTTCCTGCCTCAGCCAGGAGGGGCACTAGGGGGACATGAGGCCCCCTCTGCACCCACCGCTTGCAGAACGGCCCCATGGCCACAGCTCAGCGGCAAAACGTCCTGTTTTCACGCACTGCCAGGCACCCTCCCCAGGGAGCTGGCCCAGCTGCTTTGCAGGGCTGGGGGGGGTGACCTCCATCCCACCCCTCAGGCCAGCTGGGCCCCGGCTATTGACAGCATCCCAGGCCACATGGGCCCACAGGAGCCACCCAGCGCTGGTGGAAGCAATGTCCTTGGTGGGGCCAGGCCCTCCCCTGGCCTGGCACCAGCTAACGGCAGGAAGACCAACGCGGGACGCACCTGCAGGGACACACCTGCTTCCACTAGCCCTGAGCTGGCCCCCTCAGGTGGGGCTGCAGGGGGCTTTGGCTGGAGGTGTCCAGCTAAGATGGGGCTGTCACAGTGGTGGGGTGTGTCTGCATGGGGGGGCACGGCTGTCCGTGCAGCACACAGGGGCCCTAGCTTGAGGCTGGCATGGTGAGAAATGAGCCCTGATGGACCGTGCCCTGCAGAGGATTGGGCAGGGGGCAGAGACATCCCCCGTGGGTCAATGACCCAGAGCCACCCCATCACCCCTGTGGGAACTGGGGAGAGGCTGGGAGGACAGGGTCTCAGCCCCAGGGCACCAAGGGCAGGAGATGACTGTGCAAATAACTGGGGCGGGGCGGTGGGGACGACGGACCTGGCCCTGCGGCTACTCTGACCTGGCCGGAGAGCGGAGCCGGGAGTCCAGGCCGGCCCAGAGTCACAGCAGCTAATGGCTGCACCTCCAGCTGCTCCTTCCCTGGGCCTGGTGTCCTGACCCAGCCGCTGCCTCCTTCCTGGGCCCCTTCAGGACATCGCGGCCACCATGCAAGCAGCAAGTGTCCCCCCTGCAGCAGGAAAACCCCTCGGGCTGGGGCCACTGCAATCCTGGGGGGCGGGGGGCACGTACAGCCTGTGCCCCAGGCCTGCCCCATGCCGGGCCCAGCATGGCTCCTGGCTGCCCTGTGACCCATTGGAGCTGAGCTCCCCCAGACCCACACATGGCTGACCCCACCCTGCCTCTGGCCCTCCCTGCCTCACAGCTCCACAGACAGAAACAGCAGCCGTGGCACCAGCTTGGGGTTTGCTCTTTATAACACTGCAGCTCTGACCCTGCTCTGAACCCCCGGGGGGGCTGCTCCCAGCTTCTGCTGCCTGTCTGGAGACCCCGCCCGGCTCAGAGCTGGTTTCTCGGGCTCCCACTGGGCCGAGCAGCCCCCTATTGCTCTGGGTCTCCACCCTGCCGCCCGATTCACCGCAGCAGGAACCCTTGTAATTGCACCTGACCCCCTGGGGCAGTTCTCTGCCCAGCCCCACAGCCAGGCCCCTGCTCCAGGCTGTGCTCACCAGCTCAGCCCTGGGCCCTGACCCCCAGGTGGGGCTGGGGAGGCAGCCCATGAGCCAGGGCACGGTTGTCAGCTGCCTGGCCCCTGAGCCCTGTCCAGGAATGTTCTCTACGGCAGATGGGCCAGAGGAGGGCAGGGGGCTGGGAAAAGCAGGAACCTTCATGGCCGCTCCCAGCCCCATGGCAGCTCAGCGTCTTTGGGCCAAGGACGGAGGCTCAAGGCTGAGCCCAGAGCAGGCAAAGAGCCCAGCCCTGAGCCGGGACCCTCGGGGGCGGCGGGGGCTTGGCAGGCCGGTGGCGAGACGGAGCAGGCGTGAGCCCCACTCGGTGCCCAGAGAGCCCCCCTCTGAGACCCCCACGTCCGCAGGCTGGGTGCCCAGGGGGTCCGGTGACGCTCTGTAACGCGCTGGCATAACCCCGCAGTGCAGACGCAGCCGATGCCCTCCAAAGGGGGGTTCCATCGTGGGGCGAACACCGGCTGCCCACGTGACGGTACCCCCCGGCTGCAGCTGCACTGGTGGGGGGAGGGCGGCCCAGCTGCAGCCGGGGGGGTACCGTCACGTGGGCAGTTGGTGTGAGTGCTAACTCTGCCCCCACCCGAATCAACTTGTCTGGATCACCCTGGGACGGCCCGGGCAGCCCCCACCCCGCCGACAGCCGGGCTCCTGTCTTCCACGCGCACGGTCAAAGGCCTGGGAGCTCTGGAGTGGGGTCGCTGCCCGTACAATCCTGGGTCCGTGGCAGGAGCGCTGGGGGCCCCGGGCTCAGTCCTGGCCCCCATGCCCTGCCCCGCGGTCAGCAGGACCCAGTGTCGCTGCCTCCTTCTGTCTCGGAGATGGGCTCCAGCGGGGTCCGGGCCTGGGCGAGGTCGGGGGAGGCAGAACCATTCCTGCCGATGCCACACGACTGCCCCGCGTTGTGGATCTGCCACAGGTTGTCCAGAGCTTCCGCCTTGGCCTGCTTCAGGAGATCTGCCTGGCCCTGCAGCGGGGAAAGGCCACAGGTCAGGGGGCGTGTGGGGCGTGTGGGACCCCATCAGTACAGCACCCAATGGGCACCCCCCACCCACGGGGCCTGGCTCCTTCGAGGTCTCCGTGCTCTGGGGGAGCAGCCTGGACCCAGGGGCACACGGCTCCTGCAGCAGCTGGAGAGCAAGGGGCAGGGGCTCCCCCCTGCCAGCGGGTGCTGGCCCCTGGGCTGCGGGGAGGGGGGCCCGACGTACGACACGCAGAGACCCTAACCCAGCCGAGCCAGCTCCCCCTCCAGACAGAGTCACTGCCCCCTAAGGCACAACCCCACCTCCCATGAGACGAGCTGCGTCCCCCCGCCCCAGCCCTGCCCGGGGCTTCGGGGGCTAGAAGGGAGCCGCGTGATCCTCTCGTCTGACCTCCTGCACAGACCCTCGCCCCCAGCTGAGTCCCTGACGCCTCGGCTCACGGGTCAGCCACGTGACAGCAAGTCTCCCCTTTCACACCCGCCTCACAGCCAGCTCCAGGCATTCGGGTCAGCACAGGCTGGAATCCCACCCACCCGTGGCCTCTGTGGGGTGAACGGGGGGGCAGGGGATCTCAGCCCAGCCCCCCGGTGGGACAAGGCTCCGCCCCACAAGTGGCACCGAGAGCGGACGATAAATGCAGAGATCTACCTATGCAGGCCCAATCCTGCTGCGGGCCCAGCAAGCTCAGTTCCCATGGGCGCTGAGAGGAGCGGACACACCCTACAGCTGGCAGGACATGGTCCTTAAGGGATCACGGCGACGCCGTCCCCCCGCCCCCCATCGCTCCGGGTCGAGGTGCGTTTACATGGCACGTGGGGGGGCCCTGCTATCTGGCGCCAGCAGAGCCTGGGGCTGGGGGTCATCTGCCCAACCCGGCACATACAGGGCCCCAGCCACACCCGGCCCCCTTCGCTGCTCACTAGCCCCTTTGGGCTACTGCTCTGGCGCCACCTGGAGTCCACTCTGCGCCTCCCGCGGCCAAGCCCCAGCTGGCTCCCTGGGCAGGCAGCGGCCAGCAGGAGGCAGCGTTTACACGCCCGGCGGCGGTGGGGTGTCGTGGGGGGAGGGGAGGGAAGCGGCTCCGGGCAGCGGCACCAGACCAGCCCGACGTGCGCCTGTCCGGGCAGGGACGGGGAGCCCCGAGAACCAGCCAGGACGCAGAGCCCGGCCGTCGGCACAGTGCTGGGAACCCCCCGCCGTGAGCCGGGGCCGAACCCGCGACCCTGGGCGCACAGCGCCCGAGCCAGGGGAGCAGCTCCCTTCGCTGGCGGCAGCAGTGGGCTGTTCTCCTCTCTGCGGGCAGCCGCGGGCACCACACTCGCCGCAGACGTGGCCGCTCCAGCGTCCCAGCCGTGAGCCGGGGCACGGGAACACTTGGTACAGCGAGGGGGGCGGGGGGCTGAGAGCCATTGAACCAAGCTCAACCCTGCACACGATGGAAACCACGTCAAGCCAGGGGGTGCAGCAGCCCCCCAGCTCTGGCCCCTACGCCCGCGTGGCACTGCCCTCTACTCTCCCCAGCTCAGCACCTTAGGGCCCCTTAGCCATTGCCCAGCTCCGAGGGATGCTCGCTCCCCAAGACGGCCTGTGCCCCACACAGCCCCTAGATGGCAGCACGGGATCACTGTACAGCACCTTGATCCAACCTGCCTCTGACGGACCCACGCGACCAGGGCCCGGGTCTCCCCACAGCCCACCCCACGCCCAGAACAATGGGGCCCCGGTCCAGGCCCAGGCAGGGCAGAGCCCAGTTCAGGGGGCACAGAGCTGTCCTCACCTGTGTGTGCCCCATGGCACCCCCCTGCACAGGCCAGCAGGGACCATGTGAGCCAAACTGTGGCAGCCAAGCCTGCGGGGGAGGCCAGGATGCCGGGGTTCACCTCACCCGCCAAGAACAGCTCAGGGGATCCTTGTGTGACGAAGTGGGACTGTTCTTAATGTTTCCTCTGAATCGTGTGGGGGTGCCTCAGTTTCCCCTAGGCAGTTCTTAAGTATCTAGGTGGGGGGATAAGGGTGCATGATCATTGCAGAGCCCTAGAGGGCAGGTGTGTGCAGGGGTCTGGACACAGAGAATGGCGGACACCCTGTTTCCTGGCAACTGATGGCCTGGGCCCTTCCCCCCTGCAAGGTGAGAGCTAAAGGGTTGGAGAACAAAGGAATCAGGTGACCTCCTGGCCCGGGAAAGGGACAAAGCCCAGAGGAGGAGGGGCTGGAGGGAGTTTCAGTTTGGGGCTGGTTGGAGACATGGAGTGAAGTGCAGACGTGGTTGTCTGGCTCACTGCCCCCCCAGAATGGACCCAGCTGAGGGGTCCTGTTCTCTGCACCTACAAGCTCTGTGTTAGACCATGTTCCTGTCATCTAATAAACCTCTGTTTTACTGGCTCGCTGAGAGTCACGTCTGACTGCGGAGTTGGGGGGCAGGACCCTCTGGCTTCCCCAGGCCCCTGCCTGAACGGATTTGCTGTGGGAGGTGCACGGAGGGGCAGAGGATGCTGAATGCTCCGAGGTCAGACCCAGGAAGGTGGAAGCCGGGTGAGCTGTGTGTCCTGCAGACAGGCTGCTCACAGAAAGGAGACTTCCCCAGAGTCCTGCCTGGCTTCATGGGGAGCAGTTCCAGAGCATTGCCCAGGGACTCCGTGACACCTGGTGGTAGCGGTGGGATGTACTGCACCCCGTGGATGGCGCTTCCTGCAGTAAGTGACTGGGGAGCAGTAAAACGAAGGGGGATTGATGAGGACCAGGCATGCTGAAGGCTCAGAGAGGAGCGGTTTCGGGGGGCGGTTAACTCCTGGGAGCGTGTGACCAGCAAGAAGGACTGTGCAGTAATGGGGTCCCCCTGGGGACTGCGGTGAGCAGTCTCAGGGGCGGAGGAGCCTGCGGCTTGGCCCTGGGAGAGAGAAGGACTTTTGCAGTAACAGGGTTCCCCGGGGGATTGCAGCGAGCGGTCCCAGGGGCGGAGGAGTCTGCAGCTCGACCTTGGCAAAGAGGGGGTGACCTCGAGAAGGGCTAGCACACTAGGGGTTCTCCCTGGAAACCGTGGGGAGCTGAGAACACACGGGCCTGTGAGTCCACAACAACTTGGGAAGAGCGGAGTGATGGCCTGTCACCGTCTCCTTAAGAAGGACATTGTAACCCTGTGCAGAAAGAGAGGGTTGAGCATTGGGAAGTTCACCAAGGCACAGTTAATTGTGCAGCTGGAGGAGGATGTCCGCTCTAAGGAACAGATTCCTGACCCCAAATGGGGCTATAGCAGGATCTGGGAGCAGCTGGAGTAGTAGCCAGGCATCGCCAAGACTCCTGTCCCCAACCAGACGAGGGTCTTCACGATCGGGTTCCCCATCCGGGGATCGGAGATGGACGGGATTGGAGCTGAGTCCGAGAGAGCAAGAGGACTGTGAGAGACAGCGAGAGCCCGAGAAAGAGCTGCAGAAGCAGCAGCAGCATGAACTGGCGGTGGGGGAGCGGAGAGGCCTAGGGGACCCCCCAGGGGTGAGTGGGGATAGACCCCAGGGGGCCAGTTCCGCAGGGAACCTCGAGACTAAATTGCTGCCCCTGGTTGGGGGGAAGGGGGGGATGTGGATGCCCACCTCACTGCCTTTGAGCAGACTGGAGATTTGAACCAGGGGGACCCTGTGGAAAAGCCCCGGTGTCTAGCTCCCTTGCTGGGTGTGACGAAGTGGGACTGTTCTTAATGTTTCCTCTGAATATTGTGGGGGTGCCTCAGTTTCCCCTATGCAGTTCTTAAGTCTCTAGGGGGTGGGGTAAGGGTGTATGATCATTGCAGAGCCCTAGAGGGCAGGTGTGTGCAGGGGTCTGGACACAGAGAATGGCCGACACCCTGTTTCCTGGCAACTGATGGCCTGGCCCTTCCCCCCTGCAAGGTGAGAGCTAAAGGGTTGGAGAACAAAGGAATCAGGTGACCTCCTGGCCCGGGAAAGGAACAAAGCCCAGAGGAGGAGGGGCTGGAGGGAGTTTCAGTTTGGGGCTGGCTGGGACATGGAGTGAAGGGCAGACGTGGTTGTCTGGCTCACTGCCCCCCAAAATGGACCCAGCTGCGGGGTCCCGTTCTCTGCACCTACAAGCTCTGTTTTAGACCATGTTCCTGTTGTCTAATAAACCTTCTGTGTTACTGGCTGGCTGAGAGTCCCGTCTGACTGCAGAGTTGGGGGGCAGGACCCTCTGGCTTCCCCAGGAGCCCCGCCTGGGCGGACTCGCTTTGGGAAGCGCACGGAGGGGCAGAGGAGGCTGAATGCTCCGAGGTCAGACCCAGGAAGGTGGAAGCCGGGGGAGCTGTGTGTCCTGCAGACAGGCTGTTCCCAGAGAGGAGACTGCCCCAGAGTCCTGCCTGGCTTCATGGGGAGCAGTTCCAGAGCATCGCCCGGGGACTCCGTGACGCAGGCCAGCCCTTGGGGGGCTGTAGCCCCACTCCCCACACAGGGCTGGGATTCAGCCCGACGTCGTGCTGAATGGGTGACTCAGCCCTGTGGGTGCTGGAGCAGCTGGGAAGGGCTCCTAAGGAGTGGAGGCTGCTGGGCCGGGGGCATGGAGTTGGCAGGCTGCGGACACCAGGACAAAACAGCCAGGCTGAGGGAACCAGCCCCGGCCACCAGCACACCCCTTTGTCCGCAGCCTTGACTGTACCCAGCCCCGCTGGCCCCGATCCCTGGGCGTCTCAGCACTGCCACGTGACCCAGCACCCATCAGGCCCAGGGCAAGGCTGGGCTGGGAGCTGGTGGCCTGGAAGGTCAGGGCAGGCCGAGAATCTGCCCCAGGTCCCAAGATCAATGGGCATGGGGGAGACACACACCATCCCGGCAGGATGCACAGGGCCATTGCCAGTGCTGGCACCGCAAGAGGGGAGCGGGAGTCCTGGGTTCCATTCCTGGATCCGCCACTGACTCTCAGTGTGGCCTTAAGGAATTCCCTCCCCCGTGCCTCAGTTTCCCCCAGGAGAGCAGGGATAACGCCTGTCCTGTGGGCATGTGAATCTGGCCGGGTTTGCTACGTAGGGAGGCGATGCGAACGCTCAGCGTGGGCATCCCTCTCTTGGGCGTCATGGTCCAGCGCTTCGAGTGGCAGAGGAAATTCCCTTGTGCGGTGCCGTCTGGCTTCCCACCGCCCCCGGGAGCAGGGCCTAGAGCTTCACCCCGTCAGGCCGGTCTCAGCCCTCACCTGTCCCAGGCACAGGTGGGGAAACAGACCCCGGGAGGGGATGGGCCTAAGGGAGTCCAGTGGCAGAGGTGGGACCAGGGATCCCGGCTCTCGGTCCCACTGGTCCTCGGGAAACTAAGTCAAGAGAAAACCATTGCAGCCAAAAATCTCGAGGGAATCCCCCATCCCCATCAGGCAGCGCCCTGGGCTAGGCCCTGGCATTACCTTCAGCACCGTGACGTTCCAGGCGAAGCTCTCCAGGGCCTTCTGCAACTTCCTGCCCTTCAGCCCCTCCTTGGCCTCGAGGCGGTGCAGCTCCTTGTGGAAACCCATCCCTGGGGAGCAGAGCAGAGGGGAGCCGTCACGCCGAGCCGGGTGGGGAGAGCTGCTGGCGCCGACAGGAGGGGCCACAGCGGCCAGGCAGCTGGGAATACAGCAAAGCCGGCGCCAGGGTGCCCAGGGCTGGCTCCGGACGGAGATCGCCCTGCGCTGCTCACTGGTGCCCCGGCTGCACAAGGAGACACGGAGCTGCCTCAGAACAGCCCACGGGCAGGGGAGAGTAGGGGGCACAGGCAGCCCACGCCAGGCCGGGGAGCTCTGCTGGCGGGGGCCTGGGGTCAGGAGAGATCCAGGACTGCATCCTGCACCCCACTCGGGCAGCTCTACGGAGCTGGAAACAAGGGAATTCCACGTCACAAAGGGGGATCCCCAATAAGGCAGGTGCTCGGCTGCCCCTGGGGGACCGGTGCAGTCACGGTGCAAGTCAGAGCAGCCCCAGAGCCCAGGGGACGTGCGGGATGCCCGACGCCCGGCTCAGCGGGTCTGAAGGCTGGGACAGGTGTGATCCCAGCCGGCGGCAGGGCAGGGCCCAGCTGGCAGCTGTCACCACCCCTGCAGGGAGCAAGCAGCAGGTTCCCATGGGCTCCGTCTCAGGCGAGGGCCCTGGGGCCGACGTGGGGGTGGGCGGTGCCCTGTGGGCACGGACGGGGTGTACGTGGGAGACGTGGGCTCTGAGTGCCTTGGACTCCAATGGGAGCACCGTGGGATGGTGGCTGGGGGCAGCCGGGCTGTGGCTGGGGGGCCTGTGCCCCGGGAGCAGGCAGGTGGGCTCTAGGGCTGAGCTGCGTAGGGAGGAGTCTCCCCAGGGGGTGGCATCGTGCCCGATCTGAGCCCTTCGCCGGGTGGATGGTGACACTGGCCCAGTGCGGTCTGCCCATGCGGTGCTGCTGGGGGGTCCCGCCAGGACAAGCACCCCCAGCAGGAGCCTTTCCCGCGGACTCACTGGCCTCCCACGCCCGAGCCAGCAGCTTCCAGCCGCCTCCGGGCGCCCTCCGTGCCGGGGACCAGGGAACGGCCTCGAGAGCTGGCGGGGGAGGCAGCAGCCAAGGCCGCCCCCCACAAACCTCTGCTGAGCAAGGAGCCTGGGAGTCGCCCGCAGAACAGCCCCCCCACGTCTCGCCCGGGCACCCGCACAGCCACGAAGCTGCCTGTGGGGGAGGGGATCCCAGGAGCTGAGGGTAGCGACCCCCCCCCGGGGAGCCCTGTAACCCCCCAAAGTCCCTCCCGCCCTGTGGGAGCTCACGCAGGGCCCTGCCTGTCCCCCGCACTGATCCCCCTTCATTAGCGCAGGGCTCCGGCTCGTTATCTCGGCTGACGCTAATGGGAACTGACGGGAAACGTCCGTGTCGGCCTCCCGGGGCCATGGGGCAGGGCCACCAGCACCATGCATGGGCATGTAGCCCCCCCACGCCCCTGGGGCAGCAGATGGAGATTACTCAGGGGCCGTGGGGCATGGGGGCCCCTCTTCCTCGCCACCCGCCAAGCCGCTCAGCGAGCTACGGGCTCTAACCAGCAAAGGCAGCTCCCCCCAGACACCCCCCCACCGACACCACGCCCCCCCACCAATACCGTGGCCCCCATCCCCCCAGAGACCCCACACCGATACCATACCCCCCCCAAAAACCCCGACACCATGGCCCTCAGAGACCTCCCACCGATGCCACCGCGGCCCCCATCCCCTACAGCGACCCCCCACCGACACCATCACAGCCCCCACCCCGACACCCCAGCCCCCCGTGACTCTACACGAAGTGAAGAGGTGCAGCCCCTGCAGTAACCTGCCCCCCGCGCGGGCCCTGTGCTGAGCCAGCACGTAAGGGGTTAAGCGGACCCCCTGCACAGCGCCCCGAGCACGTGTCCCCCCCCACCCCCCCATGGTGCCGGCTACGGGCCCACACGCTGCGGCTCGCCCACCTGCCGTCCATCATCCCCCTCCACACCGCACCCCCCACTGGGGGTATTAACCCTGGGGGGATCTGGGCAGGGCCTCGCCCCCCGCACTGTGCGTCAAGGTTCACGCTGGGGGGCAGGGCAGGTGGTGGGGCACTGGGCTGGGGGGACAGGGATTGACCCAGCCCAGCTGGCCGGCCCCCTGGGACCCGCGCTCTGCCTCACACCCGTTAATCCCGGGCTATTTATAGTGCTCCACGCTCCTGGTGCTCCCCGAGGATCCAGCCAGCCAGGGCGCGGGCTCTGACCCCCGGCCCTGCTGGCCACAGTCTCCGCCACGGCCCTCCTGGGTGCAATGACCCACAGCCAGCGCTGCCCCGACTGAGGGGCACCGGCAGAGCTGGGGGGGAGCCCAGGGCTGCGGGTCGGGAGTGAGGGGCACCGGCAGAGCTGGGGGGGAGCCCAGGGCTGCGGGTCGGGAGTGAGGGGCACCGGCAGAGCTGGGGGGGGAGCCCAGGGCTGCGGGTCGGGAGTGAGGGGCACCGGCAGAGCTGGGGGGGAGCCCAGGGCTGCGGGTCGGGAGTGAGGGGCACCGGCAGAGCTGGCGGGGGAGCCCAGGGCTGCGGGTCGGGAGTGAGGGGCACCGGCAGAGCTGGGGGGGGAGCCCAGGGCTGCGGGTCGGGAGTGAGGGGCACC
The DNA here is from genome assembly GCF_965152235.1 of Eretmochelys imbricata. NCBI lineage: Eukaryota > Metazoa > Chordata > Testudines > Cheloniidae > Eretmochelys > Eretmochelys imbricata. The sequence goes on from NC_135598.1 coordinate 15,012,757, forward strand.
GGCAGAGCTGGGGGGGGAGCCCAGGGCTGCGGGTCGGGAGTGAGGGGCACCGGCAGAGCTGGGGGGGGAGCCCAGGGCTGCGGGTCGGGAGTGAGGGGCACCGGCAGAGCTGGGGGGGGAGCCCAGGGCTGCGGGTCGGGAGTGAGGGGCACCGGCAGAGCTGGGGGGGGAGCCCAGGGCTGCGGGTCGGGAGTGAGGGGCACCGGCAGAGCTGGGGGGGGAGCCCAGGGCTGCGGGTCGGGAGTGAGGGGCCGGAGGGAGGTACACCGGCACAGCCTGACAGCAGCACATGCCTGTGTGCGTTCAGCCCCGTGTCTTTTATGCCATAACACCCTGTTGCCACTTATGCCAACAGCCCCAGTCTGTTATTTCTGGTGCTAATTATATTCCGGGGTTTGGCAGTTAATGACTCCTCTCTGATTCCTCGTCAGCCTCCCCCATATCGCTCCGCTCCGCCCAGCGCCCGCCCCTCGGCGGCCCTCTGCCCCCTCTCAGTGCTGGGGGCTGGGGCCCTGCTCCTGGTGCAGGGCGGGCTCCGTCTCCTGCCCTGGCCCCCCCCGGCGGCAGGGAGCTGTTCCCGGGGCCGAGGCGCTCGCTCCACGGATCAGGTGTCTCAGCTGGGAGCAGCCAGGAGAGGGGTCAGAGCCGTGTCCTATACGCACACCCCTGGGTCGAGCCAAATGCACCTGCCCCCGACACGCCCCAGCCCCCTTCCCTGCCCACAGCTCCAGCCACAGCTCCTCCGCTCGCTGTCCTGGGAAACAGGAGACAGGGCCCGGCTGGCCGGGGCTCGGGGGCTGTGCAGAGCCCGGCAGATTCCCCCACGGCCAGCGCCAAGGTCACCGCCCCAGCAGGAGCCACCAGCTCCATCGGCCAGGCCGGGCCGGCTGGGGCCCGGGGTCTTTCCCCTCCAGGGGTGCCGGCTCCCATCCAGCCCCGGGGAGGGCAGGGGGACGGGGCGGGCCAGGGAACCTCCAGCCACGAGGGCGCTGAGGCCCCATTAGCGCCGGGCCTCGTCATGCCAGCGGGTGTCACTGGTGACCAGCACAAAGGCCACCCCCACCCGCCCGTGGCCCCAGGTGCCCATAGCCCCCCAGCACCCTGGGGGGAGCGGAGTCGGGGCCCCCAAACCCACCCCACTCTGCAGCCGGGCCCAGCAGCCTCCAGCCTCCCCAGGCAGCACGTGGCGCCTGCCCCCCGGGGCACGTACCCGCCTGCTGGGCTTGCATCAGCTTCCTGTGCACAGCGTCGGCCGACTCGATCAGCGTCCGGCTGGTCTGGATCGTCTGTGGGAGCAGAGACGGGGGCAGAGAGGGGGCAGGATGGGGGACGGCCCAGCACCCGGGTGACCCCTTCCCGCACCGGCCCCCGCAGGCTCCCCCCAGCCCCAGCCTCCCCGCTCCCAGCAATGCCTGGGCCAGGCGCCCCGGGCTCCTGGGAGCGCAAAGGAAGGAAGCGGCTCCGGCTGCTGCTATGAACGGGACTCCTGCCGCCCGCTGGGACGGCGTCCGACCCCGTGAGGACGAGGGGCAGGGGGGCAAATGGACGCCGAGGGGGCCGCGGGAGCGACTCGCGTCTGGCCGGCTGCCAGCAGGGCAGGTGGCAGGACCAGGCCATGCTGGGACCTCGCTCTCCCATCCTGGGGCGGGGGGCTGGCACTTCCCGGTCAACCTGGCCTGGCCACCCGCGCCCCCGAGCAGGGAGCCGGCTCGGGCGGGGTGGGGGCTGGCTGCCGGGCGGGAGCTTACGGTCTCGTAGGCGGTGAGCACTTTGCGGAGCAGCTCTGGGACGGGCCCCTGGGCCTCCATGGGGGGGTACTGCTCGCCCAGGTTCAGCGTCACGCTGGGGGTGCTCTCGCTGCGCAGCAGCCATGTGGCCACGGTCAGGATGCACTGCTTCATGGTGGCCGCCGGCGTCAGGCCGCACAGCTCCTTGAAGGAGACCAGGGCGTTCTGGAGATGGAGAAACAGTGAGCCGGACGCCCCACGGCGCGCTGCGTGGGGAGGGCAGGGCCGCAGCCCCAGCTAGGAGCCCTGCACAGCCTGGCCTGGGGCACTAACACAGGCCTTATACTGGGGGCCTCCCAAATAGAACCCAGGCGTCCTGACCCCCACCCCTCCCCCACACACTCTAACCCACTCGACCCCACTCCCCTCCCTGAGGGGGAAAGAACCCAGGCGTCCTGACCCCCACCCCTCCCCCAGACACTCTAACCCACTAGACCCCACTCCCCTCCCCGAGGGGGAGAGAACCCAGGCGTCCTGACCCCCACCCCTCCCCCAGACGCTCCCACTCACTAGACCCCACTCCCCTCCCCGAGGGGGAGAGAACCCAGGCGTCCTGACCCCCACCCCTCCCCCAGACGCTCCCACTCACTAGACCCCACTCCCCTCCCCGAGGGGGAAAGAACCCAGGCGTCCTGACCCCCACCCCTCCCCCAGACACTCTAACCCACTCGACCCCACTCCCCTCCCCGAGGGGGAGAGAACCCAGGCGTCCTGACCCCCACCCCTCCCCCAGACACTCTAACCCACTCGACCCCACTCCCCTCCCCGAGGGGGAGAGAACCCAGGCGTCCTGACCCCCACCCCTCCCCCAGACGCTCCCACTCACTAGACCCCACTCCCCTCCCCGAGGGGGAGAGAACCCAGGCGTCCTGACCCCCACCCCTCCCCCAGACACTCCCACCCACTCGACCCCACTCCCCTCCCCGAGGGGGAGAGAACCCAGGCGTCCTGCCCCCAGCCCCCGCGCGTACCTGCATGTTCTCCCGCAGGTCGGTGGCCTCGCGCAGCGGCTGGCCAGCCGCGCGGAACACCTCGTCGATGGGCTTGATGCCCGTGGCCTTGGCGGAGGCGTACTCCCGCAGCCGCCGGCCCCTGCGCCCGGAGCGCCCCCGCCCCTTGCCCCCGCCGGGCCGGTCGGCGATGGCCACGTGCAGGAAGAGGGTGGCGTGGGGCAGCAGCTCTCCGGCCAGGGACCGCAGGGGCACATGGCGGTAGCCGCTCTGCAGACACTCGAAGGGGATGGTGTACTGGGCGATGAACTCGTCCCCGATGTAGTCGTCATCCAGCACCACCAGGCGCAGCAGGGCCAGCTCGGGCAGGTTCACCTGGAACTCCAGGCTCTCCTCGAAGACCGGGTTGTCCCCGCTCTGCAGCGCCGTCTTGGTGCGCCGCTCGGCGCAGTCGGCCGGGATGCCGTGGATCTCGGCGCAGACGTAGGGCTCCACCACGTCGCCCTTGGCACCCGAGCCCCGGGGCTTGGGCAGGTTCTGCCCGCTGATCACCCGGAGGTGCAGCAGCTGGGCGGGCACGCCGGGCAGCGAGTCCTTGGCGTTGGCGCTGAAGTAGGAGACCTCCTCCCGCATGACGGCGGGGCGCAGCACGTACCCGCAGGCCCCGTTCTGGCGGAACCAGCCCGCGTTCAGGTCCATCATGAGCCCCGGCGTCTGGAAGTTCAAGGCCACCATCTGGCAGCCGCACTTCCAGAAGTCCTGCGGGTTGGCGTTGCTGGCGTCGATGCGCAGGGGGCTGGGGTAGACCCGCGACAGGAACCGCTTGTTGTAGCTCACCAGCTCGGCGGGGCACTGGCTGGCGAAGCGCCCGGCCTCCGCCTCGCTGAAGGAGCAGAGCTCCCAGTAGCGCTGCCCGCGCCGCGAGGCCTCGAAGTCCTGGAAGGGCACCTCCTGGCACAGGCTCACGAGCTCCGACAGCTCCCTGCTCAGCCGCAGCCTGCGCCGCCCGCCCCCCGCGGGCGGCTGCCCGTCGGCCTCGCTCGGGCACTGCCCCGTCTCCGGGCCCTCCTCCTCGTCCGTCACCTCCCCCTCGCTCTCGTGGCAGCTGGGCTGCAGCTTCCTGCCCTTGATGAGGACTCTGCCCTTGAGGGTCTCCGGGGAGGGCAGGTAGGCCTCCTCGGGGTCGGGGGGGTCCAGGTACAGCTTGGCGCCCAGGGTCTTCCTCAGGCACTGGGCCATCAGCCTCTGCTGGGCGGGCGAGCAGCGCACAGCCAGGCACAGGACGAGGGGGTATTCGGAGGCCTCGAAGGCGTACCGGTCGATCACGCCCACCACGCTGCGACAGGCCACGCGGGAGGCGGCCGAGCGGCCCCCGGAGACCAGGGGCTCGCCCTCCGGGCCGTCCCACACCACCAGCTCCAGGCTGCGGCAACCCATACGCAGGGCGGCAATGTAGCCGCCGAGGCCGGTGCTGCCCCAGGAGCTGTCCTCCCGCAGGCAGGCGCCGTGGGCCGAGCTGATGTAATAGTGGGACAGGGGCTGCGTCATGTCCTGGCACACCCGGAGGTGCTGCGGGTCGAAGATGGAGCAGTCCGGGGAGAGCAAGTAGCGGGTGAAGCCGTCGATGGCCAGGTGGCCCTTCTCCCGGCCCTCCCTGGAGGGCTCGTATTTGCCAATGATCTCCAGGCACGTCTCCTCGGTCACCCCCTCCATGCCCTGCTCCACCTCCAAGAACGTCAGCAGGTCCTTCAGCCCCAACGACTCCTTGTCGCTGGAGAACTGGACCAGGAGGAAGAAGATCTCGGGCCTGGTGCAGAGGTTGCAATAGGCCTCCACGAACAGGTCGCAGGCCACGTTGTTCCCTGGCCGCTCGCCGGCCTTCTGCAGCTCCTTGAACTTCAGCTCGATGGTGGAGGCCTTCATGCCCGGGTTGAGCGCCTTGATGAGCTGCACGGCCCGGGCCACGGGGATCTGGCCCACTTTCTCCAGGTCCGCCACCTCAAAGACTGAGGAGATCCAGGAGGTCCGGAGGCTGGGGTGGCCGGCCTCGGGCGCCTCCGGCGTGTGCTTCCCGTAGGACACCAGGTACCTCAGCCCCATCACCCAGGCGTTCACCACGTCGGGCGAGCTGGCCACCAGGTCCAGGGACTCGTAGTTGTCGCCGTGGATGATGGAGAAGGCGCACTCGTCCGGGAACTGGTCGGAGAGGCCGTTGCTCCGCAGCACGGGCGTCTTCTTCCCCACCCGCACCTCCTTGACCGACTCGATCTCGATCTTGGCCTTCTCCGAGTCCTTCTTGGAGGGCTCCCACCGCAGGTCGCGCATGTCAGGGGCCAGCAGGAAGAAGCGGCTGTACATGCGGGAGTTGGAGCGAACCTTCTTCATCTCGCAGCCCTCCAGCATGAAGGAGATGCAAGCCGCCGTGCTGTTGATCTTCCGGTCGTGGGGCATAGTGCTGAAGGACACAGTCTTCTTCTTCTGAACTGGCCTCTGGCGAGAGCCGTCCTGCCGAGGGAGAACACAGCGGTCAGGCCCGGCACAGAGACCGACAGGTCGGGCCGCGGGTCGGGCTGCACAGAGGCAGACCGGAGGGGCAAAGGGCGACGCCCCACACAGGGACTGGGGCGAGCGCCATCTGCTCACGGGACCCAGGCTGAAAGCAGAGCCCGGCGTGGGGCTCCTACCCCTGAGCCAGCAGCTGGCAGGCTCCTTCGAAGCGGAGCACAGACGGGAGGAAGGACGGCGCCGTTCCGGCTCAAGCTGGGGACCTGGGAGGCCTGGGGGGAAGGCCCACCTCTGGCACAGCTCTGCTGGGTGACCCTGGGCACATCCCTTCTCCCTGCACCTAACTGGCTGGGGGCAAGCTCAGGACCCTCGACGCCCCTCAGGGAGCCCGCCCGGCCGCACAGGGGACTGTTCATGGGGGGCTGTTTCTTGCCTGCGTTACTGCCACGGTTGGTTTTGCTCTGAAGGGAAAGCTCTGTTCGGTGCAGCGGGTCCATCTCCTGTGGGGTGGCCAGACAGGCCCGACCCCCCCGCACTGCAGGGCCCTGGCAGTGACCCCCCAGCCAGCCGCCAGATGGGGGCTCGACCGCAGCCGCCTCAAAGCCTCTGTCCCTCCTTCCGCCCTGGCAAGGGGCAGGGGCCTGATAAGGCCAGAGCCAGCATGGCCCCTTCGAGCTAAATATAGGGCACATCCTCCCGTGGCCGCCACACAGGGACCCCCGCCCCCTTCCTCCGCTGCCAGCCGGCTGCTGAGCTCTTCCTTCTGGGACCCAGGGGCAGGAGGTGCCTTCCCGAGGGCCCTTCCCGGTTCCCCGTGGGCAGCGTGTGCTCCTGATGCCACTGCACATGGACGCTGCACCCCGGGACCCCCACCTGGCTGGATTTGCTTCTCCTTTGAGCTGCAGCCCCTGCTATCCCACCCCAGGGCTCCCCAGTCCTGCCCCACCAGCTCTGCTGGTGCCCCTCACTCCCGACCTGCAGCCCGCTGCCAGCCCAGCCCTGAGCCCCCCAGCTCTGCTCTTGCCCCTCACTCTCAACCCGCAGCCCAGAATGAATGCCCAAATGGGCACCAGGACCCAGATTCCAGCGAGCGGGAACTGGAGTTGAAGGAACCAACCACCCCATAGACGATCAGCCACCCACGCTGAGCAGCTGGGGGGGAGGGGGGGATCTCGGCTCCAGCTCCCCTCCCCCACACAACTCTGTCTCAAGGTGATTCCCCGGCTCAGGCCTTGGACAGACAAAATAGCCCTGTGGCCCTGAAAAGCTCCCGGACCAGCTGGGGAGCCCCCAGCATCCGTGGGGCAGCCAGCCTCATGCCAACCCCTGCCCCCAGCGAGCGGGGTGCTCCCCCAGCCTGCTTCCCCACCCCCTCCCCGGCTCCACCAAGCAGGGTGCTCCCCCAGCCTGCCCCATCCCTGGGACCAGGGGCAGGGCACAAATGCTTCCTGCCCCTGCTGCAGGGGAGGAATGAGAGGGACGTGGTTGGGCGCCCCTCGGCCCGTGCCAAGGCGGTGGCATTGGGGTGGCTCCTGGCGGGAGCGGGAAGCCCTGCTGGGATGCTGGGACTGGCTGGGTCCATGGAGAGGGGGCTGCTGGGCCCCCGGACACACCCATGCCCCCAGGCAGGCAGAAAGCTGCTGCAGCAAGTGGGGTGGGGGGGATTTCAAGGGATAAACACCGCCGGGTTTTGAGTTTTCCAGCCAAACCAAGGGGTGTTTTCCGAGTGGCTCTGGGGCGCGGCAGATCCTGGCTCATCTCCGGGGGGGGGGGGGGGGGGGTTCGAGGGAGCCCCTGGGACGCTGGTGGCTGGGCAGGCCCCAGGGGGGCAGAGAGCAGCTGGATGAGGCCTGGCGCTGGGATAAGCAGATCCTGCCTGGGGTTTCTTCAAAGGGAAGTCTCCACCGGCTGCTCCTAGGAGATAAGGAGGGCGGGGGAGCAGCTGGTTCTCAGCAAACCAGACCCCTCAGCCCACCAGTCCTGGGGGGGGGAATCCTGCTCGGGGGGGCTTTGCGAGGCCCATCAAGGCCCAGGCTCAGGGCCTGCTTCCCATAAACGATGAACAGAGGCGTGGGGGGGCGGACGGGAGCCCAAGGACACGGCAGCCAATTCCATGGACAGGCTCAATCCGCAGGGGCTGGTCCCACGAGGCTGCGTGGGGCAGGGGGGGGGGGGGGGGGCTGGATGGACCACCCCCAAGGGCAGCTCCCAGCTCAAGGGCTGGACCCTGCGCAGCAACGGGACAATGCAAAGACACAAAGAAGCTGACAAGAATCATTGGTGCCCCTCACTCCCGACCCGCAGCCCCTGCTAGGCCAGCCCTGGTCCTCACTGATCCCCCTGCCCCATCCTAGCTCTGTCAAGCAGAAATGCATGGAGCCAGTGTCTCCCCCACATGGCTCCGCGGCTGAGCCCCCCGCCGCCCCACCCAGCAGGACTTGCTGCCCTTTTAATCCAGAGGATCTTCCAATCAAGAGCAGCTGGTGCGATCTGATCCCCGGAATCCGAGATTCCTGCTTGGGCCCCTCTGAACTTCCCCCCAACCCTGCTGTCACGGCGTCCCCGGGCGATGCTCTGGAACTGCTCCCCATGAAGCCAGGCAGGACTCTGGGAAAGTCTCCTTTCTGGGAGCAGCCTGTCTGCAGGACACACAGCTCACCCGGCTTCCACCTTCCTGGGTCTGACCTCGGAGCCTTCAGCCTCCTCTGCCCCTCCGTGCGCTTCCCACAGCGAGTCCGTCCAGGCGGGCTCCTGGGGAAGCCAGAGGGTCCTGCCCCCCAACTCCGCAGTCAAACGGGACTCTCAGCCAGCCAGGAAAACAGAAGGTTTATTAGACGACAGGAACATGGTCTAAGACAGAGCTTGTAGGTGCAGAGAACAGGACCCCGCAGCTGGGTCCATTTTGGGGGGCATTGAGCCAGACAACCAGGTCTGCCCCTCACTCCATGTCCCAGCCAGCCCCAAACTGAAACTCTATCCACCCCCCGCCCCCCTTCTCTGGGCTTTGTCCCTTTCCCGGGCCAGGAGGTCACCTGATTCCTTTGTTCTCCAACCCTTCAGCTCTCACCTTGCAGGGGGGAAGGGCCCAGGCCATCAGTGGCCAGGAAACAGGGTGTTGGCCATTCTCTGTGTCCAGACCCCTGCACACACCTGCCCTCTAGGGCTCTGCAACAATCATACCCCCTTACCCCACCACCTAGAGACTTAAGAACTGCCTAGGGGAAACTGAGGCACCCCACAATATTCAGAGGAAACATTAAGAACAGTCCCACTTCGTCACACTTGCCAGGTACCCAGGTGTCACTGTCACCATCAGCTAAGGGACCCCCATGTGTGCACCGCCCACCCCACTCTTGCGGCTGAGAGACCCGGAGCCAGTGGCACGTGGCTCACTCAGCCAGGATGATGCCCTGACAGTGGAGGGTCCCCTCAGCCCTGGAGGGACAGGGGGTCGCTTCAGCCACTCGAACAGCTGCAGCCCACCAGGGTCAGGGCTCCCTGCGCTGGGCACTGAGCAGCCCCCACCTCAGGGGAGCCCCCGGCTCTACCGGCCTCCCACACATGGCCCAGTGGGGAGAGGTTCCTGCCTGGCCAAGCCAGCTTGTTTTAGCTCCGTTTTCCTTCCTTCCTTCCTTCCTTCCTCTCAAGGCCGGAGGCCGTTCGCCCTCCCCTGGTGGCCTGGCCACTTGGGTTTCCTCCCTGCACAGGGAGGCCCAGCCCAGCGCAGCTGCCCCACCAGACCTGGGGTTAGAGCAGCTCGGCCCCAGCTCTGACATGGGCCCCTGCCCCCACCATGAACCTGCCCCCGTCTTCCCGCAGGGATGGACGTGCCCGCAGCCCCCTTAGCCCGTCAGCGCTAACGACCCTGGTGCTACGATTCAGTCCTGCCCCCCGCCCTGCAGCACCATGCCAGACCCCAGCTACCCCGCACCCGACCAGCACCCGCAAAGGGAAAAGAAAACTGCAGACATCCCCAGCTTGCTACCCAGAGAGGCCTCTGCCCCCCCCCCACAGGGCCCATTCATCACGGTATCCCCAAAGCCAGCCCTGGGGGACGGGGAGGGGGGCTGGGCCTTTGGGCTCATTGCACAGCAGGGCTGGCCCAGGCCAGGCCACCTTCCACCCCAAGGCCCCGCCGAAGGCTGCCGCTCAGCCTGGCCCGGCAGCAGGGCCCAGCACCGGGACCTGGCCCCCAGCCCCGGGCAGGGCTGTGTCGGAGCAGGAGCGACCCCAGGGAGTCGCTGCCCTAACGGGGCTGCCCTGTGACCCCCAGGCCAAGGCCCACCGGGAACACACACCGGCTGCCCTCAGAGGGCCCTGCTTGACCCACACCCCAGGGGGCTGCTCTCGGGAGCCAGGCCTGGGGCAACCCAGAGTGGCAGTGACCAAAGCCTCAGGCGAAGCAGGCAGCTGCCCTGTCCCTGCGGCTGGCGCCTCCCAGACACGCTGCCCCCTTCCCTGGCCCAGGTCAGTGCATCGGCCCCTCCCTTCCCGAAACAGTGTGGTCACATGGGCAGTCTCTATACTGTGTATTGGCCCTTGCACTCTGGGCTGGAAGCCTCACGTGCTGCTCTCGCAGGGAGAGAAACTCCCTGGGACGGACGAAATCTCTAGGTTGGGGGGCCGAGTTCTGGGGGGAGGGGTGGGGCATCTGCCAGGCAGGGGGTACCAGCCCGAGGTGCCTGCAGAGCCCCGGGACTCCCCTCCCAGGGGAGGAGTAAAGCACCAGCTGGGAGGGCACCAGCACCCAACCCGCCTTTGGTCGTCCCGGGAGCCAGCAGAAACTGGGGCTGTTCTGATTACGGAGCCGCTGTACAGGGCTGGGATGTCAGAGGGGCTGCAGGTCGGGAGTGAGGGGCACCGGCAGAGCGGGGTTGGGGGGAGGCTGGGGCTGGGTTGTCAGAGGGGCTGCAGGTCGGGAGTGAGGGGCACCGGCAGAGCGGGGTTGGGGGGAGGCTGGGGCTGGGTTGTCAGAGGGGCTGCAGGTCGGGAGTGAGGGGCACCGGCAGAGCGGGGTTTGGGGGAGCCCGGGGCTGGGTTGTCAGAGGGGCTGCAGGTCGGGAGTGAGGGGCACCGGCAGAGCAGGGTTGGGGGGAGCCCGGGGCTCGGTTGTCAGAGGGGCTGCAGGTCGGGAGTGAGGGGCACTGGCAGAGCGGGGTTTGGGGGAGCCCGGGGCTCAGTTGTCAGAGGGGCTGCAGGTCGGGAGTGAGGGGCACCGGCAGAGCGGGGTTGGGGGGAGGCCGGGGCTGGGTTGTCAGAGGGGCTGCAGGTCGGGCGTGAGGGGCACCGGCAGAACAGGGTTGGGGGGAGCCCAGGGCTCGGTTGTCAGAGGGGCTGCAGGTCAGGAGTGAGGGGCACCGGCAGAGCGGGGTTGGGGGGAGGCCGGGGCTGGGTTGTCAGAGGGGCTGCAGGTCGGGCGTGAGGGGCACCGGCAGAACAGGGTTGGGGGGAGCCCAGGGCTCGGTTGTCAGAGGGGCTGCAGGTCAGGAGTGAGGGGCACCGGCAGAGCGGGGTTGGGGGGAGGCCGGGGCTGGGTTGTCAGAGGGGCTGCAGGTCGGGCGTGAGGGGCACCGGCAGAGCGGGGTTGGGGGGAGGCCGGGGCTGGGTTGTCAGAGGGGCTGCAGGTCAGGAGTGAGGGGCACCGGCAGAGCGGGGTTGGGGGGAGGCCGGGGCTCGGTTGTCAGAGGGGCTGCAGGTCGGGCGTGAGGGGCACCGGCAGAACAGGGTTGGGGGGAGCCCAGGGCTCGGTTGTCAGAGGGGCTGCAGGTCAGGAGTGAGGGGCATCGGCAGAGCGGGGTTGGGGGGAGGCCGGGGGAGGTTGTCAGAGGGGCTGCAGGTCGGGAGTGAGGGGCACCGGCAGAACAGGGTTGGGGGGAGCCCAGGGCTCGGTTGTCAGAGGGGCTGCAGGTCAGGAGTGAGGGGCATCGGCAGAGCGGGGTTGCGGGGAGGCCGGGGGAGGTTGTCAGAGGGGCTGCAGGTCAGGAGTGAGGGGCACCGGCAGAGCGGGGTTGGGGGGAGGCCGGGGCTGGGTTGTCAGAGGGGCTGCAGGTCGGGCGTGAGGGGCACCGGCAGAACAGGGTTGGGGGGAGCCCAGGGCTCGGTTGTCAGAGGGGCTGCAGGTCAGGAGTGAGGGGCACCGGCAGAGCGGGGTTGGGGGGAGGCCGGGGCTGGGTTGTCAGAGGGGCTGCAGGTCGGGCGTGAGGGGCACCGGCAGAACAGGGTTGGGGGGAGCCCAGGGCTCGGTTGTCAGAGGGGCTGCAGGTCAGGAGTGAGGGGCATCGGCAGAGCGGGGTTGGGGGGAGGCCGGGGGAGGTTGTCAGAGGGGCTGCAGGTCGGGAGTGAGGGGCACCGGCAGAGCAGGGTTGCGGGGAGGCCGGGGCTCGGTTGTCAGAGGGGCTGCAGGTCGGGAGTGAGGGGCACCGGCGGACATTTTCTGTTAAAGGGACAGACACCGCAGAACACAACCCCCCCCACCCACCCCAGCTCTGGCAGCCCCCTCCCTGTCCCAACGCTTGCAGCCCGGGGCAGCACGACGCAGACCTGACCCAAGCGCCGGCTGCACAGACGCCTCGTTGATTTAATTAGGCTGCATCGTCCCTTTACCGACGCAGAGCACGGGGGCCAGGCATCCCCAGCTGGCGGCATGGCCCCCCGCAGGCCCGACCCAGCCCACAGGGGGCCCAACGGGGGCTGCACAGACCCCAGGAATACTCCAAACCAGAGCCCAGCAGCATACAACCAGGGTAAGGCGGGACGTGAAAACAGCAGGTGGAGCCCGGGGCCACCCCAGCTGGGGGCTGGCGCCCTCCTCTGCTCTCGGTAACCGGCTGGTGGTGACGCCAACGGGCCCCGGGTCCGCTGCTCGGGCACCCCCCACACCTGCCATTAGCAGCTTCAGAATCCGTTTGCATCCCCTGGTTTCCGTTCCCCCCTCGCTGCCAGATTGCTCTGGAGAGCCAGCCCGGCGCCGGGGACAGCAGCCTCCGCTCCGCCCGGCGTCCGCCCGCGAGATGGGGCCCGTCACGCCAGGAGCCAGAGCTGGGTCCTGTGGGGCTCCAGGTGGGGAAGAGGACTCTGCTAACGAGGGAGCCGGCCCCACTGGGAAACAAGCTGAACACAAGAGGGGCCCCCAACCAGCCACAGGAGGGGTCATGGCTCTTGGTCACTGCCAAGCTGCACCGGACTCAGCCACGGAGCCAGCATGAGCAGCGTCTTGGGCGCCAGGCACTGGCTCCCGGCTCCTACCGGGCCAGAACTAACCAGCCGCCACCGGGCCCTTGCGCCCTCCCCAAGACAAACACTCGCTGTTGGCCCAGCCAGAGCTGCTTTACTTATGGGGCTGGGCACCAGGGCCCCACAGCGCCTCCCGCCTGGCAGAGACCCTGCCCCTTGCCGAGGCTCCAGCCTGGGATGCTGCAGAGCCTGGGGGGCAGAGGCCACGGTGTTTAAAGACACCATGAAGAGGGCAGAGCACCCAGGGCCAGCGGCAAAGGGCCCCAGCCAGCACCAGCTGGACCGCGAGGTCCTAGCCGGGGGCAGGAGGTGCAGGACTAGGGGAGCCTGCATACCGTTCTGGGGGCACCTAGCGGCCCCTGCCAGGATCAGGGCCTCGTTGGACCGGGCGCTGCAGCCCCACCCCCAACCCAAGGCAGGGAGTCTGGACTAGGCTGGGCAATAGGCCGCGTGGGGCGGGGGCAGACTGGCCAGCACGGGTCCTGTCCACAGGGTGCCAGGAGGGCTCCCAGCGGGACATCGGTTCAGGGCTTCCCGGCATGTCCTGCCCAGGGATTCCCTGTGCCCAGGGGACGTGTGTGGGAGATGGGAGCTGGCACAGATCACACTGCGCCCGACACCCACCGGGCTCACTGGCACCTTGCACCCAGCCGTGGGCAGAAACCCAGGCCAGGAGCAGGTTCCAAAGGCGACCGACAGGCAGAGACGTCCCTGGGACCGGCCCGCTCCCCCCACTCCGGCAGCCCGGAGTGATCTCGGGGGGACGAGTCAGGTCGGGGAGGTACAGAACGCGGCATCACTATGGTTACTGTGCCCGGGCTGACATCTCTGCTGGTGCCATCCACCGGCCCCCTGGCCAGAGCCAGGCACAGCCATGGGACACCGAGACAAACCCCTGGGAGACCTCCCTGCTCCCATGGGGCGAGTGGCGAGCTGGGGCGGGGGGCTGGCTCCCTCCACAGCTCAGGGAAGGGCCAGGCAGCGTTTGGGGGGTTCCCCACTCTCATCCTGGCTCCAGTTTGTGGGGGGCCGGCTGGCAATCAGAGGGTGCTTCCCCTTCTCCCTGGGCAGGCCCCATGCTCCAACCCCCTCCCAGCCGCCCTGCACCCGCTGCTCCTGAGCAGAGCACCCAGGGGAGCCCAGAGCCTGGGCGGGGGGAGAACGGGTCCCATGGAGAGCAGAGACCAGCCCGCCCGTCACAGCACCTTAAGCAGCCTGGAAGGGGTGCTCAGCACAGGGGCGAAGCTCCGAGCCCCCTCCAAGGCAGGGAGCTCTGTGCCCCTCCCGCACCCGCACCCGCCCGCCCGGGGTGGTGGCTGTGTTCCCAGCAGGATCGGATGCACACATGGGGTCACGGCCCAGCCTCCACCCAGTCCGAGAGGCACCGCCCCGCTCGCCCCACACCCCGCACAGCCCTGCCCTGGCCCAGAACAGAAAACAGGAAATCTACCCGGAAAGGAACAGCCGGGCGGGGAGCTGCTTTGATCAAACGGCTGCCGGGGCCTCCATGCCAGATGTGACTCCGCAGGCCTGTCCTCTCCTGCCAGAGAGAACCAGGCCTACAGTCCACGCGACTGGACAGAGACCTGACTGCAGGGGGGTCATGTCAGGCCGACACCCCCCACAATGCCTGGGTGCCCCCCAGTACAGTCAGCAGGGAACCCCTGCTCTAGCTGGGGCACAATCTGTGGGTGGGGTGTGACGAAGTGGGACTGTTCTTAATGTTTCCTCTGAATCGTGTGGGGGTGCCTCAGTTTCCCCCAGGCAGTTCTTAAGTATCTAGGTGGTGGGGTAAGGGTGTATGATCAATCTCAGAGCCCTAGAGGGCAGGTCTGTGCAGGGGTCTGGACGCAGAGGATGGCCAACACCCTGTTTCCTGGCCACTGTTGGCCTGGGCCCTTCCCCCCTGCAAGGTGAGAGCTGAAGGGTTGGAGAACAAAGGAATCAGGTGACCTCTCTGCCCAGGAAAGGAACAAAGCCCAGGGGAGGAGGGGCTGGAGGGAGTTTCATTTTGGGGCTGGCTGGGTCATGGAGTGAAGGGCAGACGTGGTTGTCTGGCTCACTGCCCCCCAAAATGGACCCAGCTGAAGGGTCCGGTTCTCTGCACCTACAAGCTCTGTGTTAGACCATGTTCCTGTCGTCTAATAAACCTTCTGTTTTACTGGCTGGCTGAGAGTCCCGTCTGACTATGGAGTTCGGGGGCAGGACCCTCTGGCTTCCCCAGGACCCCGCCTGGGCGGACTCGCTGGGGGAAGCGCACGGAGGGGCAGAGGATGCTGAATGCTCCGAGGTCAGACCCAGGAAGGTGGAGCCGGGGGAGCTGTGTGTCCTGCAGACAGGCTGCTCCCCGAGAGGAGACTTCCCCAGAGTTCTGCCTGGCTTCGTGGGGAGCAGTCCCAGAGCATCGCCCGGGGACGCCGTGACATGGGGTGATGGGTTTCAGGGTAGCCAGATTAACGCCGGCCTGACTCGGCCTCCCCATGCCAGACCCCCCCCGGCACATGCCGCGGCCCGCTCCGCCCCAGCACCTCCAAGTGCTTTGCAGACGGCACAGAGACTCGCTTCCCGGTACAGGATGGAGCTAACCGCACGCTGCCTGACTCCGGCCCAGCGCGGCCGCTCCTGCCGGCGGTTTCATGAGCCTTGCTCGAGGAGAGGAAGAGGAAGCCCCACATCAGGGCAGCCGTGAGCGATGCACCGCCCAGCCCCTGGGAAACTCTGGGAGGCGGTTCAAGGAATCCAGGGCTCCAGCTGAGATGAGAAGGGGCCAGGTCTGGACACTGCAGCTGTCGATGCTGCAGAGGAAAGAGAATCCCCGGCAGCCAGTAGCAGTATGGGGCGTGTGGCCCCATGCACCACTGGGGCACAGGCCGCCCAGCGTGGCTCTTACCGCGTGCACCGGGGGCAGTGAATGCAGCACCCCCGATAGGCACCGCAGGAGCACAGGGCGAGTGACACGTCCAGTCACACCTGCCAGGCCAGGCACAAGACAGAGACTTTCGCAGGAGGGCAAGGACAGAGCCTCCAGTTCCAGAAGCCGACACCACTCACCCCGGGACCAAGCTCAGCCACTTACACGGGCCAGAACAACCTGGGACGTCCCCTCCGGGTCGCCGTCGGGCACTGGGGCAGTGCCAGGCCCCTTCCAAAACACCAGCTCCCCACTCTCCCTGGCACTATGCCGGGCTTTCTCCGTGCCTGATGCCGTACCTGCCACGGCTCCATGGCCAGGGACCTCTCGCACATCGGGCCCCAGCCGGGTTTGCTGGTTTAGCCTCCGAGTCCCCGTGAGCCGACTTGGCACCAAGCTCTGTGTAACTTGCATAGGAATCTTGTGGGACATTCCCTTAAGCAGCTGATCTGGCGGCTCCCCCACCTCCATTCCCCATCCCGTTCACACCCCGTTGGGTTCGGCTGCTGGTAACCGTGAGAGACTGAGGAACTGAAAGCAGCTGAGGTTAAGCCATGGACGGCTCGGGGCAGGTCTGGATCAGCAGCACAGGGCTCAGGCGTTGCTGCTGGGGAGATACATGGGTAGACAAGAGGCTCCTTCATCACTTGAGCCCCGGGCTCACGGCAAGAGGTGCCGCCCCGCCATCCCACTCACAAGATCCCAGCCTCGGGGGTAACGTTCTAACACTAACAGCCACTGCAGCAGGGCCCCCACGGCTACAGTAACCGAACGCTCTGCCTCTTCCTGGGCCGGACCCCCGCCCTGCTGCCCGTCTGCCAACCCTCAGCAGCTGGCCCCAGAACTGCCCCGGGAAGCTCGGCTAATATGGTCCCAGAGGAGGCGAGGCAAGCAGACAGGCGGGGCCCTCACCCACGGGCAGAACTGGGAGCAGAAACCAGGTGTCCAAGCGCCGTCCAGTGCCCTACCCACTGCACCACGCTGCCCTGGCCCACTGGATGCTGGAGAGACGCCAAGACCCTATGCTGAGTTCAGCTCCAGGGCAGCGGGGGCTGTGGCATGTTACTCAAAAGCAGGTGGCTGCCCCTCGGCTCCAGCCAGGAGCCCCTCATCCTCCCACAGCCAGGGGAAGCCCAGGCGGGCAGCGCCCCCCCTCCAGGCGGCTGGGCTCAGCCGGGGCTTTTCTAGAGGAGCTTGTTCCCTGCCAAGAAAAGACAAAGCGACACACACACTCCCCAGCAGCACCAGCTGCTGCCCGCAGCAAGGGGCTGGCACATGCCCAGCCTGTGAGATACCCGCCCCCACAGCCCCTGGAGAGGGGCAGTCAGGTCTAGGGGGGTTCCTGCCCCGGGGCACTCGAGCACTGTAGAGGTTTACTGCTGCCCCGCGAGGCCTGTGCTGGGCGCTGGCCCAAGGCGAACCTGACAGGCCTGGTCCGAGTGCTCGGCCTTTCTTCCAACCAGCTGCCCACCCCTCCCAGAATTGCCCTTCCCACGCTGACAGCCAGCCCCTCCTCCAGAGCAAGCAGCAGGGAGCCATGTCACATAGCGACCGGACTCCTCCTTACCCCATCCCGCCATCCAGAGGAGAGCACACTTGGGATCAGGGCAGAGACAAACCCAGCATGGAACTAACCCATGGAACTCACAGCTGCAGGAGATCGTCAAGGCAAGGGGACTGGGGCGCCCAGTCACTCAGTCGGACTCAGAGAAGGGATTCAATTCAGAGATGTCTACGTGAAGGCCAGAGGGGACAGTTATGATCCTCAGCATGTCCTTCGGGGCACAGACAGCAATTCCTGCCTCTTGTCCGTAAGACCCTCACGTAGATCGAGCCAGCTCCTGCAGCACGGCTAGCTCACATGAGACACGGCCAGTCTCTGCACGCCCAGCCGCAGAGACCATCGCTGGCTGCAGACAGGGCCCCACCCCATAGCGATATGCCTCCCATTGCCTCTGTGGCCCAAGGGCCTCTCCAGGGGAGACTCTCGGGCCACCAATAAGATACTCTGTGGGCATTTTTGCTCTCCAAAGTCTTTGGCTGCAGGCTAACAGAGGTGCGGGCCCCTGGCAGGTTTACCCTGATGTCAACGGTGGAATCTCTGATCTGAGGACGTCAGTGATTCAGCCAGAGGTGAGGGGTCTATTGCAGGAGAGGTGGGCAAGGTTCTGGGGCCTGCGACAGGCAGGAGGTCAGACGAGATGATCACGGGGGTCCCGTCTGGCCTTAAAGTCCATGAGATGGACCATGGGCCAGCAGAACCCTGCTACGTCTCCCAGACCCAGGGAAATCAGCTCAGCAAGCACCCGGTAGGGTGGAAAACGAGGGCAGAGCTGTGAAGGGTTCTGGCTGCGGTCGTGCTGTGGGCACAGTGTTCGGGGAGCGGCTCCCGGGCCATTTCACGTGCCCACCTTCCCACCCCCGTCCCCAGGGGCCCCGGGAACACAATGAGGCTGCTCAGAGAACGGGGAACCGTGGGGCTGTAATTGCCCTGCACGCACGTTACGAGGATCGCGAACGCTCCCTTTGCCAAGGCAACGCGGTGCTCGACAAAGGAGCCGTGGGCAGGGGCCAGCAGCCCACACGCCCGGTATTAATAGCGCAGCGGCAACTTCGTCTCAAAATAGGCCGTGAGAAGAGAGGAGGCGGGCTCTGGACAAAGGCGACCTATTGCACGGCCCAGCCATGGTGACGCAGACACCACTGGGGGACAGATTTAGAAATCCACGTGTGACTCTCCTCCACCCCCGGCCCCGGGACCGTCCTCGCCGGGGGCACCGTCAGACCCTCCCTCGACTCCCCGCAAGAGAAGAGCGAGGACCGAGCGGTCAGGCAGGGAGCCACGCAAAAGTTCCTCCTTCCGGCAGGAAGCACCAACCCCCCAAGGAAAAGGGGGCGAAGCCCCCAGAACTCAGAAGCAACGTCCCCTCCCCACGCACAGCCCAGAACTTCACTCTGGACAGAGCCTCCAAACCCAGCCCTGCTGCCTCGGGACGCCAGGCGATGGGGGGCTGCCAGGGGGCCTGTGCATGGCAAGCCGGGGGGCGTCACCGAGACAGGCCCTGTCCCAAGGAGCTTACAACCCCGCAGCCAAACCCGGCAATGGTGCTGTGCGCCTGCCCGAACTCCGACCCCAGAGCCTCACAAGCCAGCCCAGGCCTGAACCCAACGGGGTCAGCCCTTGCCAGGCCTCGCTGCCAACCCAAGCAGGCTCCCGGCTGCCCTGGGCCCTGGCGCTGCCCGTCTCCCCCGGGGCAAACGAGACAAACCTCCAGGGACACCCAGGGCAGGGACCGCTGGGAGGGGTATGCACCGTGCAAGGCCCCCTCCCCCGCTCACAGGCATGTGAGGCCAACCCAGAGCCAATCCGCATTGACACCCCATGGGGCCCAGCGCCTTTTGGACAGATGCCGATGGGGGGCCCCTGGACCCCGCCCCCAGCCTTTCCATGAGCAACTGCGAAGCCCCCCACAGCTCAGCATCACCTAGAGACCAGGCTGCAAGACCCCCCAGCCCCTATCCACTGAACCTGGTACCGGCCCCCCACCAGGAGAAGCCCCTCGTGGGTGGGAACAAGTCAACAGCCCCTCCGAACCAGGCCACCCTACCCCACACAACTCTCCCAGGCCCCCTTGCCCCACCTGCCCTCCCCACCAACCAGCTCCCCGCTCACTTTCCGCCCCAGTCAGCCCCAGTGGTAGAGCCATTTATGAAGGGGTGGGGGTGGGGGCTGGGGCAGGATCACCCCAGGTTGGTGGGGGGAGGAGGATCAGTTAGCTCAGGGGGGTTCACCCCAGGGAATGGGGGGGGGAATCCCAGAGGGAAACAGGAGCTGGGGCAGGGGTACTCTGGATAGGGGGGTCTCCAGAGGAAGGGGGGGTCCCAGGTACAGGGGGTCCCATCCAGGCAGGGGGGATACAGGATGGGGGGGCAGGCAGGGTGCGAGATAGTGGACAGGTGAGCAGGGGAGATGTGGGGGGGAGGGGCGTGATGAGGGTCCCGTCGGGGGGCGGGGAAAGGAAGTGTCCCGGCCAGGGGGAGGTGGGTGATGGGGGCCCCAAGGTCCCAGGCAGATGGGGGGTATGTAGGTCCCAGGGTCCGGGGGGTGGGAGGGGATGCGGGTCCCGGCGGGACGAGGAGGGATGCGGGGGTGGGGGGGTGCAGGGATGCGGGGTCCCAACCGGGGGGGGGGGCGGGGGGCGGGTCGGGAGGGGTGCGGGGGAGGGAGAGGGAGCGGGGATGCGGGTCCCGGAGGGGCGAGGAGAGATGCGGGTCCCCACAGGGGGGTGCGGGGGGCCCGGGAGGGGTGCGGAGGGGGAGGGAGCGGGGATGCCGGTCCCGGCGGGGCGAGGAGGGATGCGGGGGGGGGCGAGGAGAGATGGGGGGCGGGGATGCGGGTCCCCACCGGAGGGTGCGGGGGGCCCGGGAGGGAGCGGGGATGCGGGTCCCGGCGGGGCGAGGAGGGATGCGGGGGGGAGGGGCGAGAGACATGGGGGGGCGGGGGGGGCGGGTCCCCACTAAGGGGTGCGGGGGGCCCGGGAGGGGTGCGGGGGGGGGGAGCGGGGATGCGGGTCCCGGCAGGACGAGGAGGGATGCGGGGGGGGGGGGCGAGAGACATGGGGGGGCGGGGATGCGGGTCCCTACCAAGGGGTGCGGGGGGCCCGGGAGGGGTGCGGGGGGGGGAGCGGGGATGCGGGTCCCGGCGGGACGAGGAGGGATGCGGGGGGGGGCGAGGAGAGATGGGGGGGCGGGGATGCGGGTCCCCACCGGGCGGTGCGGGGGGCCCGGGAGGGGTGCGGGGGGACCGCGGTCCCGGTCTCACCTTCATGATGCTGGCGCGGGGCGCGGCGGGCACCGGGCTCCGCTCCGCCGAGTTCTCGCGGCTGCTGCCGGAGCCGGAGCCCGAGCCCGAGCCCGGGCTCCCCCCGCCCCGGGGCCCGTCCGCCATCCCCGGCTCGGGGCTCCGCGGCGGGGCCGCTCCCCAGGCTCCGCCGCCCCGAGCGCCCCGCAGCCCCGCGCGGCTCTGCCGGGAGACGGGGCGGGGCGGGGGGCGGGCCCCAGGCGAGCCCGGCCCCGAGCTCCGAGCCTGACCCCCGGCCGCCCTGGGGCGAGGGGTGCGAGCCTGGCCCGCCGCCGGGCTCTGCACCCCAGACACCCCCCACCCCATCTACACCCCCCTCCTCTGCACCCCCACCCCAGACACCCCCTTCTCTGCACCCCCAGACACCCCGCAGCCCATCTACACCACCCTCCTCTGCACCCCCTCCCCATCTACACCCCCCTCCTCTGCACCCCCACCCCAGACACCCCCCACCCCATCTACACCCCCTTCTCTGCACCCCCCAGACACCCCGCAGCCCATCTACACCCCCTTCTCTGCACCCCCCAGACACCCCGCAGCCCATTTACACCCCCCTTCTCTGCACCCCCCTCCCCATCTACACCCCCCTCCTCTGCACCCCCACCCCAGACACCCCCTTCTCTGCACCCCCAGACACCCCGCAGCCCATCTACACCACCCTCCTCTGCACCCCCTCCCCATCTACACCCCCCTCCTCTGCACCCCCACCCCAGACACCCCCCACCCCATCTACACCCCCTTCTCTGCACCCCCCAGACACCCCGCAGCCCATCTACACCCCCTTCTCTGCACCCCCCAGACACCCCGCAGCCCATTTACACCCCCCTTCTCTGCACCCCCCTCCCCATCTACACCCCCCTCCTCTGCACCCCCACCCCAGACACCCCCTTCTCTGCACCCCCAGACACCCCGCAGCCCATTTACACCCCCCTTCTCTGCACCCCCCTCCCCATCTACACCCCCCTCCTCTGCACCCCCACCCCAGACACCCCCACCCCATCTACACCCACTTCTCTGCACCCCCACCCCAGACACCCCCCACCCCATCTACACCCCCTTCTCTGCACCCCCCAGACACCCCGCAGCCCATTTACACTCCCCTTCTCTGCACCCCCCTCCCCATCTACACCCCCCCTCTGCACCCCCACCCCAGACACCCCCCACCCCATCTACACCCCCTTCTCTGCACCCCCCAGACACCCCGCAGCCCATTTACACCCCCCTTCTCTGCACGCCCCTCCCCATCTACACCCCCCTCCTCTGCACCCCCACCCCATCTACACCCCCTTCTCTGCACCCCCCAGACACCCCGCAGCCCATTTACACCCCCTTCTCTGCCCCCCTTCCCCATCTACACCCCCCTCCTCTGCACCCCCATACCCTGACCCATCTCACCCCCACCCACCCTCTGCACCTCCAAACACCCCCATCCAATCTGCCCATCCCACACAGCCTCGCCCTCTGCACCCCCCACCCCAACCACCCTCCACCCCAAACACCCCTGCCCTCTGCACCCCAAACTACCCCATCAGTTAACTCCCAACCCATCTACCCACTCCACACACCCACCTCTTTACACCCCAAATACCCCCTACCCCCAAACACCCCACCCCCACCCCATCTACACATCCCCACTTTCTGCATTCCCCACACCCAGACTCCCCACACACACTACCCAACTACCCACCCCAAACACCCCCACCTCATCTGCACCCCCCACCCCAGTACGGCCCCCACCCCTCACCAGCACAAACTGCTATCTCCCCGAATCCAGATACCCACGAACACAACCCTATCACCCCCCCCAAAACACCCTCCCTACACACAGCACTCACCCCAGCCCCCCAATCTACCCCCAGCAGGATCCCCCGCTCCTCACCTCATCTGCCCCCTGAGCCTCCCACCTCAGACCCCCACTGGACCTTCCCCCAACTCCCTGCCAGAACCCCCCCCCCCACACCCCCACAGAGTCAGTGGGGGGGGGGGGTTGGGAGCACGTGACTTCCCTCTCTAAATAGGGATCATGGATCCTACTGCCCCTGCCCCACCTAGTTCACAAACCTCGGTGTGGGCTTTGTTTTATACAGATTGTGAGCTCTGTGGGACTGTACCACACCCAGCCCCAGGGGCCCTGAGCTCAGTCAGCTCTGTGGGGCATCGGCCCAATGGGGGCCCTGAGCGCTTAGGAATGGCCAGACTGGGTCAGACGGAGGGTTCATCTAGCCAGTGTCCGGTCCGCCGACCGCACCCAGAGGGAGTGAACAGAACAGGGAATCGCCCAGTGCTCCATCCCCTGTCGCCCATTCCTGGCAAACAGAGACTAGGGACACCCTCCCTGCCCAGCCTGGCTGAGAGCCATTGATGGACCGATCCTCCATGAGCTTATCTAGTTCTTCTGTCTCCCTTGGGGTCTGTGCAGCCCCTGGCGCGATGGGGCCCTGATCTCAGCTGGGATCTCCAGGGGCCACCATAAAACAAATAACCCTACTCATTAAGGTTTACAAAACAACCAAGGGTAATTTCAGGCCAGCAGGATGAAGTGTTCCTAGCAGCAGCAGCTAATCACCCCCTGTGAGCTTAGAGCCACCCCAGCCCTGGGTCCACTGCAATCCCCGATTCTCCACTGATTCCACGGCTGCGGATTCCAGGGAGGCCTAATGAGACCGTAAGCTCCTTGCAAACCCCCACTGTGCTTGGCAGCCCCGCGACAGGAGCCCCTGGCCAGCTCGGCAGAGCTAACGAGCTGGATTTCGCAGCACGCCGAGGTGCTCTAAGGGGAGGAAATGAATTCATCCACTGGAATAGGCCCTTGTGAGGGACGGACCCCCTGTGGGACATGAGGGGCTCCCTACAGAGCAAACGAGGAGGCCCCAAATTGCAGGCAGGAAAGGTCCCTGACCCTGTGTGTGCAAGGCCCCCGACAGACAGACGTTCCCATTTGATAGCAGGTGGATAACCCGAATCCAGGCACCCGCAGGTGGCAGCTAGGAAAAGAAAATAAAGCAAGCAGCATGCAGGCTCCAGCTTAGAGAATGCAGGGGTGGGCCCCAGGGACAGCACTGCTGTGGGACGCTCGGCACCGGCGCAGGGCATCGGGACAAGAATGGGATGGGGAACAGCTCAGTGAGGGTCCGGGAAGGCTGCGTTCACGTGCATGTGCCCATGTGTATGTGTGTATATATATCCCCGTCCCGGGCTCGCCCTGCTCGCCACGGCTGCCCCCACAGCAGGAAACATTAGGAAACACTCCAGCGGAGGCAGGGCCCCGCAGCTCCCTCCTGGGCTCCCGCCGGCTGCACCAAGGACCATGCAGAATTCCTGCAAGCCAAGCCAGGGCTGAAGTCACTCGAGTCGCTCCCACATCAGCCAGCAGGGTCCGCGTTACGGTGCAGTCAACGCCTGTTCCCGCAGAATTAAGCTCAACCTGCCCTGGACCAGCGAATGCTTTCGAGCGGGCCAGGCGTACTCTGACCGTGGCAAAGCATCGCTCAGCACCGGGTACTGCAGGAGGGAGGCTGGGGTGTGCGCTGCCGAGGCCTGCTGCCCCTAACGCAGCCCAGGGGGTGTTGCAGAAGGTGGATTTGAACAGAGCCTGCAGGAGGGAACAGGCCCGTTAACTCACTGGCTGATGGCTGGGGTTGGACATGCTGCAGCTGCGCCCCCCGCCCCCCAAGCTTGTTCTCTGTGCACAGCAGGCCCTGACAGGGTGCTGTGACGAGCCTTCCTCCAGCTGCCCCCCAGAATCCAGCCAGGGGGCTTTCACCAGGCGCCTTCCAGAGGAGACGCTGGCGCGAGGCCAGGCATGCCAGCTCCGAGCAGAGCTCCAGGCCCTCCCCTCTCCCTGCCCCAGCCCCCAAAGGACATTTTTTCTCCACTTGCAACCAGAATTTTGCTCCCGCAGCATGGACAGGGCAGGGGGGAAAGGCTGGACAAGGCCTTTTGCCAGCGTATTGTCTATGGCTGATGAGCAATTTCAGTAGCAAGCTGAGGGCTGCTTTTTGCATCTTCCTAAGGCAAGACCTCCTGCCAGGGGCTCGGCTTGCCCCTACCCCAGGCCCAGCTGTCCGCCCAGCAGGCTTCCTGTGCATCACAGCCCAGTTGACCTCCAAGTAACACCGTCACTAGCTGCTGGGAAGAGCCAGCTCCTGTGCCTGGATCTCCCAGGCAGCCAGACAGTCCCAGGGCCCCCGCAACAGATGCCGAATTGGTGAAATATTCACGGGGTGGGCTGCCTCCATAACGAACACAAGGCAAACACCATGGGGAACTCTTTAATCAAGCCAAGAGTCAGCCTTCCAGCTAGAAATCTCTTCATGGGGATTAAAGCCCCAATCACAGCGCAAGGCCCGGGGGGTTATGTTCAGAGATAATCCATCTTTATTTTGCTTTTTGAAACATTAAAAGCAACCCCCCCCACCCCCGCTCATTGTTTCATAAACCGGAGGGCACGTGCCGCAGTGCAGCTTATGGGCTGCCAGCGATCTCGGCCTCCCGAGCTCCTGCCTTGCAGGACCGCACGAGCGAAGGACTTGCTCTTTGCGAGCAGATCTGGAGCTCCGTGAGCCAGGCCGCTGGCATAACGTAGGACACCACAGCTGGGAGCTTCGAGCCAGGGGCCAGGTTAGTAAGCACCAGGTACGACATCCATACCTGCCCTGCAGACCCGGCTCAGCTCCACAGAGCAGTGCGATTTGGTTCCCAGGCCTGCAAACCAAGGGCCTCTCGGTGCTTTGTGGGCCCTAGGATCCATGGATAGTTCCCCCAAGACGATCAGAGATTGCCCCACATCTTTGCCCTCCCTTCTGCAGCCACCACCTTCCACCCCAGAGGTGGCTGCATTTCAGGGGTGCTACAGAGGCAGAGCCTGGGGCAAAAGGCACAAGCAGAACGCCTGGTGATAAATTTGTCAGGAACAATCACAGTAACGAAGCCAAGGGAGAGGAGAGATTCCAGCCGAGGGGGCAGCTCCCTCTGCAACCAGCCCTCGCCCTCGCGCTGCCAAGGAGGAGGTGACAGGCGCAAGCTCCGCGGCAAGAGGAAATAGGGTGCAATGGTCGGAGCACGAGCCAGGGTTCGATTCCTGGCTCTCCCCCAGACGCCCCGGGCTTCTCTGAGCCGCAGCCCCCAAGCTCTGCCGTAGGGAGACCAGCCCAGCCCTGCCTCGCTGCCAGGGGCGCAGACTGCGGGGATGGGGCAGGTGCTGCCCTTTAGCCATCGACCCTCATCTCACCAGCCGCCTCCTCCTCTTCAAACCCCTGCCCCGGACAACCCCCCTTCCCTGCCTGGGGGCACGGGGCCGCCAGCCCTGGGTCTCCCCTTCCCTGCCCGTCTCCAAGCAGCCAGCACCTGCCCCGAGCTACCGACCTGGGAGGCGAACGTGACGCTGGCGCCATCTGGTGGGTAAACCGCTCCCTGGCAGGGCCACACCTGGAGCATCGCCAGCAGGTCAGGCCCCGAACCCGCAGGGAGCTGGCAGGCCTCGCAGGGGGGCAGGGGCAGGCAACTTCTCCACTCTGCCCCGCTGCTCCCCTCAGCATGCTCTGTGATGGGGTGGCCACGTAGGGTGCAGCGCCCCAACCGGGCACCCCTTCCTGCGGTAGCACCGTGAAAGGCTATGGGGCAGAGGTCATGGCCCCCGCCCCGCCCCACCCATCCCTCCCAGGTGAGCTCTGCGGGCAGCCTCTGCCAGGCCGGGAGCCGCCCCCACCCTGGCCATGGGACTTCCCCAGCCTCCTGCCCCACAGCCCCGGTTCCCTACACCAGGGACCCTCCCTGCCCCCTGCAAGCAGCAGCAGACGCAGAGCCTGAGCGAGGCCAAGCTGGGCCCGTGGCACCGCAGGGCTGGCCGGCCTCACGAGACGACTCTGCTCTGGATGAAGTGCAGCGGGCGCCTCTCCCTCAGGACCCTGGCCATGGGGCCCGGGGGGCCCGCAGCATCCCGCAGCTCCCTGAAGGCCCCGGCCGCCACCAGGTGCAGCCGCACCGGCCCAATGCTGCCCTTGAGGCGGAAGGTTTTGTAGACAGGAAAATCCTCCTGGAGACACTGATCCAGCTGCAGGGAGAGGGAGAGGGGTGGGGGCTCGCCCTGGGCCACAAGCAGGCTGGTTCCTGCTCCGGGAGCCAAGGGTCGCATCAGACCCTCTACCTCACCCGTGCACCAAAGCTCCTTCTACCCCAAAGGTCGCCAGCCTGGACCAGCTGGGCCCGGCAAGCCTCTGCCCACAGTGGCCGGTCCCAGCTGCAGCAGGGGAAGGTGCCAGGTGCCCTACAGTGCCGGGACAACCGGCCCCGAGCGCTGTCAGCAGCAGGGGCTGTCCCCCATCCCTGTTTACATCTGGAAGGTCTCGTTACCCCTGGCAACATCCAGGCCCCTTTGGAATCCTGCTCTGCTCCCAGCCTTAGTCAGACCTTGTGGCGAGGAGTTCCACTGGTAGAGCATCTGGCTCTTCTGCTGCACCAAGTGCCCCCCTGTGCCGTGAGGGTGACGGGGCCCCTCTCGGCCCCAGACATTGCTGTGTGCTTCTCTTCACCTGTGCAATCCCACCCCCACCCCCCGGGGAGCGCACAAGGGGCCGAGGCCCTGTCCTTGGGCTCAGCAGCGCAGCTGGGGTGGCTCCCGCAGGCCAGGGCTGAGCCGCACCAGAGAGTGCTGCCACCTAGTGGCCAAACCCAGCCACAGACGCGCAGACCTCCCCAGGGGAAAACCCCAGGCCAGGCCGGGGCACCCCTGCGGCTCTGGTGGGGCCAGAGCCCCATGCTGGGAGCAGGCCCAAGCAGGCAGGATCGTTCCCTCCTGCAGGCTGGAGAGGGAAGGTCCATCCCCACCAAAGCCTCCTTCCAGCTCCAGGCCCCTGGATTGGGGCAAGCAGGAGCAGGAAGACCCCCACCTGCCCATGGCACCAGCTGCCTCTACCCCATGCTACCATTTTCCCAAGGCACTCACCTTATAGCGCTGTGCTTCCGACAGATCACGCACGCCCCGCAGCTCCACGAACACCTGGTAATGGGGGGCACAGGCCCCGGAGGAGGCACCTGGGGGGCAGCATGGGCCCACGTTAACCCACCCAGTTGGAAGAGCAGGAGAGACATCCCATGCCAGGAGCTGAGGGACAGGGGTGGAAAACCCCCATGGGGGGGCAGGGACCCAGGCCACCCCAGGCTAGCTGGCCGGCTCTCGGCAGCAGTACCTCGCTGCAGATGGGCGCAGAGCCGCTCCCAGGAGGTGCCATCCTGTCGTCAAGCTGCTCAGGGGCTGCCCTGGCACAGCTGCCCCCCCCGTCTCAGTGCTGGGATCTGGATCACCTGGCCACTCCATGACACCAAGGCTAGTGCCAGCCACAGCCCTGGGTGGCTCGGCCCCCTCCTGTCCAGCCGTCTCACCAACCCCTGGAACCAGGCCCAGCACCAGGACACAGCTGGGCCCGGGACCCAGGCTGACCAGGCTGGGGGCACGATGTGACGAAGTGGGCCTGTTCTTAATGTTTCCTCTGAATACTGTAGGGATGCCTCCGTTTCCCCTATGCAGTTCTTAAGTCTCTAGGTGGTGGGATAAGGGGGTGTAATTGTTGGAGAGCAAAGGGCCAGGGTACATAAATGGCTGACACTCTGTCTCCTGGCAACTGATGGCTGGGCCCTTCCCCCTGCAAGGTGAGAGCTGAAGGGTTGGAGAACAAAGTAACCAGGTGACCTCCTGGCCCGGAAAGTGACAAAGCCCAGAGGAGGGGGGGCTGGAGAGAGTTTCAGTTTGGGGCTGGCTGGAGTCATGGAGTGAAGGGCAGACAGGGTTGTCTGGCTCAATGCCCCCCAAAATGGACCCGGCTGAGGGGTCCTGTTCTCTGTACCTACAAGCTCTGTGTTAGACCATGTTCCTGTCGTCTAATAAACCTCTGTTTTACTGGGTGGCTGAGAGTCAGGTCTGACTGCGGAGTTGGGGGCAGGACCCTCTGGCTTCCCCAGGAGCCCTGCCTGGGCGGACTCACTGTGGGAAGCACAAGGAGGGGCAAAGGAGGCTGAATACTCCGAGGTCAGACCGAGGAAGGTGGAAGCTGTGTGTGCTGCAGACAGGCTGCTCCCCGAGAGGAGACTGCCCCAGAGTCCTGCCTGGCGTCGTAGGGAGCAGTTCCAGAGCATCGCCCAGGGACTCCGTGACACACGGCCAGCCAGGCCTGAGCACAGACAGGGTCAGGCAAACCCAGGGGTGCTGAAAGGGGCAGCAGCGCAGAGCATAGCCAGTGGGGCAGAGAGGGGCCAGGCTGTCTCAAGCCAGGAGCCCTAGGACACGTAGAGGCCCGGCCTTGCCAGCACGGGGCTGGGTACCGGGAGCGGCACTTACCCAGAAGGCTGCTCTCTGCACAGACGTAATCGACCAGCCGGGCTCCCGGCCACATGGCCACGGCACGGCGCAGGCTCCGGTAGAAGCGCTCCTCGGGGACACCTTCCCCACGCACGCTCAGGGTCTGGCTCAGCCTGGGGAGCCAAGGGCAGGGGGTGAGCGTGGGAATCGGGTGACTGCACCCCTGCCAGCAGGGGGCAGTGCCATGGCCTCAAACTCTCCAGCCAGAAGGGCCCCACCCCCGCCCTCAAAGCACCGGGGAGGGGAGCCCCCACCCCACTTCATCCTCCCCCCAAACCGCCCTGCAGGGGCAGCTCCCATCTGGTCCCCAGCGTTCCCCAGGCAGCAGCCGAGCGTGTGGGGAGCCGGCACGGGGTGTGTGGGGGTGACTGTCCCCACCTGCGCACGGGCCCCACGATGGGGCACTGGTTGTGGAATTCAGCCACCTTCAGCACCTCCCCGATGCGGCACCTAACGGATAAAGGGGTAGAGAGAACGTGAGCCACGACCGTAGTTCCCACAACAGGCCCCATTCCATCGCGGCCTCCCATGGACAGCAGCGGGCACATGGGGCGCACTGGGGTGGGGGGGGGTGATGTTATTGACCTAATCTGGGACCGTATAGATCATTGTTGCAACCAAGGTCCTGTCGTGGCACCAAATCTTGTATAAGGGGGGTCAAATGAGGTGTCTCAGACACGGTTATGGTTTGCTGGTTAGGATGATGCTGTCTATATGTGGGTATCATTTTTGTAGTTGAAGTTATGAATATTGGCTCTACACCGTCTGTATTTCAAACTTCTGCTCTGCTTCTGGGTGACACCCCAGACAAGTTGGTGTCAGCTCTGCCTAGCCTGCCTGATGGCCCGTTAAGGACCATCAGCGACACAACTGACCCATTGAGAGAAGAAAAGGAGTACTTGTGGCACCTTAGAGACTAACCAGTTTATTTGAGCATAAGGCAGACACGCCTGGGGACTCAGTGAAATATGCAGGGACTTGCCCATGTGACTCCAAACTCCATTTTGCTGTAATTTTCCACAGTTAGAACAAAGAGGGGTTCTTACACCTGGAGGAGACTATAAAAGGCTGATGCCTCATCTCCATCCTGTCTTCAGTCCTGCTTCTTACCTCTGGAGGGACTTTGCTACACTGAAGTTTTGAACCAAGGACTGAAAGACCCAGCTGGGGATGTTCTCCAGAGACTTGATTTGAACCTGCCGTTTATTCTAGTGCTTCTACAAGCCTGAACCAAGAACTTTGCCATCACTGTGTGTCATTGATTCCATTTGACCAATTCTAGCTCTCATCTGTATCTTTTTCCTTTTATGAATAAACCTTTAGATTTTAGATTCTAAAGGATTGGCAACAGCGTGATTTGTGGGCAAGATCTGATTTGTACATTGACCTGGGTCTGGGGCTTGGGCCTTTGGGATCAAGAAAACCATTTTTCTTTTACTGGGGTATTGGTTTTTATCACCATTTGTCCCCATAACAAGTGGCACTGGTGGAGATACTGGGAAACTGGAGTGTCTAAGGAATTGCTTGTGTGACTTGTGGTTAGCCAGTGGGGTGAGACCGAAGTCCTCTCTGGCTGGCTGGTTTGGTTTGCCTTAGAGGTGGAAAAACCCAGCCTTGGGCGGTGACTGCCCTGCTTGAAGCAGTTCGTTAGAATTGGCACTCTCACTTGGGTCCCGCCAGAACCAGCCTCGTTACAGGGGGCAGATGCTGAGAGGTGCGGGGCACACTGGGGTGGTGGGGGGCACAGGGCGTACAGGACTGGTGGGGCAGGGGGTGTATGGGGCTGGCAGGGCATAGAGGACTGGTGGGGGCGCAGGGCATACGGGGGTGGCAGGAAAGGGGGCACCTGGACAATCCAGCCTGGGCCGTCAGCACCAGCTCATACTCCTGGCCCTGCTCAACGTCTGCCAGCAGCACGGTCTCGGGGGGCCCCTCAGCGCCCGGCCCCGCCGGCAGGAACTCGCAGAAAGCCCAGCCCGGGCAGAGCAGGTAGCGGGGGTCGGGCTGCTCCGGCCACAGGTTCACCCCGAGCAGAGCTGGTGGGGGGACACTGTGGGTCAGCAGGGAGAGTACACAGCCCCCAGCCCTCCGGCTACCCAGCCCCCGCAGACAGACCCACAGCGGCCCCCTTGTGCAGCATGGAGACACCCTCTGGGCCTGCAGGAGAATGACCTGAACAGCCAGCACTGGCCCCCCATTGCTACGCGGGGCTGGGGCTCACCACGCCCCCCCCATTGCGCAGACACTGGGCTCTGCTTACGGGGCTCCTGCCTGCACAGGGCGCTGACCTGACCCCGCCTGGCTCGGCCGATGCCCCTTTACCTCCTGCTGCGCCGTAGAAGGGGCAGTAGAAGGGGAGGCCCCGGCACTCCGACTCCCGCAGGGCCTCCCCGTAGAGCTGCTCGCCGCTGGGCTCTGCCACCACCACCACCTGGAGCCCCGGCCACAGGCGCTGGGCGATGCCGTCCCAGCCCCAGGCACACTCTGCCCTCAGCTCCGCCGCCCGCGCCGCGTCGGGAGCCAGCAGCCCCTCCAGCCGGCGCCGGGTCCCCTCAGGCAGCTCCAGCCGGGGACTCAGCTTCCCCAAGGCCAGGTCCTGCGCCAGGCCCTGCCAGCTGGCGCGCAGCACGCCCAGGGCATCGTACAGCTCCGAGGCCAGCCCGGCCTCCAGCACCCGCAGCGCCCGCTCCCGCAGGGCAAACACCAGCTGCACATACAGGGCCGCGGCTCGCGAGGGCACGGTGCCCGCCTCCTCCGGAGTGCAGTACAGGGTGGGCAGCGGCCAGGCTGCGGCAGGCAGGGAGCAGCCCCGGGCCCAGGAGAAGCGGGCCGTGCCCCGCGGGCTCAGGGCCTCCGGGAAGACTCTGCTGAGGACGTCCAGGTACAAGACGGGCCCCTGGGCGGGGAGAGGGGGAGAGAGAGATGGAGACAGAGCCAGGGCAGCCAGATACCAGCCATTGTATCTCCCCCCGCCCCCCCCGGGTACCAGCCTGCAACACCCCCTCCCCTCCCGCCCTTCCCCGGGTACCAGCCTGTGAAATCCAGCCCCCCAGAGGAAAATCCCAGACACCTCCCTCCCCTGTAGCTTTCTCCCACTCAGCTCTCACTCCCCCCAGCCCCTCGGCTCCCTCTGGCTCAGCTCCAGTTTGGGGCAGCAGGGCCGTGTGGCACATGGGTGGGGGGGCTGAGACACATCCCCCCTCCCGGGCACCCTGAAAAGGGGGGAGCCCTGGTCCGCAGGACCCTGCCCCGGCTGCCCCCACGTACCTGCAGGGGGGAGTCCGCGGTGCAGCAGCTCCGAAGCAGAGCCCAGGGCCCCGTCGGCAGTGCCGGGGGGGCAGGCGCCTCGCCCCCGTGGGAGCCGCGCCGGGCCAGGGGGCGACGCTCCCGGAACACGCCCGGGTCTGCGGGGAGAACACGCCGGGGTCAGGCTGAGCCCCCCACGCCCTGCTGGGAGGGGGCGGGCCCCGCCCCCCCGGCCGGGTGCCCACAAGGGGCTGGGGGCCCAGGGACGGGCACCCTCGCCCAGCGCCAGGCCCTGCCCCGGTACCTGGCTCCGCGGCCCCGGCTCGCCCCAGCAGCCGCAGCAGGAGGTGCTCCTGGCTCCGCCCCGCGGCCGCCGACGCCTGCTCCAGATGCCAGCGCTGGCAGCCCACGGCCCGTCCCAGCACCCGCAGCGCCAGCCAGTGCCGGAGAACGAGCCCCCAGGGCCCCCGCCGGCCCCCCCCGGATCCTGCGCCCCCCGGGCGGCAGCGCCAGGCCCAGAGCAGCAGGGCCAGGGCCACGGCCAGCCCGGCGAGCAGCATCGCGGCGCTGTGGGGAGAGGGGGGATCGTCAGCACAGAGAGACACACGGACCCCCCCAGCCCCTTGGGCCCCCCAACACCTCAATGGCCCCAGGGCCCCCCACAACCCCACCTGGCCCCCCCACCCGGGCCCCCCAATACCTCAATAGCCCCACCTGGGCCCCCAACAACCCCACCTGGCCCCCCATGCCCCTCATAACCCTACCTGGCCCCCCAAAACCTCAATGGCCCCAGGGCCCCCAACAACCCCACCTGGCCCCCCACCCGGGCCCCCCAATACCTCAATAGCCCCACCTGGGCCCCCAACAACTCCACCTGGCCCCCCACCCGGGCTCCCCAATACCTCAATAGCCCCACCTGGCCCCCCAACAACCCTACCTGGCCCCACCTGGCCCCCCAACGGCCCCACCTGGCCCCCCATGCCCCTCACAACCCCACCCGGGCCCCCCAATACCTCAATAGCCCCAGTGCCTCCCACAACCCCACCTGGCCCCCCAACGGCCCCACCTAGCCCCCCATGCCCCTCACAACCCCACCTGGCCCCCCAACACCTCAATAGCCCCCCCGGCCCCCCAATATCTCGGGCCCCCCAGTGCCTCCGGCCGGTCCCGCAGCCCCCCTGCCCCGCCGGGAGCCGCATCTCCTACCGGCCCCCCCCGTGTCCCCCCCCGGACACTCCGCCTCCCGCTGAAGTGACGGAGAATTAAAGGGACGGGAGCGGCCCCAGCTCTTAAAGGGCCAGATGCCCATTGACCCCCCCCGGGAATGGGGGGTCCCGCCCTGCGGCCCCCAGGGCAGGGGGCACCCAGGGCTGGGCGGGCCGGGCCAGGGGTGGGGCGGCACCGGCAGAGCTGGGGGGGGGAACAGGGCTGTAGGTCGGGAGTGGGGGGGGCACCGGCAGAGCTGGGGGGGGGAACAGGGCTGTAGGTCGGGAGTGGGGGGGGCACCGGCAGAGCTGGGGGGGGGAACAGGGCTGTAGGTCGGGAGTGGGGGGGGCACCGGCAGAGCTGGGGGGTGGCCCGGGCCGGGGTCGGGAGTGGGGGAGGCACCCGCAGAGCTGGGGGAGGGGGGGCCCAGGCAGGGGTCAGGAGTGGGGGGAACACCGGCAGAGCTGGGGGAGGGGGGGCCCAGGCAGGGGTCAGGAGTGGGGGGAACACCGGCAGAGCTGGGGGAGGGGGGCCCGGGCCGGGAGTGGGTGGGGCACCGGCAGAGCTGGGGGAGGGGGGGCCCAGGCAGGGGTCAGGAGTGGGGGGAACACCGGCAGAGCTGGGGGAGGGGGGCCCGGGCCGGGGGTCGGGAGTGGGGGGGGCACCGGCAGAGCTGGGGGAGGGGGGGCCCAAGCAGGGGTCAGGAGTGGGGGGAACACCGGCAGAGCTGGGGGAGGGGGGGCCCGGGCCAGGGGTCGGGAGTGGGGGGGGCACCGGCAGAGCTGGGGGAGGGGGGGCCCGGGAGTGGGGGGGGCACCGGCAGAGCTGGGGGAGGGGGGGCCCAGGCAGGGGTCAGGAGTGGGGGGGGAACACCGGCAGAGCTGGGGGAGGGGGGGCCCAGGCAGGGGTCAGGAGTGGGGGGAACACCGGCAGAGCTGGGGGAGGGGGGGCCCGGGCCGGGGGTCGGGAGTGGGGGGGGCACCGGCAGAGCTGGGGGAGGGGGGGCCCGGGCCGGGAGTGGGTGGGGCACCGGCAGAGCTGGGGGAGGGGGGGCCCAGGCAGGGGTCAGGAGTGGGGGGCACCGGCAGAGCTGGGGGGGGCCGGGCCGGGGGGCACCGAATGCGCTAAGAGCAGCATGCTGGGCCAAGGGCTCCGGGCACCCCCGGGAGCCGGGCGAGGCTAGAGGCAGGAGACGCCACCAAACCTTCCCCCTGGAACTGGCCTTTCTGCCCCAGTGAGCGACTCGCCGCCCCCCTGGCCCCGACGTCCCAAACAGCGAATCCGAGACCCCCAGCAGAGCTTTCACCTCCAAATGGGAGCAGAGCCGGGGCCCCCAGGAGCCCGCCAGGGAGTCAGCAGTTGCTCTCTATTTTAAGGGGCAGGGGGCCAGACACCATGGTGACGGGCAGAAACCCAACCCCAGCTGCCAGCCGGCAGGTCAATGAGCCCCTCAGCTCTGCTCCTCCCCTGCCTCCATGACACCCCCAGCGCGGAGACAGCAGGAAAAAGCAGCGACAATCCCCGGCTCCAAGGCCCCTTGCCCAGGCAGCAGCTGCCGTCCCCAGCCCAGCAATCCAGGCATTGCCTGCCTGGCCCAGCCCCGGGCTCCCAGCCCGCAGCTCCTGGCGCCAACTGGAGGCCAAGCCCAGGCCGTTCAGTGGAAGGTCCACTGCCCCTCCAAGGAGTTTCTTCCTGCCCCTGCCAGCGGGAGGAGGGCTGGCATCCCTGCCCCCTCAGCAGAGCCGTGCCGTGCGTTCATGCTCGCCCGCTAAAGATCCAGCTCTCTTCCTAGAGCCTGCTCTTGTGGCAGGGAGTCCCGCAGGCCGTTATGCACTGGGTTTGGAGGCTAAGGAACGGCCCAGCAGGAGGTCCCGTCCCCACTGGGTGGCGTGTGGCCCACAGGACCTGTGGAGGCCAGATGCTGTGGGGCGCAGGGGCCAGGTGCCTGGGGCCTATGGGGGCAGCGCTCAGGGCAGATGAGGCCGGTATTGTGAACACAAAAACACAATTTTGCAGCCCCCCGCAGAGTCAACAATACTTTATTAGTGCCCTGCGCGAGGCAGGAGCAGCCTGCAACACGAAGAGGAGGCAGCTGAAATAATTCAGTTTCCACATACAAGGTTTTCTGGGGGGGGGGGGGGGGGGGGGGTTGGGTTTGTTTTGTTTTTAAAGAAAATTATCAAAAAGTTTCACCGGGGCTGGTTTTAAAATCATGTATTTTTTTCCTTTCTACAAGAGTCGTGATCTTTAACCTGCGGGTGTCCCACCTCGCATCAGAGCGTTTCCTGCTTCTCTTTGAAATTTGCTTGTAATTCCAAAAGGCGAGAACTCACCCCCACCTGGCCGGGGCTTGGGCAAGAGAATTTTTCTTTAAAAAGAAAAGACTGGAATTGTTTGTTTTCAGGATGATATTAGCTCTATCTGCAGGAGCCAGCCCAGCGCTCCAGGAGCCCGGGGCAGCCCCAGCCCTTGCCCTGCGGGCGTGCAGCCTGGCAAAGCAGGGGGTTGTGGAGTTATGCACATGAAAGGCCACGTGCAGGATTTGCAGCAATGCCGAGCTAAGCACACACTCACGCCAGCTGCCCCCGCTGCCTGCAGCACTGAACAGGTAAGGGACAGACCATTCGGACAACGCGCCCCGGCCTCCTCCCCACGTGCCCTGCCTACGTCCAGGCCTCGGGGATTTCAGTGACTAGTGCAATGCCCAGGGGCAGACACGCTTTGCACCAGGGCAGCTGTTCCTAGGTTCAAACCAGGACAGACAGCACTGGTGCAAATGGGGTCTGCGCGGGGAGCACCTGGCCCTAGCGCTGCTTCGCCAGAGGCTCACGCGGCCACGGCCCAGGACGCACTGGGGAGCGTCCTTTGCAAAGCCTGCCAGGTGACGAGCACGGTGCCTCTGGGTCTGGGCTCACGAGGCGCTGGGCAAGACGTGGCTCAGGGCTGACCCAGCGGCACGGCTCCCCTCACGCAGCTCAGGGCACTCAGAACACAGGAAAGCAGCAGAGGGACGAGAGGGCCTGGCTGGGGCCCCTGCACGCCCATCGCCAGGTTCAGCGCCTGCTGCCTCGGGCCATGTGGGGCCAGTCGATCCTCTGGGGGCTGCTGCAAGTCCTCTAGAAAGCGGGGGGAGGAATGTCACAACTCCCCTGTCCTCCTCCACGGAGTCTGACCACTGAACCCAGCTGGCAAATGCAGCGTTTCCCTCACAGCAGCTCTTCCCCGCACGTCCGCACAGGGCGCAGCTCAGCCCTGGGCTCAAACACCTGCTGCCCGGCCCACCGACAGCCCCAGCCCCAGCGGCTCTGTCTGACCCCTCTCCAGGACGTCAGCTAGCTGCTGAGCCCAGAGCTGATGCTCCCACAGAGACACGCGGAATCCAGAGCTTTGTGTTAAAAAAATATTCTGTGCTTTATTTACTCAGCCGTAGAAAAATAATGTCGAAGAGGAGGGAGGGCACCCGGGACGGGACCGGCAGCCTCTCACCCCAGCCTGAGCCGCACCTCACCCAGACCCCAGCCGGGAGCCCCGTTCCTCCTGCACACAGAGCAGTCGTGTCCATCTGGAACCCCCTCCTTCCTCTCAGGGTTTATTAAACACCCCCCACCAGTAGGCATAGGGGAAGGGCAGCGTCCCACTGGCTGAGCGGACACGGGCCAGGCAGGAACTGGGAGGAGAAACGGGCCCTGGAGGGGTGCCTTCCCAGCAAGCCACTCCCAAGGCACAGATGCTGCTGCCTAGGCTGAGAAGAAAGAGTCTTTGCCCCCAGGTCTCTGTGCACACAAACAGGACCCAACGCACACGCACACGCCCCCCGGGACGGGGGAGCTGGTAACAAAAGGAAGGAATTTGAACACGAAACTCCTAGATGTGACAATTACTGCAAACAAACTCCCAGGCCCGCCCCCCACGCTGAGAGGCCCCTGGGCACAAGGGCAGGGATCCGAGTCCAGAGGGCGCTGAAACACATGGGCTCCAGGGATCTGCTGCACGGGGAGGAGCAGCGCTGCAGAAGCGAGAAGCTGAAGGCAGGCCTCAAAGGAACAGACAGGGAAACCCTATGACAAGCCCACTGCCTTTAGTACACGGGGATAAACACCAAAGAGCCAAGCGCAGCCATGGACACTGCAGCTGGCGCAGAGCAAAGCCCCCGGACGAGCACCCCCCACACATGGGCCCACGCACAGAGACACGAACACAGGGCTGCTCTCCACGGGGCACGCGCCCCGGATCGTCTCCCAGGGACACGGCTGCCGGGCCGGGGCCGTACCACGGCACAGGGTCACGACTGGCTGTGGGGGATCCACTGAGTGTCCATGGGCCGCCGGAGAAGCTCTTCCACGTGTCGCGCGACGTCCATTGTATCGTCCAGGTCGAACTCGCCCTCGGGATCCAGGACGGAGTCAGGGCTGAGAGAGAGAGACAGGGCGAGCCTGGGGGAGGCATCCCAGAATAGCCATGCCAAGGGGCCGGGAGCAGCATGCTCCAGCTAAACGCCCCCCCCAGCACGGGGGAACACGGGGGAACCCCTCGCCCCCGGAACGCGGCTCAGGCCTGGGGAAGGAGCAGCACCTACTTCTGCGGGTAGACGTTGTAATGCGGCTGGGAGCACACGGCCGGTGACGGTGCCTGATCCATGTAGGTGACCGTTCCGGCGGCGGGATCCCCGGAGGCGCTGGCAAACCTGGAACAGATGAGGGACCGGCGCGTCAGCTGGGCTGGGGGCGCCAGGGCCATGGGGAGGGTGATGAGAGTGGGGAGGCGAGGAGGCACTGCACCGAAGGGCAGGCTGCAGCTCTGTCCCACTCTGCCGGCTCCTCTCCCTGGCTGCAATGGCAACTTCTGTCCTGCTGGCCCCGTGGCCTTGGGCTACTGATGATAGCTGAGGGGGCTGAGGGATTTCACATGGGTCCAGCTCCTGGATCGATGCCGTCCTCAGCTCCCTGGGGCCAGGGGGAAGGAGGCCGTACCCACGGCTGTGTCGATGGTGCTTTACACCCTCCCACGCAGTCCAGGGGAAGCCATGTCGGTGGGGACGGCCACAATCAGAGCTGGCCTCATCTGTGCAGATCCTGCTCGGCCCATACCAGCCCCTCCCAAGTGCCCAGCAAACACCCCCATAGCCAGTTCACTTCTCAGGGGTGTTTTAAATCCTCCCAGTGCGGCACACACCCAGCGCAGAGCCAGGCTCCAGCCCTGCCATAGGATCCCGACACCCATCACTTCCTCCTGCCGCCTGTGGGGCCGCCTGCTGGGGCTGCCAGCCTGGAGTGCTCCTCCCCTGGCCACCTGCTCTGCCCCCTGTGAGCAACAGGGCAAACAGCTTCCCCCCTGCCCCCCATGGTGCCTGCAGCATGCAGGCCCATCCCCTGGTAAGGCACAAGGCTGCGGAAGAGACTCGGGGCTGGGACACTGGTTCAGGATCTGACATTTACTCAACAAGGGGTGTTAACGGAGGGGAAGAGGGAGACACGGGCCGAGGACAGCACACAGACAGACGCACGCACGGATGGACAGACAGACGCACGCCCAGACGGACTTACTCTGGCACCACTTGTTTGATCTGTGGCTTCACGTATCCATCCACGGCTTTAGCTACAGACAGGGCGAGAGAGAGAAGACAGCGCTAAGGCATGGAGAGGCCAGGGGACGTTCCAGGCACTGACCCGACAGCGTCACCTGGGCTAGCAGCCGGTCGGCATGAGGACTCCGATGAGCAGGAGAGCCCATCAGCACTATCGGGTTCGGGTCTCTGTGCCATGAGGCCATACACCACTGAGAGGAACCGTTGGCTGCTAACGGGCCAGGCCCTCAGGGGTACGAGCTGGTGCCAGCTCCCACAGCCCCAGAGCCTGCCGCAGGGTGAGGGGAACACAGGCCAGTGCAGGGCCCAGCGCTGCATGGCGCACTCACAGAGAACCGGCGTGTAGTACTTGGAGAAGACCTCGTCCTTGGGCCGGTCGGGGAACACGTAGATGAGGTAATTGAGGTCACCCAAGCGGTCGGCTAGCGAGCGGATGGAGAAGTCTCTCGTCGTGAAGGGCATGAGGTTCCAAAACATCCTCTCAGCTAGAAACGCAACAGCAGAGAGATACGACAGTGAAACACAGAGCCCAGAGCCACAGGTCTCCTCCGTGTCGCAGAGGGGCCTAAGAACAATGCTGCTTAAGACAGGCCCTTGTGCGGCACAGCTGGCCCCTGGGAGTCAGGCCTCGAGGAACTGCAAGACTGGCTTCAAAATCATGAGACCTCCAATAAGAATCAGCATTGGGTTCTTTTTCTCCACCTTCTGCCTTTGAGCTTTAGGATTCCGTCCCTGCATCCCCCAGGGCTGGAAATGTATTGTTTGTGTACACAAAAGGTGAGATTCTCGCGGAATCGCCTGAATCCGGGAACTGGGGCTTTAAGAAAAAAAACCCAAATATCGCCGGACTTGCAGTTCAAGTCCCGTGAGTTTCCCACCGGCTCGTGCAGAGCGCCAGGGCTGCCGCTGCATTCAGGGCGTACAAACTCCTCTGACATGTTTCACGAGCATATTTGTTTAAAATCTCAAGTTAATAAAAACAGCTTTTCTTTGAGCTCACCCGCTCCCTTGCAGCACATCATCTGACACAACAGCTCCACAGAGAGCCAGAAAGCGAAACTAACTAGAAACCAAAGTGAACCGAAAACTCTGCTGTGATGGGCCAAGCTGAGCTGAGAGCCAGAGGTGAGGCAGAGCCGTGAGGCTATTTCAGGGTTAACATGGAGTCTAGTTCGTTGCGAGTGGCACTCTGCTCTGGTTGTATTTTCACATAGGTCTCTTTAAACACAGCTCTCATGACAGAACACCCTTTAGAAGATTTACCGAACTGCTCAGCATGGACCCGCCGCACAAGGGCCTGCCCTGGATTTCATAAATGGGAAGAGAATCATTGTGACAGCCTAGAGCAGCCTAGGTCACGTGTTCTGAGCTAAAAAGAGAAAACCCAAAGCTACCCTTTCCAATGGCTTTCCAGAGCTCCCAGCCAGCCAGCGGAGGCCTGCGTCCGCTAGCCAGTTGTGCTGGTATAGTAAATGGTGCAACCACCCTAGCATAGCCGAGGTTAGACAGCAGGGCAGGGCTTGCACCAGCATAGCCTGGTCCTGCATGGGAAGGGGGCTACGCTATCCTGGCCTGAGCACCTTTATCTAGTCTCCTGACATCGGTAACAAATCAGCACAGCACAACCTCTAGGACAGAGGTGGGCAAACTACAGCCCACGGGCCGTCAGGGAACAGGGGGCGAGAAGCAGTGGGGAGGGTCGGATAGGGGGCGGGGGCCAGGCCATGCATGGCTGTTTGGGGGCGCACAGCCTCCCCTAACCAGCACTCCATACAATTTCAGAAACCCGATGCGGCCCTCAGGCCAAAAAGTTTGCCTGCCCCTGCCCTAGGAGCACAGCTGGCCTTCCAAGCAGGAGGAGCCAGAAGCAGGAACTGGCCCAGCACGACGACTGGGTTTGTTCTGCACCATGCCCAGCTCACGGGTCATGAACTGACTCACGGGCCAGGGCTGAGCTGGCCCTGTTCCAGCCCCAGGCATGGATGTGGCTCCAGGCTGCCCCGGCCCACCCTGACTCACGTGAGTCAAACTTCCAGGCGATGGTGATGCCCCCGATCTCAGAGTCACTGAACCGCAGCAGGAAGGTCCCATCCGGCTTGTTGATCAGCAGGTCGTGTGCTTGCTGCTTGTTGACGAAGCCCAGGATGGCCCTGGAGCACAGAGAAGGGGGGTGAGGGGCTGGCAGTCGGGGGGAAGGGGGGCTGTGCCGTGTCGGCCGTTACGGGAAGGAGGCTCTCACCCGTCGTTCCAGTGAGGCTTAAGATGCTTCTTCAGCACCTCCATGACCCCATCGAACCACTGCCAGAAGGTGTAATTCCGCCCTGGCAAGTTTTCCTGGGTACAGAAAAAAGACCGTGAGCATCTCTGAGCCCAGCATGCCCTACGACAGCCACTCCCGTCCCCCAGCCCCACTCTGGCCACAGGGAGAACTGGCTTGGCACCAGGGATTCATGCACACCTAATGTGCATGCAGGCATCATGATGAGCACTGGGTGAGTAGGCTCTGTTCCTGGGAGCAGCTGGGGGCACAGTCCTGCCAGCGCAGGCAAGCCTGGCATCTCTCCCGTGCTAGTCAGAGGGAGGCAGGCAGCAGAGTGGCACAGCGGAAGTGTGCCAGGCCCCTAACCCAGAGGGTGACGGATTTCCACCATCCCCGCCTGCTTCCTTGGGAGGGGAAGGTTGGTCCAGTGTCAGTGTGAGCTGGGGCCAGTGTCCCGTCTCTCGCAGTCTGTCAGCACCATTTGCTTCTTGCTCCTTCCCACATGCCATGCGCTGTTCTGCAGCGAGATGCGACTGCCAGCCTGTGCCAAAGGGATTCCTGGCAGGGTGCACCGATGGGACAGCAAGTCTCCACACCTGGCCAGTAGCCCGGGGGGAGGTGCACTGCTGGGGCATCTCACCAGTACCCACAAGTGATGCCACTCGGCTACTACAGGATCCCTTCCCCCACCCCGCCCCCAGCTGGCGCCCCTGCAGCCCTCCCAGCCGGGGCCCCCCGGCAGAGGCTGGCGGTGTGGCGCGGCTCACCCTGTTGAACTGGGACCAGGAGACGGACATGGCGCTGTAGTCCTCCAGCTGGCCACTGCTGCTGTTGAAGAGCTTCTGGGCCAGGAAGAGCAAGTTCTCCTTTGTGAGCCCCCGGCTGCTCTGCACCTCGGCCTTGAACTTCATGTTGAGCGCCTCGCACAGCTGGGGCCACAGCACCTTGTCGGGCACGGCGAACGGCACCCGGCCCTGCGGGAGGGGGCAGCGCGGGAGCCTGGGGTCAGGGGGGCTCCAGCCGCACCCGGGCAGGGAACCCAGCGGGGAGCGCTCCGGCCCCAGGAGCCAGCAGCATCCATGCACTATCCCAGTGCCCCCCTCCTGTGGCACTCACCCCCTGCGCCCCCTTCCAGGGTCCCCCTCCGCCTGCCCCTGTGCCGCCAATTCCCGGAGCTCCCTTTCTCCTCCTCAGACCTCCTGTCCCCCTCCCCCTGACCCTCAGCCCCCTGCGCCCCCAACCCCCACTCCCAGAGCTCCCCTCGCCCGCCCCGTGTGCCTCCCTCCCCCAGAACTCCTGGTGCAGAGGCCAGCTGAGGGCAGGAATGGGAGACTGCCCAGGCGAGAACAGAGAGGGCTGCAGGAGGGGCCAGGTGCGGGGGGCCCAGACCAAGGGACCTGATGATGTGGGGGGCCCAAGGGCAATGCACATCTGGGGCCCCAAGTGAAGCGGGGCAGGCCCCCCGGGTGTGGGACTCTGCCCCCCGGCGGCGCTGGCTGCTCACCGGCTCGGCGAAGGCGTTATCCCAGAGCACGGTGGCCGTGGCGTTGTTGTCCTGGCTCCCGTGCACGATCACCACCACGGGCAGGGACAGCGTCTGTGGGAACCGGCAGGGCCAGGCTGAGTGTGGGGCGGGGGTGGGGGCTGGACCCAGCTCCGGCTCCTGCCCTTCCCCCACCTGCCGCCTTCCCCCACCTGCCGCTGGGCGACTCTCAATCAGACCAAGCCCCCCCCGTGCTTCTCGCCTCCATGCCCACCCACAGACCCTGCGCCCCCCGGGGCTGCCCCAGCTTGTGACCGAGGCTCAGGAATTCCTGTGTCCCTCCCTCAACCTGGAGGGACCGTCCTGGGGACGGGCGACACGGCCAAGCCTGACACCAGCCCCAGAAGGGCTCCTGGAGCCCCCAGCGCCGGGCAGGGCCCTGGGCAGCGGTGCCGGCTTTACCTTGACCTGGAAGACCAGCTCGTTGCCGCCGACGCTGAACTGCGACTCGAAGAGGATGGTGAACTTCTCCTCGGTCACCGACTCGGCGCCACGCCGATCCGAGCGCTTGATGCGCTTCAGGGACTGCGGGAGGCAGGGGAGAGCGTGAGAGGCGGGTGGGGGCAGGGGGCGGGGGCGTTGCCTGCGGCCCGGCTCTCACCATGTTCCTGAAGTGGGCGCTCAGCGTGCCCGTGGCTTGGTGGTACTCCATCACGCAGCAGTTGTTCAGGATCTCCCCACTGCTCTCGCTGCAACGGGAAAGGCAGGTGAGGGGGGCCAGGCACTGGGCCAGCTCCGACGGCCAGGGGGGATGGGGGGGACTGGGCGGTGCCAACAGTCACCATGGGGGGCAGCTCGGGGACTCCACTGGGGGTGCTGGGAAAGGGGCCAGTCGCCAGCCCCACAGGCGTGCGGCTGACCCTCCCTCCACTCAGCGATACCCCGGGGGTCAGAGGGGGCCACACGCTGGGCTGGGCTCTCTCCGGGGGATCCAGGCTACGTGAGCAATGGGACGCAGAGACAACAAGGGACCA
The DNA here is from genome assembly GCF_965152235.1 of Eretmochelys imbricata. Taxonomy (NCBI): domain Eukaryota; kingdom Metazoa; phylum Chordata; order Testudines; family Cheloniidae; genus Eretmochelys; species Eretmochelys imbricata. The sequence goes on from NC_135598.1 coordinate 15,056,170, forward strand.
GCCCCACAGGGTCCTGCCAGAGCCCCCCAGTTACCCCACCCAGTTACCCCGGGACTCAACAGGAGCCGCGTGGCTCAGCAGGGCCAGCTCGGGTGTCCCCCAGGACCTGCCCCGGGCGAGTGGCGGGGGGGCATTACTTGCGGGTGCTTTCGTTCTTCAGCAGGGCCTTGGCTTGCTGCTCGCTGATGATGGTGGCCTTCACCTGGGGCGGGTTCATGTGCACGTTCAGCTTCCCCCCCACCAGCAGCCGCACCGTGGCCGCGAACTTGGTCTGCGTCTTCAGCACCTGGGGGGGCTGCTTCTCGATGATGAAGGTGCTGGGGGGAGGAGCCAGCATCATGGGGCCTGCGGCTGCGAGATGGGCCCCGGGGCCGGAGCTACAACCTCCAGGTGCGGGGAGGGGTAACGAGACCACCACATCCCCGCCCTGGCTCACAGCACCTGCGCCCAGATCCCCCTTCCAAGCCCCTGAGCCAGGTCCCCTCCCACCCAGAGCGCTTGCCCCACGAGCCCCTTTCTCTCGCCACCCGCCTGCAGTGCCAGCGGCCCCCCCCGCCCCCCCGACCTAGCCGGCCCGTGGCCCCTCGCAGCCCAGGTCCTGCCTGGTTGGGTCAGAGTCTGAGCCTGTTCCCAACCGTGCCCTGAGCTCAGCCTCAGCCCCGCCAGCCCGTGTGGGGCAGATGGCCCAGCCCAGCTCTGTCCCCCGAGCCCGTGTGGGGCAGATGGGCCTGAGCCCAGCCCAGCCCAGCTCTGTCCCCCGAGCCCATGTGGGGCAGAAGGGCCCAGACCCAGCCTGGCTCTGCCAGCCCGTGTGGGGCAGTCAGACACAGCCCAGCTCTGCCCCCTGCATTATTACCTGGTCACCAGGGCGGAGATGATGTCTGTGATGGTGCCATTGAGCTCAGCCAGCATCTCCTCTACGGGCCCCGGGATGGGCAGCTGCTGGCACAGGTGCTCGGCCCGACGGATCTGCTGCCGGTTCTGCCAGATGATCTCGGCCAGCTTCTCACACCTGGGGCGAGGGGCCCCCGGGCCAGGTCAGCCCTCTGGCAAGGCCCAGGGACATCACAGAGCCCCAGGCCGTGGCGTCCCGTGTCTGCTGGTCATGGGGCTCCCTGTCTGTGCCTCCCCCACGGGGACCCCCCAGGCCGCGGTGTCCAGGCCGAGCCAGGCCAACACAGGCTGGAGCGGTCCGGCCTTAGCCTAGCCATGTGGGGAGCTCAGCCGCCCCAGGAATCCAGTCCCACGTCCCTGGCGATGGGGGCAGGTGACCCCTGGTGCCCTGGACTAACAACGCCAGCGAGGGCAGTGTCACCCACCAGGGTCACCCCCGGGGCTGCCTCTTGCAACCCAGGGCAGCACGGTGACTCCCCCGGATTCCCTGCTGCCGGCGGCACCGTTCGCTGGTTTCCCAGCCAGCCGCCATGGGGCCAAGCGGCAGCTCCCGGGTGCCCAGTCCCCATTTCCCACAGGGCCGCGAGCCCCGTTCCCGGCAGCGCTGGGAGGGGGGACGCACCAGGACTGCAGCACGTCCAGGGTGCCCTCAGGAGGGCCGCCGTTCCCCGCCAGCTGCTGCCGCCGCTTCCACTGAATCAGCTCGTCGTCCAGGATGGTCGTCTGTTGCTTGCGCAGCAGCTGCAGGGTTTTCTGGTGCTTCTCTGCCAGCTCCTGTGAGGGGACGGGCTGTTAGCGGGGGACGGGGGCGTCACCGCCCCCTGCTAGCACCAGGGCAGGGAGTGGGGGCCCCCGGGTCGGCACTCACCACTCGGTACTGCTGTAGTGTCTGGGCCTCCCGGTGCAGCCAGGCCTCCAGCGACGCCTTCTTCTGCTGCAGCGTCGTCTCGCGGGACATGCGCTCCTGGGGGCCCAGCTGGGAGAGCTGGGAGAACTGGGCTGGGGAGGAGGCCAAGAGCGTTAGGCCTGAGCCCCGCCTGCCCCGGGGGCTCCCCGACCCTCGGTGGCATCCCCAGAACCCCTGCGCCAGGCCTGCCCCTGGGGTGGGGGGAGACTCGCTCCCCGGGCCCCACGGAGCCGGTGGGGCGGTGCTGAGCTGGGGACTCCCATGGGACTGCGAGGGGAGGGGAACCGTCCTGGGAGTGCTCAGATACCTGCAGCCTCCTCATGGGGGTGCGGTGGGCAGGTGGGTGAGATGATCCCCCCCAGATGCTATGGCAGAGTCTCCCCCGTGCCAGCTGCAGCCCCCGCCGAACCCAGCCGGAGCCCAGGGCCTGGCGCCCCCTCGGCAGCTGGGACGGGGCAAGTGCTTCGGCACGTTTGCTGGCACGGGCTGGTGTCTCCCCAAGGACGGGATCTCAGGGCAGGTCCCTGCCCCCAGCAGTCCAACCCCACGGCCCCTCCCTCTCCCCATGGCTCGAGCGCCCCCCATCCCCCCACCTTGGAGGCGCATGTTCTCCTGGTACTGGATGATGAAATATTCCTGCGTCTGCTGCAGCTTCTTCAGCTCGTTCTCTGTGTCCTGGGTGACGAGGCGCAGCTCCTCGAAGGTCTGGTTGATCTGCAGGTGCTTCTGGGACATGGCGTCCGCCAGGCTGCTGGCCGGGGAGGGGCTCTGCAGAGAGAGGGCGCCAGGTCAGTGCTGTGCCCCCCATGCCTGGGGCAGGGAGAGGCCGGGCTGCAGGGGCTGCCATGGGGGGCAGCGACGGGCCCCACAGCACGGAGGCCGAGGCTCACGCCATGGGGCAGTGGCTGGAGCCACGTGCACAGGGTGGGGTGCGGGGCCCCAGGGTGATCCCAGCAGAGTCAGCGCCGGGGCTGGGCTGGGGCAGTGTCCCTGGGGCCCCAGAAAGATGGGGAGAGAGACAAGGCCCCCCTGCCTGGCTACTCACGTTCGTGGCCTCCCGAACCAGCCGCTGCTCATGGTACAGGATGTGGCGGATGCAGCGTACCAGCTCCATGGGGCACCGGTCGTACGTGTTCTGCAGCAGGGAAAGCAAAGGCCCTGAGCCAGGTGCAGAGCGGGGCTAGTCAGGGGCTCTCACCGGCCCAGGCTGGGGGAAAAGGGGTGCCATGTGCACTGGGCGGGGGGGCTGCTCCTGCCCTAACCTACCTTGCCAGCATCCCTGCTCCCAGGCCACGTGGGGGAGGATGGGGGTCACCCCAGCCAGCCTGTGCCAGGACGGCAGCTCCCCTTGGCCAGACGAGGAGCCTGCGGGGGACGGAAGCGGCTGGGGGGGCTGCGACATGCCAGGTGACAGAGGGGCTCAGCGATGCGCTGGTCCCACGCGGTGACGAGAGGGGAGCGACGGGCACCAGGCACCTGCCATCACACACACTGCCGCTGTCCCAGACCCTTACTACGCGCCAGGCTTGGCCAGCCCACGGGGGAGCGGCCAGTGGGAGTGACCGGCCCCTGGCAGGACACGAGGGCAAAGGCCGCCCCATTGCGGCTCTGGGCACTGACCTGCAGCTGAGTGGCATAGTGCCCCAGCTTGATCTTCAGCAAGAACCCGTCCTCGCCCACTTGGTGATCTGCCTTCTTCTGCAGCTCCTGGATCAGCCCCTCCAGCAGCTGGGTGGCTTTGAGGTTCTCCTGGGGGTTATCGAGGTCGATGGAGTCCCTGGCACGGAGAGAGACGGGGGATGGGCGGAGGGCCCAACTCGGCACAGGGACTGCATCTGCTGCGGGAACGCAACCCCCCACAACTGAGGCCCCCCTGCGTCCATCCCTCAGCCAACTGGGATGATCCGGCCAACCCACCACACAAAGCCCAGAGCGAATGGGAGTGAAGTCCTGCCCCGACTCTGCCCTCCCGACCCTGACCCTGCCCTCCAGCACAGTGCCAGCCCCCCATTGCACAAGGACCCCAGACCAGATGTGTGGGTCGCAGACAGGGAGGGCCCTACCTTTCGTTGGGGCGTCTCCAAGCACCATGGTGGGTAAGGGGAAAGTGAGGCCCGCAGTGCGGCAGCAACTGGGCAAGGCCTCAGAGAACAGGTTGTAGGACAGGGAGGAGGAGGGCCAGACCAAAGAGTTCCCAGGCTCGGCTCTAACCGTTAGGCCAGGCTCCACTCACTCCAACAGCCCAGGGGACCTCGCAAAGCCTTAACCTTCCGCCTCCTCTCAGCTCTGAGTCTTCCGGCCCCGCCCCCGTGCCTCGGCCCTGCCTCGGGACAGGCGAGAGGAAGCTGTGCAGCTTGTCTATGTGCCATGGCCTCTGGAGTGTAGCGCTCAGTGGGGATCCGCCACAGACACCACTGACCGGAGCCAGCGGGTTGGTAAGGCCAGGCCCACAGCCCCATTTCCAGCCCCTTAGACACGGGTTTGTCAGGGCCCCTGGCAGCCAAGCCACGTCTCCTCTTGATGGCCTGAAGGACCGACTGGAGTGCATCAGGTAGCCGTGGGGCGGGCTCACCTACCATGCTTGGCTCTCGATCCACTGCGAGAGGTAATGCCGCACCTCGATGGGGAAGTGCTGGCCGTACAACGCCTGCATCTGGCGCAGGGCCTCGCCCTGCAGCTGCTGGGCCTGGATCCACACAGCCATTGTTCAGAACCTGGGGGGCAAGGAGACGCCATCAGGACAAGGACCCTCTGTCCACACTTAGGGGGAGAAGGGCCCTCTGTGCCATCAGTCTAGAGCAGCGTCAGACAACGGCTGCCCAGGGCAGCCTCTATTCTAATGCAGGAGGGAGACTTCCTGGCTCTGACATCACAGGGCACTGCTGGGAAAGGCTTCTGGGGACCCAGGATCAGGCTCCCCCTCCGCCTCCCGGGGCGGGGGCCACTGAAGAATCCAGTTATGTACAGTCCCTTGTAATCTCATGCAACACAATAACCATCTCCCTTAGCATGCACCCAGAGAGCTCAGCCTCGGTCCAGGCAAGCGAAGTCATCCATCGTGAAAAGGGGACAGGGGTAACTGACCAGTGCAGAGAGGAAATGTCCGCCCCAGCGCCCGGCCACCTTCTCCGGCCCCTTGCCTGCCTTCCCCAGCTGCCTTCCCTGGCTTCCCAGTGCCCAGACAACTTCCCCAGCCCTTTGCCCGCCTTCCCTGGCCACCTTCCCTGAGCAGCTGATGGGAGGAGCTGGCTGAGGGTGTGACGGAACAGGCCAGCACCCACCCATTCAGGAATCACCCACGTGCACATGGCACAGGTTCTCGGGGGTTCGCCCAGTACAGCCCATGCAGTCCAGCTCCTCGGGGGCACAGACACCCAGCTCTGCTACAGAACGGTCCCTGCCCTGTTAAACTGCCATGGGAGCGTGAAACGACCAAGCATTCAGGGCCCTTCATCCAGGACAGCACAGGGATGGGGTCTTACGTGCCTCCCGCAGGGTCCTTGCAGCACGCAGACCTGGGGGCCCGGGTTCAGGAGCACGCTCGGCACACGCCCGCTATCCGCTGTACACAAACACTCTGGAGAAAAGAAACGGGCGAGGTCGCGGTCGGTTCTGAAATCAGATTCTTGGAGCTATTTCAGGCTAGTAATACTCTCCAAACACTAGGGGAGAGGTGCCAGCTTCTATTCTGGGCCCAGGCCACACCACGCAGCCATGCTCTTGCCTTGCACTTTATTCTGGGGGTTTAGGCATTTAAACTGGCTCATGGCGAGAGCACACACGGCAACAAATGCAATCCCTGGAGGCAAATATAGAATGGCCGGACAGAGCCAGCGCCTATAAAAAGCAAGAGCTTCCCTCTTCAAGCTTGACAGGTCTTGGAAAAACAACTCGTCCGACAGAGAGTTTTTACAGGTGACGCAACAAAGCACACGAGAGGAGCTCATGGGCCGGGGTGAGCAGCGCCAGCCTAGCGTGCTGGTATAAATACCACAAGCACAGACAACCTTACAGAACATGACTCAGGGTTCAAAGCAAGCACTGAAAAGTTAGGAAATGCCACAATTAATGCCTGGGCAACCTTCCTTTGGCACTTCCTAACTGCTGAGTGTTCAACTTCGTACCCTTAACAACATTCGTTTAAAACAGTTTTCTCTGTGCAATTTCCTAGGTTTTTAGGAAAACAAATGAACTGGAGAAGAATCTGCCAAACCCCCCAGACATGAACTCCCTCACATGGCACCACGTCAACCCCCAGGTGTCATCAGCAGGGTTGGACCTTCACATCCGCCACACAGACCTCTGCCACTTGAGCGAAGCATTAACCCACAGCAGTAGTAGGTTGTCATTCTGTACATGGACCAAAGCTAGAGGCGGATGAGCCCCTTAGCCGGTGGTTTCACCTCATTCCTGACAGCAGAGGAACGCTGAGCCTTAGAAGCCATGGGTTCCAGGCTCTGGACGGGAGTGTGCTCTCGTGGTCCCAAACCCAGCTGCCCATTCCCCCCATGCTTGGCCTCTTCTGCCCTGTCCCAGTTCTGGCTCTTCCACACCCCTGGCTCCCTGTCCCATTCTCCTCACCCAACTAGTTCCTGTCCCCCTACCCAGACTGTCCTAGTCGCCCATCTGGAGTTCCTTTCCAAGTTTCCACTCACTTCCAGTGATCTCCTCCATCAGCTCCTGTCTCCCTCCCACCCCCTGCCAGTTCCTAGTCCAGTCTGTCTCTCTCCTTCCCCCCAGCCTCCTCCTGCCTCCCGCCATGTTTCCCAAGCCCAGTGGTTCCCAGTCCCAGGCTCCCTCCCTGATCCCCTTGTCCAATCTCGGTGCCTCCCCAGCCTCTTTGCCCAGCTAAGCCCAGTTCTTCCCCCATACCCAGGTTCCCTTGCCTCCTTCCTCCTGCCCTACTGGTTCTCAGTCCAGACCCCTTGCTGAACTAGTCACCCCACTATTTGCCTCCCTGGTTCCCAGGCCTCAACCCTGAGGCCCGGTCTCTCCTGGCCCCAGTCTCCTGCACCCCATTTACAGGTAGGCCACACTTCCGGGAGGGGAACTCTCAGGGACTCCGAAAAAAGTGGGGGCTGTGGGGGATAATTAGCCGAACATGAGCACCCAGCGTGATGCTGTGACCAAAAGTGCTGATGTGACCCCGGGCAGCAGAAACAGGGAACCTTGAGCAGGAGCAGAGAAGGTTATTTTACGTCCGTGTTTGGGCCGGCTGGAATCCTGTGCTCAGTACTGGCGCCAACAGTTCCAGCAGGATGTTGGTAAATTGGAGAAAGGTCAGAGAAGAGCCCCGAGAATGAGGAAAGGTTCAGAAACCTGCCTTACAGTGACAGACTCAGGGAGCTCAGTCTATTTAGCTTAACACAGAGATGGTTCAGTGGTGTAAGTACCTACGTGGGGAACAAATATTTAATAACGGGCCCTTCAGTCTAGCAGAGGAAGGTCTATCCCAGTCCCGTGGCTGGAAGCGGACGCTAGACGAAGTCAGACTGGAAAAAAGTGAGGGCTATGAACCATTGGACCCCAGCGGCACCCTAGCTCAGCGTGAGCTGTTCTGGGGCCCCAGGGCACAGCACTCACCCCCAGCGTCAACGAGGCAGCTCTGAGCCTCACACCACATATGGCGGATCCCAAGCTCCTGCTAAAGCAGTGGGGGCTGCGAGCAAGCGGGGGGAGGGACGGGGGGGAACAGGAAAGGTTCTGTGCAGAGCTGAGTGCCATACAGACCCCTAACCCTCCCATGCTGGCATCTCACCAATGCCCCAGGAAGCTTTTGCTGGAGATCCTGGGGGCTGGCAGCAAACTCTCTCCTTCCAGCACAGAGCGGTGGCCCTGGCGACAACTCTCTCTTGGCCCCGAGGCAGAAGCTGCTGGTCCCTTCCCCGAGTGCCGGGGATACTCACGGCAGGAACAGGTGTTCTCCGCGCTCTGCCCTGCCCCATGCACCGCCCTGGCAGCGCCTTGCCAGCCACCTGGGCACCCTGACCCTGGGCACCGAGGGGGATCCTGCCTCTTGGCGAAGGGGTTGCGCCCGCAGGGACAGCCTAGCGTGGCAGCCCAGCGCGGCCGCTCCTCAGGCTGCCTGCTACAGGAAGGAGTAAAGAGCAACTGTTTCCTTCCAAAACGTCAGCTGCCTCTCGCAGACCAAACAGCAAGCGCTGGGCTCCTGGCAGCTTCCTCCCCGCCGCGGCTGCGAGCGCGCGGCCGTGCGCAGATCCAGCCATGCTCGCTGGGAGCGCTAGTACCAGGCCGCGTGGGGCCGGCAGCGCACAAGTGTCTCACTCAGCTGAAGACAGGCCATAAAACCAGCGGGGCAGCGTCCCACTGCAGGGCCTCAGGAGGTGTTTGCACCTGGGGGGTCTCCGTGCCTGGCTGCTCTTCAGCAGGGCACAGAAGAAAGGGAAGGAGGCTGACCTCAGGCCTGCAGAGACCACACGTACTCAGTGGGCCACGACACGAGCTGTGACCCTCTCGCCTCACACCAGCACTCGCTGCTGCTTTGGTATCACGGGACCCAGAAGTGCCCTGGGCACCTGGCAAAGCCAGGAGAGACTGATCTGCCCAAGGAACTGAAACACCAGGGCCCCAAGCCTGCTGTGGGGGCGGGGTAGGGAGACAGCAGGAGACAAGGAGAGGCATTTAATGAAAGACACAGAACACACAGCACCCTTGGCTGTGCCCAGGAAGGGCTCCTAAGAGTGGCTCTGAGGAGGGGATGGGCGATGCCTACCCTGGAAGCATGTTTACTGCCATCAGGCCATGTGAAAATGTCTCTCTTCCAGCAGGGCCATGCTGTACTTCGCACTGCTTCACAGCCCACGCACAGCCCGCCTGGCCTCTCCCACTTCTCAGTGAGCATTTCACAGCCTGTGCTGGCGGCTGGGCTCCCCCACCAAGGTCACTGTTCTTATAAATACAGCACAGGGTCAGGGGTGGGGTGCAAGGAGCCAGCCACAGAGTTTACCCAGCCTCCCCAGCAGCTGGCAGGCTGAGCCCACGAGCAGGCACTGGCTGCTGCACCTTCGTCTCCATTTGAATATCATTTGTGCACTCACTGCTTGGCAGCATTCAGCCACCAGCCCAGTCCCAGCAGCCTCCGTGACGCCCAGTGGGACAGCCGGGGCCGACGGGCTAGGCATGCTTCGGAAGTAGCACCTGGAGTGAAGTTCTGGGAGGCTGCGCTCACCCCCAGTGCCTTATGGAGCTCAGCAGGGGCCCCACCAGCAATAAAGGGGCAGGGCTCATGGGAGAAGAGGGATGACAGCCCAGAGCCCGCTGGCCAGGGGACTGCTCACTAAGCAGCCTGGGCAACCAAGCATTCAGAAATCGTGAGGCAAGCCCTACATAGATCTTGGGTTCCTTTCTTTATCTTCTGTGGATAAAGCCATCAGGTGCCACGTCGCGAGCTTTTCTCTGCAACGACGAGGCTACAAATTCCCTTCAGACAGATTCTCACAGAATCTCAGGATTCCAGAGGCTGGAATTTTAAGAGGCTCACTAGACTAGCTGGTGAACCCCGCCAGGGCCCAGGGACAGTGCAGGCAGGGGAGATGGAGGAGATGTAAACTCCTTACCTCCCCTCCACGTCGCCTGCAAGCCCTTCGCTTTGGAACTGACTGTGTGGTTGGGTCGCTTCACGTCTGCCTGTGGTTTCCAGCACGTTTGTTTCAGGCAGAGCTGGCACCAGCTAGGCTGGAGAGACAGGCTGCTCTAAAGGTTTGGTGCATCAACAGGTTTTTGTTCTTCTCTTGCAGAAGAGCACAGCATTCGCCCTGCCAGTCTTTCACTGCAGCTGGAGACAAAGAACCAGCTTCTCCGCACAGCCCAGCCGGCGCTCCCCCAGACAGCCCACACTGGAACGATCTGTGCCAGGCGAGCGAGGGAAGGGAACGTCAAGGCCCGCTCCGCACTCACAGAAGAGAGACAGTATCAGTTGTAGAAATAAAATATTTCCTCTTGAGAACAAAGGCGAAGGGCCCAGCTACAGGCAAAGCCTTTGAAACCCAACCGTCAAGAGCCAGCAGCTCTGCGTGTGCCCCCACGGGCTCGACGCTTGGCCGGGTTCACCAGCTCAGCAGAGTGGGCTGGATAGAGCCCAAGAGAAACCTGGTGCTGCCACATGAATGCTCCAGCAGGATGCGCTCTCCTCTCAGTCACTAGCGCAGCAAACGTGGCACCTGGAGAAGCGGAGGTGGGAAAGACGCGTTCTAAGCACTCACCGTACTTTTCACAAGGTCTGGAGTGCTGTTAACTCAGGTGCCCTTCCAACTCCCATCATCAGTGCTCTGCTTTCCAGAAGTCCCCCACTACCACCGCACCCTAGCTCCTCGCTTCCGGTCTCGACACTCTTGCATTGTGCTGCTAAAATTCTGCTGCGCTCTGCCCCTGAGAGGGCTGCATTTCAGAGGAGGCCGGTCACTCTGCAATGTGCTTGGGGATCTTTCAGGATGAAAGCTGCCATGGAAACACAATAGCTCAGGCTCCAGATCTAGTCACACAGTAATCACGCTGGCGATATGTAACCCCTTGTCCTACTCTGCCACCCACCACTCAGGGACCAAGCAGTGGAATAAAGATTGGCTGGATCTCAGAGCTCACACTCGACATACACTTGTCCTCCCCGATAGCGTATCAGCCAGAAACACACAGGAGCAGAGACACGCCGGAGAGGGGACTGGCTCCCTGCCTGAAATTTCTGAAGAGCCACGTATGAATTGAAAGTTCAGAGGTGAGACCCTGAACCAACCTGGACCTTCACATTCTTTGCCGGCACGTAACGACACTGCCTGAATACCGACATCTCACTCAGTGCTGGTCTGCACAGTAAAATCCATCTGGAGTCAGGCAGGGTGTGAAATAAAAGTAGCTCAACCGTCCCTGATTAGCTCCATGTGTGGTCGCTCTTATTCCAAATTAGCTTAATCCAATAGTTTAAAGTGGAGTTAATCAGGACTGGCTCTTGCGGAATAACACCCCATGTAGACAAGCCCTTTTAGAAAAACCTGTGGAGAGAATCCAAACAGCAGGAGAAACAAGAGAATACACTGTGAATCCTCGCAAAGAGCTTCTGATGGGGCAATTCTTTATCCTCTGCAGGGCCAGCATGACTGGGGTGGAGAAAGTGAGTAAGGAAGCGTTATATACTCCTTCTCCTAACACAAGAACTGGGGGTCACCCAATGAAATTAACAGGCAGCAGGTTTAAAACAAACAAGAGGAAGTATTTCTTCACACAACGCACAGTCAGTCTCTGGAACTCCTTGCCAGAGGATGTTGTGAAGTCCAAGACTATAAACAGCGTTCAAAAAGGAACTAGATAAGTTTGTGGAGGATAGGTCCATCAATGGCTATTAGACAGGATGGGCAGGGATGGTGTCCCTAGCCTGTTTGCCAGAAGCCGGGAATGGGTGACAGGGGATGAATCACTTGATGATTACCTGCTCTGTTCATTCCCCCTGGGGCACCTGGCATTGGCCACTGCCAGAAGACAGGATACTGGGCTAGATGGACCTTTGGTTTGACCCAGTCTAGCCATTCTTATGATGGCTGTGGCAGTAAAGAGACATGGGAGCAAGACTGCCCAAACATAGCCAGGAAATCCAATTGCCCAGCAATGGTCACCCCAAAGCAAGGAACTAACCCATTACCTCCCAGTGTAGCCCCCAAACAGCAGTCCATACTCCCTCTCAGATGGGAGAGGGCTAGGTATTCTTAACCCTCCCCCAGTGCGGGGGGTGAACTAGAGGACCCTTCGAGGTCTCGTCTATTTCTAGGAGGAGTGGAAACATCTCTTTCCTCCAGAGCCACTTGTGAGCACGAGGCAGCGATCAGATTCACCAGTGTCAAGTACTCAGAAAGCAGGAGTCAGACCAAAATACTGAGATTAGTTCAAAAATCCACAAATCAATGCTGGAGTCCTTTGCTTTGCCATTGGGTCCCACTTGGGGGTTTTCAAGCTTCTCTCTGCAACCAGGAGGGCTAGAAACGTACAACCACAACAAAGGACCGAAAGCGGAGATTCTTGTGGAATCACATGACTCCAAGAGCTGGGGCTTTGAGAAAAACACCAAGTACTGCAAGATATCTGATACAATAGCAGGAGTTGGCCACCCTGAGAAACCTCCTCACAAACAAAACCTGAAGTTGACTGAAAACAGCCATTCAGTGGATGAGAGATTTCCCGCAGATGAGAGATTTCCCGTGAGAGAGAGCGACCCTGCAGAGCGGCTCTCAGCCTGCTGCCTGAGGACCCTGGCAGCTTGGACTGGCTGCTGCACCGAGGGGTGGGCCCGATCCCTGCCTCTCTGGTGTACGTCTGGGCAGGGCAATTCTTGAGAGTGGCGCCAGAGTAAACTCAACAAGGGAGGGAAATTGGGCCCTGCGTGTTCAGTGCTCAGGTCCGCTCCAGCTCCAGGCTAGGCCTTCCCTTCCCATCCCATTCCATCTGCAATTCCTAAACATACCTGCTGCAGAGTGAGTAGAGGTTGTTCTTCCAGGCACATCTGGCTCCCCTTAGGACCTGGTGAGTTCAACTCCGGCTCCTGCATTTCCTGTCCCCTGGTAGCCAGGTTTCAGTGCCCGAGATTAGGTCTGGCTTGGGGTCTCCACTTGCTTGATGCGTTTCAGCAGGCAGTGTGCAATGCCTGGGGAGGTGAAGGGAACAGCTGCTGGCTCTGACCTGTAAAGGGGGCTCTGGGTGCAGACAGGCCTCGCCAGGTCCCTCTCTGCAGTGCAGCATCGATGGAGCCACGCACACCGCCCGACTCTGGGGGGAAGCTGGTGTGGGCAGCGTGTTGAGCTGCGTGTGTTGTTCCTGTGGGGCCTCCTTCCTCGATCCAGGGTTGCCAAGAGAATTGGTAGGGAAGGCTGGGAAGAGCCTCGGGCACTCCCTGGGTTGGACTCTGCAGTGTTCACTCTGAAATGTTTGCTGATCTTCTCCCTGTGAAAGCGTAACTGCCATCCACTTGGGGCAGCCTCACTGGGCTTTGCAGCGGGTTCCTTCAGCTCTGCATTCAAGATGCTCTGGGATAACTTTCAAACTCTGTGAGCCTGCTGGGGAGCGTGTTTGTACCACAGCACCTCGGCAGCCCCAGCCTCTGCTGAGCAGGGGGGGCTGCCTGCCGGGAAGCGAACGCCTGGATGGATCGGCAGAGCTTGGAGGTGTTTCTTCAGAGAGTTTAGAAAACACACACAGCTGCTGTGCTGCAGCAGCCAGAGGATGGCTGGGCCTCGGAGTCGCTCGTATGGCTCCTGCCCTGGGATGAATGCATCCTTTGTCCTTATGCCATGGAAAATCATGTGCTCTAATGGACTGAGTGCCAGGCTGGGAGCCAGGACTCTGGGTTCTGTTCTCAGCTTTACTACCAAGCTCCCCGTGTGCCCTTGGGCATGTCTCCATCCCTCTCTCTTTGTTCCGCATTTTCCCACCTGGAGTTTGTAGACAGCCTGGTGGTTATGGCGTATGGGGCCTCTGTGAACTAGCCCTCCCTCGATGCTGTCACTCGTGGAGCTGCTGGGGCAGGCAGTTTGGAGGGAAATGCTGGTGCAGATGAAGCTGCAAAGACTCAGGGAGAGAGGAGTCCACAGAACAGCGGAGCCCCAGGCCACCGGCACCAGTCCGCCCTGCGCGGCCCACACCCTGCCCTTGTGCAGAGGTGCCGTGCTGGCTGCACAGCCAGGGAGCCTGTGCACCCTCACGGGTGGGCACTGGGTTCATCCCTTTGGGTGGCACTAAGCAGTGCCCTAGGGGGCTGCCCAAAACCCCTGGCACAGGGGATTCAGGGCAGCAGTTTGGGGAAGGGGGCTGTGGGGAAGGCTGGGCTGTTGGCTGGGCTCTTCACAGCCCAAAACACCTGCCCAGCAGCCGTATGCAGGAAGGCCTGGCGCAGACCACACGCAGAACTGCCGCCTGGCAGCAGGAGGCGCTGCAGGATTATTCCCCTCCGACTGCCCAAGACTGGGGCTAAGACCCAGGGGCAGCTACACATGACCCATGCTCCCTCTCCCCTCCCCTGGCTGCCAAGAGCACTGCAGCGGCAGCACCCGGCTCCCTTGGGTACTGGGTGCCAGGGCTCAAGGAAGGGCCCCCCCAGAAGCAATGCTGCCCATCACCCCAGCGCCAGGCCTTTCCAGGAGAAGGAACTCAGTGCAGAATCTCATTCCTGGCTGAGGATAATGACTCTCAGCCCACCCAAGGGAGCAGAGCTGCCGGGGGCTTGGCAAGGGGGGAGGTTCTCATGGCCGTGCCTAGAGCCCCTGTGCAGGAGCAGCTCTGCAGGCAGTAATCCGGCTGGGAGGACGCAATCGGGCAGTTTAGCAAGCCCTGGGGAAGCCTAATCTCTGCTATTAACGCCAGTGCCCCCATTGTGGCTAAACCCAGACGTGGATTAGACAGGCCTTGGTGGCGCTTTAATAACGGCCCCTGCAGCGCCTGGGGCCACGCGGCCCAATTTCCCTCACTCCGGGGGGCGACAGGGGCTTGACCAGCTGGAGCCAGTGAGGCACAAAGCAGGGACCCACCAGTGTACAGGCTCTGCCACGGCCCAGGGGCTTTCCCTGCTCAGACGGGATTCCCCAGGGCAGGAACCCAGAGCTGGGCGCCTCCGCGGCTCAGCCAGCTCCATCCCATCCAGCCACTTCCCTTCTCGTGAAGGGCCCAGCAAGCCCAGTGCCCTGATGCCTCTCCCTACAGCCAGGGAAGGGCTGAGGCCTGCATTATCTCCCGCTCTTCCCTCCACTGCAGCAGAGCAAGCTAGCGGCTAGCACACAGGGACAATGAAGGGTTAAACCGAAGCGTCCCCCTGCAGTAAGGGGCCCAGGAACCCTGCGCTCTGCTGGCCTGGGTGCAGCCAACCCAGCCCAGCCTCCCGCAGGAGCCACTCCTTCGCACTTCGTCTGCCTGGGACACGCAGCGGAATCGCCACCCGGGTGGCCCGTTCTGTGCTGCAACGTTCTGGCTGGGCCACCTGTGGAACTAACCCCGAGCTCACACCTAAACCCTGCCTGCAGGAAAGGCTCCAGCTTCTATACCAAGAGGTGGCAGACCTAAGCCCACAGGCAAGTTACAAGGGGCAGCCCCTGGGGGATTTGAGCTGCTACAAACTTAGAGCATGGAGCAGACCCCACACATACAGCTCACTTCCTGATCCTGTACTGAGCCCAGCATCAGAGCAAGTTGCCAGTCAATAGGTTCCCCAGAACCCCAGGCAGGTCTGCACTCCTGGGCCATGGATCCGGTGGGTTCCCTAGGACATCAGGCAGGTCTGCATTCCCGGCCTGTAGATCCAGTGGGTTCCCCAGAACCCCAGGCAGGTCTGTGCTCCCGGGCTGTGGATCCAGTGGGTTCCCCAGCACAGCAGGCAGGTCTGTGCTCCCGGGCTGCGGATCCAGTGGGTTTCCCAGCACAGCAGGCAGGTCTGAGCTCATCCGGGTTTTGTCCAGGCCTGTTTAGAATGACGAGAGCAGCTGGGATAACACATCCCTGGCTTGGTAGAGGATTCAGCTGTGCAGGCAGCATGGAAAGCTCCTGACTTAATGTGAAAAGAAAAGGAGTACTTGTGGCACCTTAGAGACTAACCAATTTATTTGAGCATGAGCTTTCGTGAGCTACAGCTCACTTCATCAGATGCATACCGTGGAAACTGCAGCAGACTTTATATATACACAGAGATGAAACAATTCTCTGTGTATATATAAAGTCTGCTGCAGTTTCCACGGTATGCATCTGATGAAGTGAGCTGTAGCTCACGAAAGCTCATGCTCAAATAAATTGGTTAGTCTCTAAGGTGCCACAAGTACTCCTTTTCTTTTTGCGAATACAGACTAACACGGCTGTTACTCTGAAACCTGACTTAATGTGCAGGCCCCGCCTTCTCCCCAAAGCAGTCCCTTTCAAATTCTATTCCCAGAGCCCCATGCAGGTTCCTTGCTGCAAAACCAAACGGCTTGAAGCCGTAACCCAGAGCCACACACGGCCCAGAACAGCCCTACCAAAACAGAGGAGCAGACTCCAAAGCAGGGCTGCTGCTCATCCCAGCATGGGGGAGTGTAGCTAAAGCAACGTATTTAGAAACAAGAGATTATTTCAAGCGTTTTCAGTGGCCAGGATATAAAATAGGGTCTGAGTGCTCTGCGGCTGTCTCCCCCAGTTGCTGGCTCATGGGCTACGGGATTAGCTGTACCCATCTTTCCAGGGAGCGCAGGGCAAGGGCTGCGCTGCAGACGTATCCGTATAGTCTGTATCCGGAAAAAGAACAGGAGGACTTGTGGCACCTTAGAGACTAACCCATTTATTTGACCATAAGCTTTTGTGAGCTAATAATGCTTGCTCTAATAAATTTGTTAGTCTCTAAGGTGGCACAAGTACTCCTGTTCTTTTTTCAGAGAGGTGCACGAGGGGTGGCAGAGGCCAAAGCTGCAGCAAGCACATGCTGCTGGACAGCCACTCTTCTCGGTCCCAGAGTAGCAGCCGTGTTAGTCTGTATCTGCAAAAAGAAAAGGAGGACTTGTGGCACCTTAGAGACTAACCAATTTATTTGAGCATAAGCTTTCAAGTACTCCTTTTCTTCTCGGTCCCTAACCCAACCCACTGGATCAAACAAGGTATTTTCCCTACACGATGAGCCATGTGTGACGAAGTGGGACTGTTCTTAATGTTTCCTCCGAATATTGTGGGGGTGCCTCAGTTTCCCCTATGCAGTTCTTAAGTATCTAGGGGGTGGGGTAAGGGTGTATGATCATTGCAGAGCCCTAGAGGGCAGGTGTGTGCAGGGGTCTGGACACAGAGAATGGCCAACACCCTGTTTCCTGGCAACTGATGGCCTGGGCCCATCCCCCCGCAAGGTGAGAGCTGAAGGGTTGGAGAACAAAAGAATCAGGTGACCTCCTGGCCCGGGAAAGGAACAAAGCCCAGAGGAGGAGGGGCTGGAGGGAGTTTCAGTTTGGGGCTGGCTGGGACATGGAGTGAAGGGCAGACGGGGTTGTCTGACTCACTGCCCCCCAAAATGGACCCAGCTGAGAGGTCCCGTTCTCTGCACCTGCAAGCTCTGTGTTAGACCATGTTCCTGTCGTTTAATAAACCTCTGTTTTACTGTCTGGCTGAGAGTCACGTCTGACTGCGAAGTTGGGGTGCAGGACCCTCTGGCTTCCCCAGGAGCCCGCCTGGGCGGACTCGCTGTGGGAAGTGCACGGAGGGGCAGAGAATGCTGAATGCTCAGAGGTCAGACCCAGGAAGGTGGAAGCTGGATGAGCTGTGTGTCCTGCAGACAGGCTGCTCCCAGAAAGGGGACTTCCCCAGAGTCCTGACCAGCTTCCTAGGGAGCAGTTCCAGAGCATTGCCCAGGGACTCCGTGACACCATGTCACTGAGATCTTGATCTGGGGCAAAGATCCCCGGCTAGGCCTGCTCTCAATCTCCATAATGCAATCGCTCGCTCGGGATAAAGCCCCCAGCTGAACAAAACCATCCCAGATACAGACAGAGGCTCGGCGAGGCTCCACTGCAAAGCACACCCTTGTTGCACAAAACTCAGTGCCTGCCACTCCCCGCTGGATGCACCGCAGAGCCACTCCAGGGACAGACTCCCAACCTGCTGCCACTGCCCCATCAGGGCAGCATGAACCCTGTGGGACACACCATTTGGTGCTGACCAGAGGAGTCCCCAAAGGGGACCCCGAACCTCACGAACAGCCAGAAGGATGTGGCTCACAATGCCAGGCCTGGGCAGTGAGGAAAGCATTCATGGCTCCAGAGAGACCTTCTGGCCACTTCCAGCTAATCCTTCCATTGCCCCAGTCAATCCCTCAAAAGGGGTCAGGACCCTACCCTGAACAGGCACAGCCAGAATAGGAAATCCAACAGAGAGCGAGCTCTGCTGAGCATCCCATGGTCCACAGAGGACTCCCAGCTTGACTCTGCCTTTGCCACATTTGATTAATTTCTCGGGAAGGCAGCTCCCGTGCCCAGCCAGAGCTGGGCAAGGCCCTGCCTCAACTGGCTGCTAGCCCTTCAACATCCACAGCCGCCTCTGGCAGGCCAGCCATGAGCTGGTGCCTAGACAGGGCTGCTAATCTGTCTCCACACACAGTGTGGGCACGGGCGGGCTGGGTGAAAGGAGTGAAGGATTACGCACGTTTGAGTGGAGAATTAGTCCCGCTTTGGGCCTGGAGACACAATTTCATTTTATCTGTTACGCTCAGGCAAGCAAATACAAGATGACAAATCCACTTAGCTGCCAAGCTAGGCCCAGACAGCCCTAGGGGGGCCCCAGTAGCTTTCAGCATCTCAGGCCACTTTCTATGCATGCTCCCGGGGAGGGTGGTGTGTAACGAGGCTAGTTCTGGCTCGACCCAAGTGAGAGTGCCAATTCAGGACGAATTGCTTCAAGCAGGGCAGTCACAGCCCAAGGCTGGGTTTTTCCACCTCTAAGGCAAACCAAACCAGCCAGCCAGAGAGGACTTCGGTCTCACCCCACTGGCTAACCACAAGTCACACAAGCAATTCCTTAGACACTCCAGTTTCCCAGTATCTCCACCAGTGCCACTTGTTATGGGGACAAATGGTGATAAAAACCAATACCCCAGTAAAAGAAAAATGGTTTTCTTGATCCCAAAGGCCCAAGCCCCAGACCCAGGTCAATGTACAAATCAGATCTTGCCCACAAATCACGCTGTTGCCAATCCTTTAGAATCTAAAATCTAAAGGTTTATTCCTAAAAGGAAAGAAATACAGATGAGAGCTAGAATGGGTGAAATGGAATCGATGACACCCAGTGATGGCAAAGTTCTTGGTTCAGGCTTGCAGCAGGGATGGAATAAACGGCAGGTTCAAATCAAGTCCCTGGAGAACAGCCCCAACTGGGAGGGTCTTTCAGTCCTTAGTTCAGAGGTCAGGGCAGCCAAGTCCCTCCGGAGGTCAGAAGCAGGACTGAAGACAAGATGGCGGAGCTGCAGCAGCTCTTTACAGTCTCTTGCCGTGTGGTCTCTGCTGTCTGTGTCCCAAGGACAAGCTGCCCATCCCATGGCCTGGAAACACCTCAGAGTTCTGTCCCTCGGCTGAGTCCCCAGGCGTGTCTGCCTTCTCTCAATGGGTCAGTTGTGTCGCTGATGGTCCTTAATGGGCCATCAGGCAGGCTGGGCAGAGCTGACACCAACTTGTCTGGGGTGTCACCCAGAAGCAGAGCAGAAGTTTGAACTTCAGACGGTGTAGAGCCAATATTCATAACTTCAACTACAAAAATGATACCCACATATAGACAGCATCATCCTAACCAGCAAATCATAACCGTGTCTGAGACACCTCATTTGACCCCCCTTATATAAGATTTGGTGCCACGACAGGACCTTGGTTGCAAGCATGTTCTAGATGGTCCCAGTTCAAGTCAATAATGTCACGGGAAGGGGGCGGTTCCCTGGGAACGTGCTCCCTTGTGGCTGGCACCAATGGGTCGCACACAGGTCAAGTCACGGGCTTGAGCCACAGGGCAGCCTGGATCCCGGCTGGCTGAGGCTGGCTAGAACAAGGTGGGGGAAAAAGCTCTTGCCATTCTCTGGCTGAGTCGTTCAAGTCAGCTCCCTGCGCCATTTTCAGGGGCAGCAAGACGACCCTGCATCTTGGCCAGCCTCCCTCACCTTGAGCGGGATGGGCTCCGACGTCCCAAGCTGCTGATCACAGCAGCTGGCACATTCACCTGCTCACCAATGCCCTGCTGGTGCCACCCTGGCACCATGCAGGGGCCTCAGTGACTACGCTCAGAGGCTGCAGTCCACACCAGCCAGGCAGGGTAGGGGCTGTATCTCTACATTTACAAACTCCTTCCTTCGGGTCAAATGCACATGGAAACACCGTCCACTGGCTTCTCCCCACCCTCTCGCTTGTACATTCCCGGCTCATCTCGCCCCTCCCTCCAAACAACGTCATGGCTGCTGGCACAGGCTGAGTGACGGTCCACGCTGCTGTGCCAGGGGTCGGCAGACCAGCCTAGTCCCACAAGGAGGAGGCACAACATGGGTCAGGCTCCCAAAATCCTCGTCCTTCTTGCACAAGGGACATGGAGTCACTCAGGGCTGGATCTGGGGAGGTGCCAAGCGCCCTCGACTCCCACGGGCCCCAACACAGTCAAGGGATTCTCAGCCCCTGGGCTTGGCTAAGGGGTGTTTGAGAGCTACGGCATGGAGTGTAACCGCAGGACACAGTAAAGGGGCTGGGGAGACTACGGCAAACGCCAGCTCATCTCGCCAACAGCAGCATGCGCCCCTGCTCCCTGGAAACACTGCAGCATGGTCATAGGCACCCCCAGGGCCGCACAAGGTCAGGGAGTCCTGGTGTTACAGACGAGGAAGGAGCCCGCAAGGGCTGCCTTCACCTTCCACAACCAGTCCACACCTCTGCCACGAGAAGTGGGGTGAGCAGACAGGACCCTGCATTCACACTGATTGGCAGGGGGCTGGGCTACACAGCACCATTCACTGACCCACGAGTGGGGCCCAGGCTAGAATACCCAGGGCACTGCCAGTCAGGAGTGAGGGATAGGCAGGATCAGAGCGGGAGGCGAGCGACCCAGGGCTAGAAGGGGGCCGAGGGTCAGGATTGAGGGGCACCAGCAGATGCGCGGGGAGTTTTCAGGATTCCTGCCTACAGGACAGCTGGCGCTAGGCAGTTCTATCAGGCACTCATTTTAACCTGCAAAAAGTTACACATACACAGACGGCAGGGCTCATCCTCGCCAGCAGGGGGCAGCACAGACAGACAGACACGCACGATTCAGACAGCAATCCGTCACATACTCATGCTTTATGGACACAGAGGAATGACTATTAAAACACTTGTTTTAAAATGTCTGTTGTGACCAAAACCCAAGAGCCAGGTCCTTACGGCATGTGCCAGCACAGCGGGCCCCTGGCAGCCTCTGGATGCTCCTGCAATACAGATCAGGATCGATAAGGCAGAGTGAAGCTAGAGCCTTAGCAATATTAGCCTCACTAAAAGCAAACCGCGCTCCGTCTCGGGAGAGATTTCCATCTTTTCATGATGCTCCAGCCTCCATCAGAGAACAAACTGCATTTTTCTTTCACCCTCCAGGAAACACAATTTGTAAAGACACATTTTAAAGCAAAGTTTCTATTCGTGATGGGATAAAGACGAAACCCTTGTCACGTTGCACTATTTAACCGAATCAGTGTGGAAACTGGTGTGACCAACCCCTTTTTGTGGACACCTGTACATTGATTTCAGTGTGCCCGATGCTGAGTTAGTTTAAGCGGATGCTCTCTTACGTTGAATTAAAAAGAGTGTCAGAGCCAGAAAATTTAGAGCCAGAATTAGGGTGTTGCACCCATATCACTAAACCAGTTTGTAACCCATTTCAGTTAAATCAGTGCAAGCTGGGGCTCCAGATGTGGCCTAAGTGACTTTCACCAAAGGAAATCCACTCCTGGAAGCCTGGGCTAATACGTCTCCCAGACACTGCAGTCTTGTTCCTTATGAAGCCAGGAGCCTTATGAAGTTGAGAGATCAAATTAGAGCTGTCGATTAATCACAGTTAACTCACGCGATTAACTCAAAAAAATTAATTGTGATTAATCGCACTGTTAAACAATAGAATACCAATTTAAATTTATTAAACATTTTGAATGTTTTTCTACATTTTAAAATATATTGATTTCTATAACACAGAATACAAAGTGTACAGTGATCACTTTCTATTAGTTTTTATTACAAATATTTGCACTGTAAAAATAACAAACAAAAGAAATAGTATTTTTCAATTCACCTCATACAAGTACTGTAGTGCAATCTCTTTATCGTGAAAGTGCAACTTACAAATGTAGATTTTTGTGTGTTACATAACTGCACTCAAAAACAAAACAATGTAAAACTTCAGAGCATACAAGTCCACTCAGTCCTACTTCTTGTTCAGCCAATCGCTAAGACAAACAAGTTTGTTTACATTTACAGGAGATAATGCTGCCTGCTTCATTTACAATGTCACCAGAAAGTGAGAACAGGCGTTCGCATGGCACTTTTGTAACCGGCATTGCAAGATATTTGCATGCCAGATATGCTAAACATTCATTCATATGCCCCTTCATGTTTTGGCCATCATTCCAGAGGACATGCTGATGATGCTCGTTAAAAAAAAACAGTGTGTTAATTAAATTTGTGACTGAACTCCTTCGTGGAGAACTGTATGTCCCCTGCTCTGTTTTACCCACATTCTGCCAAATATTTCATGTTACAGCAATCTCAGATGATGACCCAGCACGTTATTTGATTTACGAACACTGTCACTGCAGATTTGACAAAACACAAAGAAGGTACCAATGTGAGATTTCTAAAAATAGCTACAGCACTCGACCCAAGGTTTAAGAATCTGAAGTGCCTTCCAAAATCTGAGAGGGACGAGGTGTGGAGCATGCTTTCAGAAGTCTTAAAAGAGCAACACTCCGATGCAGAAACTATAGAACCCGAACCACCAAAAAAGAAAATCAACCTTCTGCTGGTGACATCTGACTTAGATGATGAAAATGAAAATGTGTTGGTCTGCTCTGCTTTGGATTGTTATCAAGCACAACCCATCATCAGCATGTCCTCTGGAATGGTGGTTGAAGCATGAAATGACACATGAATCTGTGGCACATCTGGCACGTAAATACCTTGCGATGCCGGTTACAACAGTGCCATGCGAATGCCTGTTCTTATTTTCAGATGACCTTATAAACAAGAAGCGGGCAGCATTATCTCCTGAAAATGTAAACAAACTTGTTTGTCTGAGCAATTGGCTGAAGTAGGACTGAGTGGACTTGTAGGCTCTAAAGTTTTACATTGTTGTATTTTTGAATGCAGTTATTTTTTTGTACGTAATTCCACATTTGTAAGTTCAACTTTCATGAGAAAGAGACTGCACTACACTACT
Organism: Eretmochelys imbricata; assembly: GCF_965152235.1. Taxonomy (NCBI): domain Eukaryota; kingdom Metazoa; phylum Chordata; order Testudines; family Cheloniidae; genus Eretmochelys; species Eretmochelys imbricata. The sequence goes on from NC_135598.1 coordinate 15,078,884, forward strand.
TGTATTAGGTGAATTGAAATATTGTATTTCTTTTGTTTTTTACAGTGCAAATTTTTGTAATAAAAAATAAGTATCAAGTGAGCACTGTACACTTGTATTCTGTGTTGTAATTAAAATCAATATATTTGAAAATGTAGAAAACATCCAAAAATATTTAAATAAATGGTATTCTATTATTGTTTAACAGCGTGATTAATCGCAATTCATTTTTTTAATCGCTTGCCAGCCCTAGATCGAATATTTTTACAGAAGAGCTGAGAAGTGAGATCAACACAACACATTTCCACACGTGTGCATCTGCCACACACTGGTTAATGCACGGCAACGCAAGCCCATCAGCTCAACTTTATGGGGGAGGGATAGCTCAGTGGTTTGAGCATTGGCCTGCTAAACCCAGGCTTGTGAGTTCAATCCTTGAGGGGGCCATTTAGGGATTTGTGGCATAAATTGGGCATTGGTCCTGCTTTGAGCAGGGGGTTGGACTAGATGACCTCCTGAGGTCCCTTCCAATCCTGATATTCTATGATTCTATGATAACCCCAGCACCGACATTTCTCCAGATCACGCTGCCGCACAACCCTGACCATGCTCTCCACAAAGGGATCTCCAAGCACCTCATAGAGGAGGCTAGTGATTCCACCGATGGGGTAACTGGGGAGCAGAGACTCCCCCAGCATCACACAATGGGCTAGTAGCAGGGCCAGAGGTCAACCCAGCTCTCCTGACTCTCAGGCCAGCTTGGCCACACCGTCCCCAAGACGTTACTGTTCTGCACCCATCCTTTCAGTAAAGGCCACACCAGAGATCTGACACTCTATTCAGAGCCCATCCTTGCACACGATTCCTTTTCCAAGCCGTCTGTTACAGACATACTGACCACACAGCCAGGATCAAAGCCATCTTGGCATTCAGAAAGCAAGAGGTCTGTGCTGCAGATCCACCTCCCAGAACGCCTCCTGCACAAGGCTACACTTCCCAGGGACTCAAGACGGGCAAGCCATACAGAGGCTCAGACCACCAGCACCTAAGCTTGCCCGTTAATATCTTTTGCTGCAGCCAGCCAGTTGCTGGGCAGGGCAGCCCCCTCCCCCACTCTGAAGCGAAAATAGCGACAGCTTGCTGAGGTGCCGATCAGCCAGCTAGGGGAGTGAACCAGCCCACATGCTGCTCTCTGAACCTTCCTGGGTCCCAAGCCAGGGCTTTTTGGCTCTCTTCCGCTGGCATGGCCATGGCAGCTCTGCCTCCCCAGCCAACGAGCAAAGCAGCTGGGCTTTTCAGAGAGACGTCTGAAGGAGAAACATGACCAACCAGGCTTCTTTCGATTGCGGATTCATGGCCAATGTGTATCCAGTTAAGAGAAAGACACCTGACTCCCAGGGCCTCAGGGCAGCAAAAACCTCTGTTCTCCAGGACCCAGCGCTAGGCTCCGCACAGCAGCAGGGACCAGCTGGGCTCTGGCACCGCAGCGGCGTGGGTAAGCCAGGCTGTGGCATGCAAGCACCAAGCTCTTGAGAAGCAACAAAGCAGCCCAGTGAAATGAATCAAGGGATAGTAACCTGGGGAAAGGCCGCATACAAACTGGCAGAGCCCAGTTCCACTGGGATTTCTTGATGTTCTCTGCTCTTCTGGGCCCCGAGTGCACTGCAGGAGACTTCGACCTCACCCCACCTCTGTGTGGGGAGAGAAGCTACCTGGAAACCCAGTGAAAGGGGTGGTCAGATCAGACAGGGGAGCAAAGGAAAACAGACTCTCCTCCAGGCTGAGATGGGGGGGAGGAGTTTTGGATTTGACTAAAGTTCAGGAGCTGGGATTTCTATTTCATGGGAAATTCTGACATTTTGGGATAAAACCATTCTGGACTGAAAAGAAAAAAGCCCAAACTTCAAAATTTCCTGCAAAATGAAATGTAACAATTGTTTTTATTTGGGACCACTGAAATATTTTGTTTCCACTTTATCATTCTGACTTTTACATTGTATTAAAATATGAAACACAATGCAATACGTATATAAACATTGTATTAACATTACTAATTTAATACAAAAAACACGTTTCATTTTGACTTTTTCCATCAACATTTTAATTGACATTGAAACATTCCCACAAAACATTTTGATTTCGACAAACCTGCATTTTTCAATGGAAAACTGTTCTGTGCAAAGCTGCCCCAAGCTTTAGATGTTACATTATGGAGAGGCCGCCCCCCAGAATAATGACATAAAAACCCATTGGTCCCCCGCACACCTGACATACTCCCAGCATCTCAGAGCAAGTGCAAAACTGGCACTTGCCTTAGTGGAAGAACGTGACTTGCTCCTACATGGCGCTGACCACACCCTGGGGAGGGGAACCGCGTACGTCAGGCTATCAGCAACTAACCCTAATGCAGCCCGATACCGCTGCCAGTAACTGGGCCTTCGCAGGGCCGCTGGGCACATCACAGACGCACAGCCCGACAAACAGAGCTAGGTTTGCCTTCTGTTTCAACTAGAGACAAAAAGGGGAGACGGGGAAGGGTCCACATCCGATCTGGGGAGGAACAAAGGGAGACGGGGAAGTGTCCTTGTCCGACCGGGGGAGGAACAAAGGGAGACGGGACCCTGGGAAGCAGCCACCTCATATTTTCCAAGTTTCAGGCAAGCCCGGGGCATTGCAAAGCCATGCCAAGCGTGGGGCTAACTGCCCTATGTCTCAAACCAACCAGCCCTTGTCTGCAAAGAGCTTGGGGCCACTCTCAATTAAACCCTTCATGGGGCAAGGGCAGGCACAGCCTCTTCTGGGATGCCAATGCCAACAGAGATGAACCCTTTGCACTGAATGGACCAGCACCCCCAAGCCATGCGGACAGCCACGTGCCAACTCCAGACTAGGGACCAGCATATCTACACCTTGCCTGAACCTGCCCAGCACAGCCCTGCTGACCCTCCTTTGCCAATAAACCCCTGGAAAGCAGTTCTGACTGCAGGCACCTAGCCCACTACAGGTTAAGGCGAGCCGCAATTAACTCCTTTGTTGCTGACATCCATTGCAATGAACAGTTTCACACCCCTCTCTCGGTACTGTCAGCTGCACTCCATGCAAGCTCTGGCACGTCCCTGGGGCCCTGCCAGGGGCTGGGAACTGGAACACTTGATGGCCCAGGAGCTGTGAAAGCGTCTCTGTCTGTAAAGCTTTTGGGATTTGGCATCATGCTCACAGGCCTGTGCTTGGATGAAGCTTTCTCTCGTCTCATCAAAAATGTGACATGTTCATTTCTGTGTGTCTCCCCCATGAGCCCAGGCTCCCACAGCCTCTCGCACCTCCAACAGCGACTGCATAACAGAAATCGCCCGGGCCAAGGTTCAGTGACCAGAGAGTCCCGCAAGAATAGTTTGAACCCACCTGGGCCACCCTAGAGCCTGCAGCCCCTACCCCAAAACATCTCTGGCTTTCTGAAGCACTCCAGAAATCGACGCTCCATAGCCCTACTCTGTCTGTGTTGAGTGACTCCTGACCAAGCCGCACGGCAAACAAAGCGAGAGGAATGGTCCACAAGGCCCATTAAATAGGGGGAAGAAGAGTGGGCTAGTGTGAACCATGGACCTAGAACGAAGGAAGCTCAGTGGAAATGGAAAATCAACAGATCCTTGGGAACCTGCTGGGAAAGAAGCGGAGCGTTTCTGAACACACCAAACAACCATGCTGAACCAACGGCTGCTGATGGGGGTTAAAGGCAGACACGTGTATAACAAAAGTCCCTGGAGAGCAGATTTGGAAAAGGGACTTTAAAAACAATGGAGACTAAAATTAGAAATATGACTAACAGAGGGGCCCGGAAAAATGAGAGGCCCAAAGCAAGAACTGGTGTGATGAGCTGGCCGGCGTGCAGCGGGCTGGCGGTAGGGGGAACTCATTCCATGTGCCATACAGAAAGGAGATGGAGAGGTGGGGGAGTGGAGCGGGGACCACACCGCCCTTTAGGAGGCAGGCACAGCACAGATCCTGGGGAAGGGGCGCTTACTCCCATATGATGACAATCCTAAGAATCCTAAGGGGAAATTTTGGTATTAACCTATCTGACAACCTCCCCCTCCTCCCCACTGCCACCTGAGCTACCAGAAACATGCGCAGTTTCTGCTCTCTCTCTTCCCCTCAGGACTCCTGTGAAACAGGGACCAGTGCCGAAGAACCCGGGACTGTCATGGCATCGCAGGCCCTTGCCCTGGGAAAGCAAGCACTCCCATTCTAAGCACTTATAAAAGGCACAGATGACTAATGGGCTCATCAGTGCCGGAGAGAAGCCCGTCAGGCTGCAGAAGCCATGCCTAGCACACCCCTCGCACACCAGAAATGCCATGGCTGCGTTTTAGAAAACAACAACAAATGGGAGAGATGCGCAAGCATTGGACACCCGTTCTCAGCCTGGACAAGGGGTTATGACACGCAAAAGGCAAGAATCCTCTCCCTTTCCCCCCTGCAAAGCTTAACAGCCAGCATTTGTGCATCATGGGGAGTAGACAGACAGGAATGTGTACACCGCACTCAGCTTTCACACCAACAATGGAGAACTGAGCACTCCGAGAGCCAGCAACCCACACAGTGTCTAATAAAACCCTAGCAATCCCCCGATCACACACACACAGCCATGTCGCAAACCAGAATGTCCATGTCACAACAGCAGTGAGTTCAGAAGCCAGAGCGAAAGCAGAGACTGCAAAACTTACCAACCAACTGTTTCAATAAAGAACAATCTGTGACCATGTTACGGCTGGACTATAATATTCCACTGCAAGAAGCTGTACAGCCCCGGTGGGAATCCAGCCTGCTGTTACAAGGTAAAACTTGGACCCCGGACTAAGCCGAACGCGAGCGGCTGCAGCAGGGGAAACAAGCACCAACGACCATATTTTGTTTTGCAAGCAACCAGCGCTCCCGTCCCCTCTCTGGTGCAGCTAGATGGGCGGATTCCTCTTTATCAGCCGCTCAGCTCACCCCTATCATCCAGGAAGCTGTGTACACATAGGCGCCTCCCCCTGAGGTTTCCCAACGCTGCAGGGAGAAGCAGCTGAAGGCAAAGCACCTTCTATCAAGGGGCAGAGGCTGCAAGGCTCAAACCATCCCTGCACCCAGCATGCCGATTTCAGGCAGGCAGAGCCGGCTCAGGCCCTTCCAATACACCTGCTGCTCCTGGGCGAACAGGCTGCACGAATAAAGCCCCTGGTCTGTACATATGCTCCCCACCATGTGAAAGGCATGTCATAAAACAATACAGCTGCTTTGTCTAGCCAAGGAGGAGCCCGAGAGCCCGGCTCAGCCGAGCAAAGGGATCCCCAGGATCCAGCTAACTCCTCTGGCTCAACGGCAGCATTCAGGTTACAGCAGAGACGGAGCTCAGGGAAGCAGGAGGGTGATGAGCGAGGTCTCAGGGAAGCCCCCCAATAAGAGAATCAGGAGGGCCAGGCTTATGTTCAACCAGCACCACTACCTCGAAACGAGCCGCCTCTCCTCACCCTGGCACTGATGGTCCCTCTCTCTCTCCGCCACCCTGAGGAGTTTTGCTCCTGTTGGAATCAAACAAACCCAGCCCCCATGAGGGGACAGAAGCTGCTGGGCTCCCTTGGGGTCTGGCTCAAAGCATCCCGCATGCTTCTCTTTCTGAGAGCGAAGGTCTGAGCTGCCAGGCCTGGGGAAGGGGGCCCAGGTCTTTGTCGAACTGAGGTTCCTTCCAGTGACTTTCCTCCATTCAAATAACCCTCCCGATGCTCAGGCTGCTTCCCAGATCCCCAGATGACGTCCGGTCTCAGCAATGACACCACCCAGGCCATGGCTTGGAGGGGAGGAAAAGCTGAAGCTGGGGGAAACTGGCCTGAGGCTGGGGTGAAACACTGCAGGCAGCTCTGGTTCAGCAGCACCAGAGCAGGCACTGCGTCCAGCTGGGACAGTGTTGCCTTTTCGAGGCAAGGAGCAGTATGCCCGAGGGGCCCCATATGCACTCTACCTAGCTACCAGCCCAGCCCCCACCCATCCGCTGAGCCTGCTGCACCAGAGCACTGGGAAGGGGCAGGCTCCCCGAGGTGGCCAAGAGACAGAAAGCAGCAGAAACCAGTCAGGGACACGGGCTGGACAGGCCTGAGCCCTCCCTGGACTGCAACGAGTGCCCCACCGGTTGGGACTTCCTGCTCCTGCCCCCTCTTGCGAACAGGTCCCACCCCCACCTGGCTGCCTGTGGCTTCAAGCCAAACCCATCAAGAAAGCGGCTTTTAAAATCAGCTGAGTGGATTCCCTCAAGTGTCTGACTCACATTTCCTACATCTCACAGCCCTGCCACGGGGCCTCAAGCACCACCTGGGCCTTTCTAGAGACCAGAGGGTAACACGCTGCACTGCTACAACCATCTTTTCACCTGGAGATCCTAAAGCATGCTGGACCCCACAGCTCCCTCCCGGGATGTTCTCGGATGCTAGGGGCCATACGAAATGCTCCCAAGGTATGCATCTCAAGGCATCATATGGGGTGCATTCAAAACAAACACAGAAATATCATTACACCAAGCAGAGAGGGCCTTTAAAATGTAAGGCCCTAAAGAATTTAATGGGAATGAAACCAATGGGGATCCTATAGAAATCACGCTAACCCCCTTAGAATTTAGTAGAGAATAAGCTCACTTCTATAGGGTTCTCTCAACAACGCTATAAATAGGCTTGGAAGGATTAGATTTTAATCAATAAATGTTGGTAAACCTCGATTTCAATGTACACACAGCCCGATGAAAAAATACTCCCATCAGTAATAATCGAAATTTACAGGTAGGCAAAGTAAGCAAAATTCTGGTCGAGAACTTACTAGAGACTGTCATTACATAATTGTCTGACACCCCCAAAATTTCCTGCAACTGTGAAAATTTCAAATCAATAAAAATTGAAAAAAAAATGCTTAAAAATAATCAGCATTATCTGCTGCAATCATAAGAAAATCAGAGTCCCACTCTGCCGACCCTAGCTGCACAGTTCTCCAGCGCAGAGAGAACGTACAAGCAAATTCTCCAGCATGCTCCAATGTATCTAGGAAAACCTGGCTGTTGGCTGAATTCTGCAGGGACAGTCCCCCACCTGGATGACGCGGAAGCGCTTTCCGGTGCAAGTCGCCCCTACAGTAATTCCTGCTCAGCTCGAAAGCCATTTCTGAGTCAAACGTGCTTCTTCACCATACTCTGCAGCACAGCCACCAACTGCTTCCTCACACCTATGCAGTGGTGAGCGCAGGGAGCAGGGATTTTGCATCAGCTAGACAGAGCAGGGAAACCCCATGAGCAGAGACTTCACTGCTTATCTGGGGTCAAAGCTTCCCCAGCTCTCGGCAAGGCAGCTCCATTGAGATATGGCAGCGAATCAAGTGCTGAAAACTCTGGTGGCGGCTGGACTCCATCCCCAGACCAGCAGAGCAAACATCCCCCACAGTGCCCCAGGCACTGCGACTATGGCCTTGTTGCCACCCTGTCCTCTCCTACGGGACTGTCCCTCGCACTGGAAGGCGAGAGACTCTACAATTGCTCTTCATGATCAAACCGTGGGCATCCGCTCTCCCGCAGGGAACACGGTAGCCCCCAACTGACACTCAACAGCTTCTGCTGATTTCTGACTCTGGAGTAGGAGAGGTACAGATCCTGCATGCCATAGCTGGAGGTCTGATGCCAAACCCAGGGGAGGCACGCAAGGTGGTTTTAAGAAGGTGCCCCTAGGGGCTGGAAGAGAGGGCTGTCACAGGACAAGCACGAGCAGGAGACAGTCTTACTTGTCCATTAGGGCAGTACAGGCTCTCTCAGTGCCCCTTACACCTGGCACCTCCTTCCACATCGCCTCTGACTGCAGTCCATGCTTTTCCCTCGTCCATCCTGAGCGCACGACCCCAATGCACATTCCTCCAGCCTCCAGGCAGCATCACAAAGCCACCCCGGAAATGGCCTAGAACGCTGCTGGCCTGGAGTCAGGACAAGATATCCTGGGACACCAACCTGCACAGCGGCGGACGGGCTGCAATCAGGGCAGCACAGCACCATGTGGATAGAAAGTTTCAAAAGTGATGCGGCTTGCTTGCCACAGCATGAACACAGGCCAGCCAAGAGGTGTGAGCTATCCCGGTGCAGTTTCTATGCATAGACAAGCCCTAGGACACTCGCCCTCTGCCTCACCAACACTCAAGGAGTAAACCGTATATACTATGAACTCCGTGAAAGGTACCATGCCAGTGTCCCTATGCCCCACCACTTCCCTAGAGCAAACAGCCTCGGAGGGAAGAAGTGTCTCTGGCTGGCTCCATCCACACCCACACCCACCCAGGGTCCGCTCCCTCACAGGTGGTGATGAAATTTGAAACAGGACCCGCATCACTGAGTCAGCCCAGTATTGAGATACGGAAGGCAGAACAAGGGGTCCGCCCTCTTCTCAATATCACCATGAAAAGGGAACTGAAACCACACCAGGCGAATACCCTGCAGCCGAGTTACAGCAGCCACCCAGTCAGCAGGGGACTGAATCGGAGCAGCAGCCACTCATCCCGGGTCCAGGCCTCACTGGGGGATCCCCAGGAGTGAGCCCACAGACACATGTAGCAACACCAGGCCACGCAGGGTCTGCTTTCCCCAGGAGCAAAACACCCACAGTCAGAGGCAGCCATTCAGACGTGCTCTGAGCCAGCGTGCTGAGCGCCAACACAATTCAACAGCCCTGTGCTTGGACAGCAGCTCAAAGTGCTGCCGGAAGCCGAGATTCTTCTTACTCTTCCAGGGACAAATTGAACATCCCTGAGGCAAAAAAATTGGGAAAAGCTTCGCTTTGTAAACGAATGTTAGAACCTAGCTGACTCCCACCCAGCCAAGCTGCCTCCTGCTCCTCACATCCGAGTGCCTGGACATTAGACAGGCCAGTCTCCCGCTGTCATAAGGGGCTGAGATCTGCAGCTCCACCACTGTCTGTCTCCGCAGGGTTTTCCTTTTCCAAAGGGAAGGGTTTGTACGTTAGGCTTCAGCAAAACAAACAGAAAAACCCCAAAGTCTCTGAAACTTTGCTTCTAAACTAGAGAGCAGCTTCTCTTTGCCACTGTACTCTGCTAAGGCAGCCAGCTTTGTCACCAGACTCTCCTAGTCCTTTCCCAGGCAACCCCCCGGCAACACTGAACCATCCTGAGCTCCTCTGCAGGGCCCCAGCTTGTCCACATTTCAGTCCCTCTTAAAGACACCTCTGCCCTGCTGCGATGGTGAATCTCCTGGATCTGTGTATGAGCTGTACGCAAACTGCCTGTCTGTGCCCCGCTTCCACCGACCTTTGTCATTCAGCTGCGAGTCCCTTGGAGCAGGGGCCATCCTTACATGTTTGGAAAGGTGCTGGCATGCAGCGAGTGCTACTGCAAAGAAAAAACAACCTAACTTGGGGCCTTCAGCTGGGCTTGGTTACTGATCCCTGGGGTGTTCCCAGAACCTGGGTTTAACTCCCAAGACGCCATGCACAGCACAAGCCAAGAGAGCTCATAATATGTTAGGGGCACTGCAGCCTGGCCAGTAGGCACAGGTGCAAACAGCCCAACAGGCTGGAGCTGGTGTACTGCTACCCACAAGCCCCCGAGCAGCCCCCAGCTCGGCTCCCAGGACAGTGCGGTGAATGAAATAAGATCCCGCAGATTCCTGCCTGCTCTAAACACGTTCCACAACATGCAACATGGAGCAGAGCATTGTAAGGGGCAGCCAGTGCTGCACAGCTCTGCCCCACCCACAGTTTGGTACAGGGCTGGCACTTAGCGAGACCCCGGCCTCGAAAGGGGCCAGAATCTAGATTCAGCCTGCGCAATCCTGAGAGCTACCAGACTGGGAACCAACCACGTGAGTAGAGTTTCTGCAGATTAGACCTAGGTAATCCACCCTGCTGCTCATGCCCCCTGGGTTCCAAGCAGTACGTCTAGTGGTCTGGGCAGAAACCCAGCACCCAAAAATTCCCAAATTCTACCCCCAGACTGTCAGTAATTCCCTGGGTGACCCTGGGCAAGGCCTCTTCTTCCTCTTCAGTAACACACGGAGAGTCATGGAGCAGGGAGGTGACTAGTGATGGCCTGTCTACACTGGAACATCCACCACTGGTGGATTTGCATCACTGCCAACTCAATTCGCACCTTGCTACCTATCCTAGTCTGAAACTGGAGTAAGCTGCCCTGGTGCAAGTCACATTGCACCAGTGTAAATCGCGTCTGCATGGGAGGGTGTGAGTGTGTGTGGAGTTGCACTGCTGCAACAGGGAGTGTCTACCAGGCCTTGTTTGTGACTGCCCCGCATTGGGAGGGTGTGAAGTGCTACACGAGTATCAGATCTCCCTTCCACAGTCAGAAGCCATTTACAAACAGTCCCTGTCCCTAAGCCCTACAGGTTTTTCTGCAGTGTCACTCTATCAACCATTACTGATTCTGAAACAAAATGGTAATGTTAAAAACCGAATAGAGAAGAAAACAAAAGCTACCAAAAGTCCCTTTGCCTCATTAAAAAAAATGAAAATTACCCTTTCTTCAGTTGTTTGGATTTCAGCTTTTCAACTGTTCTAAGCCCAGTTCCCAGGATGACACACAAGGCTAGGAAACGAAACACCTACGTACAAAGAGACACATATGGGGGAAGTACCAAATAGCATCATGCTACCATCTTGTTTGTACTGTTTGTATAGTACCTAGCACAATGGGGTGCTGGTCCATGAGTAGGTCTCCTGGGTGCTATGACAATACAAATAATATATAATAAAGCCTATAGCAACATGCTCTAGAGGTTTAAGCTGAGGAGGGGAAATCCACTTTTTCACACCGTACAACAGGGAATGCAAACTGTACCTGGAGCGAGGCAGCAGGCTGAACTCTCACCACCATCCTCACAGTCATCTCCAAGACAGGCCCTCTATCATGCCAGTCAATCCTAACTGGCCTATCATTCCCAGGCCAAGGCACCTTGTCTGTATTGAAGTCGGTTGGGGGAGGGGATAGTGTTGTGGGGAAGAGCAAGAAGTCCAACATTTCAGACTAATGCCCTATACCACAAGCATGGTATGGATGTCACTCTAGAAAGGACACTGGGTGATGGCCACATGAGACCTGTCTTTCACACCCCATAAGGCTTACCTAGGATAAGAACAGAGGTTATGCCGGCTCAGTGAGACAGGATGTGAATTTCACTGGAAGAGACAGAGATGCTATGCAACCAGCTTGAGAACTGAATTAAGTAGTTTGTCTCTGCTCTCACCACACAAACACACTGCCGGCTGTAAGGCCCTGGTACTGACACTGCAAAAACTACCTACAGCCTGCACCCAAGGTTTGGGGGTTTTTACGTCGGGTTTAGTGACACTGAGTTTCACAATGACCAAAATATTTACAAAGCTGTTACCTCTCTTGGTCGACTTTAACACTTCCTCCCCACCCCATCCTGGCTCATGTGAAGCAGGTGTTTGAAGAAATCCCCTCTTCAAAGGGCAGGTACAAAACAACTCTAAAACCAAGATGTTGGTTTCACTTTGGTTTCTGGGCAATGCAATCCGGGGGCTGTGCATTTCAGAACCATACAATTAGGCCCTGATCCTATAACTGATCCCACAACTGGACCTGAGCAGACAGACCCATGCACCTGCACATAGTCCTGGTGAAGTCTACGGGGCTCCGTACAGGTCTGATTACAGGGTCAGGGCTTTGACAACACAAAACATTCCATTTCTTTTTACTTGTTCAAATTGTCCTCCGTGGCTGGCATCTCCTCTGCCCTGTCACTGACTCACCCACTCTGCAAGATCTCCTGCCCTCCTTGTCTTCCTATGCTAGGGTTCTTCAGGTGATCTCCTATCACGGCATTAGCTCTGATGCAGAGAAAGCACAAGCCTTTTTACCACCATGTTGCATAATTTTGCTTCAAGCAGGTTGAAAATATTATCATCTATGCATATTACAGTCGGGCCTAGAGGCCCTGACCAGGTCAGCGCCCCATTGTACAACGTAGCAGCCACACACACTCTTGCCCTCTCTTACATCTGGCCAACCACACGGTTTGTACCAGCATACTTATGTGGGCTAGGGGGTGGTTTGTTACGGATATAGGTGTACCAGTACAATTCCTGCTGTGGATGCAGTTATACCAGTATAAAGGTGCCTTGTATCAATATAGCGTATTGCCCTTCCCATATGGGAATAAGCTATGCGGGTAAAAGCACCGTCATACTGGCAAAACCTCAGCCACACGGCGGGAGGTAGCGGGTGCCCTGCTTTAGCTGCGCTGGGGTCTGCACTGTCTACGTGGAAGCAAGGCCTTACTCTAGCACCAGCGCCAGAGCTAGCAAAACAGTGGAAGCTGGTTTGTTCCCAAACTGCTCAATTAGACACAGCTGGTGGGAGTGGCTTTCATGCACTAGACACCCCGGGCTCTAGCCAAATCAGCTACTATCCCGAGTGCAATCACCAGGACCAGATTTTCATGCAGCACTTTGGACTACAGCACGGAGCAGCACAGAGTTGGAACAAGAGTGCCAGGCTGACGACAGGACAGTGCCAGTTAAGAACGGGGACCCCCCGATGACGAGAGAGATCACGCACTAATCCTGGCCTCTCTATAAATCCAGGGTACACCCTCATCTTGAATACTCCATGCAGATGTGGTTGCCCCAACTCAAAAAAGATCTATTGGAATTTGAAACGGTTCAGAAAAGGGCAGCAAAAATGATGAGGGGTATGGAACGGCTTCCATATGAGGAGAGATTAATAAGACTGGGACTTCTTGGCTTGGAAAAAAGATGACTAAGGGGGGATATGATCAAGGTCTATAAAATCATGACTGGGGTGGAGAGAGTAAATCAGGAAGTGTTATTTACTCCTTGTCATAACACAAGAACTAGGGGTCACCCAATGAAATTAACAGGCATCAGGTTTAAAACAAACAAAAGGAAGTATTTTTTCCACAAATGCACAGTCAGTCTGTAGAACTCCTTGCCAGAGGACGTTGTGAAGGCCAAGACTATAACTGGGTTCAGAAAAGAACTAGATAAGTTCATGGAGAACAGGTCCATCAATGGCTTTTTCGCCAGGGTGGGCATGGTGTCCCTAGCCTCTGTTTGCCAGAGCTAGAAATGGGAGACAGAGGATGGATCGCTTGATGATTCCCTGTTCTGTCCATTCCCTCTGGGGCACCTGGCATTGGGCACTGCCAGAAGACTGGACACTGGGCTAGATGGACCTTTGGTCTGACCCCGTCTGGCCGTTCTTATGGCTCTGGGAACACCATTCTCTTCCGGAAGGAGGGAGTGTGAGGTTCCTTCAAGAATTTAGGAGGGGAGAGAGCAGCACATGGGAATGTCCTCACCCTGCGTCTAGGACATAAACACCCTGCTCCTTTCACCAGGTTCACAGCCCCACCCCAAGAACCGGGGAGCCGGAGCCAAAGCAACCCACCCCCTGCATTCACGGCTCAAGGTGCAGGTGGGGAAGCACCAGCCACAGGTGAGAGGGGAATGGGGATCCCGCCACCTCCTGGCGCAGGGACCCGCGCCCCACAGGGCTCCTCCTGCCTCTCTTTCCTCACAGCCACTCAGGATGACCCAGACCGGTGACGGTCTGTCTGTCTGGGCCTCTGTCTCACTCAACAGCCTGGCAGCGTCAGCCCGTCAATGGTAGTCAGCCTGTGTGTGTCAGTCAGTCAGCGTCAGCCAGTGCCTGTGTGTGTGTGTCAGTCAGTCAGCCAGAGTCAGCCAGTGTGTGTTTCAGAGTAACAGCCGTGTTAGTCTGTATTCGCAAAAAGAAAAGGAGTCCTTGTGGCACCTTAGAGACTAACCAATTTATTTGAGCATAAGCTTTCGTGAGCTACAGCCAGTGTGTGTGCGTCAGTCAGTCAGCCAGTCAGTGTCTGTGAGTCTCTGTGTCAGTGTCTGTGTGTCTGTGAGTCAGAGTCAGTCAGTGTGTGTGCGTCAGTCAGCCAGTCTCTGTGTCAGTGAGTGTGTGTCTGTCTGTCAGTCAGCCTGTGTCTGTCTGTCAGTCAGCCAGTCTCTGTGTCAGTGTCTGTGTGTCTGTCTGTCAGTCAGCCAGTGTGTCTGTCTGTCAGTCAGCCAGTCTCTGTGTCAGTCAGCCAGTGTGTCTGTCTGTCAGTCAGCCAGTGTGTCTGTCTGTCAGTCAGCCAGTCTCTGTGTCAGTGAGTGTGTGTCTGTCTGTCAGTCAGCCAGTGTGTCTGTCTGTCAGTCAGCCAGTCTCTGTGTCAGTGAGTGTGTGTCTGTCTGTCAGTCAGCCAGTGTGTCTGTCTGTCAGTCAGCCAGTCTCTGTGTCAGTGTCTGTGTGTCTGTCTGTCAGTCAGCCAGTGTGTCTGTCTGTCAGTCAGCCAGTCTCTGTGTCAGTGTCTGTGTGTCTGTCTGTCAGTCAGCCAGTGTGTCTGTCTGTCAGTCAGCCAGTCTCTGTGTCAGTGTCTGTGTGTCTGTCTGTCAGTCAGCCAGTCAGTCAGTCAGTGTGTGTGTGTGCGTCAGTCAGCCAGTCTCTGTGTCAGTGTCTGTCTGTCAGTCAGTCAGTCAGTCACCGTGTCGGTCTGTCCGTGTCGCCGCCCCGGGCCCGGCCAGGCCGCGCGCTGCCGCCCTCCCTTGTTTACCGCCCGCGGGCCCCGCCCCCACCGGGGTCCCCGGGCCCGGCCCGCGCGGGCGGCCGGAGCGAGCGTCGGGGGCGCCGCCCCGGGGCTGGAGGGAAACCCGGCCCGGCCCGGCCCGGCCCGCTCCTACCTCCGGCCGCGCCGGGCGGCTCCGGCCCCGGCTTCCGCTTCGCTCCGCGGCGGCTGCTCCCGACTCGGCTCCGGGGCCGGCTCTGCCCCCTCCGGCCCCGCCCCCGGCCCAGCGCCCGGCCCCGGCCCCGCCCCCCTCTCCCCTGAGCCCAGCGCCCGGCCCCGCCCCCACTGAGCCCCCTCGGCCCAGCGCCCGGCCCCGCCCCCCCGAGCCCCCCCCGGCCCCGCCCCCTCTCCCCTGAGCCCCCCCCCGCGAGCCCAGCGCCCTGCCCCGCCCCCACTGAGCCCCCTCGGCCCAGCGCCCGGCCCCGCCCCCCCGAGCCCCTCGGCCCCGCCCCCCTCTCCCCTGAGCCCAGCGCCCGGCCCCGCCCCCACTGAGCCCCCTCGGCCCAGCGCCCGGCCCCGCCCCCCCGAGCCCCCCCGGCCCCGCCCCCTCTCCCCTGAGCCCCCCCCGCGAGCCCAGCGCCCTGCCCCGCCCCCACTGAGCCCCCTCCTCCCAGCGCCCGGCCCTGCCCCCCTGAGCCCCCCCGGCCCCGCCCCCTCTCCCCTGAGCCCCCCCCCGCGAGCCCAGCGCCCGGCCCCGCCCCCACTGAGCCCCCTCGGCCCAGCGCCCGGCCCCGCCCCCCCGAGCCCCCCCCGGCCCCGCCCCCTCTCCCCTGAGCCCCCCCCCGCGAGCCCAGCGCCCTGCCCCGCCCCCACTGAGCCCCCTCGGCCCAGCGCCCGGCCCCGCCCCCCCGAGCCCCCCCGGCCCCGCCCCCTCTCCCCTGAGCCCCCCCCGCGAGCCCAGCGCCCTGCCCCGCCCCCACTGAGCCCCCTCGGCCCAGCGCCCGGCCCTGCCCCCCTGAGCCCCCCCGGCCCCGCCCCCTCTCCCCTGAGCCCCCCCCCGCGAGCCCAGCGCCCGGCCCCGCCCCCACTGAGCCCCCTCGGCCCAGCGCCCGGCCCCGCCCCCCGAGCCCCCTCGGCCCCGCCCCCCGAGCCCCGGCCCCGCCCCCTCTCCCCTGAGCCCCCCCGCGAGCCCAGCGCCCTGCCCCGCCCCCACTGAGCCCCCTCGGCCCAGCGCCCGGCCCCGCCCCCCCGAGCCCCTCGGCCCCGCCCCCCTCTCCCCTGAGCCCAGCGCCCGGCCCCGCCCCCACTGAGCCCCCTCGGCCCAGCGCCCGGCCCCGCCCCCCCGAGCCCCCCCGGCCCCGCCCCCTCTCCCCTGAGCCCCCCCCGCGAGCCCAGCGCCCTGCCCCGCCCCCACTGAGCCCCCTCGGCCCAGCGCCCGGCCCTGCCCCCCCGAGCCCCCCCGGCCCCGCCCCCTCTCCCCTGAGCCCCCCCCCGCGAGCCCAGCGCCCGGCCCCGCCCCCACTGAGCCCCCTCGGCCCAGCGCCCGGCCCCGCCCCCCCGAGCCCCTCGGCCCCGCCCCCCTCTCCCCTGAGCCCAGCGCCCGGCCCCGCCCCCACTGAGCCCCCTCGGCCCAGCGCCCGGCCCCGCCCCCCGAGCCTCCCCGGCCCCGCCCCCTCTCCCCTGAGCCCCCCCCCGCGAGCCCAGCGCCCGGCCCCGCCCCCACTGAGCCCCCTCGGCCCAGCGCCCGGCCCCGCCCCCCGAGCCCCCTCGGCCCCGCCCCCCGAGCCCCGGCCCCGCCCCCTCTCCCCCGAGCCCCCCCGCGAGCCCAGCGCCCTGCCCCGCCCCCACTGAGCCCCCTCGGCCCAGCGCCCGGCCCCGCCCCCCCGAGCCCCTCGGCCCCGCCCCCCTCTCCCCTGAGCCCAGCGCCCGGCCCCGCCCCCACTGAGCCCCCTCGGCCCAGCGCCCGGCCCCGCCCCCCGAGCCTCCCCGGCCCCGCCCCCCTCTCCCCTGAACCCCCCCCCGCGAGCCCAGCGCCCGGCCCCGCACCCCGAGCCCACGGCCCCGCCCCCTCTCCCCTGAGCCCCCCCCGCGAGCCCAGCGCCCGGCCCCGCCCCCACTGAGCCCCCTCGGCCCAGCGCCCGGCCCCGCCCCCCCGAGCCCCCCCGGCCCCGCCCCCCTCTCCCCTGAGCCTCCCCCGCGAGCCCAGCGCCCGGCCCCGCCCCCACTGAGCCCCCCGGCCCCGCCCCCTCTCCCCTGAGCCCCCCCCCGCGAGCCCAGCGTCCGGCCCCGCCCCCCCGAGGCCCCTCGGTCCAGCGCCCGGCCCCGCCCCCCTCTCCTCTGAGCCCAGCGCCCGGCCCCCCGAGCCCCGCCCCCGGCCCCGCCCCACCTGAGCCCCCCGACCCCGCCCCCGGCCCCGCCCCCTCTCCCCTGAGCCCCCCCCGAGCCCAGCGCCCGGCCTCCCCCGCCCCGCCCCCCTCTCCTCTGAGCCCAGCGCCCCGCCCCCTGAGCCCCTCCCCCGGCCCCGCCCCCCTGAGCCCCCTGAGCCCCCCGAGCCCCACCCCCGGCCCCGCCCCCCTGAGCCCCCGGCCCCGCCCCCTCTCCCCTGAGCCCCCCCCCGCGAGCCCAGCGTCCGGCCCCGCCCCCCCGAGGCCCCTCGGCCCAGCGCCCGGCCCCGCCCCCCTCTCCTCTGAGCCCAGCGCCCGGCCCCCCGAGCCCCGCCCCCGGCCCCGCCCCACCTGAGCCCCCCGACCCCGCCCCCGGCCCCGCCCCCTCTCCCCTGAGCCCCCCCCGAGCCCAGCGCCCGGCCTCCCCCGCCCCGCCCCCCTCTCCTCTGAGCCCAGCGCCCCGCCCCCTGAGCCCCTCCCCCGGCCCCGCCCCCCTGAGCCCCCCGAGCCCCGCCCCCGGCCCCGCCCCCCTGAGCCCCCCGGCCCCGCCCTCCTCTCCCCTGAGCCCCCCCCCGAGTCCAGCGCCTGGCCCCCCCGAGGCCCCCGCCGCTCAGCCCCCCCCAGCCCAGCGCCCGGCCCCGCCCCCTCTCCCCTGAGCCCCCCCCGCCCGGCCCCTCCCCCGGCCCCCCCGAGCGCCCCCCCAGGCCCAGCACCCGGTACCCACTACCCTTTCCCCCACAGACCCCGCACCCCACTGACCCCATCGCACCCTAGGTCCCTGCCCTCCTGGGCAGCTCCCTTTTCTTTCTTCCCTGCACCCCACTGACCTTCATCATACCGCAGTCCCCTCCCCAACCCCCTTCCCTTCCCCTTGTGAGCTCCCCGATTACCTGCCCCCACATTCCTCCCTGCCCTCACCCTCCTGTCCCCAGTGCAGCCCCACACTCCCCCTGCCCTCCTCTCCCCCCCCCGCAGAGCCGTAGAGGTGACTTGCAGAGCGAATAGCAATGGGGTTGGTGCTTCCTTTTGCCCCTCTGTGGGGCAGGGGCAGGGGTCAGTCCACCTCACACAACAGGGCAGCTGCCTTTCCCTCTAGAGGTGGGGTTCCAGTTCTTGCCGGCTTGGCTTGGCTTCCCCTCTGCGGGTGGCAGGACAAGGGGTTGGCGTGTGGCACCAGTGACGCCAAGGGCCCCATACTGTCATGGGAGCCTCCAGGACAGACCGGCAGCATCAGGACCCTCGCCCCAGACTAGCTAGCAGAGCTAAGAGGGCTCCCCAGCTCCCTGCCTGGTTCCTCCAGGGAGACCTTGAATAAAACCAGGGAAAAGAGAGTGGAGCTCTTTGTTCTATCTAAGGCTGAAAAGGAACCACAGAAAATCTCCTAGCCTCTTAGGCCTTCTCTGTGTAGCACAGACTGTACAGGGCCCGCAGCTACATTCTTCCTGTGCAGTTCCCCTGGAAGTTTCACTTTCTCCTCGTGCTCAGCAAGAGCCCCCAATTTAGCCCTAGGCCGGGGGGCAGTACAAACCCCATTCCAACCCCCCCAGAAGAGCTGAGCAGCACGTGGGCTTTGCGCTGCCCAGACAGCCCTGTTACCCAAGGGCTGCACCGTTGTCCCCCTCGGAGGCTTGGCAGTGGCATCTTGAGAGCCAGACACACACATGGGCTCATAGTCCCTTCTCCTGCCTTTGCAGCCTTTGACAAATGCAGCCTTACCCGCCCAGATCCCATAAGAATGCTGCAGCAAAGATCCTTCTCCTAGCCTGGCACTTCGACCATGGCACTCCTGTCTCTGCATCCCTCCAGCGGTTCTCTCTTCTCTACGGCATCACAAGGAAGCTACTTGCCTTCACTTTCAGCCTCTCCCCGGACCCCATCCTACCCGTCAGCTCTCCGCCGAGAGTCGATTCCCATGGTGCCAGCCTCCATCACCCACTCGTTACATTTTCAGACCAGCACCTTGTGCTTTCTCTCCTGCTGCCCCTCGCCCTAGGGAGGAGCTCCCTTTAAACCCCTTCAAAGCTAGATAACTATTCACTTTCAGCCCCTGCTCAAAACTCCTTTTCTGTGACACTGACCACTAAATTAACACGAGTGCAGCAGCAGGCATTCAGACATTACTGCTGACCAGTATGTCTGTGTATTCCCCGCGTTGGTCTGGCTTGTGTCTGGTACACTCTTTGGGGGCAGGACCACCTTTTGGTTCTGGGTTGGTACAGTGCCTGGCAGCTCAAAACTAGGCACTACGGTAACACATAATGAATAATCCAGTTTTCAGAATAACTGCCTGCATTACAGTGTGCTCCAGCCAGCCAAACATGAGAGAAACGTGCTTTCTGGATGGACAGAGAGTTCTTTTGGATGCAACAGTAGTTGTGCCAAGGACTTGCATGTAATTGGGAGGGGGAGGGAAATCACTGCTAAGCAAGTGCAGTAGGAGTGAGATCATCACCCAAAATCATGGTGGTTTTCTGGCTTCCTTATTCCAGGTTAATCAGCTAAAGAGCTGCTGGGTTTAGTTTGGGGTTTTTCCAAATTTCACTGTGCTGTATTCAGAGTTCAGCTGGATCTTTGCTGTTCGAGATCGTAACTCACGGTCACATCACCCAGGCGGTCTGTGGAAGGTGTACGATGGAGATTTCATTGCATGCTATTTCCACCCTACAATACAAGAACAGTGACATTAAACAGGCAAAAAGAAAAGGAGGGCTTGTTGCACCTTAGAGACTAACAAATTTATTTGAGCATAAGCTTTCGTGAGCTACAGCTCTCTTCGTCGGATGCATTCAGTGGAAAATACAATGGGGAGATTTATATACACAGAGAACATGAAACAATGGGTGTTACCATACACACTGTAAGGAGAGTGATCAGGTAAGGTGAGCTATTACCAGCAAGGGAGTGGGGAGAAAAACCTTTTGTAGTGATAATCAAGGTGAGACATTTCCAGCAGTTGACAAGAACGGCTGAGAAACAGCCGGGGGGAGGGGGGGAATGGAAATAGATTTACTTTGTGTAATGACCCATCCACCCCCAGTCTTTATTCAAGCCTAAGTTAATTGTATCCAGTTTGCAAATTAATTCCAATTCAGCAGTCTCTCGCTGGAGTCTGTTTAGGCAGCCGTTCAAAACAGGCAGAATGCAAAATCGTACGCTCCCTGCTGCAGGATACCGCTGAGGATTCAAATAGATAGACACACATGAATAAGGGGAGCATCCCCAATTGCAGTTGTTAGGGTATTGATTGGGAATGTGGGGAATGTCAGAATTGCCAGACTGGATCAGACCAAAGGTCCAGTATCCCACCTCCAACAGCACATCTTCCCAGGGAGGTGAAAAGGCTCCCTAGGAAGCAGTTGTGGGATAATCTGCCCCTATGTAGTCTCACCTTGGTTTCTGGTAGTTAGAGATTGGTGTGAGCCCTCATGCACAAGGTTTAATACCCCTGTAATGGTACCTGGTCCTTACTCCTGCAGGGCACAGGTGCCTGTAGGAGACCCAAGGCAAAGCGGAGTACTGCGGGATGGTCTTACACCAGCCTGTGTTACTAAGTACACGAGCTGCTGGATTCTGACCCAATTGTAGCACTGAGGTTGGTGGTTTCATGCCTAAGTGCAGAGAGTTACGATAATAAAGCCTGGATGTCCCGAAGGCGGGTCACTGTAACTCCGGTAAGTCTGAGTCACTGTCAGTGGCTTGGTTTCCCTGCAATGGGGTCAGAACTTCCTTTTGTGTGAAGTGGGCCTTGGGGGCCCAGGCAAGTTGGCTTGTCACTCCTGAAGACGGAAGGGAAAGAGATGCCAGCAATATTTCTGGCTCCTCTAGCTCCCCTGGGCTTCCAATTCCTCCCTGGGCCACACTGAGCCACAACATGCTTGGTGGGGCCACTGCTGCCCCCTCCCTCCCATGTAAGTATGGTGCTTCTCCGTAGCGGGGACCCCACACAGCTGGGGGCAAGGGACGGAGAGCAGTTACTAACCCATGGCCACAGGCACCACTGAGACATCAAATGTGCAGGGCCCCCTTGCAGCGCTGGCAAGGGCAGCTTCTAAGATGCAGCTGTCTGCGCCCTGTGCTGCCTCTGTGGACATCCTGAGGGGTTTTTGCCTTTCTGCGTAGGTCACTGAGGGAGACAGGATAATGGCCCAGAGGCTGCGTCGGCTGGGCAGTTCCTGGACTCCTGTAGCCAGGCGTTCTGCTGCAGGAAGCAATACTCAGTACATTTGCTTCTGCTTCTGCAGTCTCGCTGGCCACATGGGATTTGCTGGGCTTTCACTTTCATTACCAGCACCAGCCTGTGAACTCTGCTGAACAGAACTTCCCAAGGGCCATCTGTGGACACCCACGCTCATGGGGAACAGATCTTTCCTTCACAAATGGCCCCACTGAAGCCAGGAAGACCACTTGGCCCTAACTGAGACCGAAAAGCTGCGCTCAAGAAGCCATCTGGCCCCCACTAGCCTAGGCCCAGGGGTGCTGGGGTTCCGATTCAAATCCTCCAGACATATATCCACAGCTACGATGATCAACATCCCCCATAACACACCTTTCCAGATCCATGGGTCCTACACACACCTGTCACAACATGTGGTGCACCTCAGTAAGTGTATCTAATGCAAGAATTATGTGGGTGACACCAGACAATCGCTATGCTCTGAATGAACTCACCAAGAAAATGATACAAGACAAAATACTCCATCACCTGTGGGTGAACACGCTTCACAAATGACAGGTTTCAGAGTAGCAGCCGTGTTAGTCTGTATTCGCAAAAAGAACAGGAGGACTTGTGGCACCTTAGAGACTAACCAATTTATTTGAGCATAAGCTTTCGTGAGCTTGCATCCGATGAAGTGAGCTGTAGCTCACGAAAGCTTATGCTCAAATAATGGGTTAGTCTCTAAGGTGCCACGAGTCCTCCTGTTCTTTTTACGCTTCACAAAGTGATCACTCCAGATCTGACCTATCAAAGGAAACCCGTACAGCACCTTCAAAAGACAAGCTTGGGAACTCAGATTCATAACTCTGCTAGATACTAATAAAATCATGGTCTCTTCTTGAGATGCTGGTTTGACGGCTCATTTCAACAGTTCGTAACCTACTAACCCTCCTCTGTCCCAGAACTGCAGAAGTGTTAATTTCACACTTCACTTGAACTGGTTTCTTGCAACATGTTAACTCCTTATGCTTAACAATCTGTCCCACTGTATGTAGCTGGGACACTCAAAGAAGAGCCCAGTGAATCTTGAAAGCTTGTTTCTTCCACCAACAGAAGTTGGTCCAGTAAAGGATATGATGCCCCCACCCTCTCTCTCCTTGGGAAACGGGATCAGACTTCATCAACAGCAACTGCAACAGCTGCAGCCCATCTCCGCTGTTTCTGTTTCCCCGAAAAGGACAGTTATTACCACGACAGCAGGCTTGACACGACAGCGAGTTCTCAGCTTTCGGCAGAGCACCCACCTCCACCCCCCTCGGCCCCTTTGGTGAAATTCCGTGAAGGTGGCGGCCGCTGGGGAAACAGGCCTGTCTGGGTGTGTCTAGGCAACACCCCTCTGTTGCCAACGTGGGGCGACTGGGTCTCACGTGGCGGCCCAGAGAGCGCCTGTCCCCAGCACTGGATCTGGTGTCCCACAGGGCTATTAACCACAGCCTGACCTCCTGCAAACATGCCACAGGGCCCAGCCCAGCCCGGCCCAGCCCAGCGGCTTTAGGAATGTCTCAGAGAGGCCCCGCAGGCTCCCTTCTGGCCTCTCCCCGTAACAGCTGAACAGGCCGGCCCTTGCCGGGGCCGAGAGAGGATGATTGTGGGGTGGGCCGAGTGGAGTTTCCCAGCCTGCTGCCCTCCCTCTGCCCCAGAGCTCTGGGAACACGAGGCGGGGCTGCAGCCTGCCCCTCCTCACCACCTTTGTCCTTTCCAGGGGCGGGTGGGTGGACGCAGTAGCCACCAGCATTCCCTGGGGCACTGGACTTTGTCCTGCCTTCTGCAAGAGGCTAACCCGGGCCAGGGGCGCTCACGAATCAGCCACCTGGTGCTCAGCCCCCTCTGAACTCTCGGCCTGCTCAGCGCTGCTGGCATTAAGCTGCAGAGTCACTGGCCTGCAGGCAACGTCCTCTGTTACTGCACAGAGCAGGGTGTGCTGCCCCACTCCCTGCCCCCTGAGCCCCCAGCTGCCCTGCCCCCAGGGGGTTGGTTTCTAGGACCGTGGTGCCACCTGGACTCCTGTGCACTCAGAACCAGACCAGCAGCTCCACACTGACACACCAGACTTGATTCACGATTTTCACTGGCTGGCGGGCTGGGTTCAAAGCAGTGCCGGAGAGCCAGAGGGCTGCGTGTCCCACAGCCAGCGCCCTCGAGGGAGCCACTCCCAGTGCAGCATACCAGCTACTGCCACAAACCACTGCTTTGCCTCTCACGCCTTCTGCCCACCCAATGTGAGTTACATCCTCGGAGCAGCCTGCGGACAATTAACACCAAGATCTGGTAAACTTGTGACACCCGGCTTTCCCGCTCCCAGCTGGCACCAGAAGCCTTTCGGTGCCTAGGGGTATGTCTACACTGCAAACCCAGGCGTCCTCTTAACTGGGGTTAGCTAACCCGGGTTACAACAGCCGTGAGGACACAGCTTTGCTTTCACCTGGGGTCCGCAGCTCAAGTCAAAGCCTACAGGGCCCTGGGGTGGAACTGGAGCTGCTGACCCAAGTTAAAGCCGAGGTGCCGTGCCTCCCCTGCTATTTTAACCTGGATTAGCTAACGCCAGTTAAGAACACACCTGTTTTGGCAGAGTAAACACCAAGTCAGACCCTTGCTCACAAGACTCTCCAATGCCAGCCAGGCTGACAGATCAAAGGGAGCTGGTGCCATGGGGCAGACCTGGCTTTGATTCCCCACCCTGATGCCTTGTGGACCAGGGCGATGGCACTTCAGAGAGAAGCTTCTTGTTGTTACCCAGCCAGGTGCTGGTGGGCCCGGGTGAGATCTCTGTCCAGTCGTCAGTGGAAGCAAGGATCTCTCAAGTGCCTCCCATGGCACTCCTCACTGTGGTGTCTAGGTGCTGTGGGCAGGTTGAGACGTGGGTTTAGGGGTAAAGAGAGCCCCGCTTGGGGTATTTAGACAAACATCAGCCAAAACACATTCCTGCCCTACCCCCCATAACAACGACCCCTATTAACATCAAGATCTGTCTATTGACTCTCCACACCCTAAACAAGACGCCTAGGGCAGCCTGTAATGAGGCGAGAGCAGAAGTGGCCTTAGCTCAGGGTCGGCCAGTTATAGCAAGAACAGGCCAGCTGGCCCAGGAAGCCTGCCCAGCTCTTCCGCTGTCCAATTTCCATCCCCGCTTGTGGCGGTTCCGACCAACGTGCCAAACATTCTCTCCCCCTTTGGAGGGGTTGTTTGGGTCAGCCCTGCCAGGAGCTCCCATAAACTCCCACAGAAAAGCCATGCACAACCTTGAGAAATAAGGATTTATACACATACTAATAAATAAGGATTTTCCACAGCATGCATCCTATGAAGTGAGCTGTAGCTCACGAAAGCTTATGCTAAAATAAATTGGTTAGTCTCTAAGGTGCCACAAGTACTCCTTTTCTTTATACACGTACTGGAGTCACCGAGGAGTCTCAGGCCAGTTGTGATTATGCCGCCCAGCAAGCTGCATTGCAGAGTCCAGGATGCCACAGTCTATTCCTTGGGCCTTTCCGCCTCCTCTCCTCTGGTTTTGGGGTTATTCTAAGCTTACGATAATCACTAGAAACTCCCAGTTCCATCCGTTTCCACCAAAAAAAGGGAATAGAATGGGGAATCAACAGAAAATTCAATTCATCTCCCTCTCCAGATTTGCGAAGGAAACACACACACCAGCAAGTTGCACCAAGCAAACAAACCTCTTTCACAATACAAAATCCACATGACCAGTCAGCAGTGCCATTTGGACAGTGACTGATCTAGATGAGAAAACCAAGGTCACTTTTAACATCGACAGCTCAGGGGCTTTCCCTGCAGCACATGTCCAGACTCCTCTGGCTGAGAAATCTTTTGATGGACACCAGTTCTCTTATAGCAGCAGCCAGATACACAAGCCCCAGGGAAAGTTGGAAGATGGTAAATAAGGGTGAAAAGTGGGTTTTCCCCACTTTCACTCACTTTTCCATTTTTGTTTCCAGTGGGAAAAATGGGGGGGGGGTAAAAAAGGGGAGAAAAAACCCAAATCAAGAAAATACAAATGGGAACTGAAATGTTTCTGTTACCAAAATTGGCAACACAACATGAAGATGTCGTGGAGGGTTTTGGGGTGGAAGGAAATGAAGCGGAGAGGATAGCATTTCTTTGAGATTATATACCATGGGCCAGCCCCTTGTCAGGCATAAATCAGCACAGCTCTCTGGAAGTCAGCGAAGCGACACTGATTTACCCCAGCTCAGGGTCTGGTGCAACACATGCAATTCCCATCCACCAGCCTAAAAGGTCTTGCCTGTCAAAGGGTGTATGGCTGGGCATAAATAACCCCTTTGCATTTGAGCTGAGCAAACTGTATATTCACATGGACACACGCTCACTGTCTCTTCGCACCTCCAAGCTTCTCAGAATATTTTCCCAAGCAGGAGTCTGAAGCAGCGTCTCCTGTCTGTCTCCTGCCTTAGATTGCCAGCTGCCACTGCAGCATTCTTCCTAGCTTCTCTACAGGAGACTCTAGTTACCAGTGTCTTCTATCTAGACCAGTGCTCCCCGAACTTCTTTGGCCCCAGGTCCGCCCAGCCCCTGGTACCTGGTCTGTGCCTCCCCCCAACACACACACACACCCGGGAGCCATGGTCAGCAGCTGGGGCTGGGAGTGGGGCTGCGGTTGAGGCCAGGAGCTGCTGTCGGGACTGGGGCTGGCGCTGCAGCTGGGGCCGTGGTCGGAGCCAGGAGCTGGGGACTGCGGCCGGGAACGGGCTCATGGTGAGGGCCAGGAGTTGGGGGCCATTTGCAGGAACAGAGCTGCAACCAGGAGCGGGGCTGGGTGCCAGTGGCTGAGGCCAGGGGTTCTGGACCTGGGGGCAGGACCGGAGTGGGGCTGGGTGGCGCTCCCTCCCTCCCCCCCATGGGAGGTGCCTGGCCCCCCCCAGTGTTCCTCTGCACCCCCCTACAGGGGCAGTCCCTACAGTTTGGGGACTACTGGTCCACACTTCGTACACTGAGTCCTGGTATTGCAGTTTGGCCCATCCCAAGACACACCTCCGTCCCTGTAAAAGGTGCAGTAAATGTAGCATGATTTTCTCTGAGGAGAGACTGTGATAACACCACCGGGACATGCATATCTGGACTGGGGCCATGGGCGTGTGGGTGGCATGCCGCAGGGTGGTGTGCCCCACAGAACTCCAGGCCAGCCACAGCTGGGAGAGGTGCCGGGCCCTGCGTGTGAACATCACGCTCACTCCGGGGGAGGGATAACGAGGGGTAATAGAACAAATCTGTGGAATCTGCCCTGATTTCCTGATCTACTACTGCCCACCCCTCTGCTTGCGAGCCCCTGTAATGCAGCACCAGGCGAACAGACGCCCCTGAGAAGTGGCTGGAATTCCAGTGCTGTCAGACCGCGCTCCTGAGAGTTTTTAATTACACTTGGTATTCTGCAGTTTTTAATGGAACACAGGTTTGTCCCTAACAGCAGGACACTCTAGTTTTGGGGTCCGGAGAGGGGAACAGGTTGGCATGAAAAGGATTTCTTAAACAGCAAAGGCACCACATGACAGCTTCGAAAAGGTGGATTTTTCCAAGCAACCTTTGCAGAATGCTGCCTAGAACTGCAAATTGATTGGATCCTCCAGTGGACATGGCTAAGGCAGGCCAGCAGACCTTGCTGCTCTGCAAAGGAGCTTTGCTTTTGCTGAATTCTCAAAAAGAGCCCACGAGGGTAACCGATGGCCAGCTGGAGCACTGTCCAGACCCAGGCACGCACTCTGTTGTCTCAGCTGAGCTCCCCAGGACCTGCCGTGGTGCAGCTTGTCTGAGCTGGGGAGGGAGCGTAGGCTTTGTAATTGATTTCCTAGAAAATTGTCTCTCCGGCTCCTGCATGTGGAGCGCGAGCTTGTGGCTTTCACAGCAACCTTCCCCTCTAATTATGTGGCATTTGGGGAGTCTTAATTATTCTCCAGGGCTGGAAGCACCTATTTAGCCAGGAGATGAGAGAGAGATGTTTCAGAGGAAATGAGGGGGTGTGAATGCTGCCCTTCCTCGCTCATCCCCCTACACTGTGCACGCAGCCAGTCACGCCTCCGGTGCAATCCCCTGCACCACTCATGCCCCTTCTCTCCCGAGAGCTCCCATGGCTCCTGCCGTGGGCGGGCTTCCTGGTGGGACACTGCATGGCTATCTGGTGTGGCCACAGCACCAATCACGCGAACCGGAGCCGGAGCCGGAGTAAGGCTGGGTTCTTCGGTTTACAACCGTTTGGGTGTAAGGAGGAGACGGGAGGTTCTGCTTGGAACCTTGCCAGTCCAGACCCACATCTCGGGTTTGTGCTTCTTAGGCCAGAAGAGACCACGGTGCTCTGACCTCCTGCAGAACACAGGTCACAAATCTTCCTTTAATTCAGCAATTCTCAGCCAGGGGTCCGGGGCCTTCTGGGGGTCCATGAGCAGGTTTCAGGGGGTCCGCCAAGCAGGGCTGGCATTAGACTCGCTGGGGCCCAGGGCAAAAAGCCAAAGCAGGGCGGCAGCCCAGGTCCAGAGCCCTGCCACCCAGGGCTGAAGCTGAAGCCTGAGCAACTCAGCTTTGCAGGGCCCCGTGGCATGGGGTCCCAGCCAACTGCCCTACATGCTACCCCCTGATGCTGACCCTGGCTTGTCTATGCAGAAAACCAGTTGTGGCACAGGTGGGCTGTGGAGTTTTTATAGCAGGTTGGGGGGGACAGACTCTGAAAAAGTTTGCGCCCCTCTGCTGTAAGTAATTC
This sequence comes from Eretmochelys imbricata, assembly GCF_965152235.1. Lineage (NCBI taxonomy): Eukaryota > Metazoa > Chordata > Testudines > Cheloniidae > Eretmochelys > Eretmochelys imbricata. The sequence continues at coordinate 15,106,771 of NC_135598.1, forward strand.
CTGCTGTGAGTCCCATTGCTGTGGGAGAACAAGAGCATCTCGTTTAGAAAAAAAACATTCTTGGCTTCCCAGAGAGCGCAGAGCTGTGAGCTAGGTGGCTGCCACCTGCCCTTCGCGCGAGGGAGCCTGGTCTGTGCCCGCCAGGGGTCAGCTCCCTGACAGCCCAGCCACACGCAGCACAAACCCTCTGCTGTCCCTCATTCAGGATACTGACAGACACGCTCCAGCCCAGCATCCTCCCTGCACCTGCTGCGGTGTCCATCCACCCCTCGTCCGCTGGACGCTCACACAATGACCAGACCTGCTGCTCCCAAAGGAACAGTTACACCTGAGTTTGCTAGTTCCATCTAGTCCCCAGCTCTGCTGAGCACACAGCACTTAGCTTTGTTTCTAGAGAAAGCAAGGATAAGATTATTTAAGAACATAAGAACGCCCCTACTGGGTCAGACCAAAGGTCCATCTAGCCGTGTCCTGTCTTCCGACTGTGGCCAATGCCAGGTGCCCCAGAGGGAGTGAACAGAACAGGGAATCATCAATTCCATCCCCTGTCGCCCATTCCCAGCCCTGGCAAACAGAGGCTAGGGACACCATCCCTGCCCAGCCTGGCTAATAGCCATTAATGGACCTATCCTCCATGAATTTATCTAGCTCTTTTTTGAACCCTGTTATGGTCTTGGCCTTCACAACATCCTCTGGCAAGGAGTTCCACGGGTTGACTGTGTGTTGTGTGAAAAAATACTTCCTTTTGTTTTAAACCTGCTGCCTATTAATTTCATTTGCAAAAAGAAAAGGAGTACTTGTGGCACCTTAGAGACTAACAAATTTATTTGAGCACAAGCTTTCGTGAGCTACAGCTCACTTCATCGGATGCATTCAGTGGAAAATACAGTATTTGAGCACAAGCTTTCATGAGCTACAGCTCACTTCATCGGATGCATTCAGTGGAAAATACAGTGGAGATCTCCACTGTATTTTCCACTGAATGCATCCGATGAAGTGAGCTGTAGCTCACGAAAGCTTGTGCTCAAATAAATTGGTTAGTCTCTAAGGTGCCACAAGTACTCCTTTTCTTTTTGCGAATACAGACTAACATGGCTGCTACTCTGAAAACATGGCTGCTACTCTGAAACCTGTAATTTCATTTGATGACCCCTAGTTCCTGTGTTATGAGAAGTAGTAAACAACACTTCCTTATCTACTTTCTCTACACCAGTCATGATTTTATAGACCTCAGTCATATCTCCTCTTAGCCGTGTCTTCCAAGCTGAAAAGTCCCAGTCTTATTTATTCTCTCCTCATACGGAAACCATTCCATACCCCTAATCATTTTTGTTGCCCTTTTCTGAACCTTTTCCAGTTCCAATAGATCTTTTTTGAGATGGGGCGACCACATCTGCACGCAGTATTCAAGATGTGGGCATACCATGGATTTATATAGAGGGAATATGATATTTTCTGTCCTATTATCTATCCCTTTCTTAATGATTCCCAACATTCCGTTTGCTTTTTTGACTGCCGCTGCACATTGAGTGGATGGTTTCAGAGAACAATCCACAATGACTCCAAGATCTCTTTCTTGAGTGGTAACGGCTAATTTAAACCCCATCATTGTATATGTATAGTTGGGATTATGTTTTCCAATGTGCATTACTTTGCATTTATCAACATTAAATTTCATCTGCCATTTTGTTGCCCAGTCATCCAGTTTTGAGAGATCCTTTTGTAGTTCTTTGCAGTCTGGTTGGGTCTTAACTATCTTTAGTAATTTTGTATCATCTGCAAATTTTGCCACCTCACTGTTTACCCCTTTTTCCAGATTGTTTATGAATATGTTGAATAGGACTGGTCCCAGAACAGACCCCTGGGGGACACCACTGTTGACCTCTCTCCATTCTGAAAACATTTATAACTACCCTTTGTTTCCTATCTTTTAATCAATCCATGAGAGGACCTTCCCTCTTACCCACGGCAGTTTACTTTGCGTAAGAGCCTTTGGTGAGGGACCCTGTCAAAGGCTTTATGAAAATCTAAGTATACTATATCCACTGGATCCCTTGGTCCACATGCTTGTTGACCCCCCTCAAAGAATTCTAGTAGATTGGTGAGGCATGATTTCCCTTTATTAAAACCATGTTGACTCTTCCTCAACAAATTATGTTCATCTATATGTCTGACAATATTGTTCTTTATTATAGTTTCAACCAGTTTGCCCGGTACTGAAGTCAGGCTTACAGGCCTGGGATCACCTCTGGAGCTCTTTTTAAAAATTAGCATCACATTAGCTACCCTCCAGTCATCTGGTAAAGAAGCTGATTTAAATGATAGTTTACAGACGACTGTTAGTAGTTCTGCAATTTCACATTTGAGTTTCTTCAGAACTCTTGGGTGAATACCATCTGGTCCTGGAGACTTACTGCTGTTTAATTTATCGATTTGTTCCAAAACCTCCTCTAATGATTTATCAATTTGTTCCAAAACTTCCTCAATCTGGGACAGTTCCTCAGATCTGTCACCTAAAAAGAATGGCTCAGGTTTGGGAATCTCCCTCACATCCTCAGCTGTGAAGACAGACGCAAAGAATTTATTTAGTTTCTCCGCAATGGCCTTATCGTCCTTGAGTGCTCCTTTAGCATCTCAATCGTCCAGTGGCCCCACTGGTTGTTTAGCAGGCTTCCTGCTTGTGATCTACTTAAAAAAAAATTGTTATTACTTTTTGAGTCTTTGGCTAGCTATTCCTCAGATTCTTCTTTTGGCCTTCCTACTTGTATTTTTACACTTCATTTGCCAGAGTTTATGCTCCTTTCTATTTTCCTCACTAGGATTTAACCTCCACTTTTTAAAGGATGACTTTTTGCCTCTCACTGCTTCTTTTACTTTGTTGTTTATCCACGGTGGCTCTTTTTTGCTTCTCTTACTGTGTTTTTTAATTTGGGGTATACAATTAAGTTGAGCCTCTATTATGGTGTCTTTAAAAAGTTTCCATGCAATTTCACAGAGGACAGAGACTCAAATGCTACTGAATCGAAACATTGGAAACCAAGGGTTACAGATCAATCAGCATCACCGCCTGCATCCTGGAGCCCTAACACTCTAAGTTCCTGCTCGCCCAAAGGCCTTTCCACAGCAGTTTTCAGCCAGGCTGGCGAGCCCCTCCTTTCATGAGCCCCAGCCGCTGACAACTCCTCCCCTGGGGGTTCATTTGCATCTAGGGTGACCAGATAGCAAATGTGAAATATCAGGACAGGGGGTGGGGGGTAATGGGAGCCTATATAAGAAAAAGACCTAAAAATCGGGACTGTCCCTATAAAATTGGGACATCTGGTCACCCTACTTGCATCTCAGATATTGTTCCCATTGAAGTGAGCTGTAGCTCACGAAAGCTTATGCTCAAATAAATTTATTAGTCTCTAAGGCGCCACAAGTCCTCCTTTTCTTTTTGCAGATACAGACTAACACAGCTGCTACTCTGAAACCTACTCCTAACCAGGATTTCACCATCTGTTTCTGTTTTTTCCCTGCAGCCCCTGCAATCTGTTGATTAGCATTTTGCTCTGTCTGTAAATGTCCGCCCAATGTGAACCATCCAACACTTAATTTGCACATAGCAGCCAGAGTGAGCTAAGCTTCTCTACCCCCTGCCTGACCACCGGGCCATGGGGATCACCGCTTGGTGAGGTGCCTTAACTTACAGATGTAGAGAACACAAATTTAGTATATATCCCTAACTCCACACATAGCTCTCCAGTGATTCTGATGACTGGTCTGACACAGGCTTTCATTGGAGACCTGCCATGGCATTCTTTGGTAAACTAGTATGTGGATCCCACACCCAGGGGATCCCTGCAGCCCTGATGCACCCTCTGCCAGTCAGCACAAAGTATAACTGCGTTCATAAAAGAATGAGATAAGTCAGGGGTCGGCAACCTTTCAGAAGTGGTGTGCCGCGTCTTCATTTATTCACTCTAATTTAAGGTTTCGCGGGCCAGTAATGCATTTTAACATTTTTAGAAGGTCTCTTTCTATAAATCTATAATATATAACTAAACTATTGTTGTATGTAAAGTTAATAAGGTTTTAAAAATGTTTAAAAAGCTTCATTTAAAATTAAATGAAAATGCAGAGCCCCCCGACCGGTGGCCAGGACCTGGGCCGTGTGAGTGCCACTGAAAATCATAGGTTGCCTCCCCTGATATAAGTTCACGGCTGATGGCTCATCCAATAGCTATTAACCAAGATGGTCAGGGATGCAATCCAGGCTCTGGGTGACCCTAAACCTCCGACTGCCAGAAGCTGGGACTGGACCACAGAGGATGGATCACCTGATAAATTGCCCTTTTCTGTTCATTCCCTCTGAAGCGTCTGGTACCTGCCCCTGTTGGAAGACAGGACACTGGGATAGATGGACCATTGGTCTGACCTAGTATGGCATCTCTTTTCCAGTTTCAGTCCAGATATGAATGAAATCTGGCAAGAACCAAGATAGTGGAAACCCAGCAAGAGCAATTGATCTTACAAAACTCTTCCAAATGGGCTGCACTATTCCAAATGGGCTGCAGTCGTGGGATAACAGCTCGAGAGATGATGGCACAGGGAAATCTGAACCTTGGACCGAACCAGAACCCCACCCAGGTCTCACCAGGGCCTCCTGCATCTCTCACCTTTCAGAGACGCTTGTCACGCAGTTTAAAAGTTGTCAGAAAGGCTCCAACCTGTTTCAGAAAAGCAGCAGAGAGGGGCAGAGGCACTCAGTATTTCAGCCCGGCTCTAGCTCAGCTACTCTGCTGCCAGCGTGAGCGGCTTTCTGAGACGGTTCCAAGTGTGGTCAGGTCACTCCAGAGCTGCTGGCAAACGGGCGGCACAGCACAGAGCTGACGCTGCAGTTTGGAATCGTTGGAGGGGCCCCTCACAGTACCTGCTTGGCGAAATTCCATGGTGCGCTAGCATGCTCCTCTTCCTACTCCCCAGCCCCAAGAGTCCTCAGAACTCAGAGACCGTCTCTTGGGGCCCTGACTACCTGTGCCCTAGCACTGCAGATCTTTGCTCCATTTTGCAAAGTCTGCCTGTTGCTTCAACAGGGAAAATCTCTGGACTGCTCAGTGTCTCAGGCCTACACAGATGGATCCTCCTGGGAAGCGGCCAATTCCTGCAGCCACTTAGTAATGCTGTAAGATTTTTCCCAGCACTGTATTCATCTCATTCAACAAGTCAGCAATTTTCTCCGTAATCACACAGTCCCTCTTTTGGAGCCTCACGAGCCCAGACATTGGAAGTTTTGGGAAGAACATTGTGAGTTAGGATCCAAAGTGCGGCGAGTGCTCTTGGCCGTCCATGGGCAGGGGCAGGGGGTCACTATCAGCGGCTGTTGTGCTGTGTTTGTGAGGTGGCTGATTCAGCTGGGACTCTCAAACTCATTTCACACGGGCTCTCAGTCCTGCTGTGGGCTGGCTTTGGAGCAGCCATGCAGAAGTGAACGCTTCTCTTTCCTGGGCCATTGCCATACCACGGATTAGCTGAGATTGGAACAGATTCTGCACCTTGTTGTGTTCTTGCCTTTTAATGAAGTTCACAAAGACCCAATGCAGATCGTGCCTTGTGTGCGCAAGCAGGATGCTGCATGCAGTATCAGGGACTCTCATGCATGACTGGGGGCAGGCACAGGAGTGTAATTAGCACTGACAGGCTCACTGCTCAAACTGTGACAGCACAACTATGTGGCATGCAACAGCCGACCCAGCGGTGAGCACTACCAGGCTGTTGTGTGCACAAGGGTAGAGGGGTGCTCTGTGCACCAGGGGAGACTCTGTGAGCACTACTGGGGTGCTAGGGCACTTGCTGTCTCTCTGCCAGCACCAGTGGGGAGTCTGCGTGCCTGGCTCCTATCCACTTGAAGGAAAGGAGATGCCCAGGGGTGTGGGGTGAAGAACATGCCAGGTCAGGTTGGAGAGCTATAAGCTGGTGCTTCCAGATTCCATGTATTTGGCGGCAAAATATTCCTTCAGGGGAAACTGAAATCTGCCTGATTGTTCCCAAAGCTATGTCGAAAGCTGAAGATACCAAGGCCATGGGAAGCTGGTGAATACAGAAAACCGACTGACAGCTGAGGGAGAAAGGGGCACGCACGGCCCCTGGGAGCTGAGGCATGGTGCATTCCAACTGAAAATAGGTCCTTGTTTTACTAGAGCAGGGGGGATGATGTAGAGAGGGCAGGTTCATCTGACGGTCAAACCAAACTGGTCCTGCAGGCCTCACACCCATCTCCCTGGCGGGCTCGGGTGGGAGGGTCAGACCTGCCTTGCTGCATTGCTGGAGCTCCAGCCAGTCCGATCCATTTCTGTCACCCGCGGTGCTGCCTTTCTCATTTCCCCCTCAGACGCTTCACTCTGCAAAGCACAGAGTCACTCAGCTTCAGGGGGGGAAATCAATCTCATCCTGAGCTGAACCAACCAGAAGGAGGCTTCGTCTGGGAATGGGCTGGGGCCAGTTTGGGGGTCAGAGTTGTGCCCCCAGCCTGATATTGTGACCCCCCCCACCGTCTGTTACCACCCCAGGGAGGGATCTTTAGCACAAGCTGTAGCCCTCATGCTTTTAGCTTTGGAGGTCCCAATTCAACCCCCGGGGGCAGCAGCCGCACGCTGCATCGGTACATTCTTGAAGGAGAACAGCAAAGAGCCATTTACGAACTAGCTAGAACTCTGGTTCAGAGGCCCAGCCAAGTGGGTGAGGGGACTCCGTGGTCCATGCGAGGAGCTGCGTGTTCCCTGACCGTTCCTGTTCGCAGAGCAATAGCGCCCTGCCATTTACAAACCAAAGAGCGAACTCCAGAGAGGGTCGCATGCGGTGCAGCAACAACAGGGGGCTCACCCCCTTAGCAAGACCCATGCCCCATTGCTGTGCACGCCATCCAGCCTGGGAGACCATGGGTCCTGTGCACGTACAGTCTGGATACACCCTGCGAGACAAGGAAGAGATAAATGAGTGATGTCTCCAACAGCCGGTTTGTCTTCCCTGGTGGCAGCTTCCTTCACAGTCTGAAAACAGGGAGTACAAGTACTTCAGACAGGAAGAAGACTCCTGTCTATTCAGGGATCACAAGCCCAGGCCCTGAACTCCTCAGCCCCTGCACCCTGCCGGTCCCAACTTCCTGCATTGGCTTCAGAGCCTTGTGCATAGGGAGTGCCATGGCCCTGCAGGAATTAACTTGTCTGGCTGGGTTCATCACATTCTAAACTCGTTTCACCAAGGGCAGGTGCCCCCACATGCCACCACACTGCACATTCCTCACCCCACCACTGAGCTAGGGCTGCTCCAAACCCCACACACAGTCTCAAGACCAGCCCCAGGCCCCCTGGCAGATCAGAGCGGGCACAGCTGGATGGGAGATGGGCAGCAGTGGTATGCTGGAGCCCAGCCTGGCCGGGGTGAGGAAAAGAGCGGGCCAGAAAAAATGTAGATGGAAAGTGGCTAATTTGTTGAAAAGGGAATTCCACCTCAGTCCCTGGAAAAATCATGGAGCAGGTCCTCAAAGAATCAATCCTGAAGTACTTGCATGAGAGGAAAGTGATCAGGAACAGCCAGCATGGATTCACCAAGGGAAGGTCATGCCTGACTAATCTAATCGCCTTCTATGATGAGATTACTGGTTCTGTGGATGAAGGGAAAGCAGTGGATGTATTGTTTCTTGACTTTAGCAAAGCTTTTGACATGGTCTCCCACAGTATTCTTGTCAGCAAGTTAAGGAAGTATGGGCTGGATGAATGCACTATAAGGTGGGTAGAAAGCTGGCTAGATTGTCGGGCTCAACGGGTAGTGATCAATGGCTCCATGTCTAGTTGGCAGCCGGTGTCAAGTGGAGTGCCCCAGGGGTCGGTCCTGGGGCCGGTTTTGTTCAATATCTTCATAAATGATCTGGAGGATGGTGTGGATTGCACTCTCAGCAAATTTGCGGACGATACTAAACTGGGAGGAGTGGTAGATACGCTGGAGGGGAGGGATAGGATACAGAAGGACCTAGACAAATTGGAGGATTGGGCCAAAAGAAATCTGATGAGGTTCAATAAGAATAAGTGCAGGGTCCTGCACTTAGGACGGAAGAATCCAATGCACCGCTACAGACTAGGGACCGAATGGCTAGGCAGCAGTTCTGCGGAAAAGGACCTAAGGGTGACAGTGGACGAGAAGCTGGATATGAGTCAGCAGTGTGCCCTTGTTGCCAAGAAGGCCAATGGCATTTTGGGATGTATAAGTAGGGGCATAGCGAGCAGATCGAGGGACGTGATCGTCCCCCTCTATTCGACATTGGTGAGGCCTCATCTGGAGTACTGTGTCCAGTTTTGGGCCCCACACTACAAGAAGGATGTGGATAAATTGGAGAGAGTCCAGCGAAGGGCAACAAAAATGATTAGGGGTCTAGAACACATGACTTATGAGGAGAGGCTGAGGGAGCTGGGATTGTTTAGCCTGCAGAAGAGAAGAATGAGGGGGGATTTGATAGCTGCTTTCAACTACCTGAAAGGGGGTTCCAAAGAGGATGGCTCTAGACTGTTCTCAATGGTAGCAGATGACAGAACGAGGAGTAATGGTCTCAAGTTGCAGTGGGGGAGGTTTAGATTGGATATTAGGAAAAACTTTTTCACTAAGAGGGTGGTGAAACACTGGAATGCGTTGCCTAGGGAGGTGGTGGAATCTCCTTCCTTGGAAGTTTTTAAGGTCAGGCTTGACAAAGCCCTGGCTGGGATGATTTAACTGGGAATTGGTCCTGCTTCGAGCAGGGGGTTGGACTAGATGACCTTCAGGGGTCCCTTCCAACCCTGATATTCTATGATTCTATGATTCCATGGGGCGGGGGGGGGGGAGGGTGTCGTTGAAAAACTGAAAACTAGAACATTTTAACTGTTCGGCAATCAATAAACCAGAAACATTTCAGCTGGCCGGGCAACACTGCTGGGTTTTACTGAAAACATTCAGCTAGTCGGCTGAAAATGTTTTCGATTTTGGTTGCTGAAAACGGAAGACAAAAAAGGGGGTTTGGTTTTGCAATGAAAACCTGACCATGGTGTCGGAAAAGGTCGATGAAAATGGAGAGGTTTGGACATTTTTGCAGGACAAAAAAAAACGAAAACAAGAAACAACCCAAACAGAACAAGAAAACGTTTCCCCTCCGGCTCTCGGAAGGAGCCAGACCGGTGTGTTCCCAGGCGATGGAAACTCCCCGACACAGCCGCAGAACAGGGACCAGCGGCAGGGAGCAACTAGCACAAGCTGATGCATAAAGGGAGCCACCTGAAGCCACATTTCGCTCCCTATAAACCTGGCCTCATTTCCGGTCTCACCCAAATCAATGGGAGCTGCAGGCCCCTGGGGGTGTAAACGTTGCTCCCTCTCCCCATAGCCGGGGGGGGGGGGTGTCAGGAGGGATAACGACGAACATGGGTTCCCGTTCCCCAGGCTGGGTCACCCTGGGCAGGGACCGCACAACCCTAGGTGTTGCCATGAATTAACACATTGGATGTATTTTGTTCCCTCTTTGACTGGAGCCAGCGGTTGCCAGGGTAACCCCTCCGCTGCCTCTCTCCCCTCGGAGGCCTGCTCTTGCGCAAGCCGGGCTGGTAAACACGGCAGACGCGGGGTCACCCTGGTTCACCGGCACAGCCCGAGCGGCCGCCTGCCCGCCCCTTTGAGAGGTCTCCAGTGTACGTGCATGTGCCCAGCCTCCCCCTGGCCAGCCCGGCTGGTCAAAGGGGCTGCCAGGGGCCAGGGTCTGTGCCTTGCCGACTTCAGTCGGGGGCATTAAGAGAGAGCCAGGCCGGCTGGACAGCACCGTAGAAATCCTGCTCCATCTCCTCACAGCTTCGCCAGCCCTGAGGGTTCTTAGGAGACAGGCCTAAAAATCATGGGTTTCAGAGTAACAGCCGTGTTAGTCTGTATTCGCAAAAAGAAAAGGAGTACTTGTGGCACCTTAGAGACTAACCAGTTTATTTGAGCATGAGCTTTCGTGAGCTACAGCTCACTTCATCGGATGCATACCGTGGAAACTGCAGAAGACATTATATACACACAGAGACCATGAAACAATACCTCCTCCCACCCCACTGTCCTGCTGGTAATAGCTTATCTAAAGTGATCATCAAGTTGGGCCATTTCCAGCACAAATCCAGGTTTTCTCACCCTCCACCCCCCTACACACAAACTCACTCTCCTGCTGGTAATAGCCCATCCAAAGTGACAACTCTCTTCACAATGTGCATGATAATCAAGGTGGGCCATTTCCTGCACAAATCCAGGTTCTCTCACCCCCTCATCCCCCTCCAAAAACCACACACACAAACTCACTCTCCTGCTGGTAATAGCTCATCCAAAGTGACCACTCTCCCTACAATGTGCATGGTAATCAAGGTGGGCCATGTCCAGCACAAATCCAGGCTCTCTCACACACCCCCTTTCCCCCCCGCTCCGGGGACGTGTGTCTGTGCGGATTTGATCTTATGCTTTTTCAGGAAGTTTCTTGAGCAAATGCTGTAGTTGCTTTTGGTAACTCTCAGTGGGATCATAGGGTAATGGCTTGTAGAAAGTGGTGTTGGAGAGCTGCCAAGCAGCCTCTTGTTCATATTCCGACCTATTCATGATGACAACAGCACCTCCTTTGTCAGCCTTTTTGATTATGATGTCAGAGTTGTTTCTGAGGCTGTGGATGGCATTGCGTTCCGCATGGCTAAGGTTATGGGGCAAGTGATTCTGCTTTTCCACAATTTCAGCCCGTGCACGTCGGCGGAAACACTCTATGTAGAAGTCCAGTCTGCTGTTTCGACCTTCAGGAGGAGTCCACCTAGAATCCTTCTTTTTGTAGTGTTGGTAGGGAGGCCTCTGTGGATTAGTATGTTGTTCAGAGGTATTTTGGAAATATTCCTTGAGTCGGAGACGTCGAAAATAGGATTCTAGGTCACCACAGAACTGTATCATGTTCGTGGGGGTGGAGGGGCAGAAGGAGAGGCCCCGAGATAGGACAGCTGCTTCTGCTGGGCTGAGAGTATAGTTGGATAGGTTAACAATATTGCTGGGTGGGTTGAGGGAACCATTGCTGTGGCCCCTTGTAGCATGTAGTAGTTTAGAAAGTTTAATGTCCTTTTTCTTTTGTAGAGAAGCAAAGTGTGCGTTGTAAATGGCTTGTCTAGTTTTAGTAAAATCCAGCCACGAGGACGTTTGTGTGGAAGGTTGGTTTTTTATGAGAGTATCCATTTTTGAGAGCTCATTCTTAATCTTTCCCTGTTTGCTGTAGAGGATGTTGATCAGGTGATTCCGCAGTTTCTTTGAGAGCGGGTGGCACAAGCTGTCAGCATAGTCTGTGGTATGTAGATTGTAATGGATTTTTTACCTTCAGTCCTTTTGGTACGATGTCCATCTGTTTGCATTTGGAGAGGAAGATGATGTCTGTCTGTATCTGTACAAGTTTTTTCATGCAGTTGATAGATTTCCACTCCATACGGCTAAATGCAGTGCCTTGCATAATGACAGGTTTCAGAGTAACAGCCGTGTTAGTCTGTGTGTGTCCCCGGGGCGGGGGGGGGGAAAGGGGGTGTGTGAGAGAGCCTGGATTTGTGCTGGACATGGCCCACCTTGATTACCATGCACATTGTAGGGAGAGTGGCCACTTTGGATGAGCTATTAGCAGCAGGAGAGTGAGTTTGTGTGTGTATGGGGGTGGGGGGGTGAGAAAACCTGGATTTGTGCTGGAAATGGCCCACCTTGATTATCATGCACATTGTAGGGAGAGTGGTCACTTTGGATGAGCTATTACCAGCAGGAGAGTGAGTTTGTGTGTGTGGTTTTTGGAGGGGGATGAGGGGGTGAGAGAACCTGGATTTGTGCAGGAAATGGCCCACCTTGATTATCATGCACATTGTGAAGAGAGTTGTCACTTTGGATGGGCTATTACCAGCAGGAGAGTGAGTTTGTGTGTAGGGGGGTGGAGGGTGAGAAAAGTTGGATTTGTGCTGGAAATGGCCCAACTTGATGATCACTTTAGATAAGCTATTACCAGCAGGACAGTGGGGTGGGAGGAGGTATTGTTTCATGATCTCTGTGTGTATATAATATCTGCTGCAGTTTCCACGGTATGTATCCGATGAAGTGAGCTGTAGCTCACGAAAGCTCATGCTCAAATAAATTGGTTAGTCTCTAAGGTGCCACAAGTACTCCTTTTCTTTTTGCTAAAAATCATGAGATTTTTAAAAGAAGAATCAGCGGGAGGTTCCCTGTCTTTGCCTTCTGGCACCTGAGCTCGGGCAGCTCGCCCTCTGCACCCAGGAGGGCGAGACGCTCACTTAGGTCATCGCTCCCTTCCAGGAGCTGCGGCTTTGCCACTCTTTCAGAGTCAGGCAAGTACAAATACACCCCGGTCCCCTCACTGCCCGTGTCAGTCATTGAAAACAGAAACGCAGCAGGAGGGGGGGAAGTACGAAAGACCAGACAAACCAGAGAGCGGGGCACAGCATCCCAGGCCAGCAGGGACCAGGGCAGGTGCTGTCGGCGTGCGAGGGCTCAGCTTCACAAGGCCTTTCAGCACCAAGCCATTGAGCAAGAGCCAGGCTTTGCCACCCATGCCCATGTGGAGTCATGTCCTAGGCCTTGTCTGCACGGGGCTGCCAACCTGGCAGAGCTGAAATCTGACTGTGGACAAGACACTACATGCAGTCCCTTTGATTTAGATGGATGAGGAGAATATCCAGGGCTAGAATAGTTAAGATATCAAACATTTTGAAAGGGATATTAAACCTCATGTGTGGTGCTCCCCAGGCGTTCCCAGGGCTGTGAGGCACCTGCCCTCAATGTGAGACAGTCTCGTCTGCATCTGCCAGGGGTCAGTTTCCTGAACCCGCCAGACCTTGGCAGCACCAGCTCCACCTGGCCGGCCCTGCAGGCCTCACTCTCCAGGCACAGATTAGCGGTAGGCACACACCAACCTCCGAGCGTCCCTCTGGAGCGCCCAGCCCGTTCCACTGAGCACTCACAGAGCTCTCCCAAGGGACCAGAACGCCCCCGCGTGCTGGACTCAATCAGGATCACCACTCCGCTTACCACACACACAGCACTTAGAGAACCTATTGTCAGTACATAGCCCCAGCTCTTCACACACTGTCCGTCCATACCCCTCACCATGATCCTGATGGCCGGTGACACAGGCTTTCATTAGAGACCTTACATGACACTCTCTGGTGAAATGGCCTAACTTCATTATCATGCACATTGTGTAAAGAGTTGTCACTTTGGATGGGCTATCACCAGCAGGAGAGTGAATTTGTGTGGGGGGGTGGAGGGTGAGAAAACCTGGATTTGTGCTGGAAATGGCCTAACCTGATGCTCACTTTAGATAAGCTATTACCAGCAGGACAGTGGGGTGGGAGGAGGTATTGTTTCATATTCTCTGTGTATATATAAAGTCTGCTGCAGTTTCCACGGTATGCATCTGATGAAGTGAGCTGTAGCTCACGAAAGCTCATGCTCAAATAAATTGGTTAGTCTCTAAGGTGCCACAAGGACTCCTTTTCTTTCTGGTGAACTAGTTTGCGGATACCAGACCCAGGGGATCCCCGCCACATTTATGTACCCCTGTTCTCTCAGCCAGGCGGTACCAAGAGATCCCTGGGTCACATCAGTCTTCAAAGTCTAAATCAACCTCTATCAGAGATCAAGACTAGACCTAATGTGGAGGTCAGATTACCCCACACCTGCTGTTGCAGGATCTGATACCTTCCTCTGAAATATCTGGCGATGGCCATGGTCAGAGATGAAAAGCTGGACTCACTGGGCCTGGCAGTTCCTAAGTCCAATGCTTTCTCGGGTATCTCTCTGCGGCATAAGCGTGCACGAGCCCCAGGTGCGGTGTGCTGCAGGGGCGAGTAACCCAGCAGCTCTTTGCTACTGGTAAGAGAGGAAGGATTAAGAGAAAAGGCTCCAGATCAAACTTAGGGGAACAAAAATAACACAAGTGCATGAGGAGTAATTGAAAATGAATTTCCTAGCCTGGGTGAAACCTCAACCCAGCATCAGCTTGGCTCATTAGAAAAAGGACCGGTCCAAAATAAACACCTTGTGTCAACAGCACTCAGTGTATCTGGATTAAGGAAGGAGGGTGGACAATGCATGGGGCTCCAGCAGACAGACAGCAAACAAGCACATGGTGCTGCTTCCCAGGCCTTGTGCTGAAGGACACAGAGAAACACACAACACACCTCTTGTGAGGAATGAGCAGGACAGACTCGCAATAGAGTGAGCTAGCTGGCGGAGCAGGGAGGACTGGACTCCTGGGTTCCATTCCCAATCCCAACTCCTTCCCTGCGGGACCCTGAAGAAGTAATTTCAACTCTGTCTGTGTCTCCGTTTTCCTGTCTGCCAAATAGTCGCCACACTGACTTATTTCCCTGGGTGATCCTAGGAAAAGTTCTTTGAGCAAAGCATCACCTGAAGTAGGTGATAACGCTGGGGGTTAGAGTCAGGCTGACAGAGAGATCTTTGTCCTTTCTCAACCAACCTGTTCCCCTGCCTCTTCCTCCAATCCCACCACAGACACACGCAAGGTCTGATTTGCAAAGGCTCAGCGTGCTGTGGAAACCCATTCCACCCACCCTCACCCATTTGCTGTGGGAGGGCAATTCTTTCTGGGGTCACCTTTAAAAACAAAGCCACATGGGCTTGCAGCTGTGGGCTTGTCCCTCTGGGGTGAAGAACCTGCTTTCAGCATGCAGCAGCCTATTTGAGACAGGACACCTCTCACCTGTCTCCTTAGGAGTGATGCACTTTGTATTGTCATATCCCCCCACAGTGAGTGAGAAATTACACCGAATGCTCCACCTTCTCACCAAGAGTGGCTGTGCTGGTGTAAACAATCCCCACAAGCTGCAGAGCAGGAAGAATCCAGCTTGGAGTCTTAGGGCTGCACCAGTTTAACTAAAGGTGTGATTTTTAAACCAAGCTGGCTACATCAGTGCCAGATCCCTGTGTGGACATGACTAATTCAACTTCAACCAGGTGTACGCCAATTTATCATGTGACAGTAAAAGTTAGCTTCTGTCAATAACTTGACTGGCCCAGGCTAAATCCAGTATAACTAGTTCTAAGCTGATATAAGTGTGTCTACACAGGGTTTGCACCAGTTGCATTAAACTGGTTATTAAATTGATGTTGGATAAATTGGTACAACTTGTGTGCAGACAAGTCCTAGCCCAGTGAGTGGGATTCCATCTCTTCTCCAGCTTGCGGCCCAAACAACAGATGGAAGAAGTTCACTCCATGCCTCAACCATGTTCGCAGCTGGCCCTGCAGAAATGGCTCAAGCGCATGACCTCCGGGAGAGGGCAGAGGATTCTGGGCATTTGACCCACAACTCCTACAATTCCCTACCAGCATGACTGGCCCGAAAGGGCCCCGCTGCTGGCAGTGAGGGCAGGGTGGGGGCAAGCTGTGGGGGAGCAGGAAGAGTGGAGGAGACATTTGGGGTGGCTGAGGGGGCACCAGGGGCAGGAGGATGGGGCATGGGGGAGATGAGAGGGACTGGGGGAGATGGGGAAGCAGGAACCGGGGAATGTGGGGAGGTGGGGGCAGGTAGCAGGGGAAGCTAATGGGGGCTGGGGGCAGGGCCAATGGGGGGTGCCCGGGTCCAGGAGGGAGGCTCCGAGGGGGGGCGGTCCGGGGCTCGGGTCCCCGCACCGGGCGCTGCGCTCGGCTCGGGCGGTGCCAGGGAAGGGACTGGCGGGGGCGGTGCAGGCAGCAGCCGGAGGGGGCAGAGCCGGCCCCGGAGCAGAGTCGGGAGCAGCTGCCACAGCCGGAGGTAGGAGGGGGCCAGGCCGGGGCCCCTGCTGCGGGGCTCGTGGGGAGCAAAGTAAGTGGCCTCGGCCCCCCGAAAGGGCCCAGCCTGGCCCTCGGGCCCCATCGCCCAGCAGCTGCTGCTGGGGATCCGCGGGTGGAGTGCAGGCAGTTTGAAAAGCCAGGACCTGCTCCAGCGCCTGGCCCGGTTCGGCCGGAGAGGAAGCCGAGCCGGCACCTGCAGAATGATCCCCGAGTGGCACGAGCCCCCTTGGGGCGCTGCCTGCTCCCCCTTCCCTGAGCCTCTGGGCTGGGCGCAGCTGCCCGCCCTGGGGACGGGGCCCCTGGGTGTGAACTAAGGGGGCAGGGCCCTGAGAGGTGCTGGGGCAGCAGAAGCTGTGGCTGATTGACGATCAGGCAGAGGAGGATCTTTGGCAGGGATCTGTCGGCTGCCCCTCGCTCTGTCCATGCCAGGCCCAGGGCCTAAGGGTGGTGCCCTGAGCGGTACGCAGCCCTAGGACCGGTGTGAAATAGGGTGAAGCCCTCAGTGCAGACAGGGACTGCCAGTGGCCACGGGGAACTACAGCCAGCCCCCGTGACACTGAACAACACTTTCCCCCTGGCCCTGTTTCCACTGGTAGAGAAGGGGTGGGGTTCCAGGTGTTAGCGAACAGTCCTGGGGTTAACTTCTGCCAGCTGACGGACACGTGTCAAAACACAGGCTGCCCCTGGACAGGAGGGTTTTTTAAACCCGTTAACCTGTGTGAGCTGGCACATCTTTAAGAAGACCACAGCCGGTTTCCGGGTGAAGATGGGTCACAGCACAGTTAACATGAGTTCTAACAGGATGGAGTTTGCCAGTGTAGACGAGCTCTGGAAGGGGCAATAGAAGCGCAGTGCAGGAGCACCTTTGTAAGGCTGGGATCTCACTTCACCTCTGTGTCAGCACCGTACCAAGCCCTGGGCGCTGTAATGCAATTGTGCAGCACTGGGTTGGCTGCCCCTTACAGGGCTCTGACCCGCATTGCTTGTTGTGTAACTTGTCACTGTTGTTTACAGCCGGCAGCAATCATTCCCGGCACTGCCGGGGGAGCAGAGCCAAAGCAGCTTGGGGACTCAGGGGCCACGATACACTTAAACTCCATCCTGTTCCGTATTTGCGTCTCTCCCTCCTGTTTTATAAACTCCCTTGGCTTGTGCTGACTCTGACACACCCCCTGCTCAGACACTGAAAGCCACAGTCACAGGTGGTCAGACCTGGAACGCCACAAATGTTTTTCCTTGGGAAATCTGGTGCCAGATTCAGAATCAATCCTGATAATCAAGGAACACATTTATAATCAAGGTGAATTAACTCTGGGGGTTGGAGTGGACCACACGCTAAACATGAGTCAACAGTGTCACCCTGTTGCCAAAAAAAAAAAGGAAACAACATTCTGGGATGTGTTAGCAGGAGTGTTGTCAGCAAGACACGAGAAGGAATTCCTGTGCTCTACTCCGTGCTGAATCGGCCTCAACCGCAGTATCGTGGCCAGTTCTGGGCGCCACATTTCAGGAAAGTTGTGGACAAATTGGAGAGAATCCAGAGAAGAGAGACAAAAATTATTTAAAGTCTAGAAAACATGACCTATAAGGGAAGATTGAAAAAACAGGGTTTGTTTAGTCTGGAGAAGAGAAGACAGAGGGACATGATAACAGTTTTCAAGTACATAAAAGGTTGTTACAAGGAGGAGGGAGAAGAATTGTTCTTCTTTATCTCTGAGGGTAGGACAAGAAGCAATGGGCTTAAATTGCAGCAAGGGCGGTTTAGGTTGGCCATTAGGAAAAACTTCCTGTCAGGGTGGTTAAGCACTGGGATAAATTGCCCAGGAAGGTTGTGGAACCTCCACTGTTGGAGATTTTTAAGAGCAGGTTAGACAAACACCTCTCAGGGACGGTCTAGATCCGGGTGGTCAAACTTACTGACTCTCTAAGCCACATAGGACAATCTTCAGAAGTTCAAGAGCCGGTGCGTGCCTGCCGGGGCTCGGGGCTTCATCCTTGTGGGAGGCGCCTGCCAGTGCCAATCCCCTATCACACCACCCTGCTGCAAGGCAAAGGTCCTGAGCTCCCCCTGTGCCCCTAAGTCTGGTAGGTGGAGAATGGGGGGGGGGAGAATGGAGGGGGTTCCCATGAGCCGCACTTTAACTGTAGAAGAGCCACATGTGGCTTGCGAGCCATGGTTTGGCCACTGCCGGTTTAGATAATACTTAGTCTTGCCGTGAGTGCAGGGGACTGGACTAGAGACCTCTCGCGGTCCCTTCCAGTCCGACGAGTCTATTCTTCCCAGCTTGGAAATAACACTGTCTCTGGACACAGAGTGGGCGGGCAGAGAGCCTTAGGTTGCGAGTGTTTATTCCCAGTCTGTGTACGGCAGGTCCAGCTCAGTACACGGCTCCGCTGTCAGGGGCCTGGTAGAAGGAACTGAAGCTTTTGGGTAGATGGACCCTCTTCACTGTGTGGACCATGCCTGCACAGGCTTCTAGCTGCTCAAAGCAACACAAAGAGGTTGTGTAACCTTTCGTTCCCCACATTTTGACCCTGATCCTGCAACCAGACTCTTCTGCCTGTGGGGATTCAAGGCTTGTCTACACACAGCATTGCACCAGACTAAGCTGTGACTTTAACCTGGTTTAGACCTATGCCAAAAGACTGAGCGGAGACTCTTGGGGCTTGTGTTCAGAGCCTCTGTTACCATTGCCTTGGGAACTCTCTCCCTGCACTCCCAGACTGACCCTAACAGCCAGAAGGGGGGTTAAAACCAAACTATGCAGAAACATTCTGGAGCACAAAGCACAGCAGAGACATTCAGAAATTTGCGACTATTTTTCCAGCTAGAAAAGCCAAATCCCACAAATCTCCCCTCTTCTGTAATAACCACAGGGAATTAGGGCAACAATATTAATGCTAAATAACCCCGCTCATTCCTCCCGTGGGCTTCCCAGTTCCTCCCACCTACTCCGTGTCCATCTGGCTTACTGGCAAGCTGCTTTGGGCAAGCACTCCATCTGTATTGGGCATCTTGTGCAACACTGAGCCCAGTGATGTGCTGATTACAACTTACAAATATAGTGCAGATACCGGCTGAAGGGGGTAAGGGGCCCTTGTGTCAGGAAGCTGCCCCTGGCTGTAACAGGGTGATCTCCTCACAGGTCTTTGGGGTGTGGCCTGTGCCACCTCCGAGGAGAAGAACGTCCTGGGACAGACTGGGTCTGTCTGTCTACACTCCAGTGCTTCTGATTATGACTGGGCAGTAGGGTGGTTTTGTGCAAGGCAGTGGCAGGCAGACTGAGCGGGCTTGGTCTGAGCGTCTCCATTCCTGACCTCTGTCACGTCAGAGACCTCGCTGGGCCCTGCTTCACTAGCATACGAAAGGGGGGCGGGGGTCGATGAAATAGGTGAATGTCGTTTTATGAGCATTAGCACTTTGGGCACAGGGATGACTGCAATCGCTTGTGCTCTCCAGCTGAGCACGAAGCCTCTGTTGTTTTTACGGTGGGGGGGAGGGGGGGGAATGAGATTGGAGTGTTTCATCCTAGCAGAACTCAGCCTGCCTCCTCTAAACGCTGGCCATTGAAGGGCTCGGCTTCGCGGGTCAGAGCTCTGAGCAGCAAACGGCAAAGCTACCGTTCCCTTTCAGTAGAACAGGCGTAGAGGAGTATTTTGTTTACAAAAAATCCCAAACGTGCCAGCGTTGCCGAGGGGCTGGGAGCAAGGGGCTTTGGCAAAGATGGGGGGAGCCGGGGGAAGAGCCCAGGGACAGGATAGCAGGGGGCTCTCGGGGCTGAGGGCAGCTGCAGCGTTTCCCTACATCAGCTGTGTAGAGGCATGGTATAGGGCAGTAAAGGGAAGCTCGCCAGGCTGCCGTGCCTGGTCCCGGGACAGAGAGCGGGCTCAGGCTCCAGCACGGAGCTGAACGACCCTAGTTTGTTTGAGGTTGGGCTGGTGCCGCTGCTCCTTTAGTTTTCCACCAGCCTCTTGGTCTCCTTTCACTACAAGGGACGGCTCAGGCGGTGAATGCTCCGCGGTTGTGTTGGTTTGTACCTGGGGTATCCCTGGTAACAGGAGAGTGCGCCGTGCATGCAGACAGGGGAGATCACGCTGTCATGGAGAGCCTAGCACTCAGATTTCTATGAAGCAGGCCGATTGTAGGCACAGTTCATTTAACACCTTCCCCCAGTGCCAATGGTTTAATCAGGTTACAAGTCCGGTCTCTGCCCGGACCGCCTAGGACAGCCCTGATGACTCATCCTGATGGGGGTGAGTCACCCCACGACTGCCCGGCCTGGGAGCAGCTGCTGGGGGTGGGTTTTGGAGGCAGGGCCGGCGCTCATAAGTTCGTAGCTTCCCAGGCCAGAAGGGCCCCCCTGCATAGCCCAGAGACCTGCCCCACAATAGTTGCTAGAGAAACTTGTGCCAGCAGCCCTCCCTTGCGCTGGCAAACAGAAGTGGAGGATGCAGGTGGCTGGCGGGGGATGTTGTGACGAAGTGGGACTGTTCTTAATGTTTCCTCTGAATCGTGTGGGGGGGCCTCAGCTTCCCCTAGGCAGTTCTTAAGTATCTAGGTGGGGGGATAAGGGTGTATGATCGTTGCAGAGCCCTAGAGGGCAGGTATGTGCCAGGGTCTGGACACAGACAATGGCCGACACCCTGTTTCCTGGCCACTGATGGCTGGGCCCTTCCCCCCTGCAAGGTGAGAGCTAAAGGGTTGGAGAACAAAGGAATCAGGTGACCTCCTGGCCCGGGAAAGGGACAAAGCCCACAGCAGGGTGGGCTGGAGAGAGTTTCAGTTTGGGCTGGCTGGGGATGTGGTGTGAAGTGCAGATGTGGTTGTCTAGCCCACTGCCCCCAAAAATGGCCCCAGCTGAGGGGTCCTGTTCTCTTCACCTACAAACTCTGTGTTAGACCATGTTCCTGTCGTCTAATGAACCTCTGTTTTACTGGCTGGCTGAGAGTCACGTCTGACTGCGGAGTGGTGGGGCAGGACCCTCTGGCTTCCCGGGACCCCGCCTGGACAGACAGCACGGGGGGAGCCCGCTCACAGCGTTACCTGCCTTTTCAGAGAGAAATGGGGGCTGAGCCGCAGGCTTCTCTCAGAGGAGAGTTCTCACCCCCCCCCCCTTCTGGGCAGCCAGGCTCGGTGTCATTGTGGCTGAGCGGGAATCCCCTGCCACAAGCCCCGCTCCTCAGGGGAAGTCCAGGCTGACTCAGAGGGGGGGTGGGGTTGGGGGTGAGTGGTGTCTCTGTTAGGCGGTACCGTAATTCCAAGCAGGAGGCCGCAGTACTAGGCCCTGTAGACACAAGGCTCAGCTGCTGCCCTGGACTCTCCTCTCTTTCTTCATCCCTCCATTCCCTTCTTCGCTTCTCACTGCCAGGTGTCAACAGCTGCACAGGCAGCCTGGGCACCTCAGCGTGACCCAGTCTGAGAGTCTTTGTTGTTTCATTACCCACCTCAAGTGGATTCTGTGCCCGGCGGGTGCCCTCGCACAGGGACTTTTCTACCCAAGCAGCGCCGACCTGTACTCTGGGGGTTCTTCTTAGCTGCTGGGCTGCCAGGCTGATGCAGATTCTATAAAAGGATCCCTTCACTGCAGGGCATTTCAGAAGTAACATCAATGCACCCCTAAAAAATGCAGCCAGCTCTGGGGAGGGGACAGCAGCCAGGAAGACAGCAGACCGCTGAACAGAGGTGGGGAGAAAGGCACTTTGATCCAGGCAGCTGTACCCAACCCCTCCATTCTCCCAAGGAGGGTGGCGGAGTCCAGTGTCCATTTGGAGAAGATTTAAGGGGTGTTGTTTTATATTTCAGCTGGAAAGGCAGTCTGGTACCTGGAACTGGCTCCCTCGGCCTTTGAGAGGTGAGGGGCTGGGTCTGTCCTATCACGCTTCAAACTGCTTGTCTGAAAGGTAGAGAACGGAGGTTCCAGTCCAGGAATTTCAAACCTGGTGCCTAGCCCCCTAAGCCATCCCCTGCTGCTGGGATACTTTTCTTTTCACTCGGCTGCGAGCTGTGCTACCAGGAGTGGAGAGCAGCCCTTTCTTATGACTCAAGGTATGTCGTGGCACCTTAGAGACTAACCAATTTATTTGAGCATAAGCTACAGCTCACGAAAGCTTCTGCTCAAACTGGTTAGTCTCTAAGGTGCCACAAGTCCTCCTTTTTTCTTTTTGTGAACACAGACTAACACGGCTGCTACTCTGAAACCTGTCAAAGTATCTTGTAGCCCTGCCAGCCCGCTAAGCAGAAATGCCAGGCATTAGAGAATTAACTGCCCAGCCTTGAGCTGACTCATGCTGCAATAACCACAGTACCCAGTAACCAAGGTAGCCGCGATGCAGGGACACCCCTGAGTGCCCGTCTCCTAAGAGTGGTTTGAATGCTCTCACCGGAGCATGCCTTGTAACCTGATCCCCCAACCCTCTAATGCAGCCCAGATGTCACAGGTGAAGTGCTGTGCAGGAGGAAGAGAGAGCTAAGGAGCCAGCCTATCTTCGTTATCTGTACAATCCCTGACAGGAGCGGAGCCAGAAATCACAGCTTGTAAAATAAACAGACGCCTACATCCAAGCTGATGTTCACCGAGCGTGGGAATATTCTTGAGAAGGAATTTGCAACCTGAGTCCCCAACTGGCATTCGTTTGTGAGTCCGGGATCTTACCCTAGTGCTGTGTTCCAGGGCACACGCGGGATCTGCGGTGCGCTGAGCAGCCCTGGTTAAGGCAGACATCCTGCCTATGCCAGGGACAGCCTGAGCCGAACATGAAGTCTTGGCAGGACATGGCTCGGTGGCAGAGTTGCTCCTAGTTCTAGTTGACAGGTAAGTCCAGTAACATGGTACTGCTCCCTACCAGTGTGTCAGATGGCAAGGCAGAGTGCAGCCAGTGAGTCCAGTGGGCAGAAGCTACCATTAACGTGAATTGCTGGACTAGGCTTCTACAGGTCCCTACCCTGCCAGGGGCTGAGTACCTAACCCTGTTTGATTTAGGAAAGGTGCAGGAGATTTGTGCCGAGGAGCAGGACCTGGGTTCTCTGCTCCAGGACTGGGCGATGCACTAGAGAATCCAGACCTGCCAACTCCCCTGCTTGCCCCATGAGGCGACTGCTCCTCAAGGCCATTGAGAGAAGGGAAGTGACTGGATGGGATGGAGCTGGCTGAGCCGAGGCGGCGCCCCCAGCTCCGAGTACCTGCCCTGGGGAATCCCGTCTGAGCAGGGAAAGCCCCTGGGCTGTGACAGAGCCTGTACACTGGTGGGTCCCTGCTTTGTGCCTCATTGGCTCCAGCTGGTCAAGGCCCTGTTGCCCCCCAGAGCAAGGGGAATTGGGCCTTGTAGCCCCAGGCGCTGCAGGGGCCGTTATTAACGCGCCACCAAGGCCTGTCTAATCCACATCTGGGTTTAGCCACGACGGGGGTGCTGGCATTAATAGCAGAGATTAGGCTTCCCCAGGGCTTGCTAAACTGCCCGATCACATCCTCCCAGCCGGATTACTGCCTACAGAGCTGCTCCTGCATAGGGGCTCTAGGAACTGCTGCGATACCCCAGCCAAGCCCCCGGCAGTTCTTCTTCCTGGGACGACTCCATGCATCTTCTTCCCACAGCTCCTGCCCCAGGAGAGATAGGAACCCCCTGGAGCAGCACGTCCTTCTCCCAAGAGTCCAAGGAGACATGCTGCTCCCGTGCAGAGAGGTGCATGGATCAAGCGTCTAGAAACCTGCCCACCCTTCCCCTTCTCTTCATAAGGGGGCTGGGGGGGGGGGAGGGGGAGGGAAACCAGCCCGGAGCAGAATTAGCCTGTAGCAACAGCACACAGTGCTGGCCTCCCAGACGGGAATGCGAGGCAACCTCCCAGCTTGGGAAATTGGCCCAATCCTATGTTGGTTGCTCTGTGGCAGTGGTGGGCAACCTGCAGCCAGCGCCGCTTCCCACAGCTCCCATCGGCTGGGAGCAGTGAATCGTGGCCACTGGGAGCTGCGGGCGGCCATGCCTGCGGATGGTCAATGTAAACCAACTGTCTAGAGGGCCGCCAGCAGATTACCCGGATGGACCACAGATTGCCATCCTGCAGAGCAGCGGTGGGCAAAGCTTTCCAGCTTTCTCACCGAAGAGATCAGCAAGCGAAGGGAGCCTTCTGTAATTGGAAGGGAAGATAATCAAATGTTGCAGAGAAGCCAAGATTGTGCCTTTCCCAGAGTAGATTGCAGTGAGTCGCTCTGTGTTTGGAACAGAGTTGTGTGAGGAAAAGAAACTTTCTTGGAATTCTTCCTGAGAGTTTTATAACCCTCTGCAGTAGTCAAGGGTGGATGGGGAGTGGGGCTGGTCCCTGGTACACTCTGCAGGGGTGAATGTAGCAGAAACTTGCAGATGGTCACAGGGCAGAAATTCAGTTACTCCCTATTTTGGATCTATCAATCTTTTCCTAGGTTCCTCAGCCAGGAGGGGCCATTGTGATCCTCTAGTCTGACCTCCTGTGACACATGCCAGAGACCTGGCCCCAAATCATTCCTAGAGCAGATCTTGTTTGCAAGTGACTTGCAGCCATACCATGCCATTAGCAACTTTCACCCCAGGATCTCAGGAAGCAGTTACTCAAGCCTCCCAGCATTGCAGTGCGCCAGGCAAGTCCTCGGGATAAACTGAGACAGAGAGGCCAAGTAACTTGCCCATTAATGTCCAAGGCAGAGCCAGGAAGAAAACCCAGGTGCCCTGACTCCTCGTTCCCAAACACGACTCCTTTTCCTCCATACCTGTACTGACCTAGCCCCCTGCTGCTTGCCTGCTCCCTGTGTAACAGCCTTCTGCTGTGGGCTCCAAGCACTTTAAAAAGGAAAGGAAAGTCAGTAATTGAAGTAAACAGAAGCTGAAGCCTCCCCCTCCCTGGGTGGTCCATGCCCCTCCCTCTGCCCATAGCTCAGCACTGGGGGCAGCTGCTTGGGACCTGCAGGCAGAAGCAATTGCTGAGACAGCCCCTGGTTAAAATGAAGGGTGCTCCTCAGGCCTGGCTGTGTAGCTGCTGCATCTATTTGCGGTGGCCAGTGGCGACCCTGCGTATTTCTGGGAGGCGTCGACTGCCCCGTGCTAGCTAGGCAGCACTTCAATTGATCTTGCGGCTTTTCCTTTTATCCCCAGGGGTCTGCCCTCCGAGGCACAGCTCTCACGTGAGCATCTGAGCAGCTTAGCTGTATTTGGAAATCCCTAATCCGCGGGGGATTTTGATTCACGCTCTCTGACCAGCCCCTTCCTTGCTGGGCAGCTGGTGCCGTGTCTCTCCCCGCTGCTGGGGGCCTGCTGCAGAGGGGTGCCCACCAGGGCAGCTCCCGCCCCTCGGGAAGGAGGAAGTCTGCTCTAGTGACCTACTTTTCTAGCTGCAACAGACTGCTAAGCAGCAGAGACCCAGCCCAAGGCTGCCTGCTCCTCGCTCTGGGCTGGCTGGCTTGCTCCCTGGCGCTGCTTCGCAGGACAACGTGTGCTGTGTGTGTGGGTGGGTGGGGACAGAGATCCCTGCAACTCCCTCCTTCGGGCAGGCCCCTGGCTGGTTGGGTGCTTTAGAGACCAAGCCGCTCCTAAAGGTGGAGAGAACCCATCCCACTGGGGGAAACGCCCATGACTGTGCCATCTTCATGAGACAGGCAGCTACTGGGGTTGGAAGGGGCATGCGGTCTCTACCCCGCCTCGCTTCAGGGGAGTTACGGCTCGTTACCACAGACCCAGGAGCTTCCAGGTATGAGCCCCTCCCTCCAGCCCCATGGACATCTGCAGGCGCCTCTCTTGCTTTCGTGCACATCCCAGCTGGAGCGGATTTCCAGCTCGGGTGGACATACTCCCACTCACGCAGATTGAGCCAGCGTGCTGCGAACAGCAGGGTATCCTCAGCGGGAGGGGCACACTGCCTGCCCGGAGTACAATCCCTTGCCGCCTGCGTGGGCGGCTGGTGTGTGCTGCGCGGCTGTTCTTAGCATGCTAGCTCTCACCAGAGAGAGTGTAGGTAAGTCTCCCCTCCAGCAGGTGTGTAGAGTACCCATCATTGCCGGCAAAGGGCTGGGAGCCCAGAGCTTGTGGGTTCCAATCCTGCCTCCAACACAGATTTGTTCCACAGCCTTGGGCAAGTCACTTAGTGCCTGCCTCCATCTCCCTCCGTCAGAGGGGGAGAACGGACCCTGCTGGCAGAGGGATTGCAGTTACTCAGCCTGCGATTGTGAGGCACGGGCCGACGGAGAGGACGTGGGGATCTCAATGCCACACACGGCTGAGCCCACGTCACATCCCGTTCACATTAAAGCCAGAACTATAAATCAGGATTAGCCAAAAGCGCCATTTTCCAGCTGGTTTCCTTTTGTTCCGTCCTCCCAGACAGTAAAACTATAAATAACTCTTGGGCAAGGAGCACAGATGTAATGTGACCCTCTGACACTTGTGTGCTGCCGGCCCCACGCGGCCTGGAGCTGGCGCTCCCAGTGAGCGTGGCTGGATCTGCGCACTCGCGGCCGCGGCAGGGAGGAAGCTGCCAGGAGCCCAGCGCTTGCTGTTTGGTCCGCAAGAGGCAGCTGACATTTTGGAAGGAAACAGTTGCTCTTCACTCCTTCCTGTGGCAGGCAGCCTGAGGAGCGGCCGCGCTGGGCTGCCACGCTAGGCTGTCCCTGCAGGCGTGACCCCTTCGCCAAGAGGCAGGATCCCCCTCGGTGCCCAGGGTCAGGGAGCCCAGGTGGTTGGCAAGGCGCTGCCAGGGCGGTGCATGGGGCAGGGCAGAGCGCGGAGAACACTTGTTCCTGCCGTGAGTATCCCCGGCACTTGGGGAAGGGACCATCAGCTTCTGACCTGGGGCCAAGAGAGATTTGTCGCCAGGGCCACTGCTCTGTGCTGGAAGGAGAGAGTTTGCTGCCCAACTAGTAAAAGGCTCCTAGGCATTGGAGAGATGCTGGCACGGACGGCTTACGAGGGACATTCTGTGCAGAATCTCTTTCTGAAACGCAACTCCTTGACAAACAAGGAGTAATGGTCTCAAATTACAGTGGGGGAGATTTAGGTTGGATATTAGGAAAAATTTTCACTAGGAGGGTGGTGAAACACTGGAATGCGTTACCTAGGGAGGTGGTGGAATCTCCTTCCCTAGAAGTTTTTAAGGTCAGGCTTGACAAAGCCCTGTCTGGAATGATTTAGTCGGGGATCGGTCCTGCTTTGAGCAGGGGGTTGGACTAGATGACCTCCTGAGGTCCCTTCCAACCCTGATATTCTATGATTCCATGATCCCCACCCCCGGCCTCTCACGGGTTCCCTGGGCAGAGGACACAGCTGCCCGCGCCCCTGTGTTGGCTGATCAAAGTCTTGCTACCTGGAAGACCACAAGGGAGCTGTAGATGGGGTTGTCTGTGTGCGTGGGGTCGGGGGGTGTGAAGCAAGAATGAGAGGAGCTCTGATTTAACCATGTCCGGTTAATGCCTGGTAAGCAAAGACGGCAGCTCCCTGGGCAGGAGAGCTGGAGCGATCGTGGTTGTGGAGGGCAGGGGTCCAGTCTTGACATTAATGCCACTCCCAGGGTCCTTGGATCTGAATTTAGCACTGTCTCCACCTGAGCCCAGCTGGCAGGGAGCCAGCCCTGTGCGGCATGGCCAGCAGGTGTTTGGCTGGACCCGCTGTAACTCCGGGTAACGTGCCTGCCTGATCATGGGGGCTTCGCCTGAGCTAACGGGCAGTCGGAACCGCAGGCTAGACAGGCCTGGGAGATCAGGCGCCGACGGGGCAGGGATGGTGAGGACGGGGGCTCAGGGAGATGCAGGAGTCACATGAGTGTGTTATGCAGCCCCGGGGGGAGGGGATGAAGCAAACAGCCCCAGATCTAGCAGCCCTGGGAACGTAGCATGTCTACAGGAGACCCACAGCCAGAGGCGGCTCATTCTCAGCAGATGCCAGGGAAGGCAAGTCCTGGCAACTGTGCTAGGAAACAGCATCTGCTAAAGGAGCCAGCGCGGGCTGTGCCCTGGACAAGGGTGCTATAGTCACACGTCCCCTGACCCTAGCTCGGCTCCTGACCTGGGCTGGTGGCACTGCCAGGAGCACGGTGGGGCAGGCTGGCTGCAGGGGCCACGGCTAGTTGCCCAGGTGTAGCCGGTGGTGTGAATTTAGAGGACCTGGTACAAACCCTGTGTGGACATTTAGCTTAAGCCTTGTCTAACAGACCTGGGTGAACCTAGACAAAGCGGCTCGTCGCGGAGAATGAGCATCCGCAGAGCTCGGCGCTGGCCTACCTGAATGAGGGCCAAGTCACACCTGGTGCGAGTGTCCATCGCAGACGAGCCCTCGTCAGGGCAGTAGCTCGGCAACAAGAGGGAGGCTGCGTGCTGGACTCACCCGTTACTGCCCCAGCTCCCGCAGTGGCGGCCGCAGGAAGCATGCCAAGGGAGGGGCTGCGAAGCAAAGTGCATGGATGAGGGGCTGAGGGTGCCGGCTACTAGCAAGCTCTCCCTTTATACCAAGGCAGGTAATGCCTCCCCTGCCCCCCAAAACGGGCCGCTCCCTTTACTTGCTGGATTACGCCATTCAGACACCTGGGCCCCCATCTGCAGTAGACAAAGCAGCCACGTCAGGGACCCCAGGTACAGCCGGGCCCCAAAGGGTAGCACAGAGCATTTGCTGTGGGGAGGCCGAAACCGCCGTGCACCCGGAGCCCCTTGTCTAACACGCTCCCGAGCCCGCTGCAGGCTGGCCGTCTCCTGGGGGCTGCGGCTCCCCTTCTGGTAGAAGGGCCTCCCCCTGCCAGGGGAACTAAACCTCCCCAAATGCTCCTTCAGCCTCCCAGCCCCGTTCCTGGCACTCTTCAGTCGCCCCGGTCTTGACGGGGGAAGGGGCTTCCCCTGGCTGGGACCCCCACAGAAGTGCAGGTGGCAGCACCAGCCTGTCCCTAGGCCTCCCCACAAGCCCTTTCCTGCAGCCACCCTGCTGCCCCTCCACCCACTCGCTCTCCTGAGCTGCAACTGCCTTACCCTTGAGCGCCCCGCACCTTATATACCCGGGCAAGTCCTCCCAGCATGCCTTGCATTAGCCTACAATTCCCATGACCCTCCCCTAGGAACTACATTTCCCAGAATTCCCTTGGTCTAGCTTGACCTGGGACTGGGCCATGCCTGAGGGTCCAGGGCCAGCTGCTGCATGACAGTGCTCAGGGGGATGTTCTGTCCGGGTTTCCCTCACAGCAGGGGGAGGGGATTCATGCAGTGTGGGGTGGGTGAGGCTCGAGCTAGCTGAATCCCTCTGGGACCGTGAGAAACTCCCTCTTGGCTTCCGCATAAGGATCCAGGGTAAGGCAAGCAGTGACCCACGTGCTAAGCTTTGTGCGTGGGGCTGGCTCCTGTACGTGAAGTCAAACCCACGTGGGTGCGCGCCGGGACACCGGTACCTCGGACGCCCCTGGGTTCCTGAAAGCGGCATCCGTCTCAGCCAGGAGATACCCCGCAGGCTGCTATGCGGCACCGAGTTCCTGCCGGCGTCAGGGTGTGGTGGAGGAGGAGTGTGAGCAAATGGTGTTTGCTCACTTCTCACCTGGGGACCGGGGCGTTGAGTTTAGGAGTTTACCCGCTTCGTTTTCACCACCACTCCTCCGGGTCATAACCTGGCTCTTGTCTGGGAGAGCTCGATGCTCAGAGACGGCTGGGAACTTGGGGGGCCTGTCTGAGAGACTCTTTAGGGACTGCTCAGCCCCTGCCCTCTGGAGAGCCAGGCCCTGCTAGGGGCCTCCAACCGGGCCCCAGAAATTGTGAGTTCCTTGGAAGAGCTAGACCTGAGCTCATTAGACATCGAAGTTGCTCCTGCCGTTGGCTTCAGCTCACCCTGTCGCACCCGTCTGCCTGGAGCAGCATCTTTCCCTTTGGGGTGGTGACAGTTGGTGGCTTTTCCAGTCACTCAGGGCCAGGCTGGTGGGCAGCTTCTGCTGCAGCCTCCGGCTCCAGGTTCCCTCTGCTAGTGCTTTTGTCCCCTCCCGTTCTTCACATCCCCTTCGGGGCACAGATCGGATCCTGTGCCCCACTGCTGAGGGAGCAGCTGTGAGACCTGCCTTTGACTAGACAGGAAAGGGTGTGAGGGAGGCAGACAAATTTCTTTTTCTGCGGGCACGCAGCCCAGAGAGACCATGACCACTGAGCGTGCAAATCCTCTCGAGTGGGGGAAGAACCTTCCTGGGTAACTGTCGTGTGCCTTCCCCAGGTTCTGACCGATGGCCCTGTGGATCCAGGCCCAGCAGCTGCAGGGCGAGGCCCTGCGCCAGATGCAGGCGCTGTACGGCCAGCACTTCCCCATCGAGGTGCGGCATTACCTCTCGCAGTGGATCGAGAGCCAAGCATGGTAGGTGAGCCCGCCCCGCTCCATGCCATTGTCACCGTGCCAGTGAAATTCTTCCTCCAGGGGCTGCATGGTGGAGCTGGGGGCCGGCTGCTGACGGTGCTTGTTGCTGCTTGCAGAAGGTTCACCTAACTCCCCTTTCCTCTTCCCCCTGCAGTACGAGGGGTCTAGAATGGTGCTGCCGCATGAACGCTGCATCCTGGCTCTGTCCCCAGGCTGGGGCGTGTGTCCTCTATCAAACGCTTCCCACCCCCACCCCACTGTTGGCCAATCTCTGTTTTATCAATTAAAAAAGGTAAATGCTGCTTTTGGCTGTGACAGAGACAGGCAGCACAGCCTAGCGGTCTGAGCACAGATCTGGGGCCCATTGCTGGTTTGCTGTGCCTCAGTTTACCCTTTTGTAGGCACGTGGGTTACATTAACCAGTCATCATTTGTAAAGCTTTTTGCCCAGTGCCATGCATCAGCCTTGCTACCTCATCAGCCTTTCTACCTCTGTAGACGCCACTTGAAGCTGCCTGGTGAGGGATCCTGCACGAGGGGAGCTGCCCACTGCGGCAGGGAACCTGGATGCAGCCTCAGTGCCTCCCCCGTCAGAGTTGGCAGAAAGGCATCAGGGCGGGGCTCGCAACTTCACTCAGCCCGCACAGCAGCAAGGAGTCAGCAGCTGAGGGGACAGCCCTGTGAACACTCAGCAGGTCCCTCTGTGTATGCCCCATATAGTGGAGGGGGCACTGGCATGGTGGGGAAGCCAGAGGCTTCTGCACCCCAACTCTGCAGTCAGACGGGACTCTCAGCCAGCCGGGGAAACAGAAGGTTTATTAGACGACAGGAACATGGTCTAAACCAGAGCTTGTAGGCGCAGAGAACAGGACCCCTCAGCTGGGTCCATTGTGGGGGTCAGTGAGCCAGACAACCACGTCTGTACTTCACTCCATGTCCCCAGCCAGCCCCAAACTGAAACTCCCTCCAGCCCCTCCTCCTCTGGGCTTTGTTCCTTTCCCGGGCCAGGAGGGCACCGGATTCCTTTGTTCTCCAACCCTTTAGCTCTCACCTTGCAGGGGGAAGGACCCAGGCCATCAGTTGCCAGGAGACAGAGTGTCAGCCATTTATGTACCCTGGCCCTTTGCTCTGCAACAATTACACCCCCTTATCCCACCACCTAGAGACTTAAGAAATGCATAGGGGAAACTGAGGCACCCCTACAGTATTCAGAGGAAACATTAAGAACAGTCCCGCTTCATCACAGTAAGTCAATACCCCTGACAGACATGGGCACATTTCCTTCCCTGTCACAGTTCTCCACCCAGCTAACAGGTAAGGTCCAGGGACACTCATCTTCCACTCTCCTCGCCTTCCCGCCCTGCTGACTAGACACAGCCATCAGCTCACAAGGCTGCCAAGGCTCATCCAAACTTTCCTTACCAAGCACCTTGCCACTCCCCACAGATCCCCTGCCCTGCCTGTGTCTCCCCCCACTCAGCTGGGGTCTCAGCTCCCACTGTGCTCAGCGCTGCCCTTGCTGTCCCAGTGGGGGTAGGCAGCGAGCTCGCTGCTTTCCTCACTGCATCAGAGCCAGCGTGAGCCCCCTCTCCGGTGTGCAAGGGGGCAGGGAGTATCTCTCTGTCCCACCCAGCCACAAGGGACTGGTTACAGGCAGGCAGCAGCTCTTCCCTGCTGCCAGCCAGGTCATCTGCATTTTCACTGACCATTTCCCTCTCTGCCGATTGGTTCCCTGGATTCAAATTCAAACCCTTGGCAGTTACTGGAGCAGGGCCTGGATCCTGTCCCAGAGAGACACAGTCACCCCACAACAGGGTCTCGCAGCTGGTATCCTGGAGAACCCCAACGACCAGCCAGCCTGACCCCTCCTGGGTCTGCACAGGGATCTGGGCCATAGGCAGGGCGAGGAGCTTCGTCCCTGGGACCCTCACCCAGCTCACCCAGACCCTCAGCATCTGAGGCTGCACCACCCAGGGCCTGACAACAGTTCTCTCCGTCCCAGGATCTCGCCACCCCAGGAATGTCTCCCCATTGACCATCACCTTCTGCTCCCACTGGGGGTCCGAGGGGCCTGGCCCAAGGAAACTCCACAC
Source organism: Eretmochelys imbricata (assembly GCF_965152235.1). NCBI lineage: Eukaryota > Metazoa > Chordata > Testudines > Cheloniidae > Eretmochelys > Eretmochelys imbricata. Next base: position 15,139,025 of record NC_135598.1, read on the forward strand.
AGACATATAGGTTGGGGTCAGGAGTGGGAGCTTGTCCACTTCCCCACCCATCTGGCTGATGGAATCTATGGCCTGGGGACCCAGCAAGGGAGCTAGACACCGGGGCTTTTCCGCAGGGTCCCCCTGGTTCAAATCGCCAGCCTGCTCAAAGGCAGTGAGGTGGCATCCACATCCCCCCCCCCGCCCCCAACCAGGGGCAGCAATTTAGTCTCGAGGTTCCCTGCGGAACTGGCCCCCCAGGGTCTATCCCCACTCACCCCTGGGGGGTCCCCTAGGCCTCTCCGCTCCCCCACCGCCAGTTCATGCTGCTGCTGCTTCTGCAGCTCTTTCTTGGGCTCTCGCTGTCTCTCACAGTCCTCTTGCTCTCTCGGACTCAGCTTCAATCCCATCCATCTCCGATCCCCCGATGGGGAACCCGATCGTGAAGACCCTTGTCTGGTTGGGGACAGGAGTCTTGGGAGTGCCTGGCTCCTACTCCAGCTGCTCCCAGATCCTGCTATAGCCCCATTTGGGGTCAGGAATCTGTTCCTTAGAGCAGTCATCCTCCTCCAGCTGCAGGATGAACTGTGCTTTGGTGAACTTCCCAATGTGCAACCCTCTCTTTCTGCACAGGTTTACAATGTCCTTCTTAAGGAGATGGTGATAGGCCACCACTCCGCTGTTCCCAAGTTGTTGTGGACTCAGAGGCCTGTGTGCTCTCAGCTCCCCACAGTTTCCAGGGAGAACCCCTAGTGTGCTAGCCCTTCTCGAGGTCACCCCCTCTTTGCCAAGGTCGAGCGGCAGACTCCTCCGCCCCTGGGACCGCTCACTGCAATCCCCAGGGGAACCCTGTTACTGCAAAAATCCTTCTCTCTCCCAGGGCCAAGCCGCAGGCTCCTCCGCCCCTGAAACTGCTCATAGCAGTCCCCAGGGGGACCCCATTACTGCACAGTCCTTCTTGCTGGTCACACACTCCCAGGGGTTAACCGCCCCCCGAAACCGCTCCTCTCTGAGCCTTCAGCACGCCTAGTCCCCATCAATCCCCCTTCGTTTTACTGCTCCCCAGTCACTTACTGCAGGAAGTGCCATCCATGGGGTGCAGTACATCCCACCGCTGCCACCAGTTGTCACGGAGTCCCTGGGCGATGCTCTGGAACTGCTCCCTACGAAGCCAGGCAGGACTCTGGGGAAGTCTCCTCTCTGGGAGCAGCCTATCTCCAGGGCAAGAAGCTCACCCAGCTTCCACCTTCCTGGGTCTGACCTCGGAGCATTTAGCATCCTCTGCCCCTCCGTGCGCTTCCCACAGCGAGTCCGCCCAGGCGGCATCCTGGGGAAGACAGAGGGTCCTGCACCCCAACTTCGCAGTCAGACGTGACTCTCAGCCAGCCAGTAAAACAGAAGGTTTATTAGATGACAGGAACATGGTCTAAAACAGAGCTTGTAGGTGCAGAAAACAGGACCCCTCAGCCGGGTCCATTTTGGGGGGCAGTGAGCCAGACAACCACGTCTGCACTTCACTCCATGTCCCAGCCAGCCCCAAACTGAAACTCCCTCCAGCCCCACCTCCTCTGGGCTTTGTCCCTTTCCTGGGCCAGGAGGTCACCTGATTCCTTTGTTCTCTAGTCCTTTCGCTTTCACCTTGCAGGGGGGAAGGGCCCAGCCATCAGTTGCCAGGAAACAGGGTGTCGGCCGTTCTCTGTGTCCAGACCCCTGCACACACCTGGCCTCTAGGGCTCTGCAACCATCATACACCCTTACCCTACCACCTAGATACTTAAGAACTGCATAGGGGAAACTGAGGCACCCCCACAATATTCAGAGGAAACATTAAGAACAGTCCTGCTTCATCACAGCAGTCTCAGAGGCTGAGGGGCTGTGTGAGCTGTGTGAGGGTCCCAGGGACGAAGCCCCTCGCCCTGCCTATGGCCCAGATCCCTGTGCAGACCCAGGAGGGGTGGGGCTGGCTGGTCGTTGGGGTTCTTCAGGTTATCAGCTGCGAGACCCTGTTGTGGGGCGACTGTGTCTCTTTGGGACAGGATCCAGGCCCTGCTCCGGTAACTGCCAAGGGTTTGAATTTGAATCCAGGGAACCAATCGGTGGAGAGGGAAATGGTCAGTGAAAATGCAGATGACCTGGCTGGCAGCGGGGAGGAGCTGTTAGGCTCAGGCTATCTGCCTGCCTGTAACCAGACCCCTGGGGCTGGGTGGGACAGAGAGATGCTCCCCGCCCCCCTTGCACACCGGAGAGGGGGCTCACGCTGGCTCTGATGCAGTGAGGAAAGCAGCGAGCTCGCTGCCTACCCCACTGGGTCAGCAAGGGCAGCGCTGAGCACAGTGGGAGTTGAGACCCAAGCTGAGTGGGGGGAAACACAGGCAGGGCAGGGGATCTGTCAGGAGTGGCAAGGTGCTGGGTAAGGAAAGTTTGGATGAGCCTAGGCAGCCTTGTGAGCTGATGGCTGTGTCTAGTCAGCAGGGTGGGAAGGCGAGGAGAGTGGAAGATGAGTGTCCCTGGACCTTACCTGTTAGCTGGGTGGAGAAGTGTGACAGGGAAGGAAATGTGCCCATGTCTGTCAGGGGTATTGACTTGCAAATGGAGGGAGCTACCCTGATCTCCAAGCAGTTGTCTGTGACCAGCCTTGTGTGCTGGGACCAGGGGAATGAGATCCCAAGCTGTGTGTCTGGGAAAGGAGAAAATGTGTCCGGCTCTTCTTTGTCTGTGGAGCAGACAGAAGGGACCTTTCAGCCCGTGATGGTTGAGGATCGTGCAGTTGTCTCAGAGCTGGTTCTGGATTCAGCTAAAGCCCAGGAAGGGAAGGGTCCTAAGTTTGTGTCTGCTTGGGAGAATGGCCCTGTAACTAGGTCGCATCCAGTTAGTGTCTATGCAAAATCCCAGAGACCAGACAATTCTGGTGCTTGTATTTTGCCTGTTGCTAGTGTGTTGTTGGGAAAGGGTGGAGCAACTCTGTCTAATCAGGGTGAGATCCTAGCCAGGGCACAAGGAGAGCAGAAAGGTGATTTGATCGTGTTACCTACTGAGGGTGTGGAAACCTGTAGCAAGAAGGAAAAGATTCCTGAACTTGTGTGTGGCAAAGAGAAGGAGAATGCTTCTGACCTTTTATCTAGGAAGTCTTTGAGTTTGCCTGAAAGGGGATTGTGTAGGAATCCACCGGATGGGCCAGAGGTAATTCTGGATGTAAGTGAGACCCAGAAAGAGTCTGTTGTTGCTCAGGAAAGTGTTCCTCTAGAGCAAGCCCTCGGTGAAGAGGGTAAAGGCAGAATTTCTGTGTAGGGTGAATTGTTGCATAGAGAAGCCCTAGGGAAAGGAATCCTCATGGAGTCTTTCCAAGCAGTTTACTGCAACTGAAGGGTGTGAAAGTGATTTAATCAAGAAAGTTTCAGTTCCTAACAGCCAGAAATTTTCTGTTGTGAATGGATCCACTGACTTTCCTGTTGAAAGATCCAGTGTGGATAGCTTTGAGAAGGTCTCAGATGAAATGAAAGCTGTTAAGAAAGTTAAACAGTCCTATAACCAAGTGGCTGTATCTGGCCAGCTTGTTGGGGAGACAAGGTTGTTGAGAAAGGAATGTCTCCATGCTAGTTCTGTAAGTGAACAGTATGTGGCCCAGGTCAAGATGAGGCCTCTTAACCAAGAGAGCGCGAATTGCAGCCCTCCAGACTGGAGCGCTGGGAGAAGACCCGATCCCAGTTTGACCCCCGGGGGTTTTGGGGTGGCCAAAGGGCACGGGCCGCATAAACCTTCCCACATGCGGTATGCGAGTGCTATCGACCACCTCCGACCTAAGGGAGGGCATGAAACTGGAAGGGCCTGGTGTAACTCCCACCAAGGAACGGGAGAGATGCTGGGGCATCCATGGGAACGCTGGTGGCTTCGAACTTCCCCAGGTCACTGGCTAAAGTGACCCCACTCAGTTTGGTCTTGAAGGGGGAGAGATGTGACGAAGTGGGACTGTTCTTAATGTTTCCTCTGAATATTGTAGGGGTGCCTCAGTTTCCCCTAAGCAGTTCTTAAGTCTCTAGGGGGTGGGATAAGGGTGTATGATCATTGCAGAGCCCTAGAGGGCAGGTGTGTGCAGGAGTCTGGACACAGAGAATGGCCAACACCCTGTTTCCTGGCAACTGTTGGCCTGGGCCCTTCCCCCCTGCAAGGTGAGAGCTAAAGGGTTAGAGAACAAAGGGATCCGGTGACCTCCTGGCCCGGGAAAGGGACAAAGCCCAGAGGAGGGGGTTTGGAGGGAGTTTCAGTTTGGGCTGGCTGGGGACGAGGAGTGAAGTGCAGACGGGGTTGTTTGGCTCACTGACCCGCAAAATGGACCCAGCTGAGGGGTCCTGTTCTCTGCACCTACGAGCTCTGGTTTAGACCATGTTCCTGTCATCTAATAAACCTTCTGTTGTACTGGCTGGCTGAGAGTCACGTCTCACTGCAGAGTTGGGGGCAGGACCCTCTGGCTTCCCCAGGACCCCACCTGGGTGGACTCGCTGTGGGAAGCGCACGGAGGGGCAGAGGATGCTGAAAGCACCGAGGTCAGACCCAGGAAGGGGGAAGCTGTGTGAGCTGGGTGTCCTGTAGACAGGCTGCTCACAGCGAGGAGACTTCCTCAGAGTCCTGCCTGGCTTCATGGGGAGCAGTTCCAGAGCATCGCCCGGGGACACCGTGACAGTGGGGGAAGAGGGGCAGGCATAGGGGGCAGGTGCAGGGCTGGGGGGCGGGCTTGGGATGGGGCTTTGCTCCCATTCGCTCTGGGCTTTGTGTGGTGGGTTGGCTGGATCATCCCAGTTGGCTGAGGGATGGACGCAGGGGGGCCTCAGTTGTGGGGGGTTGCGTTCCCGCAGCAGATGCAGTCCCTGTGCCGAGTTGGGCCCTCCGCCCACCCCCTGTCTCTCTCTGTGCCAGGGACTCCATCGACCTCGATAACCCCCAGGAGAACCTCAAAGCCACCCAGCTGCTGGAGGGGCTGATCCAGGAGCTGCAGAAGAAGGCAGATCACCAAGTGGGTGAGGACGGGTTCTTGCTGAAGATCAAGCTGGGGCACTATGCCACTCAGCTGCAGGTCAGTGCCCAGAGCCGCAATGGGGCGGCCTTTGCCCTCGTGTCCTGCCAGGGGCCGGTCACTCCCACTGGCCGCTCCCCCGTGGGCTGGCCAAGCCTGGCGCGTAGTAAGGGTCTGGGACAGCGGCAGAGTGTGTGATGGCAGGTGCCTGGTGCCCGTCGCTCCCCTCTCCTCACCGCGTGGGACCAGCGCATCGCTGAGCCCCTCTGTCACCTGGCATGTCGCAGCCCCCCCAGCCGCTTCCGTCCCCCGCAAGGCCAAGGGGAGCTGCTGTCCTGGCACAGGCTGGCTGGGGTGACCCCCATCCTCCCCCACGTGGCCTGGGAGCAGGGATGCTGGCAAGGTAGGTTAGGGCAGGAGCAGCCCCCCCGCCCAGTGCCCATGGCACCCCTTTTCCCCCAGCCTGGGCCGGTGAGAGCCCCTGACTAGCCCCGCTCTGCGCCTGGCTCAGGGCCTTTGCTTTCCCTGCTGCAGAACACGTACGACCGGTGCCCCATGGAGCTGGTACGCTGCATCCGCCACATCCTGTACCATGAGCAGCGGCTGGTTCGGGAGGGCACGAACGTGAGTAGCCAGGCAGGGGGGCCTTGTCTCTCTCCCCATCTTTCTGGGGCCCCAGGGACACTGCCCCAGCCCAGCCCCAGCGCTGACTCTGCTGGGATCACCCTGGGGCCCCGCACCCCACCCCATGGCGTGAGCCTCGGCCTCCGTGCTGTGGGGCCCGTCGCTGCCCCCCATGGCAGCCCCTGCAGCCCGGCCTCTCCCTGCCCCAGGCATGGGGGGCACAGCACTGACCTGGCGCCCTCTCTCTGCAGAGCCCCTCCCCGGCCAGCAGCCTGGCGGACGCCATGTCCCAGAAGCACCTGCAGATCAACCAGACCTTCGAGGAGCTGCGCCTCGTCACCCAGGACACAGAGAACGAGCTGAAGAAGCTGCAGCAGACGCAGGAATATTTCATCATCCAGTACCAGGAGAACATGCGCCTCCAAGGTGGGGAGATGGGGGGCGCTCGAGCCATGGGGAGAGGGAGGGGCCGTGGGGTTGGACTGCTGGGGGCAGGGACCTGCCCTGAGATCCCGTCCTTGGGGAGACACCAGCCCGTGCCAGCAAACGTGCCGAAGCACTTGCCCCGTCCCAGCTGCCGAGGGGGCGCCAGGCCCTGGGCTCCGGCTGGGTTCGGCGGGGGCTGCAGCTGGCACGGGGGAGACTCTGCCATAGCATCTGGGGGGGCATCATCTCACCCACCTGCCCACCGCACCCCCATGAGGAGGCTGCAGGTATCTGAGCACTCCCAGGACGGTTCCCCTCCCCTCGCAGTCCCATGGGAGTCCCCAGCTCAGCACCGCCCCACCGGCTCCGTGGGGCCCGGGGAGCGAGTCTCCCCCCACCCCAGGGGCAGGCCTGGCGCAGGGGTTCTGGGGATGCCACCGAGGGTCGGGGAGCCCCCGGGGCAGGCGGGGCTCAGGCCTAACGCTCTTGGCCTCCTCCCCAGCCCAGTTCTCCCAGCTCTCCCAGCTGGGCCCCCAGGAGCGCATGTCCCGCGAGACGACGCTGCAGCAGAAGAAGGCGTCGCTGGAGGCCTGGCTGCACCGGGAGGCCCAGACACTACAGCAGTACCGAGTGGTGAGTGCCGACCCGGGGGCCCCCACTCCCTGCCCTGGTGCTAGCAGGGGGCGGTGACGCCCCCGTCCCCCGCTAACAGCCCGTCCCCTCACAGGAGCTGGCAGAGAAGCACCAGAAAACCCTGCAGCTGCTGCGCAAGCAACAGACGACCATCCTGGACGACGAGCTGATTCAGTGGAAGCGGCGGCAGCAGCTGGCGGGGAACGGCGGCCCTCCTGAGGGCACCCTGGACGTGCTGCAGTCCTGGTGCGTCCCCCCTCCCAGCGCTGCCGGGAACGGGGCTCGCGGCCCTGTGGGAAATGGGGACTGGGCACCCGGGAGCTGCCGCTTGGCCCCATGGCAGCTGGCTGGGAAACCAGCGAACGGTGCCGCCGGCAGCAGGGAATCCGGGGGAGTCACCGTGCTGCCCTGGGTCGCAAGAGGCAGCCCCGGGGGTGACCCTGGTGGGTGACACTGCCCTCGCTGGCGTTGTTAGTCCAGGGCACCAGGGGTCACCTGCCCCCATCGCCAGGGACGTGGGACTGGATTCCTGGGGCGGCTGAGCTCCCCACATGGCTAGGCTAAGGCCGGACCGCTCCAGCCTGTGTTGGCCTGGCTCGGCCTGGACACCGCGGCCTGGGGGTCCCCGTGGGGGAGGCACAGACAGGGAGCCCCATGACCAGCAGACACGGGACGCCACGGCCTGGGGCTCTGTGATGTCCCTGGGCCTTGCCAGAGGGCTGACCTGGCCCGGGGGCCCCTTGCCCCAGGTGTGAGAAGCTGGCCGAGATCATCTGGCAGAACCGGCAGCAGATCCGTCGGGCCGAGCACCTGTGCCAGCAGCTGCCCATCCCGGGGCCCGTAGAGGAGATGCTGGCTGAGCTCAATGGCACCATCACAGACATCATCTCCGCCCTGGTGACCAGGTAATAATGCAGGGGGCAGAGCTGGGCTGTGTCTGACTGCCCCACACGGGCTGGCAGAGCCAGGCTGGGTCTGGGCCCGTCTGCCTCACACGGGCTCGGGGGACAGAGCTGGGCTGGGCTCAGGCCCGTCTGCCTCACACGGGCTCGGGGGACAGAGCTGGGCTGGGCTCAGGCCCGTCTGCCCCACACGGGCTCGGGGGACAGAGCTGGGCTGGGCCATCTGCCCCACACGGGCTGGCGGGGCTGAGGCTGAGCTCAGGGCACGGTTGGGAACAGGCTCAGACTCTGACCCGACCAGGCAGGACCTGGGCTGCGAGGGGCCACGGGCCGGCTAGGTCGGGGGGGCGGGGGGGCCGCTGGCACTGCAGGCGGGTGGTGAGAGAAAGGGGCTCGTGGGGCAAGCGCTCTGGGTGGGAGGGGACCTGGCTCGGGGGCTTGGAAGGGGGATCTGGGCGCAGGTGCTGTGAGCCAGGGCGGGGATGTGGTGGTCTCGTTACCCCTCCCCGCACCTGGAGGTTGTAGCTCCGGCCCCGGGGCCCATCTCGCAGCCGCAGGCCCCATGATGCTGGCTCCTCCCCCCAGCACCTTCATCATCGAGAAGCAGCCCCCCCAGGTGCTGAAGACGCAGACCAAGTTCGCGGCCACGGTGCGGCTGCTGGTGGGGGGGAAGCTGAACGTGCACATGAACCCGCCCCAGGTGAAGGCCACCATCATCAGCGAGCAGCAAGCCAAGGCCCTGCTGAAGAACGAAAGCACCCGCAAGTAATGCCCCCCCGCCACTCGCCCGGGGCAGGTCCTGGGGGACACCCGAGCTGGCCCTGCTGAGCCACGCGGCTCCTGTTGAGTCCCGGGGTAACTGGGTGGGGTAACTGGGGGGCTCTGGCAGGACCCTGTGGGGCTGGTCCCTTGTTGTCTCTGCGTCCCATTGCTCACGTAGCCTGGATCCCCCGGAGAGAGCCCAGCCCAGCGTGTGGCCCCCTCTGACCCCCGGGGTATCGCTGAGTGGAGGGAGGGTCAGCCGCACGCCTGTGGGGCTGGCGACTGGCCCCTTTCCCAGCACCCCCAGTGGAGTCCCCGAGCTGCCCCCCATGGTGACTGTTGGCACCGCCCAGTCCCCCCCATCCCCCCTGGCCGTCGGAGCTGGCCCAGTGCCTGGCCCCCCTCACCTGCCTTTCCCGTTGCAGCGAGAGCAGTGGGGAGATCCTGAACAACTGCTGCGTGATGGAGTACCACCAAGCCACGGGCACGCTGAGCGCCCACTTCAGGAACATGGTGAGAGCCGGGCCGCAGGCAACGCCCCCGCCCCCTGCCCTCACCCGCCTCTCACGCTCTCCCCTGCCTCCCGCAGTCCCTGAAGCGCATCAAGCGCTCGGATCGGCGTGGCGCCGAGTCGGTGACCGAGGAGAAGTTCACCATCCTCTTCGAGTCGCAGTTCAGCGTCGGCGGCAACGAGCTGGTCTTCCAGGTCAAGGTAAAGCCGGCACCGCTGCCCAGGGCCCTGCCCGGCGCTGGGGGCTCCAGGAGCCCTTCTGGGGCTGGTGTCAGGCTTGGCCGTGTCGCCCGTCCCCAGGACGGTCCCTCCAGGTTGAGGGAGGGACACAGGAATTCCTGAGCCTCGGTCACAAGCTGGGGCAGCCCCGGGGGGCGCAGGGTCCGTGGGTGGGCATGGAGGCGAGAAGCACGGGGGGGGGCTTGGTCTGATTGAGAGTCGCCCAGCGGCAGGTGGGGGAAGGCGGCAGGTGGGGGAAGGGCAGGAGCCGGAGCTGGGTCCAGCCTCCACCCCCGCCCCACACTCAGCCCGGCCCTGCCGGTTCCCACAGACGCTGTCCCTGCCCGTGGTGGTGATCGTGCACGGGAGCCAGGACAACAACGCCACGGCCACCGTGCTCTGGGATAACGCCTTCGCCGAGCCGGTGAGCAGCCAGCGCCGCCGGGGGGCAGAGTCCCACATCCGGGGGGCCTGCCCCGCTTCACTTGGGGCCCCAGATGTGCATTGCTCTTGGGCCCCCCACATCATCAGGTCCCTTGGTCTGGGCCCCCCGCACCTGGCCCCTCCTGCAGCCCTCTCTGTTCTCGCCTGGGCAGTCTCCCATTCCTGCCCTCAGCTGGCCTCTGCACCAGGAGTTCTGGGGGAGGGAGGCACACGGGGCGGGCGAGGGGAGCTCTGGGAGTGGGGGTCGGGGGCGCAGGGGGCTGAGGGTCAGGGGGAGGGGGACAGGAGGTCTGAGGAGGAGGAGGGGAGCTCCGGGAGTTGGCGGCACAGGGGCAGGCGGAGGGGGACCCTGGAAGGGGGCGCAGGGGGTGAGTGCCACAGGAGGGGGGCACTGGGATAGTGCATGGATGCTGCTGGCTCCTGGGGCCGGAGCGCTCCCCGCTGGGTTCCCTGCCCGGGTGCGGCTGGAGCCCCCCTGACCCCAGGCTCCCGCGCTGCCCCCTCCCGCAGGGCCGGGTGCCGTTCGCCGTGCCCGACAAGGTGCTGTGGCCCCAGCTGTGCGAGGCGCTCAACATGAAGTTCAAGGCCGAGGTGCAGAGCAGCCGGGGGCTCACAAAGGAGAACTTGCTCTTCCTGGCCCAGAAGCTCTTCACCAGCAGCAGTGGCCAGCTGGAGGAGTACAGCGCCATGTCCGTCTCCTGGTCCCAGTTCAACAGGGTGAGCCGCGCCACACCGCCAGCCTCTGCCGGGGGGCGCCGGCTCGCGGGGCGACTTGGTGACAGCAGCATGGGGAGTATTGTGGGGCAGCAGGAGACCCAGGGTGGCCTGACCCATTAATGTCCTTCGACTGCCGAAATTCTTACCTCTGCCTCCCCGGCCCCGCTGAGCACCGTCCCTCCCGCTCCCATCAAGTGTTGCCCCCCCACACACTCCCCTCGAGCGCCGTCCCTCCCGCAGCCCCGGCCAGACATCCCCCCCGCCCCCCTCGAGTGCCGTCCCGCCTGCCCCCCTCGAGCGCCGTCCCTCCCGCAGCCCCGGCCAGACATCCCCCCCCGCCCCCCTCGAGCGCTGTCCCTCCCGCAGCCCCGGCCAGACATCCTCCCAAGTGATTTGTTCTCTGCCCCGCCCCGGGGGAGACTTATCAGTGCGGGGCTGGGGAGCGCTGTGTTCTGCTGGGGTTTGCTATGTGCAGTCCAGGCTGCTCCAGCACTGCCATGGATTGCCTGCAGCCCCACGGGCCGGGAGTGAGCCCTGTGGCATGACCCGCAGGCCTGGCCATCACCGCATTGGTCTTCCCCCAGGAGAACTTACCCGGCTGGAATTACACCTTCTGGCAGTGGTTCGATGGGGTCATGGAGGTGCTGAAGAAGCATCAGAAGCCTCACTGGAACGATGGGTGAGAGCCTCCTTCCCATAACGGCCGGCACGGCACAGCCCTCCCTCCCCCCCGACTGCCAGCCCCTCACCCCCCTTCTCTGTGCTCCAGGGCCATCCTGGGCTTCGTCAACAAGCAGCAAGCGCACGACCTGCTGATCAACAAGCCGGACGGGACCTTCCTGCTGCGGTTCAGCGACTCCGAGATCGGGGGCATCACCATCGCCTGGAAGTTCGACTCGCGTGAGTCAGGGTGGGCCGGGGCCAGCGCTGGGCTGGCTTTGCCGCTCCTCTGGCACCGCTGGCCGCTGGGGCTGGGGCACCCCATGGTTCCATCGGGAGTCTGGTGGGGAAAAGCTGACGGAACGGGGGCATCTCAGTCCGCCCTGCCGGCCGGCACAAGGGGACAGAGACATGGTGGTGACCTCCAGCCAGCATGGCTGGCGGGGAAGGACAGCCCAGTCCCCTGCCCGGCCCACCTGGGATCGGGGCACCTGAGCGCAAGGCCGGGTTTGCTCTCGGCTCCTTTGCCTGCCACGCCTGGCCCTTCGCGGGCCGGCTCACGCTGCCACCTTTCTCCTGTAGCCGACCGCAACCTGTGGAACCTGAAACCCTTCACGACCAGAGACTTCTCCATCCGCTCGCTGGCCGACCGCCTTGGTGACCTCAGTTACCTCAACTACGTGTTCCCCGACCGGCCCAAGGACGAGGTCTTCTCCAAGTACTACACGCCGGTTCTCTGTGAGTCTCTCGGCGAGCGGAGCCGCTGCAGCAGGTCCGCCCGACGCGGCGCGCGCTGGCTGAGGGGCTCTGCCGAGACCTGGCCCCCTCGGCTGCTGGCGGGGCTGGGCCTGACCCGGGCGTTGTGCGGCGTGGGTGGGGGGAAGGCAGGTTCCTACAGCCTGACAGGACGCGCGGGACAGCAGCCGGGCCGTGCGTGCGCTTACACCAGCAGGCTGCAGCAGGAGCTTGCGGGTGACGGGGCAGCGCTGGGTTGCAGGGGCAGGGTTCTCGCCAGCACCCAGCGTTCGGACTGCTGGGCTCACGGCTCTTTCCTCCCACTGCAGGCAAAGCCGCGGATGGCTACGTGAAGCCCCAGATCAAACAGGTGGTGCCAGAGTAAGTACTTCCCCGCCGGCATGGCTCTTGTCTGGGCTTCTCCCCCTCCAGCAAGCCAGGCTGTGCCCTCGGCGAGTCCGGCCAGCCAAGGCCCAGTTCCCTGCAGACCTGGCAGGCACCTGGCCCGGCCTTTTGGGTGAAGTGCCAGCAAGTAGCTCCCAGTGGGACTCAACCAGGGGGAGGCTCGCTGCCTTCTGAGCCCGCCCTGCACTGGGTTAAAGTCTGTTCCCGGCTGCGAGCGAGGGACTGACTGTGACGATGTGAGGATGTTAAGATCAGGCTTGACAAAGCCCTGGCTGGGATGATTTAATTGGGGATTGGTCCTGCTTTTGAGCAGGGGGTTGGACTAGATGACCTCCTGAGGTCCCTTCCAACCCTGATATTCTATGATTCTATGATTCTATGACTCAGTAGGGAGGGGGGAGTGTTGACCGGGGAATGGGCCCTGGGGATGGGAGACCTGAGAGCCTGTCACCTGAGCCAGGAGGGGGAGGGGGAGGTGACACCTCTGCCCAGGAATGTGGACAGAGACTGCAGCAGGGAACCTGCTGGGAGGGTTTAGTTTTCAGTTTGGAGCTGGGTGGAGGAACACAGGGAACCCCAGGGCTGGGGTCTAAGCTCCCTGCTCCCCCAGAAGGACTTGACTGACGGGTCCTGGGTGTACCCACAAGCTCTGTTTTGGACTGTGTTCCTGTTGTCCAATAAACCTTCTGTTTTACTGGCTGGCTGAGAGTCTCAGTGAATCCCAGGAAGAGGGGGGCAGGGCCTGGACTCCCCCACTCTCCGTGACACTGACACCAAGCATGGCTCGGCTCAGGTGCCAAACCGGGTCTGCTGGCCCCTGGGCCGCAGGCCCCCCATGTGTGAATGCGGGCCATGGCGGGGGGCGTAAGGCACCACGGGCACCCCCGCCAGCCTGGCCCAAACGGAACCCCTGGCAGCAGCACCATGATGACGAAAGGGAGCTAGAGCCAGGGCTGGGGCCAGGAGGACCTGAGCTGTCACTCCAGCCAGGGCCCCAGGGAGAGGGCTGAGCCTGCCCTGGAGCCGGCCCTACAGTGTGACACCAAGGCCCCCAGCAACTCTGCCCCCCGCTGCTCGAATTTCAGCCGGGGGGCAGGCTCCCTTACTGCTTTTAGCAGCTCCCTCAGTTCTGCCTTGTGCTCCCTCCTTCTCACTCTGTGCATTAGGCCAGCCCCTTGATATTCAGGGCCCCCCCCTGCTTTTTTCCCCATCATCGGGCCGCTACTCCCTTGTTGGCGCCCCCAGCCCAGCTGACGCGCCGGTCCCTCATCTGTTCCAGGTTTGCCAGCGCCTCCGGGGATCCCGCCGCCGGAACGGTCACCTACATGGATCAGGCACCGTCACCGGCCGTGTGCTCCCAGCCGCATTACAACGTCTACCCGCAGAAGTAAGTGCTGCTCCTTCCCCAGGCCTGAGCTGCGTTCCGGGGGCGAGGGGTTCCCCCGTGCTGGGGGGGGCGTTTAGCTGGAGCATGCTGCTCCCGGCCCCCCAGCGAGCCTATTCTGGGATGCCTCGCTCTGTCTCTGTCTGGACGATCGAGGTGCTAAAGGAGCACTCAAAGATGATAAGGCCATTGCGGAGAAACTAAATTAATTCTTTGCATCAGTCTTCGCTGTTGAGGAGGTGAGGGAGATTCCCAAATCTGAGCCATTCTTTTTAGGTGACAGATCTGAGGAACTGTCCCAGATTGAGGTGTCATTAGAGGAGATTTTGGAACAAATAGATAAACTAAACAGTAATAAGTCTCCAGGACTCAATGGTTTTCACCCAAGAGTTCTGAAGGAACTCAAATGTGAAATTGCAGGACTACTAACTATAGTCTGTAACCTATCATTTAAATCAGTTTCAGTACCAAATGACTGGAGGATAGCTAATGTGATGCCAATTTTTGAAAAGGGCTCCAGAGGAGACCCTGGCAACTACAGGCTAGTAAGCCTCACTTCAGTACCGGGCAAATTGGCGAGGCATGATTTCCCTTTACAAAAACCATGTTGACTATTTCCCAACAAATTATGTTCATCTATGTGTCTGACAATTTTGTTCTTTACTAAATGGTCCAACTTGATCATCATACACATTATAAGGAGAGTGTTCACTTTAGATAAGCTATTACCAGCAGGAGAGTGGGGTGGGAGGAGGTATTGTTTCATGGTCTCTGTGTATATAAAGTCTTCTGCAGTTTCCACAGTATGCATCCGATGAAGTGAGCTGTAGCTCACGAAAGCTTATGCTCAAATAAATTGGTTAGTCTCTAAGGTGCCACAAAGTACTCCTTTTCTTTTAACCAATCTACTAGAATTCTTTGAGGGGGTCAACAAGCATGGGGACAAAGGAGATCCAGTGGATATAGTGTATTTAAATTTTCAGAAAGCCTTTGACAAGGTCCCTCATCAAAGGCTCTTAAGCAAAATAAGCAGTCATGGGATAAGAGGGAAGGCCCTCTCATGGATTGGTAACTGGTTAAAAGATAGGAAACCAAGGGTAGTTATAAATGGTCAGTTTTCAGAATGGAGAGAGGTAAATAGTGGTGTCCCCCAGGAATCTGTACTGGGCCAAGTCCTATTTAACATATTCATAAATGATCTGGAAAAAGGGGTAAACAATGAAGAGGCAAAATTTGCAGATGATAGAGAACTACTTAAGATAGTTAAGTCCCAGGCAGACTGTGAAGAGCTACAAAAGGATCTCTCAAAACTGGGTGACTGGGCCACAAAATGGCAGATGAAATTTAATGTTGATAAATGCAAAGTGATGCACATTGGAAAACATCATCCCAACTATACCTAGACAATGATGGGATCTGAATTAGCTGTTCCCACTCAAGAAAGAGATCTTAGAGTCATTGTGGATAGTTCTCTGAAACCATCCACTCAATGTGCAGCGGCAGACAAAAAAGCAAACAGAATGTTGGGAATCATTAAGAAAGAGATAGCTAATAGGACAGAAAATATCATATTCCCTCTATATAAATCCATGGTATGCCCACATCTTGAATACTGCGTGCAGATGTGGTCGCCCCATCTCAAAAAAGATCTATTGGAATTTGAAATGTTCAGAAAAGGGCAGCAAAAATGATTAGGGGTAGGGAATGGCTTCTGTATGAGGAGAGATTAATAAGACTTAGTCGTCTCTTTTCCAAGCTGAAAAGTCCAAGGGGAGATATGGTAGAGGTCTATAAAATCATGACTAGTGTGGAGAAAGTAAATGAGGAAGTGTTAGTTACTTCTTCTCATAACACAAGAACAAGGGGCCACCCAATGAAATTAATAGGTAGCAGGTTTAACACAAACACAAGAAAGTATTTTTTCACTCAACGCACTGTCAGCCTCTGGAACTCCTTGCCAGAGGGTGTTGTGAAGGCCAATACTATAACGGGGCTCAAAAGGGAGCTAGATAGGTGCAGGGGAGACAGGTCCATCAATGGCTATTAGCCAGGATGGGCAGGAATGGTGTCCCTAGACTAACCTCACACTTGGTAAGGCAAGTCACATCTGTGGCATCTTTTCACGTATTTATACCTGCTCCTGTATTTTCTACTCCATGCATCTGATGAAGTGGGTGTTAGCCCACGAAAGCTTATGTCCAAATAAATTTGTTAGTCTCTAAGGCGTCACAAGGACGCTTCATTGTTTTCCCTAGCTTCGGTTTGCCAGAAGCTGGGAACGGGTGCCGGGGGATGGATCACATGATGATTCCCTGTTCTGTTCATTCCCTCTGGGGCACCTGGCATTGGCCACCATCGGAAGACAGGACGCTGGGCTAGATGGACCTTTGGTCTGACCCAGTCTGGCTGCTCTTATGTAGGTCTCTCTCTCTCTCTCAGCTCCGACTCCGTCCTGGATCCCGAGGGCGAGTTCGACCTGGACGATACAATGGACGTCGCGCGACACGTGGAAGAGCTTCTCCGGCGGCCCATGGACACTCAGTGGATCCCCCACAGCCAGTCGTGACCCTGCGCCATGGTACGGCCCCGGCCCGGCAGCCGTGTCCCTGGGAGACGATCCAGGGCGCGTGCCCCGTGGAGAGCAGCCCTGTGTTGGGGTCTCTGTGCGTGGGCCCCTGTGTGGGGGGTGCTCGTCCGGGGACTTTGCTCTGCGCCAGCTGCAGCGTTGCCGTCATTGGCTGCATCTGTGGGGTCCCCAGCTCTGGCAGGGCCCCTCCCCCTCGCTCAGCGCTCCTCCCCTGCCCTGGCAGAGCTGCCTCTCTCGGGGGCGTGGGGGACGTGGCCCAGCCCAGCCTCCCCCCGTAGCAGCCACCTTGGTTTCTTTATCGAGATCGTCCTCTGCCCTATCCTCCCCCGACACGCACTGTACCTTACGGGGAGACGACATGATCCCAGCGGGCCCCAGCCCCAAAAGCCAGGC
The DNA here is from genome assembly GCF_965152235.1 of Eretmochelys imbricata. Classification (NCBI taxonomy): domain Eukaryota; kingdom Metazoa; phylum Chordata; order Testudines; family Cheloniidae; genus Eretmochelys; species Eretmochelys imbricata. Next base: position 15,155,414 of record NC_135598.1, read on the forward strand.
AGGGGGTTGAAGAGCAAGAGGCAACCCTGGAGCAGCCCCTGTTCTGGGAGGGGAAGGCTGGGCAGCAGCCTGGGGAGGGACAAGCAGGGGTCTCTGACCCCCTTCCCCCCATGGGCTCATCCCTCCCCTCCCCCTGCTGGCCCTTAGGTGATACCCCCCTTCCTTGTAGCAGCAGGGGAAGGGGGATTCCCCTCTCGCCCCAGCCGTTGCTTCTGGCTCTCAACCACTTTTCTCTCGTGACCAACCAGGCAATAAAACTGATGTTTTTTTTAAAGCCAGTTTGTGAAGTGAGGCTCTGGGCCAAGCCCAGGCTGCTCCGGCCGGTGCTCTGGGGTATCCGTCCATCCTCAGCAGCACAGGGCTGCGGGCCCAGCCGCGTGCACGGGGAGCTTGCTGTTCTTAGCCGGCCCCCTGCGCGCAGCCTGCTCAGCACCAGCTGTGCTGGGGAGGGGGCTCGGGTGCATGAGGTCAAGGGGCAGGGGGGGCAGCGCTGGGGTCCCCCTTGTACAGGTGGGCGCTGAGGGACTGGCCCAAGACAATGCAGGATGGCTATGGCAGAGCTGGGCCTGGCCCATGCCCCATCCATCCTTTGCACTGGGCACTGGGCTCCCAGCCAGGCCACCCCTGACCCTGAGGGAGGGCGTGAAATCGGGGCATGCAGGGGCTGGGGAAAAGGAGCAGCCCCCCTGCTTCGGGCCAAGCTCTAAAGTGAAGAAACCCAGCTGGGCACTGCTGCAGCTTTGAGGCTCGCCACAAGGTGGCAGCACATCACAGCACTAGGGCCCTGCTCCTGCCCCAGCCCTGCGGGCGGGCACCCAGGGGTGCAGCAGGGACCCTCCCTGGGAGAGCAGCTCCCCTGCAGTGGCGCTAGGCCCTGTCTGCGCAGGGTGCTGCACAATGCACTAGGCTGGGCCCTGACTCCCAGCTGCTGCTGAGCTGGGCCGGGAGCTGGGGCATCCACTCCTCCTGTGGCTCCTTTGCCAAGGGGCCGTGGAGCACCTCCCTGCTGCGATAGCAGCTAAGCACCCCTGTCAAACCTGCAGGGCGCCCTCTTGGAGCACAGGTGAGCCGTCCCCACCCCCGCTGTGCAAATAGCCCCTTGCCCATGCTGCTGGCCTACCAGTAACAGGATTCTGGGCTCTGCCCTGTATGCCCCGTTCTCTCCCTTGCAGCCAGCACCTCCTTTTATACATGGGGGACACCTGTCCAGGGGGGCCTTCATCCACCCCCCTCCCCCACCAGCAAATCAAAGCCATTCCCACCCCCAGTCAGTGCCTCAGTGTAAGAAAAGAACCGAGCCTGAAGCCCCCAGGCCTGTGCTTGGTTCAGGTGACTGCTGTGGGCGTGAGCAAGCAGAGGATACAAACCGTAAGACATCACTGGGGCAGGAGGTGGTGCTGGTGAGCTGCCGCGCCCACAGCCAGGCTGTGGCCCCGGCCCAGGAAAGCAGGAGAGGTTCCCTGGTGGACCATGGAGATGGAACACGCAGCCATGGCAGGGCTGGGCAAGGCGCCTGCTCGGCTCGAGCCCTGAATGTAGAAGCCAAATGCTCTCTGGCCCAGAGGCTGCTCTGCAGTGGGCAGGGAGCTGGCAGCGAGGCCAATAGTGCCCGCAGAAGGGGACAGGCCCAGGGCGACAAAAGCCGATCTGAAGAGCTTGTGCACAACCCCGGGCACCCCCCTTTTCCTTGGGGAAGGGGAACTGGCCCTGCAGGCTTGACTTCCAGGCCCTGTGGCTCCTATGCTGGCATTTCAATAACCTTGTCTAGCCCCCAGCTTCTGAGCTGGAGGGGCTAGTCATGGGACAGCGGGGTTCTGGCCCTGCCCAGCCTGGGGCTCCAACCACAAAGTTCAGTGCCAGAGGCTGGGGCTGGGTCCCTGCCTGGGCTGTTCGTGGCTGGCAGAGCACCCTGCCTGCCAAGCATGGCACCCGCAGAAGGTACAAGAGGAACGGGTGGGACCTGCAGCAGCTCAGGCTGGTCTCTGGCTCCCTAGGAACAGCCAGGGGCAGGCTGGGAATACACAGGTTTTCTGGCTGCCAGGCAGAGCTGCCGGGCAGCAGTCTCTACTCCTCTTTCGTTATTCAAGGAGCCAGGCCTGTCCAGGAACCGCAGCTTCGGCTGCAGGGGACAGTTCTGCTACTTCTATAGGTGGAGAAGCAGCCATGGGGGGCAGGACAGAGGCATCATTTGTCTTGCAGCGTAGCAGCTGTGTTAGTCTCTATCCGCAAAAAGAACAGGAACTCCTTTCCTATTTGTCGTGGTGTTTACCATACAGCTCCCCCACCTTGCTATAAAGCAGAGACGATCTAACCCTGGGTCGCGGGGGCTGCCTTGCAGATAAATGCAGCGTAACGCACATTGGAAGACCAATCCCAGCTCTACATACAAGATCATGGGATCTAAATTAGCCATTACTGTTCACAGCTCTTAGGGTCGTTGTGGAGAGTTCTCTGAAAACATCCACTCAATGTGCAGCAGCTGTCAAAAAAGCGACTATCAGGAACCATGAAGAAAGGGATCGGTAAGACAGAATATCATAATGCCACTATATAAATCCGGGGTACGCCCACACCTTGACTACTGCGGGCAGGTCTGGTCACCCCATCTCAAAAAAAGATACATTAGAAATTTAAAAGGTACAGAGGAGGGCAACAAAAATGATTAAGGGGATGGAACAGCTTCTATCTGAGGAGAGATTGAAAAGACAGACTAGTCAGCTTGGAAAAGAGAGCTCCGGGGGAAGACGAGCGAAGTCTCTAGAATGATGACTGGTGTGGAGAAAGTGCTATTTACCCTGTCACCTACCCCAAGAACCAGGGCTCACGCAATGAAATTAAGGGCAGCAGGTTTAAAACAGACAAAAGCAAGTACCTCAGGCAATGCAGTCACCGAGGGACCTCTGCCAGGGGATGTTGTGGAAGGCCACAACTAGATACGTTCATGGAGAACAGGTCCACGAATGGCCATTAGCCAAGACGGTCAGGGACACAACCCCATGCTCTGGGTGACCCCTACGCCTGTTTGCCAGAAGCTGGGACTGGCTGACGGGAAGGATCACTCGATAAATTAACCTGTTCTGGTCATTCCCTTAGACGCACCTGGCTCGGGGCTTTGCTAGCAGACAGGACACTAGGCTAGACGGACCATTGGTCTGACCCAGTCTGGCCTCTCTCATTGTCCCTGGTTTTTGCATTTAACCCGACTGAGTCTCAGTGACTGCTTAGAGATTAATCCAGCTGGAGCACACAGTCGCTTTAGCACCTTTATTTAGGAGAAAGTTAAAGCCTGTAAATACAGCAATAAAATATACAAAAAATAAAATCTTTACAGTATTGAGCGTCACGAGGAGATGTACAGGCCGGAGGTGGCCGGATGACGGAGAAGCAGAGAGGCAGGCAGGGAGGTGGTGGTGGAAGGAGGCGGCTATTGTGTTAAGAAATAAACCTGGGTCGGCAAACAGCGTTCACCTCATCCGAGCACCTAGGTCTGCACCAGAGGGCCAGGTCGGTGAACGTGAGCCCACGCAGCGCATTAGTGCAGAGCACTAGCCCCATGCGAAGGCTGCCCATGGTGTAGGGCCTGGAGCAGCAGCTCAGCGCGGTCACTTGCTGCCACCCCGGCCCAGGGCTTCTCCAGGCTTCTGGGTGAAGAAAAGGAAACACCCACCAGTGTTGATAAGCCTGGGTTTAGACCACACTGTAACATGCAGACGGCTCTGGCTCTGCACCCCCGCTCCCCTCGCCCACACTGATTTTATACTGGGATCCATTAAGCCTGAGAAATTCAAAGCATGGTGCTTGGTTAAGCACAGCACAGAACTGTCTGCGTGTAATGGCTTCATACAGTCGCCGACTGTCTGCAGGGTGACCCAGTCTCCACAGAGGAGATCCACCTTCTCTGACCCACAACACTTTGCTGGCCATTTGGCACATTTCCGGCAGACGCTAGGAGAGTCGTTACTTTCCTCCTGCTGCCCTCACCCCGCACAGCTGGTTGGGAGGTGGCTGCTGACTCTCCTAGGCCATCCAGCCTGCTAGCTTATCACTGAAAAACCGACCTCCGACTGAAATGAAGGGCAAAGACCTCCAGGTTTGTCTAGTGCCTGCCACTCGGTGTTTCCGCTCCCAATCCAATGGGGCTGGTGGGCCACAGAGCGGCAAGAACTGGTGCCAGCCGGCCCCGGAGATCTGTAGGGTTTAAACTCTGGAGGGAGAGCACCAGGGACACTGCGTTTGATTCAGTGCCCCTGAGGAGCCCAGCAGCCAGGGCGGGGATGGGGGGCCCCAGTCGGGTTACAGCAGAGAGTGGATTAGTAACTGAGGGCACCCCACTGTCACGAGAGTGACACCTGGAGGAAGGACCCAACTGCGTGGGATCAGGGAGCATCGGGACAGCAGACAGTGCGTGGATCTGGTCTGACAGGGAGAGAACTACTGGCTTGCTCGCTGGAGATTCCCCCCGCTGCAGCCCCAGCACACAGGACAAGCCAAGTGTCCCTGCTGGCCAATTTCCAGGGGGCTTGCCTGGAGAGGCCGTCCCAGGAGGGGGGAGGCGGGCACCTGGCTTGCTCGTCGCCCATGCTGGGTCTAGCCTGAGCCCCGGCAGACAGGCAGGGAGTTGAACTGCGCCATGGACATCTGACTCCAGCTCAGGGGCCAGGACAGCCGTTCCCCACGTTGGAGACAGATCGGCTGGGCCACTTGTTACCCCAGCACCAGGGCTGACGGCCCGCCCAGCCCAGCCTTTCCTGGAGGCTGGAGGCAGAACCATCAGAATAACCTGCCTGTCGGGGAGTCGCTTCACAGCCCTCTTCGTTCAATGGCATCTGGTGCCCGAGGCAGGTCAGCCTGGCGCGGTCTCCGCGCTCCTCACCCCTGTGCTGACTGGCTAAAGCTCTGGGGGTTAGGGCTGCTGGGTTCCAAGGCTCCTTTCCCAGCTGCCGCAAAGCAGCGGCCTGTTCACCGAATCCTGGTGGGGATCTGGAGGTTAGTGCAGGGATGAGCTGGGAAAGGGTCTGGCAGCGCTGCAGGAGGTCTGGAAAGCGCTTTGCACGGATGGAGGCGGCAATCAGATGCTAACAGGCACTTGATCGAGCAGAAAACGTTTGTTATGGAAGGAAATAGAAAAAAGGTTCCCTCCCCCCAGCCCCCCGACACCACCTCCGAGCGCCGACTGGGTGCTCCAGTTAGACGGCCGCGAACTGATCGGGACCCCCCAGGTCGACGTCTCTCCCCAGGGAGCAGCCCAGGGACGCTCTGGGGCACGGAGCGAACGCATGACCTAGCAGGACGAGGGAATGACTTGGAGCCGGGAAGCGAGAGTTGTCGAGACGCGGAGCCGGGCGCGCGGCCCTCACATGGGCGAGGCGGCACACTCCGGAGTCAGCTCCATGTCGAAGGTCAGAGACTCTGCAGGGAAACAGGGACAGGGGCCAGTCAGATGGGGGGGAGCCCCTAGAGCCAGCTGGACACAACACGCCTCTCCCAGCTGGGGAGCCACCAGGCTGGGAAGGGTCTAAGGTGAGCTGGGCTCTTGGAGGGGGCTGGCGCCAGATCCTGAGTCACCTGCCAGCTCGAAGTGATCAGAGGCCCCATGCCCTGGGGCACTGAGGGCCCCAGGTTTCTAAGTCCAGGGGGCCAGGCATTGCCCACTTACCAAACTGGCCTCCTGCGTTGGCCTCCGCTCCCTCGCTGTTATTGCCAAACTGCATGAGCGAGTCCAGCGTGCGCGGGGACATGGGCAGGTCGATGGTGTTGCTGCAGGTCGTTCTGTAGCGGGAGGGGGTGGAGGACAGCACAAGAGAAGCCATGAGAGGCCGAGAGCCGCGTCCATCACCGCTGCAGCGAGGCTGCCTAGCATCGGACGGAGCTGAGCCTGTGTGGGAGGGGGAAGGATGGTGCCCTGGGATCAATTCCCAGCTCTGCGCCCACTTCCTGAGTGACCCTGTGCCTTGGGCTCCCACTTCTCCATCTGCAAAATGGGGAGAACCCCCTTCCCCCCACACTCTGCGGGGCTGAGCCGGCGAGCCTCCGAGCTCCTTGGGACGGGGTGTCACCATGCATGTCTGCACAGCTCCCAGCCCAACAGGGCCGGATCTTGGGCTCGCTGCAACAGAACGAAACAGTCTCGCTCTCACAGTCGAGACTCCTACAGAGCAGGGCAACCTTGTGTTCAGACACCCCCAGGCAGCAGCCTCCTCGGAGAACACTTACGGGGTGACGCAGATGAACTTGGTCTTCAGGTATGGTGCAGTGCCTGTGGGGAGAAGAGCTGGTTAGTTGAATGCCATCTGTCCCACCCCGGACGGCCCCGCTATTGGGATACCTGGCCAGCCACAGATGGGCCGGCTTCGCTACCCACGAGCACAGGAAGCATCGATCCAGGCCGGGAGGCAGCTCCCTGCCATCGTGACACTGATCGTTCACGGCTGCCAGATCTCCCCGACGTTCCCTCTCCGCAGAGCTCTCGCCAGCCACTGGCCGGACAGCAGGGGCGGAATGTCAACGACTACCTGAGTCCGTAGCTTCAGGGTGCTCCTGGCTCTCCGGGCGACAGTATTTGCCAAAGGCTTCCTCCTTGGGGATGTCGGGGTACAGGTAGACCAGGGGCGAGACCAGGATGTTGGTGGCATCCATGATTTTGTAGCCCATGATGATTTCCGCAAAAGACATGCTGTTGAGCTGCTGCTTGGTGTACGGCTCCACGGACTGGATCTGGGTTTTCCCTAGAGGGGGAGGCAGCAGGTCACGCTGGCCCGGCCCTGGCTCACTTGGGAACCGCCCCGCAGAACGACCAGGAACAGAGACAGCCCAGCCAGCCGCCGCGGAGTGGCTGCGACCGAACAGAGGCAGGTTCTGGGCATGGCAGCAGGGAGCCCGGGATCCGGGGAGGGGCCGAACACCCCCCGTTCCTGGCAGCACCAGGTGCTCAGCATCCCGGGGCTGGTTACTACGGTTACCCGGCTCACATGTCACAAATAGTGACTGTCGTGGGGAAGGAGGGGCAGGGTTTAGAGCACTGGCTGGGGACTCGGGAGAGCGGGGTCCAAGCCCCCCATGACCCTGGCTGACTGCCGGGCGGCAGAGTTGATTGCAGGGCTGGGCAAAGACACGCTAAGATCACAAGCGCCTTGCTCCACAGTAACGGGACCATGCAGCTCCCCCCGGCTTGGTGCCCGGCCCTGTCCGGACACACGAGCTCTGCCTTCGGGGTGCGTACCGCTGATGTCCTTCTCCACCCAGGTGAAGGTGATGCCCCCCTCCTTGCTGCTCTCGCTGAACCGCAGCAGGAAGGTGCCTGGTGGCTTGGTGCTCAGGATGGCACGCTCCCGCTCCTTGCTGATGAACCCCATGATGTACCTGGCAGAGGGGAGACAGTGCTGAGCCACGCAGCGATCGGCCGTATCGCCGCCTCCCTCCCCCACTCCCAGCACAGCCGGCCGCGGCCGCAGGATCAGCGCCGCCGGCCGTGGCTGGGGCTGCACGTTATTGTCACAAGGGATCCCTTGCCCCGCTGCTGCGGACGGTTGCAAGGCGTGGTCCCAGTGGGCATGCAGACAATTTGAAGCGAGAGGAACTTTCTCCAGGGGCTGCTTTGCCCCAGGGTGTTGGCGGAGACAGATCTACTGACCCTTCCGTACAGTTCTTCCTGCTAGTTGCCACCATGCAGCCAACGCCGCGGCCGGGAGGGAAGGACGGAGCCCATCCTCGGGATGGGCTGCCAATTTGATACACTAGGGCCACCCTGCCAGGGCTAACGGGCCGGCTGGCATGTCCTGGGGGCCGGACATTGGCTGCAGAGCTTCCCAGCGCTCAGTCCAGAAGGAAACAACCGAGCCCCCCGCTTGACCGGCACTGCACAGGCCAGAGAGCCCACCCGGCTCCAGCATCCAGCTCACGGCGGAGCTAGGGCACATTTCAGGAAGAGACCCCAGGCCTGATTCAAAGACTGCACCACGGCCCTGGCTGAGCTGTTCCCAGGGCTAATGCACCCCCCCCCAGTAAAGTGTGCACCCCGCATTTCTAATCTGCATCAACGCCTGAAACAAAGTTCAATAACTGCAAAGGGACCCAGCATGATTCCGAGCCCAGGGGGAACTCACAGGGGCTGGCGTTCGGGAGAACACCCCAGGCTTTGGGAGTCACTGAGCTACAGGAGACATGGACACCCCCCCGCAGCCACCTTATAGCTCCCGTCTCAGCCCCTCCATCCCCTGGGTCAGCTCCAGGGTCCCAGGGGTGGGGCCACGGCTCACCCTTCATTCCACAGCGCCAGGATGTATTTCTTCACGAGGTCGATGATGTTGTCCAGCCAGACCCAGAAGGAAAACCCCTTGCCGGCCATGTTTTCCTGCAGGGAAGAGAGAGATGCCCGGTCAGCGCAGGCTCGGGGAGGGGAACGTGGAGCAGGAGCGTGCCGCAGGGCAGTGCTCACCTTGCAGAACTTGGCCCACGTGATCTGGCAGCCGGAGTAGTTGACGCCTGGCCCTAGGGTGGGGACAGAGCAGGTCGTTAGCACTGGAGCGATTTCCTTAACGAATGGCATTTCCACGGGTCCGTGAACTGAGCCCAACCGCAGAGCCCCACACGGGCTGCTGCCGCCATGCTCCCGGCTAGCGAGTCAGGCCAGGAACAAACTCAGCCTCTGCCTTTGGCCTGCGTCACTTGGCACGGACCCTGCCGTGCCACTTGAGAGCCGCCCGGGCAGGGCTCACCGGGGGCTAGGCCTCCTGCCGAGTTTCTCCTCCACTGGGACGCGGGGCAGGCTCCCCCGGGCTCAGGGCAGAGCCCACGCCCCTCAAGACAACCCACCTGCCTAAGGGGTTTAGAATCCATGGGCACAGCCAGCCCGGCTCTCCGGCGGGCAGGGCAGATTACCTAGGAGTTTCTCTGCCAGCGTGGTCAGCTGTTCGATGCTGAGACCCCGCTTGGTGGTGGAGGAGAACTGCCAGCTCAGAACCTCAGCCACCTGGTCCCACGTGCCGATCGGGGGCTTGGTGAAGAAGTTCACGTTCTGCGGGAGAAAATGAAACCGCCCCGTGGGCGACGCCGACGGAGGCTGGGAAACACACCAGCTTGCACCGGGCAGCCTGAAGGGGGATGCTGCCCAGCCCATTTCCCCACCCCACTTGGACAGGGTACCATGGAAGAAGGACTGGCATCCCGTAGGCGGTACCTCTATCCCCCGGGTGTGTGACCTCACGCCAGCAACTGCCAGGACTCAGTTTCCCCTCTTCTCCTCTCTGCCTCGTCTGGCTGGCTGGGAAGCTCTCTGAGGTAGGGACTGTCTCACTGTCTACGTGCAGTGCCAGGGCCCCCGATCTTAGCTGGGCCTTCTAGGTCATAGCACAGTCCGAATCAGAGGGGTTCCTGTGGCTCCAGCCCCCAGGCTGCGGCCTCTGACCACGCGACAGACCAGCGCAGACTCAGCCCTTGCACAAGGGACCGGGCTCAGGCAGACCGGCCGTGCACCACCACTCAAAGCGCTGCCGACATGCGGCGTACAGACTCGCGTTCGGAGGGCGTTTCACACGGGTCTGACCTGGAGTGCTCAGGCCCAGGGCAGCTCAACTGAGCAGAGACAGACACCCTCGGGGTAGCTCCTCTGGGGGATCTGCTGAGTCTCTCCCACCCAGGGGCAGGCCGCGCACGTACCTTGGGGTTGTTCGTCAGCATGTTGTACCACAGGATGGACGCCCAAGCATTGGGCATCTGGCAGATGTTGGAGATGACCACAACAGGCAGGGAGTGGGTCTAGAGAGACGAGACACATACAAATGGCCCTACTGGGTCAGACCAAGGGTCCATCTAGCCCAGTCTCCTGTCTTCTGACAGCGGTCAATGCCAGGTGCCCCAGAGGGAATGAACAGAACCGGTAAATCGCCCAGGGATCCATCCCCTGTCACCCATTCCCAGCCCTGGCAAACAGAGGCTAGGGACCTCATCCCTGCCCATCCTGGCTAATAGCCATTGATGGACCTAGCCTCCATGAACTTATCTAGTTCTTTTTTGAACCCTGTTATGGTCTTGGCCTTCACAACATCCTCTGGCAAGGAGTTCCACAGGCTGGCTGAGTGTTGTGTGAAAAAATACTTCCTTTTGTTTTAAACCTGCTGCCTGTTAAGTTCATTTGGTGACCTCTAGTTCTGGTGTTATGAGAAGTAGTAAACAACACTTCCTTAACTACTTTCTCCACACCAGTCATGATTTTATAGACCTCGATCATATCTCCCCTTAGCCGTCTCTTTTCCAAGCTGAAGAGTCCCAGTCTTATTAATCTCTCCTCACACGGAAGCTATTCCAGACCCCTCATCATTTTTGTTGCCCTTTTCTGAACCTTTTCCAGTTCCAGTAGATCTTTTTTGAGATGGGGCGACCACATCTGCACGCAGCATTCAAGATGTGGACGTACCATGAATTTAGAGGGGCAACAGGATATTTTCTGTCCTATTATCTACCCCTTTCTTAATTATTACCAGCTTTCTGTTCGCTTGACTGCCGCTGCACACTGAGTGGATGGTTTCAGAGAACAATCCACAATGACTCCAAGATCTCTTTCTTGAGTGGTAACGGCTAATTCAGACCCCATCATTGTATATGTATAGTTGGGATTATGTTTTCCAATGTGCATTACTTTGCATTTATCAACATTACATTTCATCTGCCATTTTGTTGCCCAGGCACCCAGTTTTGAGAGACCTTTTTGTAGCTCTTTGCAGTCTGCCTGGGTCTCAACTATCTTGAGTAGTTTTCTATCATCCGCAAATTTTGCCACCTCACTGTTTACTGCTTTTTCCAGATCACTTATAAATATGTTGAATAGGACATGGTTAATTCCTTACGTCCCTCCAGACACACACCCCACCTGCCCCGGCCCCATCTCCCGGCCCAGGCCCTGCAACATGCTGCAAGCCACCCCGCCTGGCTGCGCCCTGCCAGGCGTCCCTGATGTGAGCGCAGCCTCGTCTCTAGCACGCTCTCCCCTCTCAAGCTGGCCTCCCCTTCTGCCATGAGCGGCTTCGCCCAGTGCCGAGGCCACAGCAGCGTCCTGCCTCCCTTCGCCCATCTCCTCCTGGGAGCCTTGCGAAGGCCAGCAATAGAGGTGAGAGACAGTGCTCTGCCTAATGCTCTGTGTACCCGCAGGTGGGGCCTTTGCTCCCACAGGCCTGGACAAGCCATTGGAGAAGCGGGGCCTTTATCTGAGGGGGAAATCGGCAGCACCTTCCCCACTGGGCTGGGCGACCCCGTCCTGCTCCCGCCGGGGGGCAGGGGGACAGATGCACAGCTCCGCCTGGCAGCAATTCCCACAGGACTCACCTCCAGGTCGATCTTCAGGCCCTGGTGATAGACCTCGGTCTCGAAGGTGATGAGGTGGAGCTCCTCTGTGACTATCAGGGAGGCCTGGGAAGGTGACAGGGAGGACGTTCAGAGGACGCCAGCTTCCCCCCACCCCTGGGGGCCAGGCAGCTGACAGGCTAGGCACTGCTCTGGGTCACAGAGCCACATGGGGCGCCAGTGGGCTGGCGCCTGGGCACAGTGAGGTCAGCAGCAGCCTGTTCACCCCAGATGCCCTGCAGGTACATGCAGGCTTGACCCGTTTTGCAGGGGCCCGCTGGGGGGTTGCTTTGCCTCCCTGCAGAATGTGGCGCACAAAACCTTCCCTACAGACGGTCTGGAGAAGGAGAGAACTCCAGTGAGCTCTGGAGGGGCTGCCCAGGAGGAGGGCCTGGCAGGAGCTCCCCCTCCCTCTGGGCTGGGGACCAGAGGGGTCTCCTTCAGGGCCCCCCAGGCCGCCTCTCCGGCCACACGTGCAGGCTCAGACACTCACGTCGCAGTTGGCTCTGCCCCCGTTGCCGCACCTCTGCTCCCGCAGTGTCTGCAAAGAGAAGGGACAAGCTAAAGCCCAGGCCAGCTCCTGGGCCCCGGGCCCCAGGCCAGCTCCCGGGCCAGCTCCCTACCAGGTGTTTGAACTCCGCCGACAGGCTGCCATTGTTCGACTCCTCCATGTTCATGACCTTGGTGTTTGTCCCCAAGATGTTAAACTTCCGGGACCTGGTGGGGGGAAAGAGAAGGACGGTTAGGACCCCCCAGAGCCCAGCAACAGAGCAGGGGGCGGGACGACACACGCCTCGGGGAACGGAGGAAGCCGAGACGCGTTGGCTCCACTTACCCCCGGAGCGCGGCAACGTCACCAGAGTCCCTGCAGAGGAGACAGAGGCAGAGTGTTGGTTCGATCTGGAGTGGAGGGCACGTCCCATTTACACCCCCCACCCAGGTGGGCGCGGCAGCTCCCAAGGGGCCCTGACTTCGTGTGGATGGCTCATGCGCACCCTGACCCCAGCAGCCCAAGGACACCCGAATGAGAGCCACGTGCAGTGGGCATGAAAGCCTCCCCTGTGCCCACAGAGCCCTCGCTCCTCCTGGATCTCAGCACAAGGGCGGATTCCCCCAGGAGAGGCTGGGGCCTGGGCAGAGCCCATGGTTGCGGCTTGGCCCTTCGTTCAGCGACTCCTCCCCAGGCCCGCGCACAATACTCACTTGTCAATGCAGACTTTGATCTTCAGCTGGTAGTTCAGCTCAGGAAACTTGACGAGTAACCTGTCGGAAGGCAGCAGGCGTTTCAGCACGAGCCGTTTGGACGCCAGAGCAGCCTTCGCCGGTGGCCACGAGCCAAGCATCCCAGGAGGATGGCAGGAGGTTTAAGCACCACTTAAGCACTGGGGCAGCGCTGTTCCCACGAAGGCTCCCAGGCAAAGGCCCAGGGAGGTCTCCGCTTCCAGGAGATTAGAGCCCCATTCCCAGGGCACCAGCCCTTGCAGCTGCTGTCGAGCATGCTGGGAGCTGCGGGTGCTCTGAGGGTCAGGCTGTTAGCACCCACTGCCCCCTTGCTCCCCCATGCACTCAGGGGACAGGCTCTCAGCTGGGGATCTGACCGGGGAAGGGTCTGGTCCCAGGCCACATGGCAGGACCACGGCGGAACTGGGATCAGCACTTGGGATCCCCCAGCTCTCGACCTCACGCCCGTCCCTCCCTACTCTAGGGGCTCCAACGCCAGCCGCTGGACGACTCCACTGCACCGGGGCGCCTGCCTCCAAACCCGGGGTCATGCTGCTCTTGTTGCCAAGCGTTCCAACATGACGGAGCAGAAAGGTGTCGTGTGGGAGAGGCTGGGCCAGGGGAGACCAGCCGCAACGGGAATATGGCGACAGGAGCCAGGCATGTGGGCGAGCAGAGGCACCATGCCCCAAGAGATCGGTCGAGGCACAAACGCCACCAGCCGCGGAGGCAGGAGCACTTGCCACGTCCTCCCGCCAGAGAAACAAGAACCCGCAGTCTCCGGGAACAGAGCGGCTGGCGCTGTGTCAACACGGGGCCTGCTCCTGCAGCCATTTGGGCCGGATTCCCCACCCTGGCAGGACGGGCGTTCTCCAGCCAAACAAAGGAGCGAAAGGACCCTCCAGATGCACGCTAACAGCGACCGTGTGTTTGGCCTCCCCACCTCGACAGCTCCCCCAGCACAAACAAAGACGAACCGGACTTTGGTGGTGAACTGCACGCCAGTTTTGATGACCAGGGGGCGATCCGGGTGCATGGGCATGCAGGGCTGCCTCTCCACCACGAAGGCACTGTGGGACGAGAGCACATGGGGCGTCATGCTCGGACCTGGAGGGGGAGGGGGGGACCCGCCTCCCAGACACACCCGTGCTGCCAGCCTCCTCCCTGCGATAGCTGCTTCCAGTCACGCACAGGGTCAGCGGGAGCCGCGATTTGCCCTCGTGACCTGGGAAGTACCGACGGTACCTTTTCATTAGATTCCTGAACAGCTCCACAATCCTCTCCTCCAGCATGGGCCGGTGCTGGACGATCGGGTCTCCTTTGTAAGACACTTTCTGCTGCAGCTCCTCTAGCTTCTTGATCTGCTGCCGTGTCTGGAGCTGGGACTCTGCGAGGGATGTGATCCTGGAGGAGGGGGGAGCCACGTTAGCGCCTCTCACTCATCCAGGCTCTTACTGGCCTGGGCGCCAGCAATCTGCAGCCAGCAGAGGGGAGAGGCCTGGATCCCTGCTCAGCACCTTTCCCTGCGGGCTGCAGGAGAACGCCCGAGGCACGCGGTTTGCAAAGGAGAACGGTGTAGATTGCTCAGTAGTGGCCTGGGCAGGGCCCCGAGTCGTCACAGCCGCCTTGCAAGGTCACACCCGCTGGGGCGAAGGGTTTGATGGGCTTGTCAATCGACCACCATTCATTCTTCCGGCAGCCAGGCGGGCTGGCACGAGGCGCGTTTGGTCGGGGGAGACACTGGGGACTATTTAGCCAGGCGGGAGGAGGGGCCAGGGACAGAGATCCGTTCCTGGCGGTTTGAATTAACCCACTACAAGAAGGATGTGGAAAAACTGGAAAGCATCCAGCGGAGGGTCACAAAAATGATTAGGGGGCTGGAACACATGACTTCTGAGGAGAGGCTGAGGGAACTGGGATTGTTTAGTCTGCGGAGGAGAAGAATGAGGGGGGATTTGATAGCTGCTTTCAACTACCTGAAAGGGGGTTCCGAAGAGGATGGATCTAGACTGTTCTCAGTGGTGGCAGATGACAGAAGGAGGAGTAATGGTCTCACATTGCAGGGGGGGGGAGGTTTAGGTTGGATATTAGGAAAAACTTTTTCACTAGGAGGGTGGTGAAGCACTGGAATGCGTTACCTAGGGAGGTGGTAGAATCTCCTTCCTTAGGAGTTAAGGTCAGGCTTGACAAAGCCCTGGCTGGGATGATTTAGTGGGGGATTGTTCCTGCTTTGAGCACGGGGTGGGACTAGATGACCTCCTGAGGTCCCTTCCAACCCTGAGATTCTTTGATTCTAGAATTCTCTGCCCGGGATCTGAGCAGCGCCCAGCCGGCTCTCCGCTGGGAACAGGCCGCGGGGGGCTCATGGGTTCTCACCAATTTTCCAGGCGATCCAGGCAGATGTTGGGAGGCCCCCCGATACAGGCGATTTGCTGCCTTCTCTTCCAGTCAGCCAGCTCCTCGTCTGCCAGCGTCTTCTGCACGTACTCCATGGCTGACAGCAGCCCGGCCAGTTCGCTCACAATCCCCTGTCCAGGGAACAAGACAGTCAGGTGTCACCAGATCCCTCCAGTCCCTGCAAGTTCTAGATCCCTTAGACGGGAGGAGCCCCTGAAAGGCACCTGCAGCTCTGCCAGCACCAGTGGCTTCTACTGCGGCTCTGTGGGCATGTCCTGTTCTAGCCGGTGCTTATATCAAGCCCCTCACCGTGGTATCTGAGCATCCCGACACTGCATTTAGGAACAGATGTTCGAGTGCTCAATGCCCAGAGGTGGGGCCAGATTTCCCAGCTCAGCTCCCAACCTGCCAAGCTCCGTTCCGGCCACATGTCATGGTGCCTACGTGGGAGCAGAGCCCTCTCCACACACTAGATGCGCCAGACGCACAGCAGCTGGGAAGTGGATTTAGGGAAGTCACTGCAAACTCCTGGGGGTGGCGATCGACTCAGCTGTTTGCTTTCAAACAGAATCAGCAGAAGCCAGGGCTGGGTAGGTGTGGAAGAGCCTGCACTGGGTCAGCGGATCACACATGGTACGTCTGATGTGTGCACACGGACAGGCCGGGCACGTCCCACTACGCAGCTCAGCTGCTCTTCGGCACGAGGCCACTTGCTGACAGAGGCAGAAGCTGCCTCCGCTCTTGCATTTGGTCTTTTCTACTCGTGCCTAAGACAAGAGGAGGCCGGTTTGGTGCCCGAGAGGGAACCGCCCAGGGACTTTGACAAGTGAGGGCACGGGGGGACGGGGAGGCTGAGCAGAGGGCAGACAGAAGCCGGGGGAGGAGAGCCCTGTACTCTGCGCATCTGGTCCAGCGCGGTCAGCATCTGCTCCAGCTGCTGCATCTTTTGCCGCGTGACAGACTGATTGTTTCCGTTCAGGTCCTGCATGTCTGGGTGGGGAGAAGAGCGAGTTACTCACCAAGCGCACATGCCCCAGCCCTCTCCCAGCACGGGGCGCCCAGTGCCCCCCAGCTCCCTGCTCAGTCACCTGTCCAGCAGAAGGTGCTGGGCTTTTGGTTTTAACTCTCCATCTCTCCAGCCCTATAGGTGCTGGAACTAGGGGCGCTGGGGTGCCGCACCCCCGGCTTGGTTTCCATCACGTACAGGGTTTACAGTTTGGTTCAACAGCTCTCAGCACCCCCACAAATTGTTCCTGCACCATCATCCAGCCCCCAACATGGGAGTAGCAAACCACCCCCAACCTCTCCCGTATTTATCCTCACCCCTCTACCCCCGCCCCCGGTCAGCACCGGGATCCCCACTGCCTGGGGGGCTGAAGCCCAGATGGTGACTGTCACGCCGGGCTGGGATCCCCACCGCACACTGAGGCTTAGAGCACGACCCCCATGGACTGGCTGAGGCACACAGACTGAGCGACTGCCCCGAGTCACAGGGAGTCTGTGGCCAAGCCAGGAATAGAACTGGGGTCTCCCGAGTTGCAGGCCAGTGCCCTGCTTCGCCCTCGCTGGGAGGAATGCCAGGCTTGCCCCCAGCGCTGGCTCAGACAGGCCTCGCCAGATCGCACCTCCTGGCACATTCCCCTCTGGACAGGCACTTCCCCCTTTACCTCCTTGGCTTTTCAGCGTCTTGTAGTTGAAGTCAAAGTCGTCCTGGAGATTCTCCACCACCTTCATCTTTTGCTCCAGATCCTGCAAGGTGAGGGGTCGGGGGTCATCTCAGGGGCAGAGGTTCAAACGCACTCAGCAGGGCCATGGGGTGGGGATCCCCAGGGCTGGTCCCCGGGCAGCTGGGCTGACCTACCTGCACCCGCTTCCGCACGTCCTGTAGATGCTGCTCCAGCATTTGCTGCTTCTCCGTCACCACAGCGGCCGTGGGGTGCGACGCCTGCCCGCCTTGCTGCGGAGGGGAAAGGCGATGGGCGTTTGCGAGAGCCGGATCGCAGACCCTGCTGCGATCCTGTCTGCTCGCAAGGGAGCCGCGTGCGCTGCTAGCGAGCTCCTGGATCAGCCGGGCAGCTTGGGCACTCTGGCCTCTTGACTCAGGGCTTTGCAAGCACATTTGCCTCCCCACCACGAATCAAACCAGCAGCGTCAAGTCCTGGGATTGCAGCCCGGGGGCCCCAGATCTTAGTAGATGCCCCCGCCCCACCCTGACACCCAGAGTGACAAGCTGAACGCAGACGAGGAGAAGACAGGTGGACGCACAGACCAGGGGGCAGTGACGCAGCTCCCCCGAGCCAAGCGAGGATTAGCACTGTGCCCCGAAGAGGGCGCTACCTCGCAAACAAGCGACAGCGGCCCAAGCCAACTAATGGCCGTCCTGCACTCGCCACTTTTCCCACGCGCGGAGCTAACATGGCCCCCTTCTTGACGGATCCTGCGAATGGCCATTCAAATCCCACCAGGCCTTAGGTACCCCCTACACCCCACTTCCGCCCAAAGGGCACGTAGGCCTGTTCTGCATCAAGGAACGGGGGGGGAATTGTCTGGCAGGGAACCGCCTCAGCGAAGAGCTGGAGCCCCCCCTGCTCTCACCTGGGCCGCGGTTGCAGCTGTCTGGAGCAAGCGAGATTCTTCCCAGAGACACCGAGCCACGATCCGGGCTATTTCCATCGGCTTTTCCAGGTACCTGCTCTGTAGGCATTTTTGGAGAGAGGGACAGGAGAAAAACAAACATCCAACCAACGTTGAGCAGGTGACAACAATGATGGTTATTTTCAAGCCTAGGGCAAAGGCCGAGCGTTTCAGAGCCGTTCAGGGAACCGCTGAGGGGTTTAACAGGAACAGGGAATCACGGCCTGCTAGGCTGAGGTTCTCCCTCGCAAAACACTGCCTAAAATGTAGAGTGGATTCGTCACAGTTTTGCAGAGTCCAGCACGAACTGCTGGTCTCTCCCTGGACACAGACGACCCACAAATGCATTTTACAAGTAGTTAGTAGAACCTGCCAAGCCCCCTCCGTGCCTCAGTTTCCCCAGGAAGTGACCTGGTCACAGAGGGAATCATTGTCGGAGTTGGGACGATAACCCAGACGTCCTTGTCCCCAGTCCTCTGCTCTGACCACTAGGTATCACTGCCCACTATCAGTTCTCCAATCTGCCAAAGACTGAGTGTAGCAGAGATATTAAGTGGTGGGGTCGTGAGAAACCAGTAGGGCAGGAATCTTAGCCCACTTACAGGCAGCTGAGGTCATTACCCAAAGGGCATTTCGACCTTGCAGGGGAGAGGACAATGCCCTGTTCAGGTCGCAGACAAGGCAGAGCCGAGAGCGCACGCGGCTTTCTCTGCCATCAGAGTGGGGAGGCAGGGGCTGCTCATCGGCGACATCACATGGCCTCCGCCTCTTCTCTGGTGCTTGAGGAGCGAAGGGGGAAACGCCAACCAGGTTCCCAACCACCTTTGGCCAGGCCTTGCCTTGTGACTCCTCCGCTTGAACTCTGGCTAGGGCAGGAGGGCTGGGTGCGGGACAATGGAAACGCGTGCTTCGCTGGGTTTCCGATTCAGAGTGTTGGGCACGGCCCCGGCAGCCACGCCACAGCCCCATCAGCCCTCCGGAGGGGCCAGAGTACAAGGGCTGTCAAAGATCTCGGACCAGCAGAGCCATGTCACTGGGGGGCAGGAGGGTTACTGCATAGCTACCCAGGTGCAACCCCTCATGTGGACAGTTCTACTGCGATCGAGGGGCCTTGACAGGGCCAGGAAAGGGTTAATGAGCTGCTGCGGGCTTTGTTAGTCCTACCCGGACACATTGGCAAAAGGCTTGGAGGGAGGCGTAAAGGGGGAAAGCTGGGGGCTGGCTGGGCGGGGACGTCGAGCTCGGACTCAGAGACAGGGCTGGCTGGGGACAGGCGCTGACCTGAGACTGCTGCTGCCAGGGCCCCGAGGGAAGGCGATGCCGAGGTGGGACTGCTGCTTTGGAGTCGCTACCTGCCCATTGCGGCCAAGCGAGATGCCGGCCGGGGACACTCTGCCTGAAGGGAGCGACAGCTCCGTGCAAAGCGCCCGGCGGCGGTTTCTCACGTGGCTACGTGGTGCAGCTTGTGCGGCTAGACAGGGCCGGAGGGCGAGTCGAGCCCACAAGTTTGGTGGGTCCCGAGGTCAGGGAGGCAACGGGAGCATCCTTAACTAGCTAGCCGGGCTGAGTCGAGAACCCCGCTGCCTCTGAGCACGAGAGACAGGAGGCAGAGCGTTCCCCCATGCGCCCCACCCTGCCACCCGTGCTGCTGACCCCAGAGGCTCTTCCTGGGGCGCCCCGGTCGCACGGCACCCACCTGCAGGAACTGTTTGATCCTGCGCAGGTTGTGCTGGTAGAGGACGTTGGATTCCTGCAGGAAGCGGCTGTACTGCTGATCGATCTCCCCCAGAAGGTTGTGGAACACCAGCGTGGCGTGGGACTCCTTGCTGGCGGCGTACGCCCTGCGTGGGAGGGACAGCACAGAGGCGGGACTGAACTAAACACGCAAAGCGGGTGCAAGCAGGGGGTAGGAACAGTCCGTGCCACCAGCACGGGCCCCACTCTGCTCACCCCAGCCTTAGCCCAGGGCGACTCCATCGGCTGCATGGGAGCGACTCCCACCTGCACAGTGAGAGCAGGCCCAGGCTCCCTGCTGGGGTGTGACCCCTGGGCACCCAGCTGCCTGACGAGGGCCCCCTAGGCAAGCCCCAGCGAGAGCAAGAGGCGCTGTCTGCACACCTGAGTCAAGTGGCTGCAGAAACCTGCTCATCCGTGCGCATAGGCCCGACTCACTCATGCAGGCAGCTGTGCATGCAAATTCTACGGGGACGTTTTTAGGCTGCCTGACAGCTCGGCCTGAGTCAGTCTTCGCAAGCCGAGTACGCGCTCTGCATCGGTCCCCTCCACCTCCCACCGCGGGGAGAGTCTGCAAGAGCCAGCGCCCAGTCCCAGACCCGCTTGCGATGTGTCAAATCCACCATTAAAAGTGCTCCAGCCAGCCCCGGCACCGAGCCCCCGGGCTGCCCTACCTGCCTGCAGGTGTGACACATACCAACGTTCACCACCTTGGCAGCGTCAGGTCGCCCAGTGACACAGGAGAGAGGGGAGGGGAAGTGCTTGTGTTTGCAAATTCCTCCACCGGCTCCGGTTCTAGGAGAGATGCTCAGCAATGGCCAGATTCACCCTCTGCAAAGGGCTAAGCACCAGGGCCAGGCAGCCTGAAACCCCCCAGGCGTGACTTCAGTGACATCTCGCCCTGGTATCGGCCCCGGGCATGGGAGAGGGTCATCCAGACAGCCACAGCAGGCCAGAGTGCTGCCACGCCATTTGGCAACAGCAGCCCAAGCGCAGGAGGTTTGGACAGAGGAATTGCCAGGCCAGGTGCCCACCGAGTGCAGTTTCCCACCCCCAGCCGCTGCGGTTACGGGATACCCACCCCAGGTAAGTCCCTGCCCGACCCCCATGCGCTGGAGGCTGGCTCATGCCCCGAAGCAGGCGGGCAGACACGAGGACTTACCAGTCCTGGCTTTCGATCCAGGGGGCCAGGAACTGCCTGAGTTCCATGGGGAAGCTGTCGCTATACAGCTGATGCAGCTGCTCCAGATAGCGCGTGTCCAGCTGCTGCAGCTGGTTCCATTGTGCCATCTCGTCCGACTCTGGACACCTGGCAACACAGGGAGAACCGCGTCAGAGCCGCAGGGACGCCGAGCTGCAGGGGGCTGCCGTGGGCTTCAGGGCGCGTCTTTGTTCACCGGGGAACAATTCCTGCAGGGCGTCTGCCACAGCGTCAGACCCATACGCTGGAGTGACTAGTGATTCTCATCACAGGCCTGCGGGGAGGGTCCCGGTCAGATTTTAAACACCACCCCCCGTTTTGCCAGGCTCCTAGCCCCACTGGTGGGCCGCCTGAAAGGGTGGCATCTCCCATGCTTGATCTTCGCCCAAAGTTCGGTTTTATTTAAGGTTGATGGAAATCCCCTGGGCCATTTCTGAATTCAGCAGAAAGAACGGACCCGGTCTTCCCCATTTTCAGAGGCGTTCCTGGCTTTGTTATTGCCCCTCTGCCTACAGGAGACAAAAATAACTCCCCCTAAACACTGCAGAGCGGCCCGCCCTGAGCGCCTCCCCCGGACAAGTGGGACTTGCCAGAAGTGTTTCTATGAATCCTGTGCATGTGTGACGAAGTGGGACTGTTCTTAATGTTTCCTCTGAATAGTGTGGGGGTGCCTCAGTTTCCCCTATGCAATTCTTAAGTATCTAGGTGGTGGGATAAGAGTGTATGATCACTGCAGAGCCCTAGAGGGCAGGTGTGTGCAGGGGTCTGGACACAGAGAATGGCCGACACCCTGTTTCCTGGCCACTGATGGCCTGGGCCCTTTCCCCCTGCAAGGTGAGAGCTAAAGGGTTGGAGAACAAAGGAACCAGGTGACCTCCTGACCCGGGAAAGGGACAAAGCCCAGAGGAGGTGGGACTGGAGGGAGTTTCAGTTTGGGGCTGGCTGGGACACGGAGTGAAGGGCAGACGTGGTTGTCTGGCTCACTGCCCCCAAAATGGACCCAGCTGAGCGGTCCTGTTCTCTGCACCTACAAGCTCTGTTTTAGACCCTGTTCCTGTCGTCTAATAAACCTCTGTTTTACTGGCTGGCTGAGAGTCATGTCTGACTGCGGAGTTGGGGGGCAGGACCCTCTGGCTTCCCCAAGACCCCTACCTGAGCAGACTCGCTGGAGGAAGCGCACGGAGGGGCAGAGGATGCTGAATGCTCCGAGGTCAGACCCAGGAAGGTGGAAGCTGGGTGAGCTGTGTGTCCTGAAGACAGGCTGCTCCCAGAAAGGAGACTTCCCCAGAGTCCTGACTGGCTTCATAGGGAGCGTTCCAGAGCATCACCCAGGGACTCCGTGACAGCATGCCTCAATTTCCCCCTACACTTTGCATTGCTGTTGGTGGGGAGGGATGGGGGAAAGGATTACGT
The DNA here is from genome assembly GCF_965152235.1 of Eretmochelys imbricata. NCBI lineage: Eukaryota > Metazoa > Chordata > Testudines > Cheloniidae > Eretmochelys > Eretmochelys imbricata. The sequence goes on from NC_135598.1 coordinate 15,177,348, forward strand.
TTGCTCTCAGGGCAGACTAACAGCGAAGCAAGGGGGCTGCAGCCCAGTGTGGTCCGCCCTGAAGGTAGAGGGGCTCCCCTGGGGGTCTGGCACACTGATTGGTTCTGATCAAAAGCTGGGGTATAGCTCCGATCCTGTGGATCCAGGACACCAGGACTAGCTGCTATGGGCCAGATAACAGGCTGTTGGCTTCCCCAGGATCTCACGGAAAGGCTCCATGCAACACTCAGCAGGACAGGTTGAAGGACACACTAAAACAGAGGTAGGACCAAGTTCTCTGACTAGGGGATTTAGAGACGCCTCAGGAATAAAAGATAAATCCGACAACCTTAATCTCAGGCCTATCTTCTGACCCATCTGCCCTAGGGTCCATCTGCAACTGGAAAGAACCTTGGTCTAGAATGAGCTGCCAGAGTGAACAGATCTCCGGTCATTAGCATAATAGGGCAGCTAGACTTTGAAGGTTAAAATTCACCCTGGTGCAGTGTCAGCCCACGCTCCCCTCTCACCCTTTCCTGCACAGGCCCGTGCTGGCCCCCTGCACAGGAGTGAAATTCACCCTGCAACACAAGGACCTTGCACGCGCTGGTTTTCAGGAGCTCGATGCTACGGCACAAGCCCCAGGCTTCGCTCTGTGGTCCCTGGGGGCGGACATGCACCCGGCTAGCGTTCTGTCACAGAGCCTGGCTCCAGGCAGTGCTGTGGTTGCATCTGATGAAGTGAGCTGTAGCTCACGAAAGTTTATGCTCAAATAAATGGGTTAGCCACAAGTCCTCCTGTTCTTTTTGCGGATACAGACTAACATGGCTGCTCCTCTGAAACCTGTGGTTAGAAGGTTAATGAGGAAAATCAAACAAGAGGCTAGAGCATCCTGGTAGGCCACTTCTCCTGCCCCCCGCCCCCTTTCTGCTGCCAGGATACAACTGCACCTACTTGTCCACCCATCCACCAACAGCAGGGAAGTGCACTGAGAGAGGCGGCTCCCAGGCATTTGCTCAGGGTTAGTTTGATGCCACTGAGCGCAAGACCCCAGGACATTGATTTCCCATTGAGGCCCCTAAGACACACGACACATTCCATCCACAGGGGTCTTCGGGGCTCCGTTCGAGAGCTCCTGGCCTTTTGCCTGTCTTCTCGTTAGCACAGCAACTGGTTTTCTGGGCCGCTGGAGCGTTTTCACCCATGCATGCTGGGCTGGCCAGAGATCGACACCATTTCAGTTCAGCAACACAGAAAGCAAAAGTCAGATTCTCCCAGGCGAGCCATTTCCTACGTGCAATAACACTTCTGCCTTGGACCAGAGCCAAGCACCTTTTGAGAACGAGCTGGTTTCAAAACCAAAATCATTGAGTTGTAGCCCCAGCCACCGACACGGCCCGGGATCCTGAAGGCAGCCCCCTTCCACACAATTCACGCTCGCCCTTAGAGCTGGCAAGGTCCCTGACTATTTTGCATCTTCTACTCATCTGGAGGTGGGGGTGGACCGAAGATCTTCTCTTTGGTGAGCGGCTAGGCACGGCCGCGGTAGAGGTCTCTTTATTAAAGCATGAGCAAGCCACAGGAAGCAGCATACCCGCGACTAATGCTGCTGAAGAGCAGCCAGTTACCAGTGCGCCTTCTCCCTTCAACCCAACCAGTAGCAGCTTCCACACCGCTCAGGGCCCGCAGGGGCAATGTCACGTCCCGGCTGCCACCAGGCACAGGAGCCGCCCAGACGCCAACCCGGCGCAACGGGACTCCGGACAACAGAGAGAGTCACACTTGCTCCTCGGGGAGAGGACCAGGAGGCTGCAGGCAGACACGGGAGTTCACGACGGCCGCAGCTTTCAGTTAGGAGCCTGGATAGGACGTGCATTTGGCTGGCTAGAGGGGCCCTGCCACTGACTTCCATGGGCCTGCAACGCCTCTGGGGAAAACCTATCCCCGTTTTAGGTGCCTCACTTTCGGCTCCTGATTCAGCAGAGCCCGTAAGGACGCGCTTGCCCACCCTGGTTCAAGGCGGTGGCTCAGGCCCGGATGACGTGCTTGGTACACCCCCCCCGGTTCAAGGCAGTGGCTCGGGCCTGGACAACGTGCTTGACACCCCCCCCGGTTCAAGGCAGTGGCTCGGGCCTGGACAATGTGCTTGCTGAGCAGGATGGGACTGCTCGCCTTTCTGGGTGAGGTGTGTGCCTCAGGGACCCCTCGGGCTCCTGTTCAGCAAAGCTGCTCTTGGCTTCCTACCTGCAACTGGCGGTCAGGATGGCTCTGCTGCAGCAGCCCAAGACCCGCACGGATTTGCACCCCACACAACCCTCTATGTTCAGCACCAGAGGACAGTGCCCAGCGGCTCCGGCTTGGGAACTCCCAGGACACAGCCTTGGTCTATGCAAAGGAAGAGTGAACCCTGAGCCACAGGCCAAACCCACATCACTGGGAGATTAAAGAGACACGCTGAGGGGGCAGTGGGTGTGTGCTGTCCTCAGGAAGATCTCCCCCTCCCTCCCTTACAAACCCACCAGCGCCCCTCACGACATTACATGGCCCAGTGGCTTTTACAGGATGTATGTTAACACCGGGGGAACGACTCCTGGCGAGCCGAGCACCACCGTCTCCTCTTGCAACCGGAGGTGGGCACCAAGCACGAAGATGAGTAATCAAGAAACAAGCAGCCCACACAGCTCAGAGCACCAATAACCCTGCTCCGACTCAGAGCCAGTCTCTCACAAGTGCTGAAGTGTTTCAGGCTCTAACCCTCCCCCATGCCCCTACCTGCAAAGATTTAATCCCCCACCTGCCTCAGCGCTGGTGTTAGGAGTCCAGATCTTGCTAGTTTGGCTATTCAAGCCTCCAAGCGAAGGCTGACCATGGAGAGGCTGAGAAGACACAGATCGGCACACAACACAATATCCACGCGACTTGGACCCAACGAGGGAACTCTGCCCTGGGCAGAGGGGCAGCTCCAGGGCCACGTGCCAGGTTAGTGGGATTTCGGTGGTGCACAGGCCTGGTGCACAGGGTGAGCTTCATCCCAGTGGGACACACAAGTCACCCCAGAAGCAATTCTGAAAAGCCATGGACAGGCAGCCTAGCCTGTGCGCTGCACAGCGCCCCTCAGAGCCAAACCCTGAGGAGAGCTGCTGATATTTAAATGGCTACAGCCCCGATTCAGCAAAGTACTTAAGCACACAAGCTGCTTAAAGTATTTGCTGAATCGGGACCCAAGGCCCTAGAGTTTGATCCTGTCGACTTCACACAGCTTCAGCAGGAGTTGTGCCTGCCCGAGGCTGCAGGATCAGGGAGCTGTAGGAATCCTTGGTTCAGAAAGCAGAGATCTGCAGAGACCTTTGCACCAACTGGGACTTACACCGTGAACCTTCTCCCCCACCCCACCCTCTCTTGAGCACAGTCCACAAGACTTCCCAGCACTTCAAAAGGAGGAGTGAACCAATCAGGCAGAAGAGTCTGCAGTTTAGATTTGGAAGTGGAGCTCTCGTCCCATCACTATGCAAATCTCCCTACAGCGAAGCCAACCCCCAACTATCCCTGCCAGAAACATCCCCCTGCCAAGGCCCGGCTCTGTCCATGCAACACAGAACATTTTCGGTAGGCTCCCTACCTTCACCTGGAAGGGCTCTTAACCAGCCCAGAGCAGCCAGTTACGTGACTTCAGCAGAATGCCGATACACACCCGGCCACAAACCAGACTCTACCTTGATTCTCGTCTTTGGTTTCCCTCCAGAACCAGCGCAGGGAATGAGCCACCCGACTTACAGTAAGTGCAGGAGGTGGAGACTGCCAGGAACCACAACAGAAACGAGGAAGAAATAACTCTTGGGTTTATTCCATGTGTGTCAATGGGAATCAAACAAAAACTAGCAGGGGAAACCGTGGCTTGTTCACTGGGCAATCTGCAACTCTGTGAAGGCGTGAGCAAATTCAGTCACCACTAAAAGGTCAGCTGAGCGCAACCAGCTACCGATAAAGTTCAGCTGAGCAAACCTCGTCACGGGTAATTTTGCTTTTAAACCAACATTTCAGCCTGTGAAATATCAGGGTGAGATGCTGTGTCAGTTCAGTATCTCAGCCAGAAATGGCGGGAGATGGACAGCAGCAGATGGGCTGTCATTGCAGTAACTAGAGTTCGGTCCCCCTGAGACAGGCCAGGGCAGAGTGAGAAGCTAGGAGTGGTCATGGGTCACAGCGGGACCTTTTCATTTTGCTTTGTCTGTCTGTCCCGAGAGCAATGCAGGGGTCACAGCCTGGAGAAACAGGGAGAAAACCACAGCCTGGAGAAACCATTCCCTCTCTTGCTGGGCTTGCATGGTTATAACCCTACTGACTTCCACAGGGGTAGCTCCCACTCTGTGCCAGAGGGCAGCCGGGACCTACAGCTTCGGTGATGGTAAATAACAGTGGGGAAAGCCCAGGACAGGTAACCCCACATGAAAGCAATCCAAGCGAATATTACAGGACAAGCTGGCAGTTGGGAGAGCCTGATTTTGTGGAGTTGGGGGTGTGAGAGGTCACAGGAAGTACCTCAGATCCCATCACATGCCTCCAGTCGCTCCCTGCACTCGCCACCTTCTGAAAGTCATTGGAGTTAGAGATGGGGAAACCCCCCCAGCCACTCCCAGCAGTTCAGGGTGGATTTCTGCAAGCCCTGAAGCTGAGTCTAGGCTTAGACGCCTGCAGGCAAAGGAGCAGCTCAGCAGGATGAGGAAGCACAAATCACACATCAGACCAGAGTGAGAACAGCTGCTTCTCTGCTTCTGTTTTAGCAGCAGCCAAAGACCTGAATCTGAAGAAAGAGAAACTTACCAAAGCTGCAGTTTCATAGTAATCAAGCTGTTTTCCCTCCTCCGCCTGCCAGGGCGCCAGACCCTCGTGTGGATTAGCAAAACTGCTGCAAACTTGTAACGTTCAGCACCTCGGAGCCTAACATGGGTCAAACTAGATACTCAAAGGGAGGCATCCAGAACATGAAACTACTTGGAGAAAGTTTAGCCCTAGGTGACCTGCCCACAACCAAGCCCTGAGGCCTGATCCCTAAACAAGTAAAACAAACCAGCGGAACATTGTGCATTGTAATAAAACCAAAACTGAGCTCTTATGCCAAAACCAGGAGTCTATCAAGCACACCACAGCAGCGCCGTTCCATGTCTCCTACGCTCCTCTGCGGCGCCGAAAGGCTGCAGCCAAGCTGGGGAACGGCGTAACCGGGTTTGGCAGCGATCGCTCTCCGCGCTTGTCTGTCCGCATAGGGCAGGTGCCCACGTCGCCAGTTTCACAAAGCCCCGAGATAGTCTCCTATCAGCCCTAAAAGGCTTCCAAACTAAACCGACTCCAACCGTGATGGAGCAGCTGCTTTTTGCAGCTCACCGCAGATGAAATTAGCAAAAGCATGAAGCTTAGAAAGCCAATTTGACCCCCAGCCCTCTGAGTGCTTCCCAATGGGGAGCTCAAGTGATAGCTGGGGAGAGACACCTGGAGAGAGGGAAGGTTCACCCCAACCTCACAGAGGGTAATGACTTAAAGCCAAAACCTGCTACCGTCTGGCTCCCCCCAGCCCCAGCCAGCCAAACCCAGGATGCTGGCCGTATCTCCAATCTGAAGAGGCCAGCGGTGCTCGGAGGGACTGATCCGGTGCTTGCTGGAGTCAATGGACAGGCTCCTCTTAGCATCGGTGGCTTTGCACCGACCCTTGGACTGTGCCCCAAGTCTGCCATGCTTCACCAGACAGGCTGCTGCTCCTCCAAAGCCTCAGCCCAGACCGTAACCTCTCCCGCTCGTGCTGGGTGCTCCAGGTGCTCAGGGACCTCCTGGATTTACAGCTGCACCCACCAGTGTCCCCTTGTAGCTGCTGCGAGCTCAGAGGTGTTTGCATGGGCTCCCCTCCCATTCACACTCCTGCAGAACATCCCTGGGATGCTCACTGCCCTTGGATGGGGTGGGAAACAACACTGGAGAAATACAGAGCAGCCTGCCTGGTCCACAGACTACAGCCTGCCCACATGGAGATTTCAGCCACTTGGATTCTCCGAAAGAAAAGGAGGACTTGTGGCACCTTAGAGACTAACCAATGCATCCGATGAAGTGAGCTGTAGCTCACGAAAGCTCATGCTCAAATAAATTGGTTAGTCTCTAAGGGGCCACAAGTACGCCTGTTCTTTTTGCGAATACAGACTAACACGCCTGCTACTCTGAAACTTGGATTCTCTGAAGTGTCTTTACCACATTACAGAACAACCCTCCTCTCTCCGCCTCCCAGGCATGCGTGGGGGGAATCCCGAGTACTCCTCACTCCCTCTAGCCATTGCACAGCGGGGGAGAAATAGCAGGTCCTCGGAGATCTCGACCAAGGCATAGGTCGCTATGCGACTCGGCACAGAATTGGGGGCTGTCTAGATACGGCCACACGGGTCAGGCCAAAAATGTATTACGTAATCAGGTGACTCCAGTCACGGTCCTCAGAGCCCCCCTTCTCCACAAGGCCTTCTAGTCAGCCTTTTCATGGAGAGCAAAGCACCGTGCTTACAGGACCTGTCCCCTCCAACAGTCGGACTGCCCTCTTACTCCTAATGCCAGGAGAGCCGGACGCCTGCTTCCTGGAAGAGCTGCCCCTGGGGCAGTGCGATCACGCACCCTGAACACCTTCCAGGAGACCGCAGAGCGTGGCAGGAGCCTCGCCACAGGGGGTGTTTCCCTACTAAGCACAGGAAACACAAACCCAGCCTCCAGCACAGCTGAACTTGTGCCCCACTCCGTCTTTCATAAACATCATTTGAAACTACTCAGATGACGCCTGGAGCGTGGCTGTTCGCACGGCTAGACAGGTGTCGGCAGCCCGAAACCAAGATCCCCGGGCTGCAGCGCGGCAGGGACGTTCTGACCACGTCAGCCACGGCTCGCTTCCGGGAACAGTTCCTGTACTGGGTGCCAAACCAGTCTGGGCTTCTGTTTGGCTGCGAAATGCTTCCGAGTTCCCACGGCAAGCCCCAGGCAGGCCCAGCTGCAGAGAACACTGCTTCCAGGAGCAGGCCCCGCACACGCACTCTCTAAATCAACCCCCGGACACAGGACCCGCAGGCCGACTGGAGCCAGGAACAGTTGGCCACGTAAATCACCCCAGAGAGCTACGGGCTGAGCTTGCCTCAGCCTCTCCCTCAGCTCCAAGCCGGGGGGGCAAGTGGGGACTCATTGCACCCTGTCCAGTATTCACCGTGCCCCTCCCCAAACCCCCGCCTGTCTGTCTGTCCCATCTACTGCTTACGTCTTGTCTCTTGTCAACCTGCTGGGGCAGAAGCTGCTAGTTCCTAGGTGGGCAGAACAGCCAGCGCAGCGGGGCCCCTCGCGGCCAGAGCCTCTGGGGCTGCCACCATCCAAACGGTCACTCACAAAAGCATCTCAAGGTGAATTTGCAGAGTTAAAATACTCTGCCCACGCTGCACGGGGCTCAGCTCCTCCGCCACGCACTGATCCCACCCAGGGGGAAGGGAAGGAAAGGGTTCAGGATGCGCTAGGCTGACTGGCCCACCACCAAGCTAGCAACAGACAGGAAAGCACGACGGAAGGGCTGGAAGCTTTCACCTGGGGCAGCTTTGCCATCTCCTCTTTCCTGCCGCTCTGCCCAGAGGCAGGGTACAGAATTGAATGCAAGGGGCTCCTGTCCTGGGGGGGAAGTTAGCCACCGGCGTGGCTGCATCCGTGCCAATGGCTAGCAAAGTGTCCTGGAGTACTATGCCAGCAGGGACGACCAATCATCTGGTCTGAACCTCCCACATTACACAGGCCACAGCCCAGCCCTGAATTAACGCATTGGAACTAGAGCAGCCCTCGTTAGAAAAATGTCCTCTCTCAATTTAAAAATTGCCAGGGATGGAGAATCCAGCCCAGCCCTCAGTAACTTGTTCCAAGGGTTAATTCCCCTCCCTGTTAAAAACCATGACTCATCCCCAGTCCAACTTGTCCAGCTTCCACTTCCGGCCGGGGGGGTTGTTACACATCTTTATCTGCTAGATGGACGAGCCTCATCAAAACTCTGCCCCCATCCAGGTCCTAACAGACCGATCCACTCAGGCTTTCACCTTCTTTTTGCTGGGCTAAACGTCTTGAACTGGCCGGGTCTATCACGAAAAGCATGTTCTCCCAGCCTGTATCGTTCTCCCAGCTCCTCTCTATAATTTATTAACATCCTTCTTGAACTGCTAACACCAGAACAGGACACCGGATTCCCGGCAGTAGTCAGATCACTGCCAAATTCAAAGGCAATACAGGTCATCCGCCCCCACCCTGTTTATGCACCCAAGGATCATATTGGCCCTTCTGGCAGTGGGGTTGCACTGGGAGCTCTTGTTCAGCTCATTACCCAGCATGAGCCCCAAGTCTTCTGAGCCCCTGCTTCCCAGGGCACAGTCCCCCATCCTGCAGGCCTGGCTGATGCTCTTTGTTCCTAGATGTGTCATTTACCAGTAACCATATTAAATGTATATTGTTGGCTTGCACCAAGCGATCCAGACGGCTCTGTATCTATGACTGTCCCCTTCAGTATTTACCACTCCCCCAATCTTTGGGTCATCTGCAAACTTGATCAGTGATTTCATGTATTCTTCCAGGTCATGGATACAAATGTTAACTAGCGTAGGGCCAAGAACTGATCCCTGCAGGCCCCTACTAGAAACACTCCCACTCAATGATTTCCTGTTTACAGTTCCATTGAGACCTACCAGTCAGTCAGTTTAACCCATTTAGCATGTGTTATGTGGATTTTATTGTTCTAGTTTTTAAAATCAAGATGTTGTGCAGTACGTCTTACCGAAGTCTGGGCTACCAATGCTATTCCCTTCATCATCCAACCTTGTAATCGCATCAAAAATATCTGTATCAAGTTAGTCAGACAGGGTCTATTTTCCATAAACCCACGTTGATTGGTATTAATTACATTACCCTCCCTTAATTCTATATTAATCCAGTCCTGTCTCAGCCATTCCCATTACTTTGCCTGAGATCAACATCAGGCTGACAGGTCTGTAATTACCTGGGTTGGCCTATTTACCCTTTCCAGATACTGTCACATGAACTTTCTTCCAGTCCTCTGGGACTTCCCCAGTGCCTGAAGTGTTATTGAAAAAAAAAAAAAAAAATCAACATTAATGGTCGATGGAGCTCCTCGGCCAGCTCTTTTAAGACCCTTGGGTGCAAATTATCTGGACCTGCCAATTTAAAAACAGCTAACTTCAGCAGCTGATGCTGAACACACTTCTGAGCTACTATTGGAATTGAAAGCGTTTCATCATACGACGACTAGATCATATCTAGGTGTTTCCTCCCCAAATACCAAACAAATATTTCCTAAACACTTCTCCCTGTGCTGCATCATCACTGACAATTGTAGGTGCTGCTCCAGTGCAAGCAGTGACTGGCACCAGTGTGGCCACCTACAGTAGGGGTTTGTGTTGGTGACTAAAGCCCCAAGAGAAAGGAGGAAGAGCTACTCCGTCTCCCACCAGCCTTCTGGTCACTTGCATTCTTAAAGCTTTCATCTGACTAACCTTGAAGCTTTAATGGGTCCCTCACCCACCTAACCCAGATTTGCTACTGCTCTGTCTTCCCAGCCTAGGTTTAAAGATCTGAGGGATGAACCTTTCCGATTCTGCCTGGCTTAGGTCTCTCTGTGGTTAGCCTTTCCTTTCATCTCTGGAGCAGAGCCAGCATGTAACCATGCTGAATACACAGTCTGACATCACACAGGCACGCAGTGAAACAAACAGAGACCGCACGAAGGTACAAAACGGAGATGCGAGAACATTCACCTCGGGTTTCCTTGGTTACGCTATAGCAGCACTGCAGGTGTGCGGGGGGGCGGGGGGGGAACAACAGGTAACTCGGATCACTGCTAGCAAGGGACAGGCCTGCACGGCAAAATTTCCTCCTCAAGAGGCAAAAGAAATATACACTGGAACATTACTTCAGCCTGAATGGAGGACTGGCTTCCTCCCAAACAGCTTGCAGACGCCGTTATTTTCCTAGCATGCTTCATTTGGGACCCAACTTCCTGAGCCATTACTGCACCATGCCAGCAATTATGGGAGGCCATTTTAAGTTGATGCATTAAATGAGCCATGTCACAGCACACACACTTCTAAGCACAATTCTCTCCTGCACCCTAGCAGCTGAATAGAGCCACAAGGATCATTAAACTCCACTGTATCTTGCTGTGGTGGAGGGCGGGGGTGCGTCATGAAGGGTTAAAGAATAGCTTCCATCAGTCCTTGCACTTTGAACGCTTGATCTCCTGCCTTGGCAACGTCACTCTGTAGTGAGCCAGACATGCTGTTTAACTGACAGACGCCACCAATCGCTCTCCTGCAAACAACCTGTGCTCTGGGGACTGAGTTCTGAAATGCAGCTGAGGAACCATGCAGTGCAATCTGTGATCCAGATCTCCTTGGGATCGGGGGGAGGGTTGTAATGAACCCAAAATGCAGCAGCGAATGCTGAAGTCAGCATGCCGAGTGGGGAGCTGCTTGGCAAGCTGCAGGGGACAGCCAGACCCCTCCAAAGAGCCCCTGTTTTCTCAGAATACTCCGGGGCTATTCTCACGCCTCCACCATGCCAAGCCAGGAGAATGATGCCCTGCAGCTTGCTGGGTAAGGCAGGCTGGAAAACAGGAATTCTCCTTCATGAAAAATGCTGAGGTTCCACCACGTTTCCATTCCACACTGGAATAAAACCGAGAGCAAGAGAAAGGCGCGCACACCAAAAGACCCAAAAGCTTGGTGCTTCTGGCACTCACCTGGGATGCGGGAGACCCAACTTGGAGTCCCTGCTCCAAGTCAGGCAGAGAAGGGATACCTGGATCTCCCACGTGCCTTAATCACCAGGCTAGGAGAGGGTGGGTCTCTGTCTCCCTCCCTCCCATCCTGGACCCGAGAAATCTCCTCAACAAACTTTTCATCAAAATGTTTTGGTGTTGATAAATTGGTATTTTCCAACGAAGAAACAGCGAGGGAAACAGTTCCCAACCCACTCTCAGCAGAGGTCCTGTCTGTGGGAGAGTGATTCCTGCCACCCACTAGCACCCACCGAAGCTTTCAAATGAACTTCTCTTCCTTGTCCGTTTGTGAGGCTGCAGGTTTGTGAGGCTGCAGCAGTAGATGAACAGAACTTCCCCAGCTCACACGAAGTTCTACCTGGCTGTCTGTAGCATGACAAAACATATGGACTTCTTCTCCTGTAAAAGAGAAAGTATGTTGCCCCAGGCAAATGGGCAAATAGGGTTTGCACGGCTGGTTTAATGAGCGAACATGACTCTCCAGGTTCAGGTGCCAAGAAAAGCAACCCTGGACATGGAGAAAGTCAAGTAATTAATGCAGAGATTTAGGAAAGGGTGAAGGATGGTGCGGCTGTTCGGTGCTAGCCAGGAACCCGGGGAATAGTTCATGTGCTACCACAGAGTCCCTGAGTAACCTTGGGAAAGTCACTTAGTCTCTCTGCCCCTCATTGCCTCATCTGTAAAATGGGGAGAATACACCCACCGGTGGATTGAGAGGCGCTCGGATGCTGCGGTCGTTGGGGCCAGGTAAGGACTTAAGAGGTTCCCTGAGACCGTGCTGAAAATCATCCACCATCATGAACCCCAGACCTTGCGTTTCACCCAAGGTGCCAGTTTTCTTACTAAAGACAAAGGTCTGGTCCAGCTGAGACCTGAACCAGCACAAAACGCACTCTCACTGTGATTCTTTAAGAGCAGTTGCAACAAGCAAAGGAGAATAAAATGCAACCCAGAGTTCACATCTGTTGGAAACATGAATCAGCTTGCTAAGCCCTGGGTTGACCAAATACAGAACCAAAATTTCTGGTTTTCAGTCTTGATTACCAGTAATCTCAGTAAGCCAGCAGTTTTGACCGGTGTTAATGCAACACCTTTAAAGAAAGGTTCCACAAGCTCAGCTAGAAATCCTTATTCTTACGCATTGTGAATTTCACAACGCCCAAGAGCAGTCTGTGGGGCGCTCCAGGCCAGAACCCAATAAAAAACTAGATTTTTGAATGTCCACAGTTTGGCTTCAGTTCATAGATTCCCCAGTTCATCTACTCCAAAAAGGCAGTTGACAGCCAAAGCTTCCTGAAATGTCATTTTAAAATGCACTGAACTCTAGGAGCGCATTCACTGAATGAACAAGGCCATCTCTACACTGTTACTGTGTTTGCAGGGCAGTTGCAGAACTTTGATAATCAAGGCTCTGAGTAAGATGTACAGCAAACACGGTCACCCCAGGGCTAACTGCAGAGGCTGGCTAGAGGGAGGAGTGCTCAGGGTCAGAGTCTGGATGTTTTACAGATTGGCTGGTATTGACCAGACTGTTCTTTCCTTGCAATAAACCAACTGGGATTTGTGGGAGGGACCATGGGCAGCTACGGCTGCCAGGTGTCCTGTTTTCGACTGGACCACCACTAGAAGTCCAGTTGGTGGGGCTGGCAGGCTCCCTACCTGGCTCCCCAGAAGCAGCGACGTGTCCCTCAGCTCCCAGGCAGAGGCGCACCCAGAGGAATTTACGCACCAGTTCCGCAGCTCCCATTGGCCGGGAACCGCAGCTAATGGGAGATGCAGGGGCGGTGCCTGCGGGCAGGGGCAATGCACAGAACTGCCTGGCCACATCTCCGCCTAGGAGTCAAGGGACATGTCGCCACTTCTGGGAGCCCCCAGGGTAAGCACTGCCAGGAGCCCACACTCCCTCCCACACCCCAATCCCCTGCCCCAGCCCAGAGCCCCCTCCTGCACCCCACACCCTCTCCTGAGCCCCTTCCCACACCCAAACTCCCTCTCAGAGCTGGCACCCTGCACCCCCCCACACCACAACCCTCTGCCCCAGCCTACAGCCCCCTCCCACCCCGAACCCCTCATTTCTGGCCCCACCCCAGAGCCTGTACCCCCTCCCACACCCCAACCCCCATCTCAGCCCAGAGCCCCCTCCTGCACCCCAAATCCCTCATCCTTGGCCCCACCCCAGAGCTCAAAGCCCAACCCCCGACCCAGCCCAGAGCCTCCTCCCACATCCTGAACCCCTCATTTCTGGCCCAACCCCGGTGAGGCCTCAGAGCAGGGGTGTTTGGTTTTGTGCGATTAGAAAGTTAGCAACCCTATGGGCGGTGGGTATCGAAGGCCAGGGAAGGTTAAGCCTCCCCTAACCCCGGCCGTGGCCCCACCCCTCGCTCCCCCCCTCCCCCAAAGCTGGCGGGGAACTAAGCTCCAGCTTGCAGCCTGGAGCTCAGGGCTTGGGCTGGCGGATAGATGCTGGAGCGGCTTGGGCCAGTGCTTGGGCCAGCCAGTGGCCTGGGGCAGCTTTGGCCAGCCTAGCAGCAGGCTGGCCAAGGCTCCTCCAGCCATGGGCTTGGGCGGAACTAGGGGCTAACCTCCCTGAAGGTGGGGCTCACCCACCACCCATGGGACACAACTCCCTGTTGTAAAAGCGCCAGGTGGTGACATTCACATACACTCTTAGTAATGCTGATTCCATGCCTTTCGGGTACAATGCTCTTACCTATTTCTCTAAGGTGCCAAGCTCATTTCTGGGTGCCAGAGAAATGGCCCCGTTCCCCCTCAGTGGCTACAGACCTAGCACCCCAAGGCAGAGAGAAAGTGGACAATGACTAACAACAAAAGTTAAATTGCAGAGTCTTCTCCTGGCCGAGAGTATGAGACTCACCCAGCATCAATACCGGCCTCAAAAGGAGATTCCAATAATCCAAGCCACTGGATATTAGGTCTTTTTTAACATGCTTCAACTTTATGTATCCCTGCTGCTAGGCAGCAAGAGGCGCAGGGAGCTTACAAACGCTGGCAACGGAGTTTCTCAAACAAAAGACACCTTTTTCTACGGACAGTGCAAACAGACGCCCCCCTCCTGCCACTGGCTGGGGCCTTGTGCCCAATTCGCTCAGGAAGTCAAATTCCAGCGAGTAACCTCAGAGTGTGGTAACAGGACGAGTCAGTGGCCCTTGGGGGAACAGCAAAGCAAAGGTGCTTAGCAGCTGAGGCAAGCTTCTCAGTCCAACCCCTAGGTTGATACTGAGTGACAGCAGCACCTGTCGAGTCAGGCTCCCCCTCGCACAGCTGGTCTACCTCTGGGGCAAGAGGCTCCCCCAAGGGAGCCCTGAGCATTCACTGCGGCCCAGAGCCACCTGCATTAACCCAGGCATGCGGCTGCAGCAGGGCCTGGGGAGAGCCAGCACCCAGGCCAGGCTGATGCAAGACAAGATGGATGTACAAGCAGGGCCGGGTTCCGGCTGCCACGGGCATCGCCACTTTCAGTTTCCTGACCCTTGTTCGTTTAAATCTTGCTCTCAGAACAGCCACCAGCCACTGCCTGGCTCAAAAGAGACAGGCGCCAGGGCAGCCAGCACCCATGGGAGCAGCTAGCAGCCCCCCTGGTCTGACCCCAGCACCCATGGGAGCAGCTAGCAGCCCCCCTGGTCTGACCCCAGCACCCATGGGAGCAGCTAGCAGCCCCCCTGGTCTGACCCCAGCACCCATGGGAGCAGCTAGCAGCCCCCCTGGTCTGACCCCAGCACCCATGGGAGCAGCTAGCAGCCCCCCTGGTCTGACCCCAGCACCCATGGGAGCAGCCAGCCCTGAGCTACTCCTAGCAGCCTGGCCCCAGCACCCATGGGTGCAGCTACCAGCCCCCCTGGTCTGACCCCAGCACTCATGGGAGCAGCTACCAGCCCCGCTGGTCTGATCCCAGCACCCTTGGGAGCAGCCAGCCAGCCCTGAGCTACTCCTAGCAGCCTGGCCCCAGCACCCATGGGTGCAGCTAGCAGCCCCCCGGTCTGACCCCAGCACCCATGGGTGCAGCCAGCCCTGAGCTACTCCTAGCAGCCTGGCCCCAGCACCCATGGGTGCAGCTACCAGCCCCCCGGTCTGACCCCAGCACCCATGGGTGCAGCTGCTTCCCCCCTAACCCTGCGCCTCCCAGCGGTCTGACCCAAGCACCCGAGGGGGGCGCCCATACGCACTCTTATGCCCGGAGCACCCATGGGAGCAGCACCCCGGGGACCCCCCGGGCCCCGCCCCGCCCCTTTGCACCCGTCCCCGCGGGGACCCCCGCCAGGCTCCCCAGCTCACCTGCGGGGACGGGGCTCCCAGGCTGGGGGCGGCGTCGGCGGCTCCGGCTGCCTGGGGCGCTCGGCCTCCTGCTCCCTCCGTGGCGGACCAGAAACCTGTGGCCCCTCCGCCCCGCCCCTCCACGGGACACGTCAAGGCGCCGCTGGCCAATGGCGCTCCGCCTTTGCTCATTATTCACGAGGGGACTTGACCTCCTGGCCAATCAGCGCCTCACAGCCGCGAGACTCATTAATTATTCATAAGTTGCCGGGCGGGTGCCCTCGGTGGCTGTTCCGGCATGAATCTTCCCCTCCCGCCGCATGGCCGGGCCAGGGGAGAGGGGAGCCCGGAGGCTCCGGGGGGGGAGCGGCAAGTGCCGGGAATGTCCATGCGGGAAACTCAGCTGAGTTCCGGGCAGGTCCTGACATCAGCGCGGCGGGGCTGCCGCTGTCCCCGCCCCTTAAAGGGCCAGGGGCACATGGGGGGGGCTGAGCCTGGGGGGGCACATGAGGGAGGGAGTACATGGGGGGGGCTGAACCGAGGGGCGGGGGCACATGGGGGACGTGGGGGGCTGAGCCTGGGGGGAGGGGCAAAGTGGGGGTGGGGGGCACATGAGGGAGGGAGTACATGGGGGGGGCTGAACCTAGGGGCGGGGGGACATGTGGGGCTGAGCCTGGGAAGAGGGGCAAAGTGGGGGTAGGGGGCACATGGTGGTGGGGGCCCATGGGGACTGGACTGGATGGGGGCATACATGGGGAGGGTGAGACTGGGGGGCAGGGACACGGGGATGGGGGTCATGGTTGGCTGAGCAGGGACTTGGTTTCTTTCCCCGGCGAGGCCTCCTCCCTGGTGGGATTGGAGCCTGCGTCTCCTGGGAATCCGTGAGCATTACCCCCAACTCCCCCTTCCCCCTCACTATCCCCACTGTGAAATCGGGGCAGCCCTGGGACGGGCAGCAAACATCCAGAGCGGAGAAGCAGCTGCCTCTGGGGCTGGGTGCGTAGAGTTGCCAACAGTCCCTTATTCCCGCATCTCAGTCCAACAAGACCGGGAGTTGCTGAGTGCTGCGAAAAGCAGCAAGAAACACCCCTTGGTGAAGGGAGGTGAGTGCTGCTTAAGGTTATTATTAAAAATAATGACGATGATAATACCGGAGGAGGGGTGGGGCTGATCACATCTGAGCTCCATACCAGAGCCCCGCGTCTCCTGCATCAGAGCCGGCTCTCAGGCTGCTGTATGTTTTTGGTGCCTCCAGGGGATTGCCTTCCTGCCCCGCTGCACCAGCCTGGTCAGGGACACACACAGGACGTCCCTGCCCCTTGCACCGGAGCGTGGGGGACCCCCAGGCAGGACTGTTCAGTACGAGGCCAGAGACATCTCTCTGGTTGTCCTCTAGGAACCATGCAGGGTGCGAGGAAGCCGGGCCCTCACCAGTGTCCCTCCCACTTCAGAAAAGCCAGAGATGTTAAGTCCAGAAGGGACCATTATGTCCTAACCTGACCTCCTGCACAGCTTAGGCCGGGTAACCTACCCCACTGCCCCCTGCATCCAGCCCATATCCGGGGATTGAGCTAGAGTGTGTGTTTGAGGAACTCCAATCTTGATCACTAGGGAGCAATTTCTGATGAGGATGTGGTCAGCTTCCCTTGTGGCACATCCTCTGTTTGAAACCCAGGTCCAGCGACGGTTGTTCAAGTGCCTACGGAAGGAGCCCATAACAGACAAGCTCTTAGCGGCATCACAATGTCAAACTCTGGATGGTGGTGTCGTTTGGGGAACTCAAACCAAAGGAACCAATCAAGATTTCATACTCAGTTCGATCGGAGCTCTGAGAGCTGGCAGCGTGTCATGTGGCGGAACAGACTGGATTTTTGCTGCTCGCTGGTGGTGCGGTGTGTCCTTTTTTGCAGATGATACATCTTCTGTTGGCGTATAGGCATCAGCAGCAGATAAGTGTCCACAACAATGTTGGACAGAGAATTTCAGTTCCAATCTCCCAAGGGCTCCAAGATGCTGCCCACCCTACGAGGTAGAACAGCTTGTGGCAGAAGACCAAGGTCCAGAACCTTGGAGCTGGGCCCCCAGACCCGCTTGGGCAAATGGGTTCAAGTACTCTGGAGAACACTGATGAGTTCACCTCCATAGGCTGCAAGCAGAGTTCAAACAGTCACAGTGAACTGTACGTTCTTCCATGAACAGGTTTCGCTATCTCCTGCACAAAGTGTATGTCTCGCCAATCATAGAGCTGGAAGGGACCTCGAGAGGTCATCTCGTCCAGTCCCCTGCATTCATGGCAGGATTAAGTATTATCTAGACCATCCCTGACAGGTGTTTATCCAACCTGCTCTTAAAAATTCCCAATGATGGGGATTCCACAACCTCCCTAGGGATGCAAAACCATCTTTGCACTGAGCCAGAGTTTGTGATCTATCCCTCCTGTGTTATGCCTGCAATGCTGATCCCGTCAGAAACCAGGGCCCTCTCACCGGCTGACTCGTCTGCGCCAAATCCTCAGCATAAAGTGGTTTGACTTTGTGCGAAATATCTCAATCTCACAGCGATCGGGCCTTCCTGCCATCGCTCGTCGTACCCGTACCAGACCTTCTGCTTCTTCTGGGCTCTGGCCAGATTCTCCCTGGCCAGGACCATGAGTTCAGCTAGTCTCTCTCGGAAGATCAGGACATACTCCACCACTGACTCTCCATCGGGAGTGGCCTGATGAGAGATGAATGGGAGGGGAAGGCCACTCCCAATGGAGAGTCAGTGGTGGCCCTCACCCTCCTTCCATATAACAGTTCGAAAGGCGAAAATCCGGTAGGCTCCTGGGGCACCTCCCTGTACGCGAACAGCAGGTGAGGTAAGTACTTGTCCCAATCCTGCAGGTGCTGGTTCATAAAGGTTTTCAGCATCATCTTTAGCGTCCCATTGAACCTCTCCACCAGCCCATTGGACTGGGGGTGATAAGCTGAGGCCCAGTTGTGCCGGACCCCACATTTCTCCCACAAGCACCGGAGCAGGGCCGACATGAAGTTGGAGCCTTGGTCTGTTAAGACTTCCTTGGGGAACCCCACTCGGCTGAAAATGGTCAGGAGCAAATCTGCCACGGTGTCTGCTTCAATGGAAGCTAAGGGCACTGCCTCGGGGTAGCAGGTGGCAAAATCTACCACCACCAGAGTGTATTTCTTCCCTGACCGAGTCGCCTTGCTCAGAGGTCCCACTATGTCCATGGCCACCTTCTGGAAAGGCTCCTCTATGATGGGCAAAGATCTCAAAGCCGCTTTCCCCTTATCCCGGGCCTTCCCCACCCTCTGACAGGGGTCGCAGGATTGGCAATACTGCCAGACCGTGGTAAAGACCCCGGGCCAGTAAAAGTTCTGTAGCAACCTCTGCCGGGTGCGCCGGATTCCCTGGTGCCCTGCCTGGGGGATGTCATGGGCCAGGTACAGGAGCTTGCGGCGATACTTCTGGGGTACCACCAGCTGCCTCCTGATCCCACAGGACTCTACTTCCCTTGTGGGAGCCCATTCTCGGTACAGGAACCCCTTCTCCCACAGGAACCTCTCCTGGCAGCCTCTCCTCATGGTCCGTCCCACACTGAGGTCGGCCAGGTCCCTGAGCTTCCGCAAGGAGGGATCTTTCCTCAACTCGGCCTGGAACTCAGCGGCTGGGGAAGGGATGGGGCCCGGTTCCCTCTATTGGCCGGGTCTGAGGCCACAGCCTCTCTGAGCCGTGCCCCTCGGCGCTCCCTCCCCACCAGGGTAGGGTCCTGCGCCTCCGGTGTGGTACCCTCCCCGAGGTCAGGGCGCAGTGCCCCTCGCTGGCTCTGGCTACGGGTCACAACCAGGGCAGTCTGGGGGTTGCTTGGCCAGTCCTCTAGGTCTCCCCGCATCAAAACCTCAGTGGGCAAATGGTGGTGTACCCCCACATCTTTGGGGCCCTCCTTGGCCCCCCATTTCAGGTGTAAGCTGGCCACAGGCACCTTGAATGGGGTCCCGCCCACCCCCGTCAGGGTCAGGTAGGTGTTGGGCACCACCCGATCTGAGGCCACCACCTCGGGCCGGGCCAGCGTCACCTCCGCGCCCGTATCCCAGTATCCATTGACCTTAGAATCATAGAATATTAGGGTTGGAAGGGACCTCAGAGGTCATCTAGTCCAACCCCCTGCTCAAAGCAGGACCAATCCCCAATTAAATCATCCCAGCCAGGGCTTTGTCAAGCCTGACCTTAAAAACTTCTAAGGAAGGAGATTCTACCACCTCCCTAGGTAACACATTCCAGTGTTTCACCACCCTCCTAGTGAAAAAGTTTTTCCTAATATCCAACCTAAACCTCCCCCACTGCAACTTGAGACCATTACTCCTTGTCCTGTCCTCTTCTACCACTGAGAATAGTCTAGAACCATCCTCTCTGGAACCACCTCTCAGGTAGTTGAAAGCAGCTATCAAATCCCCCCTCATTCTTCTCTTCTGCAGACTAAACAATCCCAGTTCCCTCAGCCTCTCCTCATAAGTCATGTGTTCCAGACCCCTAATCATTTTTGTTGCCCTTCGCTGGACTCTCTCCAATTTATCTACATCCTTCTTGTAGTGTGGGGCCCAAAACTGGACACAGTACTCCAGATGAGGCCTCACCAATGTCGAATAGAGGGGGACGATCATGTCCCTTGGTCTGCTCGCTATGCCCCTACTTATACATCCCAAAATGCCATTGACCTTCTTGGCAACAAGGGCACACTGCTGACTCATATCCAGCTTCTCGTCCACTGTCACCCCTAGGTCCTTTTCCGCAGAACTGCTGCCTAGCCATTCGGTCCCTAGTCTGTAGCTGTGCATTGGGTTCTTCCGTCCTAAGTGCAGGACCCTGCACTTATCCTTATTGAACCTCATCAGATTTCTTTTGGCCCAATCCTCCAATTTGTCTAGGTCCCTCTGTATCCTATCCCTGCCCTGCAGCGTATCTACCACTCCTCCCAGTTTAGTATCATCCGAAAATTTGCTGAGAGTGCAATCCACACCATCCTCCAGATCATTTATGAAGATATTGAACAAAACCAGCCCCAAGACCGACCCCTGGGGCACTCCACTTGACACCGGCTGCCAACTAGACATGGCGCCATTGATCACTACCCGTTGAGCCCGACAATCTAGCCAACTTTCTACCCACCTTATAGTGCATTCATCCAGCCCATACTTCTTTAACTTGCTGACAAGAATACTGTGGGAGACCGTGTCAAAAGCTTTGCTAAAGTCAAGAAACAATACATCCACTGCTTTCCCTTCATCCACAGAACTAGTAATCTCATCATAGAAGGCGATTAGATTAGTCAGGCATGACCTTCCCTTGGTGAATCCATGCTGACTGTTCCTGATCACTTTCCTCTCATGTAAGTGCTTCAGGATTGATTCCTTGAGGACCTGCTCCATGATTTTTCCGGGGACTGAGGTGAGGCTGACTGGCCTGTAGTTCCCAGGATCCTCCTTCTTCCCTTTTTTAAAGATTGGCACTACATTAGCCTTTTTCCAGTCATCCGGGACTTCCCACGTTCGCCACGAGTTTTCAAAGATAATGGCCAATGGCTCTGCAATCACAGCCGCCAATTCCTTCAGCACTCTCGGATGCAACTCGTCCGGCCCCATGGACTTGTGCACGTCCAGCTTTTCTAAATAGTCCCTAACCACCTCTTTCTCCACAGAGGGCTGGCCATCTACTCCCCATGCTGTGATGCCCAGCGCAGCAGTCTGGGAGCTGACCTTGTTAGTGAAGACAGAGGCAAAAAAAGCATTGAGCACATTAGCTTTTTCCACATCCTCTGTCACTAGGTTGCCTCCCTCATTCATTAAGGGGCCCACACTTTCCTTGGCTTTCTTCTTGTTGCCAACTTACCTGAAGAAACCTTCCTCCCATCCACCTCCAGGGGAACAAGGCACTCTCTCCGGAGGGACAGCCCCGCGCCCACCCTGTAAACCGAGCACCCTGAGTGCAGAGCCTCCAGCCCTCTGGCGGAGCTGGCCGCGGGTACTCTTCCCTCCTGAGCAGGTGGTAAGCTGGCAGCCCCCTTTGCCTGGGCCGTCTTCCCCTTGTCCAGCTGGGTCCCTACCCAGTTAACCCTGGGTAGGTTGGGTCTGCTCAGTCTGTCCCTGAGCTGGGGCACTGGGTCCGTACGTGGCCTCTCTGGCCACGGTGATAGCAGCTCAGGTCACGTTGGTCCCCTTGAGCGGGTCGGAGGGGCCCGACGCCAGGCATTCCCCTTGGGAGGGGGTTCTCCACATTTCCCCACTGGGAGGTCCCCTGGTGACTCTCTCTCTGTATCGAGGGGGGCCTGTTCTATTGGGACTTCTCCCGGCTACCCTCTGACCGATTGTTCACAAACTCGTTGGCCAGCTGCCCTGCGTGCTGGGGGTTCTCGAGCTTTTTGTCCACCAACCACAGCCTCAGGTCGGAAGGGCACTGTTCATACAGTTGCTCCAGTACGATTAGGTCAAGCAGGTCCTCTTTAGCTTGGGACCCAGCTGTCCACTTGCGGGCATATCCCTGCATCCGGTTGGCCAGTTGTAGGTAGGTGACCTCAGGCATTTTACGCTGACTCCGGAACCTTCTCCGGTACATCTCGGGGATCAGCCCAAACTCATGGAGCAGGGTCTGTTTGAACAGTTCGTAGTCCCCTGCCTCCGCCCCTGTCATTCGGCTGTACACCTCCACGGCTTTGGGGTCCAGTAAGGGGGTGAGAAACTGGAGCCTGTCTGCAGGGTCAACCCTGTGCAGCTCGCAGGCATTCTCAAAGGCCGTCAGGAAGCTATCTATGTCCTCCCCCTCCTTCCGCTGGGCCAGGAAGCACTTATCAAAGCTCCTTGCAGTCTTGGGTCCCCCTCCCTCACTGCAGCTGGGGCCCCACTGCTCCTCAGCCTGGCCAGCTCCAGTTCATGCTGTCTTTGTTTCTCCTTCTCCTAACGTTCCCTCTCCTTCTCCTCCTGCTCATGTTGACGTTGTTTTTCATGATCCTCCAGCTCCCTCATTTTCATCTCCCTCTCCCATTCCAGCCGCCTCTGTTCCAGGGATGGGGAACTCTGCTGGGAGGATCCCCTGCTGGCTGCCGGGGTCAGGGTGCCCTCAGTATTCGCTGGGCTTCCCCCAACCCCTCCCCCAGGCCTAGATAGGAAGGGTCTCGGGATGTCCTCGGCAGCAGTCTGACCCCTCCCAGCCCAGTCAGACCCCAGGGCCCACGCTGTGTCCACCGGGCGGCTTCCCTCCAGGACAGGGATCGGGTCATCCAAGCGATCCCTCTCCTCCAACTGGGCAATCAGCTGTTCCTTGGTGGACCTCCCAATGCGCAGCCCCCTCTGCCTGCACAGCTCCACCAGGTTGCTCTTAAGGCGTTTAGCGTACATCTCCCTGCTGGCCACTCGCAGGCCGGGCAGCTTCCCACGGTTTCCAGGAAAAGCCCCTCGTGTGCCAGTCCTTCTTGAGGTCACCACCTCTTTGCCAGGGTCGAGCTGCAGACTCCTCCGCCCCTGGGACCGCTCGCTGCAATCCCGCGGGGGATCCTGTTACTGCAAAAGTCCTTCTCTCTGGTCACACACTCCCAGGGGTTAACCGCCTCCTGAAACCGTCTCTCTCTGAATCTTCAGCACGCCTGGTCCCCGTCAATCCCCCTTCGTTTTACTGCTCCCTAGTCACTTACTGCAGGAAGCGCCGTCCACGGGGTGCAGTACATCCCACCTCTGCCACCAGTTGTCACAGAGTGTGGGGGAGTCCAGGCCCTGCACCCCCCTTCCTGGGATTCACTGAGACTCTCAACCAGCCAGTAAAATGGAAGATTTATTGGACAATAGGAACACAGTCTAAAACAGAGCTTGTGGGTATAACCAGGACCCCTCAGTCAAGTCCTTCTGGCGGAGCAGGGAGTTTAGGCCCCAGCCCTGGGGTTCCCTGCGTTCCACCCCCCAGCCCCAAACTGAAACTAACCCCCCCCCCCCAGCAGGCTCCCTCCTGCAGCCTGTCTTCACATTCCTGGGCAGAGGTGTCACCTCCCCCTCCCCTTCCCCCTCCCCCTCCCGGCTCAGGTGACAGGCTCTCAGGTCTCCCATTGAAACTCCCCTGCCACATTCCCAGGTCAATACTCCCCCCTCCCTGCTGCATCACAGCCCCTTCCTGGGCTCTGCAGAGTTCTCCACTGCCCTGTCCCGGGTGACACCACCCAGCGCTTCCACACACACCCCCCACCCCCGAGGCCCCATTCCCATCAGCCTCTCCCAGGGTGTCTGTGTGGGTGTCCCTTTCCTCCAGAAACCTGACCCCTGCACTGCCTCCCTGGGGTCTGTCCCTTTTGTCCAGGCTCATCGCAGGAGCTGGTCCTGCCCTGGGGCTTCCCAGCATCTCTCCTGGCCCTTTGCTTGAGCTCCCTTCCCAGGTCAGCGTCCCCAGGAGCTCCCTGCCACGGCCCTGACTCCTTCTGGTACGGGTCATCCTGCCCCTCTCAGCTGGGCTGGCCGCCCTCCAGGTGCAACCCAGGGAACTCATTGCCCTCTGTCAGGTCCTTTCTCTGCCAGCATGAGGCACATGCTATGCACAGCCTGGGACCCTTGGAAACAACTGAGGACCCACCTAGGGCATGAGCGGCTCGTTCACTCAGGTGCCATCGGGGAGAGCTGGCCCTGAGCATTCCCAGGGTATCTCAGAGCCCTGCACAGATGCTGACTGCTGCATCCTCATGACCACACAGCATGGCTGGACATGCCTATCCCCGGTGACCAATGCTTATCCTCTCTGGGAGCCAGTCACAGGGCTAGCATGTGAACCCAGAAGCCCCGGGCTCTTAGCCCCAAGGCTTCACTGTAACTTCATCTCCAAGCCTGCAGCCTTGGGCAGAGCTCTGGGAGCTCAGCCATGCATGGAAATGTATAGCGTTCACCTGCCTGCTGCCGAGACCACAAGGGATAAGCATGTGTTACGTTGTATGCGGCGCCATGCCCCTTAGGACCAGGGAGCTGGAAACAAACAGATGGTCTCTGAGGAGACGTGATCCATGTGGGTCCCATGTCCCGTGTTCCTGGAAGCTACCAGCTGGCTAGGACACACAGGCAGCGGTTGCATCATGCGTGGGCTCAAGGGAACAGGTCACGCTGTCCCCTTCCCAGCTGTAGCTGTGTTTTTAAACAATTCCCTGGATCGCTCCTGCTTTTGCAAGCCTGAAAACTTCCCCCCGCCCTTCCCCTCCTGATCCACCTGTCTTCTGGTGTTGAAGAAACCCGCTGGCTGCTTTGGTTCCTCTGGGGTCTTTCAGTGGAGCTAAAAATAAGACAGTTGGTTTATTTCCCAATAACAGCTCCAGCTGCGCTGCTCCCAAATGACTGTTCCCCAGGATTCAGAACAGCCATTCATGGCTCAATGTCCCCTTTGCCCTATTGCTAGACTGATTACGTTGTAGAGGGACCCCATTTCCCTGGGGGCGAGCCCGGTGCAACACCAAATCCCCCAAAGCATGGCATGAAAACCTGAGTCGTGTTTCGGTAGCAGTGACTCAGGCCGCTGAAGGGATTGCACCCTCTTGGCAGGACAAACTGCATTCCCACCTGCTGCTCTGTTCTGGCTCCAACTCTATGCAAAGGAGCCAGAGACAGATTTCCTCCTGCCGTGGTGGGGACGCGGCCCATCAGACGCTATGTCTGTGTTTGTGCAACCCCACGAGCCCCAGCTGAGTGCGGAGGGCAGGGCAGGTCCAGCCATGCTGTTTCAGTCAGTTCATCCCTTCTCCAACTGCGAGGCCCCTCAATCCCAGCCCTCAAATCCCTGCTACGGCACCCCAGCCCTTGGCACCACCACCCAGCTCTGCCAATGCCCCTTGATCCTTAGGGGCAGCCCCCCGCTGACCTGGCCCTTCGGACGCATGTACCCACTAACCTCACAGGCAACCCAGCAACTGCTGCTGCTCTGCAGTGGGGTCGCTGAGTGCACACGGGGAACAGAGTTGGGATTGTTTGTGTGGCTCATGGTGTGAGTCGTGTGGGGAGCGCTCTGTGCCTGGGACCCAGCTCAGACGGGCCCTGCACGGCTGCAGATGTATTTTCCCAGCTAACACTTAGGCCTTGAGGGGCCGGCCGACTGGGTGCCCTTCACTCCCCTGTGCCCTGGGCTTTCCTAGCAGGCTCTGAGGAGACTCCTCGTGGGCTGCAGCATGCTGGCTGGTGATGTCACAGGAAAACCCACCCAGCCAGGGCTTGCTGGGAGCCGAGCCCCGGGCTGTCCCTGCCCCATCCCCTTGCAGACACTCTCTAGGGTTGAACAAGACCCAGAAAAGGCTGCAAGGTTCCTGAAAACGCCTGCCCTTGCTGGGAGCCGGCCCTGGCGCGGCCAGGAGATGGGGCTGGAGGGCTGGAGTCTGGCACAGGGCATGTAGGGGATGCTTCTCACCCCAGCCTATGCCAGCCAGAGCCCGAGGAAGGGAGAGACGCCCTGAGCCAGTGCCTGAAATCACACAGCGGGGTGGAGCTTCCTGGTGCAGCTGCGTTTCCAGCTCCCCTCTGGCAGTAGCTGGTGCGGGGCCAGACAGGCCGCAGGGCCCCAGGCTGGCAGCTCCTCTCTGCCCCATGCGGCTCCCCCCCGCCCTGGTTCTCTGGCAGCGTCCCCAGCTGGGACTGCAGCGGCTTTGTCTCTGGCCCCCGTTCGTTCCTGTGCGGGGCGCCGAGGCTGTGCACAGCTGCACTGTCAGCGCTGGGAGGAAACCTCAAGGCTGAGCCGCCCTCCTCCCCGCTCCCCAGGCCTCGCTGCATGCAGAGCCCTCCCAGGGGAACCCCCTGCCCGCACCAGCGTTCAGCGCCGGGCGGGGGAGCGCGGGGGGGTTTCCCTGGGGCCCTCCCCACAGCCCAGCCTGCTCCCCCAGGTGTCCCCACGATCAGTGCTTGGGCTGGGAGTTGCAGAGGGCTGGCAAGTGCGGCACTGGGCCGGGATGGGGCAGTTCCCGCCAGTGGCCAAGGCCTCTCCTGTTCCAGGGTTTGGGGCTATGGGCTCCCCAGGGGATCTCAGACCCACAGCTGGAGCCGGGATCCAGCTGTTCCCCAGCATGGCAGTAAGAGCCCCCTGTTCTGGGCTGGCGCCGGTTCCTTCTCCCCCTTCCGCGGGCTCTAGGGTGTTTGCCTGTCGGGGACTGTTGGGGGGAAGTGGTGCTGGGAGGAGCTGGGCCAGGCCAGCCTGTTTCGACCCCCAGGCCCGTGTGCTGGACGGTGGATGCGCTGGGTAAACAGGGAGAGGGTAGGGAGGGGATGCCAAGCCACGGTTCCCTCAGCTGGGGCCGGGACTGAACCCACTGGGTCGGTAAAGTTTGACAGGCCACCCCCCGCCCCAGCGTTCCTAACTCTGAATCCCCCTCCCCTAGTGGAGGGGCGATGGGCACTCACTGTGCTGGTAGCTGTGATTCCCCAGGGGCCAGGCTGGGGAGGGACATGTGATTGCCGTGTGCCTCAGTTTCCCCCGTAACATGGGAGTGATGGAGCTTACCTGCCCCATTAGGGAGGGTAAATCCACAAATATGTGTGAGGCTCAGGACGGGGCATGGAGATGGGTGTCCAGCCAGCCTGGGGTGGGTCACTGCTGGGGTCTGGGTACAGGAAGGGGGGAGCTGGGTGCACAGACATGGGGGGAATGACAAAGGGAGTCGGGATTCGCAATGAGCCACCTTCCCCTAGAGGGGTTTCTGGGGTTGCTGAGCTTCTGCCATGTTCTAAATGTCCAGCCCGCTTCCTGAGAAAGCAAAACAAAACACTCCCTGGTTTTATGTAGGACCTACGTTATTGGGAGCGAAATCACAATGAGCAGGTGCATTTTGTTGCCTGTTCCCAGGGGCCCCCGACGCTCTCTGGCAAACTTTGATTCAGCCTTTTTTAAACCGCAGCCCTCACATGGAGCTGGCAATATGGGGAGCGTGCTCGGCTCCCGCCTCCTTCCCTGGCCGCGTCTGTCTCCCAGAATATGGGTCGGGTCCTGACGCTGCCCCTAACTCGCTGGGGGGCTTCTGGCAGTTGCTGGCCCTCCCTGGCCTCTGTCCCTGCAGCTGGAGCCTGGGGGCAGTCGCTCGGGGGCGGGGGGCACAGCCTGGCAGAATGTGGGAGTGGCACTGAGTGATGTCCCAGGCCCCCTCGGGAGCAGTAACCCTGTCCCCGGAGCATGGAGGAACCAGGTGTGGGGAGGGGGCGGGAGGGCTCGCTAGGGCTATTTGGACACCAGCAGACTCCTAGTCGCTGCTGCCAAGGTCGCAGATGCTCTCTTATCGTTGGTGAGTCACTGCCCAGCATGGCCTCGTTCCCTGATGCCACGTGGGGGCTGGGCTCGCTTGGTGCCAGGCTGGGCCAGCCTATGTGTATAGTGGGGGGGCTGAGAGCCATTGAACCAAACTGGAAACCCTGGATATGAAGGAAACTACTTCAAGCCAGGAGGTGCCGCAGCCCCCCCAGGTCCAGGACCTATGCCCCTCCGCCCCCCGCCTGTTTTCCGCAGGTCTTTGTTCCTCTGACAAGGGGAAGGTTTCCCCCCATTGTGCTGGGGCACCAGTTTCACGTGGGTGAGGGGTGGATGCTGCTCCCGGCGGCTGGATCCCCCCGCCCTGCACGTGGGGCAGAGCCCAGGCTCCCTGCCAGCCAGCAGCAGCTGGCGCCCCCGGGCCGGTGCCCTTCGCCCCAGTCCGTCCGTGGGAAACACACTCCACGCTTGGCCTTTTAGAAAAGAAAGTTTATTGGTCGGGCTGCTCACCAGGATGCAGTCATAGAAAATGGATAAAGCTCCGCCCGCCTCCCATGGCCCCCAGCTCATCACCTTGAGCTCGGGAGGGCCCAGGACTCGCGCTCTGCCCCGTGGACCCGCTCGGCTCCCTCCCTCTGGGGTCAGAGCTGCTTAGTGCGGTACCAAACCCTGGTGGCCTTGGGCCGCTCAAGCCAAGCGCCCGTCTGTGCCCTGGGAGTTGCTTACTCTGCTTCTCCGTAAGAAAAATATATCTGTAAAAAACAATAGATGGGCCCCTGGAAACAGACAGAGGGTGAACAGCCCCCTGCCCTGGCCACTCCTTCGCCAGCTGGCACCTCCCCTGCCACGGGCTGGGCTGCACAGGGGGGGTGCAGCGCGGCTCGGCAGGGTGAGTGCGGGGCACAGCCAGTCACTGGGTCCCCACGCACATGCTGAAGGAATGGCCCTAGGCAGAGGGGCGAGGGCTCAGCCTGCCCTGGGCTGGGGGGCTGCAGAACATCTGGTTTCTCCGCGAGCTCCCGCGGCAAACAGTGAAGGGCAGCTCCGGCAGTGAGCAAAGATCCCAACCGAGGGCAAGCAAGGCTCCCCTGCCCCCTGGGGACTGCCACTGCCTGGGGCCTGGCATCCCCCCGCAGTGGTGGTGCCATCATGGGGTTGGCAGGGAAGGGCAGAGCATGGCAAAGGCCCAGCCAACCCCATCTCTTCCTGCCCATCCGTGGGGGCAGCACAGGGGTCCAGAGATGCCTTCTCATGGCTTAGAGAGAACGCACCAGGGAGCCTGGCACAGAGCCCAGGTGCTGGGGCCATGCCCACTTTGGCCTGGGCATGGCTGGGCAGGCCGTGAGCTTTGCTGCAGGGGAAGGACCCCGGGGGTGGGAGGGGGACGGGCAATAAGAAAGAAAATGCTCTTAACAAAGAAGCAAGTTTATATATTGTGGCTCCGTTAACAACAAACCTCTGCTCTCCTGTGTGTCACATGGCAGTCAGGACGGCGGCCGCGTGTGCCAGGGGCTGGGCTGTGCCCAGCGGGTCTGAACTAAGGGAAGGATGGGCACAAACACAAGCCAAACCACCCGGTGTCCCCTGCCACCTGAGGGGCTGCAAAGGGGCAGGGTGGGGGTTGGGAATTGCCAGCCCCAAAGCCGACGTCGGCTGGTCAGGAGACACACCGTGTCCCAGCACACGCGGCCCCTCCCTCCGTGCTGCCAGGGCTGCAGGGAGCCCGCTAAGCAGCTGCGGTGCGTGCGGATAGGAAAGCTGGAACAGGCGCTTGGCGAACTGCGCTGGGCATCGGACATCAGCTAGGGAAGTGAGAATGGCAGCAAGCGGGCAGGCTGGGGGGATATGCGGGGCCCTGAGCCTGAGCCGTGCCGGGACTCCCTGCAGAGACTCAGCTGCTCAGGATCAGGCCCACAGACCCGTGTCAAGGCTTCTCTCTGGCTGGCCAAGAGCCCTCCTTGCGCTGTCCCCTTTCCGTGGCATCAGCACGTTCTCTAGCCCGCCTGGAAATGAGTCACAGCCGCACCCTGGGCCCTCCAGCACCCCCACCTGCACCCTCCCCCGGCCAGTGACCATGCAGCACCCCTGGCCTGCACCCTCCCCCGGCCAGTGACCGTGCAGCACCCCCAGCCTGCACCCTCCCCCGGCCTGCACCCTCCCCCAGCCAGTGACCGTGCAGCTCCCCCGGCCTGCACCCTCCCCCGGCCAGTGACCGTGCAGCTCCCCTGGCCTGTACCCTCCCCCGGCCAGTGACCGTGCAGCTCCCCCGGCCTGCACCCTCCCCCGGCCAGTGACCATGCAGCACCCCTGGCCTGTACCCTCCCCCGGCCAGTGACCGTGCAGCTCCCCCGGCCTGCACCCTCCCCCGGCCTGCACCCTCCCCCAGCCAGTGACCGTGCAGCTCCCCCGGCCTGCACCCTCCCCTGGCCTGCACCCTCCCCCGGCCAGTGACCGTGCAGCTCCCCCGGCCTGCACCCTCCCCCGGCCTGCACCCTCCCCCAGCCAGTGACCGTGCAGCTCCCCCGGCCTGCACCCTCCCCTGGCCTGCACCCTCCCCCGGCCAGTGACCGTGCAGCTCCCCTGGCCTGCAACCTCCCCCGGCCAGTGACCGTGCAGCACCCCCGGCCTGCACCCTCCCCGGCCTGCACCCTCCCCCGGCCAGTGACCGTGCAGCACCCCCGGCCTGCACCCTCCCCGGCCTGCAACCTCCCCCGGCCAGTGACCGTGCACCTCCCGGCTGCTGATGCCACATGGTACAGGGCTCGCTCTCCGGTGACGGGGTGGGACACCCGACACGATGCAGCTCCCTGCAGGTGACAGCGAGCCTCCTGGAGCAAAGTGGTTACGGGCCCCAGCCGGCGGACGGTTACGCCCCTGTGCCACGGGCACTGTGGACACACACACAGGAGCATGAGGCACATGCTCAGCTCTCCGTTCCTGTGGGGCAGTCCCGGTAAGGCCTGGGGTGGCCCCGGTGTAACCGGCAGCAGTGACAGGCTCCTGTGTGTGTGTGTAGGATGCCCGCGTTGCCAGGGGCTCTCGCTGCCACCCAGGCAATGTGGTGCCCATGTTCTCCAAGTGTTACACAATGCTGGGTTCTCCAGAACTGGCCCATTAACTCTTTGAACGCTCTGGGGTCAGGAAGTGGCAGGGAGCCCTTCCCAGCCCCATGTGGCATTGCCCATCCTCACACGTGCTCTACCCGCCAGTGGGATCGGCTTAACCCTTCCCTCGCCGCATGCTAAGACATGTCAGAGATCCACCTTCCGCTGGAGATCTTCCAGACCGCCCGGCCCCGGGAACTCGCATTCGGGCAGGGGTGGGAAATGTCTCTCTGCTGTTGCTAGCCAGCTGGGCTCCTGCGTTCCCCTCCATCTGCCTGGGGGATGGCTGCTCGGGCTGACAGACTGGGGGGGTCTCCAGCACTGGGCAGTTTGCCGGGCAAGAAGCATTCTAGACATCAGGTCTTGGAGAGCTGCAAAGAGGGATATTCCCAGGTGTACAGCAGTTATCTTGGTTTTAGCACGCTTCCCCTCAGCGGGGTCCCTGGTGGCTAGCAAGCTCTCACAGGGCTGCCAGCAGGAATGGTCTCCACAACGAGCGTAAGGAAAACAGTCCTGTATTCCTAACTCCTCCATGTGCTAAAACTAAAATATAAACGACACCTCGTCTGGGATGGTGGGGGGTCGGCTTGGACGTCCAGAGGAATAATGATACGACGGGTACATGTTCCCCAGGACGTGTGGGGCGAAGAGAGATTTTGCAGTGTGAAAGGTTATGTGTTCAGCCGTCCATCCCGTGCCGCCACCCATTCTACTCACTGTCGCTCTTATCCACCAGCACTGCGTCCGACTCCTCCGTGATCTCCAGCAGCGTGTGCATCTCAGGGCTCTCCTCCCTCAGCAGCTCCGTGTTCTCGGCCTCTTCTCCTCCCACCTCCACCATCTCTGTGGCTTTCACCTCCACCTCGCCCTCTCTGATCTTCTTGACGTAGAAGGTGAAGGGTGGCACCTTGTAGACTGCTGTCTTGGACCTGGTATAGATGGGATGGTCGGGAGTGAAGGATTTCTTCAGCTTGTCTCGAGAGGTTTTCATCTTCTCCCTCCTCTCAGTGGTTACGATCTTGGTGCCCAGCTTGTTCATCCTCTTCTCCAGGTTGTGTCGGGTCTTCTCCAAGTTGTGTTTGGTCTTCTCCAAATTCTCCTTGGTCTTTAGCTTGGTCTTCTCCATCTTCTCCTTGGAGAAAGCCTTCTTGAAGTCATCCACCCTCTTCATGCCACTTCTCTTGATCCGCTCTGCTCGGGACTCCTCGATGGTCTCTTCAACCTCCACCTCCTCATCTGAGGAGAGCTGGATTCGGTCCTCATCGGCGCGGTCCTCGTCCACAGGGACCTCCACGCCCTCCTCTTCCTTCTCTTCCCTCTCGGTCTCCTTCAAAGACTTGCTGATGCTCAGCTTGGCCGGGAGCTTCACTTCATCCTGCCAACGGTGAGATGGAATCGGTAAGACACGTGCACTATAAGGACCCACGGCCCTAGGACCCAGCCTGGCAGAGCTACACCGCCTGGCGGCCACCCAGCAGCACATGTAGGCAGCTTGTGCCCCACTTCCCACAACCCTCTGTGGACACAGCCCATGGGACATTCGGCCTCAGGGGTTTGTCAGGCAGCAGCCCCATGGCTCCTGATAGGCTCCCTGCCCTATATAAACCCAGCGGGCAGTCCAGGAACCATCTGGGCCACAGCGTGGTGCATCTCTGGTGTTGCCAGGGCTGTTCCTGTCTCATGCGCTTGACCCCCTGGCTTGACGTCGGCTTGTTTTGGGCTTCGCCTCCTGACTCGGACTCTGACCCTTGCTATCAACCCCAGCCTGGAACTGACCACGAACTCCTCGGCTACCCCTAGCCTCAGCCCTGCCCCTGCTCTGCCCCTTGGCCCACTCTGCCCCCGCGGCTCCCAGCCATCTAACCTGGGCTGAGCAGCTCTCGGAGTCGCTGCCCAGCTAACCGCACTTACGAGGACTAAGATTCACAGCTAGTCTGACCTTGGGGACAAATCCAGCCTTCAGTGGCCAGCACCCAGCTTGGACTCCTCACCCCCTTTTTCACTCCCCCTGGTAAATTACCCCGGTAGGATGCGGCTCTCGCCCACAGCAGCTTGGGGCCCTTGCTAAATTCAAGCTGAGCCTTATCTGCCCTGCACAGTCCGGCCTGGGTGACAAACCCACCGTGGCCTTAACAGCACAGGAGAGACCTGCAGGTGCTGGAACAGGGGCTCTGTCCCCTCTATCCTGGCTCCTCCCACCCCTCATCTTCCAAGCCCTTCACTAGCATCCTCTTCATCCCAGAACTGCTTGTACCACTCACCCTCCCGCCAGTCAAAGCTGCCAGCGGACTCTCCCCTCCGGCCCTCGGAGCCCATCTCCCCTGGCTGGCTCCCTCCCTCCGCGCAGCCCTGAGCTCCCTGCTGAGCAGTCCGGGGCCTGCCCCCCACCCCTCTCTCCCCGTTCCCCGCTGGGGCATCCTGGGTGCTGCTGGCACCTGCATTCGGCACCGAGCCCAGCTTTTCACAGCGCGGGGTTCACTACAGTCACACGACTCAAGGCACAGGCCCCACCCTCTCACTCACCCATGGACAGCCTCCCTGATGCCAGGGCAGCCACTCCTGATTCACACCGGCCTCAGAGACGAACTAGGGGTCTGACTGATTCCAGCCCATGTAAACAGTGATGTATAGGAATTGGGTCGTATCCCTTTAAATAGCTTGTGAGCCCTCTCGTGGCGCTCACCATGTTGTATGTTTCACAACCCAGCCAGGACAGCAGTGCCAAGTCTGCAGAGAGTTATTTGCACTCAGCCATGCCCTGGTGGTTTCTTGTTGCGCAAAGAGCAAAGGACACACCACAAAGCTCCCATGTTTGCCTCCCACTCCTGGCTGCAAGGCTGGTGTCTAACCTCTGCAGCACAGACTGGGAGGCCGTGCTTCCCCGGCCCGGGACATCACACCACAAACAGAGCCAGGCAGCAGCAGGGGGCTTGGAGCTGCAGAGGAGCAGAGCTGGCATCTTGTCCCCTCTGCGAGAGCCGCCCAGGTTTCTGGCTGGTTCTGCAGAGCGAGAGGGTCTGGGATCCTCACCCGCCGAACTGCTCATTGCAGAAGAAACAGGATAAAACACCAGGTGCGAGAGTTTAAACCCGTGGCCTTGTTGCCTTGGTGTGTGGGAGCTGCCCTGGAGGAAAGGTTGTTTCTGCTAGTTATGTGTCCCCTGCCTGCCCTTCGCCCTGTCGCATACCACCCCCATGGCAGGACCACACCCAGCCGCTTGCTTGTTCCCTGGTACTGCTGGGGAAACTACCTCCCAAGCAGATTCCTCCCGAGGCTGCTGGTGAAGTAACATCCCTGCCCCATGCCGCTCGAGGCGGTGTCTGTGCATTCCCCAGAGCGATGTGAACACAGCCTGCCAGCACTGGCCCTCCCCCTGGGAAGGGGCAGAGACCTCGCTCGATTTCCCAGCGCTCTCACAGCAGCGAGTCACTGGCTGACCACTGAGATCAGCTCCCCCGGGAGCACAGGAATTCAGGTCCCCCTAGAAATCACCCGTGATCTGTCATCGAGGGCACCTGCTGGGCTTTCCCCTGGGGCGAGGCCTCTCCTCTGAGCGTGGGAAAGCCCCTCGTATGGCCTCGTGCCTGCGGCAGCTGGGCTGGTAGCAGAGGGCTCCTGCCCCCCAAGGCTTGCGTTCCGCCCCGTTCTCACAACGCAGACGCACAGGAGCCCTTCCCCTTGCACCTGGGCACTGGCCCCGGGGCTCGTGGAGGAAGGGAAAGTTAGCCAGGGAGATTTCCCCCACTTTCCCGAAAGAAGTGACCTGTGCCCGGCCTCCCAGCCCAGCCAGAGACAGCTGCCTTCCGTGGGGCTTGTTTCGAGTTACAGAGAAAGATTCCAAGCGCCCCCTGGTGCGAGGCGAGGGGCATCCCAACAGCACGGAGCAGCCGGCGGGCGCTGAGGAGGGTGCCCCGTGCCACGGGGCAGGGGCTTCAGCATGTTTCCCTGTCCCCAGCAGCCGATGCCCCAGCAGATGCCCCAGCCCACGGCAGTCAAACCGCAGCTGTAACAGCAAAGGCCCACAAGCAGTGTGTTGTCCAGGGAGGTTAGAAAGGAGATTGGGGGCCCGGACTCCTGGGTTTTATTCCCAGCTCCAGGAGGGGAGTGGGGTTTAGAGCGAGGGTGACTGGGAGCCAGGATTCCTGGGTTCTATCTTCAGCCCTGCCACTGGCTTCCTGCGTGACCTTGGGCAAATCACTTCCCCTCTCTGTGCCTCGGTTTCTTCATCTGTCAAGTGGGACCTGTGCTTAGCTATTTGGCCGGGGGAAGGCAGCTGGAGTCGGTCCATCCCTAGTTAGTCCCCTTTTTATTGAAGGGCCAAGCCTGCGAGGAGCCCTCTGCTCTGCGTTCCCCAGCCAGAATTAACTCCTGCTTCCCCCAGACATGGGTATAGTTACACCCGGCAGCGAGCGGGCAGGCAGCAGGAGGCTGTGACCGATTTGTAACCCCAAAATGTGCTTAAGGACAAACTAGCCCTACGACCTTCCCATCCTCTGGGAAATGGCTGTGCACACTGATGAGCTAATACACCTGTGAAGTGGGTCAGCTTCCTTGGGGAAACTGAGGCATGAAATCCCAGCGTGACTTACCCAAGGTCCCTCAGCAAGCAAGCATCAGTGCCAGGAATAAGACCCAGGAGTTCAGGGTTCGGGTCCCCCCCCCCCCAGCCTTTTTCTCTTTTGGGCTGCCCAACTAGCCTGGCCCATGTCTGTTCACAGCCTGAATACAGCCCAAATCCATAACAAAAATAACCCACCCTATCCTGTTTTCAAGCAGGGAACTGGCCAAGCGCAGGTTGCTTCAAACAGCTTTTTGGTCGATTCCTCCATCACCAGCCTAGGATGTGAGTTCACAATCCCCAGTGACTCCAGCCAGGGAGCAGGACCTTGCAATGCTCAGGGCCAGCGGGGAACCGCAGGCAGACAGAGTAGTGGCAGTTTCTTAGGGGCCTATTGACGTGCCCCGGCCGGAGTGAAGATGGGATGGCTCCCCCGCACCCTCCCCTCAGCCGGGTCCAGGACAGACAGACGCTCCGGTCTCTGCATGAGCGTGTATTAAGCTGCCTGCAGGGGCCAGGCAGTCAGCGTGTGGGGTGTAGCTTCTTACCCTGCGGATGGACCTTTGCATCCAGTGCCGTGCGTGGGGCACGGGGGCAGAGAAGGGGCAAGCAGCACCTGCCCATCTCCCCGGTTTACCCATAGCCTGGCCGACCTGACAGGCCCCTGCCTCACGTGCACCCCCAGACGCTGTTCTGCCTGGCCGGTTCCCCTCCAGGGCTGTGGGCCTGGCCGGGGGCCCAGGGCCCTCCCCTGGCCTCCTGGGCCGGCCAGGGGCATTACCTCATTTTCACCGTGTACCCTGGAGCATGGCCATCCTGCCTTTGTTTGCCAGAGGCCGGAATGGCTCCCCTGGCTCCTGCCCCACCATAGGCTCTGTCAACATCTTTTTAGACAATCAGAACTTTCCTATTGTTGTTCTCCCGGCCAAGCACAATTAGCCTCGGGCCCTGGTTTCACATTCTTTCCCCGGCTCGAATGGCCCTGCGCAACAAGCCACCAGGGTTAGAGCAAGGGTGAAGCCTGGGCTGCTGGTGCCAGGAGGAGAGAGAAGGAGACGATGCTCCCTCTGTGGCATTTGGCGGGGGCTTTGCCCTCCCCACGGGGCTGACTGCCTGCCCTGGCGCCTTCCCCCGGTGCGACATGTGCCCAAATCAGAGTTCTCAGCCCCCGTTCTCTGCCCAGAGCAGCACAAGGCACCGGCAGGGGGCTCAGGGCGCTGCTGTCCCAGCTCAATGCTGCCAGCTCTCACAACCGTGCCATGTGTCTTGTGACATTCGATGTTTCCAGCCCCAGCTCCAGGAGTCAGGTGATTATGAGACGCTCCGTTTTTCATGTAAAGGAAAATGGAAGTTTTTAACCCTCGCAGCTGGTGTGGGGAGTTGGGAGACGTGACCCCTAGAGGCTCAGAAACCAGGGGCCCTGCTCTTCCCTATCTGTTACTCCATATTCCCCCCAATTGCTTCTCTCCATGGCGCCGGAATGCAGCCCAGCCTGAAACCCAGCCTGTGCTGGGCTGGAGGCTCAGCAGCGCTGCGACGCCCAGCCAGCTCTGCTCCTGCTGAGCACATGTTGGTATCTGTTCCTGCCGCCAGACAGAGCCAGTCTCGGGGCAGCAGCTGCCTTGCTGGGCGACAGGCTCTGCAGCACACAGAAAGATGGGAAATCACCTTCTCCCTGGGCGTGGAGAGCTGCAGCCGGATCTGCGCCTTGCGGCAGGAGGAGGGACTCTGAGCTGGAGTGGCCTTGTGATCCCTGCCACTCAGGTTGGATTTGGCCCCTGGCGTCCCTCCCGATAGCGCAGGCCCTGTGGCTCAGCTCCCAGGTCCAGTCAGTCGCTGCATTGCCCTGGGCACTTTCCCCTCCAATTCAATGCGACCCCCCAGCATTTAAACTCTTTCCCCTTTGGGGATGTTTGATCATGGTTGCTTTTTCCCCTCTGCCCCCCAGATTCTCCTGCTGCCTTGACCCTCCTCCCCCGGGAATTCAGAGCCTGGGACATAACCCTGGAGTCCTGACCCCCTGTGCTCAGTGTCCCAGTCACTCTGCGTCCCCATGGAGCAGAGAGAGACTCATTCAGGACAGCCAGGCCTGCAGTCCCCCGCAGAGGGAAACACGCGGGCGGGAGGGAGAAGAGGCTGGCATGAGATTGGTTTTCAGCTGAGCAGCACATCGCGTGCAATGAATCCTCTCCGCGTTCCCAGCCCAGGCTGGAAATAGCCCTGCACTGTATGAAGCGTCACAGCTGCCGGGCCTCAACCTGCAGCTCAGAGATTTATTACTTGAGGGGTTTTAATCTCAGGAGCTGGGAGGGGGAGACGTGGAGCTTCTGGGATGAGCCGCCCGCCAGGGAGCCGTGAATGGGTTTGATAGGAGAG
This sequence comes from Eretmochelys imbricata, assembly GCF_965152235.1. Lineage (NCBI taxonomy): Eukaryota > Metazoa > Chordata > Testudines > Cheloniidae > Eretmochelys > Eretmochelys imbricata. The sequence continues at coordinate 15,214,699 of NC_135598.1, forward strand.
CTAGGCAGGGCCAGCAGGGCTCCGTCAGCCCCTGGGCCTGCGTCCCAAGGGCTGCGTGACTCAGGATCTGCCTCTCCCCCAGCACCATGGCCCAGCCAGCCACACCCACCCAACAGCCGCCACACCCAGGAAAACAGGCACTGACCCTGCATGCACCTCCCTGGAAACAAGCAACGTCCCAGCTAAGCTAGGCCTGATCCCCAGCACTCGCCCCCTGGCCAAGGATCTGCCCATTTGACCTCCCAGCAAAAGCCTGTGAAAGTCCATAAAGCAGGAAGTGGGAGCTCTCTGAGAGCCCCAAGCCGTGGGCAGCAGCAGGTGGAGACGGCTCAGCTTTTGTCTTTCATGATCCAGGCGGTGAAGAGACCTGGAAAAGCCTCCCTTTCACAAGTTCATTTTGAAAGCAGTTCTGCGTACTGGGTTAAAGCAGGGAGGGGCTGGTCTGGGCACAAGGACTCTGCTCCCGGCTCTGGGAGGAGAGAGGGGACCCAGGGTTAGAATAACAGGGCCTGGATGCTAGGACTCCTGGGTTCTGCTCCCAGCTCTGGGAGTGAGTCAGGATGGCCGTTCCCAGGGTGCCAGTCCAGGCTTACGTTCACTCTGAAAAAGTCTGAAATGAAGAACAAAGCCTGCCTGCTCCTCCTGGCAGCCGGTTTCCCTCAGTCCCACGTGGACCGCAGGAGGGCTCAGGGACTTGATTTGCCCAGCAACAAGCTCAGTGTGCTGGGAAGCCAGAGGCCACGTGTCCAGGCCACCAGCTCACTTGTGACGTCTGGGTTCTGCCTGTTACCCCAGAGACACGTGCCCGGAGCTGCTGAACCAGCCCAGCCCCAAGCTAACGAGCGAAGCAGGTGCAAGGCCCAGGCCCCTCTTGCCAGTCAAGGTGCTTGCCTCTTCGGCCCGGGGCCCAAAGGAACAGCTCCAAACCTGCCCAGGCAGCCAGGAGGAGCAGGTCCTGGGCCCAGACCGTTCCCATCCCTCCAGTGCAGTGGGGGAGAGCGTCCCTGTTACGGGCTCACGACGACCCACGGTACAGCTGGTGGCAAGATCGTCCCGGCTGTTCCAGACAACAGGGACACGACCGTCACCAGCAGCGCGCGGCCCTTCCCGCAGTGCAGCCGCACGTCGCGGAAGGACAGGACGTGGCCGTGCAGCAGGACAGCCAGTGTGGTTTCCCCTCCATTTCTCCTCCCTTGCCCCCAAGGGAGAAGTGGCTGATTCAGTTGATCCAGCTTCCCGCCATGTCAGTCCAGCTTCGCCCAGGGCCGACGCAGGACGTCCTGCCCGCTCCTCCCCCTGCTTTCAGCCCAAGAAAACTCTCGCTCTTGAGGGAAGTGACGGCATCTGCCCCAAATCCCCTCTCATCTCACAGCTCCTAACAATGCAGCCATGTGTGCTTCCACCCAGCACCGGGCTCCGGAAATACCTGGCACAAAGGACAGGTTTGCAGCGTGCAGGAGGGGCTGAGGGGTTGTTCCTGGTCTTTGGACCAGAGAGCCATGCACGAGGAGCCCTTGCTGTGCTGCTTTCTGGAGAAGCCAACGTCTGCTTTGCTACTATGATTAGCAACACATAGAACAAAACCACCGACGCTGTCCCGGGGGATCCCGACAGCCCAGAGCAAGTCCACAGCCCCCATGAAGACTGCTCATCCTCTCCACAGCAGCACCTGCCCAAGCAATGCCGCATCTCCCGGGGACCCTGAACAGCAGGGACTCCAGCTACTTCCTTCCCTCTGAGTCAACACCATCAGCAAGAACAAAGGCATTCCCCATCTCGGCCTGGCCTGGCTGTGCTGGAAAGGGGCCATATCCTGCGGGCTCAGATACTTATCAGCCCTTGTTGACTCCAGAAGGCTTGTGCACAGAGCAGAGACCTGTTCAAAGCCTCCAGCTCCACGTGAGCTGTCCCCTACCCCCCTCCAGCGTGGGAGCGGAGGGGGCTGCTGCTCTCCATGACTCTCTCTCGGCATAAAATGCACCCACCCTCCTCTGTGCGACCGAGAGGGCCAGAGCTGCTCCCAGCGGACAAAGCAGCGGGGCTGTTTGGAGCACTACAAGCTGGGAGCCCGGATGGTCTCTCTGGGAAAAGCGTGCATGTCTGCCGGGCACTGAACCCCAGGAGCTGCGTTTGCCCAGCCTGGGCCGTATGTGGGGTTTTTACTCATTTGAGCAGCTAATCCCGAGGGATCGCTCGTGTGTAACCTTTCGGCCTAGCACAATCTACCCCCAGAGCGGGCCCCTGCCCCCTGGCTCTCCCCCAGCCTTTCGCCCTAGAACCGTGGAACTGCAGCGTCTGCCCCTCTGCCTGGCTACAGCCCGCTGGGACAGGCCGTGGGGAGCCTGAGTCCTCCCCCAGAGGCAAGGGGAGCGTTCCAGGCTGGTCTGCGTCTGTAAGGCCCCAGCTGCCCTGTTGGATTAGCAGAGCCAGCTGGGGCGGGGTTGACCCCCTTTTCAGCGGGAGGAGTGGCTCCAGAGGCCCCGAAGCAGGGGGCTGCGGGGCGTATCCTCGGCTCAGCACTGAGCCAGGCGAGGGGCAGAGCCTCCGGGAGCTGCAGCCTGTGGTGGGCAGAGGAGCTGTTTGTGTTTGAGTGAATACGCTGTGCCCTGAGGGAAGGGCCTGCCAGAGACCAGAGCAAGGCTGCGCGTCCTGCAAGGGGCTCTGAGGGAGCCCACCAGCCGAGAGGGGGCCTTCCCCTGGCTTCGCTGGGCTGCAGCAGGCCCTGCGGAGGCAATGCAAGAACAAAACCGCTGTGTTTCCACAGGGGGTCAGGAGGGTGGTGCCGGAGCAGCCTTGGTAGGGAGGAGGACTCAGCTCCCTGGCTGTGGGACATCAAGGATCTCCGCCCTGTTCCACAAGAGCTGCTTGGCCCATGGCAGATGGGGGGAGCTGCCCAGTGGAAGGGTTGCCTCCTGCCTGCGACGGGCATGTGTAGGACGGGCAGTCTGCTGCGGCAGGGCCCTGGATGGTGGGAATGTGGCTGCAAATGCAGCCATAGTCTGGGTGCAGTGAAAAGACAACGGGAGCCCGTGGGAACAGCCAGGAATCATGGAGGCGCAGGCTGGCTGGCTGTTACACAAATCCCCATTCACACGCAGCGCATGAGCCCCGGGAAGGCTGCGGCTCGCTCCCAGCTCTCACAGGAACCACAAGGTTTAGCCCTGGGCATTTGAAGCACACTACTTTTTACTGGGAAACGCACCAAGTCTGGTGACGGGTGAGTCCAGCTGCCCAGATGGGCCTGTCCTGAAAACCCTGGCTCTCCGCGTCCCGGAACTTGGGGGTCTTCAAACTGGGATTCCCAAATTGTGGTTGTGTGCTCCAGCACTGCCTCAGTCCAGCTGGCGCAGACCGGGGGGGACAGGCATTCCCACTGGATTTCTGTCCTGGCCCCTGCCACATGCCGGAAGCACAGAGGACGAGTATCCATGGGAAGTGTGGTGGGTTGTTTTTTGGGGGGGAGGGGGCGGGCAGGGGAGTTCTCTGCTGAGCTTTTCAGAAGGGTTCTGTGAATGATCTGGTTTTCCTGTCCTTGAGCCCACATATTGGATGGGGTGACCTTACTGGACAGTGTCCGTCCTTGTCCTGCGATCCACATTGCCCCCTGCTGCAAGAACCCCCCAGGAGGAGCAAACAGAGCTGCAAAGACTGTGTGAAGGGCTCTCCATGACCAGGGAAAAGCCCTTTGTCCAGCAGGTCTCGGGGAGCCACCAGGAGACCTGGGTCACTTTCGTGGAGCTGTGAAACCCAGAGCTGGCAGACTGGTTGAGGGGGGTTTGACATCTCTATTTTTTTTATTTCAAATGACCCAGTGCTGGTAGGTCCGTTGGATTGACTTGCCCCGGTTCTCCCCCACTACGTGTGTTTTTTATCTGATTATATTTTGGAGTCTGAGTTCCCTTCCAGTGAGTCACTGGATCCGTGCCCTTTATGGCCATGTACATACTGCCTGGTTGCTACAACACATGTAAACACTTTCCTCATTGTATAAAAGGCCCGTGAACTGCACAGCTGAGCTGCCTTCCCACCGGGGCCAGGCCTGGAACTGTTCAAGTTCTCCAGACTCACTGCCAAAGCGGGGAAGGTTCCCAAAGGTCTAGGAGCAAAATGCCCCAGGAACTCCAAAGAGCTCCTGCATTGTTGTTGTTTAGGGGGATTTTTTTTTTAAAAAATCTTCAGTTTGTTTAAGAAAGCAAAACTCCCAGGCGATCTGCTCTCCGGTTTGAATGTTTCACGAAGCCTGGCTCGCACGCACGCTGACCACATCTGCAGTTCATTTGGTGCAGTTGCTTTTACATCATTGCATCACCACCAGTCTCTGGTGGGGGGAGAGAGCAGGGGCTTGTTTCACATGCCATTGCAAGACACAGAACACAACCAACTGCCCACCACCACCAGGGGCCCAATTCTGACAGATGCTGAGTGCCCACTGCTGTGGCTTGAGCTTTCAGCGCCGCAGGGGCTGTGGCCCTTCCTACAACCCTCGGTTCCCTTTCATTCCACAGACTAAGGGCAGAAAACCGGATAAGCAACCGCAGAAGGCGCAAACTCCTGGATTTCAGGTGATCTGCACAGAGAAAATGGGGGTCGTGCTTTTTACCTGCTCCATGTTGGAGAAGGCTTAAGTGGGTTTCCCTCTTCACATTGGAAATACAGGTCTGGCCTCCCCAGCCCCTGCTGATCTGAAAGGCGCCTATCACTATTGGCAGACCAGATATCTGTGTTAAAGATTCAGCTCCCCTTCTTCAAACTGAGAAAACTTCCACTCCAAATGTAAGGCCTGCAAAGAGTCTTCCCGCAAACCTGGGCCCCTGATCCTGGATCTGGATCCATGCAGCTGGGGCCCAGTGGAGATCCACACGCATGCGGTGCCCTGTCCGCACTGATTCAGGTGCGAGGCTTGGGTCTTTGGAAAAACCTGGCTTGACATTCCTAAAACTTGTGGGGTAAAAGGAAGAGGAAATAATAGTAACCTCGACCCCCCCTTTCCACCTCCCTTACCCATCGCAAAGGCCACAGGGGCAATTTCCCCAAGTGCTGAATTGTCTGGATCCACTTCACCAATGTCCCGCTCCTGGTGAAACCCTTTACCCTTTACCAGCCTGGAGCATTGCCATTTTGATTTGCCAGCATTTTACACCCACGCTGCCCTGGGGTGGGCGATTCCTTGAGTGCCAGGGCAATGGTCCCTCGGGCCCTTTGCAGGGAATTTCAGATATTTCCCCCAGTAACCACCCGGTTAACAAGTTCACTGAGTCTGTGTCTGTTTCAGCTTCCTGGCCTGTTCTGTGCTTGGTTCACGGCATCCCCCAGGCTTCCTTGTGCCAAGAGCCGTGACACAAAGAGACGCCCTCACTCGCGCAATTGTTCAGCATATCAGAAATGATGAGACTGTGCACCAGGCCCGCCGACAGCAATTCCAGGCCTCGGGGCACACACGAGATGCACCCACGCGGACCGCCTGACATTCGGGCCGTGCTGCACCCGCGCTGGCTGGTGCCCAGCGAGCTGCCGGCTGCGCGCTGTTCCGGCATGGCCAGGGCATCCCCATGCCCACCCGGTAGGGTTGCCAACAGTCTAATCGCGCAACCCCCTACCCTGCCCTTTCCCCGAAACCTTGCCCCCGCCCCTTCTCTGAGGCCCCGCCCCCTGCTCACTCCATCCCCCCACCCTCCATCGCTCAGTCTCCCCCACCCTCACTCCCTTTCACCAGGCTGGGCTCTGGGAGAGAGTTTGGGAGTGGGAGGGGGTGCGGGGTGGGGGCTCTGGGAGGGAGTTTGGGTGTGGGAGGGGGTGCGGGGTGGGGGCTCTGGGAGGGAGTTTGGGAGTGGGAGGGGGTGAGGGGTGGGGGCTCTGGGAGGGAGTTTGGGTGTGGGAGGGGGTGAGGGGTGGGGGCTCTGGGAGGGAGTTTGGGAGTGGGAGGAGGTGAGGGGTGGGGGCTCTGGGAGGGAGTTTGGGAGGGGGTGAGGGGTGGGGGCTCTGGGAGGGAGTTTGGGAGTGGGAGGGGGTGCGGGCTCTGGGAGGGAGTTTGGGTGCGGGAGGAGGTGAGGGGTGGGGGCTCTGGGAGGGAGTTTGGGAGGGGGTGCGGGGTGGGGGCTCTGGGAGGGGGTTTGGGAGTGGGAGGGGTGGGGGTGCGGGCTCTGGGAGGGAGTTTGGGTGGGGGCTCTGGGAGGGAGTTTGGGAGTGGGAGGAGGTGAGGGGTGGGGGCTCTGGGAGGGGGTTTGGGAGTGGGAGGGGTGGGGGTGGGGGCTCTGGGAGGGAGTTTGGGAGTGGGAGGGGTGGGGGTGCGGGCTCTGGGAGGGAGTTTGGGAGTGGGAGGGTGTGCAGGGTGGGGGCTCTGGGAGGGAGTTTGGGAGTGGGAGGGGGTGCGGGGTGGGGGCTCTGGGAGGGAGTTTGGGAGTGGGAGGGGGTGCGGGGTGGGGGCTCTGGGAGGGAGTTTGGGAGTGGGAGGGGGTGCGGGGTGGGGGCTCTGGGAGGGAGTTTGGGAGTGGGAGGGGGTGCAGGGTGGGGGCTCTGGGAGGGAGTTTGGGTGTGGGAGGAGGTGAGGGGTGGGGGCTCTGGGAGGGAGTTTGGGAGTGGGAGGAGGTGAGGGGTGGGGGCTCTGGGAGGGGGTTTGGGAGTGGGAGGGGTGGGGGTGGGGGCTCTGGGAGGGAGTTTGGGAGTGGGAGGGGTGGGGGTGCGGGCTCTGGGAGGGAGTTTGGGAGTGGGAGGGTGTGCAGGGTGGGGGCTCTGGGAGGGAGTTTGGGAGTGGGAGGGGGTGCGGGGTGGGGGCTCTGGGAGGGAGTTTGGGAGTGGGAGGGGGTGCGGGGTGGGGGCTCTGGGAGGGAGTTTGGGAGTGGGAGGGGGTGCGGGGTGGGGGCTCTGGGAGGGAGTTTGGGAGTGGGAGGGGGTGCAGGGTGGGGGCTCTGGGAGGGAGTTTGGGTGTGGGAGGGGGTGCGGGCTCTGGGAGGGAGTTGGGGTGCGGGCTCTGGGCTGGAGCAGGGGGTTGGGTGGCAGGGGGGTCAGCGCTCACCTCGGGTGGCTCCAGAAAGCCGCCTGCTCACCCCTCTGGCAGTGGCTCTTCGGCAGGGGGCCTAGGGGGTCTCCGCGTGCCGCTGCCCGCAGGCACCACCCCCGCAGCTCCCATTGGCTGCAGTTCCCGGCCAATGGGAGCTGCGGAGTTGGCACTCGGGGCAGGGGCAACGTGTGGAGATCCCCTCCGCAGGGGCCGCAGGGACGTGCCGGCCACTTCCAGGAGCAGCACGGAGCGAGGATGGGCAGGAAGCCTGCCTTCGCCCTGCTGCGTGGCCGGGGGCCCCCTTTTAAATCGCCCAGGCCCCTGACCGATTGCCCCCTTTGCCCGCCCCGTCGGCAGCCTGCTGTGCACAGGGTGGCAGGGAGCGTGCCATTAACAACCTTCCTGGCTGGTCGCTAACGGAAGCGGTCTGCTGCTCTCCTTGCTCTGCGGCCCTTCTCGCCCGGACGGCGGGTCTGTCTCGTTCAGCGCCTGAGGGTGGCACTCAACCAGTGCGGCGACAGCCGTGTCCAGGGACCAGCGACCCTCCTCCTGCCCAACCCAGGTACTCGGGATCCTTACCTGCTCTGCACCGGGGGATTTCATTGCCGCCAAGGACTAGGGCAAGGCTGTGTCGCTGAGGCTGCCTTTCTCCACCAAGACCTTCGAACCCAGGCTTGGGCTGGCGAGTAAAGATCTTGTGGGTGCTTTTCATCGAGTCAGGGTTTGACCCCAGATCCTTGGTGAAAGTCCTCCCCCCCGCCCATCTCCAGGTGCTGCATTCCCCCTCAGCTCCCGGGGTGGCTGCATTTCAGCTGTGCGCTGGAAAGTGCTTGGGATGACGGGGGTGCGTGCCCATAGCATGTTCTTTCTGATGCCCACATGGGAGCCCCGCTCTGCTAACTCTGAGCCACGCCGGTACCCGCTGGGTGCTGCGGATGGCTCCCTGTTGGGTACCTGCTCGGTGAGGTTCAGGGGGTCGCAGTAACACCGTCTCTGCTGCAGGGTTGGGGGGAGCCATTCTGGATAAAATACGGACCAATCTGAACCCTCGTTCTGAACCTCCCTGCACCTTCCGAGGGTCGCCCTGCTGTGCAGGGGGTTTCCGGGACTTAGCACTGCTGGAGCCTGGGGGACAAACCCCCCACCCCCTCCAACACTCCCCCCACATTGCTAAGTTTAAACACTTACATTAGCAGGATCTGCACCTGCTGCATGCAGCACAAGCCCCTGGCTGCTGCTGTCAGGGAGGTGGGCTCCAGAGCACCGTCCCCAGGGGCCTGGCTCCGAGCTCACACTGGTGAGGCGAGAATTGGGCCCGCTGCCTGGTAAGGCTCCTTGGAGCACTTTGGCGTTGCCGGAGCAGTGCAGAGAAATTCCTCTGCAAAGCAGGCGGGCTGGGATTTCGCTGCATCTTAGCCAGGGGAAGGCATCTTGTTGCCAGCATCTCCTAGGAGGCTGTGGCTAGGCGTCTCAAGGGCCGGGGTGAGCGTGCAGAAGCCAGATGCTCCACCCTCTGCAGCATAGAGGCAGAAATGTAACCTGCTGATCTGAACCCGATCTGCCTTTTCTAACCAAGCCACTTGCCTTGCTGCCTTCCCCTTACGCTGTCTGAGATGAGCCTCCGCAGAGCTCCGTTGGAGGGGCTCACACCACTGTATGAACAGAGGTGACTTCAACTTCACAACTACTCCCGGGAGGTCAGCAGCAGCACCCCCATTTTACAGATGGAGAAACTGAGGCATGGGGAAGGCCAGTGGCTTGCCCAAGGTCACACAACGAATCTCTAGGAATAGACCCCTGGTGCCCCTGTGCTTTAGCCATCTGACCACCCTTCCCTCCCCCGGGGAGGAACAAGGCATCTCCCTGCAGCCTGGAGAGGAGATCACAGTTTCTTCCACAGCCCCAAAACGACAGCACCATCATCCTGCAGCAAACAGACTATTCAATCCGCTGAGGCATTTATGCCAATTATAAATATCTGCCTTACTAGCTGTACTGCCGAGTGAAGCCACCAAGAAGTGGGCAGCAGCGGCACGTGGCCCTGGCCACGGCAGCTTTCAGAGTTTCAGGAGAAGAGGCTTAACACAGTCTTCAGGTGACGCTTCTGATGCCCTAAATCTGCTGCCTCCCTTCACGTCCACTGCTGGTTGGGGCCAGGGCGGATGGGGCAGAGGGCACACTCAGGGTCTTCTCAGGCTGAGATGAGGAAAAGGAATTTCAATGGCCAGCAAAAAGGAATCCGAGTGGAAGAATTTCCTCTCCCCCATTAACTGCTGTAAACAAGGACATGGCCCAGATATAGAGCGGGTTAGGGTGATAACGGGCAGGCGGGGGAATGCTATCAGAATGATTTAGTGAGTGGCGATATTGCGAACAGAGACAGACAAGAAGGATGGGAGTCTAGCTTCTCTAACTGCCTGCCAGGCTTGGAGGATACAATGTCCCTGCTCTGGAATAATGTATGTTTGTGTTGTATTTAGGCATAGGGCCAGATTCAGCTCTCATTTTCACTGATGTAAGTCTCCAGTGACACCACTTCACTCAGTGGAGTTGTTCCCAACTTACACCAGTGTAATTGAAAGCGGAATCTGGCTCTCAAAGTCTCTAAGAGTTTCAGGGAGCGTGCGCAGAAAAATAATAGCAACATTCATTGAGAGCTAAACTCAACTACGGGAGCAAGGTGGATCAGGAATGTTAGGGCTCATTCCAGACCTACATCCATGCAACTCTCCCAGGAGGATCCAGACAACACCCTCAGCCAAAGAAACACAAGAGAGGCCCACTGAGCATACCCTGAGGCCAAGCCTCTGCTACGTGGCAAATCCGGAGAGCAGCAGGCGTTAACCCCTTTAGGAGTGCCACATAAACCAGGTTTTATGCCTAAATTTTCAGAAAGTTCGGTATAAGTCTCCACCTCCAAGGATATCAGCTAAAATGAGGAGGCTCAGAATAAGAGAAGCAGCAGCTCATTGTAGAACACAGTAAAAAACTGTACCAAGAGGTTATTGGTCCTGTCTCCATAAAATGGAAAGAAAGGGTCTTGAAGACCCTAGTGCAAAAGCAGGGAGTGAGATGCAAATAAACATTAAAGGGCTTGTTGGATCGCACGTGACCTTTCCACATCCAGCAAAATTCCTTCCATCCTCAAATAACTTCCCTTAATTAGGGTGACTAGATAGCAAGTGTGAAAAATCGGGACGGGGGTGGCAGGTAATAGGTGCCTATATAAGAAAAAGTCCCAAAATCGGGACCGTCCCTATAAAATTGGGACATCTGGTCCCCCTACCCTTAATGTACAACCTCACTGTAAATTTGTTGGTCTCTAAGGTGCCACAAGTACTCCTGTTCTTTTTGCGGATACAGACTAACACGGCTGCTACTCTGAAACTCTCATTGAGACTGGGAGTCTCCCAAAGGTTTCTAGCTTCTCCCTGTCCTGGGAACTGTGCCCTTAAAAGCTGTTTCCCTCTTTAATAGGCTGATGGGAACAAGGAGATTGGTGCTTTAAACCCCCTGTGAAATGTACTGGTGCTAATCTGGACCTGATGAAGAAGAGCACGGGAACCTGGCAAGGGGTGAGGCTGAATATAAACAGTGAAGCTAGGTTTGGAAGAACAAGAAGATGAAAGGCAGGTCCCTAGGAAATGGGTAAGTAAGCAGATTGCAAGGGGGAAAATCACTTTTTTTTTCTCTGACAGAAAGAATGTTTTAATCCCATTATCAGCCTGTTTGTGTATCTAGTTCGACTCTCAGAACTGCCCTCCCGGTTACCCTGCCATGTCTGATTAATGACCCTCGGGGCTATTTCTGAACAGCAGACTTACAAAGACAGAGATTGCACTGCAGATGCTACGCAGGGAGATCAGTGACTGGCATTAATTGACATTAGCAGCAGCATCCGGAAGGTGCAGACTAAACATCCAGGGGAGTTTTATTGGAAATGTTTAGTTGGATTGTCTTTCTCCAATCAACAGCTCTCCCCTCTGGCTCTGGGCTTCATCCTAGAATGCAGCCAGATGGGGGCTCAGGAATTCTTTTAACCTGTGGAATTTACTGTGTAGTCAAGAAGACAATAGCCAGGTGCTGTGCAGTTCAACAGGACTAACCGTGCTGAGCGCGTACAGGGCTGCTTGAGGTTCTGGGTTGGCCATGGCCATATTTATACCACAGGGGTGCATTTGCACGGATTTGTGTTCCTTATTTAAATAAAGACAATGGGACCAAACTCAAACCTGGGGCATGCCAGCAGGGAGTTTGACCTGTGATCTTGTGCTAGAATTTCCTTTCAATCCACTTCAAACCCCCATTAACATCAGCGGAATCGGGCCTTCTGTATTGGACAGAGAAGCCCTGGAAATGAGAACAAACCGGCTGGCTGCCTGGCCTGGTGAGTCACAGGGGCCAAATTCTGCCCTCAGTTACCCCCTCTGGTGCAGTGACTTCATTGGCATTGCACAGGGCAGACATTTCCTGCTTAGCTACTATGGGTTGGGCACATGAGAGATGCCTAAGAGATCCAGAGGGTGAGCTGAAAGTGACTCACCCCTTTGGCTTGAGGTTCACTAGCCATCTCACATTTCTTTTTATTCGGGGCCTTTTGTTTTCCTCTTTGCACGGGGGGAGTTGGGCACTCCACAGCTCAGCATGTCCGTAGAATACAAAAGCACTTCAGCAAAACAAACTGCCCTGACACTGGCAGCTCATAACTCAGAGCTGAGCCGTGAAACTTTGGTGCATTGGGGCCCAGCAAGAGCCACACTTCAGAAGAGGCTCTGGGTGGAAGAACTGACAGCTTGCACCAAGGAAATGTCTTGGGTGCTAAGTAATCCCCTTGTTCTGGGGCCGCGCTCTGCTGTGGGTGACTAGCCTGAGACTCGGCTAATCAACGGCCGTGCAGGGAGTGGTACAAGCTCCTTGTGCATGGGGGCTGGCAGCCTTGTGCCCTTTGCCGTGGATGGGAATCATGCAGCTGAATTCTCTGTGCACTGCTGTGGAATTGCGTCCCTGAGGGTCTGAGTGAAACCGACAGTAATCTGAGTGGCCAGCCTGCCCTGGCTCCCAGCGGATGGGTCAGGCATGACCTAATGGCGCTTTTTCCCTCTCTCACTTCGACGGTTCTCTGGCCAAAGGCAGGAGGGTCAGAGTGGAAGCAGGACTCGTTTAGAGACTCCGCGGCCATCCCACTGACCGAGCTCCTGTACTTCAGCAGTGAAGCCAAAGGCGCAGAACAGAGCAGTGTGAGCTTTTGGTTCCTGGACTTCAGTCTGCAGAGTTCGTGTGCGGCGTTTTAACCACGACTTTGCATTTAATACTCCTCATTATTGCTCTTAAAGATAGTATGAAAACCCTGAGCTAACGGCTTGTCCTCGAGAGTATGCTGGGTCTGAGGGGTCTGGGGACGTGTCCCAGTTCCCGTGGGATTGCTCTGGTCCCCCGTTGTCACAAACCAAGCTCGTCACTGGATCAGGCATTTACTGGGATTTTGCCTGGTGAAAACCCCGCATGTTGATGTATGAATGTAGCTGCTAGGGGCCCAGACAGTCCTTCTCTGCAAAAGCCTGGAGTGAGGAGTGTGTGGGACCATGGACACACTGGGAACAGCACAGTCCTGGGGGCCAGTGGAGAACCCGACTCAGCCAAACTTCCTGTGTGAAACCAATGAACTTCCACTGGGTCCAGCAGCGTGAGAGTGGATCAGATGCTGTCTGGGCTTCGCAGGGTATTGCTAATGCTCTGAAAAGGGAGGCATGTGGGTGAGCTTAGAGATTAGACGGAGATGACTCTGAGCCTAGGCCACATCACCACTGTCCCCCTGAGCGGCTGGGCTAGAGGAGGGGGATGCCCCGCTGAATTGCATAGCAATGAGCAAGTCGTCTGAGCTGGTCTCAGCTGTGAGCCCCCTTCCTCTGGCCAAGCTGCTACAAGTCACCCAGGGTCTCGCAGTATCCTGCATCAGAAGTGGGCTCCCCACCGCAGCGGGTTAACTTGTATGCTTGTCTTCCCATGTCTCACATGGACTGTTTGCATTTCTACTTGGAGTAGCCGGGGGTGACCAGCTGGTTCCCTGAATCGCTCTCTGAATTCCTGCCTGGGACACAGGCACTGGGAAAGGAAAGGATGGGGGGGGGGGTGGATTTTATCCATTCAAACCACATGTTAATGTGAGCTATGGGGTGGGACAAGTAAAATCAAACCAGTGCATGGAAAACAACCTCCTCCAGGGCACCCCTCCCTGTGCAGCTGTGCTGGAGAGCTATTCTCCACTGCTGCTCTCACATCAAAGAGGAAAGCAGCGATCTTATCAGTCAGGCTGGGGCTTTCTTATCCAAACAGGGAAAGAAAACACTTAGCCCAAATTAACCTCTTGAGACCATTGCATATTTTAGTGATGACACTCAGGGCCTCACCCCAGAGGGACCGTGTGTAACATTTTACTGACTAATTTTAGTTAAAGCAATCCCTTGTTTACCTTCTCTCCTAACTCCTATGTGACAGGCTAATATTTAAGAGCTAGTGGTATAACTTTGGCAAAGGATGAGCCCTAGCTTATAGAAAACATGATACGGAACTGTTTATGACCTCATCAATTCAGACATCTATAGACAGAAACGCAGTTTTTTAATGCGGGGTCTGATTCTACGTAGCGCCCCCGTCTTGCTAATCCTTTGATGCTTAGTACACAGATGTCTGATATTATATTCAACATTCAAATACACATGTAGAACAGTACGTGCACAATATGGACATGCTTGTGCAACCAGAACACACACACACACATATATATATATATCTCAGCAATGGGAAAGCCTAGATTCGGGGCTGAAAACTGAGCAAACGCTAGGCTGGCTCTCATTTTACCCAAACCAGTCAGTCTAGCCTGATGCTAATCAATGTTGAGGCCCTTTTCAGAGACACTGTCACCCCCAGGGGCTGTAAGGCAAGCTGCATGCCTGCGCACAGCACGACTGTAAAGGCCTCTGACTCACAAGGGTTTCTTTGAAACTCGTTTTTCCTTTGCAGAAAGAGGCAAGTGTTCCGGGGGCGTGAGCACGCTGGGAGGGGTAACATTCAGGTCAGCGTTAACGCTGAACCGCAGGGTCGTGCTAGAGACTTTTCGGACCAGGTAGCTGCCTCCTCTCGGGAGCAGTCCGCAGGAATAATGACACCGTGGAAAGCGTCCCGACCACAGGCCATGCAAACGGCAGAGGTGCAGGTCCAGCACAACCCCACAGTGCGGACACAGCCGACAGGGATGGAAAGGGTTTTTCCGTCGCTGTAGGAATGCCACCTCCCCGGGCCAGGGGAGTTAAGTCAACAGCATCATTCCCATCCACCTGGCTGCAGCCCCACCACGGGGGTTCGCATAGCCACAGCACGCTGGGGCATGGGGTCTTCACAGCCCTGGGCACCGTAGCAATATTGACCTAAACGTTAAGTGTAGAACAGGCCTGAATCTTATTTGTACAGAGAGTTTAAATAATCATCCTGCCCATTCCAAGGCCCCTGTACGCGGCCGGAGCAGGATCGCTCATGCCAAATCCCATTCCAAGGCGTATCTCAAAACTGAATCCCATTCTGGGGCCGAGATGTTCTTGATGCAGGAGAACTCACTTCAAGCGGGGCATCCGACCAAACACTGCAGCACTGCAATCAGTCAGGCCTGGCATTCAACTTCGCTGTACAGGGAATTTGGATTTCTCCTGCAGGGAAGTCGTCTTGTGCTGGGAAGCTGCATGACCCGGTTATGCTGATGTGTCCTCCCATTGCTATACACCATTACAGCCCAGCAAGGTGCTGTGCAGTAAAACCAGGGCTCTTAACAGCCCCAGAAATCAGTCTCCTACAACATGGGACACGCCCTTGGAAACAGAGATTATCCTGGGACTCTGGGGACAACTCGCAACCCTAATACACGGCCCTGAGGCTGTGTGCAGAACCCCCAGGGCTGTCGGGGAGCTGCGTGTGAGTGGATCCAGGGCAGCACGGAGTCATTGCTTTGTTATGTATGGCGATAAAAAGAAATACTGAAAACAATGGGTGGGGAAGGACCGTCCCTCCAGCGGGCCCCAGGAAATGCTCATGCCACATACACCAGTGCTCCTAGCTCCAGCCCGGGTCCCCAGTCGCAAACACTGAGTTTCTTGGCCACAATGTGCAGCCTTGTAAGAAAGGCATAAATGCAGCACCTAGTGCTCCTGCTGATCTCCTGCACTGGGACCCTGCTCTTCACCCTCCAAGCTTGCAGCTGGGCAAACTCTGTGGGGTCCCCGGGCTTGTGCCCCTTGCAAGCTGGTTTTGAGTTTGCAAATCTCCTTGGCGTTCCCAAGTCTTTTCTTGTCATTAAACCCCTGAGTCCGAGCTCGGGGCAGAAGGGGACGACACCCTGCGGCTCAGCTGGGCAGAACGGGTGCTCCTTCTCCTCTGCCCGGGCTGCGCTTCATGTTCTCTCTTTGGGGGTTTGGCTCCCACTCTGCCCTGCTTTCTGCTCCGTTTCCCACCCCGGTGTGATCGGTGCATTCTCCTCTCCCCACATACACACACTTGGGCTCCTTTTCACACGGTCCTTCGCAGAGCACGAGCCCCGTAATGGCCGCTTTGGGTCCAGCTTCCAGACCCACCACAGCGAGACGTGGTTCGCAGGGAGTCCGCCCCTCCCTGCTGCGGGCGTTGGGCCGCTCGGAGCCCTATAAGGCCCACTGGAGGCACAGCCGCCAAACTGTGCTATTTATACTCCTCACACAGCCCCACCTACCCTACACATTGTGGAGCTGGATCTCTTTTCCAGCCCGTGGCCACCTGGCCTTTTTCGGGGCGGCTCAGCCCCTTGATGGGCTTGGAGCGGCTGTTCAGATTCATCGGCAAGGCAGACAAAGTTCTGCGGGGGCCTCCCAAACAATTGCCCTCCCCAGTATAACAGACCAGACCCTGCACACGCAGGAACGGGCCAGACGCCTCCCCGGCACTGCCGAAAGCTTTGAAAAATAGTCCCCACCATGCCTGTGTGGCCAGAATGTCCATTGAAAGCATCCATTTGGGGGGGCGGGGTCTGCATCTATCAGTGTTGGGTCCCTGCTTCCCCCATCCCTGAGCCCCCTAACTCAGACAAAGGGGGCACCGTGCAGCATGGGCTGGGTACCACGGTACGTGGGCAGAGCTGGGTGCTGGGGTCTGCGCTTTTCAAAATCTGACCCTACAAAAAGCAGGTCCGTGTCATTCTGAAGGATGAATTCGCTTGTCAAATGTTTGGAGGAACGAGGCGCATTAGTGGAACTGTAGCTACTTGCGGTTCTCCAGCTGTCCTGTGCCAGGTGAGTTGTGTTTATAACTGGATTAGGACTCCCGTTGTTGTAGGGATGGGCCCCAAATGAATCCAGCCCCCGATTTCCCACCCCCCAACATTCAGGAGTTTTTGGATGAGGCAACTGGGTACAAGACTGGTTCACCTAGCTCTGACCCCGAGCTGCCCTTCCAGATGGCCTGGGGGGAAGGATGCAGCGGAGAGGATGCACTAACAACAGCTCTGGGGATACGAGCAGCAAATAAGGGCCCAACCCTCTGCCCTCCAGCTTCTTGGGCATGAACGTTCCCCTCTGTGACACGGAGGTTAACGCTCTGTCCACACGGCTCTTTGGCAAAGAATCATGTCTTCTCCTGGGCGGCTTCATTCGGGGCTGGCTTTTTTTCACATTGCTCTTGGGGCCTGATTCAACTCCCATCAAAGTCACTGTACATATCCTCCTGGGTGTGGCTGCTTTTTAGTACTGCCCGTTTTCTCCCTAGTTTTGAGGCAGACAAGACAGACGTACTTGATGCTCAACTCTCCAGACCAAAATTCAGCTGCCAAGACACGGAGGAACCCACTTGGATTTTCTCTGTGCTCCTACGATACGTAAAATACCGAAGTAGGGCGCTTGCATTTAGTCTTACCTCCCCCAACAAGCAGTCCCAGGGATCTCGCTTGCACCCTGAGTGTCATTCCTTCCATAACTTCTCGAAATGCACTGGAAGAGCCAACCAGGCATCCTTCACCTATTAAAACAGACTTCTCGTCTTTGTCCTTTTGCTTCTCCAAGGCACAGCATCCTTCCATACTAAATCCACCTGGGGAGCAGCCCCTTCCCTGCTTGGCAATCCCCTCTGGAAAGAGGCCATTCCTCCTCTCGGCTAATCCTGCAGGTGTATTAGGCACATTTGCCCCCCACAATAAAACAAACTCCGAAATCTTTCCCCTGGCTACTGAAGTCACAAGGGAGCAGGAAAGTTCATCACAGTTTCTTAAAGCACAAATGCAATTAAAGGTTGATATTGGAATTGTTCATAGACACGAGAAGAACAAAACTAGCCAAGGCAGCGTCTAGACTGACCCTCCGTTGAGTATTCAGTCTGGAAAGCGCTGAGCATGAGTTGTCGAACTAGGGAACTGTTTTGGAACTGTTTGCTACTGGTTTTCTACAGCCAGGCTTGGGAGAGAGGTTCCCCATTGTCAACTCCCCAGGACAGGGATTATCATCGGGATGTTTGTGTTTTACACATTGTTGGCACTTAGCAAATAATACACAATAATTGTTACTAAATAGCCGAAGAAGTACCTAGTCCATGAGTAAACCCACTGGAATCCACAGGGCTCCTGACAAGAACGGCATGTCTCCGCACAGGGGAAGGGGCGGAATCTGCTCCATGATTTGTTAGAAATGCCTCTGGAGCTGAGATACCGAGATGCTCATTCATCCTTTTATTTATTTACTAAAAGTGTTAACCCTGGCATGCCGAGCACACACCCTGGGCCAAATCCCACTCCCTTTACTCAAAGGAGTAGAACCACTGACTTTGATAGGGCTACTTAAAGGAGTAAACAGGATTGGACCCTAAATATACAGTCTCCTTCATGCAAGCAGCCTGCTGAAGACCCTCAGCCCCATACATGGGTAATTACACAGCAACACAACCTCCTAAAACAGAAACCTGCCCAGCCAAAACCAGCCCAAGATCGTCTCTCCCCACATTTCTGGAGCAAACTTTCCAAGTACACGAACGAGAGACATTCCTATATGTTGTTAACACTGCCCGTTAACCACAGCTTCAGCACCACACAGCCCCGGTTACTGCCCAGTGGATGATACATGATTAGTGCAGGGCAAAGCACAGAATAATGATGCTCCTTAACAACCAATCAGTCCCTGTGTGAAACAACAATAGTTCTTGCCTTGCGAATGGCTCAGAGCTAGCCCCACGGGACAGCAGAAGCATCCAGAAAGACAGTAAGGGCTGACACCAGTGTGAAAATTTCTCTCTTGACTGCAAAGCTATTTTTCCATTGTATGCAGGGGAAAGTGGACTGGAAAAATACACCCAACCCTTCCATGGGGTTCCCTGTGATCTGTTAGTAGCAGTCAGAATGCTCGTTGTAGAGGATCATCTTTGACTTAGCTAACACAGCGGTGGAGGAATAGAGAGGGGCATCTTTGTTGAGTTAATACATACTTATTACTGCTGCCCATCCCATCCTAGCTCTCAGCCACTGCAAGTCAGGGACTCTCCTGGATTTCGGTCTCCAGTCCATGCTTCAGAGCAGGACACTGTGCCTGGCTTCTCCTCCACAAAGGAGCTCCATTCACGCAGTGGTGTTTGGGCACAAGGCCGCACCCTTGCCCCAAGACCTCCTTCACTCACTTACTCTTGCGGCTTCCTCTGGGCATGGGGACAGAGTTGCACCAGCTCTGCTGTGTGGTGAAAGGCCCTGCCTGGCTTTCGTAAGTCCATGCACGGCTGTGTTTTCCATGAAGCAGCCCTTGAGTATCTCCCTCGGGCTTTAATGCTCAGGGAGGGTCTCACGCTGAAATCCACACAGGATAATTCAGTCTGGATTTCAAAACCTTCTCCCCTTTTTCTACAAAACAACTTTGAACCGCAGAAAATCTCACCTCAGGGCCTTTCTCAGCTGATTCTAACTCAGGGGCCGAGCCTGCGCCCATTGAAATCAATGCGAGTTTTGCCGGCAGTGGAAGCAGGATCGGGTCCTGTACGAAAGTTTTGTCCCACAGGAAAGGGGAGACCGATGATTTGTTTATTTTGCACACGGACTCTCCAATGCTCACGACCAACAGCACACAATAAAGAGCAGGCTCTCACAGTGCCAGTCCGCCGGGAACCAGGACCTGGCCATTTCCCTACCACTTTGAAATACCTGCCAGGGATGTTCTGCCTGAGCCTCCCCTTTCGCTCCCTTCCCAGCGGTTGTTTCCACCGCTGTTGGTTTGTTTAGGTGTCTCCATTTTCCACAGCTGGCTCTAGTCCTCTGTGCAGGCCCAGTCCCCAGAGCTTCCGATCAATGTATTTATAAATCTGTTTAGGTGGCTGACGTGCTCCTAATATACGTGAGTGTTTCAGCCTCCATGATAGAACTATAAATGCTTAAGCTGTGAATCAGAGAACTATATCAGTCCTGCCACTTGCTAGATTCCACAGTCTGGCCTGACTAGATCTCCTTTCCCACTACGCTAGTGAAAGGTGCTGTGCATTTTGTGGGGTTTTTCTTCCCCCTTTTCCCTGTGAGTTGCACTGGATGTTTTTCTATTTATCCCTCACACAGTCTATTATTAACCCGGATGCTTCGAACTATCCTCATCTCATTAACTGGCCCATTCGGTTTTTCTCCAGCTTTCCCCTCTGGGGGGTCTGCTCTGCAAAGTGAAGCTAAACCCAGACAGGCAGCGGAAGGGGAGGCGGAAGCCTGTGGCTGCATTTGTTTTGCTTGTTTGCCTGTTTGGTATTAAAAGATTAAAGACAAGTCCAGCTCCTAGTGGGAGTGCTGAGCCTCCAGCAGAGTGAAGCCCCTGTCGCTGAAACTGAGTGACTGGAATGCCCAAGACCTGCAGGCTGTAGATGAAGGAATCTGTAACATACACTGGATCATATTTAATTTTACAAGCAATGTGGCAAAGGCAGATCCCGGGGAAACGGTGTGCTAATGAATTCAATGGACCGGACCGTATTTTCTGTTTGTTTCCACTATGTCCCCTATAAGAGTGAGGTTAAACATGACTCTGGAGTTATTGTTCCATGTTATTGCTGTAGGATGCACATTATAAACCTGAGCTAGCATCACGGCTTCTTGTCGCACTAAGGACTTCATCCCTCACAGTAAATCCTCTGTCTGAAATAACTGATTTAAAATACCTCTCTCCAGTTCCTAGTACACTTTTGTTCCTCCTTTGGTTAAACAGCAGTCTCTGCTAGGTAACCAAATTCTGCTGGCCTTTTGCAGTGGGGTGCTTGGGGCCAGTCTCAGCATCTTTTATGAAATTTCCTGTACTCATTTTTTTAAGTGCAATAAATTATTACATTAAACCTTCTGCCTTATGAAGAAATCAGTACTGTTAGATTCGGAAGGCCCTATTCATGGCGCACTTCAACACTGGATGCTGGATGAGTCTAGAGGAGACATGTGAGGCAACGTGCCGTCCTTCTAACCCAGGACGGTGGTGCGGTTAACACTGAAAACACTCACTGACGGTGCCTGAGGAGCTGCAGGACATCTCCTTACCTGGTAGATCATGACTTTGAAGTTCCTTCGCTTCAACAGCTCCGCCTCGTTGGCCTCCAGCTTCTTGATCTGTCCGGCTTGCTTCTCCAGGTTCTGCCGGACGGTTTTCACATTGACGCTCACCTTGCGTACTTTCTCCAGCATCTTGTTCACGGTGTTGCTGGTAGTGGTGTGTGCTTTGGTGAGCTTGGTCAGTTCCCCCTGGATGCTGGCCACTGCGCTATCCATCTCTTGTTGCCTCTCCTCCAGCTGCGTCTGGGTCAGCTGGATCTGATCCACTGCCCCGATGATCTTGTCCAGAAGGGTGAGCACCATCACGCCATTGATCTGGTCTGATTTAATCGGCTCCTCAGCTGCTTGCTCCTCGGAGGTCTCGGAAGGAGCGGGCTGCTCAATAATTTGCAAAGGGGTGTCCGCCATGCTTGCTTGGGAGTCCCGACTAGCAGAGCCTGGAGAAGCTGTCGCTGCAGGGAGCAGAGTGAGAAGAAAAAACTTAACCCGAGCTCTAGCTCAACTCTGTGCTGGGAGGCAAGCCAGAAATGGAGAGCACAGTGCGTGGCTGTGTGTGTGTGTGTGTGTGTGTGCGAGCTTAAATTCAAATGGCACAGCTCTGCAGAGCTGTCCAGGGAAACTGCCCTGCAAAATTTTCCAGGCTTGCAGGCCATTGGCTGACTCCACCTTAGCTATATAAAAGGAGCCACTGCCAAATGCCTGATGACCCACCCTTTTTGAAATGATTAAAATAGTTCGAGTGGAGGGGAGGCGATGGCTTTCGCATGCGAGCCCAGGCACGGCTCACGGAGGAATGTGAAGCTCCAGAGCTCCCAACAGCCTCTTCTGTGCCATACGTTCAAAGGCATTCTGTGCAAAACTGCAAGGAATCTGGGCGAGAGGAAAAACCAGAACTCTGCTGGAAGCTGCCTGGGAAGCTGCGAGACAGAAACAAGCCCCTTCTGGGCACAGCTGTGTACATGAAAGGACGGCTGAAACAACTGCACATAGAAGCAAGAAACTCAGCTGGAACGTTCAAACCCCTCTGCCTCCCGTTAGTATTGCTTTGCAGCTATGTGTCAGGCGGGTTGTCGATATTTTAAAGAGAGGCTTATACTCCCTATTGACTAGCTGTGGCATGTCCCTTTGGATCATTCATGAGACATAATTGCACACACCTGTCTATGTATATTTACATACATGTGGGGGGGGACACATGCAAGTGCATATGTGAGATTGGTGTTGACGTGTCACTTCTGTGTTTGTGCTCATATCTGTATGCAGATTTAAATAAAAGGAGCAAATCTAAACCCAAGAGCATGCAGATATATGGCCGGGCACTCCCACTGGAGAGCACCCAGCTCAGCTCTGCAGGCCCCTATTCATCAACGGGCTCGAGTTACTAGCTTTCTAAGCGTAGCACAGGCTCTCAGCACACGCCAGGGTACACGTGCCGAAAGCACTGCCCAAAGGGAAGATAGTGCATTCCACACTGCTGATTACTAGTGGTAATGATGAATTACATCACGCAGGTATCATGCTCATTGCTGGGCTGAAGACAGAGGAGGAGCAGCCCCTGTCCTGAGGAGCTTTCGAGTTAAATAGTAATCGAAAACGGTTCACAGGCCTGTTTATTGCCTTGGCTTTTGTTTATGGCCATAGGATCATCTGCAAGATCGCTGGGGTAGAATGTTTGAGAACAGGGGTTGAAGCATGCCCGCTACCGGCCAAGAGGCTGATGCGAAGGAGGAAGGCTTAAGACGTACATGGATGACTCCCAGCTGAGACCAGCTCACCATTGGTCCTGCTGGCTCAGCCAAAGGGAAGCAACCCCCAACAGCAACAACCCAAGTGCTTGGCCAGGAGGAGCTGGTTTTAGGCTCAGCTGGAAGAGCTGCTGCCAGACCTCGAGGGTCACAGCTGGAGTCTCACCGAGGGTCTTGGACTATCGGGACGCGCTCTCAGCTTCTCTCATCACAGGAGAGGGGATCCTGCAGCTGGGGGTCAGCCCTGTATCTGGCCACAGGTTGGCAAACAAGACGGGCCCCTTACAGTGTTCCAGGCAGTTGATCTCGAACCCACTTTAGGACAGTCTTGGCTGCTACATCATGTACAAGCTGGGGACCCCGCCATCCACAAGGATATCTCCGGCAACTGTCAGCACTTCCCTGCCCCCATGCTCCCAGTCATGTGACAGACTTGCTTGTTAACAGTGCTGGACCCACACCAGGGTATTGATTTAGATTTGGGTGCCCCATCTGAAGCCCACAACACACTTTTTATGTCACAGGTTAACAATAGTGTAATTTGTTATACACTGGCGTTTCTCAGAGCATTGGCTTTTCCCCCCGAGGATTAACCCCCCCACATTTCCAGTGTTTGCAGCTGATGAGCCCGTGCTCCACGCACACGCACTCAGACACACACAGTTAATTTCGGCCCCAACACACTGTGGCTCTGCAGCTGTTATTCACATGAGATCCATTTCAGAGCAGAGCTGCTCTCTAGGATGCTCGGTGTGGTGCCGAACACCCAGCACTGGAAGTCAGCAGAGCTTTGTTCTCTCTCTAGTTCTGCTATTAATTCACGGCGTGACTTTGGCCAAGTGACTTCTCCTTTCTGTGCCTCAGTTTTCCTGTCTGTAATAAGGGAATAACAATTCTGAACTCAAGGCGGGTTTAACTTGTAAAGCTGGGTGGAAGGCTCTCAAGAAGATAAAGGTACAGGTCTATATTTTTGGTCTGGCTGTTTTCTAGAACAGGCTAAGTGGGCTGTTCTAAACTCGCTCTGCACAGAGCTGTCACGCCCTGATGAGCTGAAATGTGATGAATGGCTGCCTGGAACACAGGTATGTCCCACTTCCTCTCAGAGGGACGTACCTGGATGGCCCAATAGGTGGCAACCTGAGTCTTCCCCTTATGGACCTGAATGTAATTTGTTCTTTGAAGTTTCCACCTCTCACTGGATTTGACCGATTCTCTCTATAGCCCACTGTTAATTTTATAGCATTGGTGTCTTCTTTGTACAAGACAAGTGGCCGCACAAAAAAACCAATTGCAGTTGGCACATTTGCCCCTCTTTTTGGTAGCTGAAGTAACGAGGCTAAGGACTGAGTGGACAGTGGAGAATAAATTACCCTTTCCTCCCCAGGAGAGCCTCTGGATTAAGTGAGAAGGTAAATTGGCAGGCAGTAACTGGGGGTGGAAGGGACACGGACTTCTGCAGCTGCTCGTGTCTCTGTTGCATGGAAACATGCAGTCCTGTCTCCTGGCCTGCCATCAGCGTGGTGCATTTCAATAGCAAGTTGGTCCATTATAGTATTCAATTCTCCCAGCTCTCTCCATCTTCCCAGGGCAATTGGAGGGATTATGTCAGATACCTCAATAAAAATGAAAACTAGAGTCTTGCCATTGTAATGCTTCTGCCTTTTCTATCAAACGAAGCCCCCAGTCTCATCACGTGCTGTATTGATTAGGTTAGGTTGCTGATGGGCTGAGACTACAGCCCATCATGCTGACCGATATTATCTCATTGTTTCCTCGTGCAGCCATTTGTTGTCTCTTGTTTCACACGTAGATCGGCAGCTCTTTGGGGCAGGAATCAGCTTTTTGTTCTGTTTGTGCAACTCTTAGTACGCTGGGGTCCCGGGCCATGCCTAGGGCTCCTAGGCACTACCATCATTTAAATAATAATTAATAAGAGTATAATTTGTCTCCCCGACACAGAGCTCGGCACCTTGACAGGCTGCCTGGGGAGATGTACAGTTCCGCTTTGCTGTGCACAACCCTGTCAGGCGATTTCAGAAGAGAGGTATTGCTAAAAAGTGAGAAGTGGAGACGCTGCACCGTCCAGGGTGCAACCTGAGGCAAAACAAGGGGCTACAATATACCCAAGGCTCCCCTTCATACAGAGTCAGCTACAAGCACAGGATGACAGGGAAGGACTGATCTGGTATCTGGGCACTGAACTCTAACTAGGGAAGCTGGAGTTTGCTCCAGTATATCTTCCGGGGGTCAGGAAAGCGGCTTCGAGGAGATGATGTGTCCCTCCACAATGTCTATTGAGTTCCACCTCTTTCCGGCCTCCAGTAATATCTGACTTCCCCACAGCTGCCTATACTCCTTTCTACCCCTACTGCTGCAGAGTGTGGCAACTCGCGCTTTCCTCCCCAGAGTGGCTGCATATAAGTAGTGCTGTGCATATTTTGTGAATTGCTTCAGAATGAAGTAAAAAGAACAGGAGGACTCGTGGCACCTTAGAGACTAACCCATTAATTTGAGCATGAGCTTTCCTGAGCTACAGCTCACTTCATCGGATGCATTCAGCTCTCGAAAGCGCATGCTCAAATAAATGGGTTAGTCTCTAAGGTGCCACAAGTCCTCCTGTTCTTTTTGCGAAGACAGACTAACACGGCTGCTCCTCTGAAACCTTTCAGGATGAAGTGTGCACCACTGGAATCAATTACTTTCTATGGCAATTAGCATAAATGACAAGGAATGAACAAAAGCAGGTAAAGAGTCAACAGTTCCATGATTAGCTCTGACATATTTTCCAATTTTCCATAGTGCAAAAGCCCCTCTTTAAACTTAAACTTTTAAACTGGAATAAAGAGCCAATGTTTACCAAAAGACTGTCAATAAGCAGAATATGTACTTAGCAGTTAAGTGTATTTTAACTAAGTTCATTTCATCTGTGGGGCTTGGCTTCCTTCCTAGGAAATCATGTTTCCATTTAACAATCTAATAGCAGAGGAAATTATGAACTCTTACTTGGAGGGAGGTTTCTTGTATGTCAGATTTCCACATTATGCAAATCTCTGTGTGGAGATTAATCTGGCTGTTGCAGGGTGGAATTGCGTCTCCACTGAAACACACTCTCTTTATTGCTTGGATTCAAAGCAACAAGCCTGATTGTCCTCTCACTGTCACCAGTGCGGCTTCATTGACTGCAGCAGAATGACACCTGTTTGATATCACTGTGCGTGGAAAGAGAAGCAGACCTAGAGGGTATGAAGTTGCTGTACTGGGTTTTATTCTTGCATCAGTCAAAGGGGCTAGGGCAGTGGTGGGCAACCTGCGGCCCATCATGGCAATCCGCTGGCGGGCCGCGAGACAGTTTGTTTACATCGACCGTCTGCAGGCACGGCCACCTGCAGCTCAGAAGCCCCCCCGCCCCCCCGCTGTAAAACCCCTGTGTATGTTTGAAATGCCTTTTCCTGATTGCCCGCCTTGGTGAGTACACCTGGCAGCTCTCCCTTGTTGTGTGCAACTGTCCTACCAACGACGCCAATCCCACGCACTAACCACGCTCCTGTCTGGAGTGGACAGGAGGCGTTAGATCTCCTGGGCCTGTGGCAGAGAAGAAGCTTCTTCAGCTATGGACCAGTTGTAGAAAAGTGGACATCTCCAAAAAGCTTGCCCGGGGATGCAGGCAAAGGGGTATGACAAGGATCCACGGCAGTGCTGCATGAAAGTGAAGGAGCTGTGGTGGGCATACCAAAAGGCCAGGAAGGGCAGCAGTCGGTCTGGTGCTGAGCCACAGACCTGCCACGTTTCCAACCAATTGCATGCCATACTTGGCAGAGACCCCCACCAGTAACCTGCCAGCCACTGTGGATGCCTCCGATGAGCCCGAGACAGAGAATCCTGCCATGAACAGTGAGGAGGAGGTGTAAGAAGAGAAGGAGGAGAGACACGTGGCAGGGGTAGGTCCAGCTACGTTACCATACAGGACCTGTGCGAGACTCCACTGCAGCCTAGCCATAAGCCCGTCCCGCCAGCCAAGCATTGCTTGACCATTAACGCATGCCTCTTCCAGCTGGCTGTCTCCTTCTCCTCCATGTACATTTGGTGCCATATCTGTGCAGAACCGCAGAGTACTGCTCCTCATGAACTTTTCAAACAACACACTGGAGTTCTGATACAACGTGATGACAACATGACAAAACCTAAAAGTACTATGACATTTCTAACTTAACACACTAGCTTTTGGCATGATGCAGTGGTGCTGTGAAGATATGTTGTTGTGATGTGGTAATATGTTGGTGCAACGTGATGTGTTGGAGTGATGTATTGTGGTGTGATGTGGTGATACATTGCTGTAACATGATATGTTGGTGTGACATCCTCTTGTGATGCAACGTCACGATATTTTGGTGTAAAATCCTATCATGGGGCGACATGGTGCTAGGTTAGCATGACATCGTATGTTGGTGCGAGGTGGTGCTAGGTTGGTGTGAGGTGGTGCTAGGGTGGTGCGAGGTGGTGCTAGGATGGTGCAAGGTGGTGCTAGGTTGGTGCGAGGTGGCGCTAGGTTGGTGCGAGCTGGCGCTAGGTTGGTGCGACGTTGCACGTGGTGTGAGCTGGCGCTAGGTTGGTGTGATGTCGCACGTTGGTGCGAGGTGGTGCTGGGTTGGTGTGATGTCACACGTTGGTGCGAGGTGGTGCTAGGTTGGTGTGCGGTGGCGCTAGGTTGGCGCGATGTCGCACATTGGTGCGAGGTGGCGCTAGGTTGGCGCAATGTCGCACGTTGGTGCGAGGTGGCGCTAGGTTGGTGTGACGTTGCACGTTGGTGCGAGGTGGCGCTAGGTTGGTGTGAGGTGGTGCTAGGTTGTTGTGAGGTGGCTCTAGGTTGGTGCGAGGTGGTGCTAGGTTGGCGCGAGGTGGTGCTAGGTTGGCGTGACGTTGCACGTTGGTGCGAGGTGGAGCTAGGTTAGTGTGAGGTGGTGCTAGGTTGGCGCGACGTCGCATGTTGGTTTGAGGTTAATGTTGCACGTTGGTGCGAGGTGGTGCTAGGTTGGTGTGAGCTGGTGCTAGGTTGGCGCGAAGTTGTGCTAGGTTGGCGTGAGGTGGCGCTAGGTTGGTGTGATGTCGCACGGTGGTGCGAGGTGGTGCTAGGTTGGTGCGAGGTGGTGCTAGGTTGGCGCGAACTTGTGCTAGGTTGGTGCGAGGTGGCGCTAGGTTTGTGCGAGCTGGCGCTAGGTTGGCGTGACGTTGCACGTTGGTGCGAGGTGGCGCTAGGTTTGCGCGAGCTGGCGCTAGGTTGGCGTGACGTTGCATGTTGGTGCGAGGTGGCGCTAGGTTGGTGTGATGTGGTGCTAGGTTGGTGCGAGGTGGCACTAGGTTGGTGCGATGTCGCATGTTGGTGCGAGGTGGCACTAGGTTGGCGTGACGTTGTACGTTGGTGCGAGGTGGCGCTAGGTTGGTGTGATGTGGTGCTAGGTTGGCGTGACGTTGCACGTTGGTGCGAGGTGGCGCTAGGTTGGTGTGATGTGGTGCTAGGTTGGCGTGACGTTGTACGTTGGTGCGAGGTGGCGCTAGGTTGGTGTGATGTGGTGCTAGGTTGGCGCGAGACGGCGCTAGGTTGGTGCGAGGTGGCACTAGATTGGCGCAACGTCGCATGTTAGTGCGAGGTGGCGCTAGGTTGGTGCGACGTCGCATGTTGCTGCGAGGTGGCACTAGGTTGGCGTGACGTTGTACGTTGGTGCGAGGTGGTGCTAGGTTGGTGTGATGTGGTGCTAGGTTGGCGTGATGTTGCACGTTGGTGCGAGGTGGCGCTAGGTTGGTGTGATGTGGTGCTAGGTTGGCGCGAGGCGGCGCTAGGTTGGTGCGATGTCGCATGTTGGTGCGAGGCGGCGCTGGGTTGGTGCGAGGTGGCTCTAGGTTGGTGCGAGGTGGCGCTAGGTTGGCGTGACATTGCACGTTGGTGCGAGGCGGCGCTAGGTTGGTGCGAGGCGGTGCTAGGTTGGTGCGAGGTGGCGCTAGGTTGGTGCGAGGCGGCACTAGGTTGGTGCGAGGCGGCACTAGGTTGGTGCGAGGTGGCGCTAGGTTGGCGTGACTTTGCACGTTGGTGTGAGCTGGTGCTAGGTTGGTGCAAGGTGGTGCTAGGTTGGAGCGAGGTGGCGCTAGGTTGGCGTGACATTGCATGTTGGTGCAAGGTGGCGCTAGTTTGGTGTGATGTGGTGCTAGGTTGGCGTGACTTTGCACGTTGGTGCGAGGTGGCGCTAGGTTGGTGCGAGGTGGCGCTAGGTTGTCGCGAGGTGGCGCTAGGTTGGCATGACGTTGCACGTTGGTGCGAGGTGGCGCTAGGTTGGTGCGACATCGCATGTTGGTGCGAGGTGGCGCTAGGTTGGCGTGATGTTGCACGTTGGTGTGAGGTGGTGCTAGGTTGGTGCAAGGTGGTGCTAGGTTGGTGTGATGTGGTGCTAGGTTGGCGTGACGTTGCATGTTGGTGCGAGGTGGCGCTAGGTTGGTGTGATTTGGTGCTAGGTTGGCGTGATGTTGCATGTTGGTGTGATGTGGTGCTAGGTTGGTGTGACGTTGCACTTTGGTGCGAGGTGGCGCTAGGTTGGTGCGAGGTGGCGCTAGGTTGGTGTGACGTTGCACGTTGGTACGAGGTGGAGCTGGGTTGGTGTGACATTGCACGTTGGTGCGAGGCGGCGCTAGGCTGGTGCGAGGCGGCGCTAGGTTGGCGTGATGTGGCGCTAGGTTGGCGTGACGTTGCACGTTGGTGCGAGGCGGCACTAGGTTGGTGCGAGGTGGCGCTAGGTTGGTGTGATGTGGCGCTAGGTTGGCATGACGTTGCACGTTGGTGCGAGGTGGCGCTAGGTTGGTGCAAGGTGGTGCTAGGTTGGTGCAAGGCGGCACTAGGTTGGTGTGAGGTGGCGCTAGGTTGGTGTGATGAGGTGCTAGGTTGGCGTGACGTCGCACGTTGGTGCGAGGTGGCACTAGGATGGTGCGAGGTGGCGCTAGGTTGGCGTGACGTTGCACGTTGGTGCGAGGTGGTGCTAGGATGGTGCGAGGTGGCGCTAGGTTGGTGCGAGGCGGCGCTAGGTTGGTGTGATGTGGCGCTAGGTTGGCGCGAGGTGGTGCTAGGTTGGCGTGACGTTGCACGTTGGTGCGAGGTGGCGCTAGGATGGTGCGAGGTGGTGCTAGGTTGGCGTGACGTTGCACTTTGGTGCGAGGCGGCGCTAGGTTGGTGCGAGGTGGCGCTAAGTTGGTGTGATGTGGTGCTAGGTTGGCGTGACGTCGCACGTTGGTGCAAGGCGGCACTATGTTGGTGCGAGGTGGCGCTACGTTGGTGTGATGTGGTGCTAGGTTGGCGTGACGTCGCACGTTGGTGCGAGGCGGCACTAGGTTGGTGCGAGGTGGTGCTAGGTTGGTGCGAGGCGGTGCTAGGTTGGCGTGATGTGGTTCTAGGTTGGTGTGACGTCGCACCTTGGTGCGAGGTGGCACTAGGTTGGTGCGAGGAGGTGCTAGGTTGGCGTGACGTTGCACGTTGGTGCGAGGTGGTGCTAGGATGGTGCGAGGTGGCGCTAGGTTGGTGCGAGGCGGCGCTAGGTTGGTGTGATGTGGCGCTAGGTTGGCGCGAGGTGGTGCTAGGTTGGCGTGACGTTGCACGTTGGTGCGAGGTGGCGCTAGGATGGTGCGAGGTGGTGCTAGGTTGGCGTGACGTTGCACTTTGGTGCGAGGCGGCGCTAGGTTGGTGCGAGGTGGCGCTAAGTTGGTGTGATGTGGTGCTAGGTTGGCGTGACGTCGCACGTTGGTGCAAGGCGGCACTATGTTGGTGCGAGGTGGCGCTACGTTGGTGTGATGTGGTGCTAGGTTGGCGTGACGTCGCACGTTGGTGCGAGGCGGCACTAGGTTGGTGCGAGGTGGTGCTAGGTTGGTGCGAGGCGGTGCTAGGTTGGCGTGATGTGGTTCTAGGTTGGTGTGACGTCGCACCTTGGTGCGAGGTGGCACTAGGTTGGTGCGAGGAGGTGCTAGGTTGGCGTGACATCGCACGTTGGTGCGAGGTGGTGCTAGGTTGGTGCGAGGTGGTGCTAGGTTGGTGTGACGTTGGACGTTGGTGCGAGGTGGCGCTAGGTTGGTGCGAGGCGGTGCTAGGTTGGCGTGACGTCGCACGTTGGTGCGAGGTGGTGCTAGGTTGGTGCGAGGTGGTGCTAGGTTGGTGTGACGTTGCACATTGGTGCGAGGTTGCGCTAGGTTGGTGCGAGGCGGCGCTAGGTTGGCGCGAGGTGGCGCTAGGTTGGTGCGAGGCGGCACTAGGTTGGTGTGAGGTGGCGCTAGGTTGGTGTGATGAGGTGCTAGGTTGGCGTGACGTCGCACGTTGGTGCGAGGCGGCACTAGGTTGGTGCGAGGTGGTGATAGGTTGGTGTGAGGTGGCGCTAGGTTGGCGTGATGTCGCACGTTGGTGCGAGGTGGCACTAGGATGGTGCGAGGTGGCGCTAGGTTGGCGTGACGTTGCACGTTGGTGCGAGGTGGTGCTAGGATGGTGCGAGGTGGCGCTGGGTTGGTGCGAGGCGGCGCTAGGTTGGCGTGACGTTGCACGTTGGTGTGAGGCGGTGCTAGGATGGTGCGAGGTGGCGCTGGGTTGGTGCGAGGCGGCGCTAGGTTGGCGTGACATTGCACGTTGGTGCGAGGCGGTGCTAGGTTGGCGCGAGGTGGCGCTGGGTTGGTGCGAGGCGGCGCTAGGTTGGCGTGACGTTGCACGTTGGTGCGAGGTGGTGCTAGGTTGGTGTGATGTGGTGCTAGGTTGGTGTGATGTTGCACGTTGTTGCGAGGTGGCGCTAGGTTGGCGTGACGTCGCACGTTGGTGTGAGGTGGTGCTAGGTTGGTGCGAGGCGGTGCTAGGTTGGTGTGATGTGGTGCTAGGTTGGTGTGATGTTGCACGTTGGTGCGAGGTGGCGCTAGGTTGGTGTGACGTCGCACGTTGGTGCGAGGTGGCGCTAGGTTGGTGCGAGGTGGCGCTAGGTTGGTGCGAGGTGGTGCTAGGTTGGCGTGACGTTCTACGTTGGTGTGAGGTGGCGCTAGGTTGGCGTGACGTCGCACGTTGGTGTGAGGTGGTGCTAGGTTGGTGCGAGGCGGTGCTAGGTTGGTGTGATGTGGTGCTAGGTTGGTGTGATGTTGCACGTTGGTGCGAGGTGGCGCTAGGTTGGTGCGAGGTGGCGTTAGGTTGGCGTGACGTCGCACGTTGGTGCGAGGTGGTGCTAGGTTGGCGCGAGGTGGCGCTGGGTTGGTGCGAGGTGGTGCTAGGTTGGTGCGAGGTGGCACTAGGTTGGCGTGACGTTGCACGTTGGTGCGAGGCGGTGCTAGGTTGGTGCGAGGTGGCGCTAGGTT
The DNA here is from genome assembly GCF_965152235.1 of Eretmochelys imbricata. Lineage (NCBI taxonomy): Eukaryota > Metazoa > Chordata > Testudines > Cheloniidae > Eretmochelys > Eretmochelys imbricata. Next base: position 15,246,347 of record NC_135598.1, read on the forward strand.
GGTGCGAGGTGGCGCTAGGTTGGCGTGACATTGCACGTTGGTGCGAGGTGGTGCTAGGTTGGTGCGAGGCGGTGCTAGGTTGGCGTGACGTTGCACGTTGGTGCGAGGCGGTGCTAGGTTGGTGCGAGGCGGTGCTAGGTTGGCGTGACGTTGCACGTTGGTGCGAGGCGGCGCTAGGTTGGCGTGACGTCGCACGTTGGTGCGAGGTGGTGCTAGGTTGGTGCGAGGTGGTGCTAGGTTGGTGTGACGTTGCACGTTGGTGCGAGGCGGTGCTAGGTTAGTGCGAGGCGGCACTAGGTTGGCGTGACGTCGCACGTTGGTGCGAGGTGGTGCTAGGTTAGTGCGAGGCGGCACTAGGTTGGCGTGACGTCGCACGTTGGTGCGAGGTGGTGCTAGGTTAGTGCGAGGCGGCACTAGGTTGGCGTGACGTCGCACGTTGGTGCGAGGTGGTGAGGCGCTCACGCCCGGCCCTGCCGCGGTGTCGCTCTGGGAGCGGGGCCAGGGCTCCCCCTGCAATAGTTGAGTCCAACCCAGGGAAGGGCACGACCTGCTCTGTCATGACGTCATCCTAGTGCATCAAAACACCACTGCGCTCCATGGCGACATCAGCAGGTTGTGCCGTGATGTCATCGGCTCATGCTGTGACGTCAGGTGTTGGGGCCATGGGGCCGGGCGACGCTTGCCCTCTGCCCCTCCCCCCCCCGCAGCCACGGCCCCTCCCCCCGTTCCGGGCACTTCCGGGCGGAGGGGCCCAGCCGGCCAAAGGGGAACAAGATGGCCGCCGGGCCGTCGCTAGGAGACGCCCTCGCGTGATCCGGCGCTGCGGCGGGGGGGGGGCGACGTTCGCGTGCGCGGTGACGTCAGGGGGGCCGGGGCGGCGCAGGTAAGGCTGCGGCGGCCGCTGCAGGGGCCGGGGTGGGCTGCAGGTAAGGGGGGGGGGGGCGCAGGCTGGGGGCGCCCCCTGGTGGCTGAGCCGGGGGTGGGGGTGGCTGGCGGGCGTCCCGCTCTGCAGGGCGCTTGGGGGGCGGGGTCCCCTCTAGGAGAGGCTACGGGGAGCCCCCAGTTGGGGGGGAGCTCAGCCCTCAGGCTGCCCCCCCCCTTCGTTTCCCGTGTGCCCTGCTGGGGGGGGGGAGGGTCTGCGAATTGCCCTGTGCCTCTCGCTGTCCCCTTGGCCTGGTCTCCTCCGAGCCCCTGCGTCCCTGTCCCTGAAGCGCCCGCCCCTGCACCCCAGGGTGCTGCGCGCTCGGTGCCCGGGCTGGGCATCGGCCACCTGCCCGGCGCCGCTGGTTCCGCCTGCGCTTGCCGGGCTCCCTCTCGGGTGCGCCAGGGTATAGCCTCCCGAACTGTGCCGAATCCTGTGGGCCGCTGGTTCTGCCTGCGCTTGCCGGGCTCCCTCTCGGGTGCGCCAGGGTATAGCCTCCCGAACTGTGCCGAATCCTGTGGGCCGCTGGTTCTGCCTGCGCTTGCCGGGCTCCCTCTTGGGTGCGCCAGGGTGTAGCCTCCCGAACTGTGCCGAATCCTGTGGGCTTCAGCCTGGCGGTTGCACCGTGCTGCTGTGTCTGGTTTTCGCTTCACTTCGCTCTGAATGCATATTTTATCATCCTGGTTTGCCTAAGTGTGTGGGAAGGGATATTTTTCCACTTCAAAGTGGTATATTTTGAATAAACCCAGAAGCAAACAAGCCATCCAGTCGGTTTCAAGGCTCATGGTTCGGTAGATTTCAAAATGGAAATACAGTGTGTGTGTGGATGGATTTTTAATTGCATGTGCATGTTCACACAGCATCTGGGCATAGATACAGTAATTAAAACAACACCTGTGGTCACCCAGACAGAATGTGTCATACCAGCAGCTAAATTCCACTCAGCAATGTGAAGTCAGAAATCAGTGTGGCCAGAACTGAACTAAAGTGTCATTCGTTTCGATTCTGGTCTCAGAGGCTCAGTTAGTTTGAGCTAATAAAAATTCAGGACCACTGATAGTGCCAGCTTCTCTTGTGTGGTATTACTTGTGTTTTAAAACCTGTGTTGAGTGAAGCACTACCCTGCTTGTGATGATAATTTGACAGCCCTCCAGATAGGCTGTAGTTTTAAGGTGGTGCAGGGTGGAAATATAAAATATAGCAGCTGAATGAAGAGAAGAGCAAAAGAATGTGTTCTCTGCCTCAGCAGGGATGCACCATAGCGCAATATGCAGTGTGGTGCATTTTCTGAACTGCACTAGTGTTGTATGATGGCAGTGCTCTTCCCTTCATGGGGGAGCTCTTCCCTGCCAATTCAGGGATGCTGTCAGCTGAAAGTCGACTGCTTCCAAGATGACATTTCAGTAGGCGGCCTTTAGCTACCACGTGAGTTGGTTTGCCTCTGAAAGCATCACTCGAAGTACAAGGCTTAGAGCAGAAAGAGACAGCCCTGGAAGAGCAGAGTTCTTAGGCTGCTGAAGAAGAAAGAATTGTCTGTAGTGTGTTAACTCTCCATGGTGCTTTGCAGACCATGTGATGTGGCAGGGTTCCCCTCCCTGGTACCACGGGGTCAATGAGTAAGATCTGTCGTGATTCACCAAGGTGTTTCCTTAGAAAGTTATGAAATAGTCCTTCTTCAGAAGGTGCCGAAGAACTACTTGACCTCTCAGACATCTTATGAAAGGATCATCACTTCCTCTTGTATTATTTTTAAGTCAAAATATTTGCATGCAGCGTGTAGGGTTATTCCATGGGACTGTGTTTTATACTTTTTCTCCTCTGACTATCGGAGACAAATTGTCCTTTCACAAATGTGCCTGTACAGGGGAGAATGTGGGATTCAGACTCTGCTGTACATTCTCAGGCCTACAACCTTTTTATTTTAGGGTTAAAATTCCACTCCTGGTTTGACTGACACTTGCCTTTCATCATGGGGGAGCTTTTCCGAAGTGAGGAGATGACCCTGGCTCAGCTTTTCCTCCAGTCGGAAGCTGCATACTGTTGTGTCAGCGAGTTAGGAGAGCTTGGGAAGGTTCAGTTTCGTGATGTAAGTGGCTGCTTTCCGGTGTCAGTAAAATGCATCAGATCATTAAGATCCTGGCTGCTGTTTTATATGGTCAAGTGTCATAATTAATCTTTGCTATCTCAGTGCCCACTTGTGCCACAAGCACATATATTCCAGCTAGTTGTTACTTATCCGTAAGGAGGGTCATGCTGCACAGCAATCATATCTGCTATACACTTTCCTTGCATCATTCTTTAAAAACAAACCACCACTCACCAAAAAACCCACACACAACCCTGATAAACTAGTAATCATGATCTTTCACATTTAAACATTCCTAAGGAAATGTGTGTTTCTGTTTGCAGTTGAACCCTGATGTGAATGTGTTCCAGCGTAAATTTGTTAACGAAGTCAGGAGATGTGAGGAGATGGATCGGAAACTCAGTATGTCCTTGCTTTACTTTAATGCATGCCTCTAATTCTATATTAGCTTTAAGGAAAGAAAGCAGCCTAAACTTTTGAAATAATGTGCCATAGCTAAGTGTTGTGTTAGTGGTAAGGTAACATTCGTTTCCCAGTAGGCTAGGCTACTTTTGGAAAGATTTGTTTCATGTGGAGAAGAGAACTTGTGGATCTTTTAAAGCAGCCACATGAGCTGTATTCTGATGGAGTTCTGCTACAGATAGGATGGATGGTTGTGGGGGCGGGATATGCAGCTGCCGGTCAGGTGAGGTGATGGGGAATGTGAAGGTGCAGAGAGACTGATGCTGCAGTTTCTTGCTTTTGTTTCTCATAGTGATTCTTACCCGTGAAACATTTTCTGTCTTTAGGGTTTGTTGAGAAGGAGATTAAAAAAGCGAACATCCCAATCCTGGACACCGGTGAGAACCCAGAGGTGCCTTTCCCACGTGACATGATCGATTTAGAGGTAATAGTGTTTCATTAAGGCTGAACTAGTATCTGAGTCTAGATAGCCGAAGTTGTGCTAATTAGTCTCAATAATTGAGACCTTTGGAATTTAGTAGTAAGAATATACAGGGTCAGATCCCCAGCTGGTTTAATGAACAAAGCTCTATTGTCTTCAGTGTAGCTGCACTGATTTACACCAGCTGAGGATCCAACTTATAAACATTGTGCATAGTTAGCTGTAACTTCAGTGTATGTATGTATAAGATGCAAGTGAATACTTATTTTTAAAAACGAAGGATCAAATTTAGAGTTCATGTAAACTGGTACAACTCTAATTATTAATCTTTATATAGAGTAGCATTATAATAATCTGATGCTAATGTTTTAAGATGCATTGTGAAGAAAACAGGATGCAGGCAGCATCTAGTAATTATGGGTAACCTGAATGCCGTTAGGAAAAGATCTTGCACAGCACACTTTGAACTGTGTGATTAATTAGAGCTAAATTGCATTTATTTTTAGGTTCACTTTACATTTTTTTCCTCTTCTTTTCTTCCCCAGGCAAACTTTGAGAAAATTGAAAATGAGCTTAAAGAGATCAACACAAACCAGGAAGCTCTGAAGAGAAACTTCCTAGAGCTGACAGAATTAAAATTTATACTGCGCAAAACTCAGCAGTTTTTTGATGAGGTCAGACTATCAGGGGGGTTTAGCACTGAATCAGCTGGTGGTTTATTGTCACAAATTGCCATTTTTATTCTCAAGAGTGTTGTCTTTCATTTGCTATTTTAGATGACTGGTTTCTATACTTTTTTTTGGTTTAAGAAACTTTCTCAAATCATTTTCTGTTTTTCATGCAATGCACACACAGCCAATCATGGTTTTACATTTTCTGATTATTTATATTTACTGTGCGTGTTCCCAGTAAAAACATAGAATTAATTGTGTGGAGACAAGTGCTGAATAAATCATTGTTTCCTGGCTTCTGAAAAACCTAAGCAGGTCAATAGATGACAGCATCACTGCGAGACTAAGGCTGTTTTCCCCCTCCAATATGCATTTTTCTGCTTGGTGCAAGTATGTAAGTAAACCCCAGAAATCCTCTGTTATGAGGGATGAATATAAAACTTGGATTCTGTAGATTCTGTAGGCCTGATCCAAAATCCTTTGCTGTTAATAGCAAGACTCCTGTCAGATTTAGTGAGTTTTTGATCAAGCTCTGAAATGCTCACTGGCAAGTTCAGGAGCAGAACTACCATTTAGATACCTAACAGTTGGGCTTTTTGGTTAGTGTTCATTTTGACCAGTGCTTGACAGCAGCATTGCAAGTGTTTTCTCCAGAACAATGAAATGCTGCCCTACTGTCACCTAGGGTTCAGCAGCAAAGCAAAACTGAGACTTGCAGATAAAGCGCCCAGGTGATCTTTACAAAATGCCTTTCAGTTGTATTAAACTATATAGAAGCACCTTACAATCTCTCTCTCTCTCAGGAGAGGAAACTGGCCATGTACCTTCTTAGACTGGGAGGGAAATATTTTGCATAGTATGTGTTGCATTCCATACCAGCCCAGAGTTGGCTATGGAGTTCTGAAGAGCTTTGTGCCCTGCTGATTGTAAAGGCATGAAGTGTATAGTTCTGCGGAGCTGGCCTCCTGAAAACTTTATTCTCCTCTGGTGCAGGCATGGTTTTTATATGAACAAAAGAGTTACCATTAAGGTTGTCCTGCCTAGACTCTCACGTGCATCATGACTGATAACATGGGTGCTACTGGCTGTGATCAGCCAATGGGCTGGGTACTGTATGATTATCTCCTCTTCAGGTGTTGAATGTCAGTTTGCAAGTTGCTGATTCCATTAGGTGAGTCTGTTTGGACAAACAGTGACAACCTGATGATCTACTGCTTGACTGCAGTAAGTAACAAGGGTTATTTCCTGCCTGTTCTAATTGAACGTAGGAAAAAACAGAGCAAGTGCAATTAGTGTTGTATAAAATCATTACTAATGCACCTCTTTTCAGGGTACTTACACTTACAAAGTATATAGTAAATAACACCTAGCTAATGCTTTTCTTCAGGTACGGTATTAACATATTTCAATTGAATCTGATCAAAATCCATGTAATGTTGAAACAAAAACTGTGGGTCATTCTGCCCATTTTAAAGGCATTTGTAACAAGTATTCCCATGAGGCTCACATTCTCAACCAGGCAAGATTAATATCAATATTTATCCCTCCTGTCAATTGGAGTAGCAGATGTTACATAGCAGCATATAGATTATAGCAAAGCAATAACCCGTTGAGATTTGTAATACGGTCTCAGGATAAATACTCACTGAGTAACCTTCCACTGAATGTATTACATTTAGAGCTAACTACTTCCATTTTCAGTGGACGTAACTTGACGTCACATGCACATTGACTAGGTCCAGTGGTTGATATCTGCCTCTGGGAAGACTTCTTGAGACTCTTAAGATTGTGCAGTCCAGCTATTATCACTAATCACTGTTTTATTTCTTCACTGAAAATACCATCTTTGCACAGTGCCTTCAACACTTGAAGACATTTTTCATCTGTAACTAAAAGTCTGTGTATTCTCAGTTATTCATAGTAATTAGTTACACAAGAAATGGCTCAATTGAAATGACTTACTACTCAATCTTTACTGTTTTTCTAAAATGTGCAGTGGGAGAGGGAGAATGAATAGAATATTAGTCATAAAAGAACGAAATGACATGTCTCCAATGTAGCCATTTCTTGTCCATTACATAACATGCACACACACATATATGTATATATATATTGTCGATAATGATGATCCTTTTCTCAGTCTTCTTGTCTTTGCTTATGAAGAGCAGTATGAGCTGGAGAGATTTCTCTGAATCTTTTACCATAAGCATCCTAGAATATGAGCGCATAAAGAAGACTGGAAAAGTAATGGTTAATGGCATGCAGTCCCCTGTCTCCCTTTCCTCTTAACTCCTCTCACAATCTGCTTTCTTTAGTTTGTGTTGCATCTGTCATCCCCCTCTGGGCTCTGGATTAATAAATTAGATGGTGAATTGAATCCCTTTCATTTCTTGTGAAAATGAAGGTGAAGGGGCTTGAATTGTATGTGCTACTTACACCTGTCGAGAGCATTTGCATAGCAGAACTTCTTGTTTCTTGCTGTTTCTCATTCAAGATTTGGTTTTCTCACTAATCAAGGGAAGGAAGATGGCTAAATCTCTAATTTCGGGCCTTGAAATTAAGGGACTCCTAATCTGTGTGACTGATGCTCCAAAATTGCTTTAAATGATTCTTTGGTGTCATTCCCATCATGTATAGAGTTGTATACATAGGAGGGTATAGGCTTGGGTGTTTGTTATGCAGAATAAGATGAAATCCTCCTTTGCAGTTCTGATGCTCTGTGATACTCCATTGCAAGCTGGTGAAAATTATGATCCGAAGAGACCTTATGGGATGGCCAGTCCTCCGTCTTCCTACATTGTGTCTGAACAGCTCTCACCTTCCCCAACAAACTCCCAGGAGTCTGAATAATCCTGCTACAGTTACATTGCATAGTAACATTTGTTGTAATAACCGACCCTGCCAGAAGATGGATTTGTTACCAAGATTAACAGAACAGGGCAATTATCAAGTGATCCATCCCCGTCATTGTGCTTCTGGCAGTCAGAGGCTCAGGGACACCAAAGCATGGGGTTGCATCCCCGACTACCCTAGCTAATAGAGCTGTTTCCACAGATGTGTTTAAGCAAGAAACTATCTTTCTGCCTTGACAAATACTCTGAAATATAAATTGTGTTGGCAAAAATGAGGCATGCCTCATCTAGGCTAACACGCACCTTACAAAAATCTAGCAACAGTAAATATTGTCTTACAACAAATGCAATACAAGCCCCATTGGTAGAATTGATCTTATTTTCCATAGTTTTGTTAGATCTAGGAATTCTGCCATTTTAATTTTAAAAAGTAATTTAAAGTCATTCAGTTTGGGGCGGTGGTATGTTGGTTTGGGGCCCTTGACTATTTTAGTTATTTTCCTCTATGAAACATTAAGGTTTCCATGCAGTTTACTTTTATTTGGATTAAATGCCTAAAATGGTGGAATGGATTGGCTTATAAGGAAAAACATTTCTTTATCACTCTTCAGAAGTACACTAATGGTTACCTTAATTTTGTTATTTATTTTTACTGTTTGTAAACTGTAGCTAAGTATTCATGAGTGGGCAGTTGAGCTGTATCCTGTGTGTGGTACATCAGCCTGGCAAAATTCTCTCCCAGAACAAGTGGCCTTTTTTGATTGGCAAGTAAAATATCTCTCTGGGGATTTTCATTATGAGAATATGTGGGCATATGGATTTTGTGCCTTCACTGGTAAACTTGCATAACATTTTTACAAGGCTGTAGCGTACACACAATTTACATCTTTAGGGCCAAATTCTGCCTTCATATCTGTGCAAGGAGCACCCATTGAAATCAGTGAGAAAGCACATGCACATCTCAGGGTAGCATTTGATCCTTTTTGGCACAGAGGAGTTCCTTAGTTTCTCCATTTCATTTTATAAACTGCAGGGGTGGAAATTTTGGGACAGAGTTCCCAGTGATGCATTGTGTTAATGCTCTGTGAGAGGATGTGCTATTAACATCCTTCCTAATTTGAATCACTAATATTTACAAGTTATGTTCCCAGGAATTTCAGCCTTTAAATTAGTCACAATAAATAGAAAGTAATTTACAGTTTTCCATTTTAATATGAGAGAGAAGGTAGGTGAGGTAATAATATATCTTGTACTGGACCAACTTGTGGTGCTGCAAGGTACAAGTTTTCAAGCTACTCAGAGCACTTTAGGTCTCGGGAAGGAAGTAGAGTGATTGAGCTAAATACAAGGTGGGACAAGCAGAAGGGGTAAAGAATGTTGGAGGTGGTCACTTGAAATGAAGCGGACAGTTGGGCGGTAGGTTGTTATGCATAAAGGGTTTGAAGTGGGCCATTAAGGGCAGTAGGAAGTGTGGTGTATTTACAGATTGTTGTAATGAGCCATAGAACTATTGTCCCTGTTGAGTCCCTGGGTTTTTGGTGTCTAGCAGACTTATGAATTTGAGTTCCCAGGCTTACCTTTGGAAGGTATTGTGCAGGTTTCCCTTGAGGAAAAGTACTGAAAGATCAGATATGGAGTGATAGCTTTGTGAAGAGTGTTCACCCACCACTGATATGGTGGTGTTGTCTTCGATCATTGTTCTGTGGGAGTTAATATGAGAGCATAGCGATTGTCTGGTTTCACCCACATAGTTGTTGTTGTTGGGGCATTAGATGCACTTGATGAGATACACTGCATGTTGTGGCAGGCATGTCTAGGACCCATGAATCTTGAAAGGTGTGTTGTGGGGGGGTATTGATCATTGTAGCAGTGGGGATACATCTGCAGGTTTTATATCTGTTACTCTGATAGTGTCTGGTGCCACTTTGAGTTGGTATGTCTTGGTTTCTGGGGAGCTTTCTTCTGACGATGAGCATGGTGAAGTTGAGGAGTTATTCAAAGGCCAGAAGGAGGAGTTTGGGAAAGAATTATTTTCAAATGTGGCCCCTTTCAGGTGTGGGTTGTAGTTGTTTGATGATACACCACATGGGTTCCATTGTGGAATGGTAGGTGACAACTCAGGGTGTGCGGTCAATGAGTTTCTTTTTCCTGTGTTGAAGCAGGTTCTCCTGTATTTGGGTGGCCTTTTCCATGATGACCCCAGCAAGTCAAGTCATGTGCTTGTTTTGAATTGGTGGGACTGGCATAGTTGGTGGTATTAGGTCTATGTACATCACAGCCATATAGGTATTTATCTAGGTGCTGAATATCTTACAATGAAAAAAGGGTATTCACTCTCAAAAATGCATTCTTCAGGTCATAGACATTGTGCATTCATGGAGGGAGAGTCCGAGTCCTGGATAGACAGGACATCTAACAGCCAGGACTCTCCGGTTTTATTACTGGCTTTGCCACTGACTTAATGTATGAACTTAGCATTGAGAGGTGAAGGGACTAGGCTAAGGTCACCCAACTTTAGAATGAAATGACACTATCTGTGCTCCTCAGTGGGATATTGTGAGGTGTAAAGATCGGTAAAGCATCCAGGTCTTGGGTGCAGCAGAAGTGCAAACTTTCCTTATGTTTTAGTCAGCTGGACCTACTACAGAAATCTTGCCTGGGCAGCATTCTTATGAACCTGGCTCGAGTGGACTGAATTTGAGAGTGAAAGAATCCTGACTGCTGTGCCACTTAAAAAGGCAATCTATGTTTGCAACACCTGTGGCCACTGGTAAATATATAGAAAATGCACAGAAACGCAGCAGTGATGTGGTACATAAATGAATATTTATCTGTACCTCTCTTCATCCATTTCCCCTAAGTTCAGAAAGTAGTGATGGAAGCATGTTGGGTCACTCTACAGCAGGGATCAGCAACCTTTGGCACGTGGCCCGTCAGGGAAATCTGCTGGCAGGCCGGGAAGATTTGTTTACCTGCAGCGTCTGCGGGTTTGGCCGATCACAGCTCCCTCTGGCTGTGGTTCGCTGTTCCAGGCCAATGGAGGCTGCGGGAAGCGGCGTCCAGCACATCCTTCAGCCCACGCCGCTTCCTGCAGCCCCCATTAGCCTGGAACAGCGAACCGCAGCCAGTGGGAGCTGTGATCTGCCAAACCTGCAGATGTTGCAGGTAAACAAACCATCCTGGCCTGCCAGCGGATTTCCCTGACAGGCCACTTGCCAAAGGTTGCCGATTCCCTGCTCTACACCATCTTCAAAAAGTTAAGAACATTCTTTGGGAACATAACTTTGGGTACAATCTAACTTCCACCCATCTGCAGAATTATATATCCCACAAGCATCTTGTTTTTCTTTTGCAATCTCCAGACCCTTTTGTCTAGAAACTTTGCTGAGCCATTCTGCTTACCTCTTGTTTTTCTCCTCCCTTGTGTGACCCTTGGTCTCTGTTATTTCATCATCCTTTTTTTTTTTTTTTTTTTGGTATCCTTTGGGGGTGTTTTTGTGTGTCCTTCCCACCCCCGCCCTGGAAACTGTCTCCTGGTTCCTCTTCCCTGCATGCCACTAACTAGTTTCATTAGATATTAATTGATTTGTGAATTCAGGCTGAATTGCATCATCAGCAGATGGCGGATCCAGACCTGCTGGAGGAATCCTCTTCGCTCCTGGAGCCAAGTGAGATCGGAAGAGGGGCCCCTCTACGACTTGGGTAACAGCAAGATTTATGCTTTCTATTTTGTCTGCCTTAATTGTTCACTCCCATCTGGAATCCAGAGGGCTTCAAACACAGTCCTGAGGACCTCCACACTGGGACCTTAGGCCTATCAGTGTCAATCCACAATCAACTAATAAGGGTCTCCATCCTTCCCTGCCCCCGCATCTGCTAACTTTCCAGCCCCTGCTAGCCCAGGGAGAAAGTAGCTGAAGGAGGAAGTCATTCTCTGGTGTCTTGCATACCAGCACAGAAAGCTAGAGCTAGTCTATTCCTTAAGCATTTGAGGCCTGATTTTCAAACTTACAGAAAATTCATAGCTTCCGTTAGTCAATAGGAGCATAGCGTCTTTGACAATAAGGCCACTTATTTTTATCCCTTTTCATTAGTTGATTCCAGGTCACCTTTGAAACGGAAATGTAGAAGCCATAAGCACTTTTGTCGTACCACTTTAACTGGACCTAGGAGTTTGCACCAGTGCTCTCCTCTAAAGCAAATGCCTATGATCTTTGAAAGCCATGTAGCCTGTTGCTGCCCTTCCTGCCTTGCACAGTCTGCCCTTCCTGCCTTGTACAGTCCTTGGCGTGGAAGTTACAGGAGCAGCGTGAAACTGACAGCAACAGGCATGGAAGTCATATGACTGAACGGGAAACTACTGTTTGAATGCATTAAAGTGCTTTTTACTTTTTAAGTACTTAATCTGCGGACAGTAAGGCTTGCTGTCAAAGGGGATGGAGGGTATAGCCTTTGGCATGTTCCAGCTGTTTCGTGTCTGTGTCCCATTTTGATTATAGAACTAACCAAAACAAGTCAGCTGGATTTTGTAGCTTAAAACCTTGATTTATTAGCTAGCCTCCAGTTAACCTCTTGCAGCTCCAGGTTCTTTGTGCCTGTGCTCTACAAACACCAGAGGCAGCATCCTAATCCACAGTTTTTTCCGCCTCATGCAGATTTGTGGCCGGCGTGATCAACCGTGAGCGAATCCCTACCTTTGAGCGCATGTTGTGGCGAGTGTGTCGAGGAAATGTGTTCCTGCGTCAGGCTGAAATTGAAAACCCCCTGGAGGATCCTGTGACGGTAAAATGAATTGCTTTTCATGGAGGCAAAATACTAGGAGATCCCAAATGAGTAACAAACGTACAGTCAGACTCGGGCCATGATCCTGCAATGAGCTCTGTGAGCTCTTCACCCCATTTTACCTGCATGGAGTTCATTGCAGGATCGGGTCCTGAAATAACAAAGGTATTTGTTCCTGAGAAATGGTTTCTTCCTGATACAGGCTGAGTTCAGAGTTGTTTTTCACCTGCATTGCACGTTCACTGACATTCCATGTTCTTGAAACCTGCATGACTGCACTGTCTTCACTATGGTCTTCCCTGGCCACTCCCTAGGTTAGTCATCCCCTCTTGCCTTCGGGCTAGAGTTGCAGGATCAGGCCCTTCACTTGTAACCTCTTTAGGATAGGGACTCCTTATTTTGTAAAGTGCATGTCCATCTACAGTACTGTGTAAGTATTACTCCTATCTGCAGCCGAGGCTGAGTACTTCTTGCCTTGTTTGGGTGGTAGTGGTGACCAGTTTGTAAGTCTCTGTATAGAATCTGTCACTCATTTGGAGTCTTTTGCACTATTTTTAAAAAAAATCTTTCCTTTTAATCTTTTAAAGATGGTCACCACATGTGAGCTTCAAGGCCTTTATAGTAGCTCTTAGTTCCATTGGCCTTCCTTACAATCTAAATGGTAAACCAGGGGAGGCAACCTATGGCACGTGTGCCAAAGGCAGCATGCGAGCTGATTTTCAGCGGCACTCACACTGCCCGGGTCCTGGCCACTGGTCCGGGGGGCTCTGCATTTTAATTTAATTTTAAACGAAGCTTCTTAAACATTTTAAAAACCTTATTGACTTTACATACAACAATAGTTTAGTTATATATTAAAGACTTATAGAAAGAGACCTTCGAAAAAAGTTAAAATGTATTATTAGCACGCAAACCCTTAAATTAGAGTGAATCAATGAAGACTCAGCACACCGAAAGGTTGCCGACCCCTGTGGTAAACATTCTGACTAGGAGGGATGCTTATTTTATTTTGTTAATGGCATACACCGATGTATAGCACCCAAACATTGGAAACTCTGCAACTCCATAGCTGCTTCAGTTAAGAATTAGCAAAAGGAGGACTGTGGGCTGCAGTGAAATAAAGATTTGAAACTTCATTCAGTTGTTACTTCCTATTTTCCCTATGAATTTGGTTGCTGTGTTGCTCTACTGATTGCTGGTAACTGAACTGAACACCAGCTGTCTGCCAGAGAGGGACTATATTCTTAATTTAAGGAAGTGTTGGACAATGAGGTTACACCTAGTGTAATTATTCTCAGAAACATTAAGCTAAATTTCCTATGTAAGGTAGAACAACATCTTATTAACAAATGCAGGAAAGGGGAGTTAGATATCTAAATCCAAACAGCTGCACAAAGAATGTGCTGTGGACCTCCCTGGAGAATTCCAGGTTTTTAGGCTCTGGGCATTCCTTTAATTAAATATACCACATACATCACCTTTATTTCCATTCATTCTTTTACTTGCTACTTTAAGCCAGAGTGGGGCTGGCTGGAAGAGATAGTGATACACACCTAACTGCAGCCAAATGTTAAGCAACAGAAACTTTTAATTTCCCCATGATTTTTCAATTTATTCTTGTACAGGTTTTATAGATCTGATAAGCAAATAGAGCATTTAGCTACAGTACGAAGAGACCACTAAACTAAGAGAAAGTTCCTTTCACTGTGAGTTTTTTGTGACAGTGATAGGGTATGTTCTTGACTCAATGTGCAGCTATAATTTCCTGTATATTCATATATGCAAGAGGAAGAATAAGGAGCTGTGTTATAATGTGCTAGAATAGCTAGTTCCTATATAGTACTTGGGTCTTACACTGCATCTGGTTTTGTCTGTTCTAGGGAGACTACGTGCACAAGTCGGTGTTTATTATTTTTTTCCAAGGTGATCAGCTAAAAAATAGAGTCAAGAAAATCTGTGAAGGGTAAGAAGAAATCGGACTTTAAAACACCTGTGGCTTGATTTTTCAGCCGTGCTTAGCACTTCTGAAAATCAGGTCGTTCATATAATATATTTGTAATGCAGCTTGAAATACAAGTTGAGTGTCTTAATATGTACTTTAACAGTTCCTTGAGCCTGTATTAATCAGAAAATCTGTGATGATGCAAAGAATAGCATAATAGAAATCCTTAGTTGACCTTGACATAGTAACACTAATAAACATCACATGGTATGTGTTACTGAAGTTTGTTGGACAACCAAATTAGCCACCCCCATTTTTAATCCTTAAAGGGGGTGAACTGCTTTTGCTGTTATAGAAAAAATGTGAAAGCAATCAAGTTATCACATGCTGAAATTAACTCATGCTTCTCATCAGAAACATGAAAGATTTCCTGCTGGTGAAGGCCAGTGCTTCTGAACGGCAGCTACGTTGGTGTAATAGTTGTCAGTCGAATGCACTGTTGATTACTAGTTAAAGATGCTGTTGAGACTTGTTTTGTTGCCTAAGTTCTCAACATATTTTTTGACAGTTTTGTTGCCTTTTCTCTTGCTCAGAATGAATTTTACACCTGCAAAATGTACTATGTTAATGTCAAGGGCTTGACTTGGATATGGAAGCCAGTGTGGTCAGATAATGATTTGGCCTTGAGCAAACTTGAGTTTTAGACATCTTACTTGGTGAATGATGGCTAGACATTTTCACCAGCAAAGCCCATAATCTTAAAACACTCCTTTACTGAGCATTATGTATCAATTTGACTTTTCGTCTTAAACCATTCAGGTTCCGTGCCTCCCTCTACCCTTGCCCAGAGACACCTCAGGAGAGGAAGGAAATGGCTTCTGGAGTCAATACCAGGATTGATGATCTTCAAATGGTAATAATGCAGAACAAATGGGGTCAATGCTGCTTTAGCCTATGGAATGCTGAGTGGCTTACATGAACTGATGGGTGTATCCCATTTGTCTGAGACTAATTGGCTAGGCTAGATGTAGATATGGCTTGTGCTAATAGTTTCCAGTTAAACAAGGTAGAGAATCTGCTATGAGATTAAACAATTGCAAGATCAGAGAATAATTTTGTTTCTCTACTTGGTTCCATTCAGCTGCCTAGTTAGGGAGGTTTAATTTTTCCAGGCGGCTGAGTGAATAACCCTCTATGTGTAAATATTGGGATTGGTATTGAAATTCACACTGGCAAGCAAGGGAGTAAGAGGAGTGTATGTCTTCAAAGCTAGAAGCCTGATGGTCTGAGGCTTTCTTCTTTAGGGTCTTTGAAGATGAAAATGGTCAAATCTGTGTTCACAGATTGATTAAAAGGCCAGTATTAGTTCATGCTGCCAGAGGTTTTCTGCCTGTCTGTGAACTTTCACAGCATGGTGCCCTGGAGGTCTGCTGTATTAAAAACTGATCTTTTGTGGTGCAGCTCTGGGTGTCAGTGAAAGCAATGAATAAACAAGTGGCTAGCAATGAGCTGAATCGGCAACCTGTGAAGCTGCCTGGTGCCAGCTCTGTCAATGCTAAATCCAGAGAAAGGGAAGCAAGATGCATTTCAGGAAGACTGAAAGGGATTTAATGGAGAGAGAGATTTATGGAAATAAAATGTCAAGAGAGGAATCAGATGCAAAAGCTGCAACGAAAGGCATTGAATGCAGGGCACTGCTTTTACAGACGCCAACTCTGTAGCATGAAGCTGCTGAGAATAGTTGCTTAGCAATCAGAAAATGGTCAAGAATGCAGGAGCTCGTTCCAAGCTACACATGATCGCTTAGTCACATACCGCCATTTCCACTTGAACTTGAGAGGCTTTACAGTCTCTGAAACGGTCTTGGCCGGATCTGGAGGCACATTCCAGTCAGACCCCGCCAGAAAACTCTCTCTCTTTTTCCCTCTGCTCAGCCAGTTCTGAAAGCCAAATGTGAATGAATTCTGACCCTTTAAACATAAGCTCCCTGTGTCCCCTACCACCAAAGTGGAGCTCTGGCACTGCACAGTCTGCAGTCATTTCTCTGCAATTGTCAGGTAAAGCTGGGTGGAGAGAAAAATCTCCACTTGAGCATCTGGACGATTCCCTGTCTCCCTTGGAATCCTCTGCTGGGGGTGAGGGGGGGCGGGGAGGAAGATACACAACACAGCTCTAGGCTGTTTCTTTCCAAGAGTCGCTTTTGGCTAAACTAGAGTGCATGTGAGGAGACTGAAGAGCAAATTCTGAACATGGGGGTGTTGTGCTCTCAGCCCCCCACTGACTCAGGCTTGTCCGTATGCCCTGACCACTAGCCACTCTTGTGTTGTGCCCTACTGCCCGCTACACTTTGCAACCAAATACCTCACTGCTGTCTTGGTCCCACTTTTCCATGCAAGGTGCTGAACCAAACGGAGGACCATCGCCAGCGAGTCCTGCAGGCAGCTGCTAAAAATATCCGCGTCTGGTTCATCAAAGTGCGGAAGATGAAGGCTATCTACCATACCCTGAACCTGTGTAACATTGACGTGACCCAGAAGTGCTTGATTGCTGAAGTCTGGTGTCCTGTCGCGGACCTCGATTCCATCCAGTTTGCTCTCAGAAGAGGCACCGTGAGTATCTCCTCACTTTTGAACTGTAGCAGTTGTCACTAACGCTTACCTCCCATGTAAATCTCAACAGACCAGCCTCCTTCAGCCAGCTAAACCCTGACTGATCATTGTACCTGAGGAGCCAGACTGGACTGTGGAGTTTTGAAAGGCATCCCTTAGGCTGTATATAAAAATGGCAACCTTCATAGAGGATACTTTTATTTAAACTGTAAAAACTATGGTTACCAGAAAAGCACTCCCCCAGAGCTCCAGAAAATACTGGTTGTTGGAGAGATGGACTGAACAAACGTTGGCGATACTTCAGAGTTGATTACTTGCCTGGGGCATGTAATGCCATAAAGTCAAAAATGGAGATAACTTGTCCAGAACAATATCTGCACTTATTCCTTTGATTGGGCAAGTCTGCTGATCTGCTTGCAACTCTGGTTGACGATGCTCATTGGACAGAGGTGACTAGAGCTCTGCAAGTTGGCAAGCCCAGCCAATAAGGAGCCTACCTACCAACTGCCCTCCAGAAATACTTGGAGGGAACTTGGCAGCTGGCACAGTAGGCACGTCCCTCCTTGGAGATACAAAGTCCACCTGTGAAATACGGTTCCTTTCGTCAGATTTTTATGAAACCCACCTTCCCATAAGTTGCTGAACTACTTGCTAACCTATAGGTCTCCCTCCTGCAAAACCGTAACATGCTTTTGGGCTATGAACTCCTTGAGGATCAGGCCCTGGATGATTGGCTCCCCTTGTTCTGAATCCTTCCCCCATACTCACACAGTCTTTCCTTGATCTGAAGTCCTTCAACCATAAAAGTAAACAAGATCTTTAATCTAGATTCCTGTATTCTCTGTGCTCATATGACTAGAGTACTTACCTCGATTCATGATAAAACAGGAACACACCCTCTGCGCAAAATCATTTTCCAATATAGACATGCTTTTCCATTGTTATCTCAGCTAGACACAGTTTTGAAGTGACGCTTTTATGCTTCTTAACAGCAGGCACTGAGCCTCAAATAATGGCTCGTCCGTCAGATCTGCCTCTTAAGCAAGTCAGATGTTGTGTAGTTGCCATGTCTGAGTGGTGAAAACTGGGACCCATGTGCTCGACTCCCAGCTGATGAGACGTGATGAGTGGCGTGGCATAGTAGCACACTTATTCTCCTACAGACCTGTCTGGCCAAGCTCCGTTCTTACAGCATTTCTCTTGCTCTGCAATGCAATAACTTTTGACTGTCCATCCAATCAATTCCAAAATTTCAGGCAATGTTCTAGGCATCAGTGGAGAGAACCTTATTGGTTTTGGGGAAAATTGGAAAACCAGAAGGGGGAAATGGGGAACACACAGAGTCCCTGGCATCTGGTTAGCAGAGCCAGCAGCTGCAGCCACCTCTGTAATTGGCTATAGATCAAAGAACTAATTGATGGGTGTCATTAATATATTCCTGCATATGCCCCCACCTCAGCCCTGCCCATCCTCCCAGTGCAGTTCCTAAATGTTAACGCCTGTGACTTATGTCCCAGACAGGAGAAATCAGAATGGGGGAGAATATTGGAGTGGGGACACACAGGGGGCTCACAAAGGCAAGGGGAACTTTTATCCTAGGGCTGCAGTGTGTTCCTGCATTGTGCAAGTGGACCACAAACATGCAAGTTCCCTGCAGCTTTCCTGATGCCAATGAGAGGCAAACCTGCCCCTCTGTACTTTGCTTGCCTTGGGAAGGAGGAGTCTCTAACCTCAGCTTGTCTGCTTGTTTTTAAAACAGGAGCACAGCGGATCCACCGTTCCATCCATCCTGAATAGGATGCAAACCAATCAGACCCCGCCAACTTACAACAAAACCAACAAGTTCACTTCTGGTTTTCAGAATATAGTAGATGCATATGGCATTGGAACTTACCGGGAGATAAATCCAGGTAAACACGCAATCTACCTGTTCATCCCTCTGATCCGCTCATAGGACCTCTGATCTAGTGACTGGGTGGCCTGGTCTCTCTCCTGATATTCAAAGCCCTTGCACAGGATTGACCCAGTTATCTGAGCGAGTGTATCCTGTGTTACCGTGAATTGTAAAACAAACGTTATTGCTGGCTATTTTTGAAAATGCAGAGGCCCAGTCATCTGTACGTTAATTCCTTGGCGCGTTGCTTACAGGTGACAGGTACTTTGCATGGGAAATCAGGATCTTAGCCCAAAGGGACTGAAGAGGAAAGCTGGGCCTGCATTTCATTGCTCACGAAATTATATCTGACTCTTTGACTTATTAGCATACACCCTGCATTACGTTTTGTTCATGTTTTAGTAGAGATCGAGAGAGTCTTGTTGAGCAAGAATGTTACACCCAGCTGTTTGGTTTAGACTTACCTAGATCAGTTGTAATAACCCCCACATAAAGTAAAATTCTTTCTCGTGCTGAAATTCCCCCCAGTACTTACTGCTTGCTTCACTTTGTTTACGGTCTCCCAAAGCTCTGCATACAGGCCAGCTGATCTTAGCTGACACTTCTGCGCTGACTGTGTTTTTTGTAGGAAGAGTGAATAGTAGGAATGTTTCGCTTTTCCTTTTCAAGTTTGATGGTTACGCTGCGCAACACACCACTTTCCCTTCGCAGCATGTTGCAAGTGGTGCTGGGTAGGAGGAGTGTGATCTTTCCGAAACTTTCACAGAGTCTTCTGATAATATCATCTTGATGACAAAACCAGTGCTGCAAAATCAGTGTGTACTGACTGAGTGACTGTTCTGGGAGATGCAGAATCTCCCCCATTACGCTCAAAAGTGTCTGAATGATAAACTCTTGCTGGCAAAGAGCTATTTTCTGGGCATTAAACCAAGACAGGTAGATTTCAAAGCAAGGACGACTCCCTATCAGCTGTAAAATGCATTTCCTTGAGTGGCAAATGCAGAAGCGCTCTGAGAGATCAGTCTTATCAGAAAGCTTTGATTTCAGGTTAAATTGTCACGATGGTAGTCTGCTTTATGCAGGCAGGTGTCACGGAGTCCCCGGGCGATCTGGAACTGCTCCCTACGAAGCCAGGCAGGTCTCTGGGGAAGTCTCCTTTCTGTGAGCAGACTGTCTGCAGGACAATCAACTCACACAGCTTCCACCTTCCTGGGTCTGACCTCGGAGCATTCAGCATCCTGTGCCCTTCCGTGCGCTTCCCACAGCCAGTCGGGCCAGGCAGGCTCCTGGGGAAGCCAGAGGGTCCTGCCCCGCAACTTCGCAGTCAGACGTGACTCTCAGCCAGCCAGTAAAACAGAAGTTTTATTAGACGACAAGAACATGGTCTAAAACATAGCTTGTAAGTGCAGAGAACAGGACCCCTCAGCTGGGTCCATTTTGGGGGGGCAGTGAGCCAGACAACCACGTCTGCCCTGCACTCCATGTCCCCAGCCAGCTCCAAACTGAAACTCTCTCCAGCGCCGCCCCCCCGCCCCCCGGCTTTGTCCCTTTCCTGGGCCAGGAGGGCACCTGATTCCTTTGTTCTCCAACCCTTTAGCTCTCACCTTGCAGGGGAGGAAGGGCCCAGGCCATCAGTTGCCAGGAAGCAGGGTGTTGGCCATTCTCTGTGTCCGGACCCCCCTGCACACACCTGCCCTCTAGGGCTCTGCAATGATCGTACACCCCTATCCCACCACCTAAGAACTGCCTAGGGGAAACTGAGACACCCCCACAATATTCAGAGGAAACATTAAGAACAGTCCCGCTTCTTCACAGCAGGTCACTTTACGAGAGTACTAGGCCACAAAATGCAGACTCAAGACAGGTGTGGATTTAGCAGATCAGAATATAACAGTAGGTAGAAATAGGTCATAGAATCGTAGGACTGGAAGGGACCTCAAGAGGTCATCTAGTCCAGCCCCCCTGCACTCATGGCAGGACTGAGCATTATCTAGACCATCCCTGACAGGTGTTTGTCTAACCTGCTCTTATCATCAGAGACATGATAGAGTATAAATAGGTGCTTGGCCTTTTGCCCTGGCTGATAGGGCTCGTTGGAGCACTTAAAAAAAATCAAAGTTTAATAACTTTAAATTTGCATTCCTGATAGAGGTATTCCAAAAAAGTAATCTGTCGTACTTTATAAATTAAAGGTGTGAATGACTTAATTTCTTATGTCCTGTAGTCATATTTGTGTTTAGATTAAAAGCTTTAGTACCTTGTAGCTTCTGTGCACTTGAGCAACTGCATCCCATTAAGCTGCTGCAGGCTTGTGTGAAGGTGGCAATTTTGATCTGTTTCCATGATCTCCTAGAAGTAGCACACGTAGTTTTTCTAGCAACTGACTACACTTGTTAATGTATCAGGTTTAAAGAAGTAAAAGGCTTCAAAATGAGGCCTTGCAGTCAGGTCATCTGGGAAGCAGTTGGACCAGAGAGTAGAGAAAAGCGTTTCTTACCATTGAGAGGAAGGCAAAGATGATTGAGGTTACAGACAGTCCAGTCTCTCTCTTGCATAGCCCAGGCTAGTGATCAGTACACAGTTGTTCCAGATGGGTTTTTTAGTGCCTGTCTTAAGTCTTACTACTTGCTACACCGTCAGTGTATCCACTGAATCCACAGGGAAGATTATTAAGGTGAAAAATCATGGATGTGTTGGGAGAGAAGAAGCGGATCTGTGCCCATGCTGACTGAGATTTGAGGAGGATGGGAGATTGGCTAGCAGTTGCCAACATCAGAGGGGATATAGATGTCTTTCCTTTTCAATTTAGTTAAATGTTGCTGGAAGGTTATTTCCACGCATGAACAGAGCTGCTTTTATAAGTCTCATGATGGTGATGTAGTTTTTTCCAGTTTCTCCAGCGGAGGTTGATCCTGTTTGGAAGATGGGAATGAATATATGAATTGTATTGCTAATAGAATAAGTGGAAGTAGAGCGCCAAACAGAGAGAGGTCTGATCGGTTTTCCCCTCCCTTCTAGCTCCGTACACGATTATCACTTTCCCATTCCTGTTTGCTGTGATGTTTGGAGACTTTGGTCATGGAACCCTGATGACGTTAATTGCTGTGTGGATGGTGGTTCGGGAAAGTCGCATTCTGTCACAGAAGAATGACAATGAGGTAACGTGCTAGGTCAAGCTCAGTTTTGTATTAAAGCAAAGAACTCTAAATTGATTTCTCCCCCCCTCCCCCCACCAACTGCCGATAGTACAACTATTGTTTTCACGTACAGTTTGTCGAGAACGTGAACAAACTAAGAGCAAACAAAAGTCCATAGACCACAAGATGATGAGTAATGTCCTTTCTCAGAATTGTGGGGATTCCTTTGGTTTGCAGTTTGTGTCTGAAACAATGATTCAGGCAGACAGTGGTTTGTTGGTTAATCTGTGAGGTTTTCACCACGGGGGGTGCCAGTTCCCGTGATAGGTTGTTGTAAACCAGAGACTAAGCTGCAATCAAACATGTTCTCGCTCACGGCCCACCGTCCTAAACCTCCCTGCAACTTGGTTAAATTGGTTGTGCTTGCTAAGGTCTTGGATTGATGAACAGATATAACTCAGGACTGAAACACGTTGCAGAGCATGGGGGAAGCTGTTACAGCACCTGTCCAGGCTCTGACTATCTCCCCGGCACCTGGTCACACTGAAATTTTAAGAAAATTTCATCAAATGTGATATTTTCTGTACGTCCCCTGAGCTGGAAGGTGAGAAAGTCCCACCTAATCCACTCTGGTAGGCTGGTAATCTGTCCTCCAGGCTCAGTCTGCGTACTCTTTGCGGTTGTAAACCCTACATCCTTAATTCTTGCCATCGAATGATAAAGGCTCAGTGGCTTTAGTCCAGGACTGGCAGCCTGGGCCCTAGAATTGGGTATTTTCAGCCTCTGTTTTTGTGTGTGCTTGTCCTCACTGACCTTTTTATTAAACAGATGTTCAACACCATTTTTAGTGGTCGGTACATCATTCTGCTAATGGGAGTGTTCTCCATGTACACCGGCCTTATCTACAATGACTGCTTCTCCAAAGCACTTAATATGTTCGGCTCATCATGGAGCGTGCGGCCGATGTTCTTGAGAAGCAACTGGACGTAAGTAATTAGGTGCTTGAGAAGTAAATCTATAGGACTGAGTTCCTGAATCTGTTTTTCAGAGTTTGTAATTGCATAGGAATGTATGCAGGGCAGGAACCTCAGCAGTGTTGTTTCTTTAGGAAACGTTTCCTGGGGGGGGGCGAAGCCACATGCGATGTAAAGAAATACAAAGTGCAGCAGATGTTTAAGTGCAAATGCCTTTGGATAAACTGGGTGTCAGTTGGGTCTTCCTGGTCTAGCTCCCCCAACAGAGCCTTAGACACACTATTCAAATGCATGGAAAGAAGCTAATTGCCTGTAGTTTTCCTCCCTTCCTCCTGTGTGTGCACTTCACCGGTGATCCCCTTCCACCCAAAATAGTTATTTAGCTGCCTTGCCAAAGAGCCTGGTTATTCAGATTCATGCAGGAAGGTCCTGCCCTAAGTCTCACATGGGCATTGAACTGCACATGGAGGCTGAAACGTTGGTTCGTTAGGCAGGTTCCCAAGTGGGACAAGGATAACTAACGCCCCCGTTCATTGTACTGAGATGCGCTTCCCCTTCATGGATCAGGAGGAAGCTGTTCTGTGTTCTCATATTTTTTGTTGAGTACAATTTTTACAGTTTGTAAAGCTTTATATCTATATGTAACCAAACAGAGAAGAGTTGCTTCAGAACACCCCTGTCCTGCAGCTGGACCCTGCCGTGGCAGGGGTCTTTGGTGGACCATATCCATTTGGCATCGACCCAGTAAGTATTGTCCCTTCCGATACATGTGGCCTTAGACACTTTTCTGGCTTATATAACTGTAACTTTCTGGTGCATGGTTAAACAAGCTAAAGGTGTATGTGTTCTCTTAGCAAGCGTGGGGCAGTAACTGTTGAGGAAAACACGGAGATGGATGGTGAAGTGGGTTCCATTACTTATCTCTGATATGTCACCTATTAGTGTAATGGCTTCTGGGTACTGAAATGGTGACCAGTAGGAGTCCTGAAGATCTCTTTTGTTGATCCCCTTTACCTAGCTATTTAGAGCTGCAGTATCCCACAGCACTGGACTTAGGTTTGGCATTAGGCTTGAGAGCCTGTCATGCATTTCCTAGTAAACTTGTTATATCTTTTTCTGCTAAAAGCCACCCACATGCGTTGGAAATGTGTATTTCCGGGTAACACCATTTGACTTATCTCTTTATAAGCTACCTAGATTCAGAAAACTGCCCTTAAGAGTTGATTTGCTTTTGAACTTATCCTGTGTTTGACGTTAGAGGGGTATGCTGGTGTTAAGGGCCAGAAGACCCTTTATTCAAAAAGGGAGCTGCAAGATTCTTTCTCAGACAACATTACAGATGGGAGTTCTCAGTTTTTCTCCTGCCACAGCTGGCCACCTTGAAAGTGAGCAAGGCTCAGACCTTGCTCTGCTTAGGTACTGTTAAAATCAGCTGTTACAAGGGAAACCACAATCCCTGAATTTGAGGTTGGCTGGTAAGTGAAGAAACAACAGATGATTGAATGTTTTATTTTAAAATGTGTTTGTAAAATTTCTAGTGTTTGTCTGTGCCTACTTTCTGTTCCTGGTTAGCTATCTTGTGCTGTGCAGTGTAACATAGGTAAATGCTTCTTTGGTTCATCTGTCTTCCTTTTGCTCATTAATTTGGATTGAATCCATGTTGTTTGTGACAGATTTGGAATATTGCCAGCAACAAGCTGAACTTCCTTAACTCCTTTAAGATGAAGATGTCTGTGATTCTTGGCATCATCCACATGCTTTTTGGTGTCACACTGAGCCTTCTCAACCACATGTGAGTGCTCTGTGTTCCATTTTTACTAGGACACACTTATACTAGTGCAGAATGTCTGTATCAGATCGATCAGGATGAGATTAGATTCTTAGGGCTTGTCCACACTTACATTTTATAGCGCTCTAACTTTCTGGCTCAGGGGTGTGAAAAATCACCCCCCTGAGCGCAGCAAGTCTGAGTGCTTTAAAACGCTAGTGTAGACAGGCTCCCAGCGCTGGGAGCTAATCTCCTCGTGGAGATGGATTTCCAGGAGCGCTGGGAGAGCGCTCTCCCAGCACTCGTGCGCGACCCCACTTCAAAGTGCTGCCGCGGGAGCGTTCTCACGACCGCGCTTTGAAGTTTCCAGTGTAGCCGTGCCCTTAGGTTTTCGCATCTAGCTCCTTATGCCTCTAACACCCTGGATCTTGCAGCAGCTTTTAAGATGGAGAGAATTCAACATGAGTTGTTTCATTAGTCAGGAAACATTTCATTATGGTGGTTTCTCATCCTGTGAGACTATATTTGCCTGTCAAATATTTCTTCTAAAAAATTAGCTCTAAAGATGGTTAGAAATGCAGAAACTCACAATTCCTTTGTTTTAAAAGACTCTTCCTCTTGTATTATCCATTAAAAGTTAATTTCACTGTCTTAGCCTGCATTAAGTTTATCTAACTCCAGTCAGATGTGGTGATGCTTTAACATATATGTCAAACTCTCTAATGCTTCTTTCTCTGCAGATATTTCAAGAAACCACTGAACATCTATCTTGGGTTTATTCCTGAAATGATTTTCATGTCGTCATTGTTTGGCTACCTTGTTATCCTCATTTTCTACAAGTGGTCGGCCTATGATGCTCACACTTCAAGAGATGCACCAAGCCTTCTAATCCATTTTATCAACATGTTTCTTTTCTCCTATGGTGATCCCAGTAACAAGATGCTTTATAAAGGACAGGTATGTGGTCTTGCTACAGTGGTACAGGGTGAATGATGGTTTGTAATATGTGAGAGAGGCTTTCACTCCAAAGAGCTTAAATACGGCAGATGAAATAAAACACGAAACAAGACCCTCGTGATTTAGGGTAGCACACTTTATCCTGAAGCATCCTGAGGTGTTAGAGAGGCTCTTTGTTTTCACTCCCAGGGTAGGAACACAATCACCACAAAAACAGTTTTGAACCAAAACATTACACAATGTTCTCAAGAAGGGAAGCAAAGAGTAACCTCTCCAGGAGGAATCCAGGTCTTCCTGAAAGTAACTATCAGCTCTTGGGCATGATTAAGACACCAAATACCCTATCCTATTTGTCACAAAGTACTGTGGGTTCGTAAGGAACCAGAAGTGGTTAGGACTTCCTTTTTTATGTCCACTTCAGTAGCACAGTGCCATCTAACTCTGTTCTAAGACACTTGTCCAGGACAGACTCAGGAGAGTGCCACCTGCCAAACGGCCTCTTCCTGCAAATCCACTTCCCTTAGAGGTCTCTCACTTGAGTGACCACATCTCCCCTTGCTTAGGGTGTACAGTCTGATGCGAACACAGCCTGAGGTGATGCAGCTTCAGACAAACAATACGAACAGTTCAGTCTGCTGGCTTGGGAAGTGATAGTTACACAGTTCCTTCAGATCCTGTTATATCAGGGAAACACTTGTATGTGGGGGTTATTCACGCTGAAAGTTGCAATGTGCATGAGGCCTGTTCTGTAGAGCACCTTAGCAGGAATGGAACATGCACTGCATCACCTCGTACTGTGTCTCTGTTTTTTCCACAGCTAGGGCTTCAGTGCTTCCTGGTGGTGGTTGCTCTGCTGTGTGTGCCATGGATGCTGGTTGTTAAACCCTTGGTCCTTCGCCATCAGTATTTAAGGAGAAAGCATTTGGTGGGTGACTGTTTTTGGTATTTCTGATTACAACTATTAGTAGTTCAAAAGGCTCGATCTTGATCTTGGATACATAGGTTCACACTGGGGCATGACCTCTGAAACCCCTTTGCGTGAGTGCACACACAAAGACAAATGGGTTTTACTGGACACGAGGTGATGCCTGCTTGCCTCTGAGATCTGGATCTAGCTCTGATTCTGCATTAGAAAACATGTAGATACCATTGTAAAATAAATATATCCTGCTTGGGTACTGTCAGCCCATGTAGAAGCACAGAAGCTATCGATTATTGGATTTGTTTCTGTGCCTTTCCTTGGTGGCTAAAGCGCAGAAGCAGAGATGTAATTAATAGTGAATTGGTCGACAGTAATGTCATCAACCTGATTAAAGGAGTTTGGATCTAAAAATGAGACTAATCTTTGCTTGTGAATATGAGAGCTTATCTCTTAGGGTATCTTTGTCTTTTGTGGCTATGCAACTGTACCTAAATATATATATATATAATGCACTGCCATACATGGACTGAGGCTACTTGAAAATTCTCCTTGCATGTATGGCAGACAACGGTTAGAATGTTACAGTCTGTCAAAGCACAGTTCAGTTAAAGACACTCCCTCTCCCTTCTCTGACCATCTTCCATCCTCCCATGTCCCCTCCATTCGTCTCCCTTTCTCTTTTTTTTTTTTTTTTTTTTTCTTCCTCTTTCCCCTCCTTTCTTCCATTCCCGATCAGGAAGGGCAACCCCTGGAGGGTCAAGGCAGCACAGTCCAGAACGAGCAGGCACTGGGGCAGCAGCGGCTGCAACAGTGAGCGGCTTTAAAATCACGTGACAGAGATAAAGACGAGGCGTTGGAATTACACTCCATAACCTCTGGAATATTATATATACAGATCTGCACTTCCTAAGTGGGTAGTAAGATCCCCCTGTGGTGAAGCAGTCCCTGTCTCAGCAAGATAAATTCCAGTAACCTCAATATAATTGTGAAGCATTCCTAAATAGCCATGCACACAAATAAAGGAGAATAACTAAAAGTGACCCTGTAATGCTGAAAAGTGCTGGGGAGATCCTAGCCCACAAGAATGCCTGGTCGTCAGACCTCCAAGATGAACCCCCCTTGTTTTACGTTCTCGCGTATTTGTTTTTATAAACTAGATTTGACCTCTTTTTTGTTTGAAACCTTTGTGTTTACATTCCATATTCCAAAAAGTCATACGTATGTGTGGTCCTCTCAGCAACACTAACCCTGTGGCTTCACCTCAACAGTTAATGGATTTTTTGCCTGCTTCTTTATGGGGACTTGCAGAACCTGATGTTACAGTGAAATGGCTGTGTCCAGACAGAGCTGTGTGTAAATCTATGAACTACCATCCATGTCCAGAGTCCACTGCCAGCTGGTGAGTGAAGCAGCCTTCATGGCTTGCTTCACCAGAAGGACATATTTCAAATTGTTGTCACACTCATGAAATGTGGCCTCTTTCTCCAAAGAGACTAAATCATGCAAATAATTTATCTGAATTGGATTTTGCACTCAGTCTTATACTAAGTGACCAACTGAAAATCAGCTTTAGTATTTAGGTATTAAACATTTCCATAACAAATCTTTAATAGCCTTACAAAAAGCTTTCAGGAGTGTTAAGAAACATCTGGCAAATTGCATTTTTGTGTGTGTGCGCGTGTGTGATCCATCAAATGTATTAAGTATGTAAAAAGGCCAGCTGTGAATGAGGCTGTTTACACACCTCTTCTAACACAATCCTATCCTATGCACAGTGGAGGGCCAGATCCCCATGTGATGGAAAATGTCATGGCTCTACTGATATGAGCTGAGCTAAAGCAATTGACACCAGCCCAAAGAGAATATACATTAGCCAAGTGCATGAGAAAAAGCTGTATGCTAATCATGTGTTTGATGAAATAACTCATGACCACAAATCTCCAGTGACTAGCAGAACACCACCGAACACTCCCAGTTTTGGTCCACTTTGACACCAGTTTCAAAAACAGAATCCAAACACTAGCCTTATCGCTCTTACCTAGACGTATACGTCTTACTATCTTAATGTATGTCACTTTTTTCTGTGTTATGTTTTTATTAAAGTAAGATGTCTGGAGTGTATTTGGAGCTAATCTGACAAGCATTAAATAAATCCATTCCAAGTTTGACGCCTGGCCTAACATTAAATTATATCAAGACAAAAACAAGGCTTTGAAAACCAGCCTGTTGTTTATAAATGCATTATTCTAATAATCAGTGCATTAATGTGAGAAAAGCAAGCATGTTAGACTATTGCTCTGTATCACCAGAATCCTGATGAACTATGAAAGCAGAGATGGTGGACGCTAAGTTTGATCTTCTTTGTTTTTCATATTAATCCTTAAATTATAATGTTTTAAAATTTTGAATTTAAAAGCCATGTTTACATTCCATGACACAAACAAATATTTTTGGGGTAACACTGAAATGCTTCTGACACCTAGGTATTATAGAGAGAGGCAGCTAAATAAGTCCTATTCAATTGACTTTTCCTGTTATCTGTTCTATGGGAATTTTTCCAAAATCACCTTTACTATATGCACACCTCTAACTGCTAAATGCATCATTATCTAAGGGCAGATGCTAATGTTGTAGGTCACACCATATATTCACTGCATTTTAGATTTGCACCCTTTAGGTCTGTCAGGTTTTAAAGTTCTGCACATATTAAATAGAGTCTCAGGTAGCCAATGAGTATTTTACTCCATGTTATTGAGTGTTCTTGAATGAAAATAAGAGAAATCTGCCTACAGTGTGCAAAGGTTGGTTGCTGGCAGTTTAGAATCCTGAAAATAAGGTTAAGTGCAAATTAGATTTTCATTGTCTTTCTAAATTTCACTTACAGTGCATGAAAGCTCTATTGTAAGAGCCCGTTCACTGCTTGACAGGTTCGATGTGTCATTATTGATGGTGTTAGCTGTTTACTTGGAGTATGAAGCCTGTAGCAGGTTTAATGTAACTGAACAATGATTACACTTTACTTGCAAAATGAAGCAGCCCTAACTTTACTCATTTGATCAGTTAAGACCAAGTGAAGTTAGAACAGAGTCCAAGTATGACCTTTAATATTTGAGGAGGAACCAAAGGACAGTTGTGTCTTAAGTACTGAATGTCTAAACAAATGCCTATAAAAGGAATCATTTGCAGAATTCAGAACTTCCATGTAAGAGAAGATCTGGTTCCCACCCCAACCCCATCCCTGCCAATGTGTGGTGTGGGCATGCCTGGTACAAACTGGTGCGGAGCAAGCATATATATTTGTTGTTAGCATGTGGGATAATGCTGCTTTGCTGTTTGCCGGTAAGTGATGTATTTAATGTACACCAGTATTTGCCTTTCTGTCAAAGATTCCAGGAGTTCCGAAAACTCTTGGAAACTTTTAACAAATCATTGCACAAAACCCATCAATTTCAGCCTGTGTGTCACTTTGAGAGAACGTGGCTCTTGGTCAAAGGTGAAATTATTTTGTGTAAAGCTTTATAACATCAAAAATGAATTCAAAATTGGTTTCACTGTTTTTCAGACCCAGCAGTTATACGCACGTGTTTTCCACTCAGTCAGGAAGAGCAGTGTACTCCATTTGTGAAACACTATTGTGCCTTGACTCTTAACATTTAATGTGTGGTTTTCTTTGAGCTGCTGCTGCTTTCTGGAGGTGTCCGAAATGCAGTCTCTGACCCTCTCCGCAAATGTTGCACTAAACCGCAGCAACACTTGGCTCTTTCTCTTTGTGCACGTTTTAGGGAACTCACAACTTCGGTGGGATCCGGGTGGGCAACGGACCAACTGAGGAGGATGCAGAGATCATTCAGCATGACCAGCTTTCCACCCATTCTGAAGATGGCGATGAGGTGAGCTACTGATCGTCCTTCACTTCCCCACTGTAAAGTTGGCAGTGAAAAGGGTTATTTCCTGCTTAATATATTTACTAGTTATGAGGATCCTAACTCGATACCAACCTTGCCAGTGGAGCTGGAACAGCAGAAATTCAGATCCGTTCTAATTTCCTGCTTCCTCATGCCGCCTTCCACTCATCCTCATGACTGTTAACATCAGTGAAAGTTCTCTGCACAGGTCAAGGAACATATGTGGCCTTTTCTGTCTGAATTCTTATCCCAAAGAATGGGCACCTGACAGGCAAGCTCCCCCCCACCCTCCCTTAGGCTGAACAGTAAAATCTAGGCAGTTGCCACAGACACATTTTGCCCAGTTTACTTTCCAGTTGAGATGGTAATTGTGTGTTTTGTTATTTGAGTTACTCTATTTATTTATCTGTCAGGCATTATAAGCCTGTGTTTAAAATAAATCCAAGTGCCGTAGTACTTGAGTACTCAACTCTTGTTTCAGATTCACTTTAACATGTTTTCCTAACTGCCCTGCCTTTCCTACCACACCTGGGGAGAAAAAGAGAAAGTGATAGTATTGATCATCTTGGGGACATTCTGCTGCCTGTTTGGACAGCGTAGTGGACTGCTGTTCCTCTGCGTTACGCTGCCTGCACAATGTGTGCTAAGTGCTACCACTTAAATGTGCCCTGTGAATAAGGGATTTATTAACCTTGTGTTCGTGACTAATTTTATGACTGTGGGACTCTGCACTAAATGTAAATTTATGTTTACAAGCCTGCAGAGGATGAGGCGGTAAGATGACAGCCGGCTTTGCATTCATCTGTATCTGCACCATTTCCCATTGATGGAAATCACCTGCTGAATTAACACATGATTTCCTTTTTTCCGTGCCATGTGACTTGTTTTCCCATTAGCTGTAGCTATTTACGTGTCATGAGCCATTTCTAATACTCCATACAATATCCTCTCCGTTTAAAAAACCCTTGTCTGTATTGCTTCATCTCTTTAAATTGTGCTTTGCTTTCTTATCTCCCTTGATTTTTAGATTGCAAATGCTTCTCAGTTGACCTGCACAGCTGTCGATCAAAAGATCTACAAGGGGCTTCTAAATGTTTATAATATAGAGTTGCCGGAGAAGCAAGACTGTCTTTGTTAACACTTTGACAAAACAGATACAACAGTCTCCGGGAACGTCTGGGGTGTTTTTGCAAACTACTTTATAGATTTTTTTTTTTCCCTAGCTGTCATCCAGAGCTAGGTATTCTATTGACTGAATGTTGCCCGAAACAAATGCGGCCAAATATTGGAACATACAAAATTGGACTAGCTGATGACCAGAGAATCAATATTTTTCTCTTTAAAAGGGGGCGTTTATTGGTGAGAATTGCTCATATTCAGACACAAATAGTTAGATTCTCTGAGAGTTGGAGAAGTATAAAATACCATTTTGGAATAGACTGTGAAATCTAACCAGCCTCTCTGCTCTTCTTCGTACCAAAAGACCATTATTCATCATGTTTTTCCTACCTCCTGTGGTCCTAGAGTTGGTGGTGTAAGTTATTCTCTTTGGGTGGGTCTCTCTCTAGACTCTAGCCGTGCCAAGGTAACAGATTGTATCTCTGGAGGCGGTATGTTAACCTTAAGAGCAGTTGTTCTGTTCGCGGGTCTGTGCTGTTGGTGTACCAGGTGCTTTGTTTGTCCTTGTTTTACCTTTAAGCGAAACAAGAAAGCTGATCCATACACTGATAAAGATATAGGTTGCCTCACAATCAAGAGGCGATTTTCCTCATGGTCTTCATGGCAACAAATGGTGATAGAATGCGCTAGTGTAGCTCCATTGTCTCCACACAGCTAAGAAAAATACAAATTCCTGTTCCACTCCAGTTCCCAGAAGACCTTTGGATCATTAAATTTTTATTTAGCCCTATAGTGTTTGCGGCTCTGGGAACTGTGTTGATACAATGATAAAAGTTGGTCTGATGGTGAAATAACTGTAGAGGTCTTCTCAATCCTCAAGAAGAAGGATGTTCAGTGCATCCAAACGATACAGCAGAGAAGCCTCAGTGGATAACCTCTCCCTACAGTAGCACTTTTGGGCTTGTTTCAAGAGTTGACCTAGAGGGTCAGATTTCAGCTTCTAGTTCCCCGTGTGTAACCCCAGTAATGTCCGTGCAGTTCACACATGTAACTAGAAGCAGAATATTGTCCTATCCATCTCAGGTGCGTGACTGGGTGAATTTTTAATGTGTTGAGTGGAGTGAAGTCTCCAAGACCAAAGTGTGGTGACAAACTAAACATACCACCATGGTGTACCCTCAAATCTCCCCTTTATCAAGTTGCTGCTTTCAATGTAGTGCCACATGAGGGTAGCACCTCAGAACTGGAACAGCTGTGTGACGGTGAACTTGGAATGCATAATTCGGAAACCACGGTCAGCGTGCATAGAGGCCATGGAATTGCGGAAACATTGCCATGAGATGCTTCTTTGCTTCTGTAAATTTTCCTGAACATGGATCTTTTAAGAGAGCTGTTGCCCTTAGGGATGAGCCCTAGAGCTGGTGAAATAGGTGTAATGCAGATCAGTCTGGCTGCATTTGAATGCTATGCAGGCCCATAAACACTACTTTTTTTTTTTTTTTTAAATTAAGCAGAGTGAAAAATAACCCATCAGGCTACAAGAACTCTGCTAAAGCCGTCCCATGAGCGTCTTTGGGTTGAAGCACAGGAGTGGTTGTCTCCCTGGCAGTTATTCACTAACTCTGCCAAGCGCTGTACTTCTTGTTTAAATATTTGTAGGATTCAGTTTGTTTTACGCTGACTTGCTGTGTGTGCTGGACAGAGGACTCTGGTAAACAGAGCAGGTTTTACTGAGGAATTCTTGCAGTTTATGTTCCTGTGAAGAGAGATCTGGGCTCTCAACAGCTAGTTTGACATAGTTGTTTGAAATGTTTATTGCTTTGGCTATTTAAGGGGGGAACAAGAATAAAAATAGCATTCTATACTCCTTTCGGAACACCGATCACTCAGTGTCATAAAATTCTGCATCCCCTTTAATAACGTGCTTTGGAGAAGTTCACAGACCATGGATAAAGTCCAAGATGCAGAAACATCGGACTCTTTTTTCCAAGCTGCAATGTGGCAAACTTTCCTACATTTATTCTGAAATCATTTTGAACTGATTGCCCAAACATTTGGGCGGCATAGAGACTCTGCAGATGGAAAAGTGAAGCAGAGATGAGATTTTCAAAATAACTTTTTGTGCATTATTTCTTCTTTCACAGAGAGATTGCTTCCATAGTTCCCACAGCAGTGCAAAAGATGCAGTATTGTCTCGGGCTTTTTCTGATTTTTTTTCATACATTTATCTCATTCCTGTGGAGAGGGAAAACTGTACTTGTAATCCCTCTCCTCTTTTGTAGTAATAGATACCCCTTACCCGTGTGTTCATACGGAACCGCTTCTTACTGAACAGTCTTTTCCTGGTAAAATCCTGGTTCCAATCATAACTGTTTTCATTGCCTGTCATGTGAAAGTAGACGTTTTTTAAGCCTACAAATTACAGTGTTGAATGATTATTTCTGATTAGTTTCTCAGATTTAGCAAAAAGCGTCAACTTTCACTGCAATTGTGAAATTATATTTGGTATAGTCTTCCTAAATGATCTATATCCAAAGGGCCAGTAGAAGAAATGATCAGTAAGAGCCCAAACTACAAACATAGTGCCCTTGTAATAGCCCCAGACAGTGGGTGCCGCTTCCCTAATCTGCCAACCCTTGCTCATTGCAACTACTTTGCAGATGGTCTCAATTTCTCTTTGCTCTGTTGTTCTTTCTGCAGTTTGATTTTGGGGATACGGTGGTACATCAGGCCATCCATACCATTGAGTATTGTCTGGGGTGCATTTCCAACACAGCATCCTACCTGCGGCTTTGGGCTCTCAGCCTGGCCCATGCACGTAAGTATCTTTCCCAAAGCTGGAGGTTTGATCAGCATCTCAAGATCAACCTGGACAAAAAGGTCCTGGGGAGGTGGCCTAGGCATGTGTGTATGTGCCACAGAGAGAAACTACCCTAGTGTGTGTGTCATGTATTCTGGGGTGCAGTCCAGACCAGTGAGGGGTTGTCACCACATGCCTTGCAACCTTGGGTGCCTCGCAGTGACTTGCTGATGTAGTCCCCGGTGTGGGCTACTCACAAACAGCCGGACAGCATGCAGGTCACACCCTGAGTGTCTGTGTATAGCTGCAGTCCTGGTCCAGCCACTCTGACCCCAGCAGCCTGTCAGCAAACACCAGCTACTCTCTGGCTTCTGGCAGCCTTGGTTACTACCTGTAGGGTGATCTCCCCACCCTCTCAGTCCCAGATTTTCCCCAAAATGTGTTCTGCATTGCCCAGCCTTCTGGACATCTCAGATATTGGAGGTCCATTGCCCTGTCAGGGGTCAGTGTACAACAGTCTGCTGCTCTGATCGGAGTTACCGAACAGTTCTATTTAAACACAACACTGAATTCATTTTGATTAAAGAATAAAAACAAGTTTATGTAACTACAAAGAGATGGTTTAAGTGAGTACAAGTATTAGGTGCTAAAGTCAGAAATAGAGAAAGAAAGATAACTCTTCCTAGTAGAAAGAAAAGGAGTATTTGTGGCACCTTAGAGACTAACCAGTTTATTTGATCATAAGCTTTCGTGAGCTACAGCTCACTTCATCGGATGCATACTGTGGAAAGTACAGAAGATCTTATAAATTTCGTGTAGCTCACGAAAGCTTATGCTCAAATAAATTAGTTAGTCTCTAAGGTGCCACAAGTACTCCTTTTTTCTTTTTGCGAATACAGACTAACACGGCTGTTACTCTGCTTCCTAGTAGCTAAGACTTGACAAACTAGACTTGGTTCAAGGTAAAACCCTTACCACGTTCCCTGCAAATTTTCAAGTCAGGATCTTTCACAAAGTCCCTAGTTCTTTCCAGATGCAAGGATGGAGGCATGGAGTCTCATGTCATTTGTTAAAATGAAAATTGATCGGTTCCTGCCCCACTTTACTGCCAAAGCAAGGCCACTTGCCTGGTGATGTCTAATCAACTTTGACACCTGGTGAGAGGCGTCACCTTGTATTTTGTCTTTGAGAAACCAGTTTTACCCCTTCCCCAGATTTGTCTGGTAAACATATTTCAGTCATTTCAGCTCATCTTCATGACTTTATCTGTAATATTGCTGTGTACGTTTCATCTTGATATAAGTTTTTCAAATGATCCGTCACAAGGCATATTTTGTACACAGACCATTACACTCGTATGGAGGGTGAGTGTACAGGAGTGCGTTTGGTCAGTGTGGTAGGGTCAGGCTGTGCTGGGCTCAGGGTTGGCAGGGAGTATTGACTGCGGTCATCGGGATTTTAGCCTTTGCTTGTCATTGAACCTCGGTGTGTCATGAAGAGTGCGTATAGACTAGTGGCACTTGTGACAATGGCACCCAAATTTAGCTCAGCGGTGGGAGCTACAGTAGTAACTTGTCAGGAGCCCAAAGGAATCTGCATAAAATGGAGCAGCTTGCAGCTGCTTTCACCATTAATGCAGAGTTGCAATCTCTTTAGACTACACAGACCCAGGATGAAGTATTGCACGCTGGATGAGTGGAATCCATTGCAGATCGCTGTGCAGCCACCTTTCGCTCACGGGCTGTGCTTTGGCCAACCTGTGTTATGGTCTGTGTGTGAAGAATCGGTTTCATGTGTTAGTTTTCGTAGACTAGAATGGTTCAGCTTACCCATTAAACTTGGCCAAGGATTTTTTGGTTGGTGTTTTTTTTTTTTTTTTTTTGGTAAGTTCTTTGCTCCTCTCATGTAGTGCGGCAGCTGGAATGTTGCTCCATTCTGGTGTGGGTGACTGTATCTGTAGTAAGAGGCAGGAGCGGTTGCTGCCCAGGGTCTGCTTATGCAGGCTGTGTTTATGAAGAGCATCCTGGGCTCAGGAGAAGAGGATGGAATTTAAAGCACTGAGTAAGTGGCAGCTCTGGCCTTGAAGCCTTTGCCAGGAATTGGACTTCAGGTCCTGAGTTACCTGGCTGCAAGCACTTCTTGTTCTTCACAAGCAGCCCAAGCAGAACCATCCTTCCGGCTCCTGCAGGGCTAGAAACAGTCCCAGCGGGGTGGGAACGGGCTATTTCGGAAGGTTACCTAAAACCCACTCCCAGTGAAATAAACCACAACCACCCTGAAATAAGCAGTATTCTTCCTGCTCTTCTTCCTGCAGAGCTTTCCGAGGTGCTCTGGACCATGGTGATCCACATCGGCCTCAGTGTGAGAAGTTTGGCTGGAGGTTTTGTTTTGTTCTTCATATTTGCTGCTTTCGCTACCTTGACTGTGGCAATCCTTCTGATCATGGAGGGCCTGTCAGCTTTCCTTCATGCACTCCGCTTGCACTGGTAAGTTTACTGGAATGTAGAGGTTTTAAAGCTATTATAAGCAAGATAATTCACCACCACCCTGAATGCTGTCTCCTAGAAAGCTGTATGTGCTTGCCTTGCCGTCCCGTCCCACCCCACCCCAAGCAAAGTTTAGGCTTCAGTTATAAAATTCAGAGAGTTGGTAATCACATGCTGAAACCAGCATTGCCTGGTGCTGCTCGGACAGTGTACTGAGTGTAACTAAACTAGGTGCTTGTTCTATAGCTGGCAGCAAAACCTCATGAAGGTTAGGGACCTTATTTTCTGCTTTCGTGGTCCCAGTAATATTCCTCACTCCCATCTACAGTTAAGTCACTAGGCATGCGTTCAGAGTAGCTGGCATAACTGTCCTATGCACAACAAAGTACCATTGAAACCAGCTAAACCTTTCTGGGCAGCCTGCTCTGGGGGTATGGAAAGTTTGGGCCCTTCAGCAGTTTCTCTGTTTTGCTGTGTTGCCTGATTATGGCATTTGTTCCTCTTGTCTCCTTAATGATGTTACATAGTGATTGATTGATTGCTGGCCGCACATGGAACTGCAGTTATCTAGTTAGTCCATTTTTTCTCAGAAAAATGGAGCAGAACAGAACAATAGCAGTTACACTTCAGCCTGGGGTGATAGTTATCGAGATCTGGTGATCCAGATCTTGAGCTGGGGTCAAGAGAACTGTCTGTATTCTGCAAGAGAAGTAGACTTGTTTCCAGAAAGGACAGCTGTGTTTTGTGATATGAGAGATTAAACCAGTGGTCTGGGCAGAGGTCACGGTGAAACCCTGATTCTTTGAGTAACTCATTATGTGCCTCTCAGTTCAGCTTAAAGTGAAAGAAAGCCCTGCTTAGACAGCAGCCAGTGAGGGTGGGTGGAATGAAGAAGGCTGTTACTGATCCCTGTGTAGCAGTTGACAAATGTGGAGGGTTGCAGCCGAAGAGCCTGGAGGAGTTTCTCTCTTTCAGGTAGCTTGTTGGTTATCGTAGGTATTCACCTTACTCCCAGCAGCAAACTACACTAGTGGGTCAAAGTCAGCCCTGACTGGAAGAGACCTTTAGCTTCAGATTTGCTTCTTCACCCTTTTTTTATGGAAAGTGCAGTAGTTTTTTAAACTGGGGTCTGGCTGTCTTAAGAAAGTTTATTCTTGTATTCGGTGTGTTGACTACTCTCTTCCTGCCTTGTGGCTTTCAAGGCAGAATCTGGAACTTCTTCCTGGAACTCAAACTGCATTTTTAAAATCTAATGTTAGGAGCTCTCTGAGCTCTAGGCCATTGGTCCAATCCAGTGACGAGGTTTTATACAGCCAGTGTAGCAGATTCTCTTTGGTGTTTCCTCTGTTTAGATATCAAATGATTTGTCCATTGTTCTTCACGTCACACCCTTCCTTACATTTAACTTGCGTAGAACAAATAAAGGCTATGTCTGCACTGCACACCTTTTAGCGACACAGCTGTGCTGCTAAAAGGTGCGCAGTGTAGCCACTCCCGACGTCAAAATACATCCACCCCCATGAGAGACGGTATCTCTGTCGGCGGGAGAGCTCTCCCACCAACAAAGCGCTGTTCACACCGGCGCTTTTTTCAGTAAAACTATTCTCTTCCAGGGGGGCGTTTTTTCACACCCCTGAATGACAAAAGTATTACCAACAAAAGCGCAGTGTAGACAAAGCCTTAATGTTACCCTTCTGTGTGTCTAAAAAGACCCACTGGTCACTGTTCTTGGTTAGTCCTGCTCAGCTGGTAGTTCAGATTGTGTGTATTCAGGGAGTCAGTAAGTGAAGAGAAGTGAGATTATTCAGTGGAGCATAATCACTTTCTCTCCACCCAGGCCCAGAGTGAGTTCCTAGTCCCTGCTTTTAAAGAGCAGTTATTCCACTTTGACTTCCAGTGTGGCTGGCTATCTCTCTGGTGTGATCAAAGGGACAATACAAAAAAAGGCATTGATTTAGCTAGCTTTTGGGTCCCCTCAAACTACACATAGAACTAGGCAGGAGAGCCTGTGAGTAACTCTCTTCTCCTCCTTGCCCATCTCCTCCAGTAATTCTATTGGGTCAGTTCTGAGTTTTTCATGGTTGGCCGAAAGCATGAAGCAAAATCGCAAACGTAGCTTGTGAGGTGTTTGGTCCTGCTCTGAGCTCACCTACTTGTGGTTCTGTCCGTTTCCTTTTGTGAAACGTCCCAGTTACAGTCTGAAAGTAGGAGCGCAGGGCTCTTTTAGGCGCTCGTTGAAAATAAACAGCACCATTTTTTCTGTCCTGAGTGCCTTGGCAGTCCTGCAGCTGGACAGCCAAACCCAGTGGGACTTTGAGACCAGGAGAAGAAATAAAACTCTTTGGAGTCTTTTGTGTATTTTTCCAGTAAGAAATAAAATGTGGTGGTAATGACAACTGCAGCTTTTTGGACTTCCTCTGATTTCTTTTTGGGATGAAAACTTAGTCCTTTTGCACCCCCTAATGGCACAGATTCCAGGTGCATATTGAAGCTTTCCAGTATGCTCCGGGATCTTCAGAATTCAAACCACAAAGTCATGATTCATACAGGAATTCTACAGCGTAGCCATCTTATGTAGGGAGGGGATCTCTACTACAGTTGTCTGCAACTCCCGAAAATGGCTGTTGGATGGCGTTTCTGTTTTTCCTGGCATCCAGCCTAGAAAATTTCACATTGGTTATGTTAGAGCCCATTGCTTCTAGCTGGTGTTCCTTGTCCTCACACAGCAGTCATTGGCAGTATGTAACAGCAAAGTCCAGTGAAAAGAACTTTGATCTTGCACCCACTGTAGTGAGTTATCTCTCATCAGACAGTGAACAGTGCATCAACTTGTATACGGTGTTCATACTCTTCAGATGTTTAACTGCATCTTTGAATTAGTAGCTGGCCATCTAAGTCTCCTGTCTGAGCTGCAACATTCCATCACGCATTTGCAAAAATGTAAAAAAAAATTACAATTTTTTCCTTCAAAATTAAAAAACTGATTTTTCAAAAGAAAAATATTCTGAAAGTATGGACTGAAATAAATGAAGCAGGTATATTTTAAAATATACACCTTTTCTGCTAAACAGTCATAGCCTCCGTACGTATGCAGGGGCCTGATTCAAAGCTACCTGCAATCAGTGGTACAGGCCATGTGTGATTTATATGGTCCACAACGTAGCTGAAAGTGCACGTTCACTGTTAGGGAGAAGCTTTGCGCAATGCCAGATTTTTAAGCACAATTTTTAAAAATATTAAGCTCATGGAAACACTACAGGGAAGGTGGCACCATCCCAGTGGGAGGCAAGCTGACAGAAGACAGTGGGACTTCTTGAGCCAAGAAATGACCGTAACAACATGGAACACACTTGTTGTGTAGAACAACTGCAGAGCATTTACTGGGAAATTACAGAAGCATAACTCAAGAGTGAAGTCATATTTCCCCTAAACATAAGTGCCTCAAACCTGTAAACTCCATAAGAGTAAATCTGCTCATAAAAGTTTGCTGATGGGAAAAGCAATTTAGCAAGATAGCATGAGATCTCAAGTACTGTGCTGAGACTGTCATTTGGGTTACTTTATCCCTGTGGAACAGTTAGTTATAAGTTTCTTGGTCTCCAAACAGTCTCCTCTTAGCATTTCTTTGTAGTCTAATGAAATCCTCGCACTTCCAGTGCTGTCTTTTTTAACATGAAAACTCAAAAGAACAACGGGACCACGTGCAGCTGTCCTCGGAGGAGCAGCTCTGGAAGAGGGTTGTGTCCGATTAGTTGGCTGTTTGTAGCTGGGGATGAAGAGTCACCAATCTGGAATGCTATGGGGTGGGTGGGTGGCTCAGTCTTCATGGAACAGAGGAGTCATTTAACATGTGCCTTGCTGGTGGAAATCAGAGGAATGTGAGGTCTGCCTGTCACGCCCCATTGGAGAAGATTTATTTTGTACTTTTTCAGAAAATACAGCTTCCTCCATCGGTAACCTGGACTGTGGGTTTGGCGAATGTTTCACGACCTGTTGAAACATTACTGTGGCAGTGGCCTCATCCTTGCACGTCTTTAGTTCCCCCTTACCAGATCCCAGCTGTGTTGGAAATGCAGGCTACGGCTTTTGTTTCCCTTTGGCTAGTAACTTGCCTGCTTGTTTTAAAAATCTCCTTTATCTCTGTATTTGCTTTTCATTAATACAATTTGTGGCATCGCTGTTTGAATTAAACACAGCCAGGCGTGTCGTTCACTTCCTTGAAACCCCAGTTCCTAAATCTTGGAGAGAGACAGAGCTTATCTAGTGACACGGGCCTGTGATCAGCCGACCCCCATGGACCTGACATTTATAAATTGGCGTTGCATTTCTGAGTGTTTGTGGAGCTGCCTTCTCGGAGGAAACAGTCCTCCAAACAGATCTCTAGGGCTGAGTGGGACTCGGAGCTTCCCTTTCCCACCCATTAGAATGACAGGGGTGGCTGTGCAGTTGGCCAGGAAGTCACTGAAGGTTGCTGGTGTGCTCCAGTTGGGAGGGATGTGTGGAAGCTTCCTGTGAGCGGGGTTAGGAGTGCTCCTTGAGTGCTGCTTGGAACGGATGGGTAGCGACATCAGGTCAGCTCATGGAGGCTAAAGGTTTGGCTTGGCATTTGTTGCCGGGGAGAGGATTATCTCTGCAGCCACGCTGTCAGCTTCAGGCCGAGGGTGCGAGAAGCACTAGAACTAATGAATCTCAACCTGCAAGTGTTCCAGAGGAACCGTACAATTCGGACTTGGCTCAGGTCACTCAAGCATCAATTTTTCCCAACCTGTTACCCATCCCTGACTCCAGTGAATTAACCCCACGCAGCACCCTGTGAATGGTGCACCTCGTCCGTTACCCGGCTGCCGTGCATCTGCATCTAAAACATACTGTTAAAGTTACAGAGCAGGGAAGTTCCAAGTCCTTACAACTATTGTAGGAAACCCGATTAAAGATGGAGTCAGCTATGCAGACTTTTTCTCTGAGTGATATTTAACCTGCCTAATTGTTGGTGCTGCGGGAACTCAGTGAAAGGACCAGACACTGCCTTAGCAGCTAATTGCAATTCATTTCCATGCTGGACTTCCAGATCCATTTCCATCACCCCAGCAATACACTGGTCCAAGTTGAGGAAGGTCAGCAGGTTTATAGAGAATTATGGCATTCTGGCAGCTGTTGCTAAACTTTGGTGAAGGTTTTAGTCTGCATTCTTTTTTTCTGAGTGCATAAGACAACCCCGATGGCAGATGCTTGCAGCTCAGGGTGCTTCTCTTCCAGGCATGTGGAGAGCTTTTTTTTTTTTCTTGCTCTGTGTTGTCTGAGCTGTATGCCAGTGATTCACAAATGCTCATAGAATGCACTGTTGCTCAGCCATTGGAGGGCAACGACATGGATCTTAAATATCCCTTTTGGCTGTGAAGCATTAATTTCTTGCATGCAACTGCTTCCAAGTCACGCGATGTCTGGATCACTCCAAATGGTGGGGTCCCCAGGGGGGAGGGTTGCAGTTTTGGGTGGTGATGTCAAAATAGACTTCATACACAGCAAACGTGGTAAGCTGCAAACAGCCGTGTAAAACAAATAAAAAGGAATATTAATGTCCTGCTTTGTGGCCAGCTGTTCTGAGCTGTAAACTGAGAACTAAGATCAGGATGGATGGACAGGCGCACACCGACTGCCCTGTGAAGCTCTTGGCATTCTGTCGCCAGAGGGGGAGTATTCCTTCCTAGGAGGCATGGATGGGCTTGGAATCCAGTGGGCAGACGTGGGTGTAGTGAGACCCAGATCCCCGCCCACTGGTTCACAACTGTTTGTTGTTTTTTAGTTTGTAAAAGGCCCTGAGCTCTAGGCAAATCTCGTGACCATAAGCAAGAGTATCGCCATTTCATTTATGCGCGGGAAGGGCGATCAGCCATGCTGAAGATAAAACCTGGCTGAATATTTGGGGAAGCCTAATAATCCTGAAGAATCTAACCACAGGCAAGGGCCACTTGACTTCAAAGCGAAGGAGGCACCTCTTTCAAGGGCAGGCCCTGAATTGGGTTCTGAAATCAACACTTCAGCACCCACTTAGGCACCTGGATGGTGCACTGCTGCTTATACGCAAGCATGAAAATTTGACTTTGACTTTGTAGATGCCCTCAGTTTGGGGAAAGCACTTTACCTGTGACCCTGCAGTTCCTGGGGATCTCATGGGAAAATCCCTAGGCGTGCTGTGCCAACAAGCGGTGGGTTGGAGAGGCCTGTTAATATGAAAACCCTGAGAGGGAAGGTCCGGGGCTTTAGCACAAACCAAAAAATCCTTTTAAGTCCCTGTTTACTTGAAGTGCAGAGCTAACCATTTCGTGAATTCTTCCATGGCACTTGATCAGAAACAAGAGACACTTTACAAAGTTATGCAGTGAAGCAAGCACACTTGGGAGCAGCAGGCATCCACTGCTGCAAAGCAGAGCAATGTGCTCTGGATCTTCCTGGGAGCAAACGTGAAGAAGCATGGCAGGAACTTTCTTTCCTTAGATTTTGGAGTTCTGTTAAATGAAAGTGACCTGGTATCATCATCTACTTATCCCCGCTATTTCCATGCTGCAGCAGCTTCTCTTAGACTTAGGGTACCTAAGGTTGTGACGAGGACTTTGAGCATACCTGATAGTAGCTGCCTGATCAGGGTGGATCAGAAAGATTAGCAGTCATGGTTACAATGTGTGGGACTGAAATGCTCCCCTCGCTCCCCTCTTATTTCCCCTCGCTTACAGAATAGGAATTAGTCACAGGGTGCTTATTGTCAGGGTTCCTGCAAAACACATGACCTGGGCAATAAAGCTTTCGCTCCCTTGCGGAAACTCCTGGCTCATCCCAGGGATTCCTTAGCAGGGAGCTCGGTCCCTGTGTGCACAGGCAGGCAGGAGAATCTATTAGCAGAATGTTGTTTGTCTGAACGCTTCACTCTTTGGCTGTGTCAGGAGAGTGTCATCTTTGCAGACTGGGCTGTCAGTGACTTTGCAAGCTGAGTCGTGGTAGTCGCTCAGGACTTCTCGAGTTTGGTTGCTTTCCAAATAATGTTCCCAGTGTCCTTGTGACATTTTTCAGTGTATTCCATTTTAAAATTATTCATAATGCAAAATGTGTCCTAAAATAATGCTGAAAAATTACTCTGCTAGAGCTCCTGAGAGAGACACCTGGTTCCTCAGAGTGCCAATTTGGTTCCAGTGGACAGCAGAATGGAAAGGGTTTCTCATGGGGCACACAGAAACATGCACTTGTTTTTATTATGAATCATGGTTTTTCTTTCCATATTTTGCAGTGTTTGACCCTCAGGCAGCTGTCCAGGGTCATTCCTTTCCAATTTAATTTATTACGGAAAACAAATGAAAGAGCAAAGTTAATGCTGAGGTTCTGAGATGATGTGCATATCTCTGTTTCTCCAAGAGCACTCAGTGAGGGCCAGGGAAAATGTTCTTCAACAGCTAAACCCAGACGACTCTGAGGGGGCTCAAGAACGTGCAGGGGAGGGAGAGGGAAGTTCCAAAGCATTTAATAAGAAAAGTTAAAACTTGAAATGTTTCATTCAGTGTAG
This sequence comes from Eretmochelys imbricata, assembly GCF_965152235.1. Classification (NCBI taxonomy): domain Eukaryota; kingdom Metazoa; phylum Chordata; order Testudines; family Cheloniidae; genus Eretmochelys; species Eretmochelys imbricata. The sequence goes on from NC_135598.1 coordinate 15,290,608, forward strand.
CACACTTTTTCTGTAGTTTTGGGGGAGAAGGGGACTGTGTAATATTTCCTGTCCCCATTTGTACCATTTTGAAATAATCCTGACCAGGACTTTAGCAAGAGCGACCATTGGTCATGTGGATTTAGTGCCATTAGGGAATGTTGGCATCGATCTGTGGGAGACCAAATGCTCCGACGGGGGGGTGTCGGAACCCAGAAAGGCCATTTTGCTCCACGTGACTGCATTTTGTAATGGGTTGGGGACCGTGTCAGAGCCTTCAGTGATAACAGCGCCTGTAGCTTGTGAGGGCTCCCAATACGGCGGCTTGCAGCTTAAATTGGGCAGGTCTAGATCAGAGTTCTGGGAAAACCACTAGTTCAGGTCAAAGACTGCAAGACCTCCAAGCCCCAACTGAGATCAGAGCCCCATTGTGCCAGGCTTGGTCTAAGGCCCTGATCCTATAGCAAGCTCCCCCTGGGTGCAGGGCTCCATCCAAGATGGGCAAAGGGTGTGAGGAGGAAGTTTTATTGTCTCCACTTTGTCTGGGCATTATGTCCTAATGGTGTGGGCCATCAGTTTTCCAAGGTAAGTTGGTGGAAACTCAGTTGCACAAGATGTTTTAAAGTGTAACTGGGCAAAGCCCTCAAGAATCTTCTACCGAGAACCATCCTGGCCCTTCCCAAGGGCTGGAGCAGAGGGGTTCTCTAGATTGCCCCCGAGTGTTGGTCCAATCTCTCCTTTTAATTTTTCAAGAAAAATGCAATGACTAAGGTGAGAGAGAGGAGGACTGCAGGCATTCTTACAGCCCTCAGCCCAAGGAAATGCATACGTGCACAGCGGATGCTGATACTTTCACTTGTTTGTTCTTTCAGCGTTCTGGTGGGGTTTTGGGGTGTCTTTTTGCCATGGGAAACGCCAGCATAAGATCATGAGAGATCATGATCATGTGTTAGTTATAAGTATAATCTGTAGAATGTGATTTTTATAAAAACAATATCCTGTAGGAGACACATGTTCCTTTCATTATCCTCTAAATAGTTCCATGTGACACCAGCTTCGTGGATTTCTCCCCATTTTTGTTGCTTGTGTAAAATTGATCTTTCTCCACGAAAGCAGCATTTTGACAGTTTTTTCTCCATTCTGCCCAGGAGCTGGGGGAGAGGAGAAATCTGTAATAGTTCAGTTGGGTCCTGATCCCAACTGTGCTACTGAAAGCTTCATTTCATCTGCCTGTCCCGATATGCAGATTTAACGAGGTTGTAGCCAGTCCCCACTTCGCTTCTGACACTGTAAATAGCTGCTGGTGTTGGAGGAATGATCGTTTTCGCTCTCTCTCTTTTGCAGGGTTGAGTTCCAGAGTAAGTTCTACATTGGCACTGGATTCAAGTTCCTCCCGTTCTCATTTGACAACATCCGTGAAGGAAAATTGGATGATTAGAGCGTCCCTCGGCCTAACTGAGCAGTGTTAGACTCGAACGCTGGTGTCTTGTGCTGTGGTTAGCCCTTGTCCCCTGTGTGTTTGTGTTGTGAAGTTGTGTGTAGCTCCCCTGCCATGATGTGCTGCTTCTGCGAAAATGACTCCCATTGCAGCTGCCCGAAGTGTCTGTCTGAGGCTGTTAAGTGGAGGGCTGTGACATCACTGTTTCAAGCGTAGCTGACATCACTTCAGAGTCACTTCTTTCCGCCCTAAGCAAACAGCTTGTTTAGTGCTGTGCGTGTTTACCGTGGGGGTTGCATAGGAAATGTCTAGACTTGGTGTATATAATCATGTATTGGTTTATGATATTGTACAGTAATTAGCTCCTTGGCAGATTCCCGTAAAGCACTGTGGGGCAAATACAGCCTCCTATTGCATTAGGAACAGGACGTGCAAACTTTGGCCTGCCCGTAGCCTAGCTAATCTGAGATGGAAGCATTTAGAGGGAAGAGTCTAATGTCTTTGCCACCTCATTTAAACAAACTGAGATCCACTGATGCACAGAGAGGTCTTGGGGAAAGCTGGGGCCACGTGCAACCCAGAGCAGTTCCCTCTTGCTTCCACATGTGCAGTGTTCTTACTGTGCTTGAGTGAGCTGTTCTCACGGATTGTGAATGGTGCTCTCTTCACACATACAGCTGGGTGCTTCCTGGAGGCCAACAGAGCACACTTCCCTCCCCTGGCTGCTGTCAACTCACTGTAGCCTCCTTCCATCTGCAGTTGCAGTTTCTAGCCTGCAGCATTCCTTCCCGCTGCCTGGTGCTTGGGGAGCTGGGCGGATGGGTTCTGACACTCTTCGCGGAAGGGTCCACTCACACTTTCCAGCCCTGCCTTTGTACTCAGCCCATGGAGTCAGGTCTCTTGTTTTCTCAGCAATTTCCCAGCATTTCTCAGACTGGACACTGAGACACGTGCTCAGAATTTGCCCACCATGGTCTGCACCTAACTTACCTAAAATGGCACCCAGCAGCCATCCTCAGCTGTAACTGGGGGAGCATCCTGCAGAGGCCACCAGCAGGGAATGGCTTACCCTGGCACAGCCCGACCCTGCAACATGCACATCTGTGTTGTCTTGGGGGCTGCAGTTTGTCTGCCCTGCTGTCTGTGCAAAGAGAACTTACCTGCTTCCTCGTAACTCTCCAACAGCCGAGATCCACGTGCTCTCCAGGCACGCAAGCCAAACAAACCCAGGGCTATTACAGTGGGGCAGGGGGTGTTTTCTGTTTCCTCTCTGGGACTGGGGTCGGTGACCTTCCCCACAGAATCGGTCAGTGCTGTTTGGGCTGCTGGCAAAGTGGGGAACCCGGTAGGGTCCCTTGGGCATTAAGTTCCCTCGAGGGCCGAACAATGGGCTTCCACAAAATTCCCAGCTCTAGCTGATCTAAAGAACAAGGCCCAGATTCAGAGTCCTTGTGATTAGATCAGTGCCAGAGTCATGCTTTGAATTGGTGACGGTCTGTGTGGTGTGGGAGGGCTGGTCAGATGTCAGTGATGTCAGTTCGTAATGGTCTGGAGTGGTAGAAGGGGGGCATACTGGGTGTGTGTTTGGTCCCTACTGGAGCTGCAGTCTGTAGTCATGAAGGTGTTTCTTTCCCTTCTCTGTCCCGTATGCACCTGTGCACTGATAACCACATCTGCTACCATGGAAGCTGTCTAATTTTTCTGGTCTCAGAGGCTCCATTGTGATTGTGTCTGTCAGTGTCAGTATCTCTTCCTCTGTCAACGCTGTCCTATTCTTAGCAATCATGCAACCAAGGAGAGTGAGCTCCTGGCATTTTGTTCAGAAAATTCTGTTGTTTGTCAGTGCCGCCCCTCTGGGGCTGGGCTGTGTAATGCTGTGTCTCTGGGACTTGGACTCCAAGGGCTAGGGCGGCTGATAACGTTACCAGAACCATGTGACGCTCCCCATTCTTCCCCTCCCAGTAGAGTGGAGGGGTGTGGTAGGAGCCACTTTGCGAGACGTGTGCCGGCTTGGTGTGGCTGAAGGACAGGCTCTGGGCTGCCAAGCCATCAGTTGTGCACCTCTGACTATTGCTTAATGAAGTTAGGAAAATCCGATATTCCACGGTCTCTGAGGGTTGGCCATGCTGAGTAACTCCTGTGCAATCTGACATCAGATCAAGCGTTAGGCGGCAGATAATTGCCCCAGAGACCCTCACAAGCGCGGCCAGTATTACAGTGTCTGGCCTGACAGCCGCACTTGGCCTGTCTGAAGAGTCACCTTGTGAAGGGAGCAAAGGCTGGGACTCATTGCAATGCCCTCTGTGGGAACAGGATTGAAACAGGGTCACTCGGAGGGCAGCAGGTGCCTGTTCCCCTTGTGCAGGGTGTGAATAGTCGCTTGCCTTCCCTGTTGGAAATAGCCTCATGAGTAGCGAAGTGTGTGTAAGCCCTCTGTGTTGCACAGTCAGCTGTAATCGATGCACTGTATGGGGAGGTGGGGGTGGGATAGATACTAATGAAACAGTGGCTGGAATCCTTTAAAACTGGCCATCCAATGGGAAAATGCCATAAAATGCAGGATTCTCTGAAGTGGTGTGAGAAAAGTGTGCAGCGAGCACTAAAAGGAACAGACCGAATGTCTGAGCGAGGCTGGGGTGGGGCAGACAGGTACAGCTGGGTTTTTCTAGCCACAGCTTGTGTAAATATCCCACAGGGAGGAACTACATTGTGGGAGGTGTGGGATGTGCACACGGATTTGCAGTCATTGAGCCTGATTCTGTTTACATGTTGATTTTACTGTATGTTTACAATCCTGTTTTAAATGAAGTCCGGTCTGCAGCCGAAGCAGTAACACTAACTACCCTGCTGGCCTTGTTGTGACGCTTGGTACACAGTACAGTGTTGGAGTTGGTGTAACCTGAGCTGTCTGTATTTATTCCTTCCACTAAGCATGGCTCTGAGGCTGGGCCTTCCCCTCCCGAAGCAGAGCAGGCCGTCTCAGCCTGGAGCTGCTCTCTGCTATCTGGACATGGTGGGCAGAGGCCAGGAGGCACTTGCTGGCCCATGGCAGGGTCGCTGAGGTGCGGTTGGGTAGCTCTGCCTCTATCCCGCAGTGAGCGATGGAACCCAAGCGGGGGATGACAGATGCAGCTAGTTAATCAAAGGGCACTCGTCTAACCGAGCGCCCAAGTTGGGAATCCGGAACGTGAGCTCCCAGAGCCGGTGATCTGCCTCGGGTCAGGTGCAGAGTAGGGAATGGCACTTGTCAGTCCTGTTCTAGACTGTCCACCTCCCAGTTAAGTATGTGTCACTCTGCCCCTCCCAGCCAGCGCTTTTGAGGCTCTTGGAGGTGTCGCTAGGCGGGGAGACCAGCCCCTGCCAACAAGCCTTTGGCTGTGGGGGACGAAAGCTCAACTTTTATATCCTCCTGGAGCGTGATTCTGGGGCTTTGGGGTTTAACAGGCCTGGGGCTGACTCGTGCTCCAGCTAGTGGCTTCCTCTGTTCTCCTCGAAGGGCAGGTGGTCCCAGCCCCGCGAGGGCGTCCTTCCCTGGGCCCAACCTCTCACCTGAGCCGAATGCCTCCCCATGGGGGCTGCCGAGCTGATCGGGGCTCCCACCACGCAGGACAACTGGGAGGGGCTGGATCCCGCCTTCAGGGGCTGTGTTTCCCCTCCGGGCTTTCCTGAGCCCCTGCCGCAGCTGCCGGGGGGCGTCGCGTTCCAGGGCAGGCAGAGCTGAGTCGGGTTGAGCCCCATGTTTGGGTTTCTGCGGCCTGAGATCCTTCCAGTGAAAAATGCTGCAGCTGTGGCCGGCCTCTGGCTGTTGTGAGCTCAGAGGGTCTGGCCCAGGGGTGTGCGGCCTGGAGCTCTGGATGTGGGTCCGGGGGAGGGGGCTTCTCGCTCACCCTGCGCCCTGGCCCAGGGCACAGGCTGGGGCCTCCCCAGGTACTTTCCTCTTGCTAACTTTGACCCCTACACTCTTGCCTCATCCCCCTCCAAGCAGAGTTGGCTTTTCACGCCTCTGGTCAACACGCGCAGCTGGTTTCATGACTTCCTGGCGCCGGTCCCTCTCCTCTCACCGCTCTGGAGCGATAGGTCTGTCTTGGCTGCAGGGGCTGGTCCGTGCCTATGCCCGTCTCCAGCTGTCTGGCTCCTGAAGGGAGCTGGGCCTGTCCTGAGCCCTACTCGCCTTGCAGAAGGGCTCTGCGTTGGGTTGCCTGCAGTACGAGCCCATTGCTGGCTGTCATTTCATTGCTGGGGGGGAAACTCCCCTTATAGGCCTGGCAGGGGGAGCCTAGGGAACAAAAAACCCACCAGCTAGCTTCTTCTCTAACCCAGTGACCACCCTACCCAGGGCACCAGAAACCAGGCCCGGAGGGAGAGTCCTGCTGCCAGCTGCTGCCTCCTTCCCCTTTAGCTGCCCGTGTTGCCACCATGGCTTCCTGAGCCAGCATCCGCCTCCCGTGCCCTGCTGCTGGGGGTGCTGTAGCCGCAGCTGGTGCCAGGGCAGGGCGCTGATGCTGCGGAGCGATGGCTGGAGACGAGGAATGCCTGTGCCCCCAGCCAGCTGTTCAGAAAGCCAGAGGGAAGCCTCCAGCCAGGGCTCTGCCTGTGGAACGGGTCAGTCTGTCCTGAGTGCGCCCTGGGTTATTGCAGCCAGACATGGCCCATCGGTACCACGAGGGAGCCCTGACCTCCCCCCCCAGGTTTGCTGTTTCTTGGGTGTCCTCCTCTCTGGGCCTGGGGGCTCCAAGCCCAGCCCCATCGGCTCTTGTCTCCCATGCAGCAGGTCCTGCCGCGGCAATTGGCTGAGGAGACTGCTGGCCAGCAGGCCTCTCCTGTGCAACCCCTCTCTGCTGACCAGAGAGGGGGAGTTGGCTAAAGGGGGGCAAGCAGATTTCTGGGGACTTGCTTCCCCTAGGCTGATTAACCCTGTCTGCATCCACTGCCTCGCCCTCCTGCCGGAGCGACGCCAGCGTGTGGGGCTGAGCGTGGCTGGTGCTTGCTAGCCCCATGGGACTGGGGTTTTCACCCACATCCTGCGGTCTCAGGTCAGTACTCGGCTCCCTGGGGGCAGATCCTGCTTAATTTTACTCTGTTCCTGCTGTTTTCTGCTCTTCCCCCACTGCTGTCCTGAGGGGCACGAGCCCTTGTGGCTGCTGATTGCTGGGTGCAGGCAGGAGCAGCGCAGCTGTGAGCCCTCAGATTAACCCATACCCTAGGGCGTGCCCCCATCTGTCTTCAATGGTCGCCCCGCCTTTGCTGGGCCGCGTTCTCAGCACCGCGGGCCCCACGCAGGCTGAGGCTGAGCTCCCTGCAGGGCCATCGCTTATCGTACTGTGCAGGCCATGTGTGTGCCGGCAGGCCCTGAGCGCACGGGTGTGTCTAGGCCTGGCCCTGGGCAGCGCCTTCCCCTTCCTGGGCTGGGCGAGACCCCACCATCGGCCGGGCCAGCCCTCAGGCCTGCACAGCTGGAGACCCAGTGACCCGCTGCACTGGGGTGTTCATGGGGGGAGCTGCCAGGGGAGGGGGCAGGGCTAGCCTGGCTCCTGCCCCTATTCTGGGCATGCTGCCTGTTGCATTAGCCTCATGGCAGCCAGGTGCAGCTCGGCTCCGGCCAGGCGCCCGGGCAATGGGGCTGGGTGAGCAGCCCCCTCAGCCACTTCCTGGGGCCCAGGAGCTGTGGGCGAGAGCAGCCTCTTGGGCTGTTGGGCCGAACCCTGCTCTGTCCTCAGGTCTCGCATTCCTCCCACTGCGGGCACCGGCCAGGGCCTGGGACCGCGAGGAATCCCCTGGCCTGGAGCCCAGGGTTTGGAAATAGCAGCCCGGGGGCGGGGAAGAGAGCAGGACAGTCTGTATCTCCTCTCGAGGCTCACCGCCCCTGGCAGGACATGCTGCACCCGGGCCCCTCCCCTGGAGCACAGTGCCCCTCGCCCACTAGCGCTGGCATCTCACCCTGGCTCCCGTCATGCCCTCAGCCCTGCTCCCCACTCCTCTGAACGGGGCAACAGCACCATCCCTTCCCCCCTGCCCCCACGAATGCTGGGGCGTGGGGTGCACGCCCTGCCCTCAGTTCCACAGGGGACAGGAGCCCCTAAGGGCTGCAGGGGCGTTTCCTGCGCCTCAGCCCCTGCCCTGCCATTTGATGGGGTTTGGCCGAGTGGGGGAAGCCCCCACCCCTATTCCTCACCTGCGACTGGGGCCCGTTTCTAAGAGAGCTGCTCAAGGCGGAGATGAAGGGAGGCCCCTGGGGCCGGCTGCTCAATCCATCTTTCCTCGCCCCTTGGCGGGCTGGGCACAGCCGGGGCAGGCTGGGGACGGGTCGCTGCAGCCTGGGGCGGAGGAGGGCTTGGGGGACCCTGCCCACTGCGAGGGGGATGGACAAGACCTGGGGCAACCTTGGCCAGCGCCTCAGAGCCCCTGTGGGCTAACCAGTGGTGGGGCCAGGGCCCCACCTCGCAGCCTGAGCTCCGGGGAGAGGAAGGGCCTGAGCTGGGGGAAGGGGGAGGCAGGCGGGTGGCATGGAGCTAAGGAGGCTGTAAATGCAGGGGCAGCTGGGGGGGCTTTGCTCACCCTCGCCCGGGCATGCCTCGCCGGCTAGCTTACCCTGCCCGCCCTATGGCACCCGGCTGCCCGTGCACCTACAGCCCTGAGCGGGGCCCCAGGCTCCAGCCCTGACCTTTGTGCGGGGAGACAGCAAGGAGCCTGGCCTTTCCTCTGCGCCGAGGCGTGGCCACCGTCCTGGCATCCTCCCTGGAATACTGGCAGCCCAGAGCGCTCCGTGCCAACTCCTGCCTGGGGCCCGCGGTTCCCCTGCTCGGGGGCGGTGTGGGCTGGGTGCCAGGGGACATACAGACGAGGCGGGGGAAGGGGGGCAGTGGTGGGCTCCCGCACGCCAGCTCTGCCCCTGCAGGTGCCCCTGAAACTGCCCAGGGCAGAGTCAGCAGGAAAAGGGGCAGACGGGGGAGCTGCCTGCTCCCCATCCCAGCCTGGACCAGGGCCCCAGCCACTGCTGGTGCCGCACTGCCCTCTCCTGGTCAGCCCCAGCCTCCGTTCCCCGGCTGCCTGCACCGGGCTCCCCGGCTGCAGCCCCTCGCCCTCGGCTGGGCCCAGGGACCGCGGCTGCCCTGGCAGCAGGACAGAGCAAGGCCAGGCCCGAGTGCGAGGGGCTGTTGGCCCCGGGGAGGGACAAGCAGCTCTGCACGGAGGGATCAGGCCCGTGCATGCTGCCGCGTGCTCGCTAGGTGACAGCAGAGACCGGGACTGGTGCAGCCGGGATGGGCAAAGGGCCCTTGGGCACAGCGCTGCCCCACACCCCGTGGGGCCAGGGCCCCGGCCTGGGTCGGGGGGACCTGCCCCGAGGGGCTCACAGCCCAGCCAGCCAGGGGGTCAGATCACAGCGGGAGCACAAAGGCTGCAGGGCAGGAATGGGGGGGAAATGGCTCCTGGGGACTCACCCCAGGGAGTACTGGGCAGCTGGGACCCAGACCCAGTGCAGACAGCGCTGGGCAAAGCCTGGGTTGCTGAGTGGAGCTCCCGGGGGTTGGCTCCCTGGAGCAGGGGAGTCCTCGCTCGCTTGGATTTTTAAATCTTGGGGGGGCTTGAGGGCCTCACGCTGCCTGCCCCTTCGAGCATCGGCCTCCCTCCTGGCAGAGCAGGCAGGCAGCCACTCAGCTCGTGGCCACGCGGCTGGGGTCCATGGGGCAGGAGCAGAGCTCCCACAGGCAGGCGCCCCCGAGGGGTAGCTGCAGTGCTCGGGGGCCACTGGTGCCCTGTGGAGCCCCCCAAGTGGTGAGAGCCCCAAAGTGGGTCAGAGCCCCTATGCTCGGCCGCAGGCCCCAGGGAGGCGCTGCGGGGGTGCTGGCCATTCATCCAGGGCACGTGGCCATGAGAGCCTTGTGGGGCAAACCCCTGTGCAGGCTGCCTGGATTGTTGGGGGGCGCTGGGTGCATGTACCTGGCAGGGGCTGGGTGCATGGAGACGGGCTGCCCGGCAGGCACTGGGTGCTAGCAGGACTTGCCTACCGGGGCTGTGTGGGGCTCCAGGAAATTGGAGCCACTTAGCTCCTCACTGCACCTTATGTGGGAGCAGAGACTGATGAAGCTGCCCTGTGCAAGCCCACCGACCTAGGGGGAGGTGGCTCGGCCACCAAGCCCGTGCCCCAGGAGCTGAGGCAGGAGAGCTGGAGGAAAGAGCCAGCCCCAGGGAGGATGGGGAGGTGGGTGCCCGGGTTTGTTCCTTCTGCCCTAGGTCCCAGCTCCGGTACAGTGCAGCCACGTGCAGGGCTGGGCATGAGTCAGGCCATGTACCACCCGAGCCAGCTATGCCGGCTGAGATGGGGGCACCACTTGTGCTGCCATGTGCACATCCTCAGAGCCACGGGGCATTTCCTGGGTGCATTCCAGGGGAAGGGGGTGAACCGGTGCCCGCCTGGCAGAGCAGCAAACCGTACTGAGCTCCCCTGGGTGGCTCCTGAGCCCAGCAGCACCGTGCCGACCAGGTGGGATTGTGATGCTGGGCTGTTGTCATGGCCCTGGCAGGGAGTCAGGCACTGGGGGCTACGAGTCAATGGCCGTCTGCTCTGCCATCGCTCCCAGGAGCTCGCCGCACTGGGGAACGCACCGCCCGTCCTATGCACCGCGGGGGCCGAGCCCACCTGTGCCGGCCGGAACTGCAGCCCCCATGGGGCCTCAGCCCTCAGCGGCTGGGGGAGCCCCTGCAACCTGCTCACTTCAAAGCCAGAGTCAGCAGGTCACTGGGGCCTGGGACACCTGCTCCTCCCCGTCCCATTGCACTGGCAGCCCCCCCTTGCCCTGCCCAAACCGCTCGCATGGAGCCCGGGCTTGCGTCTGGCGGGGAGAGGCAGGCAGTGGGCCCTGCTGGGGTGGCCGTAGCCCTGGGGCAGAGGCCGGTTGTACCAGCCCTAGCTAGGCTCTGTACCTGCCTGGGTGAGTGTGGGGGGCCCCTGTGGGGCACAGGGCCCATGGGAACCCCCTGGGGGACGAGCTATAACATTTTTAAAGAGAGAAACTTTAATCCTTTATTTCAAAACCATGAAGCAACCACGTGGCAAGCGGCAGCACCCGGCAGCGCGGCCGCCAAGCCCAGCGCCGGGCGCGGCTGCAGCTGGGAGCGCCAGGCCCTGGCTGCTGCCCCACGGGCTGCCCTGAGCGGGAGCCCACTGGCACCACCTGCCGGGCCAGGCACCCGCTGGCAGGAGCTCCCGGTTCGGTCCCTGCCTGGCGGCCTGATGCCAAGGTGGGAAGGCAGGCAGACCGTGGGCTGCTCCAGTTTCCCCTGCAATCGGCACCTGGAGCGTCAGTGGAAATCTGGTGGCACGGCCACCTCCTGGTGCCACCTGCCCCTTGCCCTCACCAGGGCTCTCCCCGTGTCCAGCACGTTGGCACAGAACAGTGAGTCACTGCGGCCCAGTGGACCTCCCCCCGGCCCAAGTGGACCAGTACATTATTTGCTAATTCAGAAACAAGAGGCAAAGCTTGGGTCTGCTGCTGGGTGTGGGGGGGGGGGGCCAGGCCGTGGGGCCCTTCCATGCCCCACACCAGGACGGGGGGGCATCCCTGTGCCGTAGCCCCCAAATGGAGCTTCCCGGGTTCAGAGCTAAAGCAGCCTCTGCCCTGCCAGGCCCTGTGCTCCCGCCGGCAGCTGCTCTGCCCAACTCCAGGGGAAGCTGCTGCAGATTTCGGTTTGCAGTTTGAATTGTGGGGATCTAGGGGTGACCCCCAGGGCTTTTCCGAGGTGTTTGTCTCCCATAGAGGCCACAGGGGCTCGGTCTCCTCCTGCAGCCGCTGCCTGGTCCAGCTCTGTGGGGCAGTGACCCCAGCAAGCTCCTGCTGGTAACGGGTGCTCCTGTCCCCATCACTGACAGTGGGGGGCTCCCCTCCCCCCCAGTGACCCAACCTATCCCGTCTGGCTCTCCCGGGACCGAGGCGAAGCTGCTCCTGCTCCCAGGGAGGCCACCCCTCCAGGGGCCCGTCCCTCCCGAGTCCGGGGCAGGCTCGGAAATGTGCCCAGCAGGCCCACGGCGAGTCCTGCGTGCTGCTCTCCAAGGCAGCGGGCAGAGGGGGCGCGGGCTGCCGGCTCAGCACACCAGCTCCTGGGCAATCTCCTGCAGGGCTGGGAACGGCTTCCGCGCCCCAGGCAGCTCCGTCTCCCGCCCCTCCAGGCCCCCCAGCTGCCGGCAGGGGCAGGGCATTGTGTAGGAGGCCACCAGCACCAGCTCCTTGTCCTCCTCGGGGCCACTGCTGCCCTCGCTCGCCAGGGCCTGCTCCGTCTCAGCCCGCACCGGGGACACCAGCTCCACCGCCGGGGCCGGGGCCGGGGCCAGCCAGGGGTGCTGGAGGCACTGCTCGGCCTTGGCCCGCTTCCTGCGGGCAGGAGGGAGGGGATTAGTGCTCTCAGCCTAGGAGTCCTTGGCCCTACCCCTGCGACTGCCCCCGGCCCGCATCGCTGCCCCGGGGCTGCCCTGCCTTCCCGTAGCTCCGAGAGCCCAGCCTTCCTCCCGTACCATGCTCGCATCAGGGGTGACAGCCAAGCAACGAGCCCCCTCCCCAGGGACACCAGCGAGGCCAGCTCCAGGGCTGATCTCCACAGGAGAGATCTCCCAAGTACGGGAGCGCGTACTTGGCAGGAGGCTCTGACCCGGGTGCCACATGCCTGAGGCTGGCGTGGCAAGGTGTGACGAAGTGGGACTGTTCTTAATGTTTCCTCTGAATATTTTAGGGGTGCCTCAGTTTCCCCTATGCAGTTCTTAAGTATCTAGGGGGTGGGGTAAGGGTGTATGATCATTGCAGAGCCCTAGAGGGCAGGTGTGTGCAGGGGTCTGGACACAGAGAATGGCCGACACCCTGTTTCCTGGCAACTGATGGCCTGGGCCCTTCCCCCCTGCAAGGTGAGAGCTGAAGGGTTGGAGAACAAAGGAATCAGGTGACCTCCTGGCCCGGGAAAGGAACAAAGCCCAGAGGAGGAGGGGCTGGAGGGAGTTTCAGTTTGGGGCTGGCTGGAGTCATGGAGTGAAGGGCAGACAGGGCTGTCTGGCTCACTACTCCCCAGAATGGACCCAGCTGAGGGGTCCGGTTCTCTGCACCTACAAGCTCTGTGTTAGACCATGTTCCTGTTGTCTAATAACCCTCTGTTTTACTGGCTGGCTGAGAGTCCCGTCTGACTGCGGAGTTGGGGGGCAGGACCCTCTGGCTGCCCAGGACTCCGGCTGGGCGGACTCGCTGTGGGAAGCGCACGGAGGGGCAGAGGATGCTGAATGCTCCGAGGTCAGACCCAGGAAGGTGGAGCCGGGGGAGCTGTGTGTCCTGCAGACAGGCTGCTCCCAGAGAGGAGACTTCCCCAGAGTCCTGCCTGGCTTCATGGGGAGCAGTTCCAGAGCATCGCCTGGGGACGCCGTGACACAAGGCCAGGGGGCAGCGGCAGGTACCTGGGGTTCTTGACGAGCAGGGAGCGGATGAAGTCGATGGCCTGGGCAGAGATGCCCTGGAAGACGTCGGGCGGGAACTGCACGTTCACCTGCGAGATGTTCAGGAAGGTCTCCTGCTTGGTGTCACCCAGGAACGGCGACTCGCCCGTCAACATGACGTAGGTCAGCACCCCGACACTCCTGGAGAGAGGCCCTGGGTCAGAGCCTGCAGGGAGCCCAGCGGGCCAGGGCCTGGCTCCCCCCGGCGCTAGCCGCCTGGTCTGTGTGTGACGGGAGGAGACGCGGCAGCCGACAGGGTGGCACAGCCCCGCAGCCAAGGCCAGAGCCATGAGACTCGCTGGCTGTGCTCACCTCCCGGCCCCTCCCCAGGCTGAGCCCCTGTCACCCCCACGCCTCTGCTGAGAGTCCTTCCCGGAGCTGGGGGGGCCGATGGAGGGGACCTAGCCCTGTGCACCCCCCCACGCCCCCCCAGCAGGCCCCAACTGCAGTACTGGTCATGCCCCAAGTGGGCACTGCGCCCCCCCACTGGGTGAAGGGCCGAGGACCCTGGGGCGGGGCAGAGCGCCTTCTGGGGGGAGAGTATCTGCAGGGGCGGGGGAGATTGGCGCCCTCTCCCGGGGTGCCCCGTGCCAGGACAAGCAGGAACTCAGCTCTGCCGACGAGGCACCGCAAGCAAACGCTGCAGCTACCTGGTGACCTGTGGCAGGGGAACATCACCAGCCGCCTCTTAGCGCCGGCCCCCCCGTGCACCGTTACCCTGCCCCCACCCCCCAGGAGAAAGGACAGACCCGCCACCCTGACCCACAACAGGCCAGAGCTGACGCCTGCCCCCAGGAGAGGGCAAAGGGACCCCAGGAACCTACCACATGTCGGTGGCTGTGCTGATGGGCTCGTAGCTCAGGACCTCGGGGGCTGCAAAGGGAAACGTACGGGAGTTACGGGCCCTGCTGCTGGGGCCAGCCTCTGCCAGCGACTCTGCCCCCACTGGAGGGGGCAGCAGCTGCGCAGCGAGCTCAGCACAGGGCTGAACCGGCTCGGGGCGGGACCCATGCCCCGTGCCCGTCTCTGCTGGAGCGAGGTGCCAGGGCCCTTGGGCACATGGCTCAGAACCCAGGCACTTGGGGCAGATTCACCCCCGTGAGTGCACGACCGTTGTCTGCAGCCCAACAGGGATGGTCCCCCACCCCCATCCCCGCCCCCTTCCCCCGCCCGTCCCCGTGCCGCTTACCCACGTACTCCGGCGTGCCCAGGATCTCGCGCACCTCCCGCACGGCGTCCACCCGGCGCGACAGCCCGAAGTCCACAATGCGGATGTCGCCCAGGGGACTGCTGCTGGTCAGGAGGATGTTCTGGGGCTGCGGGGCAGGGGCAGGGTGTGAGCCGAGGGCAGGGGCCCTGGTGCCGGGGCAAGGGACAAAGCCTTGGAAACAAGCAGGGAGAACTGGAGGTCCTGGTAATGTCAAGGAACTATGATGTGATTGGAATCACAGAGACTTGGTGGGATAACTCACATGACTGGAGTACTGTCATGGATGGTTATAAACTGTTCAGGAAGGACAGGCAGGGCAGAAAAGGTGGGGGAGTAGCACTGTATGTAAGGGAGCAGTATGACTGCTCAGAGCTCCGGTACGAAACTGTAGAAAAACCTGAGTGTCTCTGGATTAAGTTTAGAAGTGTGAGCAACAGGAGTGATGTAGTGGTGGGAGTCTGCTATAGACCACCGGACCAGGGGGATCAGGTAGATGAGGCTTTCTTCCGGCAGCTCACGGAAGCTACTAGATCGCATGCCCTGATTCTCATGGGTGACTTTAATTTTCCTGATATCTGCTGGGAGAGCAATACTGCGGTGCATAGACAATCCAGGAAGTTTTTGGAAAGCGTAGGGGACAATTTCCTGGTGCAAGTGCTAGAGGAGCCAACTAGGGGGGGCGCTTTTCTTGACCTGCTGCTCACAAACCAGGTAGAATTAGTGGGGGAAGAAAAAGTGGATGGGAATCTGGGAGGCAGTGACCATGAGTTGGTTGAGTTCAGGATCCTGACGCAGGGAAGAAAGGTAAGCAGCAGGATACGGACCCTGGACTTCAGGAAAGCAGACTTCGACTCCCTCAGGGAACGGATGGCCAGGATCCCCTGGGGGACTAACTTGAAGGGGAAAGGAGTCCAGGAGAGCTGGCTGTATTTCAAGGAATCCCTGTTGAGGTTACAGGGACAAACCATCCCGATGAGTCAAAAGAATAGTAAATATGGCAGGCGACCGGCTTGGCTTAACGGTGAAATCCTAGCGGATCTTAAACATAAAAAAGAAGCTTACAAGAAGTGGAAGGTTGGACATATGACCAGGGAAGAGTATAAAAATATTGCTCGGGCATGTAGGAATGAAATCAGGAGGGCCAAATCGCACCTGGAGCTGCAGCTAGCGAGAGATGTCAAGAGTAACAAGAAGGGTTTCTTCAGGTATGTTGGCAACAAGAAGAAAGCCAAGGAAAGTGTGGGACCCTTACTGAATGAGGGAGGCAACCTAGTGACAGAGGATGTGGAAAAAGCTAATGTACTCAATGCTTTTTTTGCCTCTGTTTTCACTAACAAGGTCAGCTCCCAGACTGCTACGCTGGGCATCACAAAATGGGGAAGAGATGGCCAGCCCTCTGTGGAGATAGAGGTGGTTAGGGACTATTTAGAAAAGCTGGACGTGCACAAGTCCATGGGGCCGGACGAGTTGCATCCGAGAGTGCTGAAGGAATTGGCGGCTGTGATTGCAGAGCCATTGGCCATTATCTTTGAAAACTCGTGGCGAACCGGGGTAGTCCCGGATGACTGGAAAAAGGCTAATGTAGTGCCAATCTTTAAAAAAGGGAAGAAGGAGGATCCTGGGAACTACAGGCCAGTCAGCCTCACCTCAGTCCCTGGAAAAATCATGGAGCAGGTCCTCAAAGAATCAATCTTGAAGTACTTGCATGAGAGGAAAGTGATCAGGAACAGCCAGCATGGATTCACCAAGGGAAGGTCATGCCTGACTAATCTAATCGCCTTTTATCATGAGATTACTGGTTCTGTGGATGAAGGGAAAGCAGTGGATGTATTGTTTCTTGACTTTAGCAAAGCTTTTGACACGGTCTCCCACAGTATTCTTGTCAGCAAGTTAAGGAAGTATGGGCTGGATGAATGCACTATAGGGTGGGTAGAAAGCTGGCTAGATTGTCGGGCTCAACGGGTAGTGATCAACGGCTCCATGTCTAGTTGGCAGCCGGTGTCAAGTGGAGTGCCCCAGGGGTCGGTCCTGGGGCCGGTTTTGTTCAATATCTTCATAAATGATCTGGAGGATGGTGTGGATTGCACTCTCAGCAAATTTGCGGACGATACTAAACTGGGAGGAGTGGTAGATACGCTGGAGGGTAGGGATAGGATACAGAAGGACCTAGACAAATTGGAGGATTGGGCCAAAAGAAATCTGATGAGGTTCAATAAGGATAAGTGCAGGGTCCTGCACTTAGGACGGAAGAATCCAATGCACCGCTACAGACTAGGGACCGAATGGCTAGGCAGCAGTTCTGCGGAAAAGGACCTAGGGGTGACAGTGGACGAGAAGCTGGATATGAGTCAGCAGTGTGCCCTTGTTGCCAAGAAGGCCAATGGCATTTTGGGATGTATACGTAGGGGCATAGCGAGCAGATCGAGGGACGTGATTGTCCCCCTCTATTCGACATTGGTGAGGCCTCATCTGGAGTACTGTGTCCAGTTTTGGGCCCCACACTACAAGAAGGATGTGGATAAATTGGAGAGAGTCCAGCGAAGGGCAACAAAAATGATTAGGGGTCTAGAACACATGACTTATGAGGAGAGGCTGAGGGAGCTGGGATTGTTTAGTCTGCAGAAGAGAAGAATGAGGGGGGATTTGATAGCTGCTTTCAACTACCTGAAAGGGGGTTTCAAAGAGGATGGCTCTAGACTGTTCTCAATGGTAGCAGATGACAGAACGAGGAGTAATGGCCTCAAGTTGCAGTGGGGGAGGTTTAGATTGGATATTAGGAAAAACTTTTTCACTAAGAGGGTGGTGAAACACTGGAATGCGTTGCCTAGGGAGGTGGTGGAATCTCCTTCCTTAGAAGTTTTTAAGGTCAGGCTTGACAAAGCCCTGGCTGGGATGATTTAACTGGGAATTGGTCCTGCTTCGAGCAGGGGGTTGGACTAGATGACCTTCAGGGGTCCCTTCCAACCCTGATATTCTATGATTCTATGAAGGGGAGGCTGCTGGGAGCGCTGGGGGAACCAGCCCTTTCCAAGCTTGTGTCCATCCGACCACCCTCCGGACGCCCCCAGCAAGGCGGGTGCCAGCCCCACCTCGGGCAGGAACGGCCGCCCTCCCCCGCCCGGCCTCGCCGGTACCTTCAGGTCCAGGTGGACGACATTGTTCTGGTGCAGGTGGGCGACGCCACGCAGGATCTGCCGCACCAGCCGGATCACGTCCCGCTCGGTGAAGGCCTCGTCCTGCTCCGCCACGCACTGCTGGAAGATCTCCCCGCCGGCCGCGCTGGTGGGGGGGACGGCAGGTGAGGGGGGGACAGAGCCCTGCCGGCAAATGCTCCCGCCAGCACCTGCATGTGCTAGCCCCCCCCCAGCGCACGCTAGCCCCCCCCAGCGCACGCTAACCCCCCCCCTTTTCCCCACTGCAGGCACAGCTCTGGCACCTGGTTCCCAGCCTCCCCCTCCTCCCCTGGTGCTAAGCACTCGGCCCCGCTCCCCTCCAGTGCTGGGAGTCGAACCCAGGCGTCCTGACTCTGCTCCTTTCACAAATGGCAGGCGGGCGGGGACCCCTCGGGGAAGGGCTCCACCCCCATTCCCTGCGTCAGCACAGCCCCCCCTGGGCCCCGTACCCCAGCCCCCTCCTGCCAGGATCCCAGGAGACGGCTCTTAGCAGCTCACTCTCCTGGCCCAGCCGCCGGGGCCAACACCCAGCCTGCTACTCGCTGGTTATGTCACCGCAGCAGCAGCCCCAGCGCCCAGAGGGCAGGGCCGTGCACCCAGCCTGGCAAGGCCCTGCCTGCCCCAGCGCCCGGCTCCAGGCCCAGCCCCGGCAGAGGGCGCAGGGAGCACGGCACCGTCCCCATGGAGCTGCTCGTTCGCACGCTGCTGACCCTAAGGTGCCCCCAAACAGCCAGGATGCCGCATGTTCCTGGGCGCCCGCCGGGCTGGTTCCTCGCCCGGGGTGTCTCTGCAGCTCTGCGCAGGACACCCTCCAGCCTGTGCCAGTGATTAACCAGGAACTGCCGGGGCCGTTTCCCTGCCAACTGGCCCGCAGGGCTGTTCCCAGCCTCCTGGCAAGGGGTCACAGTGCCATGCAGGCCCAGGCTGGGAGGGAACCAGGGGTTGGCCTCCAGGAACTGGGAGAGCCAGAAACCTCCCTGGGGAGCCTGCACCCATGGGACCAGTGAGGGCAGGAAGGGTTGGATACGGCTTCAGAGCAGGCCCCAGTCTAGGTGCCCCAGTGGGATGGGTGGGTCTTTGCCCATCCCCGGCTCTGCCACCCCAGGATCCTCTTCCCAGACTTCCCCTTTGGAGTCCAGCGATGTGCATCGTGGCAGCTAACCCCAGCACAGGCTGGCTGGCCCTTTAAAGGGAGCTGCTGGCTGCTGGCCCCAGCTGGCTGGGATCAGAGGGGTGATGGCCCTGGAGGAGCTGAGACCTCAGGTTGAGTAGAGGAACCACAGCGAGCAGCTGGGCTGGACCCTGCCCCAGCCCCGGCCCCGAGTGAGGGGCTGCAGCAGGTTGCTGGGGGCTCCGGGAAGGTGCCTGGGACGCGGGGCTCTAGTCCGGAGGCAGGGAGGTAACTCTGAGGGGACTGGCCTGAAGGGAGCCCAAGTGGGGTGAAAGCAGCCTTGGTTTGTTACCCTGGAAGGGGACTGAATTCTGAGGGAGTCAGCTGGAGGGCTGAGCCCACGAGACCGGGAGTGCCTGCCGTGCCACGCTCAGCCACGCGGGAGGCTAGCGGGTAGCCACGCGCTGTGGCCCTCGCCGGAAGCCAGGAAGGGAGGGGGCAGATCGTGGCTTTCCGGGGCTGCAGGGCGCTGCCCCTGGTGCCCTGGCTTTGTGCGCTCGGCGCACCTGAGCAGAGGGGCGAGGTAGCAGCTGGCCCAGGCAGGGAGCCGTGGGTTCTGTGACTGCAGGAACTGGGGCCAGTCCCCAGTGTGGGCAAGGCCACGGAGGGGTCACTCCAGGCTGAGCTGCTCCTCAAATCTGGGGGGACTCTCTAGGGGACATCAGAGGCAGCAAGGCCCAGTGGTGAGGGCCCTGGACTGGGTGCCCGAACACCTAGGTTCTACTCCTGACTTGCCATGGGACCTTGGGCCTGTCCCTTCCCTTCCCTGGTCCCCTCCCACCCTGGTCTTGCCTAGTCAGCTTGAAACCTGTAGGGCAGGGACTGCGCTAGGCTCTGCATTTGCGCACTGGGGGCCCTGATCTCGGATGCGGCTTGTCAGCCCCACTGCAGGAGCGGAGGGAGCGTGCGGACGGGCAGGTTTGCTTAGCTCGCCTCATGCTGTGGTTACAGCGAGAGCAGATCACAGCCCCGTTCTGGGTGCAGAAAACACAGACAAAACCACTGGCTGCTTCTGGGAACTCGAGGCCGAGCTAGTGCCGCGTTTCAGAGACTGCCACCCACGCACCTTTCCCAGCGGCCGCACAGCGCGCCGGCAGCGGGCAGGGGCCAGCTGGGGAGCAGAATCCATCTGCCTTTCCAGTGGGCCCAAGACCCCCAGGGCTAGCGAGGCGCTTTCAGAAAATCCCCAGAGCAGCTGCAAGCTTCTGTTTCCACCTGCGTGCCCAGCGGGGAGGGGTGCAGTTGCCAGGAAGGCCCAGGTCTCACGGGGTCCCCCAGCCACCTGGGCAGGTGCCTGCTGCCAGCACCACGTCAAGGGCTGTGTAATTAGCTGGTGTTTACACTGGCACAAGGGGCCCAGGGTAGCATCCATGCCCAACACGCTCGTTACCCAGATGCCCAGCCTGCCTCACGTGCCCATGGCATCGTGCCGGCAACAGCCAGCCCCAGCCCAGCCCCTCCCGCTTGTTCCAGGACCAGTGAGGGGGGTACTTAGGAGGGTCCCAGCACCTCAGGGTCACCGGTTCCGACCCTGCCTGAGTGAGGAATGCCCCCTAGGCCTTGCTCCGTCCAGTCCCTACAGGGACATGAAGGTCGAGCTCTCCCTCCTCCCTGGGAGGGTGCTCCCCAGGCAGGCTGGGTTGGCACCCCTCCACACACCGCCCCGACCCACCAGCCTCTGGAGGGACCGTCCAGAGGCCCTGCCAGTAGCAAGAGCTCCTTTCCCACTGCAGGGGGCTGCCGGACCCATAGAACCAGCCCTCCCCCACCAACAGCACAGGGTCCCCCTTGCTCCATTCCACCCCATGATCAGCCCCACCGTCCCCTCAGCCCTGCGGTGTGTCACTCCTGTCTCCTGCCACTCCCGTCCCTACGTCACTGTCCCGGCACCACCTGGGTCTCTTTCCCGGTAAGTGAGCCTGGCCTGGTTCGTGCAGAGGCCCCAGACAGGAAGCCACGCTCTCTAGGGACCCAGCCAGGGCCCTGTGGTGGAGCCGTGCGGGCAGGATGCGGCCCCGAGATCAGCAGCTGCCCGGAAAGAGAGCTGAGAAACGGGGCTGAGGCTGTTTCTCAGACACGCTCTGGTTAAGTCACTTCCTGCTGAGCTCAGCCCCAGCCATGCAGCCAGCCGAGGCAGCAGGTTTCAAGCGCAGGTGCCAGGCAGGGCAGGGAGCTGGTGCCCTGACACGGGCCCCACCGCAGCCTGTAGGTACCCCCTGTCCGCACTCTGTGGACAGGCTGTTCTAGGACCCTGGGAAGCACGTTCTAGCCACAGGAGGCTGCAGGGCCCTGATCAGAGACACCTCCCTGCAGCACCAAGGAGAATCCTCGAATCTCTGGGTGGGAAGGGACCTCAGGAGGTCACCTAGTCCAACCCCCTGCTCGAAGCAGGACCGATCCCCACTAAATCATCCCAGCCAGGGCTTCGTTAAGCCTGACCTTAAAAACCCCAAAGGAAGGAGATTCCACCACCTCCCTAGGGAACCCATGCCAGCGCTTCTCCACCCTCCTAGTGAAAAAGTTTTTCCTAATATCCAACCTAGACCTCCCCCACTGCAACTTGAGACCATGCCCCGCTCTGTAGACGGTCCTGCCCCTGCCGACCCCACTGGCTGAACTAGGGAATGGGCCCAGCGGGCAGCCTTCGCGATGCAGAGCCAGGGGCGCGTACGGAAGGGCTGGGGCCGTGAGACCAGCAAAGAGGTGAGGCAGCGTGGGGCCCCGGCTGGGCTCAGCGTGGGGCCGAGGCGTGAGGGGCAGGGGGCCCTGTCTGCCCAGGCCCATGGCGGCGAGGAGCCCCGACCCGAGCCGCCGTCCGGCACTCACCACTCCAGCACCAGCACGATCTCGGCGGGCGTCTCGTAGACTTCGTGCAGATCCACCACGTGGGGGCTGCGGGCGGCCAGCTCCAGCACGGCGATCTCGTTGATGATGTCGAGCCGGCAGTCCTCGCCCTTGCGCCGCTTCCGCAGGAACTTGGCTGCGAACTCCCGGCCCGTGGCCTTCTCCAGGCACTTCTTCACCACGGCGAACTTGCCCCTGCGGAGAGGAGCCATCAGGGAACTGAGCAGGGGCTGGCCCCGGCCCCTCCATCACCACGCCCCCTCCCCACGCTGCGCGGCCCCCCTGCCCTCCCTCCCCATCTCTTCGCAGCCAGCCCCCACCCCGGCGAGCCCCTGAGCTGTGAGAGTCACCACAAGGTGCAGCTTCCGCGACTCAGGGACCAGCCCTGGGCCCCCAGCCCTGGGCCCAACCCCCTGCCCGTCCCCCACAGGCTGTAGTGCCCACGGTCCTCTCCCCCATGGGGGTACACCCCCCTGCCCCAGCCTGTGACCGAGCAGCCCCCTTTGTGCAAATGCCCCAGCCCCTGCTTCCCGCAGGAAGCTGGGGGCACAGAGGTGAAGGAGCAGCCAGGCTGGGGGTGCTGGCTCGAAGGGTTTAAGTGGCACTCAGGCCAGTGAAGGAGCCTTCAGCCTCCCCTGCTATGGTCTGCACCCACCGGCGGTGCCAGGCCCAGGGCGGGCGCTGACAGGGAGGCCCGGCCGGGGGAGCATACAGGGGCCTGGGTCAGAGGGAGGGCGGAGATGGCTCTACTCAGTGCTGAGAAGGGGGTGCACAGGCCTCCCCAGCGTCATGCACCCCGACTGCCAACCCGGCCCCCAGCACTGCAGAGACCCTACAGCTCCCCTGTGGCCCCCTGAGCAGGGGTACGGCCCGGTATCCCCATTATCCACAGCTGCGTTCTGGGGCTGGAGAGTGACAGCCTGGCTGGGGACCTCTGGGACCTGCGGTATCCACAGGGCCCCCTCCCTGTGGGGGAGCACGACTTGCAGCTTAGCTCCTCCAGGGCCAGCCCCAGAGCCACTCAGACGCCCCCATCCCCCTGCCAGGGGAGCGCCCTGCAGATTTGCACCCGGGGGGAAGAAGCCACCAAGCAGGGGCAGCTCCCGCCCTGCGGGCAGAAGGGTCACGCGGGGCAGGGAGGAGCCAGGATCCCGGGATCTCACCCTGTAAACAGAGAGGTTCCCTGCTGCCGTTTCCAGGAACCCCTCGCCTAAGGGGAACCACGTGTCCCAGGCACCAGACTCCGCTCCTCAGCGAGCGGCAGCTGGGGGCACCCCAGAACCCCAGCACACAGGCCCACTTGCACTGTGCCCACCAAGCCCCAGGAGACCCTGGGGCAGCAGCCAGCAGGAGCTCAGAGACCTGCCAGCACTTCCCCCACAGGCTGCTTCATGCCATACACGTGGGTCCCAACCGACCCACACGGCTCCAGCCACAACCAGACAGCGGCAGCCCCTCCTGCGAGCCAGAGGAGCCGAGCACTCACCCTGCACAGGATCGCAGCCACCTCACCCTGGCCCCCCAGCTCTGGCTCCAACCACCCCATAAGCCCAAGCAGAACCCAGCTTCCAGGCGAAGTCCCGGCTCAGCCCTACCAAAACTGCCCCTTGGCTACGAGAGAGAGAGAGACACGGCTTTCCTGGCTGGCACAGGCCACCCCATCCTGGCACGAAGCAGCCCTTCACCCTTGCCAGCCGGCCCCACGCTGTGCCGTGCCATGCCGTGCCAGGAAACCGTGCATCAGCCAGCACCTTGGCCCTGGCACAGCCTGAGTCTCTCCCTGTCTCGCGTCGTTGGCCCCGAAGAAAAGCAGGAGGAAGCCAGAGCAGATTGCTCCCAATTAGCCGGAGCCACCCAGGGACCTAGCCC
Organism: Eretmochelys imbricata; assembly: GCF_965152235.1. Classification (NCBI taxonomy): domain Eukaryota; kingdom Metazoa; phylum Chordata; order Testudines; family Cheloniidae; genus Eretmochelys; species Eretmochelys imbricata. The sequence goes on from NC_135598.1 coordinate 15,313,759, forward strand.
TTGTCCCTGGGCGTCAATCGGCGCGTCACAGGCCAGGCCACCCAGCCAGGCCCGACCTGCCACACGCAGTGTCTGGGGCCTCTCCTAGCAAGGCCCTTTTAGGGAGTTGGCCCCTCAGGCAGGCCGCCCATCCCCTGTCCCCGGGCTCCAGAGACAAGTGGCCTGGGTGAGGCTAGCGAGAGATGACAGACCCCTCGCCCGGCTGCTCCCCCGGCTGCACCATTGGACAGAACTGGAGAGCTGGCTCCTGTCCAGCCCCAAGCCGCTCGGCTGTTCTCAGGGCCACCTTTGGCGACAGCCGCTCGTCCCCAGAACGTTTGGAAATGGCACCGACTCAGACCATCGGGCCCAAAACCGAGAGATTCTGACAGCTCCTGGGTGGCTGCTTGTAAACAGCCAGGAAGGGAATTTAATGCTTGCAAAACTGAGGAGTGATGACGCCGGAGGGAAGATTCCACCCCCCCCAAGCCCTTAATCCTGCCCGCGGCCCCCTGCCAGCCCAGCCCTGGGGCTCCCCCCCCCCCACAGCTCTGCCAGGGCCCCTCAGTCCTGCCCGCGGCCCCCTGCCAGCCCAGCCCTGGGCTCCCCCCCCCCCCACGGCTCTGCCAGGGCCCCTCAGTCCTGCCCGCGGCCCCCTGCCAGCCCAGCCCTGGGCTCCCCCCCCCCCACGGCTCTGCCAGGGCCCCTCAGTCCTGCCCGTGGCCCCCTGCCAGCCCAGCCCTGGGCTCCCCCCCCCCCACGGCTCTGCCAGGGCCCCTCAGTCCTGCCCGCGGCCCCCTGCCAGCCCAGCCCTGGTGCCCTTTGCTCACACCCCAGCTCGGTCCCCGGGGGAGCCCCCCTTTGGGAGCTGGCTCTCCACTGGCAGCATGCAACCTGCCCTGGGCCCAGGGCTCTCCAGGGACCACTGGGGCATGGGCTAGTCCAATTCACTGGTCAGCTGGCCCCAGCCACTGTGGCACCTGGCAGGACCATGGCAGGACTCCCCTCTCTGAGCCGGGGCTCCCTGCGGGTCACTTAACGCCCTGCGGCAGGCATGGGCAGCAGCTGCTCTGCACCCTCCTGGGCTGGGCCAAGCAGTTGGGGGGGAGGGGGGGCCCTTCCTCCAGGACGAACCCTCCAGTTTATTGCCATGCAGCCTGGGGACCCTGGGGTAAGCTGGGAGCCCCTGGCCTCCTTGGTCAGGTGCACAGAGAAGTGGGGCAGGAGCAGCGACTGGAATTCCAGCCCAGGGGGATGCCCTTTGCCTCCCGCCCAGCAGCCCCAGAGCCCTTTGCTCCAGCCACCACCCAGCTAGAGGAGCTCCCTTCCCAGGAGCTCGGCCAGCCGTCTCCACCGTGTGCCCAGCCTGGGCTGACCCAGGATTCACGGCCTCCCGTCGCCAGGAGCCTGTTCATTGCCCCTGAGCGAGCGGAAATCGGACACGAGTGCGTCGCATTGCAGGAACGTTTCATGCCGCAGCGGGTCAGCATCTCGTTCTCTCCCTGCAGCACGAGGAGTTGACACCCCCCACCCCAACTGCTCCTCACTGGACCCCACGGCCAGGGCAGCTGAAGGAGACCGCAGCCCCTACTCTGCAGACCCACACTGTGGGGCTCGTCCCCAGGGTGTCCTGTGCTAAGCTGGGGCAGATGAGACAGGCTCCGCCTGGAGCCACTTCTCCTCCTGCAGGAAATGAGCCACCTGCTTCCATGGCTTGTGCTCCCAAAGCCAGAGGGGCAGCTGCAGCCAGCGAGCTCCTGAGGATGATGCAGGGAGCAGGCCAGGGGCTAGGTGCCCGAAAGGAGCCCCCCGGTTCTGCTTCCCTCTATGCCCAGGAAATGCAGGGACCAGCAAGCTCCCAGCTCTGTGGTCAGCCGGACTCCTGGGTGGGTCCTCGAAGTGTTGCTCAGATCAGACAGTGCCAGGGGATGGGCATGGGGGCTGTGCAGCCCAGCAGGGCCCAGCTGCTTTGAACCCAGCACTCTGGGCTCACAGGTGCCACCCAATGGCATCTGGGCCCAACCACGGGGGCGGGGGCAGGTGTTTCCCCATCAGACTGGATTTGGTTCATCTTGGCTCCTCCTTATGCACCTCCCAGGCCAGCCTGATGTGCCGACCCCACTCGAGAGAGACCCAGAACAGGAATGGCTGGGGGGGTGGGAGAGGGGGCTGTCAGTCAAGGTTGTGGGGCACCAGAAGAGCTTGTGTCTAGGGAGCCCGGGTGAGTAGCAGGGGCTGCAGGGCGGGCTAGAGGGGCACCGGCAGAGCTGCTGCAGGAGGCTTGCCCAGGACTGGGCCTGGCTCCAGCCATGGGCAGTTTGTCTCTCACTTTCACAAGCTCTGAACTTCATGCTTGAATTCTTCTTTAAAAAAAGCATAAGGAGAGCAGGCGCCACTCCCTGAGGGGCAGGGAGGGGCTACACAGCCACCCACTAGGGGTCTCTCGGCTCTTCCCGGCGGTACAAGGACTGTGCACTGGGCTGGACACCGGAGACCTGGGTTCAGTTCCCATCTTTGCCACAGACTCCCCGTGTGACCTTGGCTGCGTCCCTTCATCTCTCTGGGCCTCAGTCCCCAGCGGTGGCATGGAGATGATTGTTCCCTTCCTCGCAGGGAGGCTGGGGGGACACAATCCACCAGTGACTGTGAGGCTCAGACACTGGGGTGGGGCAGCTGGGCCTATCTCGTGGCTCTGCCAGAAACAGGGCCGCACTGGCCCCTGGGCCACAGGCACAGACGGAAAGGAGGCCCTGCGGGCTGCTCCCAGGGTGACGTTCTCAGGGTCGGAAGGTGGGGACCAGCCTCTGTGCTACCTTCCCCTTGCTGAGGGCAGGCAGCCGCCAGTGTGGACTAGGGCAAGAGGTGGCTGGCACAATGGCTAAGACAGGGTGAGATGCCAAGTCCTCGCCCAGGCCGCGAGGGCATCAGGCTCCGGCTCAGAAATAGCCTCCGCCACAAGAACCCAGCTGCAGCCGTCTGTCCCGGGCAGACTGTGCTGCTAAAGATAGCCAGGGTGGGTACCAGCTCCGGCCTCAGCCCTGGGGAATCCAGGGCTGCTTTCAGCGTGCCAGCAGCCTGCTAAACACAGAGAGCTCCCCCATGCCGGTGGCTGCTCGTGCTACGCCTAGGGCACGCCACCTGCCCAGCACCCAGTGACTCCGCTCTGTGCAGAGCCGCACGCCACAGGGAGATTGGTCTCCTCTTGGCTAGCAGGAACTCAGCAGGTAGCAAGGGACTTGCTCTAAGCAAGAAACCGCACCGCACTCGGCTTCCGACAGTCTGCAGAGCACTGAAATGCTGGGGGGCTCCTTGCAACCAGCTCCCCCCGCCTGACACCGGGCAGCTACAGCCAAACGGCACTTCAGCGGCGGGAAAACCAGCGTTTGACAAAGCCAGGCGCCGGGGGGAAGGTCTCAGAGAGATGGGGGTGCAGGGCTCTCTGCCCCGTGGGTGGGGGGCGGGGGGGAGGGACAGTTACAGGCTCTCTGCCTGGGGGGGGATGGGGGGAGGGTTACAGGCTCTCTGACCAGCGGAGGGCTCTCTGCCCCCGTGTGCGGCTGCGGTTTGTGCGACAAGAGATTCTTCCTTCACCAGAAGCTGCTGTATTTCCTTCCCCTCCCCCAGACGCCGCAGCCCGACCTGGGCACTTTCGGTTGGTGCCAGAAGCACCAGCGAAGTGAGGAGATGGGCTAGGAAAGGCCCTTTCCATGCCCCCCACGGGTTATTTCAGGCCCCAGAGGGGAAGGGGATCCCAGTGGCATCCCTCCACCCCCCAGTCCGTGCTGTGCCCGGCTCCCTGCTGCAAGCCTGGCTCAGGGGTCAGCTGAGGACACTGGCGGTGCCTGCAAGGAGGCCTCCCCACCCCTGCTCCAGGCGGCAGAGTGAGCGACAAACCCCAAGGGCCTGGCGGCATCTGGCGATTCCACCACCTCCTCTCCCGTCCCCGGCTCTCAGCCAAGAGCTGCTGCCACAACCTGCAGGGCCCCGGGCTCAGGGCTTGTCCCCTGCCTCAGTGGCCCTGGGCTGTGACGCCCACGGGGGCAGCTTTGTTCAGTGCTCCCCGCATGTGGGCACCAGCGGTGCGGCCCCAAGCGAGGCCACACACATCGCGCCCCCCCGGGGGCTTGGAGCCTGCTCCCAACCTCCACCGCGCACTCGCGGCCCCCACCACGGGCGCTCGCAGCCGGGGGGCGAGGCCCCAAAACAGCGCTTGGCCTACGCTTCCCCAGGCCGAGACACCCGGGCCATTCACACACACACACAGCGAGACACACACAGCGACACCCGGGCCATTCACACCCACAGCGACACCCGTGCCATTCACACACACAGCGAGACACACACAGCGACACCCGGGCCATTCACACACACACACAGCGAGACACGCACAGCGACACCCGGGCCATTCACACCCACAGCGACACCCGTGCCATTCACACACACAGCGAGACACACACAGCGACACCCGGGCCATTCACACACACACACAGCGAGACACACACAGCGACACCCGTGCCATTCACACACACACACAGCGAGACACACACAGCGACACCCGTGCCATTCACACACACACACAGCGAGACACACACAGCGACACCCGGGCCATTCACACACACACACAGCGAGACACACACAGCGACACCCGTGCCATTCACACACACAGTGACACACATCCACAGTGACATCCGTGCCATTCACACACACAGCAAGACACACACAGCGACACCCGTGCCATTCACACACACAGCAAGACACACATCCACAGTGACATCCGTGCCATTGACACACATCCACAGTGACACCCGTGCCATTCACACACAGCAACACACATCCCCCCCCCCCAACTAATTCACACACTGTCAAGCACAAGCTGAGCGGTCACACACATTCACACACATTCACACACGTACAAAGTGAAACACACCCCCCCCCCGCACCTGCCAGACTCAGCCCCCTCTCCTTGCTGCGGGCCAGTGACTGAGGGGCGAGCGGGTCCCTAGTCTGGGGGCACCACGGGGGACCCCTCCAGCCCCCCGCTCACCTGCCCAGCTCCCGGCCCAGCAGCGTGTAGCTGTCGGCGAAGCGCTCCGTGCGGATGCGGGTCTGGGTGTGGGCGGCCATGCCCTGGCGGCTCATGCTGGACGGGGCGCCCAGGGGACGCTGCCGAGGCGCTCGGGTCCCGGGGCTGGCCCCGTCCCGGGCGAGGGGGAAGCGGCTCTGGACGGGTCGGTCCCGAGGCCGGGGCCAGCTCTGGTGTGCAGCGAAGTCTGGCTCGGCAGGGCCGGGGGGGGCCGCTCAGCCCCGTCGGCGTCTCCTCCTCCCGGGGGCGGCTCCAGGCCCGGTCCCTCCCCCTGCCTCTGCGGCGGCGGCTCGCTGGGGATGGGGGGGTCCGTGCTGCAGACAGCGCGTGGGACGAGAGACCCCCCAGCCACGGGGACACACCTGGGGACCCTGGACGTGGGCACCCAGGTGAGGCCTCCTTGGGGAGGGGCAGCTCTGCGCCCCCTCCTGGGCTGGGGAGCAAAGGGGGAGGCTGCTGCTTTGGCCCCAGGGAGCTGGGGGCAGTCCCGGTAGTAACAGTTCTCAGCACTGGCCAGAGGCAGAAGCATCCCCCATTACCCGCCCCCCACACCTGCCCCTGCCCCCAGCTCACTCCCCAACCCAGGACCGGGTATCTGCCTCCCTACAAAACAGAAACAGGCCTGAAGGCCGTAGGCAGGAGCAGCCCTACAGTAACAAACCCTTGTTTGTTAGGTGTATTATATTCAACCCTACAATAACAAACCCTTGTTATTTAGTATGTACTACGGTAACAGGCCCCGGCCCCACTAGAGTCAGGCATTGCACAGGCTCCTGGGACACTCACGGTCTAGCATGCCAGAGGAATGACAAAGCCAGAGGTAAGAAGGGAGGTTTCACAGACATTCCTCCAGAGAGGAATTCTGGTGCCCTCAGCAGCATCCAAACAGACCGTGAACAAGCACCAGGGCCCTCTTCACCATCTCTTCCAGGACAAGCTCCATAGACTCCCTCTCCCGTGTGCTCTAATGGAGCTTGGGGACAGGGAGCGGTTGGTGCACAGGTGGGGCAAGGTTTGCATTGGGTTCTCCCCCACCCCACTCCCTGCAGCACTGCCCATGTGTTTCTGGCTCCACGATCCTGGTGCTTAATGAGCTGCCGCAGAGAACCCCCATGAGGCAAGCGTGCAAAGCCCTGACAGGCTGCAGGGGTCTGGAGCAGGTCCTCATGGGACAGTTGCCACTGCATTTCAACCGAGACTGGCCACCAGCCCTACACCCAGGGTGAATTTCACCCCGTGTGCTCAGAATTCCTCCCCGGTTACTAATCCATAAGGAAACTGGCACCTGACACCACACGTGGGAACCCCTGTAGATCACAGTTAATTACAGGACGTGGGGACGTCATCCCAATTATAATTATAACACTCTGTCACTGCCTGGGATTGCTCCAGACAGAGCTGTGAGGGAGAAGGATGCTTCTGAGCTGCGATGTAGCAGAGGAAATGACTCCGAGTGGGGGCTGGGTGGGTGGAGCAGCACCAGTGAGAGACACCCTCACCCCCTGCAATCGACCAGCGCTGCAAACAGGCACTGGGGCAGCAGCATCGCAGGATCCGGCATCCAGCACTGGGATCTCTGGGCTCTTTCATGCCGACAGCTCAGCTGCAGGGGGGCCTGGTTATGAGACGAACGTGCGGCTGGGGAAGGCGCAGAGAAGAGCTACGAAATGACTCAAGGGGTTTGGAGGAAGTGAGAGACTCACAGAGCTCAAGCTGGTTAGCGTCCCAGAGAGACGACTGAGCGGGGACTCGAGCACGGCATGTTTCACGGGGAGAAAATTCCCGGTGCTAACAGGCTTTTTACTCGAACAGGGAAAGGCAGAACAGGACCCAGCGGCTGGAAGCTGAAGCCAGACGAATTCCAGTTAGAAATAAGGCAGCGGTTTGTAACCGGGCAGGTGACTGACCACTGGAACAAGCTCCTCAGGGCAGTGGTGGGTTCCCCATCTCCTGGGGTCTGCAGACCCAGACTGGTTCCTTTCTGGGTGACGCTTTAGTCAGACCCCAGCTCTTGGGCTCAGGACGGGGGAGCTGGGGGATTCTCTGGCCTGTGCCATGCAGGAGGCCAGACTAGACAATCTAACGGTCCCTCCTGCCCTTAAAATCTAGGAATGTATTAACTGCAGTGCTACGGATGGGACCAGCTCCAGCCAGACCCTGAATCCTAGAATCTCAGGGTGGGAAAGGACCTCAGGAGTCATCTAGTCCAAGCCCCTGCTCAAAACAGGACCAATCCCCAATTTTTGCCCCAGATCCCTAAATGGCCCCCTCAAGGGTTGAACTCACAACCCTGGGTTTAGCAGGCCAATGCTCAAACCACTGAGCTATCCCTCCCCCAATTGCTTTGCTCTGATGTCATTCTGCAAGGCACCATCTCAGCCACTGTCATTGTGGCTTCAGCCAATCTGCCGCAGATGTGACCCCATTCGGAGAGGCCCTGGTCAGGCCCAGCTGGGATCCACCTGGCCTTCCTGCTGCTTAGAAGCCTGCGGAGTAACTACCCAATTCCCAGGGAGAGTGATAGGGCATCTCGTGGGCCCGTCTGTCTGGTGCCCACGGTGAGAGCTCTGCATGCCAGCCCTGTGCCCTCCTCCAGCCCCAGCCAAGCATTGCTGCAAGGGAAGCCCGGACAGGAGTGTACAGGGTCAGCACTGCCTGCAGGCTGCAAAGAGGAGCTGGCCAGTGCAGAGTGAGGCCTAGCAGAAGGATCTGGATCCAGAGAGGCCACGCCAAGCGCCAGTGGGCAAGGCAAGGGGCCGAGTTTAGTCTGGCTCCCCTTTGGAGCATCCCCCACCACAATCCCACCGGCTGCCTCCAGTTCTCCAGGTCCCACCCGTTGGCTTCCCTGAGTCAAGTTATCAGAGCAAAGTGCAGCCACATGGTCTAACTGTCCCCAGCGAGGCTCTGCCCAGCTCCAGCCACAGCGCACCCCGCTGGGGACAGGCTGAGCTCCCTCGGACCTGGTTGGGCCCTGCCCACCTGCTCTCAGCACCGACGCTGCTGCTTAGCACCTCAGCAAAGCCACTGGGGCTGGGGAAGTTACCATCTGAGCTTCTGCCTCCCAGTGCCAGACCTGCCAGGGGATGGTTGGCAGGAATCAGAGGGGCTGGTTCTCAGGCTGTGACTGGCTGCAATGCGTTGGAGAGGAGCAAGGAGCCAACCAGAGGTGCAGGTGGAGAATCACCCTGGCATCTCTAGGACACCTGTCTCCCCAAGAGCTTTGCTACCATGCACAGCACCCACCTTCTCCGTCAATGGAATGCTCCCACCTCTGGGGCACGACATGGCCGCTGCTAGGGGGCAGGACACTGTGAAGAGGGGCTCCCCATGTTCACCTGCCACAGTGAGGAGGGATCATGGGAGAGGCATTGTGCTGGTGCCTGATGGATGGCCCCGGAGATGGGAACATTGTCCCCCCAGCAGGGAGGGCACAAGCCTTGCCCCACCACACTATGGGCCATGGCCCAGCCCCACAGGGCCCTGCCTATCACCAGCTCCCTACCAGCCACTCCCGGCTTCCAGTGCCAAATCTTGATCAGTGACTGATAGTGGTGGATGCAGCTCAGGGTTCTGCAAGCTTCCCACCCCCAGCTCTGCTGGTTGTCCCCCAGTCCCAACCCACAGCCCCCCGCTGTCCCAGTCCGGGGTTGCCCTAAGCCGATTGCCCGTCAGGCTGAGCTGTGGGGTGGTTTTGTGATGTGGACAGGTATCCACCAGGAACCAACGGAGCCAGATCATCCCATTTCAGGAACACTCTGGGTTTACTCTGTCCCCATGCATCCTGAGAGCAGCCCCAGGGGGAGGGGTGGGAGCCAGCAGCAGAGCTGTCTCTCGAGGCACGGATCAGGGATGGTGATAAACCTGGTGTCACTGAGCAGCTGTGGGCCTGGAGCAGCTAGCGGGGGCCGTGACACCATGGTGATGGGCAGGAGCATAAGGGACAGCCAGCAGCCTTGGGATCACTACCCCAGTGTCTCCCCGTGCCCCGCACACTTGCTGGCATCGCTGCTCAGTACAATTCTCCTGCAGTTCTGTGGTGAGTTGCTGCTGCTGCAGACGGAGCTGCCTGTCTGGACTCGTTTGCGACGAGGGAAGGGAACAATACAGCCCCACGGGCTTGTTTCACATATGGCGCAGTGCTCCAGCCCCCCCGCCCCCTTTCCCACTGGCATATGGCGCTGGGCCATGCAGGGAACTTGCTGCCAGGCTGCGAGGCCCAGCTTCCATTGGGTCTGAGCTCCCATCAAGAGATACCAAGCGCATCCCAGCTGGGGACCCCCTGCCCAGCTGGTAGGAGCCACGGCCATGGAGAGGACAGTCCCTGTGCAGCAGGGAGAGGGAAGGGAATGGGCAGCTCAGCAGGCCCCTGCCAACCCCAGAGTCATGGTCCTGTCCAGCTGCGAAGGAAAAGGGGGGAGTCTCTGCCTTGGACTAGCCGTGGAGCCTCGGATAGCAGCCACGGGGCAGAGTCATGGCCTGGGGCCTGGCAGGGGGATAAAGCTCCATAAAGAATCTGGCTCTGTGAGGTCAGCGCCAAATGGGGAAACAAATGCTCCCTCGTCCCCTAGAAACATCTGGACTGGAGGCTGACAGCCAGCCAAGGGGCCTGCACTGGGGCCAGGGATCTGGTGGCTGGGATCTGCTCTGGATCACTTAGAAGGGTGGGGACCCGGTAATCAGGGCCCAGCACTGCCGTGGGGTTCCTCAGCTCATGTTGGGGGTGATTAGGCAGTGGGTTTAATGACAGTTAACTGGGGACTGGAGGAGTTTAGCTCTGCTCTCCGATGGGGCTCATTAAAGGGTTTATTACATGCTGCTTGATGACTTCATTGACCTGGGGTAAGTGATGCACTGAGGGGTCCCCTGCCGCGGCCGGAACATGGGCCCTCACCCTCCCAGGAGGGTCGGCCCGGGCTGTGTTCATGCAGTCGCTCCCTCTGTCACATAATGCAGCCGTGTCTCATGTAGCCACCCCTTGGAGCCCATCCTGGCCCACCTGTGAGCAATGACCTGGCCAGGGGGCCACTTGGCAGCTCATTGGCTAATGAGGACTTGGGGCTGGCAAAGGCTGCCAGGTGGTGGCCGAAGGAGGGGCTCACAAGGATAAGAGCTCTGGGGACATTAGCAGGAGCTGCTGGCTGGTGAAGAGAAGTGAGTACAAAGGGGCAGGGACACAGACACGAACACGGACACAAGCTGCTTGAGGACTAGAGAGGGCCTGATGTGAAACTCAGTCCTGCAGGAGGCAGGACAGGATTCAAGGCCTGCATGTGGGAGGTGATACTTGTTGCCATTAGCCCCCAGCCAGAAGAAGGGCTGGATATTGAGGGGTTTCAGAGTAGCAGCCGTGTTAGTCTGTATCTGCAAAAAGAACAGGAGAACTTGTGACACCTTAGAGACAAACAAATTTATTAGAGCATAAGCTTTCATGGGCTACAGCCCACTTTGTCAGGGGACTAATGAGGGGGAGGGTTTGTACCCTGTAAAAGGAGTTAACTAATGAAACCCCACCAAGGAGGCCTCTTGTTCTTAGACCCTAGCTCCGAGTAGCGGACCGCCAGCCCCAGCAGGGAGCTGAGGCCTGGCATTGGCAGGGCCACCAGGGCGTGTGCTGGAGGCTGATGGCCCATCACAAGCTGCCTTTGGGGTGGGACACGGCACCAGCAAAACAGCGCGGTGCAGTGTGACCGCACAGCAGAGGTGTGGGGTGATGGCCGGGAAGTGACATGGAGCAGCGTGAAGGCACAGGAGTGACATGGGGTGACGGCCGGGCAGTGGTGCGGCACAAGGAGCTGGGGGGCGTTGCCTAGGATGGAAATGCCCAGACTGTAACTTGACCGGGGGCAAGAGGTTCCTTTGGGTCTTGGGGTGACAAAGAGCAGAGACTCCCTGGCAAGCCCCACCCCACAGTGCCCAGGAATAGGCTGGCATAAGGCAGTGCTGCCTGCCATGGGGGCTCAGCCCCGTGGGCCTGGGTCTGCGTGGGCAATGCCGGTGCTGGGACAGGGCACCCAGCAGAGCCCATGGGAGCCCATTACAGCTCCTGCTCCAAAGCCAGAGCAGGGCCGGGGCCAGCCCTGGCCAGCCCTGGCCTCAGTCTCGCGCCCCAGGCCTGAGCTGCCCCTCTTCATGTGGAAGGAGCTGGCGGGCCCAGAGCCGGCCAGCATTCCCCTGGCAATGCTTAGGCATTTCCTGCCTGGCATGCTTGCCCCAAATCTCGTTAAAGCCTCTCCACTTGAATTCTTTCATGTTTTATGGCGGGGGAGAGGGGGGGTAGTGCAGTGGTAACTGGCTCCTGGCTGGCCCACCGCTCTGCCCCCAGCACAGCCCCCTCCCCTTCTCCCGGGGGAGCCCCCTCCCCTGGGGCCACATTGCTTTGTCCCTAAATGGGACTAGTTCCACAAATCTCCCCCGGGAGCCTGGCTCGAGGCCCCACCACCCAGTCCCTGTACCCTCCAAACAAGGGACGCAGAGAGGGGGGTTGACATGGGCCCGGACTAGCCCACAGGCCAGATTATGGCCCTGGTCTCTCTGGAATCACACCCCATCCCCAGCCCTGACTCTGGACTGACCCAGAGACACTGTAGCATTTGAAGGGCAGGTCACTACTATGCAGCCATGGCCTGTGCCCGGGAGGGACTCTCCATCAGCGTCGCTAACCCACCTCCCCAAGAGGAAGGAGCCAGGTCAACGGAGGAATTCTGTCTACACCAGGGCAGAGATTGATTACTAGTGCTCGAGCCAGGGATAGAACCCAGGCGTCCTGGCTCCCAGGCCCCCCTGCTCTAACCCATTAGACCCTGTCCCACTCTCAGAGCTGGAGATAGAACCCAGGAGTCCTGCCTCCCAGTTCCCTCCCCAATCCTGCTGGGTGAAGAGGTGACCTCACCCTGGCTGGTAAATCAGTCAGGAAAAGGCAGCTCAGAGAGGAAACAATCCCCGGGCAGTAAAGCCGGGGGGGCACAGTGTTCCTCTCTAGGGCGTGCATTTCCCATCACCATAGCGCAGGGAGCTGGGGAGCGATACGGTGGGCGTGTCGGGAGGGGGGGGGGCTGAGCCGCTGCAAGTGTCCCCAGCCCAGCTCTGAGATGCCAATCGCCCCCCCAGCCTTTGTGTTCCCAGCAGGCAGGGGGCCAAACTGATAAGAGCCCTGCCAGGAACGACCTGAGGGAGCGGCTGGCCCCCGGGGTCATGGGAACGAGGCTGCCTGGGGCTGCAGCCAGCCTTCCCATGGGCCGCCCCGCTGCCGCCCTTCCCTAGGAGCAAGGCCGCCCCCATAATGCAACGTCCACCCCTGGAATTGGTGGGAGGGGGCACAGCTGGCTGGAAGGGGCCCTGTGGTTGGAGCATTAGGAGATGCGCTGTTTGCCCCCGCCCCGCTGAGCCCCCCAGCCAAGAAGGGCCATGAGTTACGAGTGGGGGTTGTTGTGCTGGGGGTTTAACGGGATCCCGCCTGACCCTGGAGGGACCTTCAGGCTAGAAAATACTTTTTCTCCCAGCGGAAACAACAATTCAGGCATGTCTCCCTCAACCCAAATGTTAAGGGCACTGGTGGGGAGTGTGTGGGCTAGCCGGGGGGGCTGCGGGTTGGGATTCAGGGGCACCAGCAGAGCTGGGGGGAGCCCAGGGCTGGGATCGCAGGGGGCTGCGGGTCAGGATTGAGGGGGCTTGGATGCATTGAGGTGGCTGCATGAGGATCCTGCCCCTCCGGCTGACACCAGCCAGGACTCAGCTGTTCTGGGTGGCAAGGGGCCGTGTTCCAAGGCTTTTCCGAGCCCTGCGCTCTGCTTCCCGGCCCCGGCTGGTAACTTCAGCCTTTGCTGCTCCCAGGGCGAAGCACGGAGCCCACGAGAAGCATGCTCTGCCCTGACGATGGCTGCCCTACCATCCCCACGGTGCCCTGGCTGGCTTGGCAGGTGCCCCAGCTGCAGGCCCCACAGGGAGGCCCGGAGCAGGGCAGCAGCAGGCAGCCACCCTGGGGAATTGTTACCGGAGAAGAATCCATACGTTACAATGTTAATCAGCATTAATTACCCAACGGCCTCGCCCCAGCCAGGGCCTGCCCGTACTTGCCTCAGTCTGCTGGAGCCATTTGGGGCTTTGCTGGGGGGGCAGGGGCTGGGTCACTAGCCCTGGAGACGGAGGGTCTCTGGGCACCCTTGGGCAGGGACAGGTTCCCCAGCACAGTGCCTGGGGCCCAGCTAGCCCAGGGGGCGTGGGCTCATGTCTACAAGAAACTGGAATGAGGCCCCCCAGCTCAAGCCACGTGGGCCACCAAGGAAGGCGGAGAATGCACCAAGCACCAGTCCTGTCCGTGTGGCCAGCCGGAGCCGGCTGGGGACAGAATAGATTTTCACAGGGGCTGTGGGGGAGGCGAGGTTCCCCCAGGGCGTTGTTACAAGTCAGCACAGGCAGGGTAAGCACCTCCCCAAACTCCACCCCAGGTTGGCGAGTCCTGTCTGAACTGGACCCCAGAGCCTCACACAGCAGCTCTGCCAGGCGAGCCCCATGGGTGCTGCACATGGGTCAGGCCGAGCGGGGCCAGACTCCGCTGGGAGCCTCTCTGGGTATTTCACTCTCTGATCTGCGGCACACCTGGACCCGCCCAGGGCACCTTCCCTGAGGGTTATTGAATTTCCTGGGAACCCCCAGTGGGAAGCAGTTACAAAACACCATTAACTCCTCCTCTTCCCCTGGGCCCCTGCTGGGATGCTGGGCCCTGCTCAGCACCTCCACCAGCAGATGCATCTATCTCCCTGCAGCTGGTACCAGCATTAATGGAGAGATGCTCCCTCACCCCTGGGAGATGGGCAGGGCCTGTAGCACCACTTCACTGCGGGGGAAACTGAGGCACAGAGCAAGGAATGGACTCAGCCCAAGTGACTCCAGTGGCCTAGCTGGGAATAGAACCCAGGAGTCCTGGCTCCTGGTCCTCCCTGCTCCAGGCCCACTCAGAGGACGTGGCATGCACCATGGAGACCAAATTCTCCTTCCCATCCATTGTTTGTGGTAAAGAGGGAAAACAGCCAAAATAAACAGGAAAGTGGGAAGGAGGCAGCTCCGCATGGAGCCATTTGGGGCCTTTATGCAAGGCAGAGGGAGGGACTTACAGCCTGCACCCCTCAGCTGGTCCCTGCATCCTTGGGCTGAGAAAGGCCAGAGAGGGGATCGCCCCAGCCTGGCTGAGCAAGGCCAGAGGGGTTGGAGAGCTGCTTCCAGGACTCGCCTCTGGGGAGAAGGAAGCTGGGTCCCACTTTGCCATACAGAGCAATGCATTTCTCTTCACCTGGCATGCCGTGTCTCAAGGAGTAACTCTGCACTGCCTCCCATCCATCCTTCGGCAGCCCGCCTGCCCCCTTTGTCCTGGGGCTCCTAGCCTGCCCCCCCACCCACACCCTCCGTCCTGGGGTACCCAGCCTGCACACCATGCATCTCCGGGCTTCCTTGGCAGGAATCGCCAGCATTGCGTGCTGGAATTTAATACCAGCTCTGTTATGTAACCTGGCTTCTTCCTGGGACAGCAAAGCTTCCCCTCCAGGCTGCGCAACGGGATGGGCAGCTCTGCCATCACGTGGCTTCTGGAAAACAAATCACTCTGCAAAAGGGAGAATAACATTACGGTTCCCTGGGGCCGGCCCAGCACGTTCCACCTCGAGGCCACTACCCCCGTGCTGGCCAGCCAGGGCTCACCACTGAGGGATCTGCTACAGCCCTCTGTTCCCTTCCAGCACCCTTGAGCCCTGCTGCCACTGGCCAGTGCCTCCCAGCGAGGAGCTGCAGATCTTGGGGGGGCCCGCATCAGTAGGGCTTTCAGGGCTCCTTGTGGCCAGCGAGCTGGGGGTGTCAGTGAGCACGCAGCAGCCAGAGTGTTCCGGGGCCCTTGGCCTGGCCAGGATCAGAGAGAAGGACCGGGGTACCCAGCTCCAGCCGCCTGGAGCACCCCCCCCAACACCCCCACAGCTGTTGCTGAGAGCGGTGGGAACTGTGGGCTCTGAGCATCTCCAGCCGACCAGGCCCCTGGTGCCAGAAGCTGGGCACCTGGAGGTCACTTTGGAAAACTGGAGCCAGAGTGACCTGGGTGCAGAGCTCCCCGGAACAGCTGGGGCAGGGGCTGGTCACCACAGGCTGGCCTCTTTTCCTGCCATCCTGCAGCCTCCCAGCAGGGGGCAGCCGAGCACCATGCAAAGGCTCTTGCAACCCGGGACACTGTTTCCTGGGCCAGCTGCTGTTCCCAGACCCAGAGCCCAGGCTTGTACTGAAATGCGGGCAAGTCCCTGGGCTGAGCAAGGCCAGGTGGAACTAGCCCGGCCGGGGCCATCACCCTGTTGCTCCCACTGCCTGTGAGAGCAGAAATGGGCCACGTGCCAGGGCCTGACGCCATGGGCCCGAGTCTGAGCTGCTCTGCAGTGGGCCAGCTGGACAGATGCCGGTTCAGCCCGGACGGTCCATGCTCGCCAGGCTGGCTCGTGGGCTGACCCGTTACACTTCCACCCACCATGGCAATGCCCCCCAGGTGCTCAGCCCCCAGAAGCAGTGGATTCTGGGAGCCCCAGTGCACTGTGTGTGACAAAGTGGGACTGTTCTTAATGTTTCCTCTGAATAGTGTGGGGGTGCCTCAGTTTCCCCTAGGCAGTTCTTACGTATCTAGGGGGTGGGGTAAGGGTGTATGATCACTGCAGAGCCCTAGAGGGCAGGTGCGTGCAGGGGTCTGGACACAGAGAATGGCCGACACCCTGTTTCCTGGCAACTGATGGCCTGGGCCCTTCCCCCCTGCCAGGTGAGAGCTAAAGGGTTGGAGAACAAAGGAATCAGGTGACCTCCTGGCCCGGGAAAGGGACAAAGCCCAGAGGAGGGGGGGCTGGAGAGAGTTTCAGTTTGAGGCTGGCTGGGGACATGGTGTGAATCATAGAATATCAGAGTTGGAAGGGACCTCTGGAGGTCATCTAGTCCAACCCCCTGCCCAGGACCAATCCCCACCTAAATCATCCCAGCCAGGGCTTTGTCAAGCCTGACCTTAAAAAGTACAGACGTGGTTGTCTGGCTCACTGCCCCCCAGAATGGACCCAGCTGAGGGGTCCTGTTCTCTGCACCTACAAGCTCTGTGTTAGACCATGTTCCTGTCGTCTAATAAACCTTCTGTTTTACTGGCTGTCTGAGAGTCCCGTCTGACTGCGGAGTTGGGGGGCAGGACCCTCTGGCTTTCCCAGGACCCCGCCTGAGCGGACTCGCTGCGGGAAGTGCACGGAGGGGCAGAAGAGGCTGAAGGCGCCGAGGTCAGACCCAGGAAGGTGGAAGCTGTGTGAGTTGATTGCCCTGCAGACAGGCTGCTCCCAGAGAGGAGACTTCCCCAGAGTCCTGACTGGCTTCGTAGGGAGCAGTTCCAGAGCGTCGCCCGGGGACTCCGTGACACTGTGGGACAGTTGAAGGACAATTACAGTGGCACTGGACGAGTGCAGGCTGAAGCGGGACCGCCTGTCTCAGTGTGTGGTGACCCCATGCGGCTGCTGGGAGCCCTTGGGGTGGGGAAGAGTTGTGTGCCCAAAGCACCCCCTACCCCTCTCCCCATGGAACACGTCCCTAGACATGCTGGGCCCAGGAGAGAACAGCGGGACAGGACAGCTGTTAGGAGAGAGGACCCATGTGACTGTCAGGAGGACATGAGCAGTCCTGCAGGGCTCTTGTGGTCAATGGGAATGCACAGGGGTGGAGCCAGGAAGTGGCCCTGGTGTGTTGCTATTTGTCCGGGTCAGCCTGGTTTGGGTGACCTGGGAACGCAGCCGCGGCAGAGAGAACACACAGCCCTGCAGTCCATCAGCTGGGGAGTTTCACTTCAGACACGGCTGCGTGCGTCCCACTCCCCTCCCCCCAGCTATGCTGCACGGTGCTGAGATCTCGGCCACGGGCTGTATTTCTGGACAGCACCTTTGACCCTGGCAGCAGCTTTTGGGGGGTGGAGGGGTGGCGGGAAACGATCCCGTGGAAAACCGCTGGCAAAGGAGCACTAGACACATAACAGCCTGCTGGTCCCATGACTCCTCCACTGTTCCTTGGGCATTTTGCCCCTGGATCCCAGCAGGGACTTTCCATTTCAGGGCTCAGATCCCATCCCTCTCCTGGGCAGGCCGCAGTGCCTCTCAGAGGGCTGGAATGGAATCCAGCTGTGTCACGGGGGAGACTGCTTGCCCTCTAGCAGACTCCTGGCCAGGTTCCCATGGTGTAAACCCAGAGCAACCCCATACATGGGGCACTGTGCTATACCTGATTCATCCTGCTGGAACAGAGGGCAGAATCCGGCTAAGTCTGACCAGCTGCGGGGAGATCCTGCAGAAGGGCCCCTCAGTAGCAGCGGGGCAGAGGGTCTGGAGAACAGCTGGTTTGTCCCAAGCCAGACTGGCGTTCTGCTCCGCCTGTGTGTGGTTTTCCTGAATGGAAAGTTGTTGTTTTCAGAACTTAGCTCTCCCAGCCTGGTGCCTCTTAGACCCAGCCAGACATCCTCCCAGGGACATACGCAGGTCCATGGACCCATACACACACTGACCGACCAGCAGATACACATCCACCCCCTCCCTCTGCCCTTCCCAGTCGCTCCCATGTCCAACAACCCAATGCCAGCCTCACGCTGCTGGTTTGATGTGTCCTGCAGCCGCAGCCTTGTAGCTCGCTGTGACCGGTGTCCCAGGGGGGCCAGCTGAAGTCACTCAGTTAGGGTGAACTGCAAAGAATTGGGCAGATAATCTTCAAAGCTGGTGGATATTTTCAATACTTAGATTTACCAAGGCAGTATAAAACAGCTTCTTTATTACCTTGGTGGTTGCCCAGAAGCCAACACCACAGTTCCCTCCATCCAGGTACCCAAGTCAAATATTATGAAGATTCTGAAAATCTTATTTCATCATATAAAAGAAAAGGATCTGCTAATCCCAAAGGATCGGACATATTACCTCCCAGGTTAATGAATAGTCCAGATCTTACCCAAATACACACTAAAAGACCATTCTTATTAACTAAACTAAACTTTATTTAAAAAAAAGAAAAGAGAGAGAGTATGGTTAAAAGATCAATATACAGATAGACCTGAGTTCAATTCTTGAGGTTCAGATTCAAAGCAGAGATGGGGAGCTTTGTAGTTGCAAAGAGTTCTTTTGGAATTTAGTCCATAGGTGAGAATCCACTGTCATATACAGGGTGTACCAGCTGAACTGGGATCTCATCTTGTCACTCAAACTTCCCCTGGTGAAGCTTATGCAGACATGAGATAAAAAGGATCAGGACCCAAGGATCTTTTATAGAATTTCAGGTCTTTTTTGACAAGTTGGAGTCCCTCAGGGAACAACAGGCCCTTATTTCCTAAGCATCGTTGTTAATTATTCACACAGATTAACATAAGGCAATTTATGCACTAGGCAGTCTATCACCAGTACTTAGCTATACGAATTAACATCAGCTAACTGCTGGTTCTTCCACCAGTCACCGATGCTTGGCTCTACATTTCAAAGAGAGATTAATACAGCGATATCCCGTGTTTACAATTCATTTAAATGCTAGGATGTTCTTTTGATCTTTGAATTATCAGAATACAGCAGAGACAGGGACTGTGGATTACACTGTTGACCGCTACTCATCTCCCCACATGTCTTTAAGGGTTGAGTTTGAGTCATTTATTCTGCAGGATGTTTCTGGCCATGAGTCACACTCACACTCGTCTCTCTTTCATTCTCTGGAGAGGGTGGGGGTCACTTCCATGTGGCCAGGATGGCTCATCTACCCTGCGCTGTTATTTCTGCCATCAGCTGCCTTTGACTGCATCCCACTGACATTCTGCCATATGATCTTCTGTGGGGCAGGGTGTATATAAATACTCTCTTCCCACAGCTGACTGTAGGGGGAATTCCAGGGAAAAGCCCACCCAAATGGAAAATTAAATAGGAGGAACAGACGCCTCTGGGGACGAGAGAACACACTCAGTGAGCCACACAGTTCAGACAGAGGCGGATACTTGCTGCACAAATGGAAAATTAAAGACTCGTGTGTGTGGCTGTGGACCCCCAGAACAGAGCATGGCCCACAGAACAGCTCAGTGCCCAATTCACAAATAGGAAGGAGGGTTCACAGCAACACACTCCACTACTCCAGATGCAATTCTCTGGCTTAACCTTCCAAGTGTCACATTACAGCTGTTGCTCTGCATTTACATCAGCCACACACAGAAAACGGTTCAAACACACACAGGGGCACCCCCACACTCGCCCACACATGAGCTTGCACTGGGAGCTGCAGGGCTTGTGGTTCCGTGTGCAGACTGGGCCCCACTCTCCTTTTGCTCAGGGATCTGTGTTACTATCCTGCTGCTACTTCCTGGTGCTCTCAGCCAAGACCCCCAGCCTGCTCCCAGGATCTCCGGGGGATGAGAATCTGGCCCAGAGCAGGGAGAGATACACTGCCACTAATCTTGGAGTAGCCAAAGTGTGAGCCATATTTGCTACTTGTAGTGTCTGACCTCTGGCCAGCAGAGCAGCTGGCGTTGGTTAACACAAGTTCCACATACTAACGATGCACTTTTAAATCACGCTTTTACATTTAGGGCAGGTCTACACTACAACCGCGCAGGTACAGCCATGCGGGTACAGCCGCACGGGTACAGTCGCATGGGTACAGCCGCGCAGGTACAGCCATGCGGGTACAGCCGCGCAGGTTCAGCCCTACGGGTACA
Source organism: Eretmochelys imbricata (assembly GCF_965152235.1). Taxonomy (NCBI): domain Eukaryota; kingdom Metazoa; phylum Chordata; order Testudines; family Cheloniidae; genus Eretmochelys; species Eretmochelys imbricata. The sequence continues at coordinate 15,333,531 of NC_135598.1, forward strand.
GCCGCACGGGTACAGTCGCGCGGGTACAGCCGCGGAGGTACAGCCATGCGGGTACAGCCATGCGGGTACAGCCACGCAGGTACAGCCCTGCGGGTACAGCCGCATGGGTACAGTCGCACGGGTACAGCCGCGCGGGTACAGTCACATGGGTACAGCCGCGCAGGTACAGCCATGCGGGTACAGCCGCGCAGGTACAGCCCTGTGGGTACAGCCGCACAGGTACAGCCCTACGGGTACAGCCGCACGGGTACAGTCGCGCGGGTACAGCCGCGCAGGTACAGCCGCGCAGGTACAGCCATGCGGGTACAGCCGCGCAGGTACAGCCCTGCGGGTACAGCCGCACAGGTACAGCCGCGCAGGTTCAGCCCTGTGGGTACAGCCGCACAGGTACAGCCCTACGGGTACAGCCGCACGGGTACAGTCGCGGGGGTACAGCCGCACGGGTACAGCCATGCGGGTACAGCCGCGCGGGTACAGCCATGCGGGTACAGTCGCGCGGGTACAGCCGCACGGGTACAGCCACGCGGGTACAGCCCTGCGGGTACAGCCGCATGGGTACAGTCGCACGGGTACAGCCGCGCGGGTACAGTCGCATGGGTACAGCCGCGCAGGTACAGCCATGCGGGTACAGCCGCACAGGTACAGCCCTACGGGTACAGCCGCACGGGTACAGTCGCGCGGGTACAGTCGCGCGGGTACAGCCATGTGGGTACAGCCATGCGGGTACAGCCGCGCAGGTACAGCCCTGCGGGTACAGCCGCACGGGTACAGCCGCGCAGGTTCAGCCCTGTGGGTACAGCCGCACAGGTACAGCCCTACGGGTACAGCCGCACGGGTACAGTCGCGCGGGTACAGCCGCACGGGTACAGCCATGCGGGTACAGCCGCACGGGTACAGCCCTGTGGGTACAGCCGCACGGGTACAGCCCTACGGGTACAGCCGCACGGGTACAGTCGCGCGGGTACAGCCGCACGGGTACAGCCATGCGGGTACAGCCGCGCGGGTACAGCCATGCGGGTACAGCCGCGCGGGTACAGCCCTGTGGGTACAGCCGCACAGGTACAGCCCTACGGGTACAGCCGCACGGGTACAGCCATGCGGGTACAGCCGCGCGGGTACAGTCGCACGGGTACAGCCATGCGGGTACAGCCGCGCAGGTTCAGCCCTACGGGTACAGTCGCGCGGGTACAGCCGCACGGGTACAGCCATGCGGGTACAGCCGCGCGGGTACAGTCGCACGGGTACAGCCATGCGGGTACAGCCGCGCGGGTACAGCCCTGCTGCTGTGGTGTAGACACTTCCCACATTAACACAAGGGCTTTTTCTATCTGCGTAGTTAATTGTCCTCTCCCAGAGGCAGTAGCTAGGGCTACGTCTACACTAACGCTTTTGTCGGGGGTGTGAAAAAGCACCCCCCTGCCCGCTATGTTTCACTGACATAAGTGGACAGTGCCGTAAGGACCGCCGCTCGCCGGGGGTGGTTTAATCATGCCATCGGGAGCGCCCGTTCCCGCCAGCCTAGGGCGGCTACACGGGAGACCTTCCAGCAGCACAGCTGCAGTGACAGGCTTCGCTGTGCGGTCTGCAGTGGAGACGTAGCCTAGGTGGACGCTGCAAGAATTCTTCTGCCAACTCAGCTGTCAGGACTGGGGGTTGGCTCGACCTCAGGGCGTGACCTTTGTCACAGCTCTGAGAGAGGAAGGGAGGTCGAGCTAATCTCTAAGGGCAGACCAGGCCTGATGCTGAGGCTCCCAGCTCTTCGGGGCGGGGGCCACCTCTTTGTGTGTGTGTGCAACCCCCAGCACAACAGGGGCCTGATCTGTGATGAGGTCCCCAGGCCCTACCCACGGCGCGGAGAATAAATAAACACATCAGTGAAGAACAGTCAGAGTGATACAGTCAGCGATAAGAAATCCTTAACTTGGACAAGGCCAGAGAGAGTTTCTGAGGGTCAGGGGTGGCTCTGAGGATGGTGTAGGAGGTCTGGGAGGGATCCTCTGGATCGGTTTGGGGGGCTGGGGGGGGGGGAGCGAGGGATTGCTCCCCAGACTGGGGCAGGGGGGCTGGGAGGGATCCCCTGGGTCGGTTTGGGGGGCTGGGGGGGGGGGAGCGAGGGATTGCTCCCCAGACTGGGGCAGGGGGGCTGGGAGGGATCCCCTGGGTCGGTTTGGGGGGCTGGGGGGGAGCCCAAGGGTTGGTTGGGGGGGAGCGAGGGATTGCTCCCCAGACTGGGGCGGGGGGGCTGGGAGGGATCCCCTGGGTCGGTTTGGGGGGCTGTGGGGGAGCCCAAGGGTTGGTGGGGGGGAGGGAGGGATTGCTCCCCAGACTGGGGCGGGGGGCCTGGGAGGGATCCCCTGGGTCGGTTTGGGGGGCTGGGGGGGAGCCCAAGGGTTGGTTGGGGGGGGAGGGAGGGATTGCTCCCCAGACTCGGGGGGGGGGCCTGGGAGGGATCCCCTGGGTCGGGTGGGAGGGATCCGTAGGCTGGGCTGGAGGGGGGGCGGGAGGGGTCCCCAAGGCCGGCTGAGGGAGGGCTCGATCCCCGGGGTCGGCTCCACGCCCCCGAGCCCCGGACACTGTTTCGCTCGGGCGCATGGATACATCGGGGGGGCGTGGCCGGCCGCTGATTGGCTCCCGGGAGGGCCGCCCCCCCCCAGCTGGCCGCGCCCGGGGCGGGAGCCTGGACCCGGCCATGGCGCTCGCCGCGCTGCTGGTCCTGCTCCTGGCGGCCGCCCCGGCCCCGGCCCCGGCCCCCGCCCCCGCCCCGCAGGCGGCCGACGCGCGGCAGGAGGCGGCGGTGCGGGAGCTGCTGCAGCGGCTGCTGGGGCCGCGGGCGGCCGCGGGCTTCGCCGTGGCGGTGAACCGCTCGCTGGCGGCCGGCGGCCCGGACACCTACAGGCTCAGCTCCCCGCCCGGCGCCGCGGAGCGGGTGCGGGTGGCCGGCTCCAGCGGGGTGGCCGCCGCCGCCGGCGTCTACCGCTACCTGCGGGAGCTCTGCGGCTGCCACGTGTCCTGGTCCGGGGTGCAGCTGCGGCTGCCGGACCCGCTGCCCGCCGTGCCCGGGGTGATCCGCGCCGCCAGCCCCAACAGGTACCCGCCCCCCCCCCCCGGCTGTCCCCCCCCGGCCCGGCCGCTGCCCGCCCCCGCCCCCCCCCCCGGCTGTCCCCCCCCCCGGCCGCTGCCCGCCCCCGCCCCCCCCCCGGCTGTCCGCCCCCGGCCGCTGCCTCCGCCGCCCCCGGCTGTCCCCCCCCCGGGCCGGCCGCTGCCCCCGCCCCCCCCCGGCCGCTGCCCCCCCGGCCGCTGCCCTCCCCCCCGGCTTCTCTCACCCCCCCCCCCCGCGCTCCTGTCCTGGAATTTAGATGCCGTGGGCCAGGTTTGTGGCTGGTGGAGGGCGTGGAGTTAATGGCGCTTACCCCGGGGTGTCCGTGGTCCTGTGTCTCTGACCCACGGGGGTGAGAGGGATGGTGTCTGCCTCTAGCGCCTGTTCTGCTCGCTGTGCAGCCGCTCTGGGTGGGCCCGTGGCGGGACCGGGGGGCTCTGGGGCGGAAAGGGCACTTCCCCATTTAACAGGGAGCTTCAGTCAGCTGCCCGCAGCCTTCCCGGCAAGAGGAAGTGTCTCCCTGTCCTGGAGCGGCCCCCACGCTGACTGAGAGCCGCTTGGATCCTGGCTGTGCTGGTCGTGTGTACGGGTGCTCTTGGCTGGGTCCTGATGCTCAGGCTAGCAAAGATCGACCCAATTAGCTCAGCCACTGGGGCGCCTGAGGGGAGCCTTCCCTTGGCCTGTGAAAGCTGACAAAGCTCCTGGCAGGTGCATGGGGGCTGCGTGGCTTGATCGGTTTTGCTACGTGAAAGCGAAGGAAGAATCCTGGAGCAGCGGGGTTGCACATGCTGGTCCTTGGAAACCAGTCCTCTTCCCCCAAGGCTGCCCTGGCCCTCGGCCTGTGGTCTGGTGCGGCTCGTCAGGAAGCTTTGCTTAGTGCTCCTTCAGCCGGAAGGCAAAGCCCTGCAGCGTTTCCCACTAGCTGCTGCTGGATCCAAGGGAGTGGGAAGGGTCTTGGCTTGGTTCGTTGCCATACAGTCAAGCCGCTCGTGAAATCTTGTGGCTCTCACTCGAGATCATCTGGAAACAGCCTCCTGCTGTTCTTGCTGCTTGGAGGAGAAAGGGGACCTGTCCGTTTACAATTCTTCACGGGCAAAGATATTGCCTTACCGGAGAGCGCGGCAGGGGGTCTCAGCGCCTGGTCCTCGCTGTCCTGTTCGCTGCTTGTGCTTCATTAGTCTTGGACAATGACCGTTCCTCTCTGTCTAACGTAGAGAATGGGCCCTTTGGTTTGTTGCAAACAGCTGGATCAGTTTCCCTGCTAGGCTTTGCATGAGCTGTAGGTGTTTGAGCTGCAAACCACGCAGGGGGATGTTGAAATCGACACAAAAAAAGTGTCTCCATTGAAAAAACAAAGTCCCCGTGTGTAGCATCGGGGGTGTAACGTTTGCGCTCAGGGGAAGAGGCTGTCTGAGTTAGTTCTCCAGCATCCGTGGGGCCAGTGCTGGCCGGGAGCGGACAAGATGTCTGGATGCACATTAAGCTCCGTTGCGAGGAGCTGCCTCCATCCCGGCTTCTTTCACCCGTGCCAGCCCGAGGTCGTCTCCTGGGGTGGGGTCCGGAGTCTGGCATGTTCTCGGACGCGTCTGTTCTCTCCGCTCCCAGGTTCCGCTACTACCAGAATGTCTGCACCCAGAGTTACTCCTACGTGTGGTGGGACTGGCCTCGCTGGGAGAGAGAGATCGACTGGATGGCGCTCAACGGCATCAACCTAGCGCTGGCGTTTACCGGGCAGGAGGCTGTTTGGCAGCGGGTTGAGTATTTGATTGGTCTCTAGTGAAGCCGTGTTGCATGCAGGGCCTGGCTGGGGGGACACGTTAAATGTATTGTCCTGTGGACAGCACAGAACAGGTCGCTCTGTGGGGAGGGCTGCCGTCCGGGGAGCGACCCAGCCCCTTGATGTGGGGCAGCAGCTGACCAGCAGCCCAGCCATCTCTGGTCAGCGTGGCCAGGTAGATCTGCTGCGTTGGCCGAGCTGGGGCTGCGGATGCTGGGATTGGCCAGAGGGGAGCGTTCCCAGCATTGGGCACGTCCAGGCCGAATGCTCCCTGTGGGGCTGAGCGAGCGCTGTGCTCAGCAGGGCAGCATCTTCCCGTCAGCAACCGCTGGGAGCTGCAGGAGGGAGCAGCAAAGGGCTTCAGCTGAATCTGGCCCTCTGCTTTGAGCAGCTGACGTCGCTCCTTGTGTTCTTCCCCTCCTTCGCTCCAGGTGTATCTGTCCTTGGGCCTGAACCAGTCTGAAATAGACGAGTACTTCACCGGGCCCGCCTTCCTCGCCTGGAACCGCATGGGGAACCTGCACACCTGGGCGGGGCCCCTGCCTCTCTCCTGGAACCTAAAGCAGCTGTACCTGCAGGTACCGGCGCTTGGCTCACTGTTGGGGCCAGGTCTGTGAGCACCCAGCCTGCATGTTGTGGAGATGGCCCCGCAACAGCTCTCCCTGCTTTCTTCCTCCCTCAGCGTGCACTGCCAGACAAGCATGTGGGAGCCAGGGGTATGGTGCCGCCCATGGGATGCAGGGGCTGTGGAATAAGTGCCTGGGGGAAGGCCCTAGGAAACGTGCTCTAGGGACTATCTTGCCCTGGCCCCCAAAGAGCTGGGACACTGAACTGACCTGGGTATTGTCTCCATCGTCCTAGTCCCTCTGGACTGAGAGCAGCCCCTGAGCTGAGCTCCAAGCCAGGCTGTCTTCCCCCCCCCCCCCCCCCCGTCTGGTACCTGTGGGCTCGGAGCTTTGTTCAGGGCTACGATTGGGGGCGGGAGACTCCAGTACGGATATGCTCATATGGCGCGTGTCTGTCCCTGAGCTGGGTGGTGCAGCCCAGAGCAACGTGCCTCCGTCTCCCGGCCCCTTCTCCCCCTTTATCCGGCTTTTCCTCCTTTCTCCCAGTACAGGATCCTGGAGAGGATGCGGTCGTTGGGAATGATCCCGGTGCTGCCGGCGTTCGCGGGACATGTCCCCAGGGGTGTCTTGAGGTAGATACAGATGTGTGAGTGCGTCAGGGTTGGGGCTTGGGCAAGACCAGTTCTCCCAGATGGGCGTCTGTCCCCACCGAATACAACTCAGCCGCATGTGCCTGAGAGCAGCAGAGACCCATGGGACTGACAGAGCTGTTAGGGATGTAAATGGTTAACCGATTAACCAGTTAACTGGTAAGCATTAGGCTTACTGTTAACCGAACCGTAACCGTTTACCCCGGTGGCCGGCTGGAGCAGCCCCAGCTGTGCCAGGCTGGGCAGGCAGGCGGGACCCCATCCCTGGCTGTGGTAGGCTGGCAGGACCCCGGCGGGTAGGCGGCTGGAGCGGACCCAGGCCCACAGCCCCACTGGGATCCCAGCTCAAGCTGGGCCAGTGGGAGCCCAGCCCCTGCCGCCCCGCGCTGGTCCTCCAGAGCCACCTCAGTTAACAGTTAACCGGTTAAACTAGATAATTTTAATCATTTAACCGGTTTCCTTTTTTAACCGATATTTCCGTCCCTAGTAGCTGTGCACACCCATCTAGGCCAGGCTCCCCAGATGGCTCCTTGCACCCACGTGCAGAGCTCTACATTGCTGGGTGGGTTGGGAGAGCCCTGCCCCCTGCTCTGACTCCTGGCTGCTGCTCTGTGCCGTAGGGTTTTCCCTCGGATAAACGTCACTCGGCTCGGGAGCTGGAGCAACTTCGACTGCACCTACTCGTGTGCCTACCTGCTGGACCCCGGCGATCCCATGTTCCAAGTGATCGGGACCCTCTTCCTGAAGGAGCTGATCCGAGAGTTCGGCACGGATCACATCTACAACGCAGACACCTTCAATGAGATGAGCCCCCTGTCCTCCGACCCTGCCTACCTCTCAGGGGTCAGCGCTGCCGTCTTCAGATCCATGACCGGAGGTAGGACCCGAGCAGGAAACCAGGCTCCTCCTAAAGGGCTTGGATGGCTCAGGGGTGGGGAGCTGGGAACCTTTCATCCCAGGGCTTTGGGTCAAGGCTGGTCTAGATTCCTGCCGGCCGGGGCTGCAGCTCAGACTGTCCCCAGGCTGCGCTGGCTTGGTGGCCCAGCTGGAATGAGTTGGTCATTTCAGGGCAGTGGATGGGTGGCCAGTCGTGAGCAGTCTCCGCAGAGGAGGGGCATGGAGAGGGCTCCGCAGGGCAGGGGCATTAGCGAGACTGGGAGGGCAGTGCACGAGAGAGCCTGCCTGGGCTGAACCGGCTCTGGGGACTGCAGCCAGCAGGCCAGGCCCTTACATGAGGCTTGGGGAGTGAGCTGGGGAGTGAGCTCTCGGGGCCGGCAGGCAGGCGGATGCCCTGGGACGAGAGGGGGGCTGGCACCGCTCAGAGCCCAAGGGCAGCTGATGCGCTGAGCCCTTTATAGGGAGCGACAGGTGTGGGGCAGCTCTGTCGTGGGGGGGCAGCTCTGTCGTGGGGGGACAGCGTGTCCTGAGGTCACTAACGGCTCTGTGTGTCTGTCCCCAGCCGACCCCGACGCGCTGTGGCTGATGCAGGGCTGGCTCTTCCAGCACCAGCCCGACTTCTGGCAGCCGGCCCAGGTGCAGGCCCTGCTGCGTGGCGTGCCAAGCGGCAGGATGATCGTGCTGGATCTCTTTGCGGAGTCCAAGCCCGTGTACCAGTGGACGGAGTCCTTCTATGGGCAGCCCTTCATCTGGTGCATGCTGCACAACTTCGGCGGCAACCACGGCCTCTTCGGCACGGTGGAGAGCATCAACCGGGGCCCCTTCGACGCCCGGCGCTTCCCCAACTCCACCCTGGTGGGCACCGGCCTGGCCCCGGAGGGCATTGAGCAGAACGACATGGTCTACGAGCTGATGAGCGAGCTGGGCTGGCGCCAGGAGCCACTGGACCTCCAGCAGTGGGTCGCCAACTACGCCGAGCGGCGCTACGGCACCAGGAACGCGGAGGCGGCCGGCGCCTGGCAGCTGCTGCTCCGCAGCGTCTACAACTGCTCGGGGCTCTGCGCCAACCACAACCGCAGCCCGCTGGTGCGCCGGCCGTCCCTGCGCATGGCCACGGGGCTGTGGTACAACACGAGCGACGTCTACGAGGCCTGGCGCCTGCTGCTGGGTGCTGCTGCCGAGCTGGGCGCCAGCCCCGCCTTCCGCTACGACCTGGTGGACGTGACCCGGCAGGCCGCGCAGCAGCTGGTGAGCGAGTACTACCTGGAGATCACGCGGGCCTTCGAGAGCCGCTCGCTGCCGGAGCTGCTGACGGCCGGCGGGGTGCTGCTGTACGACCTGCTCCCGGCGCTGGACGGCCTCCTGGCCAGTGACCCCCACTTCCTGCTGGGCCGCTGGCTGGAGCAGGCTCGCGCCGCAGCCGCCAGCGACGAGGAAGCCGAGCTGTACGACCTGAACGCCCGCAACCAGGTGACGCTGTGGGGGCCCAACGGCAACATCTTGGACTACGCCAACAAGCAGCTCGGGGGGCTGGTGCTGGACTATTACCGGGTGCGCTGGAGCCTCTTCGTCTCGGCGCTGGTGGAGAGCCTGACCACCGGCACCCCCTTCCGCCAGGAGCAGTTCAACCAGGCCGTCTTCCAGCTGGAGCGGGGTTTCGTCTACAACGGCAAGCGCTACCCCTCCCAGCCGGCCGGCGACACGCTGGAGATCGTCAGGAAGATCTTCCTCAAGTATTACCCCCGTGCCATGCGGCGCGGCCGGGTGGGGGCCGCGTGAGGGTGGCTGGTGGCTCTGTGGGGGTGGGAACGGCGTCTCTGCGGCTGGCCCGGCCTCTCCCACGCCGGAGAGGCTGGTTCCCCGTCCTCCCCCCCCAAGCCTCTGCCGGAGCCTGAACCAAGGCCGTGGAGCCAAAGGGAAACCAAGCAGGAGCCTTGCGCTGTGTGTGGGCAGGAGCGGGACTGGGCTGGACCCACCAGTGCAGCACGGCGAGCTGGGGAATGAGCTCCTGGGGAGAGGGCTGGAGGGACCGATCCTGCACTGACCCTCGGGGAGCTGGGATGCTCTGACCTGACCAGCGTCTCCATCGGCCCAGCCTTGCGGCTTGGAGGCTGATCCCAGTGTCTGGGGGAGGCCGCTGGATTGTGGGGCGGAGGGTGGACGGGGCCTGTTGCAGGGGCAGGGAGGACGGAGGGTGAGAGTGCTGATCCCCTGGGGGCATGGGATTTGCAGAAGGGGGTAGGGATAGACGCTGGGATACCATGGTGCTGGGTGCAGATCTGGAATGGGCACATGTGGGCAGTGCCCGCCTTGTAGGTGATGCCCTCGCTGCTGTAGGCTGAAAAACCCCCAAGTCCCATTTCCCCACCACTGGCAGCTGCAAGGTTTGGGGAGGCTCTCAGAGGAGGGAATCGCTTCTGAACAGACCCGGGGCGGGAAATGCAGCAGGACCCTCGCAAGCCCAGGGGAAGAGTCTCTCTGTCCGGGGAGGGGAGTGTGAACACGCTGCTATTCAGGGGTCTAAAGAACAAAAACCAGGGAGGCCGGAAAGCCCCAATCCTGCTGCTTTGATGCCGTTGCAAAGTGCGCACTGCAGCCGGGTCCCTGCGAATCTCGCCCCCTGCCCAGGGCTAGGAGGAGGCACTGCATCGCCCACAGCTCCCATCTGTCCCTGGCTAGGGCGTGCTGCCTCAACTCCTGTCTCCCCTTTGCCCCCCCCAGAAGCCTCCTCCCAGCCCCTGGGTGTCAGAGCAGTTCTAAGGGCTGTCTCCACTCTTCTCCCCACGTGCCCTCTCTGTTGGTCTCAAATGGGGGCAGATCTGCCCCAGAACAGCAGCTCACCCACGTGGGGTTATTCCTAGTGCCAGGACCTGTCCGGATGGGGGCCGGCTCCCCACTCTGAACCCCCTCTGTGCCTTTGTACTAAAGGAAAAACAGACTTTGGGAATATATTTTTATGAGGACAGTATATTTTTACACCAGAGACCCCCCCCCCACTCGCCCCCCTCCACCCAGAGTGCTGCTCTGTGCCTTGCCCCCTTCCCACACCGGCCTGTGAGGCTCCTAAGGAGAGCTGGCACGTGTCTGAATTCCTCCTTGCACCTACTTGCAGTCTCGGGGCACGAGAGGTGCAGCCGGAGCGCGGGGGCTGGGCTGCCGTGGACTCTCTCTCTTCTAGCTGAATGATTTTCATATGATTGCGTAAGTTGGTTTGAACTGGAAGCACTTTTCGGAGGCTCTGATGCCCGTACTGTGCCTGCCAATTAAAGCCCTGGCAGCCGTTCGTTCCGCGTCTGGGGGTGTCTCTTCCCCATCCCCTCCCGGCATTATTGACAGAGGGCGATGTGGCTCTTGGCGCTGTGCCCAGCGGGGCGAGGAGGGTGGCAGCTGTGAATCGGAGCAGGTCTCTGAGAACAGCCAGAGGCTGGAGTTCACAGCTGCAGGCAGTCACAACACGCCGCATCCCGGACAGGCTGTCTGCAGCCAGCCAGCTGTTCCGGCACTGCGGGACTCAGCTCTGCCCTCGGAGCTCTGGGGGCTCCATGCCGGTGGAGTTTGGCTTGAGGTTCATGGCCAAGATACCCTTTTGTGGGTCTTAAATGAGCAACTGCAGGGGCCTGGCTTTGGATGCCCCTGGACCAGTCGCTTCTTCCCTCCAGTTCGGTCCCAGAGGACTGGAGAAGGCTTTGACGTTTGCCATCTTTAGGAAGGGGACCAATGAAGTGCCAGGGCACTACAGGGGGGAGGGACAGCTCAGTGGTTTGAGCACTGGCCTGCTAAACCCAGGGTTGTGAGTTCAATCCTCGAGGGTGCCATTTAGGGATCTGGGCCAAAAATTGGGGATTTGTCCTGCTTTGAGCAGGGGGTTGGACTAGATGATCTCCTGAGGTCCCTTCCAACCCTGATATTCTGTGATACAGGCCAGTCAGCCCAACTTCGATCCCTGGAAAGGGACTGGAACAAATGACTAAACAATGCATGTGTAAGCACCTGGTGGATAACAAGGACTAGCCAGCATGGATTTGCCAAACCAGCTGAATTTCCTTCTTTGGCAGGGTCACTGGCCGAGTGGATGGGGGAAGCAGCAGCTGGGCCATCTCTCCATTTTCGCCAGGCTTTGGTGGCTCCAAGGGGAGGAGTGGAAGCTCCTTGGCTGGGGCACTGGTGTTAATAGGGGTTTGGATGAAATGGTGGAGAGCACATGGAGCGATCCTGCTCTGGTCCTGTCCCAGGGGGAAGGATCAGGCCGAGCCCAGGGGTCTCTGCTGGCCCCAATTCCTACCTGTCAACCCCCCACCCCACTGCTAACCATGGCTGCCTGAGGCTGTTACAGTCCTAAGTCCGTGTCCTGGGCCGGGGTGAGGCCATTTGTCGCCTCCTGCAAACAGCCTGCCCCTGCCCCGCCACGCCCCTCCCCTGCTTGGGGCCTCAGCCGTGTCCTCTCTGCTGAAATCTTATCTCTCAGCTTGCTGAGAGTGAAGGCAAAAGGGAAGCTCTGCTGGGGGTGGAGGAGGGATGGGAGAGAGCCCAGCCTTGAGATAAGAAAGTAGACAAAATAGCAGAGCCCACAGCCCATGGGCTGTCTGCAGGAAGCAGGCGTCGCAGCTGCATTGGATGCTCAGTCTCCAAGCCAGAGCCAGCGATGGAGAAAACCGTGGTGCTCATTACAGGCTGCTCCTCGGGGATCGGCCTGGGGCTGGCTGTGCGCCTGGCCTCGGACGCCTCCTGCCGGTTTAAAGGTACTCCCGGGGCTCATAGAGCCGTGAGCTGGAGCCAGTCCTGACCCCGTGGCTGGTGTGCTCCAGTGCAATGGGCGGATGAGGGGCCGGCAGATACATGTTCCTCAGCTGGGAAGGAGGTGGGCTCCTCAGCCCCAGGGGATGGGAGTACTAGCTGTGGGCTGGAGATGGGGGATGCTGTGGGGCCGGGCATGGTGGGGCCGACGGGATACACACGCCTTTAAAGGTAATGGCGTACAGGCCCCCTAAGAGAGAAATCAATGGGGCAGCCAGGCTACTCCCTTCCAAGCAGTCTCAGCAGAATAAACTCCCTGGGGCCAGAGGGGAGGAGAAGAGGAAATGGTCCTGGGCAGGTCGCAGCCTGGGGGAGGAGAGGTGACTTGGAGCCATGTAGTGTCAGGCAGCACAAGGGGTGTCTAGTCCCAGCACATGCCTGGTGGTGAGCTGGCTGGGGTCCTGAGCACTTGTGGGGCAGCAGCTGCTCCTGGTCCATGCAGATGGGGCTCCCTAGAGATCTGCTGCATCCCAGGAGGTGGGGGAACCGAGTCACTCGCTCTGCTCCTGCGTGGCCCTGGAGGGAGTTAGCCCCTTGGGGCCAGCAGATGGGCTGAACTGGCCAGGATGAGCCTTCGGTCTGAGGGGAGCATGGGCCCAAGGTATCTCCTGGGCGGGGGGGGGACGTGCAGAAGACACTTGCATGGTGCAATCCACAGCAGAGGCTTTGTCCTCTGGAGTTGCTGGAGCCGCCCATATCAGGAGGGTCTTTGTACTCACCAGAGTGGGGGGCCTCCCCTGGAGGCAGAGAAGATCCGCTGCCAACTGCCCAGTGGCTGGGGGGGATTGCAAGCAGCCCCCACCCCAAAGCCGGGCACTTGTTCTCTCCTAGTCTACGCCACCATGCGCAACCTGGCCAAGAAGGAGCGGCTGCTGGAGTGCGTGAGGGGCTGCCACGCCAGCACCCTGGAGATCCTGCAGCTGGATGTCACCGACCCGCTCTCGCTCGCTGCAGCCCCGCAGCAGGTACAGGAGCAGCGTGTCGACGTGCTGGGTGAGCCAGTCTGGCCAGGCATCTCTGCAAGCCCCATGCCCCTCGACCCTGCCCCAGCCTCCGTCCCGCCCCGGGAAAGGGGCCTAGTTACCCAGCCAGCCCACTGCCTCTCCCCACCTGCTGGGCACCAAGGGAGATCTGCCAGGTTCCCCTCCAGCTGCCAGGTTTGCCATGTGTGACAGGTCCGGGGGGTTGCACAGCTGAGACCCCACTAGCCAGCTCCTCGAGGGGCTGCCCCTGGGATCTGCCCATGGGCCCTGCAGAGCCTCTGAGGGAAAGGGAGGCCCCCAGAGCAATGTGGGGAGGGCCAGTGAGGCCCTAGGCCCCCCTCACCCCCCACCACACAGAAGGGGATAATGTCCAGTCCTGCTGCTCCTGCCGTCCCTGGGGTTTGTCCCGTGACTGGGAGAGAATCACGCTTCTCACTGCGAAAGAGACCGAAGTGTCCAGCCCTGGTGTAGGGGTGGCCACTGGGACAGGTAAGATCTAAGGGCTCAGCCCACAAAAGCCCGTGACCAGAGCCCCATGCTTCAGATTTCTAAGCCAATTTCATGATGTTTTGGGGGCTGACTTGTTTTTGAATACATGGGGCTGGCGCTGAGGGGGACGTGGGCCCCAGGGAGCTCCCTTCCCTGCACCCCACTAACAGTGGCTCCTTGCTGTGCCCCACCCCCAGTGTGCAATGCCGGGGTGGGGCTGATGGGCCCCCTGGAGACCTGCTCCTACCAGGCCATGAAGACCATCTTCGATGTGAACGTGTTTGGGACCATTGGCACCATCCAGGCCTTTCTGCCCGGCATGAAGCGCCGCAAGGCCGGCAAGATCATCATTTCCAGCAGTGTGGGGGCGCTGCAAGGTGAGAGACCCCCCTGCCCCATGGGGGAGGTACCTCCCAAGCCAGGCTTGGTCAGAAGCTCTGTCCCTGTGGAACCCAGCAACCCTCTCCCCAGGTGCCTGCTCACTGCACTCATCTGCCCCTCACTGCAGCCTGTGGGGTCCCGGCCCCACCTTTCTTGGGGAGATTCCGGCCATGCATGGCCTCACCGTCCACCAAGGACCCTGGGGAGACTGGGCCTCTCACAAAGAGCTCGAGCAGCTGCTGTGGCGAGGCGGGGATTGGAGAGCAGCTCCCCTGACGTGTGCACGCACCAGGACAGCCATGCATGTGTTCTGTGATGCTGCCCGCACCCCATGGCCTGTGGGTACCTACGTAGCCTTGCAAATCCCTCCTCCTAGGGGTGAAAAGTGGGGCCCAGTATAACATCTGAGCTCCTGGGGTCTGTCTGGGAGGAGCTGGCCTGGGTCTCCCTGCTGGTTCTCACCCGTCCCTCCTGCTGTGCCCAAGGGATCCCCTTCAACGCCGTGTACTGCGCCAGCAAGTTTGCCGTGGAAGGTCTGTGTGAGAGCCTGGCTGTGATCCTGCAGCAGTTCAATGTGCAGTGAGTACCGCGGGGAGCTCACAGTGAACAGGCCTGAGGCCATGCAAAGGACTTTATACCTGTCGCTAGCACTCACTGCCCTGCAGCCACCTCTGGGGTGGAACAAGGCAGCTATAGCCTCGTGCTATTGCTCAGTAGTTTGGGACGGAAAGAGTATGACGAAGCGGGACTGTTCTTAACAGTTCCTCTGAATCGTGTGGGGGTGCCTCAGTTTCCCCTAGGCAGTTCTTAAGTATCTAGGGGGTGGGATAAGGTTGTATGGTCCTTGCAGAGCCCTAGAGGGCAGGTGTGTGCAGGGGTCTGGACACAGAGAATGGCCAACACCCTGTTTCCTGGCAACTGATGGCCTGGGCCCTTCCCCCTGCAAGGTGAGAGCTAAAGGGTTGGAGAACAAAGGAATCAGGTGCCCTCCTGGCCCGGGAAAGGGACAAAGCCCAGAGGAGGGGGGGCTGGAGAGAGTTTCAGTTTGAGGCTGGCTGGGGACATGGTGTGAATCATAGAATATCAGAGTTGGAAGGGACCTCTGGAGGTCATCTAGTCCAACCCCCTGCCCAGAGCAGGACCCAGCTGAGGGGTCCTGTTCTCTGCACCTACAAGCTCTGGTTTAGACCATGTTCCTGTCGTCTAATAAACCTTCTGTTTTACTGGCTGTCTGAGAGTCCCGTCTGACTGCGAAGTTGGGGGGCAGAACCCTCCGGCTTCCCCAGGACCCTGCTGTCACGGAGTGTGGGGGAGTCCAGGCCCTGCACCCCTCTTCCTGGGATTCACTGAGACTCTCAGCCAGCCAGTAAAACAGAAGGTTTATTAGGTTTATTAACAGGAACACAATCCAAAACAGAGCTTGTGGGTACAAGCAGGACCCCTCAGTCAAGTCCTTCTGGGGGAGCAGGAAGCTTAGACCCCAGCCCTGGGGTTCCCTGCGTTCCTCCACCCTGCTCCAAACTGAAACTAACCCCCCCAAGCAGGCTCCCTCCTGCAGCCTCTGTTCACATTCCTGGGCAGAGGTGTCACCTCCCCCTCCCCCTCCTGGCTCAGGTGACAGGGTCTCAGGTCTCCCACCCCCTGGGCACATTCCCAGGTCAACACGCCCCCCTCCCTGCTGCGTCTCATCGTCACACCTGCCTGGGCGGACTCGCTGTGGGAAGCGCACGGAGGGGCACAGGATGCTGAATGCTCCGAGGTCAGACCCAGGAAGGTGGAAGCTGGGTAAGCTGTGTGTCCTGCAGACAGGCTGCTCCCAGAGAGGAGACTTCCCCAGAGTCTTGCCTGGCTTCGTAGGGAGCAGTCCCAGAGCACTGCCCGGGGACTCCGTGACAAAGGGAAGAATAATCCTGCAGCCAATTGACAGTGCAGGGGCACTTCCAGGCAAGAGGATGGAAACACCCGAATTGCTGGCGTTCATCCATTCCTGGAGTTTAAGGCCAGGAGGGACCGTTAGATTGTTTGGTCTGGCCTCCTGCATGGCACAGGCCAGAGAATCCCCCGATTCCCCTGTCCTGAGCTCAAGAGCTGGGGTCTGACTAAAGCATTGCCCAGAAAGGCACCAGTCTGGTTCTGCAGACCCCAGGAGACAGAACCCACCAGTGCCCTGGGGAGCTTGTTCCAGTGGTCAGTCACCCGCCCGGTTACAAACCGCTGCCTTAATTCTAACTGGAATTCATCTGGCTTCAGCTTCCAGCTGCTGGTTCCTGTTCTGCCTTTCTCAGCTAGCTTAGGGAGCCCACATTTTCTCCCCGGGAAGGTCCTGCCGCGCTGTCCTAGTCCCCGCTCAGTCACCGTTCTGGGAAGCTGACCAGCCTGGGCTCGGTCCCTCGCTCTGTGCAGCATCGTCTCCAGCCCTGGAATCGCTTTTGTGGCTCTTTCCTGCCACCTCCCCAAGGTCTCCACACAACGCTCGCCCCAGACCTGCACGCAGCATTCCAGTTCCAGCACCGCTCGCACTGCGGCCGGCTACGGAGGGGAAATCTGGGTGGCTTGGAGACGTCTGTGCGCCAGCATGTCCAACACGCCACCATCCTCGGCCCTAGCATGTAACGGCTGTGCTCTCCCCGCCTCTGGGCCTGTCCCCGTCACACACACCCCTCCAGCTCCTGGGGGCCATATTGCAGAACTGGCTCAAGAGGCCGAGTGCCCAGGGCCTGAGGGTGAAAGCCCCTCTGTGTGTGCTTGTAGGGTGTCACTGGGGGCTCTGCCCCTGGGCAGGGTGGGGCGTGCTGGCTCTGCCTGCACAGACAGCTGTCCCCGTCTCTGCTCTCTCCTCCCGCAGCATCACGCTGATTGAGTGCGGCCCAGTCAATACGAGCTTCCTGGCCAACCTGCAGCGCATGGACACCGAGGGCTGCGTGCTGCAAGGCCTGGACCCGCAGACCTGTGCCCTGTACAGCCAGTACCTCCAGCACAGCCAGAGCCTCTTCCGCGACGTGGCCCAAGACACTGAGGAGGTCCTGCAGGTCGCTCCCAGCCCCCCGTTTCTCTGCCCAGGGGAGGGGGCAGGGCCAGGGCCAGGGGCTGAGGCAAGCCCTGAGCCCCAGAGCAGCCAGAGTGCCAAGGAGGGGTCCCCGCAGAGCAATCTAGCCCTGGGGAGAAGAGCCATGAGTCGGCCGTGACAGGGTGCAGCCACCCCCTGACTTCACACTGCCCGCTGGGGCAAGGGGGACTGGCTGGGACCTGTCCCTGCCCCCTTTCCCGGGGAGCATGAGGGCGGGGAGCCTGGCGCAGCCCTCTCTGCCCACAGGGGCCTAAGGTGGGGCTGCTCCCTGGACAGGGGAAGGGTCTGTACAGTCCCAGGCAGGGCTCTGGCCCTGTTATGCTGACATGGCCCTGCTCTTCCTGTCAGCTGAGCCTCCTGCCCGTCAGCGAGGGGATCCCCAGCCCCCAAGAGGTCCTCTGCCTACCGCCAGCTTGGAGCTGTCCCTCATGTGCCCCCTCTCTGCTTTTCCCAGGTGTTCCTGGAAGCCATCTGCACCCCCTGCCCCCCTCTGCGCTCTTTCACCACCCAGTTCTTCATGCCGCTCACCCGGCTCAAGCTGACAAGCCCTGACGGCTCAGAGTACGTCCGTGCCATGCACAAGTTCGTGTTCTCTGCGGGCGAGGCCCAGGGCGACCGGGTGTGAGGGGGAGCAGCATGGCCGTCCCAGAGCGAGGAGGGGTTCGGAGTGAAGCAGCCCTCACATTGCCCTGCGTTTGTACAGGTGGGCTGTGCTCCCCCCCCAGTGGGGACGTGACCCTGCCACGGGGCCACAATAAACTTGTCTGCTCCCTGCACGGCTCCTGGCTCCGTCCACCCCACCGCTGCGCCCTGTAGTTTGCACTGCCCTGGGTGGCTGCTGCAAGGGGGGGCAGGCTGGGGGGGTATGTGGGAAGGAGCTAGGGCAGCGAGCCCTGCTCAGGTTGTGTCTGCCTTGGGGGTGGATGGGGCTGGGACCCTGGGACACCTTGCCAGGTGCCACAATCACTGTGGTGAAGTGTCAGGGACTCCCAGCCATCCCCATGCACCTCCCCAGCCGGCGTGAGAGGATCATGCTGACAGTTGGGGGATGCAAATCCCACCAGCCAGTCTAGCCCCCGTGGCAGCCTGGGGCAGTGCTGGGCCCTGCCTGGGCATGGGGAGGTCTGCCACCCCCACCCCTTGCCGCTCTCCCAGTGCGAGCTGTAGTTCACTGGTCTCTATGTCAAACCTGGTCCCCCAAAGGCAGGTCACAAAGTCTCCCCTGTTGGGCCGAAGTCCTGCCATCTGCCTTCTGGAGTAGGGCGTGAAGACGAGGCCAAGCTAGGGCATTTAAAGCTCGAGCTGTAGCCCCCCTCAGGCATTTCAACCTGCCAATGCTGCTCGATCTTCCCTGTGTCAGCAGCCGCTGGGCAATACCCGATGCCCAGCCTGGTGTGTGAGGAATCCTGGTGTGACGCAGCAGGGAGGGGGAGTGTTGACCTGGGAATGTGCCCTGGGGAGGGGAGACCTGAGAGCCTGTCCCCTGAGCCAGGAGGGGGACGGGGAGGTGACACCTCTGCCCGGGAATGTGATCAGAGGCTGTAGCAGGGAGCCTGCTGTGGGGGGGGGAGGTTTAGTTTCAGTTTGGGGCTGGGTGGAGGAACACAGGGAACCCCAGGGCTGGGGTCTAAGCTCCCTGCTCCCCCAGAAGGACTTGACTGACGGGTCCTGGGTGTACCCACAAGCTCTGTTTTGGACTGTGTTCCTGTTGTCCAATAAACCTTCTGTTTTACTGGCTGGCTGAGAGTCTCAGTGGATCCCAGGAAGAGGGGGGCAGGGCCTGGACTCCCCCCCACTCCGTGACACGTGGCCCTTACATGTGGCACTGAGCCCAGTGGGCACAGCCACCTTCATGCGCCAGTCAGCTTGGAGCAGCAGCTCACTGGTGTGAACCATGCTGCCGGAGGGGCCTCAGCATTAGCTCCTGTCTCCTCTGCTCCCCCTGAACCCCTGCTCTCTCTGTGCCCCCCTACGGGAGACCCCCCAGGTTGCAGCAAGGGCTGGTGCTGCAGGCACCGGTGTCCCGGGGTCCCCGGGCGATGCTCTGGGACTGCTCCCCATGAAGCCAGGCAGGACTCTGGGGAAGTCTCCTCTCGGGGAGCAGCCTGTCTGCAGGACACACAGCTCCCCCGGCTCCACCTTCCTGGGTCTGACCTCGGAGCCTTCAGCCTCCTCTGCCCCTCCCTGCGCTTCCCACAGCGAGTCCGCCCAGGCGGGCTCCTGGGGAACGCAGAGGGTCCTGCCCCCCAACTCCACAGTCAGACGGGACTCTCAGCCAGCCAGTAAAACAGAAAGTTTGTTAGACGACAGGAACATTGTCTAAAACAGAGCTTGTAGGTGCAGAGAACAGGACCCCTCAGCTGGGTCCATTTTGGGGGGCAGAGAGCCAGACAACCCCGTCTGCCCTTCACTCCATGTCCCAGCCAGCCCCAAACTGAAACTCTCTCCAGCCCCCCCTCCTCCTCTGGGCTTTGTTCCTTTCCCGGGCCAGGAGGTCACCTGATTCCTTTGTTCTCCAACCCTTTAGCTCTCACCTTGCAGGGGGGAAGGGCCCAGGCCATCAGTTGCCAGGAAGCAGGGTGTTGGCCATTGTCTGTGTCCAGACCCCTGCACACACCTGCCCTCTAGGGCCCTGCAATAATCATACACCCTTACCCCACCATCTAGATACTTAAGAACTGCTTAGGGGAAACTGAGGCACCCCCACACTATTCAGAGGAAACATTAAGAACAGTCCCACTTTGTCACATCTCTCCCTCCTTCGAGATCGAACTGAGTGGGGTCACTTTAGCCAGTGACCTGGGGAAGTTTGAAGCCACCAACGTTCCCATGGATGCCCCAGCATCTCTCCCATTCCTTGGTGGGGAGTTACACCAGGCCCTTCCAGTTTCACGCCCTCCCTTAGGTCGGGGGTGGTCGATAGCACTCGCAGGCCACATGTGGGAAGGTTTATGCGGCCCGTGCCCTTTGGCCACCCCAAAACCCCAGGGGGTAGAAGCAGCAGCAGCATGAACTGGCGGTGGGGGAGCGGAGAGGCATAGGGGACCTCCCAGGGGTGAGTGGGGATAGACCCGGGGGGGCCAGTTCTGCAGGGAACCTCGAGACTAAATTGCTGCCCCTGGTTGGGGAGGGGGGGGATGTGGATGCCCACCTCACTGCCTTTGAGCAGGCTGGCGATTTGAATCAGGGGGACCCTGCGGAAAAGCCCCAGTGTCTAGCTCCCTTGCTGGGTCCCAAGGCCATAGACTCCATCAGCCAGATGGGTGGGGAGGTGGACAAGCTCCTACTCCTGACCCCAACCTATATGTCTGTGTGGAGTTTCCTTGGGCCAGGCCCCTCGGACCTCCAGTGGGAGCGGAAGGTGACGGTCAATGGGGAGACATTCCTGGGGTGGCGAGATCCTGGGACGGAGAGAACTGGTGTCAGGCCCAGGGTGGTGCAGCCTCAGATGCTGAGGGGCAAGGTGAGCTGGGTGAGGGTCCCAGGGACAAAGCCCCTCGCCCTGCCTATGGCCCAGATCCCTGTGCAGACCCAGGAGGGGTGGGGCTGGCTGGTCGTTGGGGTTCTCCAGGATACCAGCTGCGAGATCCTGTTGTGGGGTGACTGTATCTCTTTGGGACAGGATCCAGGCCCTGCTCTAGTAACTGCCAAGGGTTTGAATTTGGATCCAGGGAACCATTTGGTGGAGAGGGAAATGGTCAGTGAAAATGCAGATGACCTGGCTGGCAGCAGGGAGGAGCTGCTGGGCTCAGGCTACCTGCCTGCCTGTAACCAGACCCCTGGGGCTCCCCGCCCCCCTTGCACACGGGAGAGGGGGCTCACGCTGGCTCTGATGCTGTGAGGAAAGCAGCGAGCTCGCTGCCTACCCCCACTGGGACAGCAAGGGCAGCGCTGAGCACAGTGGGAGCTGAGACCCCAGCTGAGTAGGGGGAGACACAGACCGGGCAGGGGATCTGTTGGGAGTGGCAAGGTGCTTGGTAAGGAAAGTCTGGATGAACCTAGGCAACCTTGTGAGCTGATGGCTTTGTCTAGTCAGCAGGGTGGGAAGGCGAGGAGAGTGGAAGAGGAGTGTCCCTGGACCTTACCTGTTAGCTGGGTGGAGAATTGTGACAGGGAAGGAAATGTGCCCATGTCTGTCAGGGGTATTGACTTGCAAATGGAGGGAGCTACCCTGATCTCCAAGCAGTTGTCTGTGACCAGCCTTGTGTGCTGGGACAAGGGGAAAGAGATCCCAAGCTGTGTGTCTGGGAAAGGAGAAAGTGTGTCCGGCTTGTCTTTCTCTGTGGAGCAGACAGAAGGGGCCTTTCAGCCCGTGATGGGTGAGGGTCGTGCAGTTGTCCCAGAGCTGGTTCTGGATTCAGCTAAAGCCCAGGAAGGGAAGGGTCCTAAGTTTGTGTCTGCTCAGGAGAATGGCCCTGTAACTAGGTCGCATCCAGTTGGTGCCTATGCAAAATCCCAGAGACCAGACAATTCTGGTGCTTGTATTTTGCCTGTTGCTAATGTGTGGCTGGGAAAGGGTGGAGCAACTCTGTCTGATCAGGGTGAGATCCTAGCCAGGGCACAAGGAGAGCAGAAAGGTGATTTGATCGTGTTACCTACTGAGGGTGTGGAAACCTGTAGCAAGAAGGAAAAGATTCCTGAACTTGTGTGTGGCAAAGAGAAGGAGAATGCTTCTGACCTTTTATCTAGGAAGTCTGTGAGTTTGCCTGAAAGGGGATTGTGTAGGAATCCACCGGATGGGCCAGAGGTAATTCTGGATGTAAGGGAAACCCAGAAAGAGTCTGTTGTTGCTCAGGAAAGTGTTCCTCTAGAGCAAGCCCTCGGTGAAGAGGGTAAGAGCAGAATTTCTGTGAAGGGTGATTTGTTGCATAGAAAAGCCCTAGGGAAAGGAATCCTCATGGAGTCTTTCCAAGCAGTTTACTGCAACTGAAGGGTGTGAAAGTGATTTAATCAAGAAAGTTTCAGTTCCTAACAGCCAGAAATTTTCTGTTGTGAATGGCTCCACTGACTTTCCTGTTGAAAGATCCAGTGTGGATAGCTTTGAGAAGGTCTCAGATGAAGTGAAAGCTGTTAAGAAAGTTAAACAGTCCCACTTCGTCACACAACCGGTCTCTCCGCTGGGCTCGTTTCCCCAGCGTGCCGCAGGGCACAGGAGTGGAACGGGGAGGTGCAGAGGGCTGTATTTCATTTCTCCTGAGGGCTGGGCCATACGTAGGGGACTAAACACTCCTAGCCCCCCTCCTCCCGCAGAGCGGGGCTGGTGCCCATGGCACGTTCGAGGGGAGAACTGCCCTTTCTGATGCCCCAGAACCAGACTGTCCCATGCAGTATCAATCTCCCCCCATTAAGCTCCCGCTCTCGCGGCTTCTCTCCCTTCTCCAGCCCCCCAACCCATGTCCTGTACGTCATTCCTCCTCTCTTCCCTCTGCCCTTCCTCCCCCATGGCAGCTCCCATCTGCCCCCACATGGGCTTCAGTTCCCCCCACAACCGCCCCCTCTAGGCCTGGGCTCAGCAATGCTAGAGTGATGCTTCCACTGGTGTGTCATGGCTGAACTTCAGTGTGACGCACCCCACTGAGGGCCATGGGGGAGCGCACCCCTGGCCGAGCTCTTGTTTCAGGCTCTCTGCAGACACAGGCAGATGTCATAATCACCTTTGAAGGGTTTCTTCGCCACCAGAAGGGCTAGATGCTCAGATTCTGAATATGGGCCCGGGCCACATCACGGCACCAAGCGGGCGAGATGCAGCCTGTGGGCGGCTTGACTGGCAGCCCCGCAGGGGATGATGCTGGAGCTGCCTTCTGTCCGAGGAGCTGTTACACCTGGGTCCTCACCACTCCTGGGCCCTGAAGATCCTGTCGTGCTTCCTGTAAGGAAGGTTCATCATGTGGGAGCCACAGCCCAGCCCAGCCCAGTGGCATCAGCTCCTCTCGCACCAAGGCTGGAGCTGTCTCTATGGGCTTCCCCGCCTGAGGAATCTGGTGCTGTGCCCTGGGTGGAGAATGGGTGCTCTGCCCCACCCCAGGAGTAGCTGCATCTCCAGAGTCAGTAAAGCACGCGGGGCTCCCGCCGCATGGCAGGTGCTCGGGCAATAGACGGGCTGCTTATTACTGGGCATGTGAGAAGCAGACTCGTGAGCCCCTGGTTCGGAGATGAGCCTGAGCTGGCTCTGAGCGGGTCCCTCTGGCCTGGCCGCTCCACGGGGCTGGGGCTGTTGCTCCTCGCTGTGTGGCTGCGGGGTCAGACTTGGCTCAGGGCAGGCAGTGCAAGGGCCCAGGGGTCATGCTCTGGGATGACTCAGAATTTACCCCAGTGGGTCCCTCTGCCCGGAAGCCGAGCAATTGTTGCATGGCACCAGCCTGTCACAGGCGGCAGAGCAAACACATCAGCGGGCTGGGGGAGCGGGGTGGGGGCATCCCCCCGGCACCTGCCGCTGCAAGGCAGCGGTGTGATGGCTGGGCACTGTTGGCATGTTCTGCTGCCAGGCAGGCGAGTTATACCAGCCCCAGGCTGGCACATGCAGCAGACGGGCAGGTGCTCTCTACTAAAGCCAGCCAGGCAGTTGCATTACACTCCGGTGAGCCAGGCACCGCAGGCTGGGGCTGGCGCTAACCGAGCACGGTCTGGGCCCCTTTCCACGTCAGCTTCAGCCTCTGCAGTGAGGCTCTAGCCACCTGGCGCCCGGCTGCAGCCCTAGTGGCTCACCCCGTCTCCGGCCTCCTGCCCTGGCACTTTCATCTTTCCCCCTGCCTGCTGGGGCTGGAGGGGCCGGAGTCACCTGGGTCCTTGAAGCAGCGAGGTATGGGAGGAAGGTGTGGGAAGGCGGGGGCAGGGAGGGATATTCACCAGTCCCTCATTCACCTCCGAGCACTGAAAGTCCTGCCTGGTGCCTTGTTAATGCCCGGCCCGATCATGGCCCTGGCCTGGCAGCCAGGGCTCTCCAGGGATCACAGAGTGGCAGGACTGGGTGAAGCTGTGCTAATCCCGCTGCTGGGCTCGGGCGTGGGGTGGGCTCAGCCAGGACTCCCCGTGCAGACCCACAAAGAGCCAGAGTGTCCCAGGCCCACTTGTTTGTCTCTTCCACGAGAGGCTGATGCAGGTGAGCAGCCGGGCAGCTAGGGCTGCGTGATTCAGCCCATGGGAGGGGGAAATGGAAACACAAACAGCTGCTCCAGGATGGCCGGGCACTCGACCAGCTGGGCAGAGCTGAGCCAGGATGCTTCAGAGCCTCCAAGGGCAGCAACAAAGGCTAGGGACTGGCAGGCCACAGGGGCCAGTCTGAGCTCCTGTGTCCCCCAGGCCAGCGAGTCCCCGCCAGTTCCAGGGGTCAGGTGGGGGCTAGGTTCCCATAAACAGAGACCAGGGTCTGGGGGGTTGGCAGAAGAGGCTGTTCCAGTGCTCTCAGCCCCACCCCCAGCAGGGGCAGGACCTGGCCCATGGGCGCTCTCCTGCTTTTCTTATTGTTTGTCTGTTCTGGGGCCCGAGCCTGGGCCCAGTGCGTTTCTCCCGCAGAACAGCCTTCTCGGGGGTGGCAAGTGCCCACGCCTGCCTCCGCCCCTGCTCCCGCCGCACCCTGGAGCCATGGCCATTAAAAGGCTCCGGCTCCCTAGAGCAATACAGATGTAACCAGCCCCCTCCCCTTGGGACTGGAACGTTGGGACTGAAGCCACGAGAAAGTGGTCTCAGTCCATTGGCAGAGCTGTGGGGAAGGGGGAGCCCAGGGCTGGGATAACAGGGGTCTGCGGGTCGGGATTGAGGGGCACTAGCAGAGCCGGGGATGGGTAGCTTGCACAGTCCCTGCCCAGCTTTGCCTGGCACCTGCTTGCGCTGTGGGCCCCTCACTTTCACAAGCACCAAATCCAGGCGTTGCAATAAACCAAGTCACGCGGGGCGTGGAGAAGAGGGCAGACCCCCAGCCCCACCTGGGCTCAGGGCTGTGCCCCTCTGCTGCCAGTCTGGCAGGGCAATGGCTACCTGCACCTACCTGGGCAAGCGTGTCGCGGTGACACTGTCCCCAGAGCCCAGGCTTCCCTGCTCTGGCCTGGGAGGCTGATTTCCCCATGCCAGGGGACTGGGCGCTCACGTTTTCTGCCTGCTCAGTGAAGGAGCCTGTGACCAGCTCCTATTCAGCCTGAGCGTGGAAGATTAACTGCAAGACCTCCCCATCGCTGTCCTCCCAAAGGCCAACACCACTTGCCTGGCGAACAATACCTGTCCACCCACCACCTACTGAGAAGGAGGAGGAAGCTTGGCGGGGTGATGGCTCCCTCTTTTCTGACGTACCCACTGGGAACGCGGGGCTGTATATAAGGAGGGGACGCGCTGCCTGCCTGACACTTCACTCAGCAGCCAGGACAGCAAGCGCCAGGAAAGAGCAGAGGTAAGTGCCCTCTTTGTGTGTCCAATTTGTAATGGGGACAGAGCGCACCCGAGTACCACGCTCCCCTAGGAAAGGACGGCAGGGTGGGGGACTCCTGGAACCGGCTCTATCAACCCCGCGGCAGTGCTCAAATTACAGGGGGGCTGGGTCGCCTGGCTGCTTTTTGGGGCTACCTCATTGCTGTCTCATGGCCCCGTCCTTCTCACCACTGTTCCAATCAAAGCAAGCTGCTTGACATGCAGGGCCCCCCTGCTTTTTCCCCTGAGCTGAATCTGCCTGCTGGCTGCAGGGTTTAGCAAAGACTCTGTGCTTAGGAAACTTTAGGACTTTTTCCCACTAAAAGGCTCCAGGAGGAGATGCTGAGAACTCGGCAGCCCCTCACACAAATCACATCGCTCGGCTGACCTTCATGCAGGGTCTTCCGGGGCAGTGCTGGGGCGAGCTGCCATGCTGAGAGCAAAGCCCACAGCCAGGAAAGGCGGAAGCAGGCAGGTCCCACAAGCAGCCACGGGAGGATAATAATGAAAAAACAGAGAGCTAACACACACCCCTGTTAGGCAGGGGACTGGCCACAGGGATAGCCACTGTCCACCCCCTGTCCATGCAGAGCTGCTCAGAATCGCCCGCTCGCTGCAAAGCTGCTGCCGCTGAGGATGGAATTCCTGCTTGGCAGAAAACGACCGGCCCTTAATGCTCCCCCCAGGCTTCAAAGCCCAGGCTGCAGCCCGAGCCGCAATGTCGAGTCGCACAGCTCTTTTTAGCGTGCTGGGGTGAGCCCTGCTGCCCAGATCTGTGGGTTGTGCTGACATGCCCTGAGGTTCACTCCAGTAACCGCCCAGGTCACCAAGCTGGAAACGCGCTGCCCCACCTCTCCCAGCAGCATCTGGCCTTGCCGCGTTTCGGTCCCAGCCCCCGCGCTGCCTGTGGGGTGAACAAATCTCCCCCACGTCAGGGCTGAGTCCCATGTGTGGACAGTGCCTGTGAAGAGCCTGGTGAAAGCCCCTAGCAGGCCCGTGGGTGGCCTGGAGAGGGCCTGGGGCTCATTCTGCCCTAGGTTTGGTTCACTCTGTCCTGTCTGTCTGGAGTAGTGGCCAGAGCAGGGACTTGGAGTCCACTCCCAGAGCTGTCACCATCCGGCTGTGTGACCGTGGGCCTCGCAGGGAGCTGTTCATTCCTGGCTGGGAGACATTCCAGCAGGGCAAAGGGCTGCTGCTGTTCCTCCGGCTCAGTCCGGCTTAGTAGCACTGCCTCTCCCTGGCAGTGCGAGGATTTCAGTGCCAAGGCTTTTCTCTACCCCTGGGGCAAGTTCCACACTGCCCAGGCACCCCCAGGAGAGTGATGCTGCTGCTCCAGGCCAGCCTTCGGTTGAGAACCCCCCAGGGTGTAGCATGGCAAGTTCTCTTCTGTTACAGCCAGCAAAGGCTATTTCCAGAGATGAACCTGATGCTTCAAGTCACCTTCCTTGGTCTCCTGTCCCTGCTGGTGCAGGGCTGGGTTCAGAACCGATCCCTGCAGAGTGAGAGATGGAGCATGCTGGACCTGCCGCAGAACAGAGAACTGGTGAGCTGGGGGGCTGGTCTCGCTCCTAGATCAGGGGGCTGAGGCTGTTTGCACATGGCATTCCCACGATGCCGGAGCTGAGCTGGGCTGGAAGCGGCTCTCACTACCACCGGGGGGGGGGGCGTGGAAAGGCTTTTGATGAATAACTGATCACGTCTCCCTTGTAGCTGTTATACGGAGGAGCGGGGGGGGGGGGGGAGCGTCTCTTTCTTTTCCATAACACAGGCTTGGGGAGGCGGCGGCTGGGATCGAAGGCAGCGAGATACCTCTGGGGTGAGGTTACATTAGCCAAGCCCTTGAGAGGGGCCTCGGCCTTTCTCTGCCGTCTCTGGAGCTCAGGAAGTTTCATTTCAAGTGCCCATTAGGGCCTCACTAATGAGCCACAATACCGGTGCCAGATGAATTCGCTCTTGCCGCAATGTCTCATGCCACGGCAGGCCCTGCAGGGCCGCCCGGCTCCCGGGCTGCAGGAGGCATTGTCTGGGGGAGCGCAGGTAAAGCCCCCGCCCGGGGAGTCCAGGCTCAATGGGGGCCTAAAAGCAAAGGGTCACGTGCTAACCTGTGTGTCTGTACGAGACCGAAGGGCAAGGACGTGGCCTGTCGCCCTCCCGCTGGGAGCGGATACCACTCCTCAGCCTGACTGTGCAAGGAGCCCTCTGCTGCTCCCCGCAGGGTCCCCCTGGGAGGCGGCTGGGGGCCCATGCCCTGCGGTGAGAGCACTCTGAGCGTCCCGTCCAGACAAAGCGGGTGAGGGGGGTGCCCCCGGGATCGGAACGGGCCAAGCCCCTTCAGACTCAATGAGAACAGACCCAGATGGCACCTCAAGCCCAGAGCTGTTACCCCTTGGGACGTTCTCCCCGGCGGCCACTGCTGGACAGAGAAAACCATTAACAGAAGGAGCAAGCTAAACCTAAGGGCAGCGCAGCCCCAAACACAGCGAGGTGGAGCGGTATCGGAGCCCTGGGGCTGGCTGTCCCAGGGGAGGTGAGCTCCAGCGAGGCAAGGGGCCTGGGAAGTGGGTTTGTGGGCCTGAGCTGCTCACTTCCAGCAACCTTGCAAAGCCAGGAGCTGCAGGCTGCTCCCTGTTCCACCTGGCGCACCATGTGGTGAGCTTGGAGTCCAGCCCCTCCTCCCCGGGACTGGGAGCAGCTCCCCGCGGGCCCTGTGGAGCAGGCGCTAGCAGTGAGCAGGACCCAGGTTGTTAATGCACCAGCTGACTCAGGCCTGGTTTCCCCCACAGTTCCTAAGTGCCCTGCAGAGCTACTTCAGCAGCAGAGGGATCCACATAGAGAAAACTGGGCCGGCCTTTGTGCTGTCCACGAGGAATCGCAACCTGGGGGACCAGGGAGAACGAGAGCTGGTGGCCCCCGAGAGGGGGGTAGATGACTAGGAAGAGCTGATGGCAGGTAATTGCTCCCTTTCCTTGTCTTTGCTCAGGACCGGCTGGCTTGGCACCGTTAAGACAGACGACGCGGGGCCCCTGTGAGCATCGCGTGGGCAGTTAGTTTTGTCCTCTCTGTCGTGCATTAGCCCGAGTTACCCGAACATCCACAGAGGCAGCGAGGGCTAGTGGAGTGGAAGTGGGACTGGGACCCAGGAGCCAGCAGGTTTATTGTCAGCAGTGTGGCCTTGCGCTTCTGACGGGGATGATGATTCGGGTGGGGCTTCATTCAGCAATGTCTGAAAAGAGCACTCAGGGTGAAAACCCCAAGCAAGGACTAGGCAGAGTTGGTCCACTGTTTGCTTCCCAGCCATCACATGGTGACTGTTCGAGCCCTGCTCTGCCCCAAGCGTCGGCCTCCGCTCTGCATTGCTTCCCAAGAACCTGCAGTAGAACAGGTACCAAAGTGTTACCCTGGGAGCCCTCGAGATCGACTGGAAGGGAGCCCGTGCAAGGGAGGGCAGGCCCAGGTGCCACACCCACCTTGCCCTGCTGAAACGAAACATGCAAATTTCCAGACATTTTCATGATCGACCAGGTGCATTGTGGGGGGTTTATGCCTCTGTGAGCTAACAGGCCTAAGCCATTGCTGGAAGCGGAGCCTGGACGAGAGGAGTCTACGTTCTGGTCCGCACACCAGGAGGCAGGATACTGGAGACGATGAGAATAACAGGCTCTATGGGCCTGGGGGGCAGAGCCGGTGCGGAGGGAGCGGGATACCAGGCTCGATGGGACAATGCTCTGTCCCAGTGTGTATGGTAACTCTCTGTTACCCGGCCTTCCGGAGTCTAGCACCGACTGATTCCACCTTGGTCCTTTCCTGTTCAGGTGGAGTCTTGGCAATACGATCTCGTCGGCCTCTGAGTACGTCACAGTGATTCACTGACTCTCTCCTGCCGCTGTGCTGCTGTGCACACAAACACACGCACACGAGTGACCTTTTTATATTTGCTGGGCTCTGCCTGCAATGCTGCGCCATAGGTTTTGGATTCAATAAATTCTCCTCTCTAACGCCTGTCATGTCACCTTCTTTGTGAATAGCTGCCATTTGGCTGTGTCTCCGCACGTGAGATACCTGCTCCTTCCCCCCTCCCCCGGACCACTCCAGGATTCGGCAAGAAGGATTCACACTGTCTGTCATACAAACAGGAGAATTCAAAATTATGTGTTGAAAAGACAAGGCAAGAAATAGCCACCATCCCTGAGCTACCTCCCGGGAGTGAGGAAAGCATTAATATTATACAATGAGAACACTGCTGCATCTTTAAGGATGGAGTAGCCGCCACTCCATCATCACAATTATCTAATCTACCTACTGTTTATAGTGCACCCATCACCATAGTATCTGGTCACTGCCCGCCTCCCCTGTCTTTTTTGGGGACACCTGGAGTTCCTGCTTCAGCGCTTGAACTCAGAAATTTTGTCTGGCCCTTTTAAAAGTAGGTTTCTTTCGTGTCTTTGCTGCTGTCATGGAAGGACTTAGAGCAGATTCTGCCCAAAGCCCCAGAGAGCACCATCCCTGGGGCAGGTTTCTTCTCCATCCCCCTGCCCGACAGCTTCTGCTGCCTTGATCTCACCCCCTGCCCTGGACAAGCCCTCCCGGGCCCCTGCAGTCAGGAATTCCCCAGGCCGATGCACCGGAGAGGGCACAGTCCTGCAGCCTGGCATCGCAAGGATGTGACATGGTGCTGCACAAGAGGGTTATCAGAGTAATTTGGGTTTGTTTCTGTAGTGAGATAAGGAGGTAAGGTGTGCCCACTGGTACCAAGGCCTGGCCCGGGCCACGCAGGGAGAAGAAATGTCTTCTGAAGCATTAAGAAAGCTGCCCTAAGTGTGGAAAGAAGCGGTTTCAGAAAGGGCTGAGGCCAGGTGGGAAAGGCTGTTCCCAGAGCCTCATCTCTAGGCAGGGACACAGTAGTTAGGGATGGAGAAGCCTCGGCACTCACAGGACCCATTCCCTCAGTGTCACCC
Source organism: Eretmochelys imbricata (assembly GCF_965152235.1). Taxonomy (NCBI): domain Eukaryota; kingdom Metazoa; phylum Chordata; order Testudines; family Cheloniidae; genus Eretmochelys; species Eretmochelys imbricata. The sequence goes on from NC_135598.1 coordinate 15,363,584, forward strand.
ACACATCCTGTCCCATCCCGGAGCCCATTCTCCAGCACTACTGGCCTGTTCTGCGGAGAAGCTTCACGCGCCCAACTCCAGGTGGCTGAAAAGCTCCTGCAGGTGCTGTATAGGTCAGCTGCAAGCCCCAGACAACACAGTCGCTTGCCCAAGAAGCTTCTCGGCCTGGCGAAGCGACTCGAGGGCCTTTTCCTGTCTGTAATGCGATGACTTTTGAATACCGGGTCTGATCAATTCCGAAGGTTCAGGGAATGTTCTAAGCACCAATGGGCAGACCCCTGTTGATTTGGGGAAAAACTGGAAAAAGCAAAAGGGGAGAATGGGGAGGGGGGGTCATGGAGCCCCTGGCATCTGGTCAGCAGAGCAGAAAAAAAAGAAATAAGAATAGTGGGAGGAATGGGGGTGCACAACAGCATCCCTGGCATGTGGGAAAGGGAACCCTGGTATGAGGGGCATGGGAGCAGGGAGGCATGAAGAGCCCCTTCCATGTGTCAGAGGGGCAATGGGGGAAGGGAGGGCACCCAGAGTCCCTGGCATGAGGAAGTGGGTGGAGAGAAAGTGCAGGGGGTCCCTGAAGAGAGGAGGGTGACACAGAAGGCGCGTGTGGGGGGGAATGGAGGAATGCAAGGAGCCCCTGGTATGTGCAATGAGTTTGGCTCCAGAAGCAATGAAACAGGTGAGCCTCTAGGTTACCATCGATGCTGTGACATCTAAATGGCTAAAAAATCACATTTAATGGGGGAAGAACAGGGGTCAGACTCTTGGGGTGGGTTTAGGGTTCCTTGTTGTAGAGGGTGTTTATTTCTGGTCTGTTGGATGGGTTCCCAAGCAAACTGGGGTTCCAGAGCAGGGCTCAAGACCTCCTCTCTTTTTCCGTGGCTAGAGGGTGGATCTCTGAAAGGCGGCTCTTCCATTGTCACAGAGGTAGCTGAGAGTCTCCGTGTCACCTTCTGGGTTTCCAGTGAGTTGTGATCGGTCTGAGCCAAGCACAAGCAGGTTGGTGAGTGTTATAAAAAAGGGCTTATATGCTATTTTATATGAATGTTCAATAAGTTTGTTCTTATAACCTAGCATAAGTGATTTAAGTAGTTGAAGCCTTAGGCTGAGGTCAAGCTGACCTGAGAGGAATGCTGAAGAAGCAGCTTCAAAACCCGCTGAGACTGCCCGTTATCACTGGAGATAAGAAAAAATGCAAGGAGTAGGACTGACTGTCTCCCGGAGCAAATCCAGCACCCGGCAATGGACTGTCCACTCAGCAACAGAACTGTCCAATGGAAAAGAGCAGAGACCCCTACTCAAATTAGGGGATTGGACTTTGGACATGGGCGAGGGCGGTGTTACCAACCGTAGAGGGTATAATTGCTTGCAATTTCTGTGGGGCGGGGTCCCTCTCCGGAGGCACCCAGCTCGAGCTGTATTTCTGTACACCAATAAAAGATGCCCATGTAGATTGGACTCTGAATCTAGAACTCTGTGGGATCCTAGAGTCGAATCAAGCACCTAGAGGGGTGAGAGCAAGAGCTAATTGTTTTTTTCCCTTAACAGTGAGCTGCAGTGGATCAGCAGGGACCACTGAGCCCAACCGCCAGCTCCAAGCCCAGGGTCTGTAAGGCCCTCAGATCCCTAAATGGGTCCCAGGACTCCCATCCCACTTGGCAGGGTAGTCCTGGTGATGCTTTGTGACATGGGGGGCATCTTGACACCCTTTTCCCCTACCACTTGCCCTGTCAAGAGCCCCACCCTTAACTTCCACCATTAGCTACTCCCCCTCCAGGTAGGGTGACCACCTTTGTTGGATGGAAATATCACATGAAACATAAGGGACAAAGTTTTATTTTAAGGGACATTGTAGGGAGCCCTGACTTCCAACAGCACAGCAAGGGTTGTCCTCCCCAGGTACATTTCTGCTGCTCTCGCCTACACAAGGCAACTAGTATTTGCTTCAATCCCTTGTTTAAAACCCTCCCTGCTGTTATCAGTTTTAATACAGCTCAGTCCATCTTAAAATAAGTGGGGTGAGGGGTCACTGCAGGAACCCCACCCCACCTCTCCCCTTAGCCCCGCCCCCTGCAGGAGCCCTGCCCCACCTCTCCCCTTAGCCCCACCCCCCGCAGCAACCCCTCCCCACCTCTCCCCTTAGCCCTGACCCCTGCAGGAACCCCTCCCCACCTCTCTCTCCCCTTAGCCCCGCCCCCTGCAGAAACCCCTCCCCGCCTCTCCCCTTAGCCCCGCCCCCTGCAGGAACCCCTCCCCACCTCTCTCTCCCCTTAGCCCCGCCCCCTGCAGAAACCCCTCCCCGCCTCTCCCCTTAGCCCCGCCCCCTGCAGGAGCCCCTCCCCACCTCTCCCCTTAGCCCCGCCCCCTGCAGGAGCCCTGCCCCACCTCTCCCCTTAGCCCCCCCCCCGCAGCAACCCCTCCCCACCTCTCCCCTTAGCCCTGACCCCTGCAGGAACCCCTCCCCACCTCTCTCTCCCCTTAGCCCCGCCCCCTGCAGGAGCCCCTCCCCACCTCTCCCCTTAGCCCCGCCCCCTGCAGGAGCCCTGCCCCACCTCTCCCCTTAGCCCCCCCCCCGCAGCAACCCCTCCCCACCTCTCTCTCCCCTTAGCCCTGACCCCTGCAGGAACCCCTCCCCACCTCTCCCCTTAGCCCTGACCCCTGCAGGAACCCCTCCCCACCTCTCTCTCCCCTTAGCCCCCCCCGCAGCAACCCCTCCCCACCTCTCCCCTTAGCCCTGACCCCTGCAGGAACCCCTCCCCACCTCTCTCTCCCCTTAGCCCCGCCCCCTGCAGGAGCCCTGCCCCACCTCTCCCCTTAGCCCCCCCCCGCAGCAACCCCTCCCCACCTCTCCCCTTAGCCCTGACCCCTGCAGGAACCCCTCCCCACCTCTCTCTCCCCTTAGCCCCCCCCGCAGCAACCCCTCCCCACCTCTCTCTCCCCTTAGCCCCGCCCCCTGCAGGAACCCCTCCCCACCTCTCCCCTTAGCCCCCCCCCCGCAGCAACCCCTCCCCACCTCTCCCCTTAGCCCTGACCCCTGCAGGAACCCCTCCCCACCTCTCTCTCCCCTTAGCCCCCCCCGCAGCAACCCCTCCCCACCTCTCTCTCCCCTTAGCCCCCCCCGCAGCAACCCCTCCCCACCTCTCCCCTTAGCCCTGACCCCCGCAGCAACCCCTCCCCACCTCTCTCTCCCCTTAGCCCCGCCCCCTGCAGGAACCCCTCCCCACCTCTCTCTCCCCTTAGCCCCCCCCCGCAGCAACCCCTCCCCACCTCTCTCTCCCCTTAGCCCCGCCCCCTGCAGGAACCCCTCCCCACCTCTCCCCTTAGCCCCGCCCCCTGCAGGAGCCCCGCCCCACCTCTCCCCTTAGCCCCGCCCCCTGCAGGAGCCCCGCCCCACCTCTCCCTCGTGAGCCCGCCTCCATGCCCCCCGGAAGTCGCGCCCCCTCTCGCGAGAGCCCGGGGGTCAGAGGTCGCCCGGAAGGTCGATAAAATTGCTCTTGTAAACGGAGATTTTAAAAATGGCGACGACACACTTCCGGTGGGCTGGGGTAGCGCTTCCGGGTCAGGCGCGGGGCGGCGGCGAGAGGCGGACCCTGGCCCGGCCGCTCGGTGAGTGAGCGCGGCCCCGCCCCCGTGGCCCTGTCCCCGCTGGGGGGGCGCGTTACCCAGCATCCCCCGCGGCCTCCCCGCCTGCCGCCCCCCTACGGGCTGGGCACCCCGAGCGGGGCCTGAGCCGCCCCCCCGGGCCGGGCCGGTTGGGGCGGGAGCAGAGTGGTGGGGGGGGACGGGGGGGCGGGGAGCAGAGTGGCAGAGGGTGGGGGGACGGGGGCGGGGGGCTGGGGGCAGAGTGGCAGAGGGTGGGGGGGACGGGGGCAGTGAGGCGGGGGGCGGGGAGCAGTGTGGTGGGGGCAGGGGGGATGGGAGCAGAGTGACAGAGGGTGGGGGGGACGGGGGCAGTGAGGCGGGGGGCGGGGAGCAGAGTGACAGAGGGTGGGGGGGACGGGGGCAGTGAGGCGGGGGCTGGGGGCAGAGTGGCAGAGGGTGGGGGGACGGGGGCAGGGGGGCTGGGGGCAGAGTGGCAGAGGGTGGGGGGACAGGGGTAGGGGGGCTGGGGGTTGGGAGCAGTGTGGTGGGGGCAGGGGGGATGGGAGCAGAGTGGCAGAGGGTGGGGGGGACGGGGGCAGTGAGGCGGGGGGCTGGGAGCAGTGTGGTGGGGGCAGGGGGGATGGGAGCAGAGTGACAGAGGGTGGGGGGATGGGGGCAGTGAGGCGGGGAGCAGAGTGACAGGGTGGGGGGGACGGGGGCAGTGAGGCGGGGGCTGGGGGCAGAGTGGCAGAGGGTGGGGGGACGGGGGCAGGGGGGCTGGGGGCAGAGTGGCAGAGGGTGGGGGGACAGGGGTAGGGGGGCTGGGGGTTGGGAGCAGTGTGGTGGGGGCAGGGGGGATGGGAGCAGAGTGGCAGAGGGTGGGGGGGACGGGGGCAGTGAGGCGGGGGGCTGGGAGCAGTGTGGTGGGGGCAGGGGGGATGGGAGCAGAGTGACAGAGGGTGGGGGGGCTGGGGGCAGTGAGGCGGGGGGCTGGGGGCAGAGTGGCAGAGGGTGGGGGGGACGGGGGCAGGGGGGTTGGGAGCAGAGTGGCGGGGGCCGGGGGGCTGGGGACAGTGGGTTCTGGGTGGTGAGGCTGGGGGTTAGTGACGCTCAGAGACCAGGTCACTAGAGCTCACGCTTTGCTGTCACCCGCGTAACCCCCTCCCTTGCTCCTGCATGTCCGTTCCAGGTGCCATGTCTGTCTTCCGCTCCGGCCTGCTGGTGCTCACCGCCCCGCTCTCTGCCCTATCTCTGCGCCTTGTGCCCATCCTGGCCTCGGCCTCCCGGATCGTGGAGGACACGCTCTACATTCACTTACAGCCGGGCCTCAGCTTGACAGGCTCTTCCCAGCCCAGGTCCACGTACGTGCCAGCCACACCCGAGGTCTATAGCCTCATCAACAAGCTGTATGTGGATGCTGATACCCACAGCCACCTCGACGTGCGGGTCCTGCTGACGAACATCCGCAACCAGAGCCTGACGCCACAGTCGCTTTCCTCCGTGCAGAACCTCTCTCACCCGCCCGAGGTGATCCTGACCGACTTCCAGACCAGTGATGGGGGCCAGTACAACCCGGTGAAGCAGCGCCTGGAGCGTTATGCCACCAGCTCTTACAGTTGCAGGCCCAATCTCATCTCTGTGCTGCTGTACCCAGAGTATGAGCCCATGATGGACGAGAGCGAGCTGCCCCCTTGGGAGCCAGACTTGGATGGCGGGGCCCTGCAGAGTTACAGTGATGTCGTCGTAGGGGGCACTTTCGACAGACTCCATAATGCTCACAAGATCCTTCTGAGTGCATGCTGCCTGCTGGCTGAGAACCGGCTTTTGGTTGGTCTCTCTGACAAGGGTCTTCTGGAGAGTGAGTGAGAACCCTATTCCCAAACCAGGAAGCAAAACCCCAGTTATGCTTGTTCTCCTTGGGCCGTCACTGCTCCAGTCCTTTTGCTCCTGATGGCAGGGAAGGGAGCTGTTTGTATCACTCTGTAGCATTTCCCTTGGGCCAGCTTAGGACCAGCCTTCATGGACTCTGAAATGGGTGTGCTGTCTAAGCATCTAGTTTCTTTAAAGGTGGAGTGTGTAAATTGTGGGAAAGGGGAGATGGCATGAGAGGATGAAAGGGGAGAGTAGGTTTCACATCAGAGGAGATGTAAAGCACATTTGAACCATGTGGGCACAGTGGTAATTTGGAAGCATCATTTATTAACGAGACAGGAGAGTCATTTAGGCCCAGCAGTTAGGCTTGGTGGCTTTTATGAAGAGATTTTGTAAACCTTCTAATAGAATTAGCAGTGTTTGGTGGTTTGTATTGCTAACCCTTCCCTGGCAGTACTGCGAGCACAAGCAGTAGCCCTGGGTTTGTGCCTGAGAATTGGAAACTGGCCAAAGCTGATAAGTGAGACTCACCAGACTACTCCCACTGCCTGAGCCAAGGTGGAATGTCATCCCTGGTGAAAAGATGAGATGTCTGAATGTCCCAGGGCCATCACTTGTGGGGGAGGGTTGTCATAGTGATTGGTATCTTGCTTGTGTCCCTTGAGCGTGTTTTGCTGTCTGTGTTTTTATGATGGATGTGCTGCCCTCTGAGTTAAATATTCCCTGCCAAGCAGCACAAGGCTGAGTCACTTGTCTGTGCTCACTGCTGCTTTGTGCAGAGATGATGCTCTTCTGATAGCAAACCCAGGGAATTGCAGCAGCAGCATCTTGCCAGAGTGGCTCCTTTCTCCAATGCACAGAAACCTGGGGCGCGCAATGTCCTTTGGGCACTAGGGAAGTGAGGGCTCAGATCATTCTAGAGATTGCTAAAGCCTCTGTTGGCCCCTCCTTTAACTGTCACTATTTGCTGCTAGCTCTGGGTGCGGGGAGCTGCACACTGTTGCTTCCTCCCTGTTTCTTCCCTTCCCTTCCAGATAAGATGCTGAAGGAGCTGATCCAACCATATGAGCAACGAGCGGAGAAGCTCTGTGAGTTCCTGGTGGATGTGAAGCCCTCTTTGCGTTATGACATTGTGCCTCTGGTAGACCCCTATGGCCCATCGATAACGGACCCTGACCTGGAGTGTATAGTAGTCAGTGAGGAGACCCGCAAGGGAGGGGTGGCCGTGAACAAGAAGAGACTTGAAAATGTAATGCCTTTAAAGCTGACCTAGCGGAATACACCCCCTCCTGCTATTCATTCCTTACTTGTGTGGCGAAATCTGGTGGCATTGAAAGTGAGGGCCTGGGAGTTCTTGACAAAGCCAGGCATGGGCAGCAGGTGCTGTGCAAGCACCCCAGTTTGACAGTTCCTGTGAACACTAGTCCTGATCTGCACTCCCCCTGCTGTTCCGGGCCTGGGCTTCCTCTCCCCCCCCCCCCCCGCAACTCAACTCTGCCAATGCCCCTCATGTGCTGGCTGTCCTTCCTGACTGAGTTGCGAAGGGAGGGTGCAGCTGTTCCAGAGGAAAAGAGTGAAAACTCAGATAGCTGTGAGCGGAGAGTGCAAGGGATAGATGGGACCAAACAGTTTATTGCGTTCTGTTCTCCTCTGAGCTCCACAGAGATGGCCCCTCCATGGCGGGGACCCTGCCCCTTAAGGGGCAGCCCCAGTCTGGGGGAGGATGTGGCTGTACCTCTTCACTGGGGTTGGCGTTCTGCAGAAACCTCCCCCAATCTGTGGCTCATGCCATGAGGTATAAAGCCCTGCCCCTCCAGCCATACCCCCGCGGGAGCAGTGCGGTAAGCTACTCAAGGGGGACCCTCTCCTCCTATCATCTCTTCTCACTGGTTGAGCAGGAGCACTCCAGTTATGCACCTGGGAGCTCAGCAGTCCCCGTTGAGGCTCTCTTTCTCTGTCCACTGTCATGTGTAGGAACTGCCAGCCCCATCAGATGGGCCCTGGGCCCAGCTGGGGATTTCTGTCTCCAACAGCAGCTGGTGCCCAGTGCATGAATCCCCTGAATGGACAATTGTGGAATAGCCTGCCCCAGGGGAGCTCTCTCCTGGGCCAAGGCAGTTACTGGTTGGCCTGGCCCAAAGGATAGTAGGGGAGCTGTGTCCTGTTGGTGGAAAGTGGCTCCTGATTCCTAGAGACCCTCCCCTTCTCTGGCTGCTGCTTTCACGCCTGACTCCAGAGTCCCTTTCTGTCATCCCAGTCCATGCCCAGCAGTGGCCTGTAGCACTGCCCAGTTGCAGGCAGGTGGGGACTAATCAGTGAGAGGCAGCAACCTCCAGCCTCCTTGCAGAACTGCCCACATCCCGGCTGACTGCAGAGGGCTTCCAGAGCTTGGTGTGAAGACACTGCCTTCACTGTGACTCTGGTTGGGGGCTGGTCTAACTGAAGGGCTGCTGGTGGCTCTCCACCTTCTGACCGCGCTGTGCTGCACATTCTGTTTGCAGGGGCTCTCCGAACTGGCCCTCCATGAGATCCTGCTGGTTAAAAATCCCAGGCATGGAGAGAATGAAGAGGAAAAGATCAGCTCCTCCAGCATCCGGCAGAGGCTGCTCGGAACACTGCTGCAGCCACCACAGGTAGGATGGCACAGTAACTTGGAGGCTCTGCAACAGTGACTCCAGTCTGTTTGCCAAGTGCCCTCTGGCTTGTAGGGCTTTGTGTGGCTTCTAGCCCTGGGGAGAGGCGCTGGTCTACTTGACCTCCAGTGAGTGGGGACCAGAAACAACAATGGCTCCCCCCCCAGGAGAGGGGTGACACAAAGGCAACAGAGCTCAACCGCATGTCCTGGATCAAATAACAAGGGCAGCGATGAGAGTAGGGACTTAGAGACAACACAAGGGGGCACCGAGCAGAGGGCCTGGACAGGGCCCTTTGCTGGAGTCAGCTGGCACTGTCCAAAAGAACTCGGCCCAGCTGCCTGCCTGAATGAGTTCTGGGGGAAAGGGCCCTGTAACTGCATCCTCCTGGACTGACCTGATGCCAGAAGGAGGTTGACGGTGACATTCCCGGGCTTAGTTTGGATCCTGTGACTGTAACTAAACACAGGGAGAAATGCAGCCGGATGTTGAGCGGGTTTTGGAGGAGGTGTGGCAGCCTGGTGTGCTGGACACTGGGGTGTGCTGGGGTCTCCCTTTCAGGGGCATCCACGGAACATACGAAGACCAGACCATGTCTCTACTCATGGTCCCAGGGAGGAGCTGTCAGCTTGCATCAGCTTTCACATCCATCCTCAGAGCTCGTGGGGAGTCACTATCAGGGCCTCTTCCCCCCAACCCTTCCTGCCCCCCCCCAGCGCTGAGTAGCTTTGGAATCTTCTGATGCTGTAACTCTTCTTTGCGTAGAAAGACCCAGCCCGGCCTTCTCGCCCCTATGTGATCGGTCTGACTGGGGGAACTGGAAGTGGGAAAAGTTCCATTGCCAGACACTTGGAACACCTGGGAGCTTTCCACATCGATGTTGACAAACTTGGCCACGAAGCCTATGCCCCTGGTGGCCCTGCATATGAGCAGGTGGTGGAGGAGTTCGGAAAAGGTACAGCCAGCAAATTCTGCATAGAACGCCGGGGCGGCAAGGGTTATGGGAACGCATCTGAGTTCCAGATCTCTCCCTCCTTTGGTTTGGGAGCAGTCAGCGTACCCTATACTTCCCCAGCTAAAGCAGATGTGGAGAGCTAATGTCTGAAAGTGAAGTGCTGGAGCTAGTTTTCTTATCCACTGACCCCTTTGGCTGTAAACAGCACCCATGGTTATTTGCCCTGGACCCAGGGTGCTCGCTGACTTGTGCTTCCCTGTACTGGGTATTCACTGCAACTGAAGCAGGAAAACACCAGGCCAACTAGAGTTTGTCTCTTGGCTGACTCATCCCTAGGTGGTGTCTCAGAACCAAACAAACAGCTCTTTGGGATACAGAGGATGCTCCTGGCAGAGAGCTCTTTTGGTAATAGGTTGATTTGGAAGCCTAAACTGCTTGGTAGGGACCCTGTAGGACAAGGGCACCCAAGCTTCAGTGATCTAAGGACTGTGTTGCAAGCAGAGTTGTGGGAGCACAAAGGCTGCCGGTGACTGGCAGAAAATGGTGCCAGCTGCAGGTGCCCTCTTCCTTAGTACAGAGGTCCCAGCATTCAGTGCTCCTGCTCAGCAGCTCTCAACCTTTCTAGACTCCTGCACCCCTTTCAAGAGTCTGATTCGTCTTGTGGACCCCATAGTTTCCCCTCACTTAAAAACTCACAAAATCAGACATACAAATGCAGCAGTTTCACAGCATGCTATTACTGACACATGGCTGACTTCCTCATTTTTACCATATAATTATAAAATAAATCCATTGGAATTTAAATATTGTACTTACATGTCAGTGTATAGTATACAGAGCAGTATAAACAAATCGTTGCCTATGAAATTTTAGTTTGTACTGACCTCAATAGTGCTTTTTATGTAGCCTGTTATAAAACTAGGCTCTAGGTGAGTTGATGGATCTCCCGGAAGACCTCAGCGTACCCCCAGGGTATGTGTACCCATGGTTGAGAACCACTGATCTAGTTTGAGCCAAGCAGAGTGTGCTTCGTTTAAAATGAAACCTAGCATATTGGTCTGTAGCATTTTTAGGCCTTGCCTCTGTATTAAAGATGAGAGCTATGCTGTGCCATGAGCATGTTGGCCACCTGCTGCTTTAAAAGTGACCTGAAGGTGAGGAGAAAGGGACTTAGAGACGGGCCTGTAAGGTTGTCCAAAAATCTGTTGTCTTTTCCATAAGAAATTCAGGTCTCGGTGGTGCCTGGTGACGTGCTATGTGGAAGCTGAGCAGTGGAGGCGGGGGAGAGATTCTTAGGGAGATCATTGAGCTGTTTTTAACTGCTGTTGAATTCTGCTGCCTAATGAACCATACATAGGGAGAAAGGACACTTCCCGTAAAGTGAGAGACCTCCCACTCCGTAGCTGTGACCGCCGACAAGCTCTCCAGCTAGAGCAGGGAAGACTGGACTTGACATTCCTAATGTTCTCAAGGTGAAGGAAAAAGGCCTTTCCTGCCCTCTCTACACTTTAAAGAAGCCCAGGGTTTGAAACCTTGTTTGCAGTTCCCTTTAAGGGAATGCCAGGCAGAGACACCATTCAGCAGCCCCTGCTTCCCCAGTGCTGGAGCTCTGAGTCCTTTTTTCCTCTTGCTCTTTGTCTTCCAGACATTTTGAATGAAGATGGGACAATTAACAGGAAAATCCTTGGGGCCAAAGTGTTTGGAAACCAGGTAAAACCCGCCCAGCTCAGTGTCAATATTTCCCCTCTCCTGTCCCCGCTGCTGCCAAGGCTTTGGTGTCTTCCGCTCCGTGCTTCTGCTGCTCCCTTCCTCGGCTCCCGCAGGCTGTTTTTTCTCTAGTGTGAAGGTGTTGGCGGCGCTGGAGACCTGGATCCCCTCTGCAGCACAAGCCGCCTACCGGGGGAGACCCACTTCCAGGGCAACATCTCCCAGTGTTGGGCTAAGCGCTGGTGTAGATGTGGCCCAGGCTGATTGACCCTCTGTGTCCTGGGGTTTCTCTGAGCAGAGTTAGCCAACACGGTGATGGGAATGGACCACTGGTCCGCTCCTGTGCTCCCCCTTTCACTAGCCAGACCAACAGTGGGAGATTAGCCACCCTGGGTTTTGAGCTGAAGCTGAGGTGTGGAAGGGGAGTTCAGTCTCCATGACCTTGTCGCTCCTTAGCTTGTCTGAGTCAGAGCCCTGTGTGGACACCTTTCTGCTGAGGCCTGGACTGCAACTCCCACTTCCCCAGCTTCCTCTGTTACATCGTGATAGATCCTTGCAAAGCGCCTCTCAGCTGAGCTCTTGCAGTGACTGAGATCAGGCTACTGCTGATGGAGCAGCTCAGAGAATCTGTTCCCTGCAGGGCAGGAAAGAGGAGGAGAGCACCTTGCTTCCTAGTGCAGCATCACCACCTTCCATTGGGGGCTAACCTAGCCAGCTGGAAACGTGGGGCCCTGGGGGGAGGGGGCAATAGGGATGCTTGTGGGCGACTCCCCTTGCTGGGTTACCCAGGAAATTTGTCACTTGATCATATTTGAAAGCAAGTAACTGAAGTCCAGCCATGTGCCCTTGCTAGGAGCAGTTAAAGTGTCTCACAGACATCGTGTGGCCTGTGATCGCTGAGATGACAAAGAGGCAGCTGAATGAAGCGGCAGTGCAGGGTGAGCGTGATCTTCCCCTCTGAACCCAAAGGGGACTGGGACACATCATCCTATTACCACCGTACAGTCCAGAGACCCTGGGTACCTGCTGTCCTAAGCCCCAGCCTGCAGCTGCATCTGTTTCCTGATCAGCCTCGAGCTCTTAGGTTTTCCCAGCTCAAACCTTTCTGTGCTTTACTGGGAGCTCGTCCACTGCATCTCGGAGCCTTTGCTCCCTGCAGTTGGGTAAGTGCCAGGGGCCAAACTGCTGCCAGACTTGGATGGGAGCCTTTGCATTAAATGGTTGGATACTCTGCCGCCATCCCTTTCCAGAGAAGGCCATGGGTGCATTTGTAATACCATATCTCAGCAGCGAGGGTGTTGCATGTGTTTTCCCCAGAAGAGAATTCCTCTAGCTTCCTGGGGAAATGGAACGCCCCTGGAGCATTGCTAGCCTGACAGGCATTTTCCTGGAGACGCTCCCGTGGCCTGGCCCAGCCTGTGTGCACATGCTAGGCAGGAAACAGTCTGGGGCCTGCTGCTTTCTCTTCTGCACGGGGTTCTCTTGCTCTGCGGTAAGATGTCTGTGCTGCCAATTTGCAGGAACTCGTGCCATTTCAGGCTTGCTTGGATTGGCTTGTATAAACAGCCCCAGGGAACAGTGCGTGCTTGTGGTTCCCAGGCACTCACGGGGAAGGGCCTTGTTCCACAGGTAAAGCGGTGTGCGTGCTGGATGCTGCAGTGCTGCTGGAGGCTGGCTGGACAGACATGGTCCATGAGGTATGGATGGCCAGCGTCCCGGAGAAGGAGGTAGGCGACTCCCTCCCCCAGCCGTTTGCTGTTAGTGATTGGCTCCTCATGTGCCCGCGTGGAAGTGAACGTCCCCGCTTGGTCTTTTCAGGCCCTGCGCCGCATCATGGCCAGAGATGGGCTGAGTGAAGAGGCTGCTCAGAACAGGCTACAGAGCCAGCTGAACAGCAGCCAGAGGGTGAAGCAGTCCCATGTCGTGCTGTACACCCTCTGGGAGCCGGAGGCAACCCAGAAACAGGTGAGAGCCCAGGGTCTGCCCGGCTGGGGATCCAGGAGTGCTTGCTGTCTTGCCTAGGACAGGCCAGCAGGGATGGAGGGGAGCTGCTGGGGTCCATCCCTGTGGCAGAGATGCAAACCCTACCTAAACTGCAGCTTCAGCCGGGGACCTAGATACCATGTGGTTAGGTAAGAATCCTGCCTATGCGACCCTAGAGCCTTGGACAAGCTGCATTCCCACGGCTCGCCCTATTATGATCAGGTCGGGTGGGAGCGTTGTTCTGCTCTAGTGTAAATGGGGCTTAAGGAGTGTCTGGTTCCTACAGCGGGCTCAGATAAGGAGCTAGGGATCTTCTGTGTCCCTCTCCCCATGGAAGAGCTATGGCTGCTGGGTCTCTTTCCTTCCCGGGGTGAGGGTCGTCTCCTTGAAAAGCCGTGCATTCTGGTAGATACCCAATTGCAGCATTAGCTCAGCGGAATCAGGGGTTAGTGGAGTGGCCAGTGAGACCCCCCCAAATCCTAGTCTGTGCTGCAGCCACCCCTGGCAGAGCCGCCCCACCGGTGGGTCATGAGTCCTAAACAGCCTGAAAGGAGTGAAAGGTTTTGGGCCTTTGTGCATACTGCGCTGTAAGTGGAGATCACGCCTGTCCCTGCGCCAGTGCCCTAGTAGGCTGTGCCCATCTCTGCCCTGGCACAGCTGCATTTGGTGCCCTTTTTTGCTGCTGACCCTGGCTTACTGTCCCATGTTTGTTCTGGCAGGTGGAGAAGGCCTGGGCCCTCCTGCAGCAGCGCATCGGCCGAGACTAGTCTTGGGACCTGGTGGTTTTTCCTGTCGCTCCCGTCTCACCTTCATGCACAGCCAGACTGGGAATCACAGCACTGCTGGGTCCTGCTGCCGGGGCTGAGTGCCTATGCGTTTGACCCTGCTGTGTATCTCACACCGTGTTCTAGCATCCCACGTCGTCAGTCAGCAGGGCACAGTTCAGGTCTCAGCTGGGTGGTTAAAATGGCTCGTCTGGTGTGGAGGGGAAGGGGCTGGGGGCAGAGACATCCTGCTTTACTGCTGCCAAAGGCCCTGACCAAGAGGCAGTACCCTGCTGCGGGAACAAAGGGCAGTGAGGGGCAGCATGGGCACAAGCCAGGAAGGCAACCAGCAGCACTGGCCTGATGTGACCGGTGTCCCCTGCACCCTCTGAGGCTGCAGTCTCAGAGGAGCCAGAGAACACTGCCACACAGCACGTCCCAAGGGGAGGCCCAGCTCCATTTGCCACCCTAATCATCTTTGGGTTACGCTGTGTGGAGTGGTGACATGAGCGCAATCACCCCCCTTGTATGATCAGTATTGTTCGATTGTCCCCCTGTCTCAGTGGATGGGCCGCCGTGGTATGGGTTGCCAGACCTGGGCGTACTGTGTACCCTGCAGGCATGTGCCAGTTAAAGGTCCGGTTTGCGCAGTCTGTCTCCGTGTGGTAATTGTTCTGCCAGGCCTCTTCTGTTCGCCTCGAGCCCAAGGGCCTGTCCCCAGGCAGGCTGCGTTTGTGCCGGTGGTCTAAGGGAAAGCAGCTCTTCCCGCCGGGGGGGAGAGTCCTGTTGGCTTGCGATGGGAGCTTCACTAGCCCTCAGCTGTCGCTCCGTACCATGCAGGCTCCTGCGCTAGTGGCCGGGACAGCTGTGTCCACAGGTGCTGAGCGCTGGGCCAGCACCAGACCAGAGGCCTGTTGAACTAGGGGGACCCCGGAGGGCTTTTCCCATTCTTTGAGCAGTGCCAGCCTTGTGCTGTCAGAGCCTGAGCTGAAGTTAGCTTAAGGCTGTTCATGGGGATGATACAAAACCCCCATGCAGAGCTCTTGAGCAGCAGGGAAACGGATCCAAATCGCACAACACTAGTGCCGCAAAGCAGCCATGCCCCTCCGCTCCTCCCTGGATCCTGGGTGCAGTGAGGAAGGGGTGATGTAGGAGCCCCTCGCATGTGGTGCTGCCATCAGCAGTCCTTGCAGCAGGAGCTTTGCCAATGGGCTGGAATCTGCAGGGGCTGAGTTTGTGTTCAGTGTCATGCCCAGCGTGTACTCATGGCTCTCTCTCGGCCCTGGATATGGCTTAGGTGCTCAGCTTGGTGCTTGAGGGGCGAGTCTGTACGGTGCTCTAACCAGCCAGCTCTGAATCCTGCATTAGTCCAGCCAAAGTCTCCCAGGACCTGCCCTTCTGTGCCTAGCAGTAGAGTGCTGATTACACCCAACGGACAGCACCAAAGCAGCTTGTAGGATCCGGCCCCGGCCCCGGCTGCTGTCTGTGGCTATCAGTAACCGAGGCGCTTAAATAACTTCAAAAAATAGACCTTGCAGTTGTGCCAGGTGGCCAGCGGAGGGAGCTGCTCATTCACCCGGTGATCAGCACTGCCCCACTGAGCAGAGGGCCCTAAATTACATGCCACTCTTGCTGGTGCTAATGATTTGAGAATCATTTTACTCCCCCTAACACCTCTAGTGCAAGGCACGTGTTAATAGGTCCAGCGGGTGATGCATGTTTATGGGCACTTGAAGGCAAAGCTGATGGCAGAAGAACACAAGGCAGAAAAAGATCTTGGATGGACGAAGAGGTCTCCTGGGTGGATCAAAAGGACCATTCATCCCCCAAGAGAGTAGCAGGGGGTCGTTCAGAATGGGCTGCAAGGGGTGCAAATAATCAAGATGCCACGTAAGAAGCAGCACCTCTAATCTCCCCTTGTGTGTTCCTTGGTATGGGGGCAAACATTCCACCGCCCAGACAGAACCCAGAAGAGCTGCCCATCCTCCTCCTCCTTCCCCCCACTTGTAAGTCACTCGCAGAGTAGATACAATTCCTCTGGCCAAAGAGCAATAGAGGGAAGACGTGCCCCCACTCCCTTCAGCATCTGAGGGTTTGTCTACATGGGAAGGAAAGTTATACTGGTTTAAGCCAAGGTGTGAATTTAAAGGGATCATGGAACTGGAAGGGACCTCGAAAGGTCATCTAGTCCAGTCCCCTGCACTCAAGGTAGGATTAAGTATTATCTAGACCATCCCTGACAGGTGTTTGTCCAAACTGCTCTTAAAAATCTCCAGTGCTGGAGATTCCACAACCTCCCTAGGCCATTTATCCCAGTGCTTCACCACCCTGACAGGAAGTTTTTCCTAATGGCCAACCTAAACCGCCCTTGCTGCAATTTAAGCCCATTGCTTCTTGTCCTGAACTCAGAGGTTAAGAAGAACAATTCTTCTCCCTCCTCCTTGTAACAACCTTTTACGTACTTGAAAACTGTTATCATGTCCCTCTGTCTTCTCTTCTCCAGACTAAACAAACCCCGTTTTTTCAGTCTTCCCTCATAGGTCATGTTTTCTAAACCTTTGATCATTTTTGTTGCTCTTCTCTGGACTTTCTCCAGTTTGCCCACATCTTTCCTGAAATGTGGTGCCCAGAACTGGACTCAATACTCCAGCTGAGGCCTAATCAGCGCAGAGTAGAGCGGAAGAGTTATTTCTTGTGTCTTGCTTACAACACTCCTGCTAATACATCCCAGAATGATGATTGCTTTTTTCCAACAGTGTTACACTGTTGACTCATATTTAGCTTGTGATCCACTGTGACCCGCAGATCCCTTTCCGCAGTACTCCTTCCTAGGCAGTCATTTCCCCTTTTCTGTGTGTGCAACTGATGTTCCTTCCTAAGTGGAGAACTTTGCGTTTGTCCTTATTGAATTTCATCCTATTGACTTCCGGGCCATTTCTCCAGTTTGTCCAGATCATTTTGAATTTTAATCCTGTCCTCCAAAGCACTGGCAGCCCCTTCCTGCTTGGTATCCATAGTTGTAACCGTATAGTGACACCATGCCCCATCCTTGTGGCCCCTCGAGTCCCGGGTACCAGTGCCTTTTTTCAGTGTTGCTTATGACATTTAGGCAGGGCTTTAAGTTAACCTGAAAAAGTCACTTGGATAGTGGACTGTGAGGGTCCATGTGGAGTTATACTGGAACAACTCTTGGTTTAGCTATACTGGTATAACTGGTCAAACTTTCCCATGTAGACAAACCCTGAGCTGACTGCTCCTTACTGGGCAGGAGCAGGGCTCGCTGTTCACACTCTTTTCAGCCCTACAGGTTTCAGAGTAACAGCCGTGTTAGTCTGTATTCACAAAAAGAAAAGGAGGACTTGTGGCACCTTAGAGACTAACCAATTTATTTGAGCATGAGCTTTCGTGAGCTACAGCTCACTTCATCGGATGCATACCGTGGAAACTGCAGCAGACTTTATGTACACACAGAGAATATGAAACAATACCTCCTCCCACCCCACTGTCCTGCTGGTAATAGCTTATCTAAAGTGATCATCAAGTTGGGCCATTTCCAGCAGGACAGTGGGGTGGGAGGAGGTATTGTTTCATATTCTCTGTGTATATATAAAGTCTGCTGCAGTTTCCACGGTATGCATCCGATGAAGTGAGCTGTAGCTCACGAAAGCTCATGCTCAAATAAATTGGTTAGTCTCTAAGGTGCCACAAGTACTCCTTTTCTTTCAGCCCTACAGTAGATCAGGCTGTTTCTCCTCCAGCAAACCTATTACTCTTCCCCCCAAGCTGTGTTCTGGTCACAGAAGCTTCATCTCTGAGGATAGGGTGGGTCCATCACCAAGGGGTCAGTGAAGGAAACATCCCACCCTACTGTCCCTGAGCCCTTGGTGATTTACAAGATGCCCAGAGGGGAAGCAGAGCTGAGTGATACTGAGCTTCAGCCCGGCCCAGCCAGCAGGCCCAGCCGGGGCCTGTCCCTTCTGTCTCCAGCCAAGGGGAACATGGTTTCCCTGAAGCTGGCTGCAGCGTGGCAGCAGTGGAGGGTTTCAGACTGGCTCCCGGTGCTGCTGCTGCTCTTCCCTGGAGAGATTCCTGCCCTTGGAGCTTGTGTAGACGCCTCATGAAAACCTCAGCTGGAATTTCACTGACAGCCTGCAGTGAGCAGGCTCTTTCCTTCCCCAGGCCCGAGTCTGCTGCAGCTACGTCACGGAGGGAGAAGCCAAGGACACTGGGCTGGGAGGTCTGGCCAGGCTGTTTGTCCACAATCCCTGCTCCCTTGGACTGGCCTGCATAGGTGGAGTGTGAGTCATCTGCAGCGGAAGCCAGGTTGTAAAGTGTCTGTTACACAACCAACCCTCACGCAGGGTTTAGCGGGGAAAAACCAGCTGGGGCTGGGGCCAGCTCTGCGCCCCTGGAGATCAGCTTGGAGTTTTGCCTAGGCCTCTAGGTTCCAGGGCCGTAAAGACAGCAATTGTGTCTCATTCCTGCCCCCGGGGCGAGAGCTGGGGTGGGAAATTTTCCCTGGGTCCAGACTCGCTGCAGCCCTAAAACGAGCCCTGGTGTTTGCAGGCAGCTTCCTCTCTAATTCGCCCCCTGTATTCACACACTAACCCCCACCCCCACTCAGCGAACACAGGACTCGCACCCATGACACAGTTCCATCTCTGGCCTAGGGCTGGACCCAGGCAGCACCAGGAAAGGGAGAGTCTCCCCACTTCTTGCCTCAGTGAGCCCAATACTTGCCCTAGGCCCAGACCCCCACATACAACCATCCTGACACCTTCCCCCCACCCTGCTCCCCCATACAGCTTCCCTGGGCCGCAGACCCACATGCCCATCCTGACACCTACCCCCCACCCTGCTTCCCCCATCCAGCTTCCCTGGGCCCCAGACCCCCACCCCACACACCCATCCTGAGACCTGCCACCCACCCTGCTCCCCCATACAGCTTCCCTGGGACCCAGACCCCCCGTACAGCTTCCCTGGGCCCCAGACCCCGACCCCATACACCCATCCTGAGACCTGCCCCCCACCCTGCTGCCCCCATACAGCTTCACTGGGCCCAAGAACCCCCGTACACCCATCCTGAGACCTGCCCCCCACCCTGCTGCCCCCATACAGCTTCACTGGGACCCAGACCCCCACCCCGCATACACCCATCCTGAGACCTGCCACCCACCCTACTCCCCCATACAGCTTCCCTGGGCCCCAGACCCCCTGTACAGCTTCCCTGGGCCCCAGACCCCTACCCCGTACACCCATCCTGAGACCTGCCCCCCACCCTGCTCCCCCATACAGCTTCCCTGGGCCACAGACCCACACACCCATCCTGACACCTACCCCCCACCCTGCTCCCCCATACAGCTTCCCTGGGCCCCAGACCCCCACCCCACACACCCATCCTGAGACCTGCCACCCACCCTGCTCCCCCATACAGCTTCCCTGGGCCCCAGACCCCGACCCCATACACCCATCCTGAGACCTGCCACCGACCCTGCTCCCCCATACAGCTACACTGGGCCCAAGAACCCCCGTACACCCATCCTGAGACCTGCCACCCACCCTGCTCCCCCATACAGCTTCCCTGGGCCCCAGACCCCCACCCCACACACCCATCCTGAGACCTGCCACCCACCCTGCTCCCCCATACAGCTTCCCTGGGCCCCAGACCCCGACCCCGTACACCCATCCTGAGACCTGCCCCCCACCCTGCTGCCCCCATACAGCTTCACTGGAACCCAGACCCCCACCCCCCATACACCCATCCTGAGACCTGCCCCCCACACAGCTGCCCAGGGCCCCCCTTGCTCCGGCCCCTCTGCCCAGGACTCCCCCGGCCCCAGGGCGCCCGACTCGGGGCTGTCCCTGCCGCGGCCCCGCCCCGTGCGAGTCCCCCCCGTCACTGGGGCACGGGGCGGACCCACCGCTCGGGGGCCGGGGCCGGCCGGCGCGGCGCGGCCAGACGAGCCGAGAGCCATGGCCGGGAGCAGCTGCAGGGGAGCCGCGCTCCTGCGGGCGCTGCGGGGAGCTGGGGGCCGCCCGCGCCCCGGGGACGGGACTCGGTAAGGGCCGGGCCGGGCTGCCGGCTTCCCGGTTCCACCGGCCGGGCCGCCAGGAGCCGCCGCCTGGT
Organism: Eretmochelys imbricata; assembly: GCF_965152235.1. Classification (NCBI taxonomy): domain Eukaryota; kingdom Metazoa; phylum Chordata; order Testudines; family Cheloniidae; genus Eretmochelys; species Eretmochelys imbricata. The sequence continues at coordinate 15,383,204 of NC_135598.1, forward strand.
CCCGGGCCCCGGGGACGGGGCGGCCCCTGCCCGACCCCTCGGAGCGGACGCCCCACGTGGGACCCCCGGGACCGTCCCCTGGTGTCCTGCCCCCCAGCCGGCGCCAGAAGAGCCCCAGTCCTGGGCTGGAGGGGGGCCTGGGGGCCAGTCCTGCGCTGGAGGGGGGCCTGGGGGTGGGGGGGGCCAGTCCTGGGCTGGAGGGGGGCCTGGGGGTGGGGGGGCCCAGTCCTGCGCTGGAGGGGGGCCTGGGGGTGGGGGGGCCCAGTCCTGCGCTGGAGGGGGGCCCGGTGCTGGGGGGGGCTGTGGCGGTGATTCCCCGGGGCTGAGCTGTACGCTCACCCCCCTGTACCCGACCTTCTGCGTTTCAGGTATTTAAGTTCCCGTGGGATCCTGGCCACGCCGCAGGCCCCCAAGCGGCCGCCCGTCGCCCCGGTGTGGGTGCCGCAGCCCCCGGCACGGACCTTCCTGAACCTGGCGGCCCCGCTGGGCGCCCGGCGGATGGAGTACGCGGAAGCGCGAGTGCTGGGGTGAGCCGCTCCCGTCGGGCCGGTGTGTGTTCAGCGTGTGAGCCCCCAGCGCCCCAAGGGGGGCTTGGCCCAAGGGGCTGCTAGTGGGACTTGTCTCCGGTGGGCAGTGGCAGGGGCCTGTTGCCCAGGGACGGGGGTAGGGTGCAGGCCAGTGGCTGAGTTCCCAGCCTGACGACCCCCTCGCCAGGTGCTCTGCACCTTACTCTGTGAAATGTCACCCCCCCCGGCACCTGCTGACAGGTGGCTCGTCTCCCCTCTCTTCCAGCTACTCGATGGAGCAGATGTACAATGTGGTGGCCAACGTGGAGAGCTACCAGCTCTTCGTGCCATGGTGCAACCGCTCCAAGATCCTGTCCTGCCGCAAAGGGCTCACGCGGGCAGAGCTGGAGGTCGGCTTCGCGCCCGTCGTGGAGCGCTACATCTCTGAAATCTCCCTGACTCCCCAGCACCAGATCCGGGTAAGGGGCCACCAGGGAACTGGGGTTTGTGGGGATGCCCAGGGCCAGACACCCTGGGCTTAGCTGGGAGGTGCTGAGCACTCTCAGCTCGCTACAGGTGCTCGACACTTCTGATAATTGGCCCCAGGCATGTCAAGCCGGGGCACCTAAATTCAGAGACCGGTCTTGGAAGAGGTTGCTGTGGTTCCCAGGCTTCGTGTTCTTGTGGCTGTGACCCCGACTGCCCCATTCTCATCACCCCCTCATTCCCCACCCCTCATGCTGAGGCAGCAGCTGGGCTCCGAGGAGCCCCAGGGTTGTATCTGGCTCTGAGCTGCGTGGGTCCATTTCCAGGCAGATCAGGGCTGAGGATATGCTGACGTCCCACTAATAAGTCAGTGCTTGGGACAGGTGCCAGATGAGGAACCTCTGCCCAAGCAAGCTGCCAGCCCTAGCCTCTCTACGGATGGGGGCTCGCATGTTACTGCCCAGCGGGTGTAACCCCGTTCCACATTCACAGACTCGTTCATGTGGCCCTGGCTGGGTGGCCCTGGCTCCTGGGTGTGGGTGGGTTGAAATGTATCCTGCTCAGCTGAGAGCCTTGTCGGACGAAGCTGACCCGAGCCACCTTTCCTCCTGCAGGCTGTATGCAGCGACAGCCGCATCTTCAGCCACCTGGAGACGCTGTGGAGGTTTAGCCCAGGGCTGCCGGGGCAGCCGGACACCTGCACGTTAGACTTCTATGTGAGTATTCCTGTCTGTGCCAATCCCCGAGGCAGCCTGGGCTGGGGGTGGAAGAGGCAAGCTTGGCCCTGCACAGAGCATTCCTTCCTTCACGGGGGGTCGCTGTGTGTGGCTAGCGAATGCTTTAGACGGGCCACCCCAGTGATGCTGCAGCCTGCTGCTCTGGCAGGCTGCCACTCTGCAGGAAGTCGAGGGCAGCTGCAATCTGCTGCATCTTCGTGCTGATCACGTGCAGCCGCTGGCTGGGCAAAGCATGGCAACTCCTGCCCTGGTTCTCAGGAGTACGGTTAATTGCCTGGCCAGAGATCCCAGGGCAGCCCCCGTTAAGATCTGTGTTTCCTTGCCAGGTCTCCTTTGAGTTCAAGTCCATGCTGCATTCCCACTTGGCCAACCTGTTCTTCAACGAGGTGGTGAAGCAGATGGTGACGGCCTTTGAGCGGTGGGCGGAGAAGATGTACGGCCCGCAGACGGCCGTGCATCCCCAGAAGTGTTTGCAGGCAGCCCGCTGCATGTGATGACGACTCAGGACCAGCATCTCCTGCTGGAATGGGACACCCCTCTGAGCTCAGCCGAAGACTCTGTCTTCATTTCATTCTGTCCAGATTTTTGGCTGGACGCCACCCAGATCCCTTGCTCTATTTATGTCTATTTAACCCACACACCCTGGGGATAAATTATTTTTTTAATCCTTTTTTGTTTCTATTTAATGTTGGTGCCACAGAGACCAAAGGTCCATTGTCCTGATCTATGTGTCTGTTGCAATATCAAATGTTCCTAGACCCAGTGTCCTGTTCTGTTTTTAAATGTTCTGCTGTTAATGTGACCTCAATAAAATTTGGAATGAAGCCTTGTTCTGAACATTTCTTCACCCACCAGCCTCACTTCCGCCTTGGGGCCTTTATCGCTTCTCAGCAGCCTCCTTCCCCAGCTTCTGGGAAGTTAAGTGACTGGCAAACAGGAAACGGAAACTGTCATGGGAACAGGGAGGGGCTGCGGAATCCAGTGTGATCCCAGCTTCCTGTCCACTTCACAGCCGCACACGGAAACTCCCCGGGCCGTGGGTGGATACCAGCTTGGAGGGCGCCTGTGATCTGGCCCTGGCAGCAGCCAGCAGTGGAACAGTTAAACCCACCCCCACGCTCCGTGGGGAACTGGGACTTTCCCCCAGGGCAGGCCCTGCTAGATGCGCTGCTCTGGAGTAGCCCGGGCTTTGCCCCTGTGCGGCTCACCCGAGGTGCTGCCATGGGTGGGTTGTGTCCCAAATGGCTTTAACCCCGGGCAAGAGAGGGCTGGGGCAGCGGCCCTGGCTGACTGAATTATGCGCCCCTTGCTGGGGTCTCTGCATCCCACCGCATCAGTGTCCAGGCGAATGGCCCGTGCCCCTTGTCTGTCTCCCTGGCCCGGCGTGTTCTGCTGAATATGAAGTGTGGCACAGTGGAGGTGCTGCTGATCGCAGGGGCCCCGGGCCCTGGGCTGGGGCTGGGGCAGGGTGGCTGCAGTGCCCAGTGGGATGGGGTCGAGTCCCAGGGGCAGATTCTCAGATTGATTAAGCTCCAATCCCTCCATGGGCCTGCACCTGCCACTTGCTAATTGGGTTTCTGTGCAGGTGATCCCAGCGGCATGCCAGCAGGTCTGCAATCCAATCACTGGGCCCAGGGCGCTGCTGACAGCCTGCCCCTGAGCTTGGGGCTTGGGCTCAGGTTTCAGAGGCCTTGTCTGGGCCAGGGCTGGCTCTTCCCACAGGAGGGTGGGATATGAGCAGCTGCCCCCTCCTGCTCCACAGAGCTGAGTCCCCTTAGCTGCAGCCCAGCTGGGAGCCACCTGTTCCTTCCTTCCCTATTAGCAGCCAGGTCCCCGCATGTGGGAGAAGCGAACTGGACCCCCAGCAAAGGAACCTGCGGGGAGCAGCCCCCACCCCTGCCCCAGGTCACTGCGCGGGGGGAGCCAGGCTCCATGTTCAGGGTCAGGAGGAAAGCACAGAATGTTTTCTCTCTGCGCACTGAGGTGCAGGCAGGGGGAGGGAAGGTCGCCGATTCCTGGTTCGCGCCCCCGTCTGCGTCACGGCCCCGCTGTGTTGTGCTGGAACGGCCCTGCTCGAGAGACGCTGGGCCAGGGCCAGGGGCTGCGTGGCCCAGGAATGTTCCTCGTGCCCCCCACAGATCCTGCCACTGGGGTGCTGAGGGGGAGGCTGCCTCGAAATACCTGAATGCCAGGCAGGCCCCTCTGGTGGGAGGCTCTGAGCGGGGAGGGGGGCAGGACACACACACTCTCTGCAGGTGTCTGGTGTTAGCAGGTGAGGATCTGTGAGTGGCTGGGGGTCAGAGTAGGTGGCTCCAGGGGTCCCTCCTGGATGTAGCTAGTATCCACTGTAGGAACCCCCATTAGCCCATGGGCCTGGAGCAGCCCCTTCACACAGGCTGGATTTTTCATCATGAAGCAAATGTCTGCTGCAGACGAGCCAATGGCTGGAGCCGCTGGCCTTTGGGGGTGAGAGCCAGTGGCTGGAGAAGGGTCTGTGTGTGCAACACCTAGCACAAGCGGGGCCTGGTCTGTGAGAGGGGAGCCCTGGGTGCGATTGCTGGACAGAGAATAGCCCATAGGAACGGGTCAGTGGTGCCCGTCAGGGTTCCGGGCTGCTCCCTTTGCAGCCTGCAAGGGAAGCGAGGGCTTGTGCTGTCCACCCGTCACCTCTCAGGCATGTCTCACGGTGCAGCCCCAGCAGGACCGCGGCCTGAGTGAGGCAAAGGGCCTTTGCACCTGTGCCCTCTGCTTCCACTGGGGCCACGGCCAACGGGGGGCAGGTGGCATGTCAGCAGTGGACTTTGTGCTGTCCCCGCCGCCGGCGTCAGGAGGGGCGCACCGGGAACAGGAGGTGGCTGTTATCTCGGGGCCGGTTACGCCAGCAGCAGGAATCAACTGCAGCCCCTGGCGTAAGTGGGAGAACATGACGCGCTGTCAGGACCCGGGGGCAAGGGGGCCGGGAGAGGAGCCATGAGGTGCCCTGGGGAATGGGTCGCCCCTGGGGAACTGTCTCCTCTCTGTGGTACTCGCAGCCATCTGACTGGGGGGCTGCAGTGCGCCAGGGGCTGCAGGCAGGAAGTGCACTGAGGTTGGGCCCAGGGCTGTGGCCATGTGGGTCCCAAAGCTGGGAGCAGGTGCAGCCTCCCCCTACTCCAGGCTGTTGCTGGGAGGAGGGAGCCTGTCTGGCAGTGCCATGCCCTGAGCTCTTGGCCCCAGGGTCTGTAGCGGGCGATGGGGCTGCAGGGGCTCCATGTGTGCTGGGGGTCCCTGGTTTACTAGCCCAGTTTCTGACTCTGTCCAGGGGGCTCCTTGGTGGAGGCTGCCGTTGGCGCTGGCTTGGCAGCGGGTTGGGAGGGGACTTGCCTGACCCCTTTGGCAGAGACTCCCACTGATGCAATGGGAGGGAGGCGGGTTCTGCAGCCCCTGCTGGCTGAATCAACATTGCCCCAGTGCCCCAGGGGTGGTGCGTCCCGCTGCCCAATCGCAGCTCATGATCCCTGTGCGGGGAGGTGGGGGGGGACACCCAGTGGGCTCTGCACAGGCTTTGCTGGACAGCACGCGGGGTGGGGGGAGCCAGGGAGCCGGCGAAGGCAGCCAGTGCCCTCTCCTGCTGTAGGGCGCCAGCTGGTCACCCCAGGTGCAGAATTGCCCAAGTGGCCGGGTGCATTATGGGGTTTCGGTGCTGCTGGAGGCAGGCTGCCAGGCCGCCGGGGAGAAGGGTGGCCTGATCTCTGGCGGGGCTGGGCGTCAGCAGCCCTGGGCATTGATTCCTGGCTCTGAGACAGCGTGCCTCCACGACCTGGGGCAAGTCTCCCAATCCGCCCTGCGCCCCAGGTGCTGCCTGTCCCCACCTGGTGAGGAGAGGGTAAATCCCACCGCTGCTGAAGCCGCGGGCCAGCCAGGTGCCCTGCTAGGACTACGCCCCTTTGCAGGAAGGCCCAGGCTGAGCTGCCTCCCAGCGGCTGTGCGCACAGGGGAGGAATCGCGGTGATTTTCCAGGGGGCTGAGGCTGGCTGGGAGCAGGGAGCAGCTGGTGGCGGGTGAGGCCTGTGGCCCAAGGGCAGCGCGAGAGCCGAGCCCGGTGCCCTGACAGAACCTCCCCAAGTGGCACGGCCGGCTCTGTGGCCTGCGCCAGCCTGGGGTCCTGGCTGGGCTCCCGAGGCCGGGGCTGAGCTCAGGGCCTCGCCGACACTGGGACTTCAGGTGGCGTTTGCCCCGTTACTTCCACGTGCTCGCAGCACGCGTAGAGCCGCGCTGTGCCGAGGCCAGGCCAGCTTCCGCAGTGAGGGCTGTGGAGTGCTCATGGCCTGGAGGCGAGTGCCCTGCAGTGCCACATGGGACACCCCTTTCCAGCCCAGCCTGCTCCCCTCTCTGCTCTGCGTTGCCCTGGGAGAGCCCCCCCGACCGGCATGACTCTTGGTCCTGCACTGCAGGGCTCTGGCCAGCCCCAGGCACTGCTGAGTCCCAGCCAGAGCTGGCTCTTCCTGCTGCTGCTGGGAGTGAGATGGTACCGGCAGCGCAGCCCCTGTGGCATCAGCTCATTCCCCCTAGGAGGAAGCAGGAGCCCAGGCTGCCGGGTCTCCAGGGACTCAGGCCAGCGCAGCCAGCGGACGGGTGCGGACGGTGGCAGAGGCACGGGAGAGGCTTAGAGCCTGGGCCAAACACCGAGCCTGCTGCAGCAAGTGCTGCCCAGAGCAGGGCCCCATTGCAGGGGCCAGGCAGGAATGCACCAAGGGGCATTTGCGTAGGGGCAGCACCAGCCACTTCCATGATGTGAGGATGTGACGCAGCAGGGAGGGGGGAGCGTTGACCTGGGAATGTGCCCAGGGGATGGGAGACCTGAGAGCCTGTCACCTGAGCCAGGAGAGGGAGGGGGAGGGGGAGGTAACACCTCTACCCGGGAATGTGAACAGAGGCTGCAGGAGGGAGCCTGCTGGGTGGGTTTAGTTTCAGTTGGGGCTGGGTGGAGGAACACAGGGAACCCCAGGGCTGGGGTCTAAGCTCCCTGCTCCCCCAGAAGGACTTGACTGAGGGGTCCTGGTTGTACCCACAAGCTCTGTTTTGGACTGTGTTCCTGTTGTCCAATAAACCTTCCGTTTTACTGGCTGGCTGAGAGTCTCAGTGAATCCCAGGAAGAGGGATGCAGGGCCTGGACTCCCCCACACTCCGTGACAACTGGTGGTAGCGGTGGGATGTACTGCACCCCGTGAACGGCACTTCCTGCTGTAAGTGACTGGGGAACAGTAAAACGAAGGGGGATTGACAGGGACCAGGCGTGCTGAAGATTCAGAGAGAGATAATTTCAGGGGATGTGATGAAGTGGGACTGTTCTTAATGTTTCCTCTGAATAGTGTGGGGGTGCCTCAGTTTCCCCTATGCAGTTCTTAAGTATCTAGGGGGTGGGGTAAGGGTGTATGATCATTGCAGAGCCCTAGAGGGCAGGTGTGTGCAGAGGTCTGGACACAGAGAACGGCCGACACCCTGTTTCCTGGCAACTGATGGCCTGGGCCCTTCCCCCTGCAAGGTGAGAGCTAAAGGGCTGGAGAACAAAGGAATCCAGTGACCTCCTGGCCCCGGAAAGGGACAAAGCCCAGAGGAGGAGGGGCTGGAGGGAGTTTTAGTCTGGGGCTGGCTGGGACGTGGAGTGAAGTGCAGACGTGGTTGTCTGGCTCACTGCCCCCCAAAATGGACCCAGCTGAGGGGTCCTGTTCTCTGCACCTACAAGCTCTGTTTTAGACCACATTCCTGTTGTCTAATAAACCTTCTATGTTACTGGCTGGCCGAGAGTCCCGTCTGACTGCGGAGTTGGGGGGCAGGACCCTCTGGCTTCCCCAGGACCCCGCCTGGGCGGACTCGCTGTGGGAAGCGCACGGAGGGGCAGAGGATGCTGAATGCTCCGAGGTCAGACCCAGGAAGGGGGAAGCCGGGTGAGCTGTGTGTCCTGCAGACAGGCTGCTCACAGAAAGGAGACTTCCCCACAGTCCTGCCTGGCTTCATGGGGAGCAGTTCCAGAGCATCGCCCGGGGACTCCGTGACAACTGGTGGGAGTGGTGGGATCTACTGCACCCCGTGGACTGCGCTTCCTGCAGTAAGTGACTGGGGAGCAGTAAAAATGAAGGGGGATCGACAGGGACCAGGCGTGCTAAAGATTCAGAGAGAGATGATTTCAGGGGGCGGTTAACCCCTGGAAGTGTGTGACCAGAGAGAAGGACTTTTTCAGTAACAGGGTCCCCTGGGGATTGCAGCGAGCGGTCCCAGGGGCGGAGGAGTCTGCAGCTGGACCCTGGCAAAGAGGTGGTGACCTTGAGAAGGGCTGGCACACAAGGGGTTCTCTTTGGAAACCGTGGGAAGCTGAGAGCACACGGGCCTGTGAGTCCACAACAACTTGGGAAGGGTGGAGTGATGGCCTGTCACCGTCTCCTGAAGAAGGACATTGTAACCCTGTGCAGAAAGAGAGGATTGCGCATTGGGAAGTTCACCAAAGCACAGTTCATCGTGCGGCTGGAGGGGGATGACTGCTCTAAGGAACAGATTCCTGACCCTAAATGGGGCTATAGCAGGATCTGGGAGCAGCTGGAGTGGTAGCCAGGCATCCCCAAGACTCCTGTCCCCGACCAGACGAGGGTCTTCACAATAGGGTTCCCCATCAGGGGATCGGAGACGGACGGGATTGGAGCTGAGTCTGAGAGAGCAAGAGGACTGTGAGAGACAGCGAGAGCCCAAGAAAGAGCTGCAGAAGCAGCACCAGCATGAACTGGCGGTGGGGGAGTGGAGAGGCCTAGGGGACCTCCCAGGGGTGAGTGGGGATAGATCCCAGGGGGCCAGTTCGGCAGGGAACCTCGAGGCTAAATTGCTGCCCGTGGTTAAGGACGGGGGGATGTGGATGCCCACCTCACTGCCTTTGAGCAGGCTGGCGATTTGAACCAGGGGGACCCTGCGGAAAAGCCCCGGTGTCTAGCTCCCTTGCTGGGTCCCAAGGCCATAGACTCCGTCAGCCAGATGGGTGGGGAGGTGGACAGGCTCCCACTCCTGACCCCGACCTATGTCTGTGTGGAGTTTCCTGGGCTCAGGCCCCTCGGACCCCCAGTGGGAGCAGAAGGTGATGGTCAATGGGGAGACATTCCTGGGGTGGCGAGATCCTGGGACAGAGAGAACTTGTCAGGCCCTGGGTGGTGCAGCCTCAGATGCTGAGGGTCTGGGTGAGCTGGGTGAGGGTCCCAGGGATGAAGCCCCCCGCCCTGCCTATGGCCCAGATCCCTGTGCAGACCCAGGAGGGGTCAGGCTGGCTGGTCGTTGGGGTTCTCCAGGACACCAGCTGCGAGACTCTGTTGTGGGGTGACTGTGTCTCTTTGGGACAGGATCCAGGCCCTGCTCCGGTAACTGCCAAGGGTTTGAATTTGAATCCAGGGAACTAATCCGTGGAGAGGGAAATGGTCAGTGAAAATGCAGATGACCTGGCTGGCAGCAGGGAGGAGCCTCTAGGCTCAGGCTACCTGCCTGCCTGTAACCAGACCCCTGGGGCTCCCCGCCCCCTTGCACACCGGAGAGGGGGCTCACACTGGCTCTGATGCAGTGAGGAAAGCAGCGAGCTTGCTGTCTACCTCCACTGGGACAGCAAGGGCAGCGCTGAGCACAGTGGGAGCTGAGACCCCAGCTGAGTGGGGGGAGACACAGGCCGGGCAGGGGATCTGTTGGGAGTGGCAAGGTGCATGGTAAGAAAAGTCTGGATGAGCCTAGGCAGCCTTGTGAGCTGATGGCTGTGTCTAGTCAGCAGGGTGGGAAGGCGAGGAGAGTGGAAGAGGAGTGTCCCTGGACCTTACCTGTTAGCTGGGTGGAGAATTGGGACAGTGAAGGAAATGTGTCTGTGTCTGTCAGGGGTATTGACTTGCCTATGAAGGGAGCTACCCTGGTTTCCAAGCAGTTGTCTGTGACCAGCCTTGTGTGCTGGGACCAGGGGAATGAGATCCCAAGCTGTGTGTCTGGGAAAGGAGAAAGTGTGTCCGGTTTGTCTTTCTCTGTGGAGCAGACAGAAGGGGCCTTTCAGCCTGTGATGGTTGAGGGTCATGCAGTTGTCTCAGAGCTGGTTTTGGATTCAGCTAAAGCCCAGGAAGGGAAGGGTCCTAAGTTTGTGTCTGCTCGGGAGAATGGCCCTGTAACTAGGTCGCATCCAGTTAGTGTCTATGTAAAATCCCAGAGACCAGACAATTCTGGTGCTTGTATTTTGCCTGTTGCTAGTGTGTGGTTGGGAAAGGGTGGAGCAACTCTGTCTAATCAGGGTGAGATCCTAGCCAGGGCACAAGGGGAGCATGAAGGTGATGTGATTGTGTTACCTACTGAGAGTGTGGAAACCTGTAGCAAGAAGGAAAAGATTTGTGAACCTGTGTGTGGCAAATGGAAGGAGAATGCTTCTGACCTTTTGTCTAGGAAGTCTGTAAGTTTGCCTGAAAGGGGATTGTGTAGGAATCCGCCGGAAGGACCAGAGGTAATTCTGGATGTAAGGGAGACCCAGAAAGAGTCTGTTGTTGCTCAGGAAAGTGTTCCTCTAGAGCAAGCCCTAGGTAAAGAGGGTAAGAGCAGAATTTCTGTGCGGGGTGAATTGTTGCATAGAAAAGCCCTAGGGAAAGGAATCCTCATGGAGTCTTTGCAAGCAGTTTACTGCAACTGAAGGATGTGAAAGTGATTTAATCAAGAAAGTTTCAGTTCCTAACAGTCAGAAATTTTCGTTGTGAATGTCTCCACTGACTTTCCTGTTGAAAGACCCAGTGTGGAGAGCTTTGAGAAGGTCTCAGATGAAGTGAAAGCTGTTAAGAAAGTTAAACAGTTCTGTAACCAAGTGGCTGTGTTTGACCAGCTTGTTGGGGAGAAGACCCAATCCCAGTTTGACTCCCTGGGGTTTTGGGGTGGCCAAAGGGCACGGGCTGCATAAACCTTCCCACATGCGGCCTGCGAGTGCTATCGACCACCCCCGACCTAAGGGAGGGTGTGAAAGTGGAAGGGCCTGGTGTAACTCCTACCAAGGAATGGGAGAGATGCTGGGGCATCCATGGGAACGTTGGTGGCTTCGAACTTCCCCAGGTCACTGGCTAAAGTGACCCCGCTCAGTTCGATCTCAAAGGGGGGAAGAGATGTGACGAAGTGGGACTGTTCTTAATGGTTCCTCTGAATAGAGTGGGGGTGCCTCAGTTTCCCCTATGCAGTTCTTAAGTATCTAGGGGGTGGGGTAAGGGTGTATGATCATTGCAGAGCCCTAGAGGGCAGGTGTGTGCAGGGGTCTGGACACAGAGAATGGCCAACACCCTGTTTCCTGGCAACTGATGGCCTGGGCCCTTCCCCCCTGCAAGGTGAGAGCTAAAGGGTTGGAGAACAAAGGAATCAGGTGCCCTCCTGGCCCGGGAAAGGGACAAAGCCCAGAGGAGGAGGGGCTGGAGGGAGTTTCAGTTTGGGGCTGGTTGGAGACATGGAGTGAAGTGCAGACGTGGTTGTCTGGCTCACTGCCCCCCAAAATGGACCCAGCTGAGGGGTCCTGTTCTCTGCACCTACAAGCTCTGTTTTAGACCACATTCCTGTTGTCTAATAAACCTTCTGTGTTACTGGCTGGCCGAGAGTCCTGTCTGACTGCGGAATTGGGGGGCAGGACCCTCTGGCTGCCCCAGGACCCCGCCTGGGCGGACTCGCTGTGGGAAGCGCACGGAGGGGCAGAGGATGCTGAATGCTCCGAGGTCAGACCCAGGAAGGGGGAAGCCGGGGGAGCTGTGTGTCCTGCAGACAGGCTGCTCCCAGAAAGGAGACTTCCCCAGAGTCCTGCCTGGCTTCATGGAGAGCAGTTCCAGAGCATCGCCCAGGGATTCCGTGACAGTGGTGTTGGCCATGTGTGGACATTGGGAGGAGCAGGGAGATGACCCTTTAGTAGATCTATTCCCTGGGACCAGAGCTGGTTCCCCCCTGGAAACAATTCCCTTCTCAGATCAGCTAACCTCTGCCCAACAAGCTGAGGTCAGGGGGGTGCTGCATCCATACCGACAGCTGTTTTCCAACCAGCCTGGATGCACTAATCTGACTGTCCACCGGGTGCAGACAGGGTGGCACCCGCCGATAAGATGCTCCCCCTTCCGAGTCACAGGGAAAACTGCTCAGGAGCTGGAAAGAGAGGTCCGGGACATGCTGGCTTTGGGGGTGATCCAGCCATCGGCCAGCCCTTGGGCCTCGCCGGTGGTGCTGGTCCCCAAAAAGGATGGGTCGGTCCGGTTCTGTGTGGACTATCGGAAGCTCAACGCCATCACTGTATCTGATGCCTACCCCATGCCCAGGCCTGACGAGCTCCTAGACAAACTGGGAGGAGCTCGGTACCTTACCACCATGGACCTTACAAAGGGCTACAGGCAGGTGCCGCTGGATGCAGATGAAATCGGCCTTTATCACCCCTCTGGGGCTCTATGAGTTCATGACCCTGCCTTTCGGCCTCAAAGGAGCACCGGCCACCTTCCAGTGCCTGGTGGACCAGCTCCTGAGGGGGATGGAGAGTTTTGCCGTGGCGTATATTGATGACATCTGTGTCTTTAGCCAGACCTGGGAGGACCACGTGTCCCAGGTTAGACAAGTGCTGGACTGACTCCAGGGGGCTGGGCTGACTGTAAAAGGGAGAAGTGCAAGGTGGGGATGGCAGAAGTATCTTACCTGGGCCATCGGGTGGGGAGCGGCCGCCTAAAGCCGGAACCAGCCAAGGTGGAGGTGATCAGAGACTGGCCCGCTCCCCACACCAAAAAGCAGGTCCAAGCCTTTATTGGGATGGCAGGATACTACCGAAGATTTGTGCCCCACTTTAGCGCCATAGCCACCCCCATCACGGAGCTATGCAAGAAGGGGAAGCCAGACAAGGTGGTCTGGACCGAGCAGTGCCAGGAGGCTTTCTGGGCGCTGAAGGAGGCTCTGGTCAGTGGCCCAGTTCTGGCAAACCCAGACTTTGACAAGCCCTTTGTGGTGTTCACCGACGCCTCCGACACGGAACTGGGGGCGGTGTTAATGCAGGAGGATGAAAAGGGGGAGAGACACCCCATCGTGTACCTGAGCAAGAAGTTGCTACCCCGGGAGCAACACTATGCGGCCATTGAGAAGGAGTGCCTGGCCATGGTGTGGGCCCTCAAGAAACTAGAGCCCTATCTCTTCGGGCGACACTTCACCGTCTACACCGACCACTCTCCCCTGACCTGGCTGCACCAGATGAAAGGAGCCAACGCCCAACTCCTGAGGTGGAGCCTGCTCCTGCAGGATTACGACATGGACGTGGTCCACGTGAAGGGAAGGGCCAACCTGATAGCGGACGCGCTGTCCCGGAGAGGGGGCCCCGAACTTCCCCAGGTCACTGGTCACAGTGACCCCGCTCCGTTCAGTCTCGAAGGGGGGAGAGATGTGACGCAGCAGGGAGGGGGGAGTGTTGACCTGGGAATGTGCCCTGGGGATGGGAGACCTGAGAGCCTGTCACCTGAGCCAGGAGGGGGAGGGGGAGGTAACACCTCTGCCCAGGAATGTGAAGACAGGCTGCAGGAGAGACCCTGCTGGGAGGGTTTAGTTTCAGTTTGGGGCTGGGTGGAGGAACGCAGGGAACCCCAGGGCTGGGGTCTAAGCTCCCTGCTCCCCCAGAAGGACTTGACTGACGGGTCCTGGGTGTACCCACAAGCTCTGTTTTGGACTGTGTTCCTGTTGTCCAATAAACCTTCTGTTTTACTGGCTGGCTGAGAGTCTCAGTGGATCCCAGGAAGAGGGGGGCAGGGCCTGGACTCCCCCACACTCCGTGACACATGGGGCTCTGAGCCAGGCTGCTGCAGTCCCTGCTTGGCACCTTCCCCCCACCCTGTCACCCCGGGTGGCTCAAAGCCCCTCCTCTGGTGGGTGCCACTGCCTAGCCCCGGTGGGGGTGCGCATCCCAGCAGGGCAGGACATTTCCCCATGCCATTGGAAACCCTTCAGCTCCCTGCCCCCAGAATCCCAGCCCCATGCTCTGCTCCAAGGGCTGGGGCCTCACAGCCTTGGCTGCAGGGGGCTCTGGAATTGCCCCAGGCGGGGGCAGTTCTCCGCCAAGGCAGGAGGCCCCCTGGGGCTGGGTAGCTCTGGGGGCAGGGCCACCGCAAGGAGCAGGTAGAAGGTGGCCCCAGGGCATGTGCTTGGCAGAGTGGCCGGGGGCCTGCCCCTCAGCTGTAGCACCGACTGCTCGGTCAGTGCCCAGAGCTCTTCCAGCAGCGGGCAGCCGGGGTGGGGGACATCGCCCCTCCCACCAGCGTGCAAAGGGCCCAGCAGGCCTGGCTGGACTGAGGTGCACTGGAGGGGCAGGGAGCCCGCGGGCCCCAGAAACAACCGCGGTTCCTGTGCCATTTCAATGGGCTGTGGCCCCTGCCCACCTCCCACCCCAGCCCTGAGGGAGGTGCGGGGGACATAGATGCCGGCCCCATCTCCCAGCGCCTCCAGCAAGTCCCACTCGGGCCGGTATCATGTCGAGCAGGAAGCAGCTGCCTTCTCTGGGCTGGAGGCATCAGCTTCGTCAGAGGAAACGTCCCACAAAGATCCCAGCTGGCAAATGCTGCTCTGAAAGTAGCGCAGTGAACTGAACTCAACCTGCCCACACCCCTCGTGTACCCTGTGACCCCCCCAGGGACCCCGATTCCTGTGCTGGCCCCTCTGACCCCCCCGGGGACCCCGATTCCTGTGCTGGCCCCTCTGACCTCCCCGGGACCCCAATTCCTGTGCTGGTCCCCATCACCCAGGTGACTCTGCTGCCTGCCTGATACTGCCCCCCGTGACCCCCACTTCCTGCTCTGAGGCTGGGTGATTTTGCAGGGTTGTCCCCAGTGAACTTTAGATTTTCTGACTTCTCTGGATGCAGGCCCTGGGGATTTTCTACAGGCCCAGACCAGGGACTGTCCTGCCCCTGCCAATAACCAGCCCTGGGGCTCAGAGCTCTCCGGCCAAGTCTGGCTCCTGCAAACTGCACAGTGTGACGAACTCTCAGTTTCATCAGGAGCCTCATATCAAAGGCTCAGCTCCTGAAGTCCTGTGATTACAGGCCACTCTCAGCTTCCATGTAAACCAATACATGCCTAGCACTCCTGGTTGGGAAGACAGGTAGGAAACATGACCCTAAGGGTCAAATACAGGAGACAAAGAAAAGAAAAAAACTGAAACCCTGAACGGTTTATTGTGTGTTACATGAAGATCTCATGATCTGAGGGGCCGGAAGGGGTGGGTCTGAGTTGATGGGGCTCCCAGGCCCAGAGCAGGGAGTGACATCACTTAGGCTTATGGGCCTGGACCCAGACCCTGGTGGGGGCTGTGTATGTGGGGGAATCACCTGCAGTCACAGGCACGGGGCAGGGATCTGAGTCAACGGAGATCACAGGTCCAGGCCAGGTATGGGAAGACCCTTGAGAGGCGGGGGGGCGGGAAGGAGGGCAGGCCCACAGCAGAGATTAGGGGTCATGGGGGTGGGCCAGCAAAGGGAGGGGATGTTACCTGGGGTCAAGAAGCCAGGCCAAGGAGAGGGAATGGGGATTATCTAAGATCATAGGACTAGATTCAGGGCAGGGAATGAGGTCATCTGAGGTCACAAGCCAGGCCTCAAAGCAGGGAATGGGGTCATCTGAAGTCACGGGCCAGACAATGAAGTGATCTGAGGTCACAGGGACAGACTCAACTGGAATGGGCTCATCTCAGGTCACAGACCCAGAGCAGGGAATGGGGTCATTTGAGGTCAGTGGACAAGTAATTGGGTCATCTGAGGACAAGACGGAGACCCAGGGCAGGGAATGGGGTATTCTGAGGTCACTGGACAGTTAATAGGGTCACCAGAGGTCACAGAACCAGATCCAAGGCAGGGAATGGGGTCATCTGAGGACACTGAACAGGTAATGAGGTCATCTGAGGTCACAGACCCAGACCTAGGGCAGGGAATGGGAGTCATCTGAGGACACTGAACAGGTAATGGGGTTATCTGAGGTCACAGACCCAGACCCAGGGCAGGAAATGGGGTCATGCGAGGACACTGACCAGGTAATGGGGTCATCTGAGGTCACAGACCCAGATCCAGGGCAGGGAATGGGTTCATGCAAGGACACTGAGCAGGTAATGGGGTCATCTGAGGTCATAGACCCAGACCCAGGGCAGGGAATGGGGTCATGCGAGGACACTGACCAGGTAATGGGGTCATCTGAGGTCACAGACTCAGACCCAGGGCAGGAAATGGGGTCATGAGAGGACAATGAACAGGTAATGGGGTCATCTGAGGTCACAGACCCAGACCCAGGGCAGGGAATGAGGTCATGTGAGGACACTGACCAAGTAATTGGGTCATCTAAGGTCACAGACCCAGACCCAGGGCAGAAAATGGGGTCATGTGAGGATACTGACCAGATAATGGGGTCATCTGAGGTCACAGACCCAGACCCAGGGAAGGAAATGGGGTCATGTGAGGACACTGACCAGGTAATGGGGTCATCTGAGGTCACAGACTCAGACCCAGGGCAGGAAATGGGGTCATGTGAGGACACTGACCAGGTAATGGGGTCATCTGAGGTCACAGACCCAGACCCAGGGCAGGGAATGGGGTCATGTGAGGACACTGACCAGGTAATGGGGTCACCTGAGGTCACAGACTCAGACCCAGGGCAGGAAATGGGGTCATGCGAGGACACTGACCAGATAATGGGGTCATCTGAGGTCACAGACCCAGACCCAGGGAAGTAAATGGGGTCATGCGCGGAAACTGACCAGGTAATGGGGTCATCTGAGGTCACAGACCCAGGGCAGAATATGGGGTCATGCGAGGACACTGACCAGGTAATGGGGTCATCTGAGGTCACAGACCCAGACCCAGGGCAGGAAATGGGGTCATGTGAGGACACTGACCAGGTAATGGGGTCATCTGAGGTCACAGACTCAGACCCAGGGCAGGAAATGGGGTCATGAGAGGACACTGACCAGGTAATGGGGTCATCTGAGGTCACAGACCCAGACCCAGGGCAGGAAATGGGGTCATGCGAGGACACTGACCAGGTAATGGGGTCATCTGAGGTCACAGACTCAGACCCAGGGCAGAAAATGGGGTCATGCGAGGACACTGACCAGGTAATGGGGTCATCTGAGGTCACAGACTCAGACCCAGGGCAGGAAATGGGGTCATGCGAGGACACTGAACAGACAATGGGGTCATCTGAGGTCACAGACCCAGACCCAGGGCAGGGAATGGGGTCATGTGAGGACACTGACCAGATAATGGGGTCATCTGAGGTCACAGACCCAGACCAAGGGAAGGAAATGGGGTCATGCGAGGACACTGACCAGGTAATGGGGCCATCTGAGGTCACAGACCCAGACCCAGGGAAGGAAATGGGGTCATGTGAGGACACTGACCAGGTAATGGGGTCATCTGAGGTCACAGACCCAGACCCAGGGCAGGAAATGGGGTCATGTGAGGACACTGACCAGGTAATGGGGTCATCTGAGGTCACAGACTCAGACCCAGGGCAGGAAATGGGGTCATGAGAGGACACTGACCAGGTAATGGGGTCATCTGAGGTCACAGACCCAGACCCAGGGCAGGAAATGGGGTCATGCGAGGACACTGACCAGGTAATGGGGTCATCTGAGGTCACAGACTCAGACCCAGGGCAGAAAATGGGGTCATGCGAGGACACTGACCAGGTAATGGGGTCATCTGAGGTCACAGACTCAGACCCAGGGCAGGAAATGGGGTCATGCGAGGACACTGAACAGATAATGGGGTCATCTGAGGTCACAGACCCAGACCCAGGGAAGGAAATGGGGTCATGCGAGGACACTGAACAGGTAATGGGGTCATCTGAGGTCACAGACCCAGACCCAGGGCAGGAAATGGGGTCATGCGAGGACACTGAACAGGTAATGGGGTCATCTGAAGTCACAGATCCAGTCCCAGGGCAGGAAATGGGGTCATGCGAGGACACTGACCAGGTAATGGGGTCATCTGAGGTCACAGACCCAGACCCAGGGCAGGGAATGGGGTCATGTGAGGACACTGACCAGGTAATGGGGTCATCTGAGGTCACAGACTCAGACCCAGGGCAGGAAATGGGGTCATGAGAGGACACTGACCAGGTAATGGGGTCATCTGAGGTCACAGACCCAGACCCAGGGCAGGGAATGGGGTCATGCAAGGACACTGACCAGGTAATGGGGTCACCTGAGGTCACAGACTCAGACCCAGGGCAGGAAATGGGGTCATGCGAGGACAATGAACAGGTAATGGGGTCATCTGAGGTCACAGACCCAGACCCAGGGCAGGGAATGAGGTCATGTGAGGACACTGACCAAGTAATTGGGTCATCTGAGGTCACAGACCCAGACCCAGGGCAGAAAATGGGGTCATGCGAGGATACTGACCAGGTAATGGGGTCATCTGAGGTCACAGACCCAGACCCAGGGAAGGAAATGGGGTCATGCGAGGACACTGACCAGGTAATGGGGTCATCTGAGGTCACAGACTCAGACCCAGGGCAGGAAATGGGGTCATGCGAGGACACTGAACAGATAATGGGGTCATCTGAGGTCACAGACCCAGACCCAGCGCAGGAAATGGGGTCACGCGAGGACACTGAACAGGTAATGGGGTCATCTGAGATCACAGACCCAGACCCAGCGCAGGAAATGGGGTCATGCGAGGACACTGAACAGGTAATGGGGTCATCTGAGGTCACAGACACAGACCCAGGGCAGGAAATGGGGTCATGTGAGGACACTGAACAGGTAATGGGGTCATCTGAGGTCACAGACTCAGACCTAGGGCAGGAAATGGGGTCATGAGAGGACACTGACCAGGTAATGGGGTCATCTAAGGTCACAGACCCAGACCCAGGGCAGGGAATGGGCTCATTCAAGGACACTGACCAGGTAATGGGGTCACCTGAGGTCACAGACCCAGACCCAGGGCAGGAAATGGGGTCATGCGAGGACAATGAACAGGTAATGGGGTCATCTGAGGTCACAGACCCAGACCCAGGGCAGGGAATGAGGTCATGTGAGGACACTGACCAAGTAATTGGGTCATCTGAGGTCACAGACCCAGACCCAGGGCAGAAAATGGGGTCATGCGAGGATACTGACCAGGTAATGGGGTCATCTGAGGTCAGAGACCCAGACCCAGGGAAGGAAATGGGGTCATGCACGGAAACTGACCAGGTAATGGGGTCATCTGAGGTCACAGACCCAGACCCAGGGCAGGGAATGAGGTCATGCGAGGACACTGACCAAGTAATTGGGTCATCTGAGGTCACAGACTCAGACCCAGGGCAGAAAATGGGGTCATGCGAGGATACTGACCAGGTAATGGGGTCATCTGAGGTCACAGACCCAGACTCAGGGCAGGAAATGGGGTCATGCGAGGACACTGAACAGGTAATGGGGTCATCTGAGGTCACAGACCCAGACCCAGGGCAGGAAATGGGGTCATGAGAGGACACTGACCAGGTAATGGGGTCCTCTGAGGTCACAGGCCCAGACCCAGGGCAGGAAATGGGGTCATGCGCGGAAACTAACCAGGTAATGGGGTCATCTGAGGTCACAGACCCAGACCCAGGGCAGGGAATGGGGTCATGCGAGGACACTGACCAAGTAATTGGGTCATCTGAGGTCACAGACTCAGACCCAGGGCAGGGAATGGGGTCATGCGAGGACACTGACCAGGTAATGGGGTCATCTGAGGTCACAGACTCAGACTCAGTGTAGGAAATGGGGTCATGAGAGGACACTGACCAGGTAATGGGGTCATCTGAGGTCACAGACCCAGACCCAGGGCAGGGAATGGGGTCATGCGAGGACACTGACCAGGTAATGGGGTCATCTGAGGTCACAGACCCAGACCCAGGGCAGGGAATGGGGTCATGCGAGGACACTGACCAGGTAATGGGGTCATCTGAGGTCACAGGCCCAGCCCCCCCCCGCCCCCAGGGGTTCCTGGCCCCTACCCCCCCCCCCCCATGTGTCCCCGTTCGCAGCCCGGACGCGGGTCCGGGCCCGCGGCAGGATCCTGTGTCACGGCGCCCCCTCGTGGCTCCGACGGGCCAGGGCCCGGGACACACTTCGGCTCCCATCAGTCCCCGCGGTGGAACTACAGTTCCCGTCAGCCCCTGCGAAGACTCTGCATCTCCCATCAACCCCCGCGGCGGGCGTCTCCCGGAAGCCGCTAGCGCTGCAGCGGTCGGGCGCTGTGATTGGTTGATGCTGGGGGTCACATGACCGGAGTCCCCGGGAAGATGGCGGAGCAGGCGGGCGCCTCGCCCGAGGACCCCTGGGGGAAGGTGAGTCCCAGGAGCGGGATGGCGGCCGGCGCGGGACACACCGCGGGGCCCGTCTCCCCGGGAGAGGGCAAGACCCCTCTCCGCCCCACAGGCCCGAAGCCGCAGGGGCCTGGGGAATCCAAGGGCGGGGCTTTGTGGGGGGCAGAAGTCAGGTGGGGTCAGGTCAGGGATGGGTTCAGGGGTTACGTCAGGACTGGGGTCAGGTCAGGCTAGGGGTCAGGGATTACGTCAGAGATGGGGTCACGTCAGGCTAGGGGTCAGGGGTTACATCAGGACTGGGGTCAGGTCAGAGATGGGGTCACGTCAGGCTAGGAGGTCAGGGGTTACATCAGGACTGGGGTCAGGTCAGAGATGGGGTCACGTCAGGCTAGGGGTCAGGGATTACGTCAGGACTGGGGTCAGGTCAGAGATGGGGTCACGTCAGGCTAGGGGTCAGGGGTTACATCAGGACTGGGGTCAGGTCAGAGATGGGGTCATGTCAGGCTAGGGGTCAGGGATTACGTCAGGACTGGGGTTCGGTCAGAGATGGGGTCACGTCAGGCTAGGGGTCAGGGGTTATGTCAGGACTGGGGTCAGGTCAGAGATGTGTCCAACCTCCCTGTGACCACGCAGGTTCCCAGCTCTGTGCCAGAGGAGGCAGATTTCTGAGGGGATGTGACTGGAGGCAAAGCTGCTGGCTGGTGGCTCTCCTGGGGTGTCTTGCCTTTTACTGCATAAAGAGAATCAGATACCACTGCTGACTTATTCCCTGCCCATCCCCCTCCCCCCGCGACATTGGGAAGGGACAGAAACCCTCCTGCACTGGACACGAGCCAACTCTGGACAGCTGGGATTGGGGAGGAACCATCCAATATGGGTGGATTATTCCACAATTCTACATTTCTGTCACCGCAAAATCTTGACTATCTGGGGAAAACATCTCTCAAGTGGCTCCAAGGAGTTAAATACACTTAGGGCCAGAGTTGTAAAGGTGTTTAGATGCCTAGTGGGATTTTGCAAAGGAACTAAGGCCCATATCTTCAAATCAGTGGAAGTTTGTGTGACCCAGGATTTAGGTGCTAAGGCACTTTTCTACGCCACTAAGTGCCCATCTGCTTCTTTAGGTAGCTAAATACCTTTACAAATCTGATCCTTGGTTCCTTGGGGGAGGCCTTACATAACTGCTGCCAATGGAGGGACACTAACCAAGCAGAGGACTTGCCTGTTGAATGCACTTAGGTTTCCTGCTTGGCATATCCAGGGAGCAGTGTATTTTGAGAGTCATTCCCAGAGGCTGAGCTTTAATTTTCTATGAATGTTTTGTTCTCCTGAACACCTGGAGCAGAGCTACATGGTCATTTGTCTTTTCTTGTATTCAGTCTTAACATTCAGATAAATATAACAACATAAAAGGGGGAGGAAGTGTTGACTATGTGTCCATAAGTGCCCAGAGTCTGTGCAGGAACCAGAGTTGGATTTTCACAATTGCTCGACACCCAGCTTCTCCTATTGTCCTCAATGTGTATATGCTTTTGAAAATCTGACCATGTAGTTCTAGAATAAAGTGTAGTAAAATTGAAACCAGATCAATCCTGCAGTCATAGCCTTGTTAAACTGAAGAACAAACCAGTGTTTCAGCCTGCAAGGGAATTGGAAAGCATGTGTGTTGTGTGGGGGCTCATGGGACCACCCACATTGTTCCCACTTGCTGTCACGTGTTGGCAAAATAGTTTATTGCACAAAAAAGCAAATTCACTAAAGAGGAAACAGCCTCACTTACTGGTTTGTTTCTTTTTCTCTCTTCTCCGCCTGTTTTCTCACGCTGTAATTCGCTCATCCTACAATGCACCAGGTGGATTCTGCATACAGTGACAGTGGACTGGATCCCTGTGAGTAGCTTTGTGTCCTCCTCCTCCCAAACTCTGTCAGGTCACAGCTGACTAAGTGTGCCAGGGAACTGTGGTCACTTTTGTGCTTTGCTCTAGGTTATGCTGTTAGAAGAGGGACAACCTGGTCAAATTTGGTCCAAATCCACAGTCTCTTATCGGACCCTTTGGCCTTTTAAAACAAGATGAATATCTTTTCATCGGAAAAGCAGCACAGATGCAATCATCAATGTATTCTTTGCTCCTTTAATGAGAAGCTCTTGGAGCACTTCGCAAGTCTCCCAGAATTTATTTTCCCCATCTTACAGATAGGGAAACTGGTGCAAAGGATATTAGTTACATTGCTGTGCTTTAGTTGGCTTTCACAGCTGGTCCCAATGAATGCTTTTCAGCATTCATCGCACCTATCTGCACACTGACCGGGACTGCAACAGCTGCTAATCCCTGGAGCTGGTTGCCCTGTGACTTGCCTCCCAGAGTTGATCCCTTCTCTGTCCCAGTTTGCAGTGTCTCTGGGGGTTAGTGACACTTACTCACCGCCTCCTGCATGACGTTGGGAAATACGCTGTGGTATTTTCTCTTTCAGCGCTCTTTGTGGAAAGCACTAGGAAAGGAAGCATAGTATCCCGAGCCAACAGCATTGGCTCCACCAGTGCCTCCTCAGTCCCCAATACAGGTATGGTACCTTCTCTATGTTCCACCAGCTTCTCCAGCACTTCAGTTAATAGGGGCTTTTCCTGCTCTCTCACTCCTATTCAGTCTTGTTCTCCTTAGGTAGATGTTCTCTATGAGACTGTGATTGCAAGAGCTTCCTCTG
Organism: Eretmochelys imbricata; assembly: GCF_965152235.1. NCBI lineage: Eukaryota > Metazoa > Chordata > Testudines > Cheloniidae > Eretmochelys > Eretmochelys imbricata. Next base: position 15,405,932 of record NC_135598.1, read on the forward strand.
CCAGCTAGAGCAGAAGTCTTGCCCTTGGGTAGGGAGGATGGTGTTCTGGCTTCCTGCAGGGTAGTTTGATGGGACTCTCCTGGTAATGGCGAACAGAGGAGAGCTGGAGCGAAGGTCTGAAGAAACTTTTTGGCCGACGTTTTCAAGTGCTGAGTGGTGATGGATGCCCGCTCTAAGACATGTTAAAGGGGCCTGATTTCTAGGAGGTGCTGAAAAGTTGGCCCCTCTGTGGAAGGGATCTCAGCTTAGACACCCAGTCCTTCTTGAAATCCAGAATGCTGCAGAGCCTTTCTAGTGAGAATCCTGTGTAGACAAGCCAGCACCCAACCCCAGGGGTCTGCAGGAGAAGCAGGTGGCCTAGTTGGCACCTAGTATCTTTGTTATTGGCCTTCCCTATAATGAATTTCCCCAGCTGCTCACTCACGCTGTGGGCTGTTGTCAGCAGAGATGCCCTTGGACAGGTGGATCTTTACTGTGTTTCGGCCCCATCCTTTTGAAAGTACTGTTTGGAGCTAGTCCATCCAATCGGTAGCTAAGTGGTGTTGCTGGGAGCTGTTCTCAGGCACAGGTGTCTAAATGATCCCCAGTCCAGACACTGCGTGGTCTCCATGTTACCTCAGTAACTGTAGGTATCAGTTTTTGTCTCTGCTTCCTGGGCTCTGGGAGTTGCCACGTGCCCCCAGAGCTGATGGTGACCATTCTTCCACTGCAGATGATGAAGACAGCGATTATCACCAGGAAACCTACAAAGAGTCATACAAGGACCGGCGCAGACGTGCCCACACCCAGGCCGAGCAGAAGAGACGAGATGCCATCAAGGTAACCTCAGAGCAGCTAGCAGGCTGTTTCTTTGCATGAGAATTCAGACAGCACCTTCCTTTCACATCAGACCCAGGAGGGCCCATTATTCTACAGCACCAGCACCTTGTGTTATTTAGCTGTTAAATTCAGTGTTCCACCAAATGTTCATGATGCTGTAGGGGGTTTGTATCAACTCGGGGGAGCTGTAGCTTTCCACCTTGTTAAACCATCTACCCAGCCAGCTGCCATCATCCCATGCTGTTGAATCTAAAACACGCTGTCACTTCCGCTCTGCCCCCCCTGCAGAAAGGCTACGATGACTTGCAGGCCATCGTTCCCACGTGCCAGCAGCAGGACTTCTCCATTGGCTCCCAGAAACTAAGCAAAGCCATCGTCCTGCAGAAAAGTGAGTCTGGGGGTGGTGGGGAGCGATTTCTGGGCCTGTGCTGGCATTCCCAACAGCTGTGACAAATAGCTTCTGTGCTGGACGGCTGTACTCCTCTGGTCACTGAGTGGGGTACTGGCCAGCCAGAATTGGACCCACCTCTGTTCATGGGGGTTCCATGGGGAAAGCCACCTGAGCTGTAAAACCCTCCCTGCAGACAATCAAAACTAAAATGGCAGGTGCCTTGTTCCAGGCCTCACTGAGTTGTCTGCTCCCTCCCCACCCGCTCCTGGCTGGCTCTGCAGGTTAACACTGTCCTGGTCTCTTGCTGAGACTGAGTAACACTTATGCAATCAGCCTACCAGTGCAAGGGAGGCACACTGTTACAAGGTGAAGCACGAGCTGCCTAGCCCAGTCACCCCCTTCTTGCAGCTCATGGGCATCGAAATCACTTAGGTTGAGGGTGGAAGACTGTGTTTAGGGCTTAGGAGGCTGGGACTCCTCTCAGCTTGGCCACTGCTAGTGTATGATCTAGAGCACCTTGCTCCCCCTCCCTGGAGCTGGGATGTGAAGCACTGGGACCCTCTGAGGAGAGGAGTCACGGAGCCTGGCTCCTGGTCAGTTTGGATGCATGAGGTCTGTGGGGATGAAATCTAGGGCCATGCATCAATCCTGCAGGTGCCCCAGTGTCTGCTCCTCCTGTCCCCTGCTGAGCGTCATCACTGTGACCTCTGATCTGTCTCGAGCATCCTAAATCCTCATCCTCCCTTTGCTTTTCAGCCATTGACTACATTCAGTTCCTCCATAAGGAGAAGAAGAAGCAGGAGGAGGAAGTTTCTACACTCAGGAAAGATGTCACAGCTTTGAAGATCATGAAAGTGTAAGGAGCAACTTGTTGCACATCCCCCACCCCAAGGGACCAGGGAGATAGACATCCTGTTTGTTACATACTGCAGCAGACACCCACCATACTCACCTTTTTCTCCCCCTCTCAATTCCATCCCAGGGCTGGATAGTATCTGACTCGCTGGTCAAGCTGGATTTGACACAGATCCCAATATCGTGAGAGGGGCATGGGCTGAGCAAGGGGACTGTCCATAGAGGGGTGCCAACTCAGAGCAAGGAGCCCCAGCCTGTTCCTGGGTCTCCTCTCCAACATGGAAGGGAGACTGTGATTTCCCTGCATTTATTCCCCTTAAGGAATTTAAGCACAGAGCCTGCTACCTTAACCATACAGCCAGTATGAGTGTTGCTTATAGTCCTAACAAGCAAAGTTAAGGGCCTTCAGGAATCACTACGGCACATCTTTGGTCTCTCTCGCACCTCAAACAGAGCTTTGGAAGGTGTCTGAGGCCAGAGCTGGCTTCCCAAGCCTGCCATTTTATCCGGGTTTCTTTGGTTTGTTTCAGAAACTATGAGCAGATTGTGAAAGCTCATCAGGATAATCCAAATGAGGGGAAAGACCAGGTCTCTGACCAAGTCAAGTTTAATGTTTTCCAAGGCATCATGGATTCACTGTTCCAGTCCTTTAATGCCTCCATCTCAGTAGCAAGTTTTCAGGAACTTTCAGCCTGTGTCTTCAGCTGGATTGAAGAGCACTGTAAGCCACAGGTAAGGACTAGGAGCCGCACACAAAGTAACATGGGGCAAGCTCTTGCATAGGGCCAGACAGCTTCAGTAGATACAAATGCAAAGCAATGCACATTGGAGGGAACGTCTTGAACTATTCCTACACCTTACTGGGCTCTAATTAACTAGCGCCAGGGCCAGTTCAACACCGGGCAGCAGTCCAAGCACGTTAGGAGGTTTAAAGGCCAGGATGGAGATAGCGAATGCAGTTCCAGTCACCCAATCTCTGAAAGGACAAAGCACAAGCAGACGATTCAGGGATGTGACGAGAACGACTAGGGGCATGGAAAGCCTGGGACTGTCTACCAGAGGCAGAACAGGGGACATGATAAAGAGATGCAAAATCGTGCCTGAGGCTGAGGAGGGAGCTGGAGAACTCCTGTTCTCCTGGTCTCCTAACGAGCAAAGGGACCATGTGTGAAACTGAAAGTGGCAAATTCAAAATGAATAGAGAGAGAAACTTTACCCCACTGTGCAGCTGGCATGGTAGTGCTGCCTGCCACAGGAGATCAGGCAAACCCAAGGGTTCAGCTACACTGCAAAAACCCCTGCTGCAGTGAGACTCAGAGCCCAGGCTCTGCAGACCGGCAGAGAGGGGTGTTTCAGAGCCCAGGCCCCAGTCTGAGCAGGAATATCTACTCTACTATTTTGAGCCTCATAGTACACGCTCTTCGAGCCCGAGTTACCTGACCCAGGCTCTGAAACTTGCTGCTGTGGGGTTCTTCTCTCAGCGTAGAGATATCCGTAGGCACTTAGCTGGAGAACAAGAGCCCCAGCAAACACAAGCTTTGACAGGGATAGAAACCCTCCTGTTTCAGAGCATAAATGAGGCTCTAGCTCATAGGGGCCAGGGGGAACCTTCCCTGAGGGGCAAGTCGTCATACCACACCTTCTCGCAGTAGACTTCCTTTCTCTAAAGCAGCTGGTTCTGCTACTGTCAGACAGGAAATGGACAGGACGAGCCCTTGGTCTGATCCAAGCTGGCAGGTCCTGTACTCTCAGTAATCCTGAGGCACTGAAGCCATGTACCCCATGACCCCCAGGTTTGTTCCCATAAACACCGCTGTGCATGGCTGGTGCAGCAGGTACCCAGCTGCCTTTCTACACATGTATTCCCCTCTGTAAGGAGTTCCCTGGTCTGTTCTGGAACCCACAGAGGCATTGCCAAGGTGAATGTTTATTCGTCCCGCAGAGTGACTGATCCTGCCTCCTCCTTGTTCTCCCCAGACTCTGCGGGACATCGTGCTTGGGGTTCTGCATCAGCTGAAGAATCAGCTCTACTGACTGCTCTCCCTGCTAGTGCCCCAGCAGCATGGGCCTGCGTTCTTCATCCATACTGCTACTGGGTATCGCCAGCAGGGACGGAGTTGGGAAACAGACTCCAGGAATGGCTGGTCTGTTTCCCTTGTGATTGTTAAAGCTTCTCTCTGGATTATTTATTGTATTGACCAAAAACCAAAACTGGGCTTATGTACCTCTCCACAGACCCTGTCGCAGTCTGTAGGGACTCAGTCAGCAGAGAAGGGAGTTTAGATGTGGATTAAATATACTTCTCATTGCCCCAAAGGAAGGCAGGAGAGGCTGTCTCACCCAAACTGGCATGGCAGTGAACGGGCCTTGCCTGAGCCCCTGACTCTTTGCAAGAGTGGCAGTAGCTCAGCCGGTGGGAGGGATCTGCTTTGTAGCAGGCAGATGGTCCTGCTCCCTGTGATGGGGAATGGCCTGGAGTCTTAACTACTGCCTGGTCATCTTAGCAGTGCACATTACTGCCTGCTGGGATGCATACCCTGAAAACCACAGAGCCTGGGCATGAGCTGTAGAACAGATGGAACACAGGCTGTTCGGTTTCCAGGTGAGCACTTGCTGAAATCGCAGCTACCCAGGCACCTTTCCACAGGGCAATGCAGGGCTGTGAAAGGAAGCAGAGAGTGGCGATAGTAAGGGAGACCTCTTCCCCCCACCCCAGAGCCAGTTGCCACATTAGGATTAAAGACTTGAGCTGGGTTATGAACCCTCCTGCACCAGGCAAACCGATCTCTATTAAAGGGGGTTAGGAAGAAGCTTCCCTTGGGAGAGGTTCTCCCATCTCTGCAGGCTTTCTTGCACCTTCCTCTGAAGCAGCTGGTTCTAGTTACTGTTGAGATGGGTTCTGCACTAGCAATTCCTATGGGCCTCAATCCCGATGGTCTAGTTCAGCCTAGGGATGGAAGGCTGCTTGCTTTACTGGTGTAGAATGAGTTTCCAAAAGGCCATACAAAGGAAGCTGGGTGGGTTGGCCCCTCACTGCCACAAGGACAGTCACTTAATCCCAGTGCTGAAGGGACTCCCCTTCTTGTGCAGATGACCATGGCCTCAAGCCTCTGCTTGAGCCAGCTGCTGACTTGGCCTTTTCGACTCTAGCCACATTTCCTAAACAATTAAACATGCGTGCAGCTTTCGCTACAGCCTTCTCCAGTTTTATCGGTACAGAGGCTGATCTCTGGCAGGCTTTATATGACATGGCACTTTCTGATGAAGTCACACTGTGTGGGAAAGTAGAATAGTCTAGCACAGAGCAGCTGTGGATTCTAAGTAGACGTCTACTCTTGTTTAGAACCATAGTTTTATATATAATAAAGCCTTGATTTTTGTAATGCATTGAAAAAAAAATCACACTAACATGTTATCAGTTTACGTTTTGCAGACAGCTGCTTGTCTGAGACAATTTAAATCAGTTACACCCTGTTTCGTTCACTATAACCCTTCAGGTCTCTTAAAGCAGATGGCAGCTGTCTGCTAAAGCAGCCATGGTGTTTTACTACTCAAACAAGGTGACACTATTGGAATTACCCCAACAGAGTAACTCTCTTACAACAAGAAAAGGAGTACTTGTGGCATTTTAGACACTAACAAATTTATTTGAGCATAAGCTTTTGTGAGCTACAGCTCACTTCATCGGCTGTAGCTCACGAAAGCTTATGCTCAGATAATTTTGTTAGTCTCTAAGGTGCCACAAGTACTCCTTTTCTTTTTGCGAATACAACTAACACGGCTGCTACTCTGAAACCTCTCTTACAACAGTATTTGTCGATTTTCAATTATGTTCCTACCACACTTCTAAAAATCCCGTGTTAGTGACTGTTGTGCGTTTTCTTCAGTTTGGGTATGGTGGTTTCTCGGTGCTGGCTGCCTGCCTTTCAAACACTGAAGCAGGGGCATAATGTTTAAACTGCTGTTTCCATTTAATCAAGGAAATATTCCTGTTGGTCTTGGATTTTATAAAACAAAGCACTTCTACAAAGCCTGCATTGAGTGTCCCTGTTGGTCCAAATGCAGCATACAGCCCCTAGGAAGTTCAAGAGTTTGTTTGCAGCAACATGCCTAACTGCTGAAGTGAATTGCACACAATAGGGGCAGCTACCTCTATGGCCGTACTCAAGCACAGATGGGTAACTCTTGTAAGATGTTGCTTTGCTGTAAGGAAAGCACCCTGTTTGCAGAAGCAGTAGCCTGTGCTGTTAACTAATAAGTGGCATGTGTATTTCTCAAAGGACATTGCTTTTTACAGACCTCACTCAGGTGGAAATGAAATATTTTTCTATCATGAAAAGTAATTATAATAAATTTTTGCTAAGCGTTTTAAGGGTTGTCCCTCTGTTTGTTTATTTCTGACACAGAATCACTGGGTTTGCTATGAGAGGTGATAAGGCAAGGGCCAATTTTTCAGAAGTGACTAGTGATTTCAGGATGCCCAACTTGACCCCTTAGCCAGTGTTATGGCAGCCGTTTTGGATCAGCCCTCCCCACCCGGTCATCCCCCGTTATCCGGGTGCCTGACTCGGATGGTTCTCAAAGCCACAGTTAAACCAGACTGGAATACAGACAGCCTCCCTTTTGTGTGAGCAAAGCGGCCAGGAGGCCAGAGAGCAGTCGGGAGGCCAGTCTTGCTACCACCAGGACATGCAGGGTGAGAAATAATTATGGAAGAAGCAGGCCTAAGATGAGACACAGGGGTGTTTAATGAATCACACTCCTATATACAGCATTACGACATGGTAGATGCTGCGGGAAGCGTTTCCCACCCTCTCTATTAAATACATTGAGATGCCTGTACATCCCTACACAGTTAAACAACTAGTTTCTTTCTTCTCTCCTAAATGCTCCTTTCCTCCCTTTGCTAGAACAAACTCACCTACTTGTTGGCAATCCAACACACCCATAGCCCCGTGGAGAGGCACCATCCCAACTGCCCATTGCAACAAAGGATAATAAAACAACTCCACTGCAAATGAGGATATGATGGGACCTGGAGCTGCCTCAACCCCTCTAGCCACCCTCCTGACTGCAAAGCATTTTAAAACATAAACATATATAAAAGACGCAGGACAAAACCAAGCCCTACAAACAGTGCAAGTTTCAGAAGCGGCTTCTGTTGGGTTCCACACTGGCCAATTTTCTCCCCTGGAGCAGTGGCTCCTATCAGCAACTCAGACAGCCACCGGCAAAGTGACATTGTAATCCTCATCCGTCTCTATCCCAACTTCCTCCTGCACAAGAACAACGCAGCCTCGTTACCAAGAGCACAAAGGAAAGTTACACTGGCTGTACAGCACAGAGAGAATTCAGAAACAGGGCCCTTTCCAGCACTGTGGGACTTACTGAGGGTTACACCACTTGCAGCAGAATACCTGCAGATTTATGTTAATCAAAGGTGGGTGGATCTGGTCGTACTTACAAAGAACTGTTTCTTGCTTTTGGGGTAGCCCTCCAGAATTGCATCAAGTAGCTCAGTTGCCTGGTAAAACAAAATAATTTGAAAGAATATTTAGCTCCATTTCTTCAGAAAACAGACACGTTAAGTGAAACCTGGGCAAACTCACCAGCAGGAGAAGCTTTACATACACAGCTTAGCAAAGGCCAAAGCGTTAGCCCCCATGGCCACAAGTAATGAGGCTTCCTAGGGTGCACGCCTGCCTTGCACACCCCCCAACAGAGGCCACTACGCAGGCTGCTGAAATTAGGTCTCCTCCCGGTTAGCCATTACACATGAATGAAAGTGCAATGGTCCCTGGCAGACAGCTGTAGGGTTCCTTTCACCCCATATATTTCAGGGCTGTAAGTGATGATAATCTGCTTTGCTTAAATGGACCAGTGGTCCATTTAAAGTGGCAGTTTGGCATCACTATTAGACTATAAACCTGAAGCCCCCCAAACAAGATGACTCTGGTGAGTGGGAGAGGGAGCTGCCACTGGAAAGCCAGAGAGGATGGTTGGGAGCTTGTCTTGCTATGTCTATACGTTGGAAAGCTGAAATCAGAGCCCAGGAGGAGGTCTCCCTGCCAGAATGGCTGCTCTTCCAGCACTAGAAACTATGGGATGGAAGCTGGAGAACAGCAGCATTAGAGTGGGGAGAAGTGGCCTTGTGGTTCCTCCTCCTGGGTGACACCAGAAGGGCCCAGGCATCACCACTTCAAGACTAGTATAAGCTGAGTGCTGAAGAGGTTCATAGGTCAATTAGTTCTTGGCTAGCTTGACAGCAGGTTGTGGAAACAAGATGATCAGCTACCACAGACCCCCAGGGCTGCTCCATAAATCATTACGTCGCTAGCATTTTCCCCCTGATTGAAACACCCAGTCGCCTCTTGGGTATCATTGCCACCACCCAATAGTGCCCATCTACCCAGTATTCATAATAAAGGTTGCTACCATTCTCTTCCTCCTTCTCCATTCTTTACAGTACAGCTTTTTCTCGTTGTAAACCTGCAACCAACAAGACTGAATGAGTAACATTAAACCCAGCCGCTCCCTAGTGTGAAGCAAGGAACTAGTGCTAGGAGGGGAGGCCAGGCCAGAGCAAGATGCTTATTTAGTGTTCAAGACCATCACACAGTGCAGGCAACTATCTGACAAATAAGCTCTTTGGAAGTGGGTCTCCTTTTAAAATGGATGATTTGAGAGGCTAAAATGATGAATATCTGTATTAATAAAATGACAACCCAGAGCAAAGGGCTGCAGGCAAGAGTCACTCAGGTACCAGCCTTTATAGCTGCCCCCTCTAGATACACACACAATCTAATGAGGCACACAGCGAAGGGTCTGCTGAGAACATTAGGGAGCAGGACATTTCCAGCGACATCAGACTCTGGGATTGGCTCCGCCATGCTGGAGTTAGCCATACTTAAAGCTGACCAGCACTTCAGCACGCCCAGTAGGTAATGCCCAGGTAGTGTGATCAGACTTAAGAGAGGAGGCCACTAAAGCACAGCCTTCGCCTATAAACAGGAACATTGGGAAGTTAATTGAGAAGAGGACAGTTTGTGCTGGAGTTTCAAACCTCTCCCACAACCACTCCAATTCTTCAGCGTTTGATGTCAGATTCGAAACGTCTGTCAGCATTCTAAGGTGCCTTTCATTCTCACATTCAGACACACCACCTGGCTTACAGAAATAGAGGACCCATCCAGAAGGGACAAGCTATTCCTTGTCTACATCTAAGGATCATTTATTGAGTATTTTGTTAAGACAAGTAGCGCTGAGCTGGGCTCTCGGCTGCTGCGTTCGGTGGCACAGCCCCGTCCAGCTCTTTACCTTCTCTTTCTCTTCGGGAGTCACATGGTTGGCTGCAGATTTAATTCGCTCCAGTTTCTCTGTGTAACTGGCACAATCTTTTTTTAACTCTTCAATCTCTTTAATCATCTCTGGGGTTGTCATTGAGCCATTCAGATCCTTCAGTTCTGGAATGGAATCGCTCGTTACCCAGGGATGCCCACAGCTACAGCTCAACAGCTAGCATTAATGTCTGCATGACACCACACTCCATGCTGGCACCGCAATGCGCTGCCTCACAACACACACTCCATGCTTGGTGCCACACTGCACTGCCTCACACACACTCCATGCTGGTTCAGCTTCCGAGCTAATCTACTTTGAAATAAACCTGGCAGTAGAAGCGGAAATTCAAACACACCTGATTCCATATGGCGGCAGCTCTGTTGAAGGGTTTGTACTTTTGAAGAAAGCTCCGAGATTTCATTGTCCAAGGCTTTAAACTCAGAATCACTCACTGTGGGAAACTGATCCTGAGTGAGAAGAAAGATGATGCATTATGAATTACAGTAAACAGATGTTCCCTGTACAGTCACCACCACCCATTTTTGACAGAGATCAATGAGACATTTGTTCCCATGACAGCTTGCTGCAGTTCTCGAGATCAGCCATACACAATGTGCTCCTAAAGGTATCATCTCCATTGGTTATGAGGGGATGGGAAGAGTGCTAATAAATGGCCTAGAATGGCATAGCTTTGGCCATTGTTAATATTAACAAAAGTTCATATGTGTTACATTATAGTCTAAACTGGAGACATTGTCTAGGCTGTTACACAGCTAAACAGCAGGTTTTACGTTAGTGAACAGTGGATTGCTGGGTTCCTTCAAACAAAATAATCCAAAGTAAAAGGAAGAACCAAAGCATTTGAATGGAATAAATGCAAGACAGCGTATATTGCTTTGAAGCATGAGGAAAGCTGCAGGTGCCCATATAAACATACATACTGGAGTCTCCTCGCGCATTTTGTGCTGAACCGATATGTAAATAAAAGCTTCTCGACAGTGTCTCCTCTGTGCCTGATGCAGCTGTCAGCACACTAACAAACACTACAGGGAAGGCCGTGCCTCGCCAAAAGGCTTTACTTGGAGCTGATCTGTTTAAGTTTTTCACTCAAGATTGTTTTTGTTTCCTAGGGAAATTGAACAGATTCATCTCACCTGGTCTGGAAAGTATATTTTTTGTTTCCCATAAGCCTTCTCTCTTATTTTCCCTTGTTGAGCCAGCTGCTCCAGTGCTTTCACCACAGCCTGATGCAAAAAGGAACAGGAGTCCACATGAGAACTGGACGGAGCACCAGAAAGCTACCCTGGGGAGTAAGCTGGGGAGGGAAGAGATGAACTAGACAGGCCTGAAGGGCTGTGTGTGTTGTTACAGCTGCAGATATGGTATCTGCCCATGCAGCCAGCCATCTGTGCATCTATCCAGGGGGTTCTTGCTGCCACCCACTACCTGCCTGTGGTGTGGGTTAGCCAGAGGCTGGGGGGTTCTCACGCTGCTGTGGGGGGAAGGGAGGCAGTGGCAGCTCCCACCCATCTGGCGGGGTCACTAAGATGCTCCCTACCAGCTTCTTGCTTGGGTGGAAGGCTCTGACCTGCCTTGGCACCTTGCTCCAAGCAGCCGAGGGATGGGGGGGAGAGTGGGGGGGGGGCCTCTGTGGTGGGTGCATCTGTGCAGGCTCCTAGCTCTGCCTGCTTCTCACCGTCTTGCCCAGCCCATGCTCCCGCTGCAGGTTCCCAAAGGCGTCCTGGGCGCTGTGCGGCCGATTCTGGTCCTGGAGGTAGCGAAGCAGGATTGCAGCAGCTCCTCCTATGGGTAAGAGAGGTTGTGTGAGGAGCCCCAGTGGGCCAGCCTTTATTCCACCTTGGTCCCAAGGCCCTCCGGGGACATCGGTTGGTGGCTCCTTCATGGAGCTGTGAGCACAGGCATGTATCTGGCGTGGTTCATCCCCGTACCTGCGGCCTGCCCTTTCTGCAGCATGAGGGAGAACCTGGCGCACGCTTACCTCGAATGCGCCAGGTTGCAGCCCCTGTTGAGGTTCTGGCTGCACTTTTCCCCACACATGTTTTTCGCACACCCTATCTGAGGCCTCACGAAATCACAAGACCTCCTCATCAACCTCCTCCTGGCTCTAGCTAAAGTCACCATCTAAAACATCAGGAAGAAGATGTTGGACGAGGGGGTGCTCTGCAACTGTGGGGCCTATTTCCGTTCCTCCCTCGTCCCACGCATCCGGGCAGAGTTCCACTGGGCAGCGTCTGCTGGCTCCCTAGATACCTCTGAGGAGCAGTGGGCGCTGTCCGGGGTCCTCTGCTTGGTGTCCCCATCCGGTACCCTGGTTTTGAACCGGTGACCATCACTCCGATCCCTGTTTTTTATTAGTTGTCCCTCGTATTCATTTGGTTCCTGGTTCCAGTGGTCCCTCCCGCTAGGCTGGGGGAGGGGCCTTTAGAAGTGGGTGGGCTTGCGCCTGCCCACCTCCCAGGTTTTTCCGATAATAAGTACGGGGAAGAGATGGGGCAAGGGGCTCAGTGCCAGGGCTTGGCCACAGCAGGGGCAAGGGAGTGCTGCCTGGCCCTTGGGAAGGGAGGTCAGGTGGGAGGAAGGGGGCCAGCGCCGGTGGGGGTGGTCAGGAAGGGTGACTTGGTCCTTGCGGGGAGGGGGAGAGGACTCAGGCAGGAGGAAGGGGTGGGGGTTGGGTGGAAGAGAAGAGGGGCCTGGCCCGGGGGAGGGTTGGGCCAGAGAAAGCAGGGGGCCGGCCCAGCGGGTTGAGGGGAAGGTCGGGCCTGAGGAAGGGGGGGGTGGCCCAGCAGGCGGTGAGAAGGGGGGGCTGGCCCAGTGGGCGAGGGGGGGTCGGGCCTGAGGAAGGGGGGGGCCCGGCCCAGGGGGCGGGGGGGTCAGGCCTGAGGAGGGGGGGACACGGCCCGGGGGGGGGGGCGAGGGTGGAGGGTCAGGCCTGAGGAAGGGGGGGCCTGGCCCAGGGGGCGGGGGGGGGAGGGTCGGGCCTGAGGAAGGGGGGGGGGCCCGGCCCAGGGGGGGGGGGGCCCAGCCCAGGGGGCGGGGGGGGGAGGGCCTGAGGAAGGGGGGGGGCCCGGCCCAGGGGGCGCGGGGGGAGGGTCGGGCCTGAGGAAGTGGGGGGCCCGGCCCGGGGGGGGGAGGGTCGGGCCTGAGGAAGCGGGGGCCCGACCCGGGGGGGGAGGGCCTGAGGAAGGGGGGGGCCCGGCCCAGGGGTCGGGCCTGAGGAAGGGGGGGGGCAGCCCACCAGGCGGCCGGGGGGGGGGGCGGGGCCCGTGCTCACCTGTCGCCGCGGGGCTCTCTCGGGCCTTGCTCATCCTCAGTCTCTGCGCGGGCCCGCGGCGGAGCGGGAGCGGAAGCGGAAGCGGAAGGAACGCAGCCCGCTCGGCGGCTGCCATGGTTACCGTCCCCGCGTCCGGCCGCGGCCCCCGGCCCCAATCACAACGCGCTAGTGCAGGTGGTGCCTGGGCCGGGCCCCCCCCGCGAGAGGGGACCCCCCCGGGCAGAGCTGCCCGTCAACCCCCCCCGAGCTGTTCACCCCCCCCCGGGCCAGAGCTGCCCGTCAACCCCCCCAGCTGCCCCCCCCAGGCCAGAGCTGCCCCCCCCCCAGGCCAGAGCTGCCCATCAACCCCCCCCCCGGGCCAGAGCTGCCCGTCAACCCCCCCAGCTGCCCCCCCCAGGCCAGAGCTGCCCCCCCCCCAGGCCAGAGCTGCCCATCAACCCCCCCCCCGGGCCAGAGCTGCCCGTCAACCCCCCCAGCTGCCCCCCCGGCAGAGCTGCCCCCCCCCCGCCCCGGGCAGAGCTGCCCATCAAATCCACCCCCCCCAGAAGGGCCAGACGGGGTCAGACCAAGGGTCCATCTAGCCCAGTGTCCGGTCGGCTGACCGTGGCCAACGCCAGGTGCCCCAGAGGGAATGGACAGAACAGGGAATCACCCAGTGATCCATCCCCTGTCGCCCGTTCCCAGCTCTGGCAAACAGAGGCTAGGGACACCATCCCTGCCCACCCTGGCTAATAGCCATTGATGGACCTAGCCTCCCTGAATTTATCCAGTTCTCTTTTAAACCCTGTTATAGGCCTCGTCTTAACAACCTCCTCTGGCAAGGAGTTCCACAGGTTGACTGTGCGCTGAGTGAAGAACTTCCTTTTATTCATTCTAAACCTGCTGCCCACTAATTTCATTGAGTGGCCCCTAGTTCTTATATTATGGGAACAAGTAAATAACTTTTCCTTATTCACTTTCTCCACACCACTCATGATTTTATTAGACCTCTGTCATATCTCCCCCCCGCCCCATCTCCTCTTTTCCAAGCTGAGAAGTCGTAGCCTCTTTAATCTCTCCTCATATGGGACCCGTTCCAAACCCCTAATCATTTTAGTTGCCCTTTTCTGAACCTTTTCTAACGCCAGTGTATCTTTTTTGAGATGAGGGGACCACATCTGTATGCAGTATTCAAGATGTGGGCATACCATGGATTTATATAAGGGCAATAAGATATTCTCCGTCTTATTCTCTATCCCTTTTTTAAAGATTCCTAACATCCCGTTTGTTTTGAATGCTGCTGCACACTGCGGGGACGTCTTCAGAGAACTATCCACGATGACTCCAAGATCTTTCTCCCGATTAGTTGTAGCTAAATTAGCCCCCATCAGATTGTATGTATAGTTGGGGTTATTTTTTCCAATGTGCATTACTTTACATTTATCCACATTAAATTTCATTTGCCATTTTGTTGCCCAACGACTTAAGTTTTGTGAGATCTTTTCGAAGTTCTTCACAGTCTGCTTTGGTCTTAACTATCTTGAGCAGTTTAGTATCATTTGTGAACTTTGCCACCTCACTGTTTACCCCTTCCTCCAAATCATTTATGAATAAGTTGAATAAGATTGGTCCTAGGACTGACCCTTGGGGAACACCACTAGTTACTCCTCTCCAGTCTGAAAATTTACCATTTATTCCTACCCTTTGTTCCCTGTCTTTTAACCAGTCTCGATCGATGAAAGGGTCTTCCCTTTTATCCCATGACAACTTAATTTACGTAAGAGCCTTTGGTGAGGGACCTTGTCAAAGGCTTTCTGGAAATCTAAGTACACTATATCCACTAGATCCCCCTTGTCCACGTTTGTTGATCCCCTCAAAGAACTCTAATAGAATAGTAAGACATGATCTCCTTTTACAGAAACCATGTTGACTTTTGCGCAACAATTTATGTTCTTCTATGTGTCTGACAATTTTATTCTTTACTATTGTTTCAACTAATTTGCCCAGTACTGATGTTAGACTTACTGGTCTGTAATTGCCAGGATCACCTCTAGAGCCCTTCTTAAAAGTTGTCTGTCTCCCCCACCTAAGGACAGAGCTGTCCATCCCCTCCCCCACCAGGGAGGGGTTACTCTGTGCCCCCCGGGCAGAGCTGTCCCTATCGGGGGACACTCCTTGCACGAACCAGGTGTTTAATTCCACCTACTACGAGCCAGTAGAATATATAAAAAAATAAAGACAAAAACTAAGTTCTTATCAACATTTTACTTTACTCACTTCAAAAAATTGCAAACTGACAAATGACTCAAATGTTCACAAGGGTGGCTACTGTAAACACAAAGGATGATATTGCCACACCAATGATATCAAAACCAACCCATTTAAAAGTTACAGAGCACTGCACGCTGTCCTATGCAAGCCTTCGGGTGTATAGTTTCACTAGGAACGTCACTGACTTCGTGACGACTGACTTCACATTATTATTTGGCCAAAAAGGGCAGGGTGGTATCATGTGTCTTAAAATGCTATGATTTAAAGTCATAAAATCCTAAACTAATGAATTCTAGAGATGGTGCAACTTCAGCTGGAATTAGATGCTTTCACAGTGAATATGCTGGTCTACAGAAAGTTTCAGCTGAGCAAATTTACACATTTTCACAAGTTACTAAAGATCTTGGAAACTGCCAGAGAGCTATTAAAATGTAAAATCACAAGATTCCTCCCCCGCCAAAGTCTCACATTGTTCACAAAACCTGCTCCCCGGGGGAGGGGGGGAGGTCAGGCGTATTCCAAAGAATTATATTTAAGTGGCCCTAGTATCACTTGAGCCACAGCCGAGAACATTTGTTACAATGTGTTAGCTCTCCCCTCCTGCACCCCAGCAAAGGAAGCACTTTGACCTAGAGGTGCCCATCACCCATCCATAGTTACAGACCGTTTGAGGTGTTCTGCTGCAAGAGTCATTTTCTTCAGCAGAGAATATTAAAGAAAAAACGTCCCCCTTAGTCAGCAGAAGGTGTTGGTTTTCTATCTGGCCCTACAAGAGAAAAGACAGGTCGACTGCCACTAGTAAAGACAAAATATCCTGGGATCAACACTGCTACAACAACACTGTATACTAGTAAAGACATAACTCATAAGAATTTTCAGAGATTTAAGTGGAGTACGGCATTCTTCTTCAGCTTTAAAAGGCATGGTAGTGAATACACAATGGACAAGGAGGGCTGTAATGAGTATGAAAATATAGAGCCAAAAATTCACAAAACTGTGTGTATGAAGCTTCGTTTTGGAGCCTGCACTAGCAAAAGCAGTGGCAATAGTCTGGGGGAAACCTATACTGCTCATCATGGATTGGTTTGTTTTCTCCTCCTTGACAGCCCCCATAAGAGGCAAATAACTTCTAAATAGCAACAATGAAGTATGGAGAAGCAAAGTTACTTGCCCGGTGGCAGAGAAGGCAATCCGTAGGAGATCCATGCTCAGAACACCAGCATCCTAGCTCTGCTCCCCCATGACACAGCCTTTTTTTTTTTTTTTTTGGGGGGGGGGGTTGGGGTCAAAGGGATGGCTGAAGAAACGAGTCTGTGATACAGGAAGTGTTAGTACTCCAGGGAATAAACTGGGTGTTCACAGACTCTTAAATCCCTAGTAGATGCATCTGAAAATAGGCTAAAATTAGCACCTAGCATTGTTTTTTTCAGTTCTAGTTTTGATTATGCTGATTGCTTACAAAGAGATGCATTTAAACAGGGATGTTTCAGAGAACACCACCACACCAGATTTATATTGACTTGTTTTATCCTGATCTGATACAATTAATCTATCCAGTTGTCCAATAAAGCCAGCTGAGTTTAGAGCGCTTCCATTGACTTGGGGAGCTGCAAATCTTGTTTTAAAGTACTTAGGGTCACCAGAACTTCTGAACAGTTTTACAGCATGGTATTAACACCACTATGGAGCGTAAAAGGATGATTTCATACATGGTCTGTTCTTCCTCACAGCAGAGAAGAGGAAACAGTTGGAAAAAGGCAAGATATCACATAAGAGTTAAATACTTTTTCCAGGTTTAAAAAAAGTCAACTTGTCAAGTTGCACCTGAAGTTTGAGCCTCTGGTGCTGTAAGTTACTCATGCAATAGCAGTACAGTTTGGCACAGTGAGATTCCATTTTCTTCAAACGACCTGCAAGACATTAAGTCTTATGACAAGGTTCATTTCAGTGTTTGCAAAGTGCTCACATAGGGCTTTTGTTTAACAAAACCATGAGTATGCATGCCTTGGCTGCTGCTGTGCTTGGTTCCAGAATCTAGTGCCTGACACTGTAAGAGGCAGCTACTCTTCCCTATAACACAGGCCTCCCATCACCAGTTTGAGAACCTCTCAACTCCCAAAGTGAGACTGACAACCTGTCAAGCGTGACAGGTTGAGATCTGCTCTCCAAACCCATTCCATGCCCTTGGTGAAAGGCAGTTCCAGCAACGTGGTAGTTTACAGCAATATGCTCCTCTAACGTTCAAGAATTATTCCCAGAAAATCCCTTACCAATAAGGATTAAAGTTTCACTAGATCAGCTGAGGAGGACACCCATCAGAGCCTTGTAGGTGAGCAGAATGACTATACTAAGTAGATTTTAGCATCTAGTCTCAGGTTTATGGTTTCAATTTAAAGTGCTAGTTAGTGGCTCATTTAGTTATTGCTCCCAAGTGATATGAGGCAGATTCTAGTCTTTTGCATGTGTTAATGTAGCCTGCAAACCAAGAGAAATCGCCATTTACTGACATGAAAGCTGTAGGCAGTGACAAGAGACTCCTGAGAAGGCAGCCTACAAAGAGCACTTTCTGTAGTCATATCCATGGTACTGGAATAATCCCAGCCACACTGGATACCTCAGCACTGAGGCAGGAGTATCATCAGAGGCAGCTCGAAGAAGGTCTGACAGTAGGTAAAGGGCACTGATTCCTTTCCAAGCTCAGTGAACAAGATCTTTGTATTTTTAATGAGTAATTTTAAGACTGTATAAAAGCCAAGTACATACAGTATCCAAATTAACCCAATTAAGGATTTGGGGTTGGAGCTATTTCTATATTTTGTTTTCAATGCCAATTTAGGCCCATGTCCATTTTGGTTATTATGGGGTGCCCTTGCTGCACCATAGCTAAGGTTGATTTTTAACCTACCAGGTTGATTTGATACTAATTATGGATAAAACATCCATAGTTTTTTTCTTATTCATAACCTAGGAAGGTCACCTAATTCCTGAATTTAAATCCAATACCAACATATGTCCATTTTATAGCTTAGATTTCTATATGGCCACGATTTCCAGACAAGTAGTCTGCATTCAGCCTAACTTTGACTTAAAAATGCACAAATAAAATGAAAGCTAGAATCGAACTGAACAAGAAAATTTCCCTGAAGAGATAAGCTGCTTGCTGCACAAGTGTAATCGGTATCAATTTCTGTGGCTTAGAAAAGCATTGGGAAATTTAGGGACTGGATGGCTCAGGCCGGTCACTTTACAGAGCCTCCCCTTCAGGTTGCTGGCTCAAGTCTAAAAGTGACCAAAAATAGCCACCATCTCCCAGTTGTTTGGTGGCGTGTGAGACATGAGCTGGTGGCCTAGTGGACAGGAGTCCTCACTGCACAATACTCCCTCAGACAGGGCAATGTCACAGAGGCCAAGAACGAAATGGGCCATGGAGACCGAATCCCCTCCACCCCCATCAGGAAGTCCCACCACAGCACCTAAGGAGTTCCATGCCGGAGCAGGGTGTGGAAGGTCGTATTGCTATTGCCCAGGCAGTAGCTGCTCTGGAGTAAAGTGGGAGAATTTAGTTCTGCAGAGTGTCAATCCAATGCAATAGCAGCTGCTGCACAGAGACGCTCCCCGAAGGGCTGGAACCAGCACAGTACATGAGTTATTGCCATTATGACTTTTATAAACTAGTATCACTGGAAAGCTTGAGTTTTGATGGGAGCAATATGAATTCTGTCATTACTTGTGAGGATACTGCTTTTGCCATTACGTCAGCAATACCAAGGTTGTTTTTTCTACCCAAGACAGCTGGATACTACTGAGTGAGGAGGGAGAAACGTCAGTTGTTTTTGTGAATGACTTAGGAGTAAGGAATTTTAAGTTAAAATAGCATAATCCAGGTTTTTAAGAGGAAACCAGTCCTGTTCACCTTCTGCTGAGTGTCTGCATGCGAGAGACTGGGCTGGTGCATGAACATTCCTAACTGAAACCGAAGTCGGTCTGCCAAGGGGCACTACAGCGGCAGACACGCGCAGCAGTTATCGTTTCAAGTGAGCAGGTTTGGGCGAGGGCAAGGAGCGCCACAGGAGACAATGCAGAGTGATGTGTGGGTGCGACTGGGGCTATTGCAGCAAAAGCCTCTGCCCTGTGAACTACCAAAGCATGGTTTATTTTGAAATCCAAGCTAGCCCTACAAATTCACACCACAGTGATGTATCCAGCCACGACTGGTTGCCCTACTACTTGTACCCACAGGAGACAATTTCAATTACTGTACAACGCTTTTTCTGCTGAAGATTCCCCTCTGCTACTCAGGACAGAAAAATCAGAAGGGAAGGAAGTATGATTGCTTACTGGCCTCGGGAGCCAGCTGGATCCAGCTGGATCAGCTCTGACTGATCCAACAGTTCAAAGTCATCCCCTTCTGCATCGGTGTCCAAATCGGAGCTGGAGGTTCTAAGATAGGTTTTCGTGCCTCTCTGGGGATTGTCACTGCATAAAGGGCCTGGCTGAGAGGTTCCTGACAAGGCTAATTGTATCATGCCTCTGGTGACAAATCCAGCTAAGTTATTTGTAAGATTGTTTGCAGAGGGCAGTGCCCCTAGTAGGAGCGCAGGGACAGCTTCTTCTTGGTCATATGGGTGACGCAGATCTTCCATGCCTTGCGAGCGGTAAGCAAGGCTGGGAATCCCAATGCTGGTGTCATCTTCATCATCTATTCCAGTCACCTCTGGATTTATGGAAGGGAAGTCAGGGAGATCCCTGGCAAAAGATTCTTCAGGGTCACTGTGACCATCAAGATCTAGAAGGGAAAAAGAAACAGCTGTAAGCTTACGGGCTATCCAAATCCATCAGGCAAGCATGACAGACAGCGTCATACTGATCCTCTGCAGAGTTCAGCCATCTTTGATGAAAGAAACCATTATCCTGGTCCCCACATAAACTACCCACTTGCCTCCTCTGACCAAACTATACTTAGTGTCACTTTCCTTTGGCAGCTATGACTGACAAAAGTTGCTCTCTTAACCAAGAGAGTGAGGATACTGCAGGGGACAGCTAGTGCGGAGAGAAACCATGTCCTCCCAGGCTTCTTTCAGTCAGCCAGCAGAGGGTACTCAGATGTTGAACCCTCTGAGATTAAGGACTCAGCTATGAGAGTATATTGACTGGTTTTACTATAGGTGTTACACTTTGAACTGATTTAACTAAACTGGTACAAACCGCTGTGTGGACACTCATCTCTGTTTAAACCAGGCTTACTTCAGTTTCTCTCAAGTTAATTAGGAACTGATTAAGGTAAACCAGAATAAGCATCTACCCAGGAATTTGCATGAGTTTAGCTGCCTTGGTTTAAAAGGACACCTTCAGTTATATCAGTGCCACATTTTCATACTGAAAAGGCTTAGATCATCTGTGTGCCTGCCCTGGCAGACACTTTCTAGTCAGACCATTTTGCAGAAGGCCTGGCCTGACGGCGTAGGCTTACATTCCCTCTTTTGGTAGCTGTAAACAGACTATCTAGGCACCGTATGTGGAAACAGGATCTATTCAGACAGGACAAGGAGCTCTTCATCCTGTGGCAGCTAGCAGGTGAACATTATACACCAGAGCTCAATTCTCAGGAAATGCATCTGGTCGATTTCCCTCATTTCCCTCCTCAGCATCCACCACCCTGAAGAGTAGAGTCCCTTTGCCTTTAGGAGACTGTTTCTTCTCTCTCACCTTCAGATCCCTCAGTCAGTGGAGTCTGTCCCCTTGACAGGTTAAACGTCCCATTCTCAGTGTAGGAAACTTCAGCATCTGAATGCTCAGAGTCGGAGATAGTCAGTTCCTTAGCAACTACAGAATCATCCAGCTTTGAAGCAGAGAAGAAAATATAATTAGAAGAACATCAGCCCTACTGGCTAAGATTGTTTCTGTGCTCCAAGGTAGAAAGATTCCCATGACCCAGCATGACAGGCTCCCACATGAGACTTGCTTGCTGCATTGCTACCCCTGGGCGGGGAGCACTGTGAAGGAGGGGCATTAGTCCCTAAGGTGTTGGAAGAGGAGGGGTGTGGTGTGCTGGCTCCACACTGCTCCCCAATACCCTGATGGCCAATTCAGGTGCAACCTCTGGCTTGGGACAGGATTGGTAGCAGGGGTGTGGAAAAGGGAACAGAGATACCTTTGAGAGTTAGGTCCTTCAGACTGAAGGACTGGAAAGCTCAAGCTTTTAAAGATACACAGATAAGATGTGGGTTTAACTGAGTGGGTTGAGAGCACTGCAGCCAGACTAATCTCGGAGCACAGGAAGGCTTGACAGTGTATGAAAGCCTGCAGCCAGACTCTGCCCAGATGTTCCTCTCCACCTGATACCCTAGGCTCGGGACCAGAGAGCATTCCAAGGCTGCCGTTTTATCACAAATCTGATTCAGACACACAAAAGCCTTCAATGCACTGGAGGCTTTCTTGCTTGACTTTGAAATTTGCAGAGATGCCTGGTTACCTTGGGACAGAATGCAGCGAGTTCTTCTTCACTGTCACTCCCAGCATCAGCAGGCTCCTGGTTCAGCGCTCGCTGGCGCACTGCCATGAGTCAGAGCAGAAATCTCCCATTATTGTCAGGGCAGACAAGGCAACATTTAAGCATAACGTTAGGCTGGGCAGAAAGTCACTTCAAATGTAGACCAAAGGGTGTCAGTCTATCACAGATCGAAAAGCTGTTGTGTTAAACGTGGGCTCTGTAATTACTGGTTTGGGCTGCTGCAGATCTAGTGCCAAATAGAACAAAGCTCAGCAGCAACCTCACACTGAAGAGAGAGGCTACAAACAAAAATCAGCTTTCACCAAGCAACACTTAGTGCTTTTGCGCTCCCACAGCTGAGAAAGGGGAAAGGAGCCATTGGGAATTTGTAGAAAGCAGGGACCCTGTGTAGTTGCACAACTTCATCTCCGTGGAGGAGCTGCGAATATTTGACAACAGAACTCAAAATGAATGCTGTACAACACATCAGTTGCCTTCACGCCCCATGACTGGGGGTTCATGTCAGCAACTGTTTGTAGAATTCAAGGGCTGGCTGTTTGTCTGGTTAGTTTCAGAAACTCTTGGAATCTTACATTGCTTCACTCGTTGCTTTGACATCATGTAGCCTCGAACGCTGAAATCCAGCCGCTGCAGAGCTGGCTCCAGCTTCATGTACATGCGTTGCCCCAGTCTGTGGTACACCGCGAGAGGCCATAGCAGGATGAAGAGCACTGAGGTAAATGGGGAAGCTGGTTAGAAACTTGCCTGTGCTAC
Organism: Eretmochelys imbricata; assembly: GCF_965152235.1. NCBI lineage: Eukaryota > Metazoa > Chordata > Testudines > Cheloniidae > Eretmochelys > Eretmochelys imbricata. Next base: position 15,428,144 of record NC_135598.1, read on the forward strand.
TTGGCAGATCTGTCAATCGAGTGTTTTGGGATGCAGTATACAGATACAAAACTCAGTTTTGCTGTCCTGTATGCACACAATCCAATGCGTCAGAAGCTAGGTAGAGAGCAGTACAGATCTGTGCTGACTTACTAGAACTAAGATAGCAACATACTAGAGCATTTACTGCACATAACTGCCTACACAGACATGCACACAGAGCATATTGGGGACTAGCTGGCCAATCTCTCCTAACACTAACATCCTAGCACAAGAGCAACCGCATTTTATATTGTATGTGTCAGAATTTTAGCCGCTCATATCCGCTGCACCTCTGAGTCTACGTTCGAGATACTGCCCCAGCTCTCTGTTTACAATACCTTGTTTGACTGAGGAATGTTGTACTTACGCATAAGGTATGAGAGCAAGAGTCCAGGAATGTACCGGCCCAGAACAGCCAAGAAAGTAAAGACTCCACACACTAAAAGGCAAAACTGGAGGCATAGTAGAAAGCATGAGTTTCCATAGCATTAAAATAACCAAATCAGGTGACTTCAGCTGGTGTAATTGGGTTGTTTTCTTGACAGTTCCAGGCCAAGAAGCAACAGATCAAATATCAGCAACACTGTTTGGATACTCCGGTCGTCTTAGGCAATCGTATTTCATTAGAATAGGTACCAAAACGTCTCATTTTAAGAGTTTTTGTCTATCATCCCAAGACACCGTGGCAATTTAAAGGGAACTTAAGTTACTGCTCGCTGCTGTAGGTAGGATAAGATTCTACAGTGTCTGTGCTGACAAGCAAATGTAAAGTTATGGGAGACGGTCCCTTCCGAAGGAGGGAGTAGGGGCATGTTTCATGAGGCTGCCATCACAGTAATAAGCGTCTAATTATTCAGCCTCTTCATACTAATCATACAATCACAGTTGTCACTAGGCTAACACTGGTTCTCTTTTCTATAGGAAGTGAGGGGGGGAAAAAAAAAAGATTCTCAAACCACTTCCTGGTTTGGATTTTAAGTTATTAAAAGCCAGACTCAGGGAAAGAACTGTGAGGTTAATAACAGACACTTCAGACCAATACCCACAGAAGGAACAGCTACATTTACAGCTAAATAAAACAAAATGAAAACAAGCAAAGTTGCCACCTCCCCGCCCCGCTCGCTTGTATGTTCTATCCCTTTCCACCTCCCTTTTTCAGAGTGGGAGCTCTTCGGGGGCAGGGAACATCTTATGTTTGGAACACATGTACCCATTCTGGATGCTCCTGCAATACACAGAGTGGCTGTCTGCATCAAAGATTAGATGCCAGGGGTTTAGTTTGCCCAAGTACGTGTACTCTTACCTTGCCGGGATTTTGCTTTTTGAAAACGAAGAGGTTCCTTAAGAAGGTGACCCCAGTAACCCATCCATCAGCTAAATGGTGACACAGCTCCGGCACACTCAGCAACTGAGGGTGAACATAGCCCCAGCTACAGAGAAGGCAGAATAATTAGTGCGCAGGTGTCTACTGAGCCACATGGTGTTACTAAACTGACCTTAATATAGGGCACTCTTCATTACAGAAGCATTGTTTCAAAAGCACTTTCTCCCCCCTCCACCAGCTGCCCTAAGTCTGGAACACCAGACCTATCACTTGGAAAAAAATCAAATAGCTAGACCCATCTGCCATTTGATATACACCCCAGTTTTCTTTAAATTAGACAGCTAATAATTAGCTGAGTACGGCAATTAGAATGCAAGAACTTGCGAGTTGTTGGATGTTAAAAGCAGCTGGCAGGCCCCATGTTGTGCAAACTCCCATAACAATCACGTGCATCCGATTAAAGCACACAAGGATTTTGGCGATCACTAACACAGTTTAGACTGAGTTACAGTGAAATGGAGGAAAGCCCTGCTTGAAGCTTCATCTTTTAGTTCAGCTAAGGCTGAGGCAGGGGGATTTAGCCAGTACATTCAAGTTATTTCTTGGTGTTTACACCTCCCCACCCCCTGCAAGAATTCAGTGCCAAGTTTCCAAGGAGCCCTGTGACCTAGTTAGTGGAAATTCGTTGTCACTTCTGAAAGGCTACTTTTGGTAGCGTCTGCTCATGCTCATTAACCTTAGGTCACATGGTATCTGTGCCTTCGGAAGACTGCTTCCTCCTGTGCCAGGTCACTCACAAGAGCTTTTGTGACCACCTGATTAGGTGGTTTTCTAACATTTAAGGGGTTTTACAATGTAAACTTTCGAAAGATTGGTTTGGCTATTTAGTGCAAGTGAACAACAGAGCAGACAAGAAAAAGCTAGTCTGTGAGGAACCATTAGCAAAGGGATAAATAAGGAGAGAGAAAATATAATATCACTGTATAAACCCATCGTACACCCACATCTTGAATACTGTGTGCAGTTTTGGTCACACCATCTAAAACAAAGGGCATTAGAACTGGAAACGGTACAGAAAAGGGCACCAAAATTATTAGGGGTGTAGAACAGCTCCATACAAGGAGCGATTTAAAAGAGTGGGATAGTTTAGCTTAGAAAACAGGCAAATAAGGGAAGATACGACAGGTCTATAAAATCATGAACTGTGTGGAGAAAGTGAATAAGGAAGTGTTATTTACCCCTTCATATAACACCAGAACCAGGGATCATCCAATGAAATTAATAGGCAGCAGGTTTAAAATGAACAAAACAAAGTATTTCTTCGCACAGTCAACCTGTGGAATTCATTGCCAGGTGATGTTGTGAAGGCCAAAAGTGTAACTGGGTTAAAAAAAGAACTAGATATGTTCATGAAGGATAGATTCCTCAATGGCTGTTAGCCAAGATGGCCAGAGACACAATCTATGCTGTGGGTGTCCCTAAACCTCTGACTGCCAGAAGCTGGGACTGGACTGCAGGGGTGGACAGAAATTGCCCTGTTCTGTTCATCCCCTCTGAGACCTGAGGCACTGGCCACTGTCGGAAGACAGGATACCGGGCTAGATGGACCATTGGTCTGACCCAGTCTGGCCATTTCTATGTAAGCTGTGCCTGGAGAGAGGAAAGTACTGTTATGGAGGACAAAACCCCAAGAGTTCTAGTTTTGTTGTTAATGCTGCACTCAGGGGCACACTAACCACCAGGGAAGCCTGCAGTAAATCCAGCTCTGGTCAGAGAAGTTTGACAAGTTCTCTTGTTTCAAAAAAGGTTATTCTGTCACACTTGCAAGGAAGCTCTCAATGAACTTTAAAGGCACCACAGAAAACTTTAACGTAGTGGGGTCTTTACAAAGCCGACGTGAACATTATCCCCATTTTACACAAGAGGTTGTGTGGGCAGGGAGAGGTTCAGTGACTGGCCCAAGGTCAGAACAAAAGCTTGTGGCAGAGGCAGAACAGAACCCCCCTTCAATGCTTCTTCTGAAGCTGAGCAGGTATGACAAGCATGCGCAAAAAATGAGCAAGTTCTGTCATCATAACACAAAGTACCAACACAGCAGCAAACCAGAAGGGAAAAAAAGAGGGATTTAATTAGTGTTCCATACCTCTCATTGTCCAATTCATCAGATCTTGCCACTAAAATATTAAGAACAGACACGGAATTAGTTACAAGGAATTTTTCAATAAGAATGCTTAGCTAACGGGAATTTGACTAAAACTTGTATGAGGTTGGGAAACAACCAGTGTGACTGATAAAGGTAATTAACCAAAAATCCGTTGTTCTGCATCATATTCTCATAGGACAGCCTGAGACAGCCCTCCCCCTCTATGTCACAACAGGTACCATTAGAGAGAGTGACTGGATGGCTATTCTGTTCTGCAAATCACTAATAGCTCATTTTAGTCTTAACCACAAGCAAGAACTACCAGTCCTGTTTCAAAATGCAGCCTACATACCTGTTACTATACTGGGTGTGCTGAGGGATGGACGATTTGCTCATAATTCAGAGACATCCAGGAGAGCCTTACTTCCTGGACTGGGGTTGATAAGTGACTCAGAGACAGGCTAGCTTAGAGAACTGACACAGCTTGGGACTATTGAGGGACTTGAATATACATTCCTCAAGATAAGTAGAAACAATTAGCAGCACACAGCCACCATAAGCCTGCCTACCTTTCAAAGAAAGTTGATGCCAGGAATCCCTGCCAGCTTCTATGCCTCAGCTTGTGTTGCTCTTGGAAGACCATATTAATGCTTATTACCTAACCTCAACTAGCTAGCCAGGGAGTTACCCCTGGGGAGCCTGCAGATCATACACCGATTTGTTTGTAGGTAGTGAGTGCGCTGTGCATCAAATCTTATCATGTGTTCAAGGCAAGGATGGCTGAGTTCTACACTAGAGCTGGTGATCTACTGAACACTTTGGTATTCAAGTAACTGACAGTTCTTGACAATTCCGCCCCTCTCAGAATCTCCATAATGAGGCTGGGTCTCTGACAACCACCATTTATTACCTTACAAACACTCTGAAACAATTTCCAGTGTGTTCAAGTGAGAAAACCCATCCAGTCCTATCCTGCAAGCTCTGATTTCTTAAACTGGAAGCCCATTGGGGCAGACTTGTGTCTTCTGTGCAGTCAATCTATCGTGGGCACTACTAGAATATCAAATTATGTCACTGACTGGCTCCTCACCTAAGCTAACTACTGGGAGGAGCCAAGTGGGGTCTGTGTGTCTGTGCTAAGCCGCACCCCCCTGAGATAGGCACCTCCTTCTGTTTGGGATTCTCAGCTGAAAACCTGCTCTTGGCACTAGGCACCTTGTGCAAGGAGGGAAGAGGAGAAGGAGGAAGACCCCCCTCGGAACTTTTAGCCAAGTGGTTAGGGCCCTCAAACTGGGGGGTTTCCACACCCCAGTTAACCCCGCCCCCCAGTACACCTCAGGGGGGAAGGGAGGGATTTGAACTGGGATCTGCAGCCTCTCAGGTAAGGGCCATAAATACTGGGCTACAGGATACTCTGATGTGGGGCTACCTCACCATGCAAAAATAATTTTTAAAAGTCATTGAGCCAGAAAGCAACACAACTGCCCGCACAAGCGCACAGGCATGAGAATGACTTGCAGCCTAGGGGGTCGAGCACTCACCCAGGACGTGGAAGACCCAGGATCCAGTTCTCCTGTTCCAACAACTTTTTACATTTATTCACTGTGGACAGCTTCATTAGGGGGAGAGAGAGAGCGCGCACATCTCCCATCAGGATCACATAGCCCAGATATAAGAGCACTCACCTGAAAGGTAGTAGATCCCTGTTCAAATTCTCTCCCGCACAGGTGGAAGGGGGGGGACTTGAACCAGGGGCTCTCCCACATGATAGGTGAGTAGCCTAACCACTGGGCTAAAAGTTATGAGGGAAGCCCCCCTACCAGCTGTTCACATCTGTGGCCCACTCTGAGGCAGTTTAACGGATCGGGCTCCATAGGCAAGCTAGGCAGGGAGCAGACCACCTTTCCCCAGTTCGGGCATTGCACTGGGGCTGAGGCGGTCACATGTCCACATGGGGCTGCAGTGCACGTGCTCAGGGACAAAAACATAGGCATCTAGTGAACTTTTACGGCAAAAGCTTAGGTGCCGAGCGAGTTTAGGCGCATGCAGGTTTGGCAGCAGCTCTGCAGAGGTTTTGTGAATCCCCGTGGGGTCTGGTTCTGGAATTCACCCGCATAAGTCCCATTGTGAATCTAGCCCTTCGTGACTCTGTCTGAGGCATATTTAAAGCCAAATGGTGCAGAGCAAGAGTGTGTGGTGGGAAGTTGAGAAACAGGTGTCATTTTCAGGGGCCAGCTCTAACGGCAGCATCTTACCTTTAATTTCAGGCCAGATTTTATTCTTCCATTGATCTAAACAAACTATTATTATCAGGCCAAATGCAACCAAGAACACCAGCCGAAGGGAAGTCAGTGCCAAAAAACTGCAAAAAAAAAAAAAAAAAGAAGCAGAGAAAGAGTCCGCAGTGAGCACATGGGTCTGTTTCTACTGTTGTACCAGGCCTCTCAAATTAGCACCTCTAGTTAAATGCACTGACCAACTGGGTTGGGTGAAGTAAGAAAATAGCTTGTTTGATCTTCGGGGGCAGCAGACATCTCAAATCAAGACTGGTATCCGATCTAATGGAACTGGATATTCTTGTTACTCAGGTGTTTGGAGCTCACCCTGATTTATTTCTAAAATAATTTTATATTTACGTTGAAGACACCAGTTTTATCTTACTCTCTTGAATGAGCAGGGAGCACAGCAACTAACCATCGCAGCAAGGCAGTATGAGACGAGTGATGTTTGCATCACTCTAGTTAGTCTATCAGCATTTCCACAAGCCACACTGACATTAAAGATGCTTGGCTTTGTGCACTAGTCAGGATCTGGCAGATGCCTCCAATTCCGAGTCAAAGTGGTTTTTGAATTAATCAGGAATTGGGAGATGCAAAAACATTTTATTCATGAGTGTTCTTCGTCTTGTATCTATTATACCTCAGACTAACCAGCCACCCTGGAAAGTGTTGTATGATGGAGAAAGGGAGGTCAACCAGTCCTCCACTCACCTAGCCGGGGTAGAAGGAGTGGCTGTTTTTACACCAAGTTGCCTCTAGAACCTTAAAGACATGTTTCATGTTTGTTCAGGGTTTCTGTGCCCCACAGCCTCAGTTTACAGCTAGTTTGGTGGAGGCCATCAGTGGTCCCAAGGCACAAACTGTCACCTTCGTCCCCACTTTCTCGTTTAAAAGGTAGTTAGTTTTGAGTATTGAGGTTTTCTGCTTGCAGATAGGTCCCTCCCTATGAGTTTCCTACTCCCTACACAGAATCCTGAACTTAATGGTGCTCATCTGGAATTATCCGCTGCTAAAGAGACTCTAAAAGAGTAATTAACAGTTTGATACCAATACCCCTAGTTCCCATCTTCTTCAGCTCCTGAAATAGCTCACAAGCTCAATGTCTGTCCAGTCTTTTCAGCTTCCCCTCAAGCTATTAACTAAATCAGTCAAATGGTAAAACTAACGGATTTTGTAGCGATTATTGCTTAATTATGACAATAGTAAGGTTCAGTACCAAAGCTCTTATCTATTTTTAATCATACAGACTGTTCAGGACATGTGTTTGTCTCTCATAAAGCACCAGCTGGTAGGGCCAAGCAAGTGACAGGTCCCATGGAGGGAATTCACAGGGCAAAGATCAGGCAAAAAGACAAGTCGCATTTAGCATTAAAAAAAGCTTGCTGTGGATTGATTAAGGACAGAAAACTTATGGAATCAGAAGAAATGCTGTGTAGCTCATCTCAATACGGCTATTTCACCACTTGTGCTCCAATAGCATGGTCACACCATGGCACAATGCCAGTTAGAGTTTAAAATCCATAATCCATACCAAAACAAGCAGACATTCCAGTAGCTTAAGAGACTGAAGAATTAAACCGTCTACAAATTCAAAAGAAGTTAAAAAGACTGGGACTGTTCAGGTTAGAAAAGTGACAACTAAGGAGAGGGATATGACAGAGGTCTATAAAATCATGTCTAGGATGAAGACCGGGAATCAGGAAGTCTTATTTACTCCTTCCCATGATTCAAGGACCAGGGGGTCACCCAATGAAATGAATAGGCAGCAGGTTTAAAAAAACAAAACAAAAAAACCCACACACATAACAAAGTACTTCTTCACAAAACCCACAATAAGTCTTTGTATCTCATTGCCAGGGGATGTTGTGAAGGCCAGAACTATAACTGGGTTGAACAAAAAATTAGATACGTTTGTGGAGGATTGTCCTCCAAGTCAGGGATGCAACCAGATGCCCTGTGTCCCCCTAAACCTCTGACTGCCAGCAGCTGGGACTGCAGGACATGAGATAGATCACTCAATAACTGCCCTCATTCTGGTCATTCCCTCTGAAGTATCTGACACTGACCACTGGTGGAAGACAGGATACTGGGCTAGATAGACCATTGATCTGACCAGTATGACCATTCTTATGTTGTGTTCTGGCTCAGTTCTGCACTAGATTTCTCCCCACCCTGTGTGATATTTTGTAAGATGTGAATCCAGTTTCGGAAGAAAAGCAGATCATTTAAAGTCTCCAGCCCAAGGTTCAAATATTCAGCAGTCAATAAGGCAACATGAATAAGCTGCATTGAAATCCATCCAGACAAATACACAGTGCAAGAAGTACATGCACAAAGGAAAGCAACAGAAATGGTTGAATTCTGAAGACTGGCTACATGCCTAGAAGAATCAGACTGGGACAGGAGGAAAAATACAGCCACAAGACATAGATATGCATGTAGGGTATTTTTGCTTTTGTAAGAAAACACACAGAGGTCAATTATAGCCTAGCAATCATTAACTACAGCTAAGTGGGTCTACGCAGTCATTTGATTGGGAGCGCATGCTAACAGTTTATCCCCTTTCCAAATGGTGGTATAAATCTGGAGATTATTTGTTGAAAACCCAGAGAAACACATACTGCACAGAAGAGGTAATTTCACATAAGCCTTCCTACCATGGCCGGGTATTAGACAAACACCACAGTTCAGTGCTGTCAAAACAAGAGCATGTGACCAGCCACTTATGGTTATAAAGGATTGTCCAATGAAAGCAGTTCCTCCTGAGAGGCACAGCTGTACAGTGATTCCCCTCCCTCAGGGCACTTCACAATTTCCTCCTGGAGGAAATGCAGATGGAAATCACGATGGAAGAGGAAAACCAAACTAATGAGGCATTTGGATACCACGGAGGGACACAGTGCATGAAGCTATGAAGATAATTGCCTGCAGCTTAAATATCAGGGATCGTTTAAGCGCCCTCAACATAGTCACGTTGTCTGTATAAACACCATAACGAGAGCGTGTTCCAAGAACTCCAGCAGAGTTATGGTTACATACGGAGACAACTTCTCTTTTAGGCATTTTTATATTAGAACTTTAAACAAACATGAAGCTTAGTAGCCTCTTCACAAGACACGCACTGGGAATTACTTCCCTGTTACCCTCCCAACCAGTCTGTCCATTACAGCCACCCACAGCTACTACTTGCTTTGTCAATGTCAGTGTTCAGAGAATGACACCGGTACCTCCAGGCAGTGGCAACTTTGAATAATTACTTTGTCTCACTACTTTGTTCCCTGCCATTCCTGTGACTCCCAGTTAGTCCTTTGTGGGGCCCAGATATTGAGATTGAACTTATGAGACCTCTGCAATAACTAGTCAACATAGAAGCAAGTTAACAGATTTCAACAGTTACTTTGGGCAACTGTACCCAATTTTGAACAGTCACACTGACAGAAACAAGTCACCACCCAGTACTATCAGAGTGATAACTGGGTAAAGGATTGTATAGTAAAGCCTTCTGAACGTGTTTTTATGTGCTCCTCCTCCTGCTGCCATGAGTGGAAAACAAGTCCAAACAGCATTGCTTTTGTAACACTGCCTGGAGATTAAACAGACTCTGAAAACTGTCAGATGAGACAGCCTTCTGATTAACAAATTAAACATCTGGAAGCCCAAGCTGATCAACAGGAAACCCTGTTATAAATTTCCTACTTTTTGTGAATGCTTTTTCTCAGTTGAGACCTCAACATGAACATTATGTGCTAGAAAGGGCTCCCAATGTCAGCCACTTTGAATCTTCCCTCTTCCTAAACATGTGACTTTTGCCAGTAGGAGCCTGGGTTCCAGGCACTTCAGGAGTGGGACCCCCATCAACAATACTCACACTTACACTGCTGAATTTTACTGCTTTTAGTCTAACTTGAGAATTGTTTCTTACATGAAATTGCCAGCTGGTCAAGGCTTTGCTAGGAGAACACAGCTAGATGGACTTTGCTTGATTTCACCTATTAAGATTAACTGTTACTTTAGCTCTCATTTCTTTGTTATTTAGAAGCTGTAAGGCCAGACCCAGTGGCCTAAAGTGTAGTCCATTTCACTATGAAGGGCTGGTTCCTTATGCTCTTATGCTCAGCCCCTGGAGGGTGGATCTGCACTTGTAATTACCCAGACAGCAATCCTCTTTAGTTAACTTAATAGCATTGACTCAGGCTCCCTTTGGACCTCATCATTCTCTCGCAGTCAGAAGGTTGGTGACTGATGTAGGCTGTGGAAAATCCCCAGGGAGGTGAGGGGAAGGAGGAACAGAACAGTGTTACAACCATCACAAAAGGATTTTCTCTTGTTCCAAGTCAGCCCCCCCAGCTGCATGAGGCTATTGGAAGACCACAGCCAGAGCTACGAAAATATCTTGTGACCGATAAGTCAAAACCAGCCTACCAGCCCATCCTGGGCTTCAAACCAGAGGTCCAAACCCACTGCACTGTTGTGAGTAATGTAACCTTGAAACTCCACCGTCCTGGAAACCTTTTACGTATAGGCCCCCGACCCACACCAGCCGCCCACCCCCCTTCCCGAGGGCCGCTCCACCGCGACCGGCCCCTGCTGGAGAAGGATCCGGGCACCTGTTTCTCAGAAACCGGGTCACAAAACCGCCTGTACGGGGCACTCGTGTCCCAGACCGGGGGGGGGGCCGCAAACTTTTGCCGCGGTGACCCCCCCTCCCCCCTCACACGGCAAGACCCTGAGGGCACGTTTAACACCATGGCGAACGCTGGGGGCGAGGCGGGGCCGCGGGCCGGCGGGGAGCGGGGGCCACCCCCGGGCGCTAGCCCCCCCGGCCGAGAGCCCCGGCCCCGGCCCCCCCGCGGGAACAGGCGCCCGGCGGGCCCAGCCGGCGGCTGGCTCCCCGCCGGGCGCGAGGGACCCGCCCCCCGAGAGCCCCCCCGGCCGCGCTCCCGCGGGCCCCGCTCACCAGAAGGCGCCGTGCGCGCCCGCCCAGCCCAGCGCGCCGCGGCCCGGCCGCTCCCAGACCAGCGCGGCCTGCAGCGCGCCCAGCAGCGGCTCGTAGGGCCCGAGCCGGGCCCGCAGGGCGGCGCTCAGCGCCCGCACGCGCCGCTCCCGCTCGCCCGCCCGGCTCCCTCCGGCCGCGGCCGCCATCGCTTCCCCGCCAGGGGGCCGGGCGCCGCCCCGCGCCGGCACGTCACAGGCGGCCCGGGTCAGCCCGGCCCCGTCGCCCCCGCCGCGCGCAGCCGCCGCGGCGGCATGGCGGACCCCACTGGGGAAATGCAGAGCGCAGCCATCTTGCTATACGGAAAGGCGGCGGCGGCGGTTTCCTACTGCGCAGGCGCCGCGCGTGCGCGCGCGCGCCCTCTTTTGTCTCTCGCGTGCGCGTTGCCAGGACGAAGCTCGGCGGCGGGGGCCGCGGCGGTTCCCCGGAAGTGCACCCCGCGCATGCTCAGTGCCGCTGGACGCGGGCGGGAGGGCGCGCGGGCGGCGGGCGCGGCGAGGAGCCGGGCCGGGGCGCAGCGGCCGCGATGCCGCGAGAGATCATCACCCTGCAGCTGGGCCAGTGCGGCAACCAGAGTGAGGCCGGGGGCGGGGCTTCTAGTGGGGGAGGGGCTTCTAGTGGGGAAACTGAGGCACAGGGCGGGGCCGGCTCCTCCCTCCCCTTCCGCTGTCACGCAGCCTGGTCGCGGAACCCAGGCGTCCTGGCCCGGCTGGGGCGAGGCGTGGGAGGGGAGGGGCTTCTAGTGGGGGAGGAGCTTCTCGTGGGGAAACTGAGGCACAGGGCGGGGCCGGCTCCTTCCTGTCACGCAGCCTGGCCGCGGAACCCAGGCGTCCTGGCCCGGCTGGGGCTGGGGGCGGGTCTCTCCCCTCCAGTGTGGCTGAGCCCCGGCTGGTCTCTCTTGCAGTCGGGTTCGAGTTCTGGAAGCAGCTGTGTGCGGAGCACGGCATCAGCCCCGAGGGCATCGTCGAGGAGTTCGCCACCGAGGGCACCGACCGCAAAGACGTCTTCTTCTACCAGGTACGGCGGGTGACCGCTCCGTGCCGTCCCGCAGCCGGAGCCCATCGCTCAGCTCCTTTCCCTAGGGCTGCCCCGAACAAACCGAAGGCATCCCTCCTCCACGGGGATGAAGCCCTGGAGGCCTGGCACTGCCAGCCTCGGCGCTGGCATCGCCAAAAGCCTCCCAGAGCCAAGGTGGGACCTGAGTCGAGAGTTTCTGGTTCACAGTGCCGCTCTGTTCTCTGTGGCTGGAGCCCAGGCTGGCTTGTGGGGTCAGCCGTTGTTATTTCAATTCACAAAGTCCATCCCTAAGTCTGGACCCTTCCGTGTTGATGGATCCTATTTTCTCTGTTGAGAACAAACCCCCCTTTCTAGCGACTCCTCTTGCTGAGGACACACAAGGGAGTTTCTGGCCACCCCCTCTCTGTCTAGCCAGCAACCCAAATTCAGATTGTGAAAGGGGCTGACAAGCTCAATCCAGCCCCTAGCTCATCTCCTTCAAGGGCATCTCTGCCAAGATCTACTCTTAACAGCGTGTTGTTATGGCCTGGAGCCTGATGTGCCGTGGTGGGTGCAGAATGCTGGGGACTCAAGAAGCAGTCCATATTTGTTACATAATTACTCCGATTGGGAGCTGTTTGGGTCAGGGCCCATCTCTTTGCTCTGTGAGGTATGACGCCCAGCATGCTCCCACAACACAGGCAATACATAATAATTTCTTTATCTCGTCCATTGTGGCAGGATCCAATAGCGGTGTGTTGTACCTCTCTCCGACCAGTGGGTGGCACCCTCTGTCACGCAGTCTGGCATTGTGCCCCTGGCATGTTCCTAGGCCCTCTTGTCCTTCCCTGTTACAGGCAGATGATGAACATTACATCCCCCGAGCTGTGCTGCTGGACCTCGAGCCTCGAGTGATCCATTCCATTCTGAACTCCCCCTACGCCAACCTGTACAACCCGGAAAACATCTACCTGTCCGAGCATGGCGGCGGGGCTGGGAACAACTGGGCCAGCGGCTTCTCCCAGGTAACAGGGCTGGAGCTGGCATGTGTAACCGTAGTTCCGATCCCTGGGCTTGAGATCTGGTCAGGGACGCCTAGCCTCCCAGCGGGCACTGGTGTGTGATTGCTGGAGCAAGCGTCGTCCCTTTCGGCAGGGGCTCACGGGTGACAGCTCGCCACCCGCTGGATCGGCTGGTATGGCTGCAAGCCTGGTCTCCCCGCTGACGTGGCTTTGCGTTCTGCGTGGGAAGCGGTTCCCTCTGCGGAAAGTAAATGGACCGAAGCTTGCTGTGGTTTTATCTTGCAGGGTGAAAAAATCCACGAAGATATCTTTGACATCATAGACAGAGAGGCTGATGGGAGCGACAGCTTAGAGGTAAAGAAATGAAGAGGCCTCAGATTGGCTTCCCTTGCCCATTGTTTTCTACTCTAAGGTCTGTGTTGTGTTTGCATGGAGTTGAAGTCTCGAGGGAAGCCTGGCAGGTGTGACGGTCTCTGGGGGTGAGGGTGCTAGGCAACAGGCACGTGGAAAGGGTTAATCCTAGACAGGAGGCCTTTCCCAGCTCACGTCCTCTCGACCTTCCCCTCGACCCCAGACCCTCCTGAGGCAAGCAGGAGTCGCCCCTTCTGTGTGCCCCACTGAGCGTTTTCCAAATCCAGTTAAAAAGAACTCCAGTGCTGGACTCTTCCCAGGGAAGATGGTTGGCACTTACCAGAGCTCACTACTAGGAAGGGTTTGTGATATTTGGCCTCCATTTACCTTCTCGTCATTTCATCCCAGTCCCGCTGCTTGTCTCCCCTAGTATCAGCCTGAACAATTCCTCTCTCTGCTTCCGAAAGGAGAACATGCTAGCCCCGTCCCTGTGCTGTGTGCACCTCTTGGCAACTGTCTTTCCCGGTTGGCTTCCAATGACTCTCCTGCTCCAGTTAGGAGAAGCTCTGCTGAATTGGCATCTGCCTGCTCTGTCTGGGCCTTGCAGTCTGCAGGGTATTCAGTGTGGTGCCACGGGGGGGCAGCATGCAGATGTTTTCGAGGGGGCTTGGGCCAGTTGCGTTTGTGGAAGCCCAAGGCAGCTGGTTTCAAAGGGATTCAGCAAGTCAGACACGAGGTGCAGGCCTGACTCTTTGAAACTTCTCTTGCTCCCAGTGACACTTGAGATTCCTGGAGAAGGAGGGAATCTCGGTCTTGGAGCCGTTTACTCGGGCGTCAGATCTCACCTGGGCTGCCGTCAGCTTCACCTTTGCCCCTGAACAGACAGAGCCCCCCCCGCTGTTTACATCTGGCGGTTGCATGGCAACAGGGGAAGGGAAAAGGGATTGGGAAATAACAGTTGGCAAGAGGACTCGGGGGCAGGAGGGGGAGGGGCTTGGGCGCAGGGGTAGATGGGGACACCGCTGAGCTCGTTTTGTTTAACTGCATAGTCCCGGGGGGGCGGTAGCCCCTTCCAGCCTCTGCCTGTCTCCTGGGAAGCTGTGAACTCTGGCTCCGGGGGGCTGGGCAAGGCTCCTGAGCAGCAAGCGCTGTTCTCGGTAGGCACAGAGACGTGAGCTCCTGCAGTTCCGAGGGAAGCGCAGCTCTCTGTGCCTCATGGGGCGACGCCCGGGGTGTTCGGTGGCTGCCTGATCGCACCAGCAGTTCTTGGCACAGATCCAGAGGGAGGCAGCCACCATCTGCCCTGGCTTAGGCTCTGGCATTAGCCAGTGGCCTGGCTAGCCCCGTTCTTCCTGGGAGGGTAAAGCCCCCTAAGCTGCCTTCCCTTTGGTTCCAGGGCTTTGTGCTGTGCCACTCCATTGCTGGTGGAACAGGCTCGGGGCTGGGCTCCTATCTGCTGGAGCGACTGAATGACAGGTGAGTCCCCAGCTGGGGGAGGCTGGCCCTCCCTGGGCGTCCTGCCAAAGCATGAAGCTGGAGAGTGCTGATTCAGAGCCGGGGTCCCCGCCCCCACCCAAACACTGTCTTGTGCAATCCCTGGCAGGGTGCCCCGAGGAAGGGCCGGCTCCTGCTGTGTTCAGGGGAGGCTCTGGAATTGGACTCTGCTCTGCAGCCTCTCTGTCTCCTCTCAAGCTGCTCTGATCAGATGGCTGCCTTCTGAAGCTCTGCCCATGCTGGGCAAGGCAGGAGGCTGCAGCCAAGGTCCCTGCGCAGCCGCCCCTGCCTGTCCCAGCATGCAGCCTCGAGCCTTGTGAGCAGCTGTTTAATCAGCCGGTGGATGGCTCAGCCTCGCCTGTGGCTTTGTCTGGCAGCTTCCTCCTGTGCTGTAAGATGCAGCGTTGCTGGGACAAATTCCTCTCCTCCCTGGGAGCAGACTTTGGCATGCCGCGCGGTGACTCACTGCCGCCCTGCATGCTGGAGACTGCCGGGGAGCTTGTGGGAGGGGAGCACTTAGGCAGTGGCTCTGGGACGTTAACCAGTTAGGTGTCCGGGCGCTCTCCTCACTCAGGTATCCCAAGAAGCTGGTGCAGACCTACTCGGTCTTCCCCAACCAGGATGAGATGAGCGATGTTGTGGTCCAGCCATACAACTCCCTGTTGACGCTCAAGAGGCTGACTCAGAATGCTGACTGTGTGGTAAGAGTCCTGCTGTAAGCCGGAGCGGGGCCCGCGGAGCCAGCCCCAACTCCCCATCACTCAGTACGGGGACCCTGAAAGCCGTAACCTGCACAGACCAACGTAAGGCAGTAGGTCACCCTCCGCATTTCCATGACACGGCAGCCCTGAAATGCAGCCACTTCTGAGGCGAGAGCCAGCAGCCCACGGAGCACTGAAGGGCCTGTGCACCCTAGCAGAGCAGAGGGACCTGGTGAGCCCCAGCAGACTGCCCAGAGCTCCACTTCTCGCCCTGGAAAGGCTGGTGGCTGAGCCAGGCCTGCAGGGCCTGAGGGGCTACACTCCTTGCGACAGCGAGGGGGAACGTTGGCTGGGGAGGTGGGGGGTCAGCTTCCCCCCTCAACAGCACAGCTGCCTCTCTGCTCTGGTGTACACACATGGGTGAGGATGGGGCTCCCGCAGCATCATTTGTAACCTGCCCCAGGGTTTGAACCCAAGGATCCAGCAGCAGGCCCCGCTCTCCTCACTTAGCCTTTGGGCACCTACTGACCAGGACGCCTGCTCTCGGGTTCCTAGTCTCTGGCACTGGGGGGAACAGGCACAGCTGTGCTGGCAGGGCAGCCCCTGTTGGATGGCACCTTCTCTCCCTCCCCTCCTTTTTTTAAACTGCGTCAAGCTTGCTTGGGCCTAGAGGATGGATGCGCTGGGCCTGGGGGCCAGCGTATGGCGCCAGTGCCGTTTTGGGAGGGCTGCGGGAGGAGGAGAGCTTTCTACTGACAGTGTCAGTTACACCCCGGGCTAGCTGGCCCCAGGAATGAGTCAGCTCATGCTTTCGAGTGTCTGCTGGCCCAGTTGTGCTGTGGTATCCAGGCTCACTGAGCTGATAGATCTCAGTGCTCTTGCCCGGGGAGCTGGCCTCAGTCAGTCACTTGGCCTGCTCTGGGCCCTGTCTGCGGCCTCCGAGAGCTGCTCTGATGGGGCTGGCTTTCTTTTTTAGGTGGTTCTGGACAACACAGCCCTGAATCGGATTGCCACAGACCGGCTGCACATCCAGAACCCGTCCTTCTCCCAGATCAACCAGCTGGTGAGGACCCCTACTGGGAAGTGCTCGCTCTGGCCATTTAAACACGTGTCTAGGCCAGGGCTCCTCTCAGTGCTTGCTGATGAGCAGCTCCGTTGGGGGGCTCAGGGCGAGGAGCTGGGACGTTTCCCTTGCTGCACTTGTGCTTTTACTCCCTAGAGAAGGGGAGTCACAGCTGAGCTCTGGCTCCAGGGAATCCATCCAGAGCCAGCACTCTGACTGTCTCTCCCCTCTCCGCACCAGGTCTCCACCATCATGTCTGCCAGCACCACCACACTCAGGTATCCCGGCTACATGAACAACGACCTGATTGGGCTGATCGCCTCGCTCATCCCCACCCCCCGACTCCACTTCCTGATGACGGGGTACACGCCGCTCACCACAGACCAGTCGGTATGTGCTGCAGTGCCCCAGGCACATGGGCAGCCCTGTGGCCTCCCTACACCGGCTCCTGGCCACCTCCCGCACCCCAGCCAAGCTCCTCTGTTGTGGCCCTGAGGCTCCCTGCAGCTTAGCTGCTCTCTGCCTCTCAGCTCGCATGCACTACCATGCACCCCCGCTCTCCTCGCTTAGCCCCAGGCATGGCAGGACCCCTGTCCCCGCCCTGCCTGGCACCACCCCGAGCTGCTGTGAATGCCTCAGGGCGCGGATGTCCCTCTCCCAGGCATGGTAAGGCTGGGGGCTCCGAGTTGTCCTCATGCTCTGCCAGCAGCCCCATCTGTCCCAGGGAGTGCAGTGGGGCTATTCCCAGGGTACAGGTGCTCAGATCCAGCCTGCTGGGGCAGGACGCCATGGTGGGAGTACTGGATACCAGCCCCAGAGATCCCCCCCACGGCGAATGCAGGCACCAGCCCCCTCTGCAGGGGCTCATGGTCTTTACATTGGGGCTAGGTGAGCAGCACGCTTGTGCTGTCCCTGGTCACAGTTCCCAGCCGGAGCCAGGACTCCACTGGGCCGAAGCGAAGGGAGGCTGGGCCAGTGTTCTGGGTCTGCAGGAGACGCTGCTGGGCTCTGCGTCACCGTTCTGCTGCGCTAACCCTGCCCTTTCTCTTCCCGTTGACCTGCATTCCCCAGGACGTTGCTCAGAGACGCAAATCTGAAAGGCTGCTGGCTCTGAAACGGGTACCCAGTGTGCTCTGTCCTCTCCTGTGCAGGGGGGGACTCTGCGGTAGTTAATAGGTGTCTGACTTAACCTCCCCACTTCCAGCCTGGGGCCACCTCTCTGCAAGTCCCTGGAAGCCTGGCCAGCGGAGCATGACGTGCCCAGCCTGGGGCGGAGGGGATGGGCCTGGGATGAGAAGGGGGGTTTACTTTCCCAGAATGCTGCAGCAGCTGTGGGGCTGGCTCTTCTCCCCCTGCCTGCCACCATGGGGGCCAGCCTTTCCTCATGCCCAGGTGCTGTGGCATTTAACAACAGCCCAGCCAGCACTCCCCACAGTCACCCATAGCAGCCACACTGCAGCTCTGCCCCAGACTCAGGCCAGCAAGTGGGCCCTGGCTCAGGACTCTTGAGCCTAGGGCCTGGCGTGCAGCTTCCCTTCACACACCGTGCAGCAGACGATTAACCCTTCAGTCGCTGCCTCGTGGGGCATGTTCCCAGCTGCAGTGAGCTGCAGCCAGGCTAGGTCATTATGGGAATTTAGGGAGTGCTACGGCCAAGCCTGCTGTGCACAGGGGTTAATTGGGCACCCTCTGGAGAAGGGTGGGAGTGGGGGAGGGTTGGCTGGCAGTGTTCCCAGCACGCGAGCCCCCCACCCTGCTCCGTCCCTTTGTGCTCGAGGGGACAGTACAGGCCCGAGTGACGCGCCCTGGGGGCCGGCTGAGCAGGGCCTTGGCTCCGCGGGGGAGCCTGACTGTTCTGCTCCCCCACGAAGCCCTGCCAATGCTGTCTGGGACACAACTGAGCCTCCCTGCTTCCCAGGTCTTTGCTGGCTCTCTGAGCTCAAATTAACTCAACTCCTCCAGTGCCGGGGCAGGGGCAGGGGAGACGGGGCTGGCTCCCTAGCGCCCCCTGGGAAGGGCATCGCTACAAGCCCCCAGGCTTGGCCTCCGCTGTCCTGTGACCTCCTGCATGCAGCTCTGTGCCCGTGCATGTGACTGGCCTTTCCCACAAGGCGTGTGTCTCTCTTCGCTGGCTGGCCGGGGTTGGCCTCTGCTCACTAACTTCAGCCGAGGGCAGCAGAGCTCCGACTCCATGCGCGTGCAGTTTGTGTGGCTCCACCCCCCCGGGGACAGGGCGCAGGGGCAGTCTCCCCCTGAGTGCCCCGTGCTGGCGTTTGCAGGTGGCCAGCGTGCGGAAAACCACGGTCCTGGACGTGATGAGAAGGTTGTTGCAGCCGAAGAACGTCATGGTCTCCACTGGGCGGGACAGACAGACCAATCACTGCTACATCGCCATCCTGAACATCATCCAGGGCGAGGTGGACCCGACGCAGGTGAGCAAGCTGCAACCCGGCCCCAAGCCGGGGCTGGCTGAGTCATGCGTCCCTGGGCACCGTGCAGGCAGATGCCGCTAGGGCTGGGCGTGGGAGCAGGCCAGGCGTTGCAGTGGGGAGTAGGCTCGGACACCCACCCACCTCAGCCAGGCTTGCAGGGTCCATGCAGGAAACAGCTGCTGGCAGAGCCAGCCAAAAGGCTAATGTTGCAGGTCTGGCAGGGGCCTCGCTGCCAGGCGGCGGCCCTGGGAAAGGCCGCCCGTCGTCATTTGCCAGTCATAGGAGGCACTTGCTGAGACCCTGCCCCACGAGCAGCACTGGGACTGTGCCCCTTGGCGCGCTGGGTCCTGCCCGTTGGTCTGCACAAAGCGCCTGGCTGAGCAGCTAGACAGCGCTGGGGAGTTCAGCCCCCTGGCCCCTCTGCTGCTGTGAGTCTCGCCAGGGCAGGCGCCTGGGGAGAGCCCTTGCTCGTGTCTCCCTAGGTTCACAAGAGCCTGCAGAGGATCCGGGAGAGGAAACTGGCCAACTTCATCCCCTGGGGCCCTGCCAGCATCCAGGTGGCACTGTCCAGGAAGTCCCCGTACCTGCCGTCTGCACACCGTGTCAGCGGCCTGATGATGGCAAACCACACCAACATCTCCTCGGTGAGTACGGGCAAGGCCGCTGGGCTCGGCCCCTCGCTCTCCCATCCGCCTGCCCTGCACTCTCTGCTGCCGAGTGCCCTTCGCCGGGAGGCTGCTCGGGCAGGGGCTGTCACCTTTGGTTGCTCTCATGTACCCTTTGGCTTGGCTGCTGCCGCATCTGCCGGGGAGCGCGGAAGGCGGTGTGCTGCCTCCCGCCCCAGCCAGGCCAGAGAAGGCAGTGACTGGAAGTGGGGGATGGAGCCGGTTGATTGCCCTGCAGCGTTTCCTTCAGTAGAAAATCATTCCGGGCGCAGCTCCCAGCCCCTCCCCCAGCCTCCGACCCCTGAAACTTGGCCTGCTGAGTCCACTGGCAGGAACAGACGCTGTCCGCTGGGCTTGTCCATTAACCCAGTAGTGGATTCCCCTTGTCCTGCCCTGCCCTGCGGGGCCATGCTGCCATTGGAGGGACAGCCTTCTTGTGTGAGTAAAGATCCTCTAGGATCTTGGCAGAGTCACCTAGCCCCTTGGAAAGCCCTCTGCTGAAAGCAGCTCGGGGAGCGCAGGGTGTTCCCCAGGTCACAGCCTGGCTGCGAAGGAGTCCCAAAAGCAGAGGTTTTCTGAGAGCCCTTTGCATGGGCTTGCTCTGTATCACCTGCAGGTGGTGAGCCAGGGTGGCCACAGGGACGCCCCCTCACGCCCTCTTCCCGGGGTAGCCATGGCCAGGGGGACGCCCCAGCCCGCAGGGACCATCCAGCACTTTCCCCTGGTTGTGGGGTGAGGGATGGGACGGCCCCATATTGACTGTGACTTGGGGCCGTCACAGCTGTTTGAGCGGACTTGCCGGCAGTACGACAAGCTGCGTAAGAGGGAGGCCTTCCTGGAGCAGTTCCGCAAGGAGGATATCTTCAAGGACAACTTTGACGAGTTGGACAACTCCCGGGAGATCGTGCAGCAGCTGATTGACGAGTACCACGCGGCCACGCGCCCCGACTACATCTCCTGGGGCACGCAGGAGCAGTGAGCCCCCGCAGGCTCTGCTGGGGAGCGTGCAGGGGGTACGGCCCCTTCCCATGTAACTTCAGGTGCCACGAGCCACCCGTGTACATGTCCTCATGGCTTCTGCTCACCCCCTGGGCCGGGACAGAGTGGGGTGCACTGGCCCAGCAGCACTGTACCCTTGGGAGTCACCCCATTGTGAGGCAGAGCCTGTAGGCCCCCCCTCCCGGCAGGGCCCTACCACTGGTGGCTTCCCTAGTACAGAGGCCTTTCCCCTGCCAGGGTTTGCGGGCAGCGGCTCGCCGCAAGCGGGGTGTTGTGTGGGAGCAGGAATCCTTGCCCTAAGTGCTCCCCTTCGCGGGGAGGGCAAAAGCCACATGCACCAGCCTGGAACGGTCCAGGGCTAAGACCTCATTCAAGGGGGGGAGGGTGTAGGACCTGGCTGAGCTAAGCTGGGCCCTAGGCTACCCTCAGTCCTGGGTCTGGTTCTTTCTGTGCCTGGGCAGCGGGCGCAGAGAGCAGCGGGCACCGCCGGGGGCTGGGGCCGGAGGCTGTATCTATTTTTGTAGCTTATTTTGCTTGAATAAAGGCTGTTGCTGCACTGAGCCCTTCCTGCACTGCTGGGGCACGACAGAGCCGGGACCGAGGGCACGGAGAAGGTGACAACTGCCCCATCCCCCTGCCAGTGCTGCCTGGGCCCGCAGTGCTGGGGGTCCCTGCAGAGCCAGCTGCCCCCTACCTGCCTAGCAGAGACCAGCCCTGGGCTTTTCCTTCAGCAGCAACCAGAGGCCCCAAAGTACCCCGGGAGTGGGGAGCCCAGCACTGCTTCACTCCTTGGAGCTCACCGAGCTGGAGTGTGGGCAGGGCTCAGGGCTGCGTGTAACCCAGTCCTGAGGCTGGCATAGGGCCAGAGCTGGCTGGGTGTGGTGAAGGGCAACCTGGGCACCCCAGCACCTGCTCATTGCTAAGGACGGGATGGGCTCCGGTAGCTCCAGGGGAGCAGGCCTGCTGTTCCCTGCAGGTAGCGCACAGGACTGTTCTCGGGCCTGGGGCTGGCAGAGTCCAAGGCCAGAAGGTACCAAAGTGACCACCTGATTGGACCCCTCCCGTGACCTGCCCCAGCTGGAGCTGAGTTTTCCAAACCCTTCAGCCTTGATGTAAAGAGTGAATCCCCCCACCCCTTGGTCTGGGGTCCAGGGGTTAGTTACTCGTGTAAAAAGGCTCCCCTGCGTTCCAGCCATGGGCCCGTGTCAGCCCAGAGAGGTACTTACAGGCTGTGATCGGCTTCCCCCCGAACCCGCGCTGAATAGACTAAGCTCCTGGCGTCTGGCCCTCGGACAGGTTTCTAATCATTTCTCATTCTCGTGGCTCTTCTCTGCCCTGGCTCCAGTTTATCAACATCTATCTTGAATTGTGGCCCCAGACCTGGGCGGGAAGGTCCCAGCCTGGCTGCTCCCAGCCTCTGCAGCGGGTTAATGTGCTTGGGTTGGCAGCAGCCTGGCACCAGAAAGCCACGGGTGGGTGAAGGCCCCACACGTCCCCCGTGACCTCCCCCAGGCTTCGTCCCCCCTGCACCTTCCCGGTGGCGGAGCAGCCCAGCAGTAAGGAGAGGGGGGTAGGCCCAGGGGCAGGAGGAGCCAGCTCAGAGCTGTTGGGGGCACTGGGGGCCACAGGCACTGGACCTTCCCCGCTGCTTGGGGGGCTCCTAGGATGAACACAGCAGAGCCACAAATGCCAAGGCTCAGGCAGCCAGCATTCCCCTTCCCCCGAGCAGGGGCCGGCTGAGTGCACGCTGCTGTTTGGGGCTGATTCTGCCACCCCTTCTCCCCAGAGCCCCTGCTGGGGGCCTGGCTCCACCCTCCTTGCCCAGGGACTTGACTCCTAGCTCATCCTGGAGTAGGACGTTGCCTGGGCCCCATGACACGAGCCCCCTCCCTGCCAGGCGAAGGAAGAGAGTACCAGGGCACCCCAGCAAGGCCCCCAGCTGGGGCTGGACTTAGCTGCAGTTAAAGGGAGGGGCTTGGTTCACCCCACGGCCCGGCTCCCCCATGGGAGCGAGCAGCTGAGCCGGGCTGGGGGTCACTGGCTCCAGCCCAGGTGAGAATTAGCCTTTTCCTCTGGGCCAGCAGCACAGAGACGGGAGCTAAAAATACTCCCCTGCCATGTGCCCAGCCTGGCTCCCACGCCCTGCTGGGCACAGGCGGAAGCTGGGGGCTGCCCCCTCCCCCAGCTCCCTGGGCAGGCGCCTGGTGAAGCTGGGACCGAGGCCGGGGGGAGGTGGCTGCAGCGTTGATTAAATGCCAAAGGTCAGAGCAAAGCGAGCGCTCTGCCTCCATGCCAGGGCTCTCTGGCTGGGGGGGAGGGACCAGCCAATCTGCCAGGGACATGGCCATTGCCCGTTTTGTTAACCCAGGCTCTGCCAGCCCGAGCCCTTGGGGCATGCAGGCTGGGGGAATTGCATCTCCTCCCCTGCAAGAAGCTGCCCCCAGGAGGACCCAAGACAAGACCCCAGTTTCCTCAGCAAGTCTCAGGATGAGTGGGCAGCTTAACTCTGGTGCAGGCTGACCCAGGGCCCCAGCCCCCAGTACTGAGCAGGGTGGCAGAGAGGGCAACACACCAATGCCGCCCCCCACCTGCCTGTCAGCCCCCTGCCACTGGGCCTGCACATCAACCCTGCCCCTCAGTACACTCCCTGCCAGTGCCCCAGGCCTGTCCCTCCCACCACGGGCAGGACTCCTTCACCAATGGGGGGGGTGGGGGGCAAACAACTGAGCCCAGCTGGGCTACCCACGTATGGCCCCATGGGGAGATGCTTCCAGCAGATCCTGCCGCTGTCATGCTGGGAGCCTGCCCCTTGTCCCCTCTGGCTGGGGAGAGCACCCAGGGCGCTACATGGGACGTTTAAAGCTTTCGGCTCCTGAGGTCGCCAGTTGCCTGGGAAGCCCAGGGCAATTCCCCCGCAGGCTCCCCGCAGACGCAGGCAGGAGCTCCTGCGCTGGTTACGCTCGGGCCCCGTTTTCATCACAGGCACAGAGACGGGAGGGCACTAAAGCAGGCCCCGATTCTGGACACAAGTGGCAGCTCAGCAGAGATGCCAGGCTGCCATCCCTCCCTTGCTCCGAGGGAGCCCCACCCCCAGCCTCCCCAGGGGCTGTGGCGGGTCAGAACGGAGCAGGCTCTGCACTTTCCTTGGGCATTTATTACAAAAACAAGAACAGGAACTTTACAGAGGCAACACAGAGAGAGGTCTGAGCCCCCCCTCCCATGAAGGGCCCCCCCAACCTGGGCCTGGCCCACAGCACCCCCACATGGAGCTACTGCATCTCTAGGGCCTGACCGGCACAGCACGGAGACAGGCCCACGCGGGAACAAGCCGCCACTCAGAGGCCGCCTGCAGCTTTCTGGGGCAGAGAGGGGGAAGGTGCTTGGTGCACAGGACAGACAGACGGACGGGGGTGGAAGGCAGGAGGATGCTGCAAGTTACCAATGGGCCCAGGGCAGGGCTCTGCTCCGCAGGGGGCCCGGTGCCATGGCACCGAGCAGCGTAAAGGCACCTGGGAACGCCACCCGGGACCTCCCCAAGGGGAGCTCGGCCCCAGGCAGGCAGACGGGAGAGAGGCCCCTTAACCCTTCAAGCGCTGGGAGAAGTCACCGCAGTGACTATCCGCGGGATCAGGTGGCGCCGGCCCAGGATGCCTGGAGATGACACCCCTCGCCAGCACCGGCGCTGACAGCAGCCCCTGCGCCTCCCACCCATGGTCCTAGCAAACAGACTGCCAACCCCACCCCCGCAGCAACTGGCCAGCCTCAGGGCCCCCAAGCAGCTACCCAGCTTGGCCCACCCGTGCTGGTGCCCACAGTCATCGCCAGAACTCAGGGGCGGCATGGGAGGTCCCCACCTTTCCCACCGGCCGAGCAGGACTTGCAAGGGGGAATCCCCAGCCCGGGCAGGGACGGGCATGACAAACCAGTCGTGCCACACCAACGTCCCCCCGAGCTGGCAAGGCACCAACACCAGCACCCCAAGACAGAGCCAGGAATAAGGTGCCAAGCAGCGTCTGGCGCACCCCCGCCAGGCCGGGCACCTGCAGCACCCAGCCGGGGGTGCCAGGGAGAGTGCGGGGAGCTGGCGTTTCTACAAATAAATTAAGGAAATAAACTAGCAACCCAACAGCTGAGTGGGGGGAGCGAGTCTCTGCCCCTCACCCCCGACCCCCTGCTCAGAGCCAGGGCCTATAGATGCCACACTGGGAAGAGAGCGTCCAACTCCTCAGGACCACGTAGTTCCAGGGCTCTGACCCTGGGGCCCCAACCAGACCCCAGCAGCCGATGTCCCAGCTCCCCAGCCCAGTGGGCAGGATTCTCACAGTGCTGGCAGGGCGCAAGCCGCCCCGGGGCAGCCCCAGCCCCCTGCACACGCCAGGGCCACGGCTAGTGCAGGAGGGGCCCACCAAAGGGCACGTGACCTGGGCTGGCACATGGGGCCAGCAAGCTAGATGGGGAAGGAGCCTGCACTGGACTGGTGCCGCCAGGGCTCGGTTGCTGGGCACAGTCTCTGCTGTGGGGGACGGAGGCCCGAGTCCGGTGAGTTCCCAGGGCGGCAGCCGTTGGCCAGCTCCTCCCGTGGGGGCGTCTGCCCGCTGGCCAGGCTGGTGAGGTACGTGTGCAGGAGCTGGGCAATCTCATCCACCTGGAGGGGAGCAAAGGCCAGTCAGGGGCACTTGAGGTATCTTGGAGCCTGGGGTCGGCCCGGCGCCCCGGGCTCAGCCCTGGCTCCCCGGCCCCCCGCTGTCCCTGCACAGCCCCCGCCACCAGCGCTGGGCTCTTGCGGGGGGCGACCCAGCCGGTGCTGCAGGGAGGCCTCGCTCCGCCTGCGTGGGGAGGGGAGGGAGTGCAAGGGCCTTACCTGGGAGCACTCGAAGAGCAGGTCCCTGTCCCCCACGGAGAGGCGGAAGGTGCTGCTCTCAGACACCCCGAAGGACGAGATGCGGCCGTAGCAGAAGCTGTCGAAGGGCTCAGCCTCCCCCGGCTTGTACAGAGACACAGCCTTGGCCCCGATGCCCAGCCATAGGCGCTGGGGGCAGCTGCCCTCCGCGCTCTGCAGACAGATGGAGAGTAAGGGGCAACCCCACAGACCCTCCCTTCCCCCCAGACCCGTTTCCAGTCCTGCGTCCCCCAGGCCCCACCAGCCCCAGCTCCATCCCCTGCCCTCCCAACCCCAGTCAGGCTGCTCAGTGCCCCCTGAGAAGTTCAGAGTAATGATGGGGGGACGCTGTGGCTTCCCCCAGGTGGGGCTCAGTCTCCTGTGGGGTGGCTGCCGGGGCCTGCTTGGGGGGTGGGCCCCCAGAAATCTCCCCTAGGAAATGTTCATCTCCTAGCTGTGACCCACCTCCATGCAAAACCCCAGGGGAGCGAATTTAAAATGGCTGCCCCCCCCAGCAGAGCAGCTCCTGTTTCTGTAGGTCCTACAGAAAGCATGCACTGTGCTTCGCTGCCGGCTTTGCAAAGGGGACAGGGCCTGGGGGGCACAACCCTGCTCCTGGGACCCCAGCCCAGGGAAGGGGCTCACCGTGTGGAAGTCGACATCGAAGAGGGTAGAGCCAAACCCTGGCCACTCCCGCACCAGCGCCAGGTAGGCGGCCATGGCCTCGGCCCGGTGCATGCCCTGCAGCAGCTTCCACCTGTCCACAATGGCAGCCATCACGCTGGCCCCCTCCTCGCGCAGACGGCCACGCAGCTTCTGGTCCTGCTCCGCCTGCTGCTTGGCCAGTGAGTGGCCCCAGGGCAGGGCGCCGGCCAGCAGCCCCGCGCGGAGGCGGGTGCCGGAGCACCGGGGCGGGCCCTGGCAGGAGGCCCGGAGGCGGGAGTGCAGCGCGTGGACGGGGAAGAGCTCCTCCGGGCGGGGCACGGGGGCGTGCGTGGAGAAGTCGCTGTTGAGGGTCTGCAGGCGCAAGGCGGCCAGGGACTGCAGCGTGTCCTCCGACGTGGGCACGTAGCCCCGGATCACCATCTCGTGGGCCTGCAGCGGAGGGGCGGGGCTCAGCCAGGGAGCGGTCGGGGGGTCAGCCAGGATGTGGTCCAGGGGGTAGGGAGGGGGTGGCTTAGCCAGGAAGCAGCCCCAGCAGGGAACAAGGGCTTGAGCAGGGGATTCAGCCGTGGAGCAGCCCCAGGGGGCAGGTGGGGGGGTAGGAAGAGACAGGTGAGTAGCCTGCCCTCCACACCCCACATGCATGAACCTGTTCAGCCCCCTGGAGGTTCACACGGGCCATCTCACCCACCATCATAATGCAGCCCCCTCTGGGAGTAGGGTGCAGCAGCTGTTGGGGCTGGAAGCACTGGGGGTCCTGGCCCAGGATGCAGGGCTGACACCCCCATGGTGATGCAGTGGCAGGAGCTCAGAGCTGCAGCATTGCCCCACGCGCCTGGCGCCCTGGGGCAGGGTTCTGGGAGCCCCGTCACAAGCAGCAGCCCTGCTCAGCCCAGGCCAGTGTCCGGCTCCTACCTGCTCAAACAGGAGGGTGAACTCCACGCTGTCCCGGGGCACGTTCTCTGTGTCCAGGAAGCCGTAGTGCTTGAAGCAGAGTCTCCAGGTTGAGTCCTGCGTCGTCTCCTCCCCTGCCAGGCTGGGCGAGGCCGAAGAACAGACGGTGCCCGTTAGCACCAGGACACCTGGACCCATGCAACCCCCGCCCCCCGGCTCCTCCTGGGGCAAACGAACCACCCAGGCCCAGACAGAACTGCTGTATCGCCATGGGGCCCAGGCAATTGACATTCCCCCCAACACATACTCTGGTTCCTCCCGCCCGCATGGGCACGCCTGCCTTCCCCTCCCACTGGCTCCCCGCAGCTCAGGGCTTCAGCCTCCCCTCTCCCCTCCAGCCCGCTCACCTCCGCATGGTTCCCCCCAGCCCCCTCTTCCCAGGCCCCACTATGATGGCTGCACGGGGGGACATTTACTTTTCAAACCTGGTGAGGACGTCGGCCACCAGCGTGGCCCTGCCCACGGGCCGCTCGTGGTGCCGGTTCTGCTCGTAGAGTGCAAAGACGTTGGGGCTCTGAGACAAGCCCAGCCGAGCCACCAGCTCCTGGGCCACCTGGGGCGAGACAAAGGCAACCAAGGGGTGACTACGTGCCCCGGGCCACGGCGCTCAGGGCTGCAAAGGGACACAGACAGGTCACAGCGGGGAATCCCGGACGCTCCCCCAGTGGCTCCCACCCGTCTTCCGCAAGAGGGGCTGCCCCATGCTCCGGGGCACCAGAGCCAGGGTCTGCACAGGAGCCCCCAGGCTGCTTACCACAGCCCTGAGCCCAACTGCTCCCCACACAGGGCCTGGTGCCCCCTCATGGCTTAACCCTGGTGCCCCAGCCTGGGCACTGGGGTTCCAGCCGGCCGCCTATCGGGAGCCTCCCCTCCATGCTGGGCCCCCAACAGCCCATCACGCCCGGACACCTGCCCCAGGCAAGGGGGCGAGGGGCCACCTCCCATCCCCCGCTCACCTCCTCAGCCGTGGTGTGGGAGCTGATGGCCACGGTGCAAGCGGAGGTTCCAGGGCAGTGCACGGTGCAGAGCATGTCCTGCCGCTGGATCAGCACCACGATCTCGTCCAGCGAGGGCACGCACTCCCGCACCCGGGTCTTGCCCAGGGCCGCCCTGATGAAGCGCCCATACTCCGCCATCTCCGAGCCAGGGAACTCGCTCTCTGTCCTGCAGAAGAAGCCGCGGGGGCATCAGGGAACCAGCAGCACCAGCCACGCTGCCCAGAACCCAGCCCCTGGGGTCCAGCTGCCATCACTCCCGACCCCCAGAGCCAGGCCACAGGGGATGTAATATGGGCAGCCTGCAGCCAGGACCTTGCCCCTTGCTCTGCACCAAGGGCACCTGGCCCTCAGCCCTCACGGCCGCTCCATCCCCCAAGCCAGAGCGAGTCCTCCAGCAGCTCCCCCGGGGGCTGTAGGACCAGGGTGCCCAGATCCCACCCGCACTACAGTCCCCCTCGCCCCCCGGCCTGGCTGGGAGCTCACAGGGTATTTGCTGTCTGCTGACAGGAGTCAGGTTTCCCACACCAGCCCTTGGGTGGGGAAGCTGCTGGGACCATCACTGGCTCCCCGTGAACTGGGGAAGGCAGTGGGGCTGGGAAACATGGCACCTGGCGCCGTCAGCCCACGGAACTCACTGCCACAAGATCACACTGAGCCTGAGGGCTCAGAAGATCCGACAGGGGCTGACACAGACGTAGGGAACGAGGGGCCAGAGCTCCAGCGGAGGGGGTATGTACCCCCCTGCTCCAGGCCTTCTTCCAAGCTCCCCATGGGGCGAGGGGTCTGCAGAGCAAGGCCCTTCACCCCTCAAGTACACGGCACCTCCTCTGGGCAAACCCGCACTGCCTCACCCCCCTCCCAAGGCCCCCAGGGCCCAGCACACCCTGCTCCCGCTCCCCCAGGACCCAGCACGCCCCCCCTCCCCCGGGCCCGGCACGCGCCCCATCCGCAGCGTTCTCCGCACCCCCTGCACTCGCCTGCCCAGGTGGAAGTTCAGGTAGCGCAGAACCGGCGGGGAGGGCAGGAAGGTGCAGCTCATGCAAGTGAGCAGCTGCCAGCAGTGCAGGTTGCCCAGCCCGCCAGGGGCTGGCGGCTCCGTGGTCTGCTTGACCAGCTGGCAGTAGATCTCGTCAACCAGGGGCTGCAGATCCAGGCAGGTCTGCAGGATGCCCTGGATCAGGGGCACTGGGTCTCGCTCCGACTCCAGCTGCTGCAGGGAGTTGAAGAGCTTCACGGCCTCGTCACGCAGGGTCATGTAGCCGTGGGGGCCGGGGGCTGGGGGAGGATGGCTCGGTTAACGGGGCAGGAACCAGGCAGGTCAGGTGTGGGTCCTGGCTTGGCCAAGTGCTCCCAGGGCCGGGCCCTGGATCTCGCTCAGCCTCAGCTCAGCCCCGACTGAGCTCGAGGGACAGACACAGGGCAGCACCTGGCACAATGGGGATCCCCCCCATCACCAAACACCCACCCAGACCCCACCAGGCACGAGTGTCACCATGGCGACCCAGAAGGGAACACCCTGCACCCTCCAGGCACAGGCGCTGGGCCTGCTCCCCTGGCAGCTTGGAGCGGGGCAGTGCCCACCCCCCAGCAGGGGATGGCCAGGAAAGAGCTGGGCTGGTGGGTGGGTCAGAGCCCAGCTCGGCTCCTGGCAGCAACCCCAGCCTCTTCGTGCCCCACAGGAGCGCTGTGCCCAGCCCCGGGCGACAGAGGGAGCCCAGCGCAGCATGGGCTGGGACCCTGCCCCACTGCTGGGCATGAGAATCACGAGACACGGACAGGCAGGGGCCCGGGCAGCAGCCCAGCCGAAAGCCCGGAAACGTACGGCAGCAGGGCCTGCAAGGGGGAGGCTCCTCTTCAGCCCCCCGGGGCAGCGCCCCCCACTCCCTGAGCTCCCCATTCATGGGGTGGCATTCCCCCTGTCCATGGAGCCCCGTGCAGCACATCCAGCCCCCCCCACACAGGGAGCCGCAGAGCTCGGCTCTCCCCCGCCCGCTCACCGCGGTGGTCGGAGCTGCCGTACGGGAAGGGCAGCAGGGGCGCATAGAGCGGGCTGCTGGTGTAGCGCAGGACCGGGTTGCAGCGGTAGATCTGCTCCAGGATCTCCGGGCTCCCGCGGTTCTCCTGGGGAGACAAAGGAGCAGCCGGGGCTGCAGAGCAGGGGGCGAGGCACAGACGGGCGCGGCGAAGGCAGGTGCTGGGGCTCCGGGTTCCAGTCCCGGGGGCCTCTTCTCTGCCCCCAGGCACCGTGCGCTGCAGGCCATGGTTTTGGGGGGGGGGGGGTTCACGGGGAGCCAGTGATGGTCCCAGCAGCTTCCCCACCCGAGGGCTGGGAGTCGGCCAGGGCTGTGGCAAGGCCTCCGGCCAAGGGGAGAGGAGGGTCCCAGGGAGAGCCATGGGCCGGCCAAACGCACCCCCATCCCGGCCTTACCTCGATGTCGTGCATGAGCAGCTGCGTGGGCGTCTGCACGGGGGCCTTGCTGTGGATCACCTTCTGCACGGCGCACACCCAGTGCACGGCCTCGTTCAGGTGCTCTGTGAACAGGCGGTAACAGTGCTTCCGGCCAAACACCGTCACGCTCCAGTAGCCTGCGAAGGGCAGAGCGCTCACACCGGCCGCCGGGCCCCGGGCCGCCAGCCCCACCAGCCCCAGCCCCCTCCCGCGCTCCAGGCAGAAGCCAGCTTCAGAAAGCAGGGGCCTGGCCCCCTGCACCGGCGGCTGGGCCCAGGCCTTGCCAGCCCGAGCTGGGCCCAGGGGGCAGGGGCTAGTGTCCAGAGCAGGCCCCTCCAGGGAGCCACATGCAGGCCGGGGGGATGCGCTGGACGTCGAGCCAGACGCTGGTGAGGTCTGTGTTCCAGACTGACGTCCTCCCGGGCCCCTGCTAAGGGTGAACCCTCCCCCCGACCCCTCCCCAGCATCTGCACCACTGGCCTGGGGCAGGGACCCTACCGGTCTCCTTGTAGGTCTGCTTGTCGGGCCACAGCACGGAGCAGAGGCTGGTGAGCACCAGGGTGCCAAGGCGCCTGGCCCCCACCTCGCTGCCGCTGTAGTAATCCAGGGAGTCCTGGGTCAGCACAAACCAGTACTTCCGGGGCCGGATCCATGGGCCCTTCACGCCCCCCCGTGCCTCCCTCTGCAGCCAGCCTGGGGGGACGGAGAGATGGGGTGAGCTCCCCCAGGGCCCAGCACCACCCTGCCTACACTTGTGCTCCCCACACCTCCCTCAGCAGCCAGCCTGGGGGGACGGAGAGACGGGGTGAGCTCCCCCAGGGCCCAGCACCACCTTGCCCACACTTGTGCTCCCCACACCTCCCTCGGCAGCCAGCCTGGGGGGACGGAGAGATGGGGTGAGCTCCCTCAGGGCCCAGCACCACCCTGCCCACACTTGTGCTCCCCACACCTCCCTCGGCAGCCAGCCTGGGGGGACGGAGAGACGGGGTGAGCTCCCTCAGGGCCCAGCACCACCCTGCCCACACTTGCGCTCCCCACACCTCCCTCGGCAGCCAGTCTGGGGGGACGGAGAGACGGGCTGAGCTCCCCCAGGGCCTCCCCCCAGGTCCCCGCCAGCCGGTTCTCCCCCACCTGGGCAGTTCTGGTTTGCAGCCCCTTGGGTCCCCCCAGGAGGTGGCCCCCCAGGGAGAGGGAGCGGGGGAAGGGATTGAGCTGGCCTGGGGGGGGGTGGGCGAGCCGCTGCTGAGCAATGGGCAGCCAGGACCCACCCTCCACGTACCCGCTGCGCAGTCCAGCCCCTGAGGGACCCCTGCACGGCTCCAGAGCCTCCTTGGCAGCTGGGGGGCAGGGGCAGGGCTGCAGACGGAGCTGGCCTGGCTGTGGCTCCCCGACAATACAGCTCGGGGAGGGGGGGTTCCAGCCGGGGAGCCGCCACTCACGTCTGGCCAGCGCCTTATGCAACCACAGGAAGCTGGCTGGTCCTGGGTCATGACATGGGGCCTTCAGGGCTCCCCCGCCCCCAGCCACTGCCTGCAGCCTCAGCCCAGAGCAGTGGGAGCCAGCTGGGCTGGGGCAGCGTCTGAGGAGCAAGTTCAAGACCCCAGGCTCCTTGGAGCCCCAAGTTCAAATCCCAGCGGGGCCGGGCCAGCGTGGAGCCCTCCCCGTCCCCAGGGACCTGCCGTGGGAAGGAGGGAACTGCCCAGACATCCGTCTGCCCCTTGGGTCCCCCCCAGCCCCTCACCCACCTTTCACGATGGCATCAGGATCATCCTCCACTGGCCCCGGCCCCTTCTCCGTGATGAGGCTGCGCATCTCCTCCGAGACCGGCAGCGACCTGGGACCAAGACAGGGGGTGAGCAAGGGGCCCCAGGACCCGCCAGGCCCCTGCGCACCCAGCTTGGCACAGGCAGGGCTCAGCTCCCTCGCCCGGGGCACCAGGCGGGCACAGACCACGTGGCAGCAGCTCCACTCAGCCCCTGGCCCGCGGGGCTCGCAGCCAGGCTGGGGCTGGAGGCAGGAGGCAACGGTGGCCCCAGAGGGGGCAGCAGCCCGCCTGCCTTGGCCTGAGCGGAGACAGGGGGCACCCCCAGCGTGGCCCAACGGGCACCCTCGGAGACCCTGCCAACGCCCAAGTTCTCACCAAGGAGTCTGGCAGGGGAGGGGGATTCATGCCTCACATCATCCCAGCCCCCCGCAACAAACCGCTGCAAAGCCAGCCCCACCCCTGGGGGGGGTCTAGCCCCATGCACTTGGCCTCTGCCGAGACGAGAAGAGGGGTCATCTCAGCCCCCGACGGTCCCCCCCAGTGAGCGTGCAAGGCTCGCACGCAGTGGGGCGGTGGCAGGGGGTGACCCAGTCCAATCCAGAGGGGAATGGCCCCCCAGCCAGCAGGACAGAAACGTCCCCGTCCCCCGCTGCCCGTGGTGGGAAAGCAGCCGAGCCCTCAGATGCAGATAACCCCGGCTAAAAATATCCCGCTTGCCCGCACGCCTGCCAAGGAATTCGGAAAATGAACCACCAAGAAAAACCCTGGTGGCAGGGGCTGAGGGGGCAGCGTCGCCGGCACCTGACCCAGCCCTCGGGACCCCCCCACCCCTCTCCCCCCACCGCGGGGCCCTGATCCTGCTGCCCAAACCAGACCCCTCCCCCCACGCTCCCCACACAAGGCCCTGACCCAGCCCTCCGGACCCCCCCACCATGCTCCCCCCCCCCACGGGGTGCTGACACAGCCCTCTGGACCCCCCCACCACCACGCTCCCCACCACAGGGCCCTGACCCAGCCCACTGGACACCCCCCCCCCGCGCTCCCCCCCACGGGGCACTGACACAGCCCTCCAGACCCCCCCCACCATGCTACCCCCCACTGCGGGGCTCTGACACAGCCCTCCAGACCCCAGCAGGAGCATCCCAGCTCCCGGCTCTGCTCCAAGAGCCCTGCCCGTGACCCCCTGTGGGTGCAGACCCAGGGCAGCTCCCTCACAGCGCCCAGGCATCGTTACAGGCTTCGCGTTTCCCAACAGCTCCTGGGGCAGCCACTCGGATCTCCACTCCGCAGGGGGGAAACTGAGGCAGAGAAGGGCAGTGACATGCCCAAGGTTGCCCCAAGAGTCAGATCTGACTCTCAGCCCCCCATCCCCGAACACACACACACACACACCCCAACCCACTCAATCCTGCTCCCCCTGGATAGAACCCAGGAGTCCTGGCTCCCACCTCCCCTGATCTAACCCACTGGAGCCCACTCCCATCCCAGAGCCAGGGAGTGAACCCAGGACCCAGGAGTCCTGGCTCCCAGCCCACTGCTCTACCCACTGAACTTTGTTGCCTCTCCTCTCCCCATACGTGGGGTCGGGGGCACCATGGCTGAGACCTGCCCTTGCTGTCTGAGGGGATGAGAAAGGCCAGGGCCAGGCAAGGAGCAAGGCTGGGGGCCGTGACCCAGATGCAGGGAGCCAGCGAGGCCATGCCCCCAACCCTGTCTCTCCCCCTCCCCCAGCCTGCCACCTGGATAAGGAGCTGCTGCCCAACCCCATCCCACTCACGACCAAGGCCCAGGTGGGCAACAGATGAGCCGTGAGTCACTTCGGGACCCGCTGCCGAGAGCCGGGGCTGCCGGCAGAGCCAAGTGCCGATGGGCTGGCACCTAGGCACTGCCCCACAATAGTCTCCCCTTCCGGCAAAGCCAAAACCTGCCGGGCACCCTGTGACCCCCACTCCGGCTCAGCCGGGGCAGAGCCTGGGGGGAGCTCAGACCATCTGGGAGTGGTCAGGGGCCAGGAGCTCGGCCCGGGATGGGGGC
Source organism: Eretmochelys imbricata (assembly GCF_965152235.1). NCBI lineage: Eukaryota > Metazoa > Chordata > Testudines > Cheloniidae > Eretmochelys > Eretmochelys imbricata. The sequence goes on from NC_135598.1 coordinate 15,462,369, forward strand.
ACCTGGGGATCAGGGCTGGGTACCACAGCGAGCCTACACCACGGGGAGAGGGGCCCAGAGGGGATGGCAGACAGGGGCTGGGGGTGTCATCACTAGGGGGCAGGGCCGGGGGCAAGGAGCAGGGCCTCCGCCTCCTATTGGCAAAGAGGGCAGGGGGCCCAGCAGGGGCTCTGCGCCACCAGCCCCCTGGCCCGGCTGCGAGGCCCCTGGGGAAGGGGGCACCATTCCAGGGGCCAGCCACATGGCAGCTGGTTATCGGCAGGGCCCGGCAATGGGAGCAGGGCCCGGTGCTCAAGCAGCCCGTGAGCCGAGGAGCCAAACCAGGGGCCGTCCCTGGGCCCCAGGCCGGGTTTCCTGCCACTGCCGGGCCATTCCAGGGGAGCAGGTGCCACGCTGGGCCCAGGCTGGGTGCCCGAGGGCGGCCAGGCCCAGGTCACTCACCGTTCGGGGCCGCTGCCGGAGCGGACAGGCTGGGTCAGGCTCAGTGGCAGTGGCCCCTGGGGAGGAAAGGCAGAGGTGCCGTTAGAGTCCCAGACCCCCAGCCACGCGCGCCAACACCCCACACCTACCCCGGCCCCACTCACCCCCACAGCAGGCCTCACGTAAGGACCTGCCAGAGGTCTCAGCCCCGGGCCCAGCCCCTCTCAGGAGGGGGGCTTGTGCCCGCTGCTGCCATGGGAGCGGGTGACGTCCCCATCCCAAGCCACTTCCCCATGAAAGAAGGAAGTGAGTGACCCACAAAGCCAGCCCATCCCCCAAGCTGGCCAGGGCCTGGGACCCATCCGCCCCTCCCCCCCACCCCCCGGCTGCGTTCGGGGGCCGTGGCCAGGTGAGCAGGCCCTGGATCCTCAGCCAACCCCGCCAGGCTCTGTCCTGTGCAGCGTTGCACAAGATTGCTGCTGGGTAACACGCTCACAGCACAAAGTCCCATTGTCACTGGGGCTGCCGACTTCCCGCCTGCATCCACCGGCAGAGACCCCAGCCCAGCAGCTGGACAGATGCTGGATCCTCCCCAGCTGCAGGGCTTGGCTTTACTGATGCCCCATCCCTCCCTGCTCTGGGCCTGTGACAACCGAGATGGGGCCCGGGGGGGGGGGGGGGGGGAGCGACACTGCAGGCAGCACCAAGGGGCATCAGCAGAACGTGGGTGGGGGGGCACCCCCCAGACTAGAAAGTCCCACTGTTCCAGAGTGGAGGGGGAGAGCAGGGCAGAGAAAGCAGGGGGCTGAAAGTCAGGACTGAGGGGCACAGGGAGAGCTGGAGGAATGGAGGAAGGCCAGGGCTCGGATACCAATGGCCTGTGGGTCAGGAGTGAGGGGCAATGGCAGAGCTGGTGGGGGGGAAGCCCAGTACTGGGCTAGCAGGGGGCTGTGAATGAGGGGCACTGGTCCAGTAAGAGCCGGGGGCGGGGGAGCCCAGGGCTGGGCTAGCAGGGGGCTGCAAGTCGGGAATGAGGGGCACTGGCAGATATAGGCACAGTAAGAACAAACCCCCTCAAGGAAGCCCCATGCCCTGTCCGAGTTGACGGGCCATTCACAGTTTGGGGGTGGGGGGCGCACGCTAGCGACTGGATGCAAAGGAAAGGAGGCTGCAGCTAAAAATAGAGCCACGGAGAGGCGGGGTGGGGGCCGGGGGAGCGACTCCAGCAGGTACTGAGACGCGGCCCTGGGGGACGAGGGCTCGGCTGACCTGTGGCATTAGCAGCACCTGTTCCCAATATAACCATAGCCCCTGCACTGACAGCCTGGCTCCTCTCAGTCCCAGAAGCACTGGGGGCGGGGGGGGGGTCTGGCTGGGGCCCCCTTGCACCCAGCCACAGAGCAGGGGAGGATTTTCCCCACTCCCCGAACAGCTTCCCGGAAGATCTTCAGCCGAGCCGCGGGGCCTTGGCTGCCTCCCAGCTGCGGGGGAGCCGCGGGCTCTTTCCCAGCGATATAAATAACAGGCAGGAGCCAGGCCCCAGCGTGCAGGGCTGGGGCGGCTGCTCCCACGATGGGGGGTGGGGGTGCTCCCAGCACAGCTGGGGCTGGTCGGTGGGGTGCTTGGCGAGGCGGCTGCCCAGACCTAGCCGCAGCACCCAGCCCAGCTCCCCAGGGGCAGGCAACAGCCGGGACCCAGGCAGGTCCCCGGCACCGAGGTCAGGGAGGAATCACTCCTTTGGCTCTGCTGCCTGCCTCCCTGGCAGGGAAACACTGATCAGCCCCAGAGAAAGGGACCCCCCCCTTAAAGAGACAGCCCCCTCTAAAACCACCCCACGAGCTCCCCACAAGCCACATCTGGGCAGCGGCCACTGGGAGCGCCGGGGCACCGGGAAGGCAGTGCGGGCTCTGCCCCCGGGGCGACGAGGGGCGTCATGGCCCATGCTGATGGCAAGTCCTGCGGAGCGGAAAGGTGACAGGTGCCCAGGTGTGTATAACTGAGGGGCACCGGTTTCCTTAGCACCCGCTCCAGCTGCACGGCACGGAGCCGGGGACCCCAGCTCCCCAGCCCCACACGTATCAGCCCTGGGGCTTAGGCAGGGGCTGGGAACTCGGCCTGCACAGACAGGTGCTCACGGGGGCCCCGGCAGGGCAGCCACGCCCCACACAGCACATGACCCGTCATGGTTTGATAACGTCTTCCCCACAGACCGCACGGCGGGGGCAGGGCCCAGCGCGCTGCTCAGCCCAGCCCAGCAGGACGCGGAGGCAGAGCAGCCACCAGCGCCCATGGGCCCCCGAGCCGGCCCCCCTTTGCACAGGCCTTGGGGAAGGGGAAGCACGAAGTCTCCTTATCAAACAGCAGGGAGTCCCCAGCGTTATCAGCCTCCTCCACACAGGGCAGCCCGAGGGCAAACCAGCAGCTTCCCCAGGCTTGGAGGAAGCGGCCGCAGGCGCTGCCAGACCCTGCACTGCAATATGACCTGTCTCCACGCACCCCTGGGACGGCCCCGCCACTCCCACACTGGCACCAAGCCTCGCCCTGCGGTGCTCTGATGGCAACGAGGAACAACAGCCCCGTAGTCTGGGCACCATCCGGAGCTGGCAGGTCCATGAAAGGCCCTGGGGCAGCCCAAGGGCCAGGAGCACCGTAAAGCCACTGGGGCCCTGCGAGGCCATTTGGTCGCTGCTGGCATTTCACTGGCCTGGCCGGTCTCTCTGCTGCACTGGGGGCAGCCCCCCCACAACCATGGGCCTCTGCCTGGGATTCAGCACCCCGGCCCTGCTGCTCCCTGCCCCGCAGAGGGGTGGGCAGCTCCGCTCCCCAGCAGGCTCCACTGGGAGAGACAGGCCAGCCCAGGGGCTGCTGCACCAGCGTCCGAGGTCAGCACCAGGGCTCAGATCCCAGGACAGGCTGAGGAATGGGGGGGACCCTGGCTCAGTACCCAGGACCCCCAGCACCCTCGAGCCACTGGGCACTCCATGTCTGGGTCAAGAGGGACAGAGCTACCCAATCCCTGCCCCCACATCGCTCCAGATGGGGGCTGCGCCTGACCACTGCCCCGACACAGGGCCCTCCCCACACCTCAGCCCCCTGCAGCCGTGACACCAAACCCACGGACGCTGCCTGGAGGCTGCAGTGTAAGAAGCGGCCTGGGTCTGCTCCCACGGCCAGCACCCCCCCACCCCCCCCGGGTCCTGCTCAAACCGCCGAACCCTTCCCCACAGGGCCCACTCACATGGCTAGTGCCCCCTCCACTCCCGAGCCCCTCCCCACGGGGCCCGCTCACGCACCCCGAACCTCCCTGTCCCACTCGCATGCCCCGCCCACCCCAGGGCCCGCTCACACACCCAGCACCCCTGCCCAGCTCACACCCCCGAGCCCCCACCTCCACCCCGGGCCCACTCACATGCACAGCACTGCACCGCCCTGCTCACATGCACAGCCCCCCCCGTCATTCTGGTTAGCCAGGAATTTGCAGGGGCACTTGGCTCCATCCACCAGCAGCCCTGGGGCAACAGAGGCACCCCTCCTTCCCCTCTCCTCCCCCCGGCCCGCCATCGGGCAGCTAGAACTCCGGAGATCTGAGCCTGTGGGGCTGGTGCTGTCCTGGGGCTGAGAGGAGGCCGCCCGCTCCCCAGCACCGCCGGGTGCAGGATTAGCTCCCAGCTCACACGTTCGGCCCCCAGGGGCCTGGCACTGGGGCCCCCACACCAGCTCTCACATGCTCTGAATTACAGCACCAAGTGGCATTAAAGGGGCAGGATCACCTGGGTCCTTCCAGGAGAAAAGAAGCAGCTCCCACTCCCCCTGCACCTGGGACAGACCCCAGCCTCCTTAGCCGGTGAGCAGCAGTCGGGGGGCCTGGAACACAGAGCTCAGGGTACAGAGACCAGCCCTCTCTGTCCTCCAGCGCTGCCCCCAGTCAGGGGAGGGGGCGATGGTGTGGACTGGGGAGTTGGCAGCTAGCAGGGAGAGACACTGTTTGCTCTGGGGTTATGTGAAGGATTCTGGCCCCTTTTGACAGCCCAGAACCCTCTATTTAAGGCCCAGGATGAGCCAGGGCTCTGGGGAGCCTCAGACACGCGGTGGCAGCTCGGGGCTCCCCTCCCCATTGCCAGCACCACACGCACCTCCGCTGAGATCACCTTGCTGGGTTGGGCCTGGGCGAGGGCCAGGTCCCGGGGGCGAGGGGGGAAGATACACACCCTGTGCACCAACCGCAAGAGTGGCAGCAAGTCAGACAGCATCCCGCGCCCCTCCTGCACACACCACCACGGGAGGGCAGCGTGGTCCTCGGTGGGCGTCACAGCCTCCCTGCACACAGTCTGACCCATGCCACAGCCCCTTTACCTCCCCAGTTGGTGAGAATTCCCCGAGGGGGTCGGCTCACCCGCGGCCAAGGGCGCACCAGTGGACAGCGGACGAGGACACTCCCCAAAGGAAGCAGGCCTGGGGCTTCTCCCCTTTTAGGCTCTGCACAGACACAGCGAGACACAGGCCCTGCCCCCAAAGAGCTCTCTGAGGGAACAAGGCAGGCACAGGAATGGGAACCAAGGCCCAGAGAGACCGGCCACAATTTTCAGGAGAACTCAGCAGCCCGCTGTAAACCCGTCCCCATCTGCTGGGGCTGAGCCTGTGGAAATCTGGCCCAGGGCTCTCTGGAAAGCCGGAGCTACTTATCCAGGGTAGCACTGGGAGCCTGGGGCTGAGCCAGGAAATGGAGCCAGGGCCCCCAGGGCCCAGCCAGCCCCTCTAACCGCAGGGAGAAGTTCAGCAACATTTGCTGAAAGGCTGCAGCCAGCTCAGGGGTGCATGCCTCGGCAGGTCCTCTGCAGGGCGGGTGGGGATGGCGCTGCCTGCCTGGGAAGGTGGGAAGAGGTGACTGCAATGCAGGCTGCTAGGAAAGCGCTGGGAAACGGATGCAAAGAAACATGGTGTAACCCACCAGGGGCAAGTCAACCTCCAGGCCGTGAACTCAGCGCCAGACTGACCCCTCCCCTCCCCCGGGCACTGCCATACACAGAGCTGCAGGCCCAACCCAGCCCCGGGGGCGAGGGGACACTCCCGCCTTCCCCTGCTCCTGGAGAAGGGCCCCTGTAGCCCCAGCTGGAGCCAGGGTGAAGGGCCTGTAGGTGCAGCTCCAGCAGCCAGAAGGGCCACCAACCCTCCCTAGGCCGCCCCAATGGGACAGGCATACAGAGCCTTGGGGAGACCTCTGAGCCCCCGTGCACCCCCAGCAGGGTCCCTCGACACCCTCCCACTGTTGGGGTGGCAGGCCCCCAAGGAAGCTAGGACCCAGCGGACGCCCCCCCTCTCCTGATGCACAGTTTGATGCCACCTCCCTACCTTAGGGGTGCTGGGAGGGGGGGGCCCCAGGGTCTGGGCCACCCCTTCCCCAAAGAGCTGGGAGCGGTCAGGGTGCCACTCAGCCTGCCACCAGGCTCCATGGACGGGGCAGGGCAGGAGGTGCCTGGATGCCATGAGCCGGGGCTGGGGGTCCCCGCACACGGCAGGGACCCGGGGCTGCATCTCCCCGCAGGGCACGGGGACCCCAGCCACCGCGCGCTCAGCCCCCGTTGGCGGCGGGCACCAGAGCCCAGCGCTGCGGCTGGCCCTGCCGAGGCACCGGGCCCCTCTCCGGGGCTGAGCGCAGCTCGGGACCCGTCCCGCGCCCCCCACCCCGGGCAGAGACAGGCTCCAAAGGAGGGAGCCAGCAGCGCGCACGGACGGCGGGGGCAGCGGTTCCGTGAGGGGGGGAAGAGGCCTGGCCCCGGGACCTTCCCACGTCCCGGCCCCAGCGTGCGGGGCTGCGGGAGCGCACCCCGCGGCGCCGGGGAGCCGGGCCAGCGCTGCGCCCCCGGAGAGCGCCCGAAGCAGCCGCGTCCCGCCAGCGGGCGGCCCGCGCCGGGCACCCACCTGGGCTCCCTTGCTCCGCAGCTCGAAGGACGATTCCTCCTCGGCCTCCCCGTCCGGCTCCTTGTCCGGCTCGCCATAGTCCCGCCGGAGCAGGGTGAAGCCCTGCCGACAGCACAGCAGCCACCAGAGCCCGCCCGGGAACGGCATCCCCCCGCCCGGGCTCCAGCCGCGCCGGGCAGGGCGGGCGCTGCCGCTGCGCGCCCGTCGGGCCGGGGAGCCCTGCGCGCTGCGAAGCCCTGATGCGCCCGGGCACCCTCGGCCTCTCGCGGGCCGCTCCCCCGGCTCCGGCTCCGGCTGGGGGCACCCGGCCCGCTTCCCTCCGCCCCCGGGCGGGGAGGGGGCAGGCGCGTCATGGGGCCCGGCCAATCGCTCGGCAGGTGCCCGAGGAGCCCCGCCTGCCGCCCCGGCCTCTTGCATCATGAGCCCCGCCGCGGGGGGGCCCTGCCCGGGCGGAGCGCGGACCTGCCGCGCCCGGACGGTGACCCCCCTCCGCGCGCTCCCCACGGGAAAAATCTGGCCACTTGTGTCTGTGATTCACCCCCCCCCCCCGCCAAGCAAAGAGCGTCTGAGTTTTCGGGGTCTCCGGGCAGGGGATGATGCAGGAGGCGAGCTTGGTCCTGGGTAGAGCCTTTGGCTTCCAGCGCTGGGACCCCACTTGGCAGCTCACCCGGCCATAGCAACCCCCGGCGCTAGTCCTTCCCCCGCGCCCCGCTCAGAGGCAGGTGCCCCTGGGGAGGGAAGGGGACTTGCTCCCCGCTCCCTAAGAGCCTTGCAGAGCAGAGGGCGCCAGGATGAGAGTTCACCCCCCACCCGGAGAGCTGTGTGCAAAGGTCTCTTCAGCCCCTGGCCCCTGCTGGGAGGCCACAATCCTCTTATTGTGACCTCACTGCTGGTTGCCACGGAGGTGGCTGATGTCACAGGCAGAGGATTTTGACATCACTGGGCCGGAGAAGGATGCTGGACTCGCACAAAAGGGCCTGGTGCTATGAAAGGGGAGCAGAAATCCGGCCCTCTCCAGACTCTCAGCAGCTCCTGGTTAGAAGGTTATGACTTAAGAGACAAGAGAAACAAACAAAGCACTTCCTTCCCTGATCCCAGTGGCTTCACTGGCTCCATTGAATCCATTTGTTTAAAATGACCATTTGCAAAATGTTTGGTGCAGCCAGGAGAGCACTGGGGGCTGGTGCTTATTTCCTTTCAGAGACTCAGGGACTTTAAGGCCAGCAGGGACCATCATCATCTAGTCTGACCTGCAGGCCACAGAACCTCGCCCACCCACTGCTGTAAGCCACCCCTCACCTCTGGCTGGCTTTCAATAAACACTGCACAAGAACCAAACAACACGGACCCAAGAAGCCAGAATCAGCTGACTGAGTCACTCCACAAAACGACATGCTTTTCTGCCTGTACAGTGTCAGGGAAGTTTGCGGGATAGCAGGGGACTCCAGCTGCAGCTTGTGGGATTTCTGCCTGGGACAGAGCTAGGAGACACACAACAATGGGAGGGGAATTGTGGGTGTTGGTGTGCCAGATGGCAGGGGAGAGGGTTACTATCTGACCCAGCCCCCACACCAAGATGCTCTTTAATCTACATGCAAAAATTCTAACCAGAAGTAATGACAAATCCAATTCAAACTGACACTGCAAACCGGCTGCTCTCTCCCTGCGGTGCCGAGGGGCAGCAGGGTCTGTCAGACCACCCACTGGGGTTACTATATCTTGAGCTAGAGGGGAGCAGCTACTTTCACTCTACATTTCTCTCAGCAGCCCCTTAGCATCATTTAAATGCAGGTGCATGTGTGCACACGTGTGTACGAGCAACAAGCAAACACTTGCAGCGATTTTCCAAAGGGCCGGTTGAAGGAAAGGACTTTCTGAAACCCCAGAGTAAAGGAAACTCAACCCAGTTCTGACCAGGGTGACCAGATGTCCCGATTTTATAGGGACAGTCCTGATATTTGGGGCTTTGTCTTATATAGTCGCCTAACTTTTCACACTTGCTCTCTGGTCACTAGTTCTGACCGGGACATCGTCACAAAGATCTGCCCGACATGATAAACTGGCAGATTCCAGCCCGTGGCAGGGCTGCAAACAGAGAATAATCAGCAAATCTAAAATATTGCAAAACACAACAACCAGTCCCTTATCTGCCCCCACACACCCCTTCTGTCCATCCCCAGGCCCTCTGTCTTTTCCAAGACATTGGTCACCATGTTAGCCAGCACGAGACACATTTCAAAGGTGCCGTGACCGGTTCCCACGTGCACTGGGGCAGTTTAGAACCAACTCCACACGCTCCAAGCACCAACAAGAGTGGGAAACACTAGAGAAAACAAACCCCCAGCGAGACACAGTTGTTTCCTGGGGAGATGCTACGTTCTCCCCCACACTGGAAGAGGCTGGACCTCTCCCCAGAACCCCCAGCAGGTGGGGACGGCAGAGTTACCTCTGCCTAGGCCTCTGAGTGTTGTTCACAGAGTTCCTTTCCAGGGCAGTGATGGAGTCTGCAATACAGCGGGGCAGACGGGGGATCCTGAGACCACCGCGCGTGAATTTCTGCCCTGGGGTTGCTATGGTAATACAGCTGCCCTGCTGCAAACCCCAGGGTAGATGCCCTGCACAGGGGTAAAGCCGTTTGACACGGGGGTAAGTTGCAGCAGCACGAGTCCTCTGGGCGGGTGTTTACACTGGCGGTTGCAGCGAGGCAGCAAGCCCTGGGCGACCTCCCAAATAGACAGTCCCCGAGTTACATGAATTTCAGCTGGATTGGGCCCTTGGTACCGGAACGGCGCTCAGATGCCAGGATCCACTTGCAGCAAAACTGGCAGCCAAGGCTGCGGCACCTCATGGCCTGGCTCCTTTGACAGACGCCCTGAGTTCCTGCAGGCTTGGCTGGTCTCTGGGCTGTATTATTCCTCCCGACTCCTGCCCTGGCTCAGAAGGGGTTAAATCCCTCGGCCTCTGGCGCTGGGTTTCCTACAGCTGCTGGGTCAAAAATGTCTCTGGGAGCAGCCAGTGGGGGCCGGGCTGCGCACACAGGAAATAGCCGGGCTCGCCAGCTTTCCTCCCACTCTCCCAGGCGGCTCAGAAGACGGGGCTCCCAGCAGGGCTGAGCCAGCCTGGGCCACGGGGCCTGCCTGGCTCGCTGGGGCAGGGAGCTGAGCAGCCGTGTAGCAGACTCCCATGGGCTGCAGAGACAGGACAGGCTGGGGCTGTGCAGAGCAGCTGGCCACTGACCGGGGGCCGGGGTCTCGGCTCTTGCTAGGGGCTGTGGGGATGAGGCTGTGGGGGGGGGAGTGGGGCTCTGGGGGGTTGGGGAATGGGCTGTGCCCAGGCTGCTGGTTCTTCTACTTGTCTCCAGCCGCCAGCTTGCATGATAATCAGCGAAAGACACTTTAACCCACCTGCTACCTTGCTAGCGCCATGCCCCCCTTCTGGCTGCCACGTCCACACTGCACACAAAGGGGGTTAAAGCAGCGAAGACATGGTGGAACCTGGCTTTAACTTGGGTCGGCAGCGTGAGTTAAAGCGGCTACCCTGAGCTAGAGGCCAGTGGCCGTGTGCTCGCTGCTCCTTTAACCCGAGTGAAGGAGACAGATTTATTTCCACGTCAGCCCACGCTGAGCCACGGGGAAGGGGACCTGGTGCCCACAAGAGGATCTGACTCCTGCCCTCCCCCTGCCCCCCGAGTGTTTGGAGCCCGTCCTGGGGCGATGGAGCCTCCTTGCTGGTCTGTGCAGCGCAGCACATGCTGGCCGGGCCCTACAACACCGACAGAGGCTGTTCTGCTTGAAGCCCCCTGCTCTGGCTGCCTAACCCCCTTGGGCAATGCCCCCCGAGCTGCCTGTTCCCAGTGCCAGCTCCCCACTCCTCTTGCTGCTAGCCAGGTGCCCCCCCGTGGCTAGGAAACAGCGCAGAGACGTCAGCCCCGGGAAGGGCCCGGGCTAGGAGAACCAAGGCCCTGGCTGCTCTGTGAAGAATCAGCCGGATCTGCTGACTCAGCTGTAATTGGTTTCCTGCCAAGAACTAGGTGAAGGGTCTGGGCTCAGGGGAGCTACAGTAATCCTGGCAGCCGTGTGGGGGGGAAAACGTGTGTGTGTATGTGTCGGGGGGGGGGCATGCTTTCAGGGACTGGGCTCCAGCTCCCCGCCCCCTGGCTTGGTAAAAGGGCAGGTGCTGCTGGAGCTGCTTGCTGATGTTCAGCGGCGGTCGAGCCGCAGCAGGAGCCTCGTGCGAGGGGCCAGAGCCCAGCTCCTGCTGGTGCTCAGTGCCTCTGTCCCTCTGGCAGCCGGACGGACCCCTCGGGTTTACCCCTTGCCCTCCAGCTGGCAGCTGCCAGGGCCCCGCAGCCCCTGGTGCTGCCCCCTCTGTGCAAGGCCCAGCCGCACGGCTTCCTGAAGGGCGGTTTGTGCCGGGCAGGGAGACGGTGACGGGGCCGGCAGTTGTTGTCTCTCTTTAGTCCAGCACCATTCCCCCTGGCCAGGGCCGGGGGGCGGCTGGCGGTTGCCCCATGCACCAGCTCAAAGTCAGAAGGAAAAGCAATCGCGGTGCAGGGATCGGCTTGTCGGCCCCGCAGCCCCGAGCTGGTCCCTGCGCGGCTGCCTGGCTCCGGAATTGTGTCAGCTCCAGGTGGCACGGCTGCCGCTGCAGCCCCACTCGGCCGGCATCATGCCGTGCAGGGGGGAAATGCCCCCTTGGGAAGCTGTGGCCCTTCCAAGTGCCCCACAGGCAAGCAGGGCACAGCGTCATGCTGCCCGTGTGCGCCAACCGGGGCGGCTGAGCAAACCAGGCTCCCTCGGGCGGCCCAGGCCGGCATCCAGGAGCAGCAGCTGGGAAGTGCTGTCTGCCACTGCGGGATCCAGGAAGTGAAACTAGCGAAAAGTCCCTCTCAGCCTCCCTCTGGGAGGGGGGGTTTCCATGGTGACAGTGATGGCAGTGGGTGTTTCCCTGGGGAGATCCCCATGGCCAAGGTCCTGCTGGAAATTTCCCCTCCACCAGAGAGCCCAGGCTGCAGGGCTGGGACCCCGCCACCAGCCTCACCAAGGAGGGGGTTGGTTGAGGCCATGGTGACTTTGTGGGGCGGGGGGAGACCCTGCTGGGTCCATCTGCCCCGAACACTCTGGGAGCGGAGACCAGGGCCGGTTTATCCCTCCCATGAGGCTGTGGAAGTCAGGCTTTGGCAGTCCCACCCCCCCCCTCCCAGCCCTGAGTGGGCGTTTGCCAACATCCCAGGTGTGCCCACACCGTGGGGCTGCCCACAAGCCAACAGAAGAGCGCCGTGCTGTGTCAAGTGTCTGTGTGGGACTCGGGTCCCCCTGTGCCCGTGGCAGCTGGCCCGCTGGGCAGGAGAGGTGCTGCCCCCACCCTGGTGAAACCGGGAGTCCTCACAGATTTGGACAATGGCAGAAACCCGCCCCAGGAGCCAATCCCCAGCACAGGACTGGGCCATGAGCTCGCTCCTGCTGCTCCAGGGATGGCACTGTCAGTGTGGTGCCACTCCCGTGGGCAGCCCCAGTGCCCAGCCCCAGTGCCAGGGAGAGGGTGCAGCAGGGATGGGTGCCCCGGCGCATCTCACAGGAGCATGGTGAGACGTCTGACCATCTGCTCAGCATGCCACCGAAAGGGGGTGTGGGGGCTCTGCTAGCCCCATTTCACCATTATTGCAAGGCATTTGCAGAGTAACCGAACAGCCAGGCTAGTGGGATCCCAAAGAGGCGGGAGGCTGTGAAACTTGTCACCTCAGGTGGGGGAGTCCCCCTCCCATGCTGCCATCCAGGGAGAGACCCTGGGCTCCCAACCTGGCTGACTCCGAGCACAGGACTACAGGGAGGCTGGGCCCTTCTCCCCAGGGACCTGGGGTCGGGGTGGGCCTTGCACTGAGATTAGACGCTCTGCCAGCCCGACGTGCAGGGAGGGGGAGGGGACTACAGCTGAGCTGTGACTCCCATACACGGGTGCCCTGTGCGGGCCACCAGCCAGGGCTGCTCCTCTCCCCACCCCCGGTGTGGGTAGCCATGTCTGCCAGCCAAGAGCCAGGGATCAAGGGCAGAAGAGAACACCCTCCCCCTGACCCCCTAATGCCTACTGCTCAGCCCTGGGGGATGGGGCCAGAGGAGACAAAGGGGAGCAGGCTGGGCACCGGCCTGGAGGGGCTGGACGCCCCTGAGCCCCACAACCCTGCAAGATGCTCTGGCACGGGGCTGACTCACCTGTCTGGGCCACTAACCACAGGGTGCGGCAAGCGACCAGGCTGAAGAGTTTGGTTCTACTGCCCCCTGCAGGGCATCCCTGGCCAGAGGGTCAGAGACAGTCACCCCACGTGGGCCTGGCCATGTCCCATTTCTAGCCCATTGCACCCCCAGGCTCCTCCTGGCTCCCGGCCCGCTGCTCTCCTGCCAGAACGACCCTCGCTTTCAACCGAGCATTGGCCCGCTGGCCCCGGGGCAGGGGAGCACCTGACAAGCTCGTTAAGTGTCTTCCGCCGCCGGGGGCTACGCGGGGTCAGCGTGATCAATAGGGGAAACTGACACAGCACAGATGCCCCGACTCCGCATCCTGCCCCCCAGGACCTGGGGCAGAGACAAGGGAGGCTCCCAGTAGGTGAGCCAGGGCCTGGAGAGGAACGATGGGACCACTGCAAACCCCTCTGAGAGCTGCTAAGCAGCCCCCTCACCCAGCCAGCCAGCCAGTTGCCCCCCCCCCCCGCCACCCAGCCACCCCCCTGTTGCCCAGCCAGCTGTCCCCTCCTTTTGCAGCTGCAGCTCCAGGGCCACGCTTTCCAGCGAGGCCGGCTGCAGTTACCACCAGCCCCGGCCCACAGGTTGCCTGGCAAAGCGGCATTTGGTAGCAGGGGGCTGGGAAGCTCTGGGAACATGTGGCCCCATCCTTCATTGTTGCTGACACAGCCATAGGCCATTAACACACCGGGGCGGGGGGAAGGTTCAGAGCATCTGGCCAGGTGCCGGTCCTGACCCTAGAGGCCCCGAAGCCTTGCCGTCTATAGCTCCTGGACTCTTAGTTCTTGGCTCTGATCATGAGACTGCATGTAACGGGGTCACCGCCTCCGAGCACCCCGTCATGGCATGGCCCTGCAGCATCCTTGCCTCAGTTTCCCCTCAGTGACTTGGCTGTCTGGCCTGCTGGAAAGACAGAGTCTTCTGGCCAGCTGCAGGCTGCACCCAGCACCTCCAGTCTGAGGAGCTGCTCTGCCAGTCACTCAGACACTTGGCACCCCACACCCTTCCGCCCAGCTGAACTTCCCAGGCTGCCTGGCCTGGCCCCAGTGTGTTGCTCCCGGCTCTTTCCCCAGCAGCTGCTCCCAGGCCCACCTGGCTGGAGTCAAGTCTCCTGCACACTCCAGGCCCCTGCTGAAGCCCCTAGTGTCTCTCAGGCCCGGGGCCTTCCCTTCTCTGTCCCAGAGGCCAGGGCAGGGCACATGGGAGCCAGCTAGGTCACAGGGAGGCTGAGAGCCAGCTCCCTTTAAAGGGCCAGTCATCACTGCAGCTGAGTGGCTGGAGCAGGGGAGTTAATGAAGAATCAAATGCACATGAATAACAAGAGCACACAGGTGCCCAGGGCATTTTATTGGTTTGCAGGGGAAGAAGACGAGGAAGCTTGATTATTTTTCCACTTCCCCAGATAGTGCTGGGCATTACACAGACCCTCCAATGCGCTGGCATTACACAATTCCTCCCCCCCCGCCCCCCGTGCTGGGCGTTATACAACCCACCCCCATGTGCTGGGCATTACACAGACCCCCCCCCCAGTGTGCTGGGCATTACACAATTCCTCCCCCACCCCGTGCTGGGCGTTATACAACCCACCCCCATGTGCTGGGCATTACACCCTCCCCACCCTGCCCATGTGCTGGGCATTATACAGACCTTCCACTGTGCTGGGAATTACACGGATACCCCACAGAGTGCCGAGTGCTACACAGACCCCCCCCCCACATCCAACGTGCTGAGCATTACACAGACAGCCCCAGTGTGCTGGGCGTTACACAGACACCCCCACCCCCCAGAGTGCTGGGTGTTACATGGACCCTCCCCGCACTGTGCTGGATGTTACACAGACACCGCCCCCCCCCCCGTTTGCTGGGCATGACACACACACCCCCCAGTGTGCTGGGTGTTAGACAGCCCCCTCCCCCCATGCGCTGGGCATTATACAGACCGCCCCCGCCCCAGCCCCCCCCGCACCAGCCAGTGAACAGTGCCCCTGGAGTGGCCAGAGGAGGGGGCTGTAACAACATGACCCTGCCTCCTCCCATGAGCCTGCCCCAGTTGCCCCCTGCCAGCCGGGGAGGGGAGCCCTGGCCTCCCGGCTGGCAGGGCAGAGGGCTGAGCCCTGGGCCAGCCCGCTCAGCACCGCCCCTACACCATCTCCAGGCAGGTGGAGAGTGATGCCCGGCGCCTGGAGCTGGGGCGCTGCCCATCCCGTGCCCGGCCCACGCAGCCAGCATCGCTGGCCAGGAGCCACAGCTCCTTCCGGAAGCGCACGCCCACGAAGGCGTAGAGCACGGGGTTCAGGCAGCAGCGGGCGAAGGCCAGGCCATTGGTCACCACCAGAGCCAGGTCCTTGCGGCGGCTCTGGGCACAGCTCATCTCCCGGCTGCCTAGCATGTCGGCCGTGTCCAGCAGCACCACCAGGCTGTAGGGCAGCTGGAGGACCACAAAGACAAGCACCAGGGCCAGGATGACGCGCAGGGCCTTGTGCCGCTGGAAGCTGCGGGCAGCCAGCAGGGTGCGGGCCACGGCCGTGTAGCAGGAGGCCATGACCAGGAAGGGTAGCACGAAGCCCAGGATGACCTGGGCCAGGTTGGTGGCTCCCCGGGCTGCCTTGGAAATGCCGGCAGGGAAGAGCACCCTGCAGAGCTCGCGGCCCTGGTGCCGCTTGGCCTGGCTGTAGACGAACTGGGGCAGTGCCAACAGGGTGGAGAGCAGCCAGGCCAGCCCGGCGGCGAGCCAGCCGTAGCAGCGGGCCCGGGGGCGCAGGCGGCAGGCAACTTGCGCCCGGACGATGGTCATGTAGCGGTCCACGCTGATGCAGGTCAGGAAGAGGAAGCCGCTGTAGAAGTTGAGGGCGTAGAAGCCCTGCAGGGTCTGGCAGGCGCTGGTGCCCAGCAGCCAGCCCTGCAGCGCACCCGTCACGGCAAAGGGCAGCGAGGTCAGCAGCAGCAGCAGGTCGGCCACGGCCAGGTGCAGCAGGCAGACGTCGGTCACGGAGCGGGCCTGGCGGTAGCGGGCGTGGGTGAGCAGCACCAGCCCGTTCCCCGCCACGCCCAGCAGCGACAGCAGCAGGTAGGCGGCCGGCTGGTAGGTGCGGGCAAAGTCCTGCACGGGCCCCTTCTCGCACAGCTCGGGCAGGGGGCTGCCCCCGTCCGGGAACAGCCCATCCTCGTCCTCATAGTAGAAGTCGGTGGTGACCGGGGGCTCGGCCGCCCAGGGGCTGAAGGTCTGTGAGGGTGAAACTTCGTCAGGGTCATTAGCAAGAAGCTTCGCTGAACAACGCAGCACCGCACAACGACACAACGTGGCATCCCACAGCCACAGTACACAGAAACACAACACAGCACCGCTACACAGCCCTACACAACAACACAGCACGGCACTGCACAGCCACAGCACACAGCAACACAACACAGCACCGCTACACAGCTACAGCACACGGCAACACAACACAGCACCGCTACACAGCCCTACACAACAACACAGCACGGCACTGCTCAGCCACAGCACTACACAACAACACAGCATGGCACTGCTCAGCCACAGCACTACACAACAACACAGCACGGCACTGCACAGCCACAGCACACAGCAACACAACACAGCACCGCTACACAGCTACAGCACACGGCAACACAACACAGCACCGCTACACAGCCCTACACAACAACACAGCACGGCACTGCTCAGCCACAGCACTACACAACAACACAGCACAGCACTGCACAGCCACAGCACACAGCAACACAACACAGCACCGCTACACAGCTACAGCACTCAGCAACACAACACAGCACCGCTACACAGCCCTACACAACAACACAGCACGGCACTGCACAGCCACAGCACACAGCAACACAACACAGCACCACACAGCTATAGCACACAGCCCTACACAACAACACAGCACGGCACTGCACAGCCACAGCACTACACAACAACACAGCACAGCACTGCACAGCCACAGCACACAGCAACACAACACAGCACCACAGCTACAGCACACAGCACTACACAACAACACAGAATGGCACTGCACAGCCACAGCACCGCAGAACACAACATAGCACCGTGGTTACACCACACAGCAACACAACACAGCACTGCAATGCAACGTATTAACACAACACAGCACTGCAATACAGCACAGTACACCAACACTGCACAGCACCGCACAGCAACACAGGAACACCACACAGCTACAGAGCAACACAACACAGCATCACACCATAGAGCAACACAACACAGCACCAGACAGCACAGCTACCCAGCAACACAATACAGCATTCCACTGCAACGCTGCTCTGCACCACAACACCCCACAGCAAAACAACACCGCACAGCACCACACACCAGGTCACAGCACCGCACAGCAACCCACAGCACTGCAGAGCAAGGGGATCAATGTCCATTGCACAAGCCCCGCTCAACCAGCCCTGCAGCCCAGCCCGGGACCCGCACCCCCAGGGACATGCTGCCAGGCTGGGCAGCTGGAAGGGTCCTGTGCCAGTCTGGTGCTGGCCCCCCATTGCCCCGCCTTGCACAGACCCCAGAGAGAAGCTGAGTCTCTCTGGCCCCTCAGCCCGGGTCCCCTGCTGGGGCTGCCAGTGAGGGGGCTGGCTGGTGCCCGCTGGGTTGGTGGGTTTGTGTGATGTGGGCGCCTGTCCTGTAGGAGCTAGGCTGAGCCCAGGGGAGATGGCTGGTGCCTCGGGACGGGGCCTGCCACACCAAGAGCCACTGGATTCAGTGACTGCGTTTCTGTCTCACACCCAGCCCTGATCAGCGGGGGCGATTTCCGGGCTGCCAGTTGTGAGAGCTACTGTGTCACTCCCTGGGCTGGGGACTCGTGTGCCGGGGGCTGCCAGGTAGGGAGAGGGCCAGGCTGGCATGACGCCCTGCAGGAAGGGGGAGCGGCAGCCTCGTCTGTGGTTTCCTTTAACTCCTGGAAGCCTGGCAGCGTGGGCACCTGGGCAGCACCCCCAGCCCTGGGCTGCAGCTCGAGGCCCTGAACAGCTCGGCATTTCACTGACGAACAACGAAAGTGTCAGTGACCAGAGTGCGAAACGGGAGCGTCATGGAGGGGACAGGTGCTCAGCACCCTGAACTGGAGCTGCCTGGAGCTCGGCACCCAGAACCAGAGCTGCCTGACACTCGGCACCCAGAACTGGTGTTCAGCACCCAGAACCAGAGCTCAGCACCCCAAACTGGAACTCGGCACCCAGAACTGGAGCTGCCTGGAGCTCAACACCCAGAACCGGAGCTTGGCACCCAGAACCAGAGCTGCCAGGAGCTCGGCACCCCGAACCGGAGCTGCCTGACACTCGGCACCCAGAACTGGTGTTCAGCACCCAGAACCAGAGCTCAGCACCCCAAACTGGAACTCGGCACCCAGAACTGGAGCTGCCTGGAGCTCAACACCCAGAACCGGAGCTTGGCACCCAGAACCGGAGCTGCCTGGAGCTTGGCACCCAGAACCAGAGCTCGGCACCCTGAACCGGACCTCGGCACCCAGAACCGGAGCTGCCTGGAACTCGGCACCCCGAACCGGAGCTCGGCACCCTGAACCGGAGCTGCTCAGAGCTCGACATTCAGGCCTGGAGTTGCGGTCACTGACCCATGCTGGGCCTGAGTCTCTGTAGATCAGGTGCCCATGGGGTGAGGTGAGGGTGCGTCTGTCTCATGAGTTGTGTCAGGCCCCACAGACAGGCACTGGGACCCCACACAGTGATGCTGCGCTGAGCCTGGATGCACCGGTGGACATACACCGGCATTCAGACATGGGGAACGTGCTGTCCTTCGTGGGGGGATTTCCCAGGGGCCGGCAGGTCTTTTCCCCTTTGTGGCTGCCTGAATTGCTAATCAAGATGTTTGGGGGAAGAAACGTGTAAAACCCGTTGAGCTTCTCTGGACCCCGGGGTGATCAGATGTCCTCTGGGATGCCCCTGGACACCTGGGGCCAGCCCTGCCTGGAGACCCCGCTCTGGA
Source organism: Eretmochelys imbricata (assembly GCF_965152235.1). Taxonomy (NCBI): domain Eukaryota; kingdom Metazoa; phylum Chordata; order Testudines; family Cheloniidae; genus Eretmochelys; species Eretmochelys imbricata. Next base: position 15,480,923 of record NC_135598.1, read on the forward strand.
TCCCATCCCATCAGAGCGCAGATTCTGTCCCTTGCGGCTCAGACCCGCGCGGAGCCAGAGCCCAGCTCGGGTAAATCGGCAAACTGAGTGCTGCTGACTCAGGGAAACTGCCGTGGTTATACCAGCAATTTGGCCCTGGCCTGCAGTTTCCTTCTGACTGGGCTGCGCGCTGAACCCTAAGGGGCTGCAAACCCCAGCAACTGGGCCTGGCTTCCCTTCTCCTGCCTCACAGCAGCCCTTGGGCCCCACACTACGGGCGGCTGCTCATGGTGTCTTGGGGCCGGACGGAGCCCAAGAACTGCCCAGGGACAGTGTGATTTCCCAGCGGCCCCACGCTGGCCTTTCCCAACTGCCCAGCCCCTGAGACCCCAGTGTGGAGCTTTGCCCTGCCTTTGGGACATGGGACCCACAGTGTCTGTGCCTGGTGGGCTGGGCAGAGAGTAGCTATCCTGCAGAGCCAGCTTTGGAGCTCTGTGTGGGTTCAGGGGTCAGCATGGAGCTCACTGCAGGATTGGGGCCCCGACGTCCCTTTCTGCTCCCAGCCCCCAGGCTCCGGGCTTGGAACCCATCCCAGCCTGCATGGGCTGGAGGATCCCAGGTGGGCCCATGTGGGACCAGGTGCTCATGACTCAAACCCACGATCGGAAAAACCAATCAGAGAAAATGGTTTTACATTCAAACAAGCAAGTGGTGTCCCCTCCCCTGCCCCGGAAAGCCCCCGCAGCCCCTCACCTGGTTTGGGGGAGGCATCTCTGTCATTGTGAAGCTGCAGTAAGCGTCCCGCTTCTTCGAGGCTCTGCCGTGGCCACCCCCGAGTGCGACGCGGCCTGTGGTTTGACCACGTGCCCTACCTGATACCGAGAGCTGATCTCAGAATCCAAGACCTGCCCCCACGGGACCTGAGCGCCGGAGGTGACCCCAGGGCGGGGTGAGGCCCTGCGTCGGTGACAAGAGGCATCCAGCCAACACCCTGAGCGCTGGTGCCAGATTGAACAGAGCACAGTTCCGCGCCCCACGCTTCGTGGAAATGGGCCCTGTGGTACGTGGCAGGGTGGGTGCCCCGGCCATGGGGATGTAGGCTGCAGAGCGCGAGAGCTGCCAGCAAACTGAACGGAAACCCCATGAGCATGCGTGGGCTGGGGCCAAGGGAGCGAGCCTGGGTCGGCGCACCCTGCTCAGCCCCAGAGCCCTGGGCACGCGGTGCCTGCCGGGCCTTTGCTTCTCCAGCTGCCGTTGGTGTCAGCTGCCCTGCTAGCCCATGGTCAGGGCGCGGGGTGCTGGGCCTGACCCCTGGGAGACAGGCCTGGAAACGAGCCGCTCATGAATCGGGGGCCACTTACTGGGATGAACTTGTCTGGAGTCCCCCGAGAAGCCCCCACAACGGTGTGATGGAGCTGGGGCTACACAGCCTGGGAGCTCTCGGGGGCCGGGACCAGCGAGATGTTTTGGGCTTGTGCGGCACCCAGCACAATAGGCCCCTGCTCCAGGACAGGGCTCCTGGGTGCTGCCGTAATGCACCAAATAAGCTACAGCACCCAGCGCAATGGGTCCCAGGGCTCCTGGGCGCTACCGTAATGCACCTAGTAACGTACAGCACCCAGCCACAGTGAGGTCCGGGGCCATGACAGGGCTTCTGTGTCGCAGATAACACGAATCGTGCCAGACCCTTGGCTGCTGTGGACCAGTGTAGCTGAATGAATGGAACGAGGCCAAGTCCCACCAGCGGGGCTCTGGCCCCACTGACACCAATGGGGCTCTGGCCTGCTGCTCCCAGCCCTGTGACAGGGACTCACCCTCCCTAAGGAACCAGGACAGTCCCTCTTTCAGGACGCAGCTTCACACAGGAAACAGTTTGTTCTTGGACCAAGGGGCAGCTGCTGTCATCACAACCCCCCGGGGGGCTCCCTGGAGGCTGAGCCCTTCTGGCCCAGCAGAGGTGTCACCCCAGACGGTCCCGCTCCAATACACTGGGGGGATTTATGACTTGACCCCCACAAAAATTCTTAAGCTTTTTATTACCATGCAGATTAGGGCATGGCAGGGGAGGGGGAGGGCGAGGGGGAGGGGAACCGCTTTTCTCTCCGTGTCGGCAGCAAATCGATTCCCGTCATTAATAGGCTTTCTGCCTTTTGCAGTTATAATCTCACAATCCCCCCTTTCTCCGAGGCTCGAGTCATCTTTGCAATGGCTTATCCCTGCTTTGCCTTTCAGACCCCCACACCCCAGCTGCCAACACCAGTCCACCAGCCAGCCTGGGCTGCCTGGGAACGGGGGCGGGGGGGTGTCCCTTTAAAATTTGTGAGCCTTCTACTGGTGCTCACCGTGTCCTGGGTTTCAGAAGCCGCTTGACCCCCATCAGTGCAGCCGTGTGTGCATGGAGCCAGGCCTGGCATGTTGTATCTAGCCAGTACACGTGGTCTTTGGGCCCCACCATGCCTGTGGGGTTCCTTCCTCTGAGCATTGTTGTGCAAGGAGCAAAGGACACAACAGCCCAAAGGACACAGCTGGGCTGTGGCTCTTACCATCCCTCTCGCCGTTTCCATGTGCTGCTGCTCTGGGCTTTGACTCCCCCGCTCCACTAGTGCCAAGAAAGGGGCAGCTGCCACGCCCTGGCAAGCTGGCAGCAAGGGGCAGTGAGCGGGGGGGGAGCGCTTGGCGGGGCAGCGGCCCCTCCTCACCAGGGGAGAATGCAAAGTGGCCCGTAGGAGTTGTGTGGGGCGGGGTGGCATGGAGGGGTCAGCCCAGCTTCTGCTTGGACCAGCACACAGTGACTGTCATTCATGGCCCCCCATGGCCATAGGCGCGGAAAGTAAGGGTGCGGGGGAGGTGCTGCAGAACCCCCAGGTTTTATGCAGGGCTGCTGGCCCTGCACCCCGCTCCCCAGCTGCTGGCTCCATGCATAAAACCTGGGGGTGTTTCCCACGCCTATGCCCTGCTCCTGGCCCTCCACCCACACTCTGCTCCCCAATCCCTCATCTCACCTGGGGCTTGGGTCCTGGCTGCCGGCCCCACCCCCGCTCCCAGGACTCCGCTCCCGGGGCCCACCCCACTCCTAGCCCAACGCCCTGGGTGCTGCTCCTAGGGTCCTGGCTGCTGGCCCCTGCCCAGGGCTCCACGCCCACCCCCAGCTGTGGCCTCGGTCCCCTTACCCCCGTCCAGGTCCCCACTCCCGGAGACACAGCTCTGCTCCCAGCCTTGGTGCGGGGTGGGGGGTGGACAGGGGCAAGGGGGCTGGCTTTCAGCTGCAGAGATGGGCCAGAGGGAAACGGGCTTCGCAGCCACCTTGTTGCTTCCCTCTGTGCCCCTGGGGGAGGCGAAAGCTGCCTCAGAGCCAGGGTGGGGCTGCTGGTTTGGGGGTGCCCTCCTGCCGCTTAGGCAGGGGCCTGGCCAGGTGGCTCCAGCCCCTACACAACCCAGCCCACAAGCCAAGAGCTGCTTCGCTTCTGAGTAACTAACTGTGTCCCTGCCCCCGGGCCCGCTGCACCTGGGATTCTCTGTTCTCTCTTTCGCCCTCCGACCAGGCCCTGCTAACAGGAAACAGCCACGTCGCCCACCACCGAGCAGGACCCAGACATCCTCCCAGGCCTGGCCCCGTCTGGCTCCTGGCCCCCGCCTGCCCCGGGGTGCAGGGATGAGCGCCCTTCAGCCGGGCTTGGCTCCCTGGGGCTCCCCCTAAATCCAGGAAGACGCCAGCTCCGTGGATGTGGGGGAGCCCCCTGCACGGGGGCGGCCAATCGGGGCTGCCATCTCTGACCCTGGCTCCTGCAGGTTCTGAGCCCTGGCCCCACAGACATCCCTCTCACCATCAATAGCCAGGGACTGTGGGGGGCTGCCAGGGGCCGAGGGAAAGCCAGGGTGGGCGTGCTAAGCCGCAGGGCCAGAGGAGGCTGGGGTGGGCTCCTGAGCCATGGGGGGGTTCTTATGTAGGCACGAAGCCCGCTTGCTCCAGCCCCCCCACTGAACGCGCCCAGGGAGGACAGATGACAATGGCCGTTTGGGAGCAGAGAGGCTAAATCCCGTGTCTTTTTTGCACCCGTGGAGAGAGACAGGCGACCCCTAACCCCGAAGGCTTAATCTGCTTGTTGATTACAGGCCGGTTCCACATCTGTCACAACGCCTGCTTTGCAAACGTTGTGGTCACCGTTATCCTGCCCTCACTCCTCCTCCTGCTCTCCCCGGCGTACCCTGCGGGGACCAGGGCTCACGACTACTCAGCGCCAGGCTCTTGCTTGTGGTGTCACTGGAAATACCCAGACCGCTGGAGTCGGCAGCTGCCGGCCTGGAGTGCCCACCCTCGTCCGCAGCTGCGGACTGACCACCCCTGCAGAGGGCCTGTGGCACAGGGCCGTGGCCCGCCAGCTGGGCTGGGAGGGGGGGTGCGTGGGGAGCCTGCTTGGCTGCTGCCCAGCCAGGCCTGCATGCCCCCCAGGGCAAGTTAAGTTGTGTGGCCTCTCCCCAGCGTAAGGCCTGCAGGGGCCTGACAGAGACTCCTGGAGCAGCCCCCCCACCCCCGGTTCCATCCCCTGCTCTCTCTGAAGAGGGCTCTCGTGCTCCGGCTGCCCTCCCCCCTCCCCCCCGATCCCCACAGGCCCTGGGGGAGGAAGGGGGCAAGCGCTCTGTGCCGGAACAAAAGCCCAACACAGCCTGTGACACAAAATTGCTCATAAAGTCAGGCAAAGCTGGAGCCCAAGAGACTGGTACTGGGGGGCCTGAGCCTGGGGGTTCTGCAGGGAACACCCCAGGGGCTGTGAGGTTCTAGAGATGGGAGGGAATCACCGCCCTGCATGGTGACCAGCGGGATGAGGCTGCTGCCTCTTCCGGACGCTGTTTGTCTGGGGGTGGGGGTCACTCAGCTTCACCATTCCCGCCAGTCATGTCCTGAGACCCACCAGACAGTGCTGGGCTTCATCGTCCTGGTCCTGGCGACGCCCTAGCCAGAGCGGGCCAGGCAGAAGGAACTGATGCCACCTCCACCGGCTCCTGGTCTGAATGGCACCTGGGACGTCAGACTTAGGGTCCTGCTGTCAGCACCTCTGGGCCATTTTCCTTTGTTCTCCTCTCTCCTGACCCTCTCTCTGTCTCAGGCTAATGAGAACCCGTATGAGGCTGCCCAGACAACTGCACCTTTTGCAACAGAGCAGTGAGCCTGCACCTGGAGGAAGCTAAAAGCAATACCGTAAGCAAGCCCAACACTGGTACGAGTTTGCCAGGTCTCAGCGTGGCTGGTCAGACCGTGGGCTGGGCCCGTTTTTCCAGCAGTGAGGTTAAGTGAGAGTCAACAGAGACAGAAGCTGCATTTTCCCTCTTAGCTGTTCGTTTCTCTCCCCTTTCCTGTGCGTTTGTCTTGTTTTGTAGGGAACCCACCTCAGCTCCTGTAACGAGGCTGGTTCTGGCGGGACCCAAGTGAGAGTGCCAATTCAGGACGAATTGCTTCAAGCAGGGCAGTCACAGCCCAAGGCTGGGTTTTTCCACCTCTAAGGCAAACCAAACCAGCCAGCCAGAGAGGACTTCGGTCTCACCCCACTGGCTAACCACAAGTCACACAAGCAATTCCTTAGACACTCCAGTTTCCCAGTATCTCCACCAGTGCCACTTGTTATGGGGACAAATGGTGATAAAAACCAATACCCCAGTAAAAGAAAAATGGTTTTCTTGATCCCAAAGGCCCAAGCCCCAGACCCAGGTCAATGTACAAATCAGATCTTGCCCACAAATCACGCTGTTGCCAATCCTTTAGAATCTAAAATCTAAAGGTTTATTCCTAAAAGGAAAGAAATACAGATGAGAGCTAGAATGGGTGAAATGGAATCGATGACACCCAGTGATGGGAAAGTTCTTGGTTCAGGCTTGCAGCAGGGATGGAATAAACGGCAGGTTCAAATCAAGTCCCTGGAGAACAGCCCCAACTGGGAGGGTCTTTCAGTCCTTAGTTCAGAGGTCAGGGCAGCCAAGTCCCTCCGGAGGTCGGAAGCAGGACTGAAGACAAGATGGCGGAGCTGCAGCAGCTCTTTACAGTCTCTTGCCGTGTGGTCTCTGCTGTCTGTGTCCCAAGGACAAGCTGCCCATCCCATGGCCTGGAAACACCTCAGAGTTCTGTCCCTCGGCTGAGTCCCCAGGCGTGTCTGCCTTCTCTCAATGGGTCAGTTGTGTCGCTGATGGTCCTTAATGGGCCATCCGGCAGGCTAGGCAGAGCTGACACCCACTTGTCTGGGGTGTCACCCAGAAGCAGAGCAGAAGTTTGAACTTCAGACAGTGTAGAGCCAATATTCATAACTTCAACTAAAAAAATGATACCCACATATAGACAGCATCATCCTAACCAGCAAACCATAACCGTGTCTGAGACACCTCATTTGACCCCCCTTATACAAGATTTGGTGCCACGACAGGACCTTGGTTGCAACAATGATCTATACGGTCCCAGATTAGGTCAATAACGTCACAGCAGGACACACAGCATGGCTCCCCTCCCCACAGCCACAAGGACCCCCCATTCCATTTGCCATGCCCAGCCCCCCTCCAGCCACACGGACCCCCCATTTCCTGTTTCCTCCCCCCTTCCATCACCCTAGTTTGACACATTTGCAAGGGGGAGGCCCAGCACGGAAGTGTCATGAAGCCTCCCCCCCACGATTAGCACCGGGGCAGCCAGAAGTGGGGGGAGAAGTGCCTGCTCCCTGCCCCCGAGCCCGTTGGGTCCAGAAGGCCCCAGAGCTCGGGCTGGGGACCCTGAGCAGCAGCCCCCAGAGCCACAAACAAGGTGCCCTGTGTTTGGCCTCATCCCCAGCACGGAGTGGGGGGGGGCAGCACCCCGGGGGGAGGTGCAATGCACTGGCAGAGGAGCTGCAAGGAGGAAGCCCAAAATGTTCAGGCAGGAGGAGCCATTTGGGACCAAGCTTGAGACCTGCGAAGGGGCTGGGCACCCACCTCCCCAAACTCCAGCCCTTGGGGGTTGCCCTGGGCACCCCAAATAACTGACCACTTCTGAAAACATGCTCAGCTGCACAGAAGTGAGAGCTCCCAACCCCCTTCTGCACCCACCCCCTGCTCTGCACCCCCCCACTGCTCTGCACCCCCACCCCCTTATGCCCCCCACCCCACTGTGCCCCCACCCCCTTCTGCACTCCCATCCCCTGCTCTGTGCTCCCCCACTGCTCTGTGAGCCCCCACTGCTCTGTGACCTCACCCCCTTCTGAACCCCCATCCCCTGCTCTGTGCCCCCCACTGCTCTGTGCCTTCACCCCCTTGTGCCACCCCCACCCCACTGTGCCCCCACCCCCTTCTGCACCCCATCTCCTGCTCTGTGACCCCACCCCCTTCTGCACCCCATCTCCTGCTCTGTGACCCCACCCCACTGCTCTGTGCCCCCACCCCCTTCTGCACCCCCATCTCCTGCTCTGTGACCCCCCACTGCTCTGCACCCCCACCCCACTGCTCTGTGACCCCACCCCCTTCTGCACCCCATCTCCTGCTCTGTGCCCCCATCCCACTGCTCTGTGACCCCACCCCCTTCTGCACCTCCATCCCCTGCTCTGCGACCCCCACCCCACTGCTCTGCGCCCCCCCACTGCTCTGTGCACTCCGTCCCTCCACCTCTGGTGCCTCTCCCCAGGGCTGGATTAACTTCTTGTTGGCCTAGCGCCAACCATCGCTGTGGGCCCCCCCAGGGAATGAAGGGGTCGGGGCAAGAGCACAGTGGGCAGGGTGGATCTGATTTGATTTAAATCACTAGTCAGGAAGATTTGATTTAATCATGGGTTTTTCTACATAGAAGTGCATTCTTCGTGGTTGTTCTAACCTTAGTACATATTCTTCACAACTCAGACAGAGACGTAGGGTTTGTTTTTAGAAGGTACACACTCTGCTTTTTTAAACAGTGATTTATTTTGAAAGCTTTTCAGATGAGTTTTACAGCTATGTCAGAAAACAAAGGATTGTTTGGTTATTTCATTTACCAAAGGTAATTGAAGCAGATATTTATGAAGTCATTGGGAGGTGAACTATCTCCCATTCAAGAGGTTAATCCTTAATTTTTGGAGGATTTTCTTGCCAGGCTGTATTAGGAGGAGAGCATCACCAGACAGACATTTCAATTGTTTTATTTAACTAAAATGACAACATTAAGTATTCTGGATTTTTTTTTTTCAACAGCAAACAGAGTATTTTAACAAAACAAGCATATATCCTTCGCTTCTCACATTTATCTCCAGACTTCTTCTCCTTGTCCAGATCTATTCCGCCCCCCACAATCTTCTATTCATTGAACTTTTTGAAACTTTTCACTTTCAGAGAGAGGTAAGGGATTAAGTCTGTGTACACAAATTTGCAGAGGGACAATAGAGTTGAGGTCTGATATTTCTCATCTCTATATATTATTTAAAAACATTTTTGCTGTTAACAAGCACGTTACCTCTGGAGACACAAATCCACAGTCTGAGAACTGCAAAACTAAGCATCTCGGATGGTATCTTCTGGACTTAGCACCGAGTCCCATTGGGTAGATAGAAAGATTAACCTAATTTAGGCTATACAGAAGTCCCTGGAACCCCATAAAATTGAGTCCCTCATCCATGAACTATTGGAACTCATTTACAAAACTTTTCTTAAACGTGACATGACTATATTGTCTCGTACTACAAAATTATAATTTATGATCCCTATTCCATGATGAGAGATCTTTGCTCTACAATGTGTCTTAATTAAAATGATCGTTAGATAGGTTTTTTCCTCCAAAAGCATTTTATCAAAAAAATCTGATTTAAATTAAAAAATAATCCATTTTTTAAAAATCATTGATTTTTATCCACTGTGAGAGACCCAGACCAGTGGGGTGCAGGAGTCTGGTCGAAGGCAAATATACTGGCCACTGGATGGATAGTTTTCTGTTCCCGGAGGCTTCAGGAGGAAGGTCCTGCGGTGGAGATAAAGAAGGGCTTGGGGGAGGCCATGGGGAAGTAGCCCAGGGAGTTTTAGCTGTAGCTCTCAGGCCGCTGATACAGGAGAAAGAAAAGGAGTACTTGTGGCACCTTAGAGACTAACGAATTTATTTGAGCATGAGCTTTCGTGAGCTACAGCTCACTTCATCAGATGCATACCGTGGAAACTGCAGCAGACTCTGCTGCAGTTTCCACGGTATGCATCTGATGAAGTGAGCTGTAGCTCACGAAAGCTCATGCTCAAATAAATTCGTTAGTCTCTAAGGTGCCACAAGTACTCCTTTTCTTTCTGCGAATACAGACTAACACGGCTGTTACTCTGAAACCTGTCATGATACAGGAGAGGATGCAGATAGCTGCTATCCACAGGGTCCTGGGCTGGAACTCGGCGTAGAGGGCAGGACTGGGTCCCCCCCACTCTCTATCTGACACAGGAGGAGTTGACCTGTATGTAAGACACACCAGAGGGGAAGGGCTCATTTGGAAAGGGATCTGGCCTGTTCCCAACCCACTAGGTGGGATAACAGAGACTGCGGAGATTGTTCTCCTCCATTTCCCCCATGTTGGCCAGTGCTGAGGTTAGCTGGGTGAATGGCAGGTGTCACAGAGTCCCCGGGCGATGCTCTGGAACTGCTCCCCATGAAGCCAGGCAGGACTCTGGGGAAGTCTCCTTTCTGGGAGCAGCCTGTTTGCAGGACACACAGCTCACCCGGCTTCCCCCTTCCTGGGTCTGACCTCGGAGCATTCAGCATCCTCTGCCCCTCCGTGCGCTTCCCGCAGCGAGTCTGCTCATGCAGGGCTCCTGGGAAAGCCAAAGGGTCCCGCACCCCAACTTCGCAGTCAGACGTGGGTCCATTTTGGGGTGCAGTGAGCCAGACAACCACCTCTGCCCTTCACTCCGTGTCCTGGCCAGCCCCTAACTGAAACTCCCTCCAGTCCCTCCTCCTCTGGGCTTTGTCCCTTTCCCGGGCCAGGAGGGCACCTGATTCCTTTATTCTCCAACCCTTTAGCTCTCACCTTGCAGGGGGGAAGGGCCCAGGCCATCAGTTGCCAGGAAACAGGGTGTCGGCCATTCTCTGTGTCCAGACCCCTGCACACCTGCCCTCTAGGGCTCTGCAAGGATCATACACCCTTACCCCACCCCCTAGATACTTAAGGACTGCATAGGGGAAACTGAGGCACCCCCACACTATTCAGAGGAACCATTAAGAACAGTCCCGCTTAGTCACAGCAGGTTTCAGCCTCCAGCAGAAGCCCCCAAACTGAGGGCTGCCCTGAACCTCTGACAGTGGGACATGGAGGGTGGGGGGGGAGGATTGGTCCCCAGCTGGAGTGAGGCAGGGGCCAGGGGCAAGATGAGCACAGTGGGGCATAGGGGCGGAGGGCTGATCCCTGCTGACTGGAGCAAGACAGGGATGGGGGCAAAAGCACCGCGGGGCGGGACCTAGGGTTGGTCCCTGGAGCGAGGGAGGTGCCCGGGGTAAACGGCAAGTGCAGCAGGCCTGGGGAGGGGTCAAGAGGATCCCCCGCCCCGACCCACATAGAGCAGGTGTCCCCCCCCCCTCCCCCCGCCGAGCAGCGGCCAGGACCCCCCCCGGGGCGGTGACATCCCTGGCTTTGGCCCGGGGCAGCCCGTCGCGCAGGGCAGGGCGGCTCCGCTCGGTGCCTGGCAAGCAGCCTGCGGGGGGCGGAGAGGAGCCGAGCCCCGAGCCGGCTGCGGAGAGGCGGAGCGGGCGGGCGGGGAGGACGAGCCCAGGGTCCGGGCTGCAGCAGAGGCGGGGCGCAGGGGTCCCCCGCGGCGCCTGGCCGGAGCCTGGTCTCAGCCCGGTGCGGCCCCGGGGAGACGCTGCGGTGCGCGCGCGGGGCCCGGGATCGGCGCGTGCGGCAGCGGGGGAGGCGAGCCCCGGGCTGAGCTGCGGGCACCGAGCGCTCCCCGCCGCCTCCAGCATGGGCAGCCGCCAGCTCTGCCTGCTCCTCGCCGCCTGCGCGGCCGCCCAGCCGCTGGACCCCCGCCGCTGCCCGCCACGTAAGTTCCGCGGCATCTGCCCGGCTCCGCAATGCGGGACGAGGCGCCGCCGCGGCCCCCCCAGCCCCGCTGCCAGCCCGGAGCAGCCCCCGGCTTCCTTGCCCTTCCCCAGCGCCCGGTACCCAGTGAGCTCCCCGCTCCCCCGCGGTATAGACAGGGAAACTGAGGCACCGCGAGGGGAAGGGACTTTCCCAAGGTCACCTAGCCAGGTGGCGGCAAGGTCAGGAATAGACCCCCGGAGCCCTGAGCCCGAGCCCCAGGGCTCCTTCCCACGCTGGGATCAATAGTTCTTGTGCCCTGGATCCAGCCCAGCCCGGCGGGTGCAGAGCGGCTGGGCCCACCCCATTGCAGCACCTGCCTGCGCTCACTGCAGTCCTGAGCCCAGCAGCCGGAGACAGGCTCGTCCCCAGCTCCATCCCTGCGGAGCTGCCCTGCCCAGCCCAGAACCCCAGCAGCCCACCTGCCCCTGAGTGTGCACAGCCCCTGCACCCTGTCCCCCTCCCCAAATTACTTCTCCACTGGACCCCGGAGCAGCAGCTGCTGCTGCAAAAAGCATCCCTGGCAGCGGAAGGGCATGGGGGTATGGGGGTGTCCAGCTGGTGTCGTGCCCCCTGGGTGCCCATGCAGAGCGATTTGGGCCCTGGCTGCGTCCAGGTGCTGTGACCCTCTCGGTGGAGCGTGGAGCCCGCGTGCGAGGTCATTGCCATGCTGGCTGGAGCGGGGCTGCAGGGGACACAGCGCAGCTGCCAGGGCCTCTGCTGTGAAAGAGGCTCCAGCAACACGCCTTTGCTGCGGGCGGGGACGGGGGCGCTCAGGAATACCCCCCAGGGCAGGATCCTGGGCCAGTGCCCCGGAGACAGGGCGGCCGTGTTCTAGGGCAGGGCTGGGCTGGGCTGGCGTCTTCCTGAGCTCTGGGCTGGCGTCTTCCTGAGCTGCCGCCTGGCGCTGCGCTCTGGTGCATGGGCCGGATTTTCTGAGCTGCTCAGCCCCTGGGCCAGGCGGCTGCAGGAGGCCGCAGGGTGCTGCGGAGGAGCATGTGGCCAGGGCTCAGCAGTCCTGTCCTGGCTTGGGGCTGCAGGATGGGCGCAGAGCCCCTTTGGGTTCCTCCCAGCTGTATGGCTGTGCCATGCTGCCAGTGCCCCCTGCCCCCCTCAGGGGTTGTGCGGAGTCCTGCCCAGAGGCTCTGCTGATGCCTGGGATGCCGGCAGGTGACTGGGGGTCCCAGGATTGCAGCTGGGGTGGGGGGGGCACAGCCCCTCTCCCATAGGGATGCCTGCTCTGCCATAGCCCAAGCGGCACTGGGGCGTCACTTGCCAGGTGTCCCCAGGGAGAGGCGCCCAGGGGCTGTGGGTGCCACAAGAAGTCTCTGAAGAACACAGTAGGGCTGGCTGGGGTTGCGCACCCTGGGCCCCTCACTGGGCTGAAGTGACCTACCCCAGCTGCACTGGCTCCCCCCAGGACGGGAGGATTAGATTCAGCCTGGCCCTGGGCCTGTCTGACTCCCTGGGCTCAGCTGGGGCAAGGTGGTGGCATGGAGGAGGGCTGGGTACCCGAGGGCAAGGTGCCTTGGTGAGAGGCCCTTTGCCCCTCCGATACCCAGGCTGTGAGGCTGAGGGGTCTGAGCACAGGACGGGGAGGTGGGGAATCCTGCATTCAGATTCTGGCTCCAGCACTGACACCCCCCATGCCATGGGGTGAGGGCCATGGTTCTGGACCCCCCCCCAGCCTTTCGTGGCGGGGGGGCTGAATGAGGAGCCTCCATCTCTGCTGGGCGCCACCCTGAGCCTGTGCAGGGCCCTGGGTAACTGCCCCGGCTGCTCTCCCACCTGTCTGTGCCCCAGCCCAGCCTGGCCCCTCCCCACAGCAAGAGGAGAGCGTGCAGTAGGGTCCCCAAAGTGCTGGAAAATGGGGGAGGTGAGCACAGCTCCTGCTGGCCCTCCCGAAGCCCCTTGCTCTGCTGGTGAGCTGTAGCCCAAGGCAGCTATCAGCTGGGGCGCAGGAGAGGGGGAGAAAGAGGCTCGCCCGGTAGGTGCCCCGTGGGATCCGGCCTGAGGCCAGCGCATCAGCCTGTGTGGGGAGCCTGCTGGGGCTGCCCCATCTGATACTAGGCAGGGGCTGCCTGGCCCCATCTGGAGCCTCCAAAAGGCTTAACACCCTCCCAGCCCAGCCCTGGGCTCTCCCCTGCCTGTGCCCACCCAGCCCCCTGGCATCCCAGGCCTCACAAGTGCCCTGGGAGCGTGTTGGGTGCCCGACTGACACAGCAGAAACATGGGGCTTCCATCCCCCCCCCCCGGGTCTCCCCAGAGAGACCATGCAGCCGGTCGTGTGGCTGGTGCGGGCAGCCGCTGAGCTGCAGGGCGTCAGCTCTCTGCAGTGGGAGGGAAAAAGAGAGAGCGAGCAAGAGCAGAGGGAAGCCCGGCTGCCCCAGGGACCCCAGCCGAGCTGAGCCACCCGGAGCCCTGTTTGGGGCAGACCCTTCCTGATCATTTGTTGTGCAGGCAGCAATGGTCAAGGTCTCTGGGGCAGGGCCCAAGGGCCACGCTCTCTAGCACCAAATGTCCCCAGGTTAGGCACCATCCTGCCCTGCCAGCTGCCGCGGGACCATGGCCAGTGTCACCGCTCCCCACAGCTGGGCTTTCCCCTCCTGCGTTTGGCACAGCCTCCCCCTGCCGGGTCCAGGTGCCTGGGAACAGCCAGCCTTTAGAGCTCACTGGGAAATCACAGTGAGAACATGGCAGGGGCAGCGTTCCCTGGGCATCGCAGCCCTGATGGCTCTGGGGTAGCAGCAGGGGCTAGGAGGAGGGATGCACAAACGCAGGGTAATCCATAGGTGTACCCCTGGTTCCCTGTATAGCAGATCGATCACTCACCGGTGCAGCGCCTCCTGCTGGTCATCCAGGAATTAGCTCCATTCCAGGCTCCAGAGCACCTCCTGCTGGCCAGTGTCTCACCTGCCACAGCCCCCCCATGTCCCTGCCAGACCCCAATGCCCTTTACCTCAGGGTTCTGCCCCAGCAGTACCCCTCACTCTGGGTCTCCCCTTCCAGGGGAACCCCCAACCCTCTACACCCACCCTGCCTCAGTGGCTACTGCCAGTCATCATCTAGCCCCTGTTCTCTGGGGCAGACTGCAGTGTAATGGCCACTCATCACTGGCAAGGGGGTAGGACCCACTGCCCCTGCTCAGCCCCGGTACCTCTTTAGGCCTTAAACAAGGCCTCAGCCTGGGGAGTTGCCAGGCTGGAGCTCCCCGGCTCCTCTTGCCCTTCCGCAGCCCTGCTCTGCATCAGGTACCCTCTTTTCCCAGGCAGCCAGGCCCTTCTCCCTCCAGGGCTGGAGAGAGACTCTGACCCAGCTCCTCCCTGAGCCCTTCTTATCAGGGCCAGCTGTGGCTTCATTAGGTGTGGCCCCAGCCGTGGTACTTCCCCAGTCAGCCTCCCTTTTCCCCCCGGAGCGGGGTAACTGCCCGGCTACACCCTGCGAGGCTGGATTTCCACCGACGCCCTGTCCCCTCGGGCCTCGAGCGCCTTCATCTCCAGGGCTTTGCAACGGGCCGTTCTGAGCTGTAGGGGCCTGTGGCTGGACTCGTGTACCTGTAGGGGGTTTGCATGGCATGACACAAGGACCTGAAGGGGCTGGGGATGCTGGTGAACTGGGGGGACTAGATGGGTTGGGAGCATCGCACAGGCTCAGCCCCCAGGTCCCACGGGGTGGGGGTGGGAGCCTGGCCCACAAGCTCTGCTCTGACCCTGCACACGCACTAACTGAGTGGCCATAGGGGGCATTGGGGGGAGCCATCAGGCTACTTCTCCCCGCCAGGGTGGCATCTCAGCTACTCACCTGCGACGGACAGATGCTGGGGACGCAGAGACTGTGAGCCGTTCCAGTCTCAAGCTGTCCTGTGGCCAGCGTCAAAGGAGTTAATGGGCCCTTCATGTCCAAGGGTCCAGCCCTGCCCCTGGTGGCAGACTCCGAGGCCAAGGGCTGAGGAAGGGGTGGGGGTCCCAAGGAAGCACCATGCCTTGTTGCTGCCCAGCCAGGGGGACAGACAGAGGGGGACAGTCCCAGAGGCTGCAGGGCTCCGTCAGCGCGTTTGTCAGCTGGGGAGAGGTAGCAGGGCCAGGGCTGGAGCTGGGCCAGGCTGGGCAAAGTGGCTTTAACGCAGCTTCTTCCCTGCAGTGCAGTGTTACGATGAGCTGGTTGCTCCCCTTTACTCCTCGTCCATCGGTGCCTCCTCCCGCTACAGCATCTTCTACTCGTCCAGCTTCGCCCGGCTGCACAGTGAGTCCTGCCTGCCCGGGCCCGGGGAGAGCTGGGCCCAGCGAGCCTGCCCCAGCCACTGGGCAATCGCTGGAGACCCCACAAAGCAGTGGCCTGGGTGTACACGGTGCTGGCGAAGGAGGGAGGGTCCCCACATACCCCAGAGCAGCGCCTGGGCAGAGCGGGGAGGTTAGTAGGGTTCCTAGGGGATCCCCCTGTCCGTGATGCCCCGGGGTCCCCGTCGGGTGGTGCGAGGCCCTCAGGCAGCTTGGAGAGCGTTTACCCTGCTGCCCTCGGGCAGCTCTGGCCCCATGTCTGAGCTGAGCAGGGAGCGGAAAGGCCAGAGCTGCGGCTGGCACCGGGGCTAACCATGCCCCCTGGGACAGGCAGCAGCGGCTGGTCTCCAGACCCCAGTGACAAGCAGCCCTGGCTCCAGATCGACCTGATGCAGAAGCACAAGATCAACGCGGTGGCCACGCAGGGGACGTACAACACGTACGACTGGGTGACACGTTACATCGTGCTGTACGGGGACCACCCCAGCAGCTGGAAGCCCTTCTTCCAGCTAGGGAGTAACTGGGTAAGGAGCCACTGGCGATACATCCGGGGGGGCTCCCATCGGTGCCGTGCCTGGCTCCAGAGCACCCCTGTCTGCACACGGCTCTGCAGGCCTGGGACAAAAGTCTATGAAATCGTGCCAGTCCAAACGAGGCAGTGGGACCTGCCGACTTTTCTGCCCCATGAGACAAGAACGAGAGGACAGTCGCTGACAGGGGGACATTCAAAACTGATCCAAGGGGAAACTCTCCCACCCGTTGGCCTGTGGAACTCCACACCACAGGACGGCGGTGAGGCCAAGAACTCAATAAGTCTTGAAGGTGGGCTGGCCAGTTCTACGGGCAGTCTGTGGTAACAAACGTGGGAGGGAGCGTCACCCCTCCTGCCCCAGGCTGATCGCTGCCTCGGCTGATCTGAGACCAGGCCAAGAGCTAGCGTGGGGGCAGATCCTCCTTCCTCTGAGGGGCTGGTGCTGGGCCCGGTCAGAGAGAGGCCACTGGCCGAGGCAGGCCTCAGGTCGGCTCCAGCCTCGGCTGGCCCGGGGGAGCGTGGTCACCCCGGGTGGGAAGGGGCTGGTGGGGGGCCCAGTCACCCCAGGGGAGGGGGGCCTGGGCGCGCTGCGTGGGCTGCCCTGACAGGGGCTGTTTCTCCGCCAGACGTTCTTTGGGAATGTGAACGAGAGCGGGGTGGTGCGACACGATCTGCATTACCCCATCCTGGCTCGCTACGTCCGCGTCATCCCCACGGCCTGGAACCCGCGAGGCAAGATCGGCCTGCGTCTGGGCCTCTACGGCTGCCCCTACCGTGAGTGAGCGGGGCTCCTGGCCCCAGGCCGCCCGGGGGGGCCACTGGCGCTGGCAGGGCAGGGGGAGGCCGGCCTGCTGCTGCGGTGCGGGGGGCTTGGGGGTTTCCTAGAGAGCGAAAAGGCTCTGAGCAATGGGCCTGGCTTGGCTGGGTGCTGTGTGGCACAGAGCCCTGGGGCCCCAGGCCCTGCTCAGCCCATCTGGTCTCGGGTGATTTGGGGCCCATACGGCTCCCCAGGAATTCAGCTCTGACCCCCCCAAGTCTTGCCCCACTGCCCCCAGCCCACCCCACTGAGCCTGGGGACCTGTTCCCCTTCCTCCCCAGGCTGCCCCAAGGCTCCTGTCCCAGCTCTCCCCAACCCCTCCCTGCTCTGCCCCGACCCCTCCTCTCCTGCCCCACTCAGGACAGTTTCAATTTCTTTTTTTATTTGGAAACAAATCTGGTGACCAAAACACAAAAACAGCCCTGGGGAGCTGTAGACAGGGGCCATCCCAGGGCTGCCCTCGTGCCCCAGGGTGGGCCTGCAGGCTTCTGACCTCAGTTTCCCCAAAATAATTCACTGTCACCAGTGTCTTCTAAACAATCTTCCCCCCTCTTGGGTCTAATCTACTCAAATCTATCAGCTCCCCTTTCACTTCAGGGCTTCCCAGCCCTTCTGGGGAGCTGGGTGCCCCCAGTCCTGGCCCCCTGGCTTGGAGACTCTCCCTCGGTTTGGAGGTGCACAGCCCTCCTTCCTGGGGCTGGTCCAGGCCGAGCTCTCTCCTCCACAGCTCTCTCCTTGACTGGGCTGGAGTCACCTGACCACCTTGACCCTGCCCAGGGCGGTCTAATCACCCCAAAACCAGCTGGGGGAGCCTTGCCCCACCCCTTTTCCAAGGCTCCTGGGCCCCCAAAGGAACAATGGCCTGGGTTTTCCCTACACCTCCCCCTCAGATACCAACTCTTCCCTGGCCCATCTTCATCTCCCCCGGTGTCTGCTTTCCGTTATTCCAGACGCCTGGAAGAGGGTAACTGGCCCCTCAAGTGACCTTAAAGGGCCACTGCTTGTTATGGAACCCAGAAACCTCCTTGCTTGCTGGCAGTTCTGGATCTTTGGGCCGGGACTCCCAGCTTACATCCCAGGAGCTAGCCCTTCAATCGGTACGGATCACGAACTGTTTAATCAACAGCCGATCACTGAGACGAATGCACAGCCCCAGCCCACAGCCTCTGCTCCGACTTGGTCCTGTGGATTGGTCTAGCCATGGGAACGTGCCTTAGCACTGTTAAATGTTTTACCCATTGGGAGCTGCAGGTTAGAATCCCCAGGCGTTACTCCAGCTCCGACATAAAGGAAAATCCTACAGACAGGAGGAAATCAAATAGTGGTTGAAATAATGACTATGGCATGAAACTCAGGACCCTGCGCTCCTTCCTGCATGGAGCATCTGACACCACCTGGATAACCCGGCCAGTGACTCATGAAACTGCAGTACAGACCTGAAACAATTAGAAAACCATACGCCTGGTAGATGTTTGCAAACAGGCACCCCCGAGACAACTGGGAAGTCTTGTCTTACCTGGGTCGCGCGTTCCAGTCAACGAGAGACAGTCCGAGTCCAGGCTAGCGGGTTTGCTCTGCAATTAGCATGGCCCCTGGAACAGCCGGGAGCTGGGATCGGGTCAGCCCATGCGATTCGAGGGAATGTTAAATGGGCTAGTTCCTGAGTCCTTGGGCTGGCGTTACGCTTGCCAGCTGCCTGGATTTCCAGTGGGCCACGTTTGTCTGGACTCTGTTCCAGTCTGGAGCTTATTTCGATTCTTAGGCCTCTCAGCTGCTCCCCTGGCAGGCCGGGGCTGGACTCTGCTAGGTGGGAATGCAGGGCCAGGGCTGTGAACTGTGGCTGGCACAGTGCCCCCCACGACCGGCCTCGCTCCTATGGCTTGTGGCCAAGGAGCCTATTCTCTGCAGGGTCGGGCCCTGGCTCTGGCTCTCTGCAGGGAGAGTAGAGGCCAGGCAGGGGGTGTGAGCAGGTTTGGCCAGTGCCCCAGGTGACGTTGGGTCTTGTCCCCCAGGGTCTGACGTGTTGTACTTCGACGGGGACGATGCCATCTCCTACCGCTTCCGCGGCAAAACTGTCCGCACTGTCCAGGACGTCTTCTCCTTCAGCTTCAGGACGATGGAGCAGGACGGGCTGCTGATGCACGGCGAGGGCTCCCAGGGGGACTACGTCACCGTGGAGCTGAAACAGGCCCAGCTCGTGCTGCATATCAGCTTAGGTGAGCCTGGGCCTGGCCAGGGTGCTGTGGGGCTGCTCAGTGCTGCAGGGGCACTGGGGATGGTGGGGCTTGGACAGGGGATGGGGGTTAGGAAGAGCTGCACAGTATGGGGGGGCAGATTGACAGGGGCTGTTCTGTACTCTGGGGGGGCATTGTTGGGGGTTTGGGTGGCAAAATGGGGGTGAGCAGGGTCTGGTCTGTACTGGGGGAGGATTGGGGCCATGGGCGTGGGCAGTGGGATGGGACTGGTCCATACTGGGGGAGAACTTGGGCCGTGGGATGGGGGGGTTGGCTGGGGCTGGTCCATACTGGGCGGAAATGGGGCTTTGGGGGTTGGGCAGCAGGAGAGGTGTCGGCTGGGGCTGGCCCGTACTAGGGGTAGGATTATGGCCATGGGGGGCGGGCAGTGGGATGGGGGTTGGCTGGGGCCGGTCCCTAGTGGGGTAGGATTGGGGCTGAGCCATACTGGGGCCTTGGGAGTTGGGCAGTGGGATGGGGGTCGGCAGGGGCTGGTCCATACTGGGGTAGGATTGGCGCCATGGGGGGCAGGCAGTGGGATCGGGATCAGCAGGGGCTGGCTTGTACTGGGGGGAGGATTGGGGTCATGAGGGTTGGGCCGTAGGATGGGGGCTGGCTGGGGCCGGTCCATACCTCGTAGAGGGGTTGGGATGACCCCTGAGCGGCACAGGGCAGGCCTGGGGCCCCTCCCTGTCAGTCGGGTGACTGGCCGCCCTCCCCAGGCAGCAGCCCGCTGCACTCCAGTCAGGGGCACACGACGGTGACGGTGGGCAGCCTCCTTGACGACCAGCACTGGCATTCGCTGCGCATCGAGCGCCAAGGTCACCATGTCAACCTGAGCCTGGACGGGGAGGTCAAACGCTTCCGCTGCAACGGGGACTTCCAGCAGCTGGACCTGGACACCGAGGTAGAGCCTGTCCCGTGCCAGCGGGGCCGGCCGGGGGCACCGCTGCCCAGCTGGGGTGGCAGGGGCAGGACGGGGGGCCTGCTCCTTGGGGCAGCCTGGCTGGACACAGTGTTGGAGGGGAATGCCCAGCGCAGCTCTGCCCGGGCTCCCAGCCCTCTCCCAGGAGCAGCTGCTGCGGGGACGGAAGCGGCCCATCACATTGCTGTGCTGAGAACCGCCGGCAGCGGGGCCCAGTGGCCTCAGGCTGCGCCTGTGTGATGCCTTCTGAGCTGAGACCAGGGGCTAAGCCAGCGGCAGATCTCAGCCAGGCCTCTCCCTGCCCCCTGTGGGGCTTTGCTCTGTGCTGGAGGGGGCTAGCGGGGGATACCCCCGTCCCTGGGAGCCCCAGAGGGATGCATCCCAGCCCCACTGGTGCTGAGCTCCACATCGTTCCTCTCCCTGATGGGTAGGGGGCATGTCCCATCCGCACTGGGGCAGCGGTGCCCCAGACCGCTGGGGCTCAGCCCAATCCTGCTGACTCCCCACAGCTGTTCTTCGGCGGCGTGATCAGTCAGAAGAATCGGAGCCTGGTCTATCGACAGAACTTCCGGGGATGCATGGAGAACATCTTCTTCAACTGGGTCAACATCGCCGACCTGGCCCGCAGGAGAGCGCCCAACATCCGCTTTGAGGTGTGGGGCGCGGGCAGCCCGGGAGGGGTGGGAAAGCTCAGGGAAAGGGTTGGGGGCCCTGAGGAGTGCACATGGGGTCCTTTTGGCCTTGGCAGATGCTGTCCCAGGCACTCTGTGAGGCAGGCATCTCTGGCTGCCAGGATGAAGCTCAGTGACCCGAGCCCAGCCGTGGGGCTAGGATTGCAGCTGGCTATGGGCCAGGAACTGGTTGCTCCAGCCCTCACTCATCCATCCCAGATCGATAGCGTGAGGTCGTTCTGGGCCTGGGGCCACCGGCTGCTGTCACCAGGCGACGGGTGCAAGCTCAGAGCGGGGGTCTCGGCTGCGGCTGCCTCATGGGTTCGGCTCTGGTGGCTACAGGCTCGAGTTCAGCAGACCTCTCGCTGCCTGGTTTGGATCTAGAGCTCATAGGAACACATGAAACCAGAGGCAAGTAACAGCCAATCACAGGAACAAGGTCCACTATCTCTTATCAGTGTAATGAAAGTTACTATCACAGTTAGGAGTTTCATGCAGCTCGCAGCTCGGTCTATCCCGGCACCAGTGATAGCTACAGACAGAGTCACATCCTCCCAGACAGTGTTCGGGGGTAGAGGGATGGTCCCTGCTGGATCCTCCCAGAGGAAGCTCAATTTTCCCACTCTGGGCACCCCCCTTTTGTAATGTGATTCTGCCTATACCTTCATGGACATGCGCAGAATGTAAGTGTCACCCCTCTTTTTCCTTATCAGTCTGGTGTCCCCATGACACTTAAGACCCCCGATTTCCATAGGTCGTGTAGGTCTCTTTATTCTCATTAGCACTGACACACAGCCTGCATTCTGTGGTTAAGAACTAAGAACACCCAGACTGGGTCAGACCAAAGGTCCATCTAGCCCAGTGTCCTGTCTGCCAGGTGCCCCAGAGGGAGAGAACAGAACAGGGAATCATCAAGTGATCCATCGCCTTTTGCCCATTCCCAGCTTCTGGCAAACAGAACGTGTTAAGACACATGTTAGAGACAGATGTGTCTCTACTGCATGTCACAGAGTCCCCGGGCGATGCTCTGGAACTGCTCCCCATGAAGCCAGGCAGGACTCTGGGGAAGTCTCCTCTCTGGGAGCAGCCTGTCTGCAGGACACACAGCTCACCCAGCTTCCACCTTCCTGGGTCTGACCTCAGAGCCTTCAGCATCCTCTGCCCCTCCGTGCGCTTCCCACAGCGAGTCCGCCCAGGCGGGGTCCTGGGGAAGCCAGAGGGTCCTGCCCCCCAACTCCGCAGTCAGACGGGACTCTCAGCCAGCCAGTAAAACAGAAGGTTTATTAGACGACAGGAACATGGTCTAACACAGAGCTTGTTGGTGAAGAGAACAGGACGCCTCAGCTGGGGCCATTTTGGGGGGCAGTGAGCTAGACAACCACATCTGCCCTTCACACCACGTCCCCAGCCAGCCCAAACTGAAACTCTCTCCAGCCCCCCCTGCTGTGGGCTTTGTCACCTGACTCCTTTGTTCTCCAACCCTTTAGCTCTCACCTTGCAGGGGGGAAGGGCCCAGGCCATCAGTAGCCAGGAAACAGGGTGTCGGCCATTGTCTGTGTCCAGACCCCTGCACACACCTGCCCTCTAGGGCTCTGCAACGATCATACACCCTTACCCCACCCCCTAGAGACTTAAGAACTGCCTAGGGGAAACTGAGGCACCCCCACACTATTCAGAGGAAACATTAAGAACAGTCCCACTTCGTCACAACCACACAAATGAATAATCAACTAAAATCACTGGCTACACTCAGGAGATGGGCCCCAGACTGAAATGCTCCCCAGCGGCCCTGGCGGGAGGGTCCTGCCAGGCAGCCCAGCAGTAGGGATGTGCCCCAATTCCTGCTCTGCCACCCCTGCCCCTCCTGCCCCCTCGTGTTGCCCATGTGTGATGGAGATCAGAGGGCAGCCAGAGGCCGAGTGGCTCTTGGGAACCAGCCCAATGTAGCTGCAGGTCATTTGCTGCCTGGTCAGCTGGGTGTTTACAGGATTCTCCACAATCCTCCCGATGTCCCAAATCCAAGACGGGCCAACGGGACAGTGGTGCCCCCTGGGGAAGGGGGTATTGCATGTGGGCCCAAGGGAGGCCTCCTGCCTGACCCCGCAGTGCCCTGGCCTTGGACCCCTCGGAGCCTGCCCTGGGCCATGGGCTTCCCAGTTGTGTGGGAGTTGAAGCTGTCACCCTGGCAACCCCATGCACAGCCCGGTACCCTAGGCAGCACCAACCCCTCAGCGGGAGGTTCGAAGGGTTCCTCTCGGCGCCCGGCCTGGAGCTGGCAGCAGCCTGCTCAGGCCAGGGCTGCCCCGGGAGCATCACCTCCCACCCATCAGCCAGGGGAGCCTCTGCCACAACCCCGCCTCCCCCACCCCACCCCACAAGTGCAGCTCCCTGGCTAAGGCTCTGGGATGGAGAGACCCAGCTGGTCCCCTGCCCACCAGCTGGGGGCATTAGCGACTGGCTCAGGCTAATGAGGCTCCAGGCCCAGCTGTGATCCCTGAGAGCCCCAGGGCAGGGCCCACATGAATGGGCGTGGGCTGTAACTGCCCCACTCCCACCCCGGACAGCAAGAGGGGAAGCAGCAGTGCCAGGGGGCTGGGCGCTCACCAGCTCTCGTGTGGTTATTCCCAGGGCCACGTCAGCCACTACTGCCAGGACCAGCCCTACATGCCCATCACCTTCGCTGGCATCAACAACTACCTGCAGGTGCCAGGCATCCCGCGCCGGAACCGCCTATCCGTCAGCTTCAAGTTCCGCTCCTGGGACACGGTGGGGCTGCTGCTCTACACCAGCTTCGCCGAGCAGCTGGGCTCCCTGGAGATGGTGCTGAGCAATGGCCAGGTCAACGTCTCCATTGCCCAGCCCGGCCGCAAGAAGCTGGAGTTCGCTGCAGGTTCTTAGCTTCCCAGGCTGGTCTGACCTGCTGCCCAGTGCAGCCCCTGGGACCCTCCCCCCTGCCCCCGTTAGCTCCCAGAGCAGAGCGTGAAGGAAAACAGCCAGGCTTGGATTAGAAGTGGCCAGTGCTAGAGAATCCTCCATGGCCCTGGTGCCTTGTTCTAGCGGTTAATTACTCCCACGTTAACACTGCACACCCTTAAGTTTGTCTAGCCTCCACTTCCAGCCATGGCCCCGTGTCGGACCGTGCTCTGCTAGACTGAAGAGCCTGTTCCCAGATATGAGTTCCCATCTCGGCACTTACAGGCTGGGATCCCGTCCCCCCTTCCCCTTCTCTCGACCAAAGTGGGGCTGGGGGAGGAGGAGCTGGGGGGATGGCAGGGCCTGTCTCCCCATGGCCACTTGCTGGGGGTCTCAGGCCCCGGCGTTGAATCATCCTTCCAAGGGGGTGCAGGAGGTGATGGGAACCAGCAGCCCGTGGGCCCACGCGCACCCCCTCTCCCCTCATCCAGGGTATCGGCTGAATGACGGCTTCTGGCACATGGTGGAGCTGGTGGCGCGGGACGGCTCGGCCGTGATCACCATCGACGACAACGACGGGGCTGAGTTCCGGGTGGCCCACCCCTTCCAGCTGCGCACCGGGACCCAGTACTTCTTTGGAGGTGGGCGGCCCAGGCCGGGGGGGCAGCTGGGGGGGCAGGTGGCAGGCAGCACTCACCCCACCCCGCCCCTGTGTGTGTTCCAGGCTGCCCCAAACCTGCTGCCATCACCGGCTGCCTGTCGAACCAAACGGCCTTCCACGGCTGCCTGCAGACCCTCAGCGTCGATGCCCAGCCCGTGGAGCTGGACCTGCTGAGGCAGGAGCGGCTGGGGAAATACTCCAACGTGTTCTTCAACATGTGCAGCATCACCGACAGGTACGTGCCCGCCGGCCGGCCGGCCACACGGCTGCCTGACTCACGCCAGCAGCCGGGCTGCGTCTGCGCTGGGGGTTTGCCCCACTTCCAGCTACGGCTGCCCCAGAGCAAACCGTGGGGGAGGGGCATGGGCTTGTCCTCAGTGCCTAGGGCTGGGCCTGGAGGGAGCCGAGTTCGAGCCTCTGCCCTGCCGCCAGCTTTCAGCCACCCCTTTCTGCTTGGTTCAGCGTGAGCTGGTCGGGGCAGGACTGTGTCTGTGCAGTGCCCGGCCTGACGGGGGGCCGCGGTCTCAGCCGCCATCCGTGCAGCGCTGCGGCCATTGATAACAGCTCTAAGGACAATTTGCCCTTGGGGCAGAGCCATCAGGTTTGAGGCAGGGTCTGGCTCTGCTGGGGCAGAGGACGGGTTTGCCTGGGCAGCTCTGCCGATGGCTGCACACCCTGTTCTCCCCGGTGTCCATGCACCCGGCCATCCTCAGCTGCATCTGTCCCCACCAGGTGCACCCCCAACCTGTGTGAGCACGGCGGCCGCTGCCTGCAGTCCTGGGATGACTTCACCTGCGTCTGCGACCTGACGGGATACAAGGGAGAGACCTGTCACAAATGTGAGCTCCGGCCCAGCCAGGGGGACGGGAGGGCTGAGGGCGGGTTCCTGGCCCCAGCTCAACCCAGCCCCCTGCTTTGCCTGTTCCAGCCCTTTACAAAGAGTCGTGTGACGCCTATCGGCTCAGTGGAAAAACGTCTGGGAACTTCACCATCGACCCTGACGGCAGTGGGCCCCTCAAACCCTTCACTGTCTACTGCGACATCCGAGGTAGCAGGGTGGGGAAGGAGAGATGCCAAAGACTCTGGCAGGGCCTGGGAAATGGGGCCTTTCCCATCTAGGGGGCGCTGGCTCTGACCCAGCCCCAGGGTGGGGGCCTGGCTGGCTCAGGGGGGCAGGGAATGGGACATGGGTTCTTTCCCCTCTAGGGGGTGCCAGCTCCCATCTGGCCCCAGGACAGTGGGATGGGCTGGCTCAGGGGGCAGGGATTGGGGCACGGGGCCTTTCCCCTGTAGGGGGTGCCAGCTCTGACCCAGCCCCAGGCAGTGGAGACCACATGCAGCACCTGTGTGGTGGGGTCTCAGCCCAGTTCCTGGAGGGCCGGTGACGGTGTCCATTCCAGAACCAGGCCCGAGAGTGACTGCCCCCTGCCTGCAGAGGGGCCCTCGGGGCGGCCAGGGCTGAGGCCCATTGGTAAGGAAGGGGGTTGGACCTTGTCATGGTGCCCCCATTTCCCCCTGCCCCCTAGTGATGCAGGAGAGAGCCAGAGGGAGGGGCTGGGGTGGAGGGGCCAGGGGCTCCCAGGCTGTTCCCTCGCTGACTCTGTCCTTTCTCCCCGCGCGTTGCCCCCAGAGGATCGGGCCTGGACAATTGTCCGGCACAACCGGCACTACGCCACGCGGGTGAGGGGCTCCAGTCTGGACCGGCCCTTCCTGGGCGTGGTGGAGTACTGGAACGCCTCGTGGGCGGAGGTGGAGGCCCTGGCCAATGGCTCCGAATACTGCGAACAGCACCTGGAATTCTCCTGCTACAGCTCCCGCCTGCTCAACACGCCCTGTGAGTGCCACGGGGCGCTGCCCTGCCCCTGGCGGGGAGGGAAATGGGGGCTGCTGCCCGGCCCCTGGCAATGGGGGCTGGGGGGGCTCTGCCCCACCTCTGGGAGTGGGGAGTAATTTGGGGGTGCTGCCCTGCCCCTGACAGAGGGGAGTGGGGGGGCACTGCCCCACCCTGGCAATGGGCGGTAATGGGGGGGTGCTGCCCTGCCCCTGGGAGTGCAGGGTGCTGGGGGGGCACTGGCCTGCCCCAGGAGTGGGGAGGGGAGGGTCATGGGGTGAATCTCATGGTCTCTGCCCACCCACTCTGCACCTCCCGCCTGGGCAGGTGCAGCCTGGCCCCCTGGGCTGCTCTCTGTCCGATTGCAGAGGTTGATGCTCCCCCAAGGCGGGGCTCGCTCCCCCAGCCCCTTAGCCCCGCTCAGCCCTCCCCCCACCGGCAGGCTGCTCCCCCCTCCCCCCGCCTCACCCACGGCTCCGTCCCCTCCTCCAGCCGGGCTGCCTTTCAGCTTCTGGATGGGCCGCCACGACCAGCGCCATTACTACTGGGGGGGCTCCCCGCCGGGCGTCCAGCGCTGCGCCTGCGGCCTGGACAAGAACTGCGCCGACCCCAAGTACTTCTGCAACTGTGACGCCGACCACGCCCAGTGGTGAGCCCCTGGCGGGGCTGGAGCATGGGGTGGCTCTGAGGCACTCGTGGGGGCAGTACAGGGCGGAGGTGGGGTGCCTGGGGAGGGGGTGCCTGAGGTGATGGGGCACTGCAGGCGGGGGGGGGCCGGTGGAGTGGGGCGGTGCAGGGTGGCCAGCGGGCTGGGGGGTGAGTAGGCAGCAGTAGTGGGGGGCAACTGAGTGGGGGCGGAGCAGGCCGGGGCAGTGGGAGGCAGCCAGCTGGGGGTGGGGCAAGGGGGGGCGTGGAGCAGGGGGAGCAGTTGGGGGTGGACAGTGGGGGGCGGAGAGGCGGGGCAGTGGCAGGCAGCCAGCTGGGGGTGGGCAAGAGGGGCAGGGGTTATAGAGCAGGCTGGGGCAGTGGGGGGCGGAGCAGGGGGGGCAGCGGGATGCAGCCTGCTGGGGGTGGCAAAGGGGGGCAGGGGCGTGGAGCGGGGCTGGGGGGGCTCCTGTCCCTCTCTGATCCCTGCTCCTTCGCCCCGGCTCCGGCTCCAGGAGGACGGACAAGGGGCTGCTGAACTTCGTGGACCACCTGCCCGTCACCCAGGTCGTGGTGGGAGACACCAACCGCTCCCAGTCCGAGGCCCAGTTCCTGCTGGGGCCTCTGCGCTGCCATGGAGACCGTGAGTGCCCGGCGGGGCGGGGGGCACGGCTGGGGCCCTCTGTCCTGCGGGGGAGGGGCTGGGCCCGGGTCACCCCCTTGCTGGCTCTGCGGGGCCCGGGTCTCACCCTGCCCTGGTCTCTTTCAGGGAACACCTGGAACACCGTCTCCTTCAACAAAGGCGCCTCCCTCCTCTTCCCCACCTTCCTGGCCAACCAGAGCCTGGACGTTTCCTTCTACTTCCGAACCACGGCCCTGTCCGGGGTCTTCCTGGAGAACTGGGGCTGCCGGAACTACATCCGCATCGAGCTCAACAGTAGGGGCTGGGCGCGGGGCCGGGGAGTCGCAGACGAGATCTTCCAGAACTTGGCTGCAGTAGTGAGGGGGCCGCGGGTCGGGATTGAGGGGCACCAGCAGGGCTGTCAGAGGGTGACCGGGTGGGGTCCGGGGCTGGGATTGCAGGAGCTGTGGGTCGGGATTGCGGGGCACTGGCAGGACTGTCAGAGGGTGATGAGGTGGGTGGCGAAACGGGGATTGCAGGAGCTGTGGGTCGGGATTGCGGGGCACTGGCAGGACTGTCAGAGGGTGATGAGGTGGGTGGCGAAACGGGGATTGCAGGGGCTGCGGGTCGGGATTGAGGGGAACCGGTGGAGCCGTTGCAGGGTGACAAGGGGGGCCAGGGCTGGGATTGCAGGGGCTTTGGGCAGGACTTCGGGGGGCCGGGAGCCCCCGAGAGCTGATCTCCCCTGCTTCCCCAGCCACCAGAGACGTGGTGTTCGCGTACGACATTGGGAATGGGGACGAGAACCTGACAGTGAGATCCCCCGTCCCCTTCAGCGATGACGAGTGGCACCAGGTGAAGGCCGAGATCAACGTGAAGCTGGCGCGGCTGCGAGTGGACAAGCTGCCCTGGGTGGTGCGGCTGGCCCCGCCCCAGAGCTACGTCCGGCTGGAGTTCGACAGGCCCCTCTATGTCGGTGAGCGAAGGGCAGAGCCTGGGGCCCCTTCCCCAGCCCAACAGCAAATACGGGATGCTCCAGCTCCTCTCCTTAGAGACCGGGGCTGCCCTGAACCCAGGAGTCCTGCAGCTGGCACGGCAGGTTTAGCGCCAGGCTAAGGGCCTCTCTGGGCTGCCCTGGCTGCATTGCTCCTTAGCCAACGGGTGGGGGTGTCCTGGCGTTAAAGAGTGCTCTGCTCAGATCTGTAACCAGCCCCAGGCCAGGGCCCCATTAGTGTGCCAGGCCCTTGCCCCCCTTTCTGCAAGGGGGAGCCCTGCAGCTGTGAGAGGAGCCCTCGGGTTCCCCCACTGCCCAGCAGAGCCCCGCACCCCATCCGATCCCTCATCCTCATGAGCCCCTCAGCCTCATCTCCCTGGAGCTCTGGCAACTTCCCTCAGTCATTGCCGGGTCTGTCTGAGAGCAGCAGCCCAGCCCAGCCCAGTCCCCCGCTTGCCCCTGGCCCCGGGGAGATGGTGACCCAGGAGGAGCGGTGCATTGCCAGAGGGGAACCAGAGTCACTGGGCTTTTCAGACAAGAATTCCCACCCAGCTTTCTGCACACCCTGGACTCCTAACATCCCCCCATGAGTCCCCATGGACCTCCCTTCATTCCCCCCTAGGTTCTGTACCCCCTTTCCATGCCCCTCTGCAGCAAGGTCCCCCTTTCCCCCCCCCCAAGTCGGGGCCTCTGGGTGTCTCCTTTTTCTCTCCCCAAAGTACCTTGCTCCCCTCTGGTTTGGAAGCAACGAGCACAGGCTGGTGCCCCCGCATGGAGCGACTCTCAGTAGGCAGTGAGCAATGGGGCAGGGCCGGGCCTGGCCTCCCCTCCTGGCCGAGCACCGCCCTGGGGCCAGGGGATTGCTAGGGGTTAACCGTGTGGCACCCAGCTGTTTGTGGTTTTGTTTGATTTGATCCCCAGAGAGCTGCAAGGTGTGTGACCCTGCGGCTGTGCTAGGCAGCTGGCAGGGGCGCCATGCATCCCCCTGGGGCCCCCTTTTCCCAGAATCCCCCAGGTTCTGACTGTTCCAATGGAGAATGTTCCCTGGGCGTTGGGAACTGCTCAGATGCGGCGTTCAAACATTACAACGGTACAGACAGAAACACAAGCCAGCCCCAGAGCCCACATTCCCCTCAGCACTTAGAATCTCAGGGTGGGAAGAGACCTCAGGAGTCATCTAGTCCAACCCCCTGTTCAAAGCAGGACCAATCCCCAATTTTTGCCCCAGATCCCTAAATGGCCCCCTCAAGGATTGAACTCACAACCCTGGGTTTAGCAGGCCAATGCTCAAACCACTTCTTCAGTCTCAGAGCAGCACTGGCTAGTGGTGAGAGCGGGGGGTTGGGAGCCAGGACTCCTGGGGTCTCTGCCTAGCTCTGTTACTGACTCCCTCTGTGGTGCTGGGCACATCCCTTTGTCTCTCCGTGCCTCAGTTTCCCCGTAAGGTGAGAACCGGGGCCTCTCCTGGGGGCCGGGGTGTTCCCTGGCTCTGAGCCCTGAGCAGGGGTGCTAGCGAAGGGTGAAGGTCAATTTCCCTGGGGGAGTCGGTGCTTTGGGGCTCTGCCGATCCCCCCTTGGGGCCACTGAACCCGTGGCCTCGGGGTCGACCGTCCAACCCAGCCTGGCAGCGCAGGGCCCACGGTGGGGGCAGCCGCGCCGCTGGCTCATCCCGGGCGTGACGCGCTCTGTCCCGCGGGCCAGGCTCGGCCGAGCACCGGCTGCGCCCCTTCCTGGGCTGCCTGCGGGCCCTGCGCGTGAACGGGCGGACGCTGAACCTGGAGGGCAAGGCCAACGAGACGGCGGGCGTGCGGGTGAACTGCACCGGCTACTGCCAGGACCCGCGGGTGCCCTGCCAGAACAGCGGGCTCTGCGTGGAGCGCTACAGTCACTACACCTGCAACTGCAGCCTCTCCGCCTTCGACGGGCCCTTCTGCAACCGCGGTGAGTCCCACCGCCCGCCCAGAGGCCGGGGTGAGGGGCGGGGCGTGCGGGGTCAGGGCTGCCTGCCCACAGGCCAGGCTGAGCGGAGCTGTGTCGAGGTTCCTGTAGCACAGGCCCAGAGGGCCAGCAGTGGGGCAGGCTGTGCTCCCCGGGGTGATCCCTGGGGGCGTGGGGGGGCCCCAGGGGGATCCTGTATCCAAGGGTGCTGGGGCGCAAGGGGGGGGTTGTGGGGCACGTAGCTGCCCCCCACCTCAGGCCAGGCCCCCTCACTCCCTCCGTGCCCCCCACGCAGACATCGGCGCCTACTTCGAGCCGGGCACCTGGGTTCGCTACAACATCCTGCCGGCCGAGCTCTCGGCCGCCCGCGAGTTCGCCAGCATCGTGAGCCAGCCGCTGCCGGGCTACAACCTGACCAGCGAGGAGCTCAGCTTCAGCTTCCGCACCAGCACCGCGCCCGCCGTCCTGCTCTACGTCAGCTCCTTCCGCAGGGACTACCTGGCCGTGCTCATCCGGGAGGACGGTGAGAGCCCGGGGACCTCAGGCCGGAGCCAGGGCCCCCCACACCCTGCCCGCTTGGGGCCGGAGCCAGGGCCCCCCACACCCTGCCCGCTTGGGGCCAGAGCCAGGGCCCCCCACACCCTGCCTGCCCGGGGCCGGAGCCAGGGCCCCCCACACCCTGCCCGCTTGGGGCCAGAGCCAGGGCCCCCCACACCCTGCCTGCCCGGGGCCGGAGCCAGGGCCCCCCACACCCTGCCCGCTTGGGGCCAGAGCCAGGGCCCCCCACACCCTGCCTGCCCGGGGCCGGAGCCAGGGCCCCCCACACCCTGCCCGCTTGGGGCCGGAGCCAGGCCACTTCCCCCCACAACCTCAGACTGGCATCGCCCCCTCCCCACCTTCCCGGGGTCTTGGCCCAGAGCTGACGCCCCCTCCCTGTCAGGGATCCTCAGGCCCCGGCGCCTTACAGGGGGGTCTAACCGCGGAGCCGGCCCCTCCCCGCGCTGGGTTCTGGGTCGCTCCCAGCTGGCCCCTGCTCATCGCTCTGGGCCTTGCCTCGGCAGGGAGCCTGCAGCTGCGTTACCAGCTGGGCACCAGCCCCTACATCTTTCCACTGACCACCACGCCCGTGACGGACGGGAGACCCCATCGCATCAACATCACCCGCGTCAACCGCACACTCTACACCCAGGTACCGCCGGGCGGGGCCACGGGCTGGGGCCAGGCCTGCCCGGCAGAGACCCGCTCCAGGGGCCGCGGAGGCAGGGGGGAGGTGGGTGCCAGGCAGAGTTGCCGTGGTCGGGGGGGACATGAGACTTTCTGGCCGGCGCTGAGTGGCCGGACCCCAGATTGGCTCCCGCGAGGACGTGCTGAGCGGACACAGTGAAGCTGCCGGGTCGGTGGCTGAACGGGTTTGGGGGGCAGCAGGCTCGGGGGGGGGCTGACCAGGCCTCTCACTCTCACCCCAGGTGGACTATTTCCCCGTCACGGAACAGCAGTTCTCCTTGTTCGTGGACAGGAAGCTGGACTCGCCCAAGAACCTATACCTTGGGCGCGTGATGGGTAAGCAGGGCCCTGGGGAACTGCCTGCCTCCTGCCCACCCTGGGGAACTGCCTGTCCTCCTCCACCGCCCCCAGGAAACTACCCTGCCCCCCCATTGGGAACTGCCCTGCTCCTTGGCAGCTCAGGGCCCCTGGCTGTGGCCACCTTGGACAGACTGGGAACCATTCACCTGCGCCCGGCTCGTGGAAGCTGAAACCCCTAACCAGCCTTATGGGGCCAGGGTAGCCTGCTCCCCCTCCCCACTGGGGGAGACCCCTGGCCCCTCCCAGCTCTGCCCCAGTTAACCCCGTCCTGTCCGTGCTTCTGCAGAGACAGGCGTGATTGACCCCGAGATCCAAAAGTACAACACGCCTGGCTTCTCGGGCTGCCTGTCGGGGGTGAAGTTCAACAGCATCCTGCCCCTCAAAGCCATCTTCCGCCCCAGCGGCAGGCTGGTGCCCTACAACATCAAGGGGGAGCTGGTGGAGTCCAACTGCGGCTCCATGCCCCTCAGCATCCTGGACATCCCTCCCGAAATGGACCCCTGGTACATGGGCACAGGTAGGGAGGGCTCATGCCAACCCTGCCCATCGGCACTGGGTTCTAGTCCCAGCTCTGGGAGAGGAGGGGGGGTTTGAGTGGGTTAGAGGGAGCCAGGACTCCTGGGTTCTAGTCCCAGCTCTGGGAGAGGAGCGGGGTCTTAGTTGGTTAGAGCAGGGGGTGGGGAGCCAGGACTCCTGGGTTCTGCCCTGCAGCACTGGGGGGAGCTGTTCTTGCCGGGCAGCCCGGCACCAGCCCTAGCCAGCAGCGCAGCAGCGGGAGGGCTGGGGGCAGGTCCATGGCTGCAGCATCCTGGCCCCACCACCTCCCCCTGGGTGCGTGTGGGCTGGGGGGGCGGGCCTGTGCCATGCACCACATATCAGCCTAGCAAAGGCAGTGACCCCCAAAGAGCCTGCCCCATCTGCCCACTCTCCTGAGGCTGATCCCGTGGCCCTGCCCCCCCGGCTGAGCCCCCCAGCTGACCCCCGGCCATGTGTCTCTTGCAGAGTTCCCCCACGTGCACGATGACGGCTGGATCGGGATCGTCACTGGCTGTAAGTGACTTGGCCGCGCGTTGGATCAGCCGGCAGCAGGGCTGGGTTCTCTCTGCCGGCTGCCGAGGGCTCCCGCTCTCATGCCAAGGGGCTGCCCGCAGGGGTGGCTCGGGGGAGCGGGGCAGGTGAGAGGAGGACTTGGTTCTGGTTGCACGGGGCTGGGCCCAGAGCTGAGCCGGGGGAGGTCGCGGGCCCAGCCGCGCGCGCGTGGGGATCTGGGCTCCAGGGCCCAGCCTGGCTCGGGTGCCCCGCCATGCTGCGGCAGGGGAGAGGGCTCAGGCCGCGGCTGCAGGAGGGAGACGCACTCACGGCTGTTTTCCTCCTTCCCCGTAGTTGTGACCTTCTTCCTGCTGCTCCTGGCCGGGCTGCTGCTGCTGCTGTATCTCCACCACCACCGCTACAAGGGCTCCTACCGCACGAACGAGCCCAAGGCCGTCCAGGACTACCACGGCCCCAGCAAGCCCCTGGTCCCACACAAGGACCAGAACCTGCCCCAGATCCTGGAGGAGGCGAAAGGCGAATAGCCACCGGCTGCGGGGGCGGAAGGGGTTAATGCCTCTGGCGCTGGCCCCTCCTGCTCGGTGCTGGGAGGGGATCGAGCGCTGCCGGCCCCAAGGGGCCAAGCAACCCAGGACTGCCAGAACCCAGCTTCCGGCTGGGGCGCCTGCTCCTTCCCCTCCCGCTGCACCTCCCCTGCCCGCGCCGCTCTGGGGGCTGCCTGGGGCCGAGCACCGTCTAGCCTGGGAGCCCCACGGGCAGGGCCCACGTCTCCCTCCTGGCTGGCGCGGTAACAACCCCCCTGCCCTGCGCACCGAGCGGAAGGTAGGGGCCACGCAGAACCACCCCCCGCCCCGGTGCCCCTGGAACCAGCTGCTGCAATCTCTCCTGCCCCCCCACGGACGGGACGTCAGCCCCGGGGGGTGATACGGGCCGACCCCGAGACGCCATCTGCGCCCAAGCCTGGGCAGTGAGGCACGTATGGGGGCTGCCAACCCCCCGCCCCTATAAACTCCACCGCAGCTTCCCCTTGGAGGAGACGCGGTTGTGCCAAGAGAACCTGGGCGGGGCAGCCTGGCCTTCCGGGGGGCCGGCTGGCGATGCTAGCAGCTAGATTTCCCGCTTGTTTGCTCGCTTAGCAAAAGCCGTGAAGTGACCCATGCACTATAGAGCACTGGAGCACGGCCAGCGAGCGTGTTCTGCGCCCCGGCCGCGGTCTGCAACGGCCCTCGCTCGTGCACGCCCCCTCCCCCCGCACTTCGCTGCTCTCGTACAACCAGGTAAAGGTCTTTGGAGTCTTTCTACCATTTTTGTTGCTGACCAGTCGATGACACACACTGCGTCTTTTTATTCTGTTTGTATAAAAAACAAAAAGCAACCAGGGCGGCTGCTCCGGCTGAGTGGGTCCTGGGGCACAGGCCAGCGGGTGCTACGTTTCGCCCAGAGGGTCAAGCCCTGCTGAGAGCAGCCGACCCCGGGACCGCCCCAGTTCGCGCGCTGGGGCAGCCATGCATGGAGTGACCCAAAGGCCTGGCGCTGCCGGGCGTTTTATTTGGTACAGCTGTTTTGTTGACTGACACATGACGACGTGCAAATAAAGGCAGACTGAGAGTGCAACACCCCCAGCCTCGGCTTTGCTTGTGCAGCAGAAGGGGTTTTCCCTGCCTTGGGACCCTGTGTGCGCTGGCAGTGAAATGGGCCCCTTTGCCAGCAGGGGGCAGCGTCCTACTGCGGGTGGTGGAGCCGGCTGCTGCTGCCTACGGGCAGAGGGGGTGGGGCAGATCTAGAGCCAGGCCTGGGGGGGAGTGGGAGTGGGGCAGGTTACGGGGCTGCTTCCTTGAACCAAGGAAAGCTCAGAGCAAGGTCCAGGGGGAGAGAAGCAGGAGCCTCCCCCTCCCAGCCTCTGCTCTCTAGGTCCGGGTCTGGATCAGTGGAAACGGCCCCCGGAGAACGACGCTGTGCAGGGCGAGTGCTCCTCCCCCTCCCTGCGGCTACTGGGGGGCGCTAGTCACTGGAGTGCCAGGTAGGGCAATGCCCCTGTCCCCGCGGGCACAGAGACAGAGGTCACTAAACGGGGCCAGCCCCTCAGACTATAGCCCCGTTCTGTGCCCAGCCCTAGCACCAGGCGCCACTGTACCCCCCACGCCTACTGCAGTTAGCTGCTGTTAGCCCCGTCAGGCCTGCTCCGAGCTCGCAGGCGAGAGCAGAACAATACCGCAGCCAGGCAGCTCCAGAGCAGGGCAGTCCTCGCCAGAGCCAAGCCAAGGATCGGGCCAGCGGCCGCTCTCCGCTCCTTTGAACCGCTCTGGTGCATCCAGGCCGCAGTGCAGCCGCCAGCTCCTGCTCAGGCTGGTGTAAGAGAAGGGAGGCTGGCGGCCAGACCAGCGAGGATATTCACTACCACTTTATTCGGACAAAGATTACAAGCCACATCAGTTTTAAAGTGCATATAATTCACGGGCAGCAGACCACAGACACAAAGCCTCTTGCTGCGCAGGCGGCAAGCCACTAGCTGGGGCAGGCGGTATGGTGCCAGGGAGGGGTGGCTCTCTCGGTGAGACACAAAGGGGGCCCAGGCTCACAAAGGGGGCCAGCCCCAGGGAGGGAGACGGGCCTAACAGCCCTGGGCGGAAAGCCGCGCAGGCAGGACAGGCCTTCGGCCCCACGCAGCCGCTAGCAGCAGTACCAGATGCCTGGGTGCTGGAGAACAGGAACAAGCCTGCATCAGTAGGCGCCAGGCCCAAGACCCTGGCTCTCCTCCAGCCTGCCTGCACCCTCCGCCCAGAGCGAGACAGCGGTCAGCCAGCTGCCCCTTGGCCTGCGTGCTACGGACAGCTCCCCCCAAGTCTAGTCCGAGGGCATCGGCCAGCGAATGGACTCAGCTAAGCCCTGCGCTCTGTTCTCGTGGCCTCATTGGCCCACGGCAGCTTGGCACTCAGGATCCAGCTCTCGGGACCCAAGCTAGCCATGGGGCTCAGCTGTTTGCTGGGCCGATAGGCTGATCTTCCTGGACCTGCCCCAGCTCCCAGCTCTGTTACACCCACCCAGCTTCTTGCCAGTCCCCTGCCCCAAGCACACAGGCATTTCCCATGGATGCTACCCTGCACCGAGTGACCTGGAGAGGAGACCAGCCGGGGCACTGGGAGCCGGAAACCTGTAAGGTAGCTGCCCTTAGCTGGAGGCCCTGCCCCCTGGGTGCTTCTCAGTGTGTGTCAGCCCCAGAACATTGTGCCCCCTCTCCGCAGGCACGAGCCACCCCTTGCTTTCATTCCTGTTCCAGGTCAAGACCCTCGTGTCTGAACTGACCCCACCCAGCGCCAGCTGTGCTTGGGGAGGGAGGGACACGGGAACATGCCCCACTGAAGGATGGTACCTTGGGCTGGCAGGTGTGTCCTCAAACCCAGAGCTGCCCAGGAACAGCCCTGGTCCCAGCCCCTTGGCTGGGTGGGAGGCTTATTTTAAAGTGCTCACTTGATTTCTTTGCATGGGGTGCTGAGAGCAGACCCTGCCCTGCTCTCCAGTCCAGGAACCATCTCTGGGGAGCCTGCCCCTCGGGTCTGCACTGCCAGGATAGGGCCTGGCGCGACAGATCTGCTGGCAGTCAGCAACGTATTTACAGCAGGCAAAGCTCTCGATGATCCAAACGCCACCCCGCGAGTTCTGTGCAATGACAGAGGCTCCAGGCTGGAGCAGGGAGCCACGCAGGGCTTGTAAAGTGCCTTAGGGGTACTGCTGGGTCAGCTTGGCCCAGGGGAACCTGCCAGCTCAACAGTCCGATGCTGGAGCACCCAGCCCAGCACTGGGCAGGCTGGAACCTCTGCGCTGCCGGCGATCTGCGGGCCAGCAGCTCTCTGATCTCCCGGGGAGACCCACACTTCCAGCCCCAGCAGACCTACGCTGACTGGCAGCCCCCCAGAGAGGCCCCAGCCCCACTCGCTGGTCAGCGTGGAGCAGTGCCTGGTAGTTCAGTGCCCAGCATTCGCAGTGCTGGCTGGCTCTGGCGTGGCATCTCTGGGGCTGATGCCACCCCACAGAAGGGCAGCTCCAGAAGGGGAAAGCCCCTCTCGAGGATGGGGAGTGAAGCAGCCCGAGTCCCAGCCCTGGCGGCACTGCCAGTTGCTCAGCCCTACAGAGACGCGGGTTAAAGCGTCTGCACCACTCACTTGGCTAACAGAACAGAAACCACCAGGGGCCGAGAAGGGTCCACAGCCCAGAGGGGCCATCCCAGCAGTGCCCACCCTCCTGTTACGGCCTGAAGGCTTGACTCGGGAAGGGCCCAGGGTGCCCGCCCCTAACCCCAGGCGCAGGGAGCTGGAGCCGCGGCCCGTGGCGCCCCACTCCTGCACAGCAGGGGGGTGTGCGACACACCAGGCTCCAAGGGCCCCTCCAGCACAAGAGGCAGAAATAGACATCATGCACCTGTGGGTCTGCAGAGCCAGGCAGGTGGGAGCTGGGGCCTCCCACGCCCCAGCCGGCCTCATGTTTCCTGCCCCCTCCCACCATCTCCTGGGGCAATCCCACGACAGATACACACACAGCTCCTCCTGGCACCATCGCATCACGGGACCAACATGGCTCCTCGCCCCGGCGGACTCTTCCACACGCTGTGCTGGGCGGCTCCCCCCTTTCGCCAGGCAGCGGGGAGCGCCTGGGGCCCCTGGAACTGCGCCGCAGGGAGGCGGGACTGACCCTCCACGGGGTCTGACTGTGTGCTAGCAGCCTAGTCCCCAGCACTTCAGCATGGAAGGAAACCGAAAGGTAGCAACAGTCGCCCCAGGGCTAAAAGCTCACTCCAACGGCTGTGCTGTGAGCAGAGTAACATCAATCACCAGCTACCTGCTCTTTACATGCAGGTTGGTCGCTCCAAGGTCCCTTAGCTCCAGATGCAGCTGGTTGCTCAGGCAGCTTTAGAAACAGACTGAGCATTTCTTGGCCACTCTTCTTCCTTCCAGTCCAACAGCCTCAGTCTCTGGAGTCGTCCCAGCCCAGGAGCGCCCACCTGCCCTGGAACCGAGCCAGGTTCCTGCTAGCCCCAGGCAGCGTCTGGCTCCTGCTCCTGCCCTGGGCTTTGCTCCCAGGCGCCTGGCTGGAACGGAGCACTCGGGACACACAGCAACGGGAACAGGGGCAGCAACGACGGAGCATGGAATGGACACGGCATCGCGGCAGCCAGGAGCAGGGGACACGCCTGCAGGGGGCTAGATGATATCCGTCTCCCTTTCTATGCCCACGTACTTCAGGGCATCGGCCTGGCTGTACCTGCACGACAGGGACACCGGTGCATAGTCGCTTCCCCAGCAGCCTCTTTTCCACAGCCCGTCTCTAGAGCAGCGGTCATCAACCGGTCGATCACGATCTCCAGCGGCACAGTGGGGCTGCCGCTAAGACAGGCTCCCTGCCTGCCCCGGCCCCAAGCCGCTCCTGGAAGTGGCCAGCGTGGCCTCTGGGGCAGGCGTCTCCCTCCACGCACTGCTCCTGCCTGCAAGCGCTGCACCCCAAGCCCCAGCCCTGACCCCCCTCCCAAAGCCAGCACCCCAGCTCGGAGCCCCCTCCTGCACCCCAGCTCGGAGCCCCCTCCTGCACCCAAACTCCCTCCCAGAGCCCACACCCCAACACTCTGCCCCAGCCCGGAGACCCCTCCTACACTGCAAAGCCCTTGGCCCCAGCCCAGAGCCCGCACCCCCTCCCGAACCCCAACCCC
Source organism: Eretmochelys imbricata (assembly GCF_965152235.1). Taxonomy (NCBI): domain Eukaryota; kingdom Metazoa; phylum Chordata; order Testudines; family Cheloniidae; genus Eretmochelys; species Eretmochelys imbricata. The sequence continues at coordinate 15,519,315 of NC_135598.1, forward strand.
CTGCCCTGTGAAAGTGAGTGAGGGTGCGGGAGAGCAAGTGACAGAGAAAGGGGGGATGGAGTGAGTGCGGCGGGACTTTGGGGGAGGGACGGGGCAGATCCTGGGTTGCACTTAAATTCAAAAAGTGATCTTGGGCATAAGAAGGTTGGAGACCCCTGCTCTGCAGAGCTTCACACCATGCATCGGAGGGGCCAGGCCCTGGCTCACCTGTAATCAAAGAAGAGCTCCTCCCCAGCCTGGATGGCCCTCTTGGCAAAGATTCCTATCCGGTGGTCTCCATTCACCATCACCACTGCGGCAGAGAAAGGAGTCAGGGCTCGTCTCCCAGCCCGGCTCTCCCGCAGCACCACAGCCCACCAGCCTGCCTGAGCGCTGGTGAATCGCCTGGGGGCATGGCTGGCCAGCAGGCTCTGCTCCGGGCACTCAGCTCCCACTGAGCAGCAGGAGGGTCCGGCAGACCGGAGAGGGCCCAACTGCAGGGGCGTGCCTGGAAACCCAACGCTCGGCCTTTCCTTTGACGTTCAGCCCCCTCCAGAGCTCACAGACCCAGAGGATGCTTCCAAGAGGCTCAGGAGACCCTGCGTAACCCAGGGCTCCATGGGCATTTCCCGGAGCGACAGTAGGGGATTCCCTGTCTAGGGTGACCAGACAGCAACTGTGAAAAAACGGGACGGGGGTGGGGGCTAATAGGTGCCTGTATAAGAAAAAGTCCCAAAAAAACGGGACTGTCCCTTTAAAAACGGGACATCTGATCACCCGACCGGCCTGGCTGCAGCTGGGCACAGGCTCTCACCTTTGGCGTAGCAGTTGGGGTTCACAGAGTGGTTGGCAAAGCGGATTTTGTTTCCTTTGCGGGTGGCATCAACAACGAAATCTATTAGGAAAGGAAACCACAGAACCCTGAGATTCCCGTCAGACCAAGATCCCACTAGCTCTGGGGCTCGGCTCGAAGTCTCTCCCCTCTCCCCCACGGCTCCGGGGCTCGGCGTCCCCCCATCTAGCTCCAGAGCTGGGTGAGACTCAGCGAGTTGGGTAGACTGCCCCAGAGCCAGACCAGTGCAATGGCCTCTGCACTCAGCTGCTCTTCAGAGCCGGGCACACAAAATCCTCCTGGGTTCTGGAGGGTCTTTCCCGTAAGGAATTTATTCCTCACAAAAAGACACCTGGGGCCAGATCCCCCAGCTCACCCGAAACCCTGTAATGGAGTCACGTCCCTTGGCTACTCCGACACTGATCCCAGCACCACCGGGGGCTGATCGCATTCGCTGCCTGGTTCTACAGCCCGGAGCCAAGCCGTGAGCTCAGGAAGCGAATCCCTTGGGACCGGCTACTCTCCAGCCCTGGCTCGGGGCTCGCAGCTTTGCCTTTCTAGAGTTCGATTCTGTCCTCAAAGACCACCGAGCAGCAACTGAGCCCCTGGCGCTGCCAAGTGCCCGGCGGCTACAGGGAGCTCGGACGGTGGCGTGTCAGACCAGCCTGGCCCAGCACTGCAGAGGTAGGCGTCCAGGAGCTGTGGCAGCTGCGAGACACCCCAGGTGATCCTGAAAGCACAGTGCCTGGGCCAAGCCAGTGTCGAGCCTGGGAGACTCCTCCAGGCATAGCTGCTGTGGGCTCCTCCCTCCCCACAGCCAGGCCCTGCCCTGAATGACCCTAAGGAACCTGGGTCCCCACCCGGGAAGTTACCATTGTTGAGGTTGAAGAGGAAGCTGGACATGTACTTGTCATAGACCTTTCCTCGCCGGTCGGCCTCGTCCTGAGAAATAAGCTGGGAAATGGGTAGGCATTACACTGAGTGTCCCAAGGGATGGGGCTCTCCAGAGCCAGGGAACAGCCCCTCTGCATAGGGCAGAGTCTGCTGCTGGCCTCCTCAGGGAGAGCCTCCCTCTGCACCGCTGGCCAGGGCCAGGACCTTTATCACAGCCTCCCTCTGTAGATGGCCGACCACGTCAAACGAAGCCTGGCTCACACGCTCCACTTCTGCCATGACAGGCATTCAGACAATGCGTGTTCTCGGAGGGGCTGAGAGCTTTTACCCACTGAGACAGGAGCAGCTTTCCCATTTACAGCCCTAGGGCCACAGCTGCAGAGGATACCGAGCACCCACAGCTCTCAGCTATTTCAATGGGCGGTCGCTCAGCCCCCTCCACAGACCCTGCCCGTGGGGGCTCAGGCTGGATTCCTGAAAACTGGTTTCCCCAATCCAAGGCCATTTTCACAAACTTCGCCCAAGGACACCCAGTGAGTCTGGACCAGGACCCAGCCCTGCTCTGTCCCAGCCCTTCCCCTTAGCCTTCACTGGGCCCCTGGGGTTAAGGGGTTTATTTGTTTAAGCCTCACTCATTGTTACACATCTTTGAGGGTGGGGAAAGCTGAGAAAATCCTGCTAGAGGCTACATGCCACATGAACTGCCCCACAGCATGAGGGCAGGGACTGCGTGTTAACCGGTACTGTGACACTTGTGCAGCTGCAGCCCCAGGAACAGTAGCTAGGCACGTCTGTGTCATCCCAGACCCCACGGGGATGGGCCGAGACGGCTTTACTAACCTCACCACAATATTCAGAGATAAATTCATTCTTCTGCACAGATTCCTTGATGAACGTCCCCCAGCCAGCGACATCTGATGGAGCCAGCAGCAAATGCTAGAGTGCAAGAGACTTGGCTGAGTCTGCAGAGCTGCTGCCCAGCAGGGTGCGCAATGGAACGAAAACGCCCCGACATCAGGCAGACTAGCCCAGAGCCCCCCGGGGAATCGGCTCCCCTGCTCCTTAGTGCCCGTTTATGCATTGCTGGTATTACCGCTGTGTCCAGCTTTGACCGGGATCAGGCCCCATCGAGACACAGTCCCAGCCTCAGGGAGTTACCATCCGACACGACAAACGCCCCGGACAGAAGGATGGCTACGAGCCATCCACTGTGAGCAGTGGCCCCCGGCTTCTTACAGCCACTTTCCTTGCAGCTTCATTAGTTCCGTTGAACCCTGGCCTGTTTTCTAAGGATCTCACCGTGTCCCCTGAGTTCTGTCCCTTCCTACGCTTAGCCCCAGGTAGCTCCAGTTCCCGGGGCCTCTTCCTGCTTCACATTAGTTCAAACCCTGCCTTTGAATCTGAAAACGCTTTGGGAGCCTGGGGAACAGCCCAGCCCCCACCTCAGGCCTGATCTTTGGGGCGGCTGCGGCCTGGGGAAGCCCAGGGGGGACAGAGCAGCAAGGGTGGATTTTCTCCAGCCAGGCTGCTCTGCACACCAGGGGAGGGGGGCAGCAAATTACCTTTTTGAGGCCGCGCTGGATGCTGCAGTTCTTACAGGAGACCACCTTGCAATCCCAGTGCTCCGAGGCCCCGCAGGTCAGGCACAGGTCAGGGTCGCACTCCCGCACAGCCAGGTAGCATGGACACTGCTTGGTGTTGCACTGGGTCTTACAGCGGCAGCCCGGGAAGCGGTTCTGACCTGCAGCGAGAGACACCCAGATTACACAGGTCAGGCTACAGGATCCCTGCTGGCCTCAAACGCCAGGACTCCACCCCAGGGACACATCCCAGCTGGAGAGGCTGCTCAGCTGCGGTGTGGCCCAAAGAATCCCTCAGTGGGTTCGCTCTCCTGTCCCAGCACTGCCTTTCAGGCCTGACAAACTCTCTACACCTAACCCGCTGCTTTCACAGCGGTTATTCCAAAGGGCGTGGGAGGTGTCCAATGAACACTTACATCAGACAACCTCACACTCCTTGCAGGAGGTACCTCCGGGTGATGTGTCGGGGCCACGCGCACGCTGAAAATCCGTCCCGAACATGTGCTCTGGAGGCAGAGCGGGGACGAACAAGTTTGCTGCCAGGCATCGGATGCTGATTCTCCAGCCTTGGTTCAGATGGACATTAACCATTCTAAGCCAAAGACATGGGAGCTACGTTGAGCTACGTTGAGCTACGTCAAGTCAACAGGAAAGGAGCATGCAGGACACCAAGCAGCGGGGCAAAGAGTTTTATCTGGGGGTGCATAGCTAAAGGATGCACTTCAAATACTAGAGGGCAGAGTCAGCACCACCCCCCATCACTGAGGAAGCAGGAAGGCGAGCGCTGGGTCCCGACCATGGGAGCTAGAGTCACTGGAAGGCAAGAACTTACTTCAGACAAGGAATTCAGCCTGTTCAAGTTAAAACTCCAAGAAGCATGTTATACTCACACGTGTTTCCAATATTCTCACTCACTGTTCACATGAGTCTTTGAAACTCTGTTCTTTGTTAATAACCTGATCCTTGGATTTTATTTTAAATCCGTCTCAGTGCTGTGGTATTAAGTCAAATGTGAACCCTCAGCTGAATTAAACAAGCTGGTGCATAGACTGTTCCCTTGGGACAAGGGAACCTGGTAATTACTGACAGGGGCTGGATACCACAGGGGGAGTTTTGGAGGATTTTGAGGACTGAGCGCATCAAGTGTTAACCTGCAAGGCAAAGTGGGGACTGGCATAAGAATATAACGGCCACACTGGGTCAGACCAAAGGTCCATCTAGCCCAGTATCCTGTCTTTCGACAGCAGCCAATGCCAGGTGCCCCAGAGGGAATGAACAGAACAGGTCATCATCAAGTGATCCTGGGGAGATTGTTTGGGGGTGTCACAGAACCACAGGGTCAGAAGAGACTGCAAGGGTCATCTAGTCTGACCCCCTGCCAAGACGCAGGATGTGTTGTGTCTGACCATCCAAGAGAGGTGTCTAGTCAGGGAGTGAACCAGTGAGAGTCACTTGCTGAGGCAGGGGGGTAACACGCTGAGAAAGTATTCCACAGACGGAGACAGGTCAGCCTGCCTTTGCCCAGAGCTGCCCTGCCAGCCCACCTGATGAGGGAACAAAGGGAAGCAGGGCTGGGGCTCTGCACCAGTAAACACATGACATGGTTTTCAGGTTCCAAGGAAGGAGAGACAGCACTGCAAAGGGAATAATGCAAACCCCCGGAGAGCACCGCCGGCAGCAGCAGGCAGGCATGTTCCCTGCTGCCCTCTCTCCACCCAACAGCACCCTTCTGCATCCGATGCAGCAAGCTGTCGCTCACGCTCAAATAAATGGGTTAGTCTCTAAGGTGCCACAAGTCCTCCTGGTCTTTTTGCGGATACGGACTAACACGGCTGCTACTCTGAAGCCTGTCACTATGGAAGTCCGCATTACCCACTGACAGCCCACGATTTACCACAGAACACACCACTTCCCCTGACTTGGGCAGACTGCTAGCCAGCCCTTGTGTGTTTAGACTCCAGCCACCCTGCGCGAGCTGCCTGATGTGGGAACGCGAGGGAGCCGCTGTAACGCCCTGTTCACGCCGCTGTGCCGGCAGCAGGGCGACGGGCTTTGTTCCCGGCCGTCTCAGCTGTGTCCTTACAGTCAGGATTACACTGGCAGAACTTTTCACAGAAATTCTGAGTCATGATGCAGGGGCAGGAGCTGTCGCAGGGGTGGTCGGGGTGGTCGCAGGGCTGGTAGTTGTACACCTGGGTAGGTGAATTATCTACAAGAAGAGGGGAAATGCCATGGTTACAACCCATGCCCCGCAAACACACATGGATGAGGAGTCACTGGGCACCAGGCTCTGGAGCATCAGAGCCTGCCATTTCCAGTCTGCCAGCAGAGGGCGGGCAGCCCAGCAGCAGGCAAGCGTGCCCCTTGTGCTGAAGGCCTTACAGACACTGCACCGGGATCACAAGCACATGATCCGTTTACTTAGCTCCTGAACAGCCCCCATTACCCCCCGGCCCTTGCTCCAAACCTCCGCCTGGAAACGAGAGGGAGCTTGCGCCACTGACCCCACCCCAGAACGCTACCACCGGGACGAAGCCCCACCACAAGCAGATGGGAACTTCACAGGCTTCCACGGCAGCCAAACAAGGTGCAGCCGGGGAGCCAACAATAGCACCGGCTCCTGTGGCTGCTGCTGGCCTGGTGCTCACAGCTCGAGCTGGCAGGCTGGATACATGCTCAGCACTACACCGCGCACTGATGCTTCTCAAACCCAGGCCGTGCAAGCAGCCCCCGGATCACGGCCGGCACCGCACGGTACCTTTCTTCAGCTGGATCTTCCTGCAGTGTGCAGCCCACAGCCTGAAAGAGAAACAGAGACGTGGGAAACGGGCGCCCACCTGAGGAACGGCCAACAGAGCGTCTGTGCCTGGACCCTCGGGGCTCCCAATGAGCTCAGCCAGCCTGTCAGCTTTGCATGCTAATAACCATCAGCTACTGATCACAGAGGCGAGGGCAGAACAGAATCAGGCGTCTAGGAGAGACGCTCCTTAGGGCAAACCCTAAAGTCAAGCAAAACCCCACGGGAGACAAACCGCTTGGCAGGGTGGATCAGAACAAGTGCATGAGAAGACGGTTAGAAGCCAGCCATCTTCCAGCTGGGCCTGGAGGGAGGCTCCTGGGACTGATGCTCACAGGCAGCTGTTCCTCAGTGGCTACCAAGCCATTGCCAGCGCCTTGGGTACCAGGGCCCAGGGACACCGCAGCAGTGGCAGAGAGAAGGCCGGGGACCAATTCCCAGCCACCAGCACAAGCCCCCCATGCTCACAGCCACTTGGGCAGGTGTGGATTAGCGGGAACACCAGCAGGGTGTGCAGAGGCTCTGCCAGCATTTTAAGAACAAGACAAGCTCGCGGAGCACTTGCCTGTGCTTTCTTTTTTTCTTCTGGGACGGATTCATGAGCTCGCTGGTCGGCAGTTTCATTATAAGGGATTCTTTCACCGCAAACTGGAAGACCTGTAGAAAAGAGTTCAGCTCCTTCAAATCATACCCTGGAGGACAGGCCCAGCTCCCACAGGCCAGGAGCCCGCTCTTGCCCTCACTGAGCCAGTGGAGATTGCTGCTGCTGTTCGTTTGGAAAGCAAACCCCTCCCTCTTGCCAAAACACTTCCCTGCAGAGCTCGTCCTCGGGGGACCATTAGAAGCACCAACCCTTGAAGCTCCAGCATGACGGCAGGGCAGGGACAGCTCTGGGCAATGACAGGCTGCAGCTAGCTGGGCTGGGGGCTGCAGTGATTTTCACCATATGGAGCGTGTGCACATCCAGCACTAAACTTCATGAGACTCGATGTGCCTAGAGCTGAGCAATGAAAGCTCATCCTCACAAAGCCTGGGCTGGGCCCGGGATGCTGCGGCTCCCTCTTTCCCATGCTCCTTCCCTCTGCACCTGGTTCCACGCGTAGCTGTGAACCCAGCCAAGACGGATGCGTGACTGCGTGAGCACATCGAGTGGAATCCGGCACTGGGTCTGGGGTCCCTAATTCTTCAGAAGGGAGATGGAAAAATCCCAAAAGGGCAGCAAAAGGGATTCCAGGCTGGGAGAATGTACATGGCGTGACTTTGCAGTGCTAAAGGGTGTGAGCGGCATTTTCAAAGGGCCTCCTAAAAACCCACTCACAGCTGTCTGCACACAGGCATGCTGGAGCAGGCAGGTACTCGTCTACACATGGCCCTCTGAAAACCTGGCCCTGCCCAGGAAAGAGAAGAGTCAGGGGAAGCCCTGATCCAGGCCTTGTACATCCCTTCGAGTTTACTCCACAGTCAAAGGAAGCGGAGCACGCCGGATGGGCTGAAACCAGAGCCAAGCAGTCAGGGCAGTGGGATGGTGGAGGCGGACTGAACAGTGTCATGACACAGGGGTATTAGGCACCAAATCCTCAGCTCTGCAGAGAATCAGGAGCAGGCTAGTGGGTCGGAGGCAGGGGCAGAATCCAGGGCCTTGTGGTACTATCCTTAGGACAAGCAAACGGCTTTGCAGCTGCACCGCTCCAGGCTCCTCCCTCACGACCGTGACTGACACGTCGAACAGGAACAGCTAGGTGTGCGGGAAGCTACCAGACCAAAGAGGCAGCCGGCATCCTCCGAGACGGAGCAGAGGAAACAACAGACTATGGCACTCCAAGGAAGCAATTCCTTGGGCACCAGCCCCTCGCACAGCCTGGGCAGATAAACGATGCAGTTACCTCACTTGGCCCCTCAAGGCACATTTCCTCTGGTCTGTCTGCGGCACAGAAGGCAAAGCAAGAGAAAGCGAGGCTCCCAAGACTCCCTCCCCTCCTGTCCCGCCCGCCCAGAAGCGGCCAGGCGAGGATGCCAGGCCATACCTGCTTGCAGGTTTTCGTGCCCAGCAGCCTGGCTATGGAGCAGAAGTTGTTGAAGTAGGTGCCGTGGAGCACGCGGAAGAGTGACTCCTCAGCCCCCGTCCACTCGACAAGTTCCTGCGGCGCTTCCATCACAAAGAGCTGAGAGGAGGCAGGGCTGCCCTTCTGCTTGGTGGGGGTCTGGCTTCGGGAGTTGGCCTCTAACAAGACCCAGATGACAGGAAACACAGCAGTCAGGGCAGCAACAAATACACAAGACACCCACGCTGGGGAGTCTGGGTCTGCCAGGAGCCAGCCCCTTCCTCCCATGGCCCCCCTCCTTATTCCTGCCTCCAACTCCTCTCACCCGTGGCAATCTTCCCAGCAGAGCTCCTGCCAGGGCCCAGCACCACCCCGCGTGTCTGTCTGTGTAGGGCAGCAGAGAATCACGCAAGCTGCTCCCTCTGTTCCATGGCCCTCAGCAGCCTGAGCCCCAGACCAAGCCATGTGGCATCGCTGGCAGGGAAGCACTCTACCCCAGAGCCCCCTCTCAGAGGGGGCCTGACTCACGGTGGCCGGACACACAGAGCCGTGGCAGAGGCCTGTGTTCGATGCATGGACAGAAGGGGATGCTCTGATGAGCCCGTTTGCTCCTGCTCCCCCTGCCTACTGGGCTGAGCCAAGGAGGGAGAGGAGCTAGGCTAGCCGGTGCAGCCAGGAAAACCTGCCTTGGCAACCCTCCAGTGCCAGGTCTGCAGCAGCCTGGTTAGATGGCAGTGGGGAGGGTCTACGGAAATGCGGAGGCTCCCAGGCATCATACCTGAGGAACTCGAGGCCCAGTCGTTGCCCGTGTCTCTGTCGCTGTCTCCCTCCCTCGTCTCAGTGGTGGAGGAGGCCGAGGGGTTTGAGCTGGAAGCACTGACCACATGGTGCCTACGGCGTCGCCTACCGGAGCATTTGGACCTGGGATTGTGCAGCACTGCAAACTCCTTGGCTCCCTCCTGCAATCAGACAGCACGTGGCACATGAGAGCCACGCAAGGAACGCACAAAGCTCTGTTCCACGGGCCCAGGGCTCTGCGCTGCAGCAGGGACCCTCAGCTCTCTGGGCGAGGTGCCTACAAATCCTGTGGGTGACGAGTCTCTGCAACCTCCATTGCAGTGAGACTATTCCTGGTGAGCCTCTCACACTGTAACCTGCCCATCTCCACTGCCTTGTGCTTCCAGAAGCCCCTGGCCTCTCCTCCTGTCCCCAGACAGCTCCCCTGTACACCTCCAGCTAGCGCAGCATCAGCTAGAGGGTGAGCTCCCAGGGGCAAAGACCACGTCCCCTTGTATGCATGTCCAGCACTAAGTCCTTTCCACAGCTGGCTCATCTCTCAGCTGGCTCATCTGCTGCCGAGTCACGTGCTGTTTGCCAGTGCCCCTGGCTGTGGGGGTTGGGGATGGGTGGCTGGATTTAGGGAACCTAGCCGGGTTATTTTAAACACAGTTTCCCATGCTAATACTGCACAGTCTTGTGGTACCACCCAGTATTGCAGGGCCTCACCCGTTTGAGACCAGCTAACACTCCGTGGCTGGAGGCTCGTTAACGTGGGTCTCAAGTGAGGTTTTTATTTGGACTTGTGCTCACCAACTCTGTCTGATCACTGGAACGATACAAAGGCACCAGCTGGTCCTGCAGGTAAGGCAGGAGAGTATCCCAAAAACCTACCAGCCAAAGGAAACAATCTGTCCCGCAGGGGTCTGGCTCAATCTTGATCTCTCTGTTCTTCCGTTTATAGACATTAGGAGTTGCATGGAAAGCTGAAAAATACAAGCCACCTTCATCATGTTAGCACCAGGCACCTTCCAACTGAGAGGCTCATTCGTCCCCACAGTGGAGGAGGCAGCCGACAGCCCAGCATGCATGGTGAAAGGGGCTGAAATGCACCGAAATGCAATGCTGACCAGGCACCATGGGCACTGACCGGGAGTCCTACACTACCAGGCAACTTAGCCACAGCCCCTGGCCTCCCCGCCCACTCACAATGGAAGGAAACCTAGATCTGTGATGTTGGGACAACCCGAACACCTCCCATTCCTGGAAAAGAGACTTAACGGGAAGGTTTACTTTTAAACTGACACACATATACTAACTCATGGTCGTATGCCAGTGTTTAATAACAGAGTCTAGCTGAAGAGACTCCTGTAACTCCGCAGTGACCCCCAGGAACAGAAAAGCTCCAGGTCTAACTGGCAAAGCAATGCTCACAAGGCTTTAGCACGACACGCTGGAGGAATGGGCCCAGCGACTCGTTACGATAAAGTAGTAAAATGTGGGGGCAGGGGCAGACCACAGTGAGGTGTCAGTGTAATGTGCGTCAGGTCTGTGCTGTGCCATGTCCACGGTGCAGAACAAGGGGGCTCACACAGCAGGACTGGGACTCCAACCTACTGCAGCTAACCCGTCCATCTGTGGAGATCGCTGGGGAAGATACAGACTCACGGCCACTTTAACAATGCAAGTAGGTGCCTATCTGCATCTTTAGGCGCCTGAATGTCTTTGTCAATCTGGCTCTCCAGGATTGCAATACTACACGGTGCAGAGCACCAGGAAAAGACAGAGGCACCTGCCCAGCATAGTCTGGAGTGTGAGGCACAGTAAAGAAAGGGGTGGAAATGGTGGAACAGGCACCAGAACCTCCAGGGGAGTTTCCAGTTGAGTCTCAACTTACGATGCAGAAAACAGTCATATTTGAAGCAACGCCTGCAGAAGAGCGTATGGAAAGAATGCAGGGACTGCTCCCGCTGGACTGACTTTGCACATGGCCCATCAATGTTTGGAGTGCACTGGGGGGGCAGCACGTTCGGATCAGACTGTTCAGTAAGTTCCCTGTACCTGTTTTAAAAAAAAACAAAAAAACATGCATGTGTATTTTCCTAGTGTCTGGACACACTGCTCTATGTCACTGCAACTAGCCGCTCGGCGTGCTGATCAGCTCTGTACAACAGGGCTGAGTTCAGGGGGTTGAAACAGTCAGAACTTGGGTTTTCTCCTTGCAAGTTCTCATTAGGCTACTTTCATTCTATTTCCCAGAAGTCTTTGTACAGTGTTTCCCCTCCTCCCATAGAGACAGTGTGTGACAGACATGGCAATTTATTGCAATATCCTGGGAGACCTTACTGAACTAAGTTTAAGCGTTTTTGGGATCCATTGTATGAAATGAATGCTTTATGGGCCAGGATTGTACAGAGCCTCTCCAGGGGGCAGATGTGACAGATGAGAGGCCTGGGGGTTCAATGGACTATATTGAACAATGGCCCAGACAAGAATGGACTCTTGCAACAGCGTGAAGTGGTTTTCCTGGGGAAATAGCTAGTGGGAGGTAAATGCAAATTCCCCACCTCTGGTTATGCCAAACCCCAGCCTTTGGGGGCTAAACCCTGAGGGGTGGGCCATTGTCTGCTGATCACCTGTTACTGAGGCCAAGCTACATAAGGGAAAGACTGAAATCTTCATTGTTGTTCTGGTTCTGAAAAGGAGACTTGTAACCCTGGGGAAAACCCAGGTGAGAGTTTTGAAGGACACTACCAGAGCCCAAGGTTCTAGCTGGCATGACCTCTAGTAAGCTTTAGCCTGTGTCTAGGTTCTTTTCTTGTTTTCAGCATGTCTTCTCTGTAACACTTTCACCTTAAGAATAAATGTGCTTGCTTATAAAGAGTGTGGGAACTTGTAACTGTGGCAATGACAGTGCTCACTGCCTCTGGAGAGAAAGCAAAGCACAGACGCTGGCCTTTTAGGCAGTCTGCCTTGCAGGGGAGGATTTCATAGCACAGGCAGGGAACCGTGCAGCCTAGAAAAACCCATCAGGAGGGAGAGAGACACGGGTCTCTAGCCAAGAGAGGTGACAGCTGAGAAACCGGGAGTCTAGTGTAGGTGCCCTAGAGGGACCCTGGAGGGGGAACAGAGGTGCAGTTTCCCTGAACATTGACACTGTCCAGGGCAGATACAGGTCTACTGCACTAGTCAGACTAGCGTACTATTATTTGCTGAAGTATCTTTGTTAAAAACTGGAACTGGTTCTGCTAGACAATTTAACCAGGAATGTCTCCTACCGCTCTTTCATGTCTTCCGGGAAGCCGTTCTCAGGAAACATTGAAGAAATAGCACTGAAGATCATGTCATTTGGGAACTGCTTCTTTGAACACTTTTTGTTGCCTAAACCAAAATGACAGAAGATTCTTAAGTTAAGCAGGACTTGAAAGCACCTTTCCCTTTTAGGGGTAGGGTTACTCCAGGGATGCTTTGGATCCCATTTTAAAAGGCAGAGAGACGATCACACAGTCATCCAACAGAGAGTCCTTCCTTAATCCAACAGCTAGCATAAGGAACACACAGTTCCAGAGGTGCCCCTTCTACCCACCAGCAACGCCATCAGTGAGATTCAGTGATGATTCATAAGGGAAAAATTACTAATTTGTGCTGCAAGGGGACTGAGTGCACAAAAACCCTTCCCCAAATGCCAGAGGGGTTTAAAGAAGCAGGACTCTGCTTGGACTCGGGTTTTACTCTTGGATGTTTCATAACCAGACTAAAGTATCAGCAAGAAGATGCGTTAGCTGCGATCGCCAAGACCCAATACTTTGTGGAGTCTCTGCAGCTGAGACGAGAGATATTCCCTGCTACTGGTGTCACTCAGAGCACCACATACAGCAGTCCGAGATGAAATCTGCCACGAAAGCTTCCTGCGATTACACAGCACACGTGAAAATCCCACTGTTCTAGCTTCCTCCCACTGCAACCCATCCCACGGAAACACTCCAGCTAGCATCCCAGGGGGAGCAAGGACAGGCCACGGAACTTTCTACCTGGCACTTCACTACCCTTATTAGCAATCAACATGATGAGTGCAGGAGGGCACAGTGACTGCTGGGGAGGATGGAGGCCACCAGAGACTGTCCCAGCTTCTGCTGCCAAACCCACCTTCCATTGTGGTTCGCTTTCTTTTTCTTGTGACTGGCAGCTCCTCCTTCCCATCCTCCTGTTTACCCTCCGAGTCATTGAGCCCTTCTTCTTCCTCATCCGAGTACTGATTCAGAGCATCAACGAGCTCCAGGAACACAGCGTCGCTGATAAGGACGGACCCTGTAATCATCTCTGAAACACAGCAATATATCAGCTGCTTCGTGGGCGTGCTGCAATCTTCCAGCCTGGGGTTTGGTGGCAACCCTAAGTCAGCCACGGGACAGACTGCTTGTTAGGAACAGCGCTTTCACGAGAGGATTTTGCCAAGGCAGGGTGTGTTTGGGGAGGTGGGGAGATGCTGACTGTGCATCACTCTTAATCACACCTGGCAGCCAACACATGGAGCAAAAGAGCCAGCCCCTCTTCCCAGCTGTGTAGTAACTGCTATAGACACAGGTTTCAGAGTAACAGCCGTGTTAGGCTGTATTCGCAAAAAGAAAAGGAGGACTTGTGGCACCTTAGAGACTAACCAATTTATTTGAGCATGAGCTTTCGAGAGCTGAATGCATCCGATGAAGTGAGCTGTAGCTCACGAAAGCTCATGCTCAAATAAATTGGTTAGTCTCTAAGGTGCCACAAGTCCTCCTTTTCTTTTTGCTATAGACACAGACACTCACTAATTAAGCCATTTGGGGCGTGGGATGGGAGACAGCTTTTCAGTGTCTCCTACCTCCAGGCAGGGCCTTGTGAGGGGCTAGGCAGCTTGGTGGGAAAACACACAGGCTTTTCACCACTTAAGAACTGGATTCAGGTCTTGGCTCAGGTCACAAGTGAAATGAGTTTTCTTGTCTCACCCTAACCCTTCATGGATATCTGCCATCGTTATACAAATGGCAGTGCTGCTCAAGAGAGGCCCAGGGCTGGACCTGCCTGGGACGCGGAAGGTTGGGCCTGAGGTGCTCTGGCAGAGCTGAGGGCAGGGAGACGGGACCAGGCCAGCAGGGGTGCTCTTGCTTTACATGCTCCCTATTCTAAGGGACCCTCGGCAGAGGCTGGTTATTGGTACTGCTCTTTGCCTCCTCAGCTGCTCAGAAAGCTTGGCCATGCTCCCTGCTTGCAAGCCGTCCAGTGGGAAATGGAGAGCACCCCTGTGCCCAGGTTACCTTCCTCGCCGTGAACTTTCCCGTCGTAGTTATTAATTAGCTCTTCAATGAAGGTTTCATCTTCCTCCTTCACCTCATCTCCCATGTAGGGGATATTGCACAGCACAGTCTCATCCTCCACCTGCAAACAGGTCAGGCAGCTAGCGCTCACCAACAGCCAGTCAGAGGGCAGCCTTGTGACTGCCCCTTCCCGTTCACATGCGGGGCTGCAAAGACTCACCCTTCCCAGACTTCACTGCTACCCGGAACACTGTGAGGTGCTCTGTTTGTAACATACCCCCTGCCACAGAAGGGTCGTGTCTCCAGAGCCCAGAGACGTTCAGAGACACAGGATAAAGCCGAGCAAGTGGTCAAATAAGTATCAGGGGGCTCATGAGCGGGACAGTACTGGGTTGGCACACAACCAAGAGCACACGGTAACTCAGCCCTGTCTGAAATACAGTACACACTAGAGGAGCATGCTCTCATTACATGCAGTGGGGACAAAGGCACTCTGCATACTCCCGTGCTACACTCGGTTTTCGTCACTCGGTTCTGCCAGAGCTGCTCCCCACTGGCCTTAAGGGAGTTATTGCAGCAGGCAGATCGGTACGCTCCTGCAGCAAGCAAACGGCCAGTAGGAAATAGCTACAGATTGACGTTTGTCTCATAAATAATTTTAAACGAAGAAGGTCACAGCATTAATGCTGTGCCTGAAAGTGTATTTCAATTATTCTGCGCTGTCCTGTTCTCTCAACTAACCCTCAGCAGCACCGCTGTGGGGTCAGTCACAAAGGTAGGAGCTGCCTGACTTATTTATTGAACATTTAATTATTTTAAACTAGGGCTGTCAAGTGAATAAAAAAGTTAACCGCGATTAATTGCGCTGTTAAACAATAATAGAATCAATTTATTTAAATATTTTTGGATGTTTTCTACAATATATTTGAAAATTATTTCAATTACAACACAGAATACAAAGTGCACAGTGCTCACTTTATATTATTTTTGATTACAAATATTTGCACTGTAAAAAACAAAAGAAATAGTATTTTTCAATTCACCTCATACAAGTACTGTAGTGCAGTCTCTTTATTGTGAAAGTGTAACTTACAAATATAGATTTTTTTGATTACCTAACTGCACTCAAAACCAAAACAATGTAAAACTTTAGAGCCTAAAGTCCACTCAGTCCTACTTCTTGTTCAGCTAATCGCTACAACGAACAAGTTTGTTTATATTTACAGGGGATAATGCTGCCTGCTTCTTATTTACAATGTCACCTGAAAGTGAGAACAGTCGTTCGCATGGCACTTTTGTAGCAGGCATTGCAAGGTATTTACGTGCCAGATACGCTAAACATTTGTATGCCCCTTCATGCTTCAGCCGCCATTCCAGAGGACATGCTTCCATGCTGATGATGCTCATTAAAAAAATAATGTGTCAATTAAATTTGTGACTGACATCCTTGGGGGAGAATTGTGTGCCTCCTGTTCTGTTTTACCCACATTCTGCCGTATATTTCATGTTATAGCAGTCTCGAATGACGACCCAGCACATGTTCGTTTTAAGAAAAACTTTCACAGCAGATTTGACAAAATGCAAAGAAGGTACCAATGTGAGATTTCTAAAAATAGCTACAGCCCTCGATCCAAGGTTTAAGCATCCGAAGTGCCGTCCCAAATCTGAGAGGGACAAGGTGTGGAGCATGCTTTTAAAAGTCTTAAAAGAGCAACAGTTCAATGCAGAAATTACAGAACCCGAACCACCAAAAAAGAAAATGCTGGTGGCATCGGACTCAGATGATGAAAATGAACACGCATCGGTCCACTCTGCTTTGGATCATTATCAAGCAGAACCCTTCATCAGCAGAGACACAGGTCCTCTGGAATGGTGGTTGAAGCATGAAGGGACGTATGAATCTTTAGAACATCTGGCACGTAAATATGTTGCAATGCTAGCTACAACAGTGCCATGCGAATGTCTGTTCTCACTTTCAGGTGACACTGTAAACAAGAAGCAGGCAACATTATCTCCTGCAAATGTAAACAAACTTGTTGGTCTGAGCGATTGGCTGAACAAGAAGTAGGACTGAGTGGTCTTGTAGACTCTAAAGTTTTACATTGTTTTATTTTTGAATGCAGGGTTTTTTGTACATAATTCTACGTTTGTAAGTTACACTTTCATGATAAAGAGATTGCACTACAGTACTTGTATGAGGTGAATTGAAAAATACTATTTCTTTTGTTTATCATTTTTACAGTGCAAATATTTGTAATAAAACTAATATAAAGTGAGCACGGTACACTTTGTTTTCTGTGTTGTAACAGAAATCGATATATTTGAAAATGTAGAAAAACATTTAATAAATTTCAACTGGTATTCTATTGTTTAACAGTGCGATTAATCACAATTAATATTTTTATCACAATTAATTTTTTTTTTAGTTAATCGTGTGAGTTAACTGTGATGAATCAACAGCCCTATTTTAAACAGAAACAATTCTACAGTTTACTAAAATCAGCCACTAAATTCAGGCGTTGAATCCTGCAAAGGCAGCAGTCAGGCTTGGCCAGCCCTTGGGATTTCAGGGGAACTGGTGAGCCAGCTCTGCTATTAAGGGATACAGCATAACACGAGACAAAAATGTTCCCTTCCAACGCCTTGGGAGCAGCAAGAGACTCAAAAGGAGCAGGCTGAGGAAGGTATCTGCAACCGCAAACATGTAGGGATGACGCATTAATCGTCTCAAAAGTCTCACACCACAATGCGCTCTCACATACCATGAAATTCTGCTGAAGAGGGGACCAGGAATACATAATAGGCACCAATGCTACTGTGTTTAGGGACCTCATGAAGATGGTCTGGTTTGGGAATCCAGGGTAATTGCTCTCAACGGTACACTGGAGAACAAGCAAACACAGGGACAGTAAGCAAAGGGCAGCTCAGACACAGTGACTGCAAGACATGAACATACACTTTGATCCCGTCTCTTAGGTACAGCTACTGATCT
The DNA here is from genome assembly GCF_965152235.1 of Eretmochelys imbricata. Classification (NCBI taxonomy): domain Eukaryota; kingdom Metazoa; phylum Chordata; order Testudines; family Cheloniidae; genus Eretmochelys; species Eretmochelys imbricata. The sequence goes on from NC_135598.1 coordinate 15,536,499, forward strand.
GCTGAGCTTTACAGTCACATACAGTCCTCCCTGGACACTAGCCACAGGGTTTTCTTTTTACCCCCATTTCTGCAGCCTGGGGGGAGCACGAGGTGCAGTAAGAGACTGACACGCAGAGAGCGAAGAAAGGTACAGCCCTCTTCAGCCTTCCCTGCAAAGCCCTGGGTTGTAATCAGCTTGTGTGGCTGCCCTGCCATTTCCACCTCATTCTTCTGTACCTGTTTCAGGAAAGGGTGCCCAGTGCCTGGCTTCATTAGTGGGACTGGCTGAACTCGAAGCTTCTTCCAGTCTTCGTTCAGAATTTGAGTTTTTTCTTGAACCTTTGCAAAATTGGCCACAAACAGAGCCTGAAATTAGAGAGAGAAGTGCTTACAATCCTCAAAGCAAGTTTAGACTCAAGTTACTGAAATCCGAATGTGTGACACACAGCAGGCTATAGAGTCAACACAGCTGCCACTTTCAGCAAAGGCAAGGAAGGATATTATTCCCATTTTACAGACAGGGAACTGAGTTTCAGAGGGACTAAGTGACTTGCTCAGGGTCATACAGAAAGTGTATGGCAGAGCAGGGCCCTGAACCTAGGCTCTCTAGTCCCTGATCACCAGATCACGCTGTCACAAGGAACACCAAAGAAAGATTATCTACGCCACACACAGACACTGATCACGGTCTAGTCTAACAGCAGAATGTGAACAATTAGAAAAAACTCCACAGATTATAAAGCCTGACGGGACCATTCCCATGGCTCTCCTCTGAACCCTCTCCAATTTTTCAACTTACGTCATGAATTACGGACACCAGAACTGGACACGGTGTTCCAGCAGCCATCACAACAGTGCCAAATACATATAATCTCCCTACTCCTACTCGATATTCCTGTGTATACATACGAGGTCTGGCCCCAGAGAACATATCTACCTTCGCTCCCATGTTTGCCTGAAACCTCTTGAGCTGCCGAAGACGCATATATTCAGACTTGACTTTCCTTTTCCAGTAAATAATTTTGCACTTAGACGTTGGAGGAGTTGGGATTTCCATTTTCCTGAAAAACAAAACAGAAAGGGTAGCACCCGAATGGCAGAGTGCTTCTTCGCAAACACAAGGGGTTTCCTAACAAAAACGGAGTGCTGGGATTCTCAGTGCATCACCAAGTTTATCTGGCAAAAGAAGTACAGTAACTGCCTGCACGGGCCACATTGGTTCTGTTTGTTTAGGGAACAATTATGGTGCAAACTGTACCTAAGAGAGGCACAGAAAGTTCTTAGAGCCAAGAGGGCACTGTGTGCTCAGGACAGATCATTCGTTGGCAGGGGCCTCACCTATCAGTGCCCCTAGAATGCCTGGTCCCAACAGCATGAGCCTGGGTGACCTCTTTTTCCACTAAATATTCTGACAGGTTTCAGAGTAGCAGCCGTGTTAGTCTGTATCCGTAAAAAGAACAGGAGGCCTTGTGGCACCTTAGAGACTAACAAATTTATTTGAGCATAAGCTTTCGTGAGTGACAGCTCACTTCATTAAATATTCTGAGCAGCTCCTCTGTTCCATTTGCCCCGGGCAGTAACAGACTGAAGGCAAAGGTGACACTGGCTTCATTATACACAGACTGGAATCACAGCTTGTGCCTCCAGGTGACCCTCCTAGCTCAGCTGGGACCTTTCCCCCACTAGCATTTTCCTCCTCAGGAGTGCACAGCCAAGGGTTATTTATTAAAGATGCCAAACATTCCCTGAGGCAGCAAAAAAATCAAAACTAAGAGCCAATCGCACACACCAAGAAGAGGATCCGGGGCTGTCCCCAGGGACTGCAGGGTTACAAAACATACTTCTGCAGGGTTAAACCTCCTTAAAGTTCACCCAGTGCCAACTGTGCACATTTCCTCCGGATCTAGTCTTAGGGGTGGGAGACATGATCACAACATGCATGTAACAAACTTGGCTGCAGAACTGTGAACGAACCTGCTCTCCTATCTAATGGAAGGAGCGGTGTCTCTCTCTAACACACACACACAAACACACTGCAGCAACACTAAACAAGGCTCTGATCTCATGCAAACTGTAGGTGCAAGCCTGACTGTCCCAGGGAGTCAGGTTAGCCTTTGCAGTGAGTTACAGTCCATTCCGGTTCATCATTTAACCCTTCTGTTTGTATTATTGTTGTTCCAGTTCACCCAAGAGCACAGCAACATAGGTAGGGATCCGATCCCCTCACTTCCAGGCAGCCTGGATCCCGTTGTAACAATACAGAAGTCTTTGGACAATTAGGATTCTGAGGCATACAAGTAGGTTTTCAGGATTATACTTTTGTTTTCCTTTCATCTACTGGGATTTAACGGTCCAATTCCCCTTGCGGTACAGTTTCAAAGATATAGTTCCCCAGCATTCAAACATCTCTTTTACAAGAGGTACTGCCATTCAAACCTAAAAAACTAGACGCCCTCAGAAGCACCCTGGGCAGCTTTCCCTACTGCTTGGAATAAGCCTCCTGTGAGTGATGGGGTTAAAATAAACTACCTGGCAGAAACCAAAGAGTTAGACCAAGAAAGGGGCATTTCAAAGGGGCATTTAACTGTAATTAAGAGTCAGCAGCAGCGTCAGCCACAAACACAGTGGGGCATTACATGCGTATGTGACAGTGGGGAACATCATTCGGCTTCAGCCCATGTTCTAGCCCCAGTAAGTCAGGAGTGAAGGAACAATGTCAAAAGCACAGCAGACACCTACTGCCCAGACACACAGATGTTTTAGTTACAGATTCCAAATGAAGGAAATAGGACAGGTGATGGTGCCATCCCAGTAGCTGGAGGCAAAATGATGGCACGCAGCAATCTGACCCCCTCACAGAATATCAGGGTTGGAAGGGACCTCAAGCGGTCACCTAGTCCAACCCCCTGCTCAGACCAATCCCCAATTTTTGCCCCAATCCCTAAATGGCCCCCTCAGGGATTGAACTCACAACCCTGGGTTTAGCAGGCCAATGCTGAAACCACTGAGCTATCCCTCCCCCCAAATAAGGCCCATCATGTTTCAAACTGGTCAGCCAGAAATGGAGGCACCACAGATTAGTGGCTACTTTTTCGAGTCACAGAATCTCAGGGTTGGAAGGGACCTCAGGAGGCCATCCCAGCTCAGCAACTTCCCAATACCCCCCCAGTTGCACAGGTACCCCCTATTCCAGCACCCCACTCTCCCCACCACACCTACCCTAAGCCTCCCATCCCAGACATCCTTAAACAAACCCCACAGATGAACCCCAAACCAATCCACTCCCCATACCCCAGCTGCAACCAGCCCCCAGACAGATCGGTCTGCCCCAGTTCTCCTCACACCCAGAGGCCCTCCAAACCCCTTTCCCACAGGGCAGTCAGCCCATATACCTGCTTCCCACACTGTCGGAGGCCCCAGAGCCCCCCTGGCCCACACCCCGCCCCTCCCCCAGGAGGGGGGCCAGCCCCACACCCCGCCCCCCCGGCCCACACCCGCCCCTCCCCCAGGAGGGGGGCCAGCCCCACACCCGGCCCCCCCCCGGCCCACACCCGCCCCTCCCCCAGGAGGGGGGCCAGCCCCACACCCGGCCCCCCCCCCCCGGCCCACACCCACCCCTCCCCCAGGAGGGGGGCCAGCCCCACACCCCACCCACACCCGTCCCTCCCCCAGGAGGGGGGCCCGCCCCTCCCCCAGGAGGGGGATCAGCCCCACACCCCGCCCCCCGCAGCCCACGCCTCGCCCCTCCCCCAGGAGGGGACCAGCCCCACACCCGGCCCACACCCCGCCCCTCCCCCAGGAGGGGGGCCAGCCACCCCCCGGCCCCCCCCGGCCCACACCCCGCCCCTCCCCCAGGAGGGGGGCCAGCCCCACACCCCGCCCACACCCGCCCCTCCCCCAGGAGGGGGGCCAGCCCCACACCCCGCCCACACCCGCCCCTCCCCCAGGAGGGGGGCCAGCCCCACACCCCGCCCACACCCGCCCCTCCCCCAGGAGGGGGGCCAGCCCCACACCCCGCCCCCCCGGCCCACGCCTCGCCCCTCCCCCAGGAGGGGGGCCAGCCCCACACCCGGCCCACACCCCACCCCACCCCTCCCCCAGGAGGGGGGCCAGCCCCACACCCGGCCCACACCCCACCCCACCCCTCCCCTCCCAGGAGGGGGGCCAGCCCCACACCCCGCCCCCCCAGCCCACGCCTCGCCCCTCTCCCAGGAGGGGGGCCAGCCCCACACCCCGCCCCCCCAGCCCACGCCTCGCCCCTCCCCCAGGAGGGGGCCAGCCCCACACCCCGCCCCCCCGGCCCACGCCTCGCCCCTCCCCCAGGAGGGGGCCAGCCCCGAAGCCCCCCCCCCGGCCCAAGCCTCGCCCCTCCCCCAGGAGGGGGCCAGCCCCGGACCCCCCCGGCCCCGTTACTCACTCCTCATCCATCGCGCTCAGGTGACCTGGAGGCCGCAGCACCCCGTCTGCTCTGCGCCTGCGCCAACCAGCTCGCCCCGCCCCCGCCGCTCACTTGCCCTGCCCCCTTCCAGGAGGCTCCTCCCCTCAGGGCCGTGTCCGGGCTCAAAGTCCAGCCCACTTTCTAAGACTCCGCCCACAAGGCCGCCGCAGCTCGGGGCCCCGCCCACGTCAAGAGACCCCGCCCCCTGAAGCGAACGCCGTTTTCTCACCCGCCTTGGGATGTACCAAGCGAGGGGAGGGGGGAAGGGATCATACCACTGGGATCGGGAGGGGGGCATGGGCTGTACCACGGCGGGCCCCATGGAAAACATTAGAAACAATCCCTCAGTATCTCCCAGCCCCCTGCTCTAACCCACCAGACACCCTCCAAACGGGGGGTAGAACCCAGGAGTCCTAGCTCCCAACCCCTCCCCCTCGTTGGGGGAGAGAACCCAGGAGTCCTAGCTCCCAGCACCCCCACCTCTCCTCCAGTGGGGGAGAGAACCCAGGAGTCCTAGCTCCCAGCACCCCCACTTCTCCCCCACTGGGGGAGAGAACCCAGGAGTCCTAGCTCCTAGCACCCCCCTCACCCCCACTGGGGGAGAGAACCCAGGAGTCCTAGCTCCTAGCACCCCCACTTCTCCCCCAGGAGTCCTAGCTCCCAGCACCCCCACTTCTCCCCCGCTGGGGGAGAGAACCCAGGAGTCCTAGCTCCCAGCACCCCCCCTCACCCCCGCTGGGGGAGAGAACCCAGGAGTCCTAGCTCCCAGCACCCCCACTTCTCCCCCACTGGGGGAGAGAACCCAGGAGTCCTAGCTCCTAGCACCCCCCCTCACCCCCACTGGGGGAGAGAACCCAGGAGTCCTAGCTCCCAGCACCCCCACTTCTCCCCCACTGGGGGAGAGAACCCAGGAGTCCCAGCTCCCAGCACCCCCCCTCACCCCCACTGGGAGAGAGAACCCAGGAGTCCTAGCTCCTAGCACCCCCCCTCACCCCCACTGGGGGAGAGAACCCAGGAGTCCTAGCTCCCAGCACCCCCACTTCTCCCCCACTGGGGGAGAGAACCCAGGAGTCCCAGCTCCCAGCACCCCCCCTCACCCCCACTGGGGGAGAGAACCCAGGAGTCCTAGCTCCTAGTACCCCCCTCACCCCCACTGGGGGAGAGAACCCAGGAGTCCTAGCTCCCAGCACCCCCCCTCACCCCCACTGGGGGAGAGAACCCAGGAGTCCTAGCTCCCAGCACCCCCACTTCTCCCCCACTGGGGGAGAGAACCCAGGAGTCCTAGCTCCCAGCACCCCCCCTCACCCCCACTGGGGGAGAGAACCCAGGAGTCCTAGCTCCCAGCACCCCCACCTCTCCCCCCCCCCGGGGGAGATAACCCAGGAGTCCTAGCTCCTAGCACCCCCCCTCACCCCCACTGGGGGAGAGAACCCAGGAGTCCTAGCTCCCAGCACCCCCACCTCTCCCCCCCTGGGGGAGATAAGCCAGGAGTCCTAGCTCCCTCCCCCTCACTGGGGGAGAGAACCCAGGAGTCCTAGCTCCTAGCACCACCCCTCACCCCCACTGGAGGAGAGAACCCAGGAGTCCTGCCTCCCTGCTCTAACCCATCTCAAAGTCCCAACCTTGCTGATGACCCATGTCGGGTCAGTTATGTTCCTCGTGATGAAATTTCTGTTTTCTTCATTTTTTTTTTATTTGAAAATTACATACAAATAGTACCAAGTATCAGAGGGTAGCCATGTTAGCCTGTATCCACAAAAACAACCAGGAGTCCGGTGGCACCTTAAAGACTAACAGATTTATTTGGGCATAAGCTTCTGTGGGTGAAAAACCTGCTTCTTCAGATGCATGGAGTGAAAATTACAGATGCAGGCATAAATATACTGACACATGAAGAGAAGGGAGTTACCTCACAAGTGGAGAACCAGTGTTGACAAGCAGGGCTTTGGAGGTGTGCTCCGGCTCCGCTCCAGCTCCAGGCGAAAACCTGCAGCTCCACTGCTCCGGGGCTGCTCTGCGTTCCAGCTCCAGGCTCTGCTCCAAAGCCCTGTTGACAAGGCCAATTCAGTCAGGGTGGATGTGATCCACACCCAATACTTGATGAGGAGGTGTCAATACCAAGAGAGGGAAAATTGCTTTTGCAGTGAGCCAGCCACTCCCAGGCCCTATTCAAGCCCAAATTAATGGTGTTAAGTTTGCAGAGGAATTGTAGCTCTGCAGTTTCTCTTTGAAATCTGTTTTTGAAGTTTCTTTTTGAAGGATGGCTACTTTTAAATCTGTTATTGAATGTCCAGGGAGATTGAAGTGTTCTCCTACTGGCTTTTGTATGTTACCATTCCTGTCTGTTTATTTTTTTACGTAGAGACTGTCCGGTTTGGCCAATGTCCATGGCAGAGGGGCATTGCTGGCACAGATCACATTAGTAGATGTGCAGGTGAACGAGCCCCTGATGGCGTGGCTAATGTGGTTATGTCCTCTGATGGTGTCGCTAGAGTAGGAGAGTACCATACACAGTACGTTAGCAGAAGGTTATGCTGCCAAAGCCAAGCACTCACACATTGGGAAATGCCAGAATTCAAGATAGTTTGTGCAATCTTACCCCAGGCCCTATGTGCCTTGTAATTTCTGTTACAGCCTTTAATGACATGATCATGTATAATTTTTTCTCGAGCTTGACTTTGCAGCTTTAGGGTGCTTTGAAGCTAGTTACTGGGGCTGTAATAGGGTATGTCCAGCCTCAAACCATGCAGAGGACAGGTTTCCAGGACAGGGTTTTTGGAACTAATGGGAGCCGTAGGAGATATCGTTTAGATTTTAGAAACCCTGGGTTGGGTGACTTTGGTATATTATTTCCAATCTGCAGGGCAGTTTCTATGGGCCTGACAACTACCTGCCTGGAAGATTCCCAGGTGAAGGACTCGCAGAGTTTTTCTGTTCTTGTTTTCAATTCCTGTAGAGCAAGCTCTTGTTGAGACAAAGAGGGAATTTAAAGCCTTTCCTGGCTGCCGGCTCTGTGAGAGACAGTCAGTCTCATGATGTTATGGTAACGCCAAATGCTTGGATTTACTCCAGTGACAACATGCACCTTTGTTAGAGTTCACTCTGGCCCCTGTGGAGCATGGAGCTCATCTTGTTTTGTAATTTGTGCTGCCCTTCTGGTTGGTAGCATTAGAGGGTACATTACACCAACTTGTTCCTGGCTTCCAGGTGCTGCCTTTCATCAACAAAGCACAATGTGGCTTGTGTGCTGGCTAGCTGAGAGACTCCTCTGATTAGGAGCCAGATCAGCCAGGACATTCAAGCGAACAGCCCCCAGAATCAAGCATCTGGGGATTGGATGCAGGTTGTTCTGGTGGTTGCCAGGCTTGGCTCTGGAGTGCACTTCCTCCAGGGGTCTGACAGAGCCGAGTTTGTTGATCTTTTGGGCATGGTCAAGGGCCCATCTGTTTCCTTTGGCTTGTGTGGGAGGGGCGGAAGGGTTGGCCAGGCTGCTGTGTCAGGGATTCTTTTCCTGACAGGTTTTTGTTCCTAAGCTTCTATACTGCATGTTGCCCTTGTGCCTGGAGATGGGGTATTGGGAGCATCCGACACACACAGTAATAACTATGCCAGGAAAAGGAATTGCACATCACATCCGCTCGCCCCCACCCCCACCCCTGCCCTTCACATGTCAGGCCAGAATCACAGCTCAGCTATTGGGAATGCAGCTGAAGGCCGACCCCTCCCCTCCATACTCCTCATTCTGATCCTTGTTAATTTCAGCCTCTGCCGGGCTGGAGCTGGATATTGTACTGAGTATCACTCCTGGCCTGTGCTGCGCTGAGCTGCGTATCTCAAGACCCCTGGGGCCCATGCTCAGCACTCGACGTGCACCTGACACATGCTAAGCTTTTCCAAAACCTAACCCATAGGGCTGCAGCAGGACTTAAGTCATGCCTAGGCTTCATGCTGGGCCCTGCCCGGGATGAGGGGCTGGGACCAAGGCCTTGTGCTGGCCCTGCCCAGGGGTGGGGAGCTGGGGGGAAGGGGGGGGGGCTAGGCCTCAGGCCCAGGGGTGAATTTCCTCCTGAATTAGAAGCTGAGAGAACTGGGCATGGTGAGAGGGGTGTCAGCCATTCAGTTGCGGGGTAGCGAGAACTGCCCTTCTCACCTGGATCCCGCAGGGGGAAGTCAGGAACTGTCTCAAGTTTTGTAATCTGCCATTAAGAGAGTCCTACGGGGAAACCTGAGCAGCCAGTGCTGAGCAAGCAGACAGGAGGATTTCATCCTGGAGGAGCCTGGCCCCCGCTCAGAGTAATAACCCCCTGCCTTGCATTGCAGAAACACGAGGCTCTGTTTGCTGGGGTTGGGTTTCCAGCCCGTGGGCAGGGGCTGCGATAGCAGCAGAACAAAAGCTGATTAGCATCAGCTCATGTTGCTCTCCCAGGGAAACAGGAATTATTTGTGCTCCGGTATCTTCAACAAAAATCTCCCGTTGTTTATATTTTGCTTTATCTTTATTGGCTTCAGAGCCGTGTTTTTCTTATTACCAGTTGGATATGGCTGAGCAGGGGGACGTTCGTGCCCCTTAGCACATTCCCGCCACCCCGGAGGCGAGGCCCAGGCTCAGCACTATTGATGCTGCCATTGCTCCATGCTGTAATGCCCTCGCAGCTCCCCAGTCTGCACCCAAGTCAATGGGAGCTTCTGCCTCTGACTTCGGTGGGGGCAGGAGTAAGATTCTTGTGTGTCTCAGAGCCCTGCTAGCTTGCAGAACTGCAGCATACAGGAGCAGGGGGTTGGAGCCCCCCACACACGTCTCCCACAAACCAAACAAACTTACAGGCTCTAGCTGTTCCTGAGGCCCCCAGCCCGGATGGTGCCTAGTGACTTCTCACCCATCTGCACATCTGGTCCTCCTGTGAGAGGCTCTGCATGTAAATCAGATCCTAGCTCCATAGTCTGCCAGCAGCAGCATCTAAATAGGAACGGACTCCAGATTAAACAGCAGGCACTGCCTGAACAAGCAGCTAAACACAGTTGCTGAAAGGGGAACAAAGGGATTGTGACTCCCAGTGAGAGGCCACCCCCGTCTCCCAAAATGATCTGAGCTAAGACCACCGGAAACTCAGCACGGCAGCAGCCTGCAAGGGTCGCCCTGGCTTCGGTAGTGTTGCCAGGGGCCTCTGGACAGGATCCCCTGGCTGAGGAAGCACCAACCTGCAGGTGGAACCTTTTGGGGAATTCCATGGTGTGAGAAGAGCTCTTTGCGCTACCCTGGGCGGAGACAAAACATCTTGTGAAGGGCAGGGAGGCCCGATGTCCCCCACCCTCCTGTATCTCAGGGGTTGCGCTTGGAAATGTACCACAATAGCTATTCTGGACTGAGCCCTCGTGTGGACACCCTTATTCCAGAATAGCTCCATTAGTAAATTCCCAAGTGTAGACAGGTTCTCAGTGCAAGTGATCAGAGAGTGGGCGAGAGGGGGCGCTGAAGGGAAATGGAGAGATCATTAGCGTCACTGTGTTCGGAGGGCCCCCCGGGGCTTGCTGCATGGTTGGTTAGAACCTCAAAGGTAAGAATGGGGCTATGCGATCCCTGTCCAGCGCAGTGCGCGGTGCAGGCACAGAGCAGCAGCTTTCCTGCATTGCAGGGCTGCCTCCCACACCTCTGCAATTAACGGGAGCACAGAGGGGGAAGCGAGGAACCGCCGCTGGGGCTGGGACAAGCTGGCACCGGCTACGGCTTTTGTCACATGAGCTGAGCGGGAGGCTGGGCTGGGGCTTGGATTAATCAGCTTTTGCAAGAACGGCCCCACGGTCCCTCTTTGGCCCAGCAAGTGGCGCCAGTGCAGGAAGCTCGGTGTGTGTGTGCGGCTCCGATCAGGGAACATGGTCCCTGCCTGGGAAAGCCGCTTATCTCTTGGAGCCGCTCCTGCCCTGCTGCTGGGCTGGGCTGAAGGTCACAAGCACGCCGGGCTGAGATTCCAATCACAGCAAACTGGCTCGTATAAGAGCCTGGCTCAGATGCAAACAAGAACTAGACACGTTCAGGGAGGCTAGGTCCATCAATGGCTATTAGCCAGGCTGGGCAGGGAGGGTGTCCCTAGCCTCTGTTTGCCAGAAGCTGGGAATGGGCAACGAGGGATGGATCACTGGGTGATTCCCTGTTCTGTCCATTCCCTCTGGGGCGCCTGGCGTTGGCCACGGTCGGCCGACCGGAGACTGGGCTAAATGGACCCTTAGTCTGACCCAGCCTGGCCGCTCTTATGCACCCCTCACCCGAGAGGAAGCCAAGGCACTGGTGGGGAGGCTCTGTGGAGCCTGGGGAAGTGGATTCCTTGGTGCCCCTCACTTTGATAGAGTACAGCTTTGCACCTGTACCCCACCTTCCCTCTGGGATCTCCTCGCACTCAGCCACCGTTCAACAGCGAACCCCGCCTCAGCGCTATGGGCTATGGAGAGGCCTCAGTTTCCCCAAGGTGACGCCATGATGCCCTGGCAGAGATGGGAATGGAACCTGAGCCCTGCTCCCCGTCTCCAGCCCCAAACACTAGACCCTGCTGCATTCCTCCCTTAACCCACTCCCAGCCGTGAAACGTCCCACACAGCAGCCAACATCCCAGCCAGCACGCTGTCTGCCTTCCCTGGGGGCAGGGGGGTCACTTCCCTCCCAAGTTGCCCTGGTAGAAACTTTCCCTGATGTTTCACTTAGACTGTTCCTTCCTCCCCTGCCACCCCGGTCTGAGCCGGTGAGAGAGACCAGCCCTTTCCGGTGCTCCCACATGGGCTTCCAGCACATCCCCTGCACTCCCTTCTCCTAGACTGCATCAAAAGGCCGGATTCTCATCTGCCGTGAGTGGCTGTGTTCCTCTGGTGACGTGGGTGGCCCTGAGCCGATTCACTCCATCCAAGGGTCTGGCCCCCTGGGTTTGTTTCCTTGCTCTCTCCCCACGTGCCCCCTCTGATCCCTGTACTGGTTTGTCATCGCCCTTCTTTGCATGTTTTGTTTGGACTTTTCCTTCCTCTCTGGAGTGAATCGGGGCCCTGCTTATGGTCCCAGCTTTACCTGCTGGAGCTGGTTGCTTTGCTTTGTGCTGCCCGGAATTTCTCCCGCAGGGAAGGGGAGGCGCTCCCAGCTGCTGACACTGATGGAATCCTGCCCCGTCTTCTCGGGCACCCTGATCTAAGCTGGCCCTCTCCCTGCTCGGTGGCGCATATATAACGACCAGCTGAAATCCCAGTAGGGCCAGCCCAGCTCTGCCTCTTCCCGTGGGAGACAGATTTGGTCCCGGGAGATTTTCCATGTGTGGGTTTCTCACCCCTCAATTGTCTTTGCTCTGTGTGGCTACTCCAGAGCCAGGACCTGGGTCTGGCTGCTCTGCTTCCTTCAGCCAGTGTCCAAGCTCTCCAGGGGTGGGGCTGTTTTCGTAACAAAATGCATCCAGCAAAGCTAGGAAGACACTGGAGCAGGTGAGCAGAAATGCATGGTACCACTCAGCCATCAGCCTGTCCCCCAGTGCCAGACCCTGGAGCGCTCCCTTGCCAACCCCCCAGACCCCTGCCCTATCCCTCCCTGTACAGTCACCCGCAGCCTGGAGATCTCACTCAACCTCTTATCTGATGACTTTGGAGGCTGGAAGATCCAGCCCTGGGTGAGCAGATGTTTTCCCTGCCCTCTTCCCTCCCATTGGCTGGGCTGCCGCCAATAGCCCAGGTGCTAGATGGGGCGATAAGTGGCTGGGGGATATCTGGGCAAGGGCCCTGCTGCCCCTCTCCTGGGGAACGTCTGCGCCCTGGCCCCACCGGTGGGGAGCATGCCCGTCCAGCCCCGGCCACACCTCTGCTACTGGCTGCTAATCCCTCTCCTGCAGTGGGGTAAGGCAGCTGCCCCTCCCCGGGTCCTGCTTGTGGGGCCAGATTTCCCAAAGAGCCCAGGCCCGGCAGCTCCCGCTGGGCCCCTTGCGGTCTGACCCCAGCGGATTGGATGCTGAGCCTGGCTCCAGGCCTGACATGCTGCCTGGGAAGCCCCTTGGAAGGCAGAGAGCGGCCGACCCTGGCCAACCGCCCTGGCTCCAGCTGCTGCATTTGTCTCTTCTCCCTCCCCAGGGCAGGTGCTGCCTCTTTGTGACCAGCTGCTACAGCTTGGCCCTTCTGGTTCAAGGGATGTGGCTCTGCTAGTGGGGATGGTCTGAAGGGAGCAGTGTCCCCTAGGCTGGCCTCCCCCACCATGAAGAGCCCAGCCCCTCGGGGGGCCGTGCCACATCCCCAGCACCCTGTGTGGTCACCAGCCCTCCCTGCTGCTCTGGAGGGGACGGGTGCCCGGGGGTCCCCGCTGCAGGCCCAGGGGTTCTGTGCAGCACCTGGCCGTGTGCGCGTCTCCTGTAGGCAGGCCCTATGGAGTCAGACGTGTCCACGTAAGGGCGCGTCCCTCGGCCCATCGCTGCCTCCCGCACACACAGCCCCACCCGGCTCCTCTGACGCCCTCAGCACCCGGCTGGGAGGTCCCAGCAGGGAGAGAGGAGCAGGGGGGCACGAGCGCTCTCCTTGCATCCAGGCCCTAGAGCCCCAAAGGGCTGGTCGGCAGGGGGGTCAGCTGCATCGGGCTGACTCCTGTCTGAGGGCTAGATACTGTTTGGGAGGGGGTACAGCCCATCTTCCTCCCCCGGGCAGGGCGCTCCTGGCTCTCACATCTCCCCTGGGTTTGGGTTCCTTTCTGCCGGGCTGTCCCATTGGGGACCCCTCCCCGGGAGCCCTGAGCAGATTTATGGCTAGTCGGAGGCCCCGGGGGGTGGTCAGCGTTTCATGCTCCCAGCCAGGGCCTGTCCTGCAGTGCTGAGTAAGCCCGTCCTGAGCCAAGGCACCGAGAGGCACTGGGGCTGTGCTGGGTGGGGTGTGAGGGGGTCCTGGTGGGCTGGCGCTGGGCTCAGTGCTGGGCCATGGGGCCCGTATCCAAAGCCCTTGGGGGTGGATGGGAATGGCTCCTAGGCCATGAGTGGGCATGTGCCAGGGAGGGACACGCCAGCCCCTCCCGTGGTGCGGTCAGTCCCTGGGCATTTCCACCCTCTGCCTCCATCTCCACCCTGCTAGACCCGTGCCCCAGCTCTGCCCCGTGTCACGGAGTCCCTGGGCGATGCTCTGGAACTGCTCCCCATGAAGCCAGTCAGGACTCTGGTGCAGTCGCCTTTCTGTGAGCAGCCTGTCTTCAGGACACACAGCTCACACAGCTTCCGCCTTCCTGGGTCTGACCTCGGAGCATTCAGCATCCTCTGCCCCTCCGTGCGCTTCCCCCCAGCGAGTCCACTCAGGCGGGGCTCCTGGGGAAGCCAGAGGGTCCTGCACCCCAACTTCGCAGTCAGACGTGACTCTCAGCCAGCCAGTAAAACAGAAAGTTTGTTAGACGACAGGAACATTGTCTAAAACAGAGCTTGCAGGTGCAGAGAACGGGACCCCTCAGCTGGGTCCATTTTGGGGGGCCAGTGAGCCAGACAACCACGTCTGCACTTCACTCCATGTCCCAGCCAGCCCCAAACTGAAAACCCCCTCCAGCCCCTCCTCCTCTGGGCTTTGTTCCTTTCCTGGGCCAGGTGGTCACCTGATTCCTTTGTTCTCCAACCCTTTAGCTCTCACCTTGCGGGGGGGGGAGGGCCCAGGCCATCAGTTGCCAGGAAACAGGGTGTCGGCCATTCTCTGTGTCCAGACTCCTGCACACACATGCCCTCTAGGGCTCTGCAACGATCATACACCCTTACTCCACCCCCTAGATACTTAAGAACTGCCTAGGGGAAACTGAGGCACCCCCACACTATTCAGAGGAAACATTAAGAACAGTCCCACTTCGTCACACCCCGTCCCTGTGCCTCGGAGCCGATATTTGCTGCTCACCTTCCTCGGCCCGGAAAATCGATCTGTCTGTTCAGGAACCAGCCCGTCGGCACCAGCGCCCCCGATGTTGGAACCCAGCCCCCGCAGACAGCTCCCCACGGGGGGTCTCCCCAGGGCCCAGGGGGAAGCCCCAGCCCGTTCCCTTTGGCGTCTCCCTCCAAAGCCGTGGCCTCCTCTGCGAGCTCATCTCAGCTTGAGCAGGTGACAGGGCTGGGTGTGGAATGGCCTGTGGGGCCAAGCCCAGCTCTGCCATGACCGCTCTCTTCTCCTGCTGCAGGGTGCGGGGAGCTGACCTACGGAGACCTCGAGGATGAAAGTAAGAGACCCCTGTATTGGCCTCCCAAGGTGGGACCCCGGGAAGAATTCTGGGGGCCTGATCCTGAGCTCCCTCCTCCACCCTGTGCCCCAAATGGCACCTTCCCCCCTGCCCTCCCGGTGCCCCCACTCCTGCCCCTGAGGTGGGGTGCTGTCAGGGATGCTGAACTGCGGGCACGTGGGGGTCTCCCTCCAGCAGTGACCTGTTTCCCCATAGCTCCCACCCAGTGCTGAGGGCACCCTGCTCCTGGGGGTCCCTTCCTGGAGGATTCCCCAAGGTCTTGGCTAGCGGGTAGAGCGGCCTGGGCCAAGTTGGAGGTAGACGGTGCCCACTGCTGCTGACGGTGCCCACACAGCTGAGACGGGAGCTGGACCGATTCACCCTGGCCAGGCCCCACTGGCTCGCCCCCTCCCTCCACTCCCTGCACTGATCCTTCCCCTTGCTCTTGCAGGTCATTACCTGTATCTGGAGGAGGACGGTGAGTGACGCCCCCCTGCACCCATCATGCCTAGGTGTCAGTCCCCCCATCAGGACTGGGGGGCTCTGCACGGCGGCACTGCACACCACACTTCGGTTTCCATAACACACGCGCTTCGCTCCGTGTGGCCACAGACCCAGGCAGGAGCGGGGGGGGGTGCCCGGGCTGGGCAGAGATGGGGACACTGGGCCAGGCTGCAGGGCTCCCAGCCCCGCTCCCAGCAACACCAGCTGTCGCTAGAAAGCAGCCGATGGTGCCCAGAGCTCACGGGCACTGGCTCAGCCTGGGGGCAGGCCCCAGACCCATGAGCTGCTGTCCCAGCACCGAGCCAGCAGGCTGCTAACTCTGAGGCTCATTCTCTGGGCCCCGGCCCTGCTAGGAGGCAAGGGACAACGGCACTTTTCTGGATCCACCCAGGCCAGCTCAGCCTGCCCCCAGTTGTGGGAGCTGAGTGTCTGGCCAGGCCTCTGGGATCTCGTGTCTTAGCTGGGGCTCTCAGAACAGCCTCTCCGGGGAGCCCGAGGCTGGGTAGGGCTGGGTCCGATGCAGCCGGGCCGAGGCGAGGGGCACGCTCTGGACTCCGCTGGGCTGTGGGAGGGGACGGGAGCTGCGCTGCAGGGGGCAGAGCTAGTGGAAGGAGCTGGGAAACGCAGGACGGAGCTGGTTGGGGTCCTTCATTCCCCCAGCCTATGTGCCTTGTAAGGAGCTGGGGTAGAGCAGACACCAGCCTAGCAGTGCCAGGGCCTCTGCCCCACCCAGAGCTCTGCCGCAGATCCTCCGGGGTGACTAACAGGCAGATCTCTTCCCCTAGGCCCCTTTGCTGGGGAGGGCGGGTCGGCCCACTGCAGGGACACCTACCTGGAGTGGATCTCCCTATACTGCTGGACCACCTTCCACGCCACAGTCATGGCCATGCCAGAGTGGAGCCGGTGTCAGTGGGACCAAATCAGCAGGTCTGGACGTCCGTCCGCCCCAGACAGATCCTTGCTTCTGAGGCGCTCTGGGGCTGGGAGTCGAGTGCACACAGTGCTGGGGCAAGGGCAGGTGCCGGGACAGAGCATCGCCTCGCTGGGGTTTGCTCTTAGATGGGCTCCGGGACCCCAAGGGCCCCGGCTTGGTAGCGACCCCATGCAGAAAAGGGATTTTCAAACAAGTCAGGGCTGCAGTGTGTCCTGTTTCCCTGCGCACAGCTGTCAGCACGCTGAGACCAGGGCACATCATGCAGTGCCTCTGGCGGGTGCGACGTCCTGGGCGCAGGGTGGTGTGTGCGACGCACCATCGGCTGCCTGCAGCGTCCCGCGTGCGGGGTGGGGTGGGAGTGGGAGTGCGACGCACCATCGGCTGCCTGCAGCGTCCCGCGTGCGGGGTGGGGTGGGAGTGCGACGCACCATCGGCTGCCTGCAGCGTCCCGCGTGCGGGGTGGGGTGGGGGTGCGACGCACCATCGGCTGCCTGCAGCGTCCCGCGTGCGGGGTGGGATGGGGTGGGAGTGCGACGCACCATCGGCTGCCTGCAGCGTCCCGCGTGCGGGGTGGGGTGGGGTGGGAGTGCGACGCACCATCGGCTGCCTGCAGCGTCCCGCGTGCGGGGTGGGGTGGGGGTGCGACGCACCATCGGCTGCCTGCAGCGTCCCGCGTGCGGGGTGGGGTGGGAGTGCGACGCACCATCGGCTGCCTGCAGCGTCCCGCGTGCGGGGTGGGGTGGGGTGGGAGTGCGACGCACCATCGGCTGCCTGCAGCGTCCCGCGTGCGGGGTGGGGTGGGGGTGCGACGCACCATCGGCTGCCTGCAGCGTCCCGCGTGCGGGGTGGGGTGGGGTGGGGGTGCGACGCACCATCGGCTGCCTGCAGCGTCCCGCGTGCGGGGTGGGGTGGGGTGGGGGTGCGACGCACCATCGGCTGCCTGCAGCGTCCCGCGTGCGGGGTGGGGTGGGGGTGCGACGCACCATCGGCTGCCTGCAGCGTCCCGCGTGTGGGGTGGGGTGGGAGTGCGACGCACCATCGGCTGCCTGCAGCGTCCCGCGTGCGGGGTGGGGTGGGAGTGCGACGCACCATCGGCTGCCTGCAGCGTCCCGCGTGCGGGGTGGGGTGGGGGTGCGACGCACCATCGGCTGCCTGCAGCGTCCCGCGTGCGGGGTGGGGTGGGGTGGGAGTGCGACGCACCATCGGCTGCCTGCAGCGTCCCGCGTGCGGGGTGGGGTGGGGGTGCGACGCACCATCGGCTGCCTGCAGCGTCCCGCGTGCGGGGTGGGGTGGGGTGGGAGTGCGATGCACCATCGGCTGCCTGCAGCGTCCCGCGTGCGGGGTGGGGTGGGGGTGCGACGCACCATCGGCTGCCTGCAGCGTCCCGCGTGCGGGGTGGGGTGGGAGTGCGACGCACCATCGGCTGCCTGCAGCGTCCCGCGTGCGGGGTGGGGTGGGGTGGGAGTGCGACGCACCATCGGCTGCCTGCAGCGTCCCGCGTGCAGGGTGGGGTGGGGTGGGAGTGCGACGCACCATCGGCTGCCTGTGGCACAGGCTGCGGCCGGTGGCTGCTTGGCTCCCAGCAGGTGCTGAGTGGATGCAGTTTAAGGCCCAGGGGGACCCCGCGGGTGAACGGTGCCCCCATCACTGCCATTACCGGATGCACGGTCACTGCCTGGCTTGGGGCTTGTTTTGGCCACCTCGCTGGCTGCTGCTGAGCCCTGAAGCCCCAAACCCCACAGACCCAGCCAGGCTCAGCCTCACATCTCTTCCTCTTCCTCTCCCTCTCCAGGATTTACAGCGACCTCTCCAACTGCACGGTGCTGATGGCCGAGGCTCTGTCCTGCCCCTGGCCCAGCCCCGCTCTTGACTCCTTCTTCCTGCAGATCCACATGGAATATTTCACCAACTGCACCATGCCTGCCAGCTCCCAGCCCAGCCAGCCACCTCTGGGGCCTGTCCTAGCCATGGCTGCCATGGCTGCCTGCCTGATCCCTCTCGGGGTTGCTCTCACGCTCCGCAAGGCCAGGAAGGCTGAGCCAGAGCCAAAGCCAGACTGGCCCCTCCCAGCGGCACCACCTGTGCTCAGCAGACAACGGGCTTCTTCTCATGCAGTCC
This sequence comes from Eretmochelys imbricata, assembly GCF_965152235.1. Lineage (NCBI taxonomy): Eukaryota > Metazoa > Chordata > Testudines > Cheloniidae > Eretmochelys > Eretmochelys imbricata. The sequence goes on from NC_135598.1 coordinate 15,554,654, forward strand.
TGGGCACCAACTGGAAAGGGAGAGAGAGTATCTAGTGGTTGCGGGGGAGGGGGTGGTGCTGGGAGCCAGGACTCCTGGGTTCTATCCCTGGCTCGGGGAGGGGAGTGGGGTCTAGTGGTTAGAGGGGGTGGGGCTGGGAGCCAGGACTCCTGGGTTCTATCCCTGGCTCGGGGAGGGGAGTGGGGTCTAGTGGTTGGGGGGGGGTGCTGGTGTGACGAAGTGGGAATGTTCTTAATGTTTTCTCTGAATACTGTGTGGGTGCCTCAGTTTCCCCTATACAGTTCTTAAATATCCAGGTGGTGGGATAAGGGTGTGTGATTGTGGCAGAGCCCTAGGGGGCCAGTGTGATGCTGTCTGCACAGAGAATGGCCGACATCCTGTCTCCTGATGGCCTGGGACCCTTCTCTGCAAAGATGCCAACTGAAGGGGTTGGAGAACAAAGAGATCAGTTGGCCTGCTGGCCTGGGAAAGAGACAAAGGAGAGGAGGGGCTGGAGAGTTTCAGTTTGGAGCTGGCTGGGGAAATGTGGGGAGGCTCAGATGGGGCTCTGGCCTCCCTGCCACCCAAGATGGACCTGACTGAGGGGTCCCGTTCTCTGTACCTACAAGCTCTGTTTTAGACCATGTTCCTGTCGTCTAATAAACCTTCTGTTTTACGCTGGCTGAGAGTCACGTCTGACTGCAAAGTTGGGGGGCAGGACCCTCTGGCTTCCCCAGGACCCCGCCTGGGCGGACTCGCTGGGGGAAACGCACAGTGTGGACAGGGATGCTGAATGCTCCGAGGTCAGGCCCAGGAAGGTCAAAGTTGTGTAAGCTTCTTGCCCTGGGGAGAGGAGACTTCCCCAGGGTCCTGACTGGCTTCGTAGGGAGCAGTTCCAGAGCATCGCCCGGAGACTCCGTGAAGACTGGGAGCCAGGACTCCTGGGTTCTATCCCTGGCTCGGGGAGGGGAATGGGGACTAGTGGTTGGGGGGTGCTTGGAGCCGAGACTCCTGGGTTTTATCCCTGGCTTAGGGAGGGGAGTGGGGTCTAGTGGTTAGAGGGGGTGGGGCTGGGAGCCAGGACTCCTGGGTTCTATCCCTGGCTTGGGGAGGGGAGTGGGGACTAGTGGCTAGAGTGTGGGGGGCTAGGAATTCTGTTCCTAGGTCTGCTCCAGACTCCCTACGCCCCTCCCCTTGCTGTACAGGGGCGAGCAGTGCTGCCCGGTCCTGGGGGTGGCTGGTCTGGGGAGGGGGAGTACTCAGGGCCCTGCGAGGGGCTGAGGGACAGTGGGAATGATGGTTGCTCTGCAGGCCCAGGGGTGATTAGAGGAGCTGAACCCAGACCCCTGCAGCCTTGGCCTGTCCAGAGCACTCAGCCAGTGTGGACACGCCTGGAGCAGATCCCGAGTTCAGTGGGGCAGCGATCGCAGGCTCTTCCCCTCAGCAGCCTCCAGGCCCTGCTGCAGCCCTCCGCTTGCCCTGCCCTGTCTCGAATCCCCCGGGGCAGGAGTCAGGAGAACAGGCTTTGGCTGGCAGAATGTGGGGGAGAGAGGGTGAGCTCTGGAGCTGCTGCTGGGCCAGGCGGAGGAGAATCACATGAGCAAGTGACAGCATGGCCCCGTCTAAACTCCAGCACTACAGCTGACATCAGTGGGTGTTTCCTTGGCAGGGAAACTATCTGCCGAACTCCAGCCTCGGCTCCAGACAACAAAGAACAGGATCCAGGGGCTCTAACCCCGAATCCACACCGGGCAGCTTCATGCGCTGGGGCGTTATCCGTTCCAGATGCGGCTGCTTTCCAGTGAACGGCTGGGAGCTTCCCGGAACGAGGTCCTCTGGTGCTGCCCAGCGCTACTTGGCCAGTGACTCAAGGACATTTCCAGTGAAAGCCCAACGCACAGAGCGATAGGATCTTCCTCACTGCGAACCCTTTGCCCTGTAATTTACACACAGTATGGGAGACCCAGAGACTGACTTTAAAGGGGAAACGCTGGACTCAAATGCTGTCTCAGGCCACAAGTGACATGAGTTTGGTTGGTCTCAGCCCGATCCCTGCAGGAGTGCATCACAGAACTGCTGCACAGTGCGGTGTCGTTCTGAAGGGTTCACTGCTGCTTGGAGGCACCCCGGGCTGGGATAGCAGGGGGGCTGCAGACCAGGATGGAGGGGCGCCGGCAGAGCTGTGTATGGAGGGAGCCCCGGGCTGGGCTAGCAGGGGGGCTGCGGGCCAGGACGGAGGGGCGCCAGCAGAGCTGTGTATGGAGGGAGCCCCGGGCTGGGCTAGCAGGGGGGCTGCGGGCCAGGACGGAGGGGCGCCGGCAGAGCTGTGTATGGAGGGAGCCCCGGGCTGGGCTAGCAGGGGGGCTGCGGGCCAGGACGGAGGGGCGCCGGCAGAGCTGTGTATGGAGGGAGCCCCGGGCTGGGCTAGCAGGGGGGCTGCGAGCCAGGACGGAGGGGCGCCGGCAGAGCTGTGTATGGAGGGAGCCCCGGGCTGGGCTAGCAGGGGGGCTGCGAGCCAGGACGGAGGGGCACCGACAGAGCTGTGTATGGAGGGAGCCCCGGGCTGGGCTAGCAGGGGGGCTGCGAGCCAGGACAGAGGGGCGCCGGCAGAGCTGTGTATGGAGGGAGCCCCGGGCTGGGCTAGCAGGGGGGCTGCGGGCCAGGACAGAGGGGCGCCGGCAGAGCTGTGTATGGAGGGAGCCCCGGGCTGGGCTAGCAGGGGGGCTGCGGGCCAGGACGGAGGGGCGCCGGCAGAGCTGTGTATGGAGGGAGCCCCGGGCTGGGATAGCAGGGGGGCTGCGGGCCAGGACGGAAGGGCGCCGGCAGAGCTGTGTATGGAGGGAGCCCCGGGCTGGGATAGCAGGGGGGCTGCGGGCCAGGACGGAGGGGCGCCGGCAGAGCTGTGTATGGAGGGAGCCCCGGGCTGGGCTAGCAGGGGGGCTGCGGGCCAGGACGGAGGGGCGCCGGCAGAGCTGTGTATGGAGGGAGCCCCGGGCTGGGCTAGCAGGGGGGCTGCGGGCCAGGACGGAGGGGCGCCGGCAGAGCTGTGTATGGAGGGAGCCCCGGGCTGGGATAGCAGGGGGGCTGAGGGCCAGGACGGAGGGGCGCCGGCAGAGCTGTGTATGGAGGGAGCCCCGGGCTGGGCTAGCAGGGGGGCTGCGAGCCAGGACGGAGGGGCGCCGGCAGAGCTGTGTATGGAGGGAGCCCCGGGCTGGGCTAGCAGGGGGGCTGAGGGCCAGGACGGAGGGGCGCCGGCAGAGCTGTGTATGGAGGGAGCCCCGGGCTGGGCTAGCAGGGGGGCTGCGGGCCAGGACAGAAGGGCGCCGGCAGAGCTGTGTGTGGAGGGAGCCCCGGGCTGGGCTAGCAGGGGGGCTGCGGGCCAGGACGGAGGGGCGCCAGCAGAGCTGTGTATGGAGGGAGCCCCGCGCTGGGCTAGCAGGGGGGCTGCGAGCCAGGACGGAGGGGTGCCGGCAGAGCTGTGTATGGAGGGAGCCCCGGGCTGGGCTAGCAGGGGGGCTGCGAGCCAGGACGGAGGGGCGCCGGCAGAGCTGTGTATGGAGGGAGCCCCGGGCTGGGCTAGCAGGGGGGCTGCGAGCCAGGACAGAGGGGCGCCGGCAGAGCTGTGTATGGAGGGAGCCCCGGGCTGGGCTAGCAGGGGGGCTGCGGGCCAGGACAGAGGGGCGCCGGCAGAGCTGTGTATGGAGGGAGCCCCGGGCTGGGCTAGCAGGGGGGCTGCGGGCCAGGATGGAGGGGCGCCGGCAGAGCTGTGTATGGAGGGAGCCCCGGGCTGGGCTAGCAGGGGGGCTGCGGGCCAGGACGGAGGGGCGCCGGCAGAGCTGTGTATGGAGGGAGCCCCGGGCTGGGATAGCAGGGGGGCTGCGGGCCAGGACGGAAGGGCGCCGGCAGAGCTGTGTATGGAGGGAGCCCCGGGCTGAGCTAGCAGGGGGGCTGAGGGCCAGGACGGAGGGGCGCCGGCAGAGCTGTGTATGGAGGGAGCCCCGGGCTGGGCTAGCAGGGGGGCTGCGAGCCAGGACGGAGGGGCGCCGGCAGAGCTGTGTATGGAGGGAGCCCCGGGCTGGGCTAGCAGGGGGGCTGAGGGCCAGGACGGAGGGGCGCCGGCAGAGCTGTGTATGGAGGGAGCCCCGGGCTGGGCTAGCAGGGGGGCTGCGGGCCAGGACGGAAGGGCGCCGGCAGAGCTGTGTGTGGAGGGAGCCCCGGGCTGGGCTAGCAGGGGGGCTGCGGGCCAGGACGGAGGGGCGCCAGCAGAGCTGTGTATGGAGGGAGCCCCGCGCTGGGCTAGCAGGGGGGCTGCGAGCCAGGACGGAGGGGTGCCGGCAGAGCTGTGTATGGAGGGAGCCCCGGGCTGGGCTAGCAGGGGGGCTGCGGGCCAGGACGGAGGGGCGCCGGCAGAGCTGTGTATGGAGGGAGCCCCGGGCTGAGCTAGCAGGGGGGCTGAGGGCCAGGACGGAGGGGCGCCGGCAGAGCTGTGTATGGAGGGAGCCCCGGGCTGGGCTAGCAGGGGGGCTGCGAGCCAGGACGGAGGGGCGCCGGCAGAGCTGTGTATGGAGGGAGCCCCGGGCTGGGCTAGCAGGGGGGCTGAGGGCCAGGACGGAGGGGCGCCGGCAGAGCTGTGTATGGAGGGAGCCCCGGGCTGGGCTAGCAGGGGGGCTGCGGGCCAGGACGGAAGGGCGCCGGCAGAGCTGTGTGTGGAGGGAGCCCCGGGCTGGGCTAGCAGGGGGGCTGCGGGCCAGGACGGAGGGGCGCCAGCAGAGCTGTGTATGGAGGGAGCCCCGCGCTGGGCTAGCAGGGGGGCTGCGAGCCAGGACGGAGGGGTGCCGGCAGAGCTGTGTATGGAGGGAGCCCCGGGCTGGGCTAGCAGGGGGGCTGCGGGCCAGGACGGAGGGGCGCCGGCAGAGATGTGTATGGAGGGAGCCCCGGGCTGGGATAGCAGGGGGGCTGCGGGCCAGGACGGAGGGGCGCCGGCAGAGCTGTGTGTGGAGGGAGCCCCAGGCTGGGCTAGCAGGGGGGCTGCGGGCCAGGACGGAGGGGCGCCGGCAGAGCTGTGTATGGAGGGAGCCCCGGGCTGGGCTAGCAGGGGGGCTGCGAGCCAGGACGGAGGGGCGCCGGCAGAGCTGTGTATGGAGGGAGCCCCGGGCTGGGCTAGCAGGGGGGCTGCGGGCCAGGACGGAGGGGCGCCGGCAGAGCTGTGTATGGAGGGAGCCCCGGGCTGGGCTAGCAGGGGGGCTGCGGGCCAGGACGGAAGGGCGCCGGCAGAGCTGTGTATGGAGGGAGCCCCGGGCTGGGATAGCAGGGGGGCTGCGGGCCAGGACGGAGGGGCGCCGGCAGAGCTGTGTATGGAGGGAGCCCCGGGCTGGGCTAGCAGGGGGGCTGCGGGCCAGGACGGAGGGGCGCCGGCAGAGCTGTGTATGGAGGGAGCCCCGGGCTGGGCTAGCAGGGGGGCTGCGGGCCAGGACGGAGGGGCGCCGGCAGAGCTGTGTATGGAGGGAGCCCCGGGCTGGGCTAGCAGGGGGGCTGCGGGCCAGGACGGAGGGGCGCCGGCAGAGCTGTGTATGGAGGGAGCCCCGGGCTGGGATAGCAGGGGGGCTGAGGGCCAGGACGGAGGGGCGCCGGCAGAGCTGTGTATGGAGGGAGCCCCGGGCTGGGATAGCAGGGGGGCTGCGGGCCAGGACGGAAGGGCGCCGGCAGAGCTGTGTATGGAGGGAGCCCCGGGCTGGGCTAGCAGGGGGGCTGCGGGCCAGGACGGAGGGGCGCCGGCAGAGCTGTGTATGGAGGGAGCCCCGGGCTAGGATAGCAGGGGGGTTGCGGGCCAGGACGGAGGGGCGCCGGCAGAGCTGTGTATGGAGGGAGCCCCGGGCTGGGATAGCAGGGGGGCTGAGGGCCAGGACGGAGGGGCGCCGGCAGAGCTGTGTATGGAGGGAGCCCCGGGCTGGGCTAGCAGGGGGGCTGCGGGCCAGGACGGAGGGGCGCCGGCAGAGCTGTGTATGGAGGGAGCCCCGGGCTGGGCTAGCAGGGGGGCTGCGGGCCAGGACGGAGGGGCGCCGTCAGAGCTGTGTATGGAGGGAGCCCCGGGCTGGGCTAGCAGGGGGGCTGCGGGCCAGGACGGAGGGGCGCCGGCAGAGCTGTGTATGGAGGGAGCCCCGGGCTGGGCTAGCAGGGGGGCTGCGGGCCAGGACGGAGGGGCGCCGGCAGAGCTGTGTATGGAGGGAGCCCCGGGCTGGGCTAGCAGGGGGGCTGCGGGCCAGGACGGAGGGGCGCCGGCAGAGCTGTGTGTGGAGGGAGCCCCAGGCTGGGCTAGCAGGGGGGCTGCGGGCCAGGACGGAGGGGCGCCGGCAGAGCTGTGTATGGAGGGAGCCCCGGGCTGGGCTAGCAGGGGGGCTGCGGGCCAGGACGGAGGGGCGCCGGCAGAGCTGTGTATGGAGGGAGCCCCGGGCTGGGCTAGCAGGGGGGCTGCGGGCCAGGACGGAGGGGCGCCGGCAGAGCTGTGTATGGAGGGAGCCCCGGGCTGGGCTAGCAGGGGGGCTGCTGGCCAGGACGGAGGGGCGCCGGCAGAGCTGTGTATGGAGGGAGCCCCGGGCTGGGCTAGCAGGGGGGCTGTGGGCCAGGACGGAGGGGCGCCGGCAGAGCTGTGTATGGAGGGAGCCCCGGGCTGGGCTAGCAGGGGGGCTGCTGGCCAGGACGGAGGGGCACCGACAGAGCTGTGTATGGAGGGAGCCCCGGGCTGGGCTAGCAGGGGGGCTGCGGGCCAGGACGGAGGGGCGCCGGCAGAGCTGTGTATGGAGGGAGCCCCGGGCTGGGATAGCAGGGGGGCTGCGGGCCAGGACGGAGGGGCGCCGGCAGAGCTGTGTATGGAGGGAGCCCCGGGCTGGGCTAGCAGGGGGGCTGCGGGCCAGGACGGAGGGGCGCCGGCAGAGCTGTGTATGGAGGGAGCCCCGGGCTGGGCTAGCAGGGGGGCTGCGGGCCAGGACGGAGGGGCGCCGGCAGAGCTGTGTATGGAGGGAGCCCCGGGCTGGGCTAGCAGGGGGGCTGCGGGCCAGGACGGAGGGGCGCCGGCAGAGCTGTGTATGGAGGGAGCCCCGGGCTGGGATAGCAGGGGGGCTGCGGGCCAGGACGGAGGGGCGCCGGCAGAGCTGTGTATGGAGGGAGCCCCGGGCTGGGCTAGCAGGGGGGCTGCGGGCCAGGACGGAGGGGCGCCGGCAGAGCTGTGTATGGAGGGAGCCCCGGGCTGGGCTAGCAGGGGGGCTGCGGGCCAGGACGGAGGGGCGCCGGCAGAGCTGTGTATGGAGGGAGCCCCGGGCTGGGCTAGCAGGGGGGCTGCGGGCCAGGACGGAGCGGCGCCGGCAGAGCTGTGTATGGAGGGAGCCCCGGGCTGGGCTAGCAGGGGGGCTGCGGGCCAGGACGGAGGGGCGCCGGCAGAGCTGTGTATGGAGGGAGCCCCGGGCTGGGCTAGCAGGGGGGCTGCGGGCCAGGATGGAGGGGCGCCGGCAGAGCTGTGTATGGAGGGAGCCCCGGGCTGGGATAGCAGGGGGGCTGCGGGCCAGGACGGAGGGGCACCGACAGAGCTGTGTATGGAGGGAGCCCCGGGCTGGGCTAGCAGGGGGGCTGCGGGCCAGGACGGAGGGGCACCGACAGAGCTGTGTATGGAGGGAGCCCCGGGCTGGGCTAGCAGGGGGGCTGCGGGCCAGGACGGAGGGGCGCCAGCAGAGCTGTGTATGGAGGGAGCCCCGGGCTGGGCTAGCAGGGGGGCTGCGGGCCAGGACGGAGGGGCGCCGGCAGAGCTGTGTATGGAGGGAGCCCCGGGCTGGGATAGCAGGGGGGCTGCGGGCCAGGACGGAGGGGCACCGACAGAGCACATTTGTCTTCACTAAGCAGCAGTTAGCACCCCACCCCCACTTCGGTAACTTCCCTGGGAGGTCCTGGTGGCGCTGTGAGGCCTCCTGGCACCCTGGTGTCAGCAGTGGTGCCCCATCTCGCTCCTTTCCACGGGATGGTGGGGGGACTGGCTCTTCCCCAGGCTGATGGGGCGTGGGCAGGTGGTGTTTGGAAGGACTGGGCACATTAGCCATGCCATGCCCGCAGCCCCGCGAGTCCCACAGCCCGTCCTGGGCTAGTACACGTTCCGTGTCCGCTCCCTGGAGCCAATGGATTTCACAACCCAGCCCAGACGGGATTAAAGGGAAATATACAAGTAAACAAACAGTGGGCCTCGTAAACGCTGCTGTGCGGTCGGTGGAGGGAGCGGAGCCTCTCCCACCGGCCCCAGCTGCCAGGGGCGACACGGGGAGCCGCCGGGGGCTGGCAAAGGCTCGGTGCCCCCAAGGAGCGATGCCCAGCTGGTGGTACACACACCTAGCAGAGCTGGGCCCGGCAGGCGGGCGGTCCTGACGGGCGTCC